>NC_142207.1:4707500-5907500 GCF_049639895.1 Pseudopodoces humilis
AAAGTGCTTGAACCATTGTAAGCAATTAAATGATAAGGACAGGATATGCAAAGGGTCCGTTTGCTTGCATAAAATTGATGCCCTGAGTGTTATCAGCAAGTGACCCAGCAGCTGCCACTCGTGCTGGGCCAGGCACTCACTGTGACAGTTCTGAGCTGGGGACAAAGTCTGGGTGCTCTGTGCATGTCATTCCATAACGTTTCTGTCACACTGTGTAAGCAAAAATAATGAGCTGACTGAGGAGCGTGTGGGGATCTGTGCCACAACTGGCAGTTCAGGGCACCCTCACTCTTTTTGGCAATTTTGGGCTTGTCTTGAATGTCATTTATTGCTATTTTACTTAAGTGTATTATCCCATTTTCATTTGGGGGAGATTTTTTCTATTGGTATATAAGGATATAATGAAAATATGTATTTTCCTTTTAAGACTCTTTGGAGATTATATCATTTAGTCATTGAGTCTGTACAACTGGTTGCAGAATTCAGATTTGTTTTAAACAGTCATAACCACTAGCTTACCTTCAGAAAGAAACCCACTGAGAAAAGGCAACTCAAGGAAGATGAAGTAATGACCAAAGGTATTTTATGTCAGCCTGTGGATGCCCTGTGATCCATGTGCTGCTGAGCAGAGCTGCTGCTGGCTGGAGGGACAAGGGTTTGAGGAGCACCTGGGGCTGTGCCCCTGCCCCACTCAGCTTTGCACCATGGCCTGAGCTGCCTTTGGGGTCACTCAGCACACAGCTGAGTTTACATTAGGGTAGGCAAACATTTCATGGAAAAAATTATTGCTAGGAGGAAGACAAGGGGACCTGGAGGAGGGTGTAGTGCATATTTAATATATTAATATATATATTAATTATTTTTATTATTAATTTATATATATATTAATATGTGTATTGTATATTATAATTATTACTTATTATATAATTATATTTTATTGTATTTATTTATATTTAATATATTTAATATAGTGTCTCTCTGCACTTCTTTGCAAGGGTTGAGACAATTTGTTTTTGCTTTTTACATAAGAGGAGTAGTGATTTAGGAAGAAAGGCAATATGCTGGTGATGTTTTGTCTTTTCCCCTGTAAATGCAGAATAACAGAGACTAACAGACACTGTGAGGTTTAAAACCTGAAGTGCTGGGGGATACACAATATGGGAGTGGCTGGCACAAGGTACCTGGAAGTTTGGGGTTGTGAAGGGATTATGGACTCACACTTTCCCAGAGT
The DNA here is from genome assembly GCF_049639895.1 of Pseudopodoces humilis. Lineage (NCBI taxonomy): Eukaryota > Metazoa > Chordata > Aves > Passeriformes > Paridae > Pseudopodoces > Pseudopodoces humilis. The sequence continues at coordinate 4,708,732 of NC_142207.1, forward strand.
TGTGAGGTTTGGGAAGGCTTGGAATCCTTCTGAAAGCAAAGGTCAGGCTCTGCACATAGAAGCACATTGAGCTGGAGTCATATTTCTGGAAGCAGCAGCCATGTGAGTGATTTATGAGACTTTTCATGGGATCTATGGTGCCATTCTGGTTTAAGATAATGCTCAGGTAGACCAATAGCAGCACTATTGTGATGATGAGAGAAATAAATAAATAACAACAACAAAAAAGCAGTGTCCTGATGTCTGGTTGAAAATGGATAGAAAAATAATTTATGTATAAATCTAAAGCCATGTTTTAGTTTTATTTCTTGCATTACTGGAAATAAGTTAGCAAGGAATTTTGGTTTTTTTATTATTTCTTAAGTGCAGTAACATTGTCAATATTTTAAGTCTGAGCAGTTGTCTGTTTTGTTGGTCAGGTCACATATAATGAATAATAGTCTTCTCAAAGGTTACTATTTTGATATTGAAAATATGTAATAAATGGGTGGAAAAAGGGACAGAGAGGGAGAAAGGGAGGGTGAGGTAATGTTTACATGGTATGCATTTGTTATTGTCTGTTGGCAGCATTAGTAGGCAGGAAGGGTTTTATTTGTTTGTTTTGCTCAGATGACTTTTCTAGGTGCTGAGCAGGGGTTTCAGAGTCTTGCAGGAGTGCCAGCCTGCTGATGGCAGGGCGTGATCATCCTCTGATAGAGGGAAAGGGAAAGAGGAAGAAAAAAGCTCAGTGTCCTTAGCATAAGAAGCAATTTCTTTTTCTTTCCTTAGCAACTCCTAAAAGAGAGGCTTTTTAGCTAGTAAAGTACAATATAGGGTTTTGTTTCCAAAATGCTGTGTGAAGAAATGAGGTATATGTTTTCTAACTGTGCAGGTCATATTTTTTTTATTATTGAGAATATTTTTAGATTGTCTGGTATTGTCTAGGCTGTAATTCTCAAGCTGAATTTAAAACTGACTCCATATGCAGATTTTTATTTTATAAAAAGCAAATTCTTTTTATTTTAGCAATGTTGGGGTTTTTTGTGGGTTTTTTTTGTTGTTGTTTGGGGTTTTTTTGGGTTTTTTTTGTGGTGGGTTTTGTTTGTTTGTTTGTTTGTTTGCTGCAAGTGTAATTTTTTTCCTTTTCCTGTAATATGTTTGAGATGAAGACAAATAATTTTGTGCCCAATATGAATGTCTGTATAACAAAATTAAATACTCTATGGTCAGTATTACCTTCTGATTAAAACTGAGTGTAAAAATGAAATGCAATAATTACACCAGTGGGTCATGTCATGTCCTGCATTTCACATTGTCTGGACCATTTATTGCTAAGAGCAAATAGATTGAGCTCCAGATAAAATTAACCTACAGAATTATGGCATGCAAGAACCTCCAGCATATCTGCATTAGGGTGTTCTCTGACAAATGTTGCCTTCCACCAAAAAAGTGCAGTGTGAATTTCCTTTTTTGCCTAACCCACTCTTATAAGTTACCAGAGATAATTCACTTCTAAATGATCCCCCCAAAAGCATTTCTTAAAGCACCATTGCTTACCTCTGGTATCAAACTGTTCAAACTTTCTCTGGAAGTCATTTCCCTTAAACACTTTGCATTGTGAGATAACTCCATGTATTTATTGGCATCTCCTTGCATTGTAATGATCTGATAATAATCTGCTGCTTAGCCTGTCTGTGGAACAACGTTAAAGTGGCTATATTGTCGTGTGATGATGGTTTATGGGGTTCATAACCCGTGCAGGGGACTGTCCTGGGGAGGTGGGGGGTGGTGGATTTCTGGATTTTTCAGGAAGGTGAAGGAAGGGAGTGTCACAGCCTGGAGCAGCCACTCCGTGTCCCCACAGCCGCTCTCCGAGGCCACGTGCTCAATGGGATGCCTGTTGCAGCTGAATTATGCTTTAATTTTAACAGTGGGTGACTTAACTGCTTTGAAGTAAATAACTGGGTTTGATTTACAGCCTCACTAGATTTATAAGAAGCTGTTGAATGTGCAGCTAAAAAGAAAAAAAAATAAGACTGTTATAGCTATGTACCTCTATAAATCTGTCTTTATTGTTCAGCATGTATACAGGCCACTGGGACCCCATTACAGGTTTGCAATCGCTGAGCAGTGTGTCTGAGACTCAGTAATGCAGAAATTAGGAATGTTATGCTTTTCAGCTATTCTTACTTATTTCTGACATGAGATTGATGCCAGAAAAATCACCCTCTATAAAAATCTGAAGAGTCAGGATTAAAAGATAGAGGTGCTCACAAGGCCCTTATTTAATTGTCTCACACTTTTTCCTTGCTCACCTTGGCTTCACAGCCAGCTCTGTGATGCAGGACCCAGCAACAGAAATTTCATTCCTCTTATTCATTCCAGAAACTTGGTGCATTTCTTGATAGAAACACTCTATAACCAAGTAAAAGAAATATGCTTAAGAATGCTTAAGATTTTAGGTCCAGATTTTGCTACCCTGCTGTAAAATTCCTGGGGAAGGCACAAACATATCTGGGGCATTATCACATTTCCACTGAGTGCTGTGTAAAGGATTTTGTTAGAAGAGGAGGAAGATTCTCAGCCAGTGTAGAATCATGGAAACACAGAATGGTTTGGGCTGAGAGAGACCTCTAAGATCTTCTCATTTCCCTGCCATGGGCAGCCACACCTTCCTCTATCCCAGGTTGTTCCAAGCCCCATCCAAGCTGGCCTTGGACACTTCCAGGGATCCAGGATCAGCCACAGCCTGTTCCAGTTCCTCACCAAATGCCCAGAATTTTTCTCTTCTGCACCTGGTGAGAAGCCGAATGCCTGAATCTCAAAGTGCCTGAATCCACCATGTCTCTGAGAGATTTAGTGTCTTTCTGAGCCATCAGGATGCTTTCATTAAGTATTCATAATATTTAGATTATTCTGATATTTTTGAAAATTCTTTAGCTTGAGGAATCTGCTATTGTCTCAGTGTTCACATTTATAGGTTTTTCAAGCAGGATGTTTTGCTCCAGGGTTGAAAGAATGCCAATGATATTTTTGTCAGTAACCAAATTGATTGAAATTGAAATGATTTTACTCCGCAAAGAAAAGGAAAAGCTTTCTCTTCTTTTGAGGAACTTGAAGTCTAGATGCTTTAAAGTGCTTATTTAAATTTAGTATATTTTAGGTTCTGCATTGTGCTTCTAACAAAGAGTATCTGCAAAAGCTGATTTAATTCAGCTGATTTAAATCAGATATCTGAGGATGAGTCATTTGAAAAAGATGGATGGATATTTTTCACTTGATTTTTCATTTTCCAGCTTGTGTAATAATCACTCCGGACATGGCTGTTAAAAGCTGAGACACCAGTGTGTCTGACTTATTGAATGGTGACATCTTTAATAAAAATCATATTTTTTTAAGTGGCATTGCAGACAGAATTATGGCAAATTCTTGGTAGTAGAAGGAGCAGAGAGAAAATCCATTCCAGCTTCACTTTCCCAAGGTACAGAGTCAGTACAAGGCTGCCTGGGCTGCTAATTTGCAACATTAATGTCAGAAGAGAGGCACAGCAAAGGCAGTGCTGCAGGATTTCCCAGCTTTTCATTTATAGCTTTTAACACTTCTTACCTGCTCTCACCATCACTGGCTATTGGAGAAAAACAAAACAACAAAAAAACTTGGTGCTCCTTGTCTTGTCCCAAACCTGGCTTTTTACTCAGTGGAGGCAAAAAGTCTATTCCCACCTGGCTTTCTGCTTTTCTTTACAACAAAATTTGTGTGTTCCTTGATAAATACGTAATTTTATCTCTTTTATTCTTTCTAACTGGATAAATAGATTAAACTAAGTCTGGCAATGCCAGTTTGGACATTGCATTCAAAAAGGAAATATAAGGGTTAGAGAATAAAAATTATTAATTTAATCAAAATAATTCTTCCTTTAAGATCAATTTTTGTAAAAGAGAAAAAATTACAGCAAACAAAAACAAATTAAAAAATAAAGGAAAAACCAAAACAAACAAGACCCACAAAAAACCCAAAACAAGGCATTTCTGTCCAAAAAATACGTTTTAAGCACTTTCAAATATATATTTTATAAATATATTAATATGGGGAAAATCTAAATATTCAAGCAATACTGATTTATATACGCAGATATGAGAAAGTTTTCATTGCAGTAATGTCCACAATAAGGGAAAATTTACTTTATAAGGCAGTAGAAGCTAAGTTCTTTTCCTTAAAATAGTCAAAAATGGTCTATCTCTTTCAGCATTGACAAGAAGCATATGGAGAGTTCCAGGAATATTTTAAATTTTAATCACATTTCATCCAAAATCATTTCCCAGTTCACTCAGAAGTTTCTCAAAAACACTCCAACATCTCATGAATTCCACTGAGTAGTTTGCTCAGATCAGTTCTTACATTAAAAATAAGGAATGTTTATACTGAAGCTTTTAACAGGAAAAAGCTTGCCAATTTTTATTTTTTTTTCTCTACATCTGGGAAAAATGAAATCTGTTTATATAATACTGATTTTAATAGATAGTGAATGGGCAGAATCCTTGATTACTGCAGTAACAAATACAAGAATATGTCACTCCTTTTCCCTCTCTTCTGCTGAAGATCTGAAGACTTGTGCTAGTCTTGATTTGAAATGGAAATAAATCTAATAATTCATATGCCACAAGATATATGTTAGAAAATCAAAGTGAAAGAAGAGAGCCATTCTGTTCTTCTCTGATTTCCATACACTATGGTTTGGCCATAAGACATATTTCCAGGACCCTTTGAAGATTTAGCCATCCTCATGAAATGATTATTTTCTCTAAAGGTCTAATAATGTCTGTGTGTTTAAAAGACAGGAAAAGTTCATTTCCAGACACACTTTTGCTGTGCCCACAGTCTACATAATGCCATTAAGTAGAGCAGAATTTAACCTATATGCTGTCTTAACTATTCTTTATGAAGTCCTTAAGAGGAAATCCTAGTTTTTAGAAAGTAATATAGGAAAGATGATAACATTTGGCAGAAATGCTCCAAGGAAACTGTTATTAATATTGGGAAAGCCCTCAGAACTATACAGAATATTGCTCAGAATAAATATGTGTGTTTTTAAGGGGAGACATTTCTTTTTAGAGACTTCTGAAACCATGTGAATGAAAGAAAAAGAGATTAATTACTTTAAAGATGTGAGTGGACCAGACATCTGCACATAGTGGGCTTTATGTATGAGTCCAGAAAGAGGCATGAAATGAATTCACTAACTCCTTGAGTCCAAGAAGTTATATATATATATATATATATATATATATATATTAAAAGTCTCCAGTTCAACCAGAGCCTTATCTCTGTGGTTTACAGTGGTTTGCAGCTTCACACAGAGCTGCTACCAAACCATGGAGACAAAAATGGGATTCTCAAAACCCATTATCTGCCAGCCAAAGGGGATTTCTCATGTACAATTTAATCTGGTGGGGGAGTGGGCTTGGACAATTCTTTCCAAACTTGTGTTGTGAGAAGGGGGATGTGTCCAATGCAGAGAGAACAGAACAGAGACAAAGCTCAGAGCAGATCCAGGGTGTTTACAGCTCACAAATGGGCTCAGCACTGATGGGCTGGTGTGAAGTGCTCTTTGCAGGACATCTCTCTGGGGAAGTCTGCTCTCCTGAAGGGAATTACTGTGAATTCATGTGTTGCTTTTTCTGGAAACTCTGATAAAAGTCAGGAAAGATGGCATGCTTTGGGAAGAACAGCTTTACAAGGAATGCAGCTGGAATGAACCTAAACCTCTCCAACAGCCTGTGCTGCTGGGAGCTCCCTGCCCTTCCCAAGGGATTCTGCTGGGCAGGGAACACGGATAAAGTGTTCAGAGCTACCAATGTTGTTTGACACAAAGTTTATGCTGTGCTGTTGCTTCTGGATGTCTCAGCTTTCCTGAAATGCTGAGCTCATTTTTAACTGCCTAATGCAAATGGTTATCCCTAATATGACCTTGGATTATGCTTGGTTTCCATTAAAAATTGTTTGGTGCAATTTTTTTTGTGATATGTTACCAAAAACCTAAGGACAGAACAGAGCAAACATTTCATAACTGTAAGTTCTTTTATGTTAACAAATCCAATAACCTGTGTGTGATGTGCCTTTCACTTATATATCACATTTATCTAAAAATAGGTACATTTTTCACACAGTAAGAAAAACATACCCTCCTCCAACAGGCTGCTACTTAACCTTGTTCCTTTTCATCCACTTCCCAGTGTACAGCAATCTTCTAGACCTCTCATTGCAGGAATTTAATTACTAGTTTTATTTCTAAAAATGTTTGAAATTGGATCCCTTTTGTACCTTTTGTACTGTTTAAACGATATTTTCTGAAATGCTTCTGTTGCACAGAAGCTTATCTGCAATTTTCAAAAGTCTCCCTGAATCAGTAAACCATAAATTTTTCATTCCATGGATCCAACTTCAGAAAATGGTAAGCAGGTATGTTGAAAATGCCTTAACTGTTACTGATTTCAAGAGGCACAGAGTTTTCTTCTGGCACTTTAAAAACACGTCCAATATTTCGCTTGGAAAAAGAGAGGGGGGAAAAAAAAAAGTGTTTTCTTCCTATTGTCTGAAATATATCAGTGCTCACATATCTCACAGTGCATTTGACATTGGCCTCCTCTGGAGTTTGGATATTGAGCTAAATGGAGCATTTCTTTATTCTGGCTCAGCAGATCTTGGTAATAGGACCCATCAGGCACAATATTCACTTTGAATTTAAAGGGAAATGAGTAGTGGAAGGGCAGGAATGGGAGAGACAGAAGCCAGCACTGAGCTGTGTAATGGGGTGGCTGAGGTGGGATACAGTTGGTGTTCCTGGTATTTCACTGAGTAAATCTTATTTAAGTTACCTGCACTTTGAAGGACAACAAATGAGCTTCCATGTCCATTTTAAGCAAGTACAAGGCTCATAAGCCCTGAGTTATCATCAAGAACTCAATGAATACAATTTTTGTCCAATCAAATTTACTTATTACTCTGCAGTGCAGCGTGGGTGTGATGGGGGAAACAGTTTTTTATTGGATTGTGGAAAGCAAACCTAAAAACCTAAAAAATCTGAAGGACTCTAAGCATACAGAAAACTAAAATAAACCAAAAAAACAACCTACCATGTGCAATGACATTTTATCACATCTGGTTTCTCTCATCAAGACAGAATCTCAGCTTATGTTAGCACTATTTTGAAAGCACTGTAATATAATAAACATATTTATTTTTTTTAAAATAAAAAATCATTTATATTGATCATTGAAGACATTTAACAGGAAATATTTTTTTTTCTATTAATTGAGGTATTATTTATTAAAGTATACCTAATTCTGTCCTACAGAGTTGTATCAATACAGTATTGTCAATAAGAAGAGGAAGAAAAGAAATCTTACTTAAATAAAATTGATAAGGTCATGTTCTTTGCACTTCTCTGTACTTTTGCCCACTAGAACAGTAAGATGATGTATGGCCAGGTCATTTGATTTATAAATCAAGGGTTTATAAAGCATTTACAGGGGGTGGTTCCAGGATCCCACAAGGAAAAGAACTGAGAGAGCAGTTGTGTCAGGACGCTCTGAAGCTGCCACAACATCCTGAGAAGGAAATCTTGGTTGTTAGTGAATGTCTATGTTATCACAGAAAAATTTACTTCAGTGCTACTTCTTATGGCAATTATCAGATATTTGGCAGCATCCAGATACCCCAGAACTACAAGATAAAAGTATTTTAAATGAAAATGGATGCAGAGATAAGGTGTTTTCAGATGTGCATATCACAGGGTTTTTTATTTCTGTTAAGTATTTCTGGTCTGCTTTTGTCCTTTTCAAATATAACCAACAAACTCTTTTAACCTTTACCAATTTCCCATCCCTAGGGTCTACCAGACATCCTGGAACACTAAATTCAGAATCTGAGTGGCTTCAGAGCTGCCTTCCCCCAGGAATCTGGTACCATCAGTGTTCCACAGGTGCACCATCATTCAGTGGTGTTTCTTCTGGGGATACCATAAAAAAACCACAACGACAGACTTAAAAATACTTAACAGAGCTCAAAACAAATGTGTATCTTTCATACCACTGAAGCTGCCATCAGATATCTGTACTTAAAACAGAAAAATCCTCCCCAAACCCTATTTGTGTACTGAGAATTGGGTTCCTTATTAGAAACCTTAGTGTAGATGCAAAATAGCTGGAGCTGTTTAAGTGAGTGGAGCAGCTGCTGGCAGAGCAGCCAGCAGTCCTTTGCTCAGATTCAAACTGCACTCCTGAGCTCCTTCTTCTTTCTTTTCTTCCTATTTTTTTTTGGCAGATGTACAGCAAATAGCAATGGACTGGATCACGGGGAATTTTTACTTTGTGGATGATGTCAGTGACAGGATCTTTGTCTGCAGCCAGAACGGGTCAGTGTGTGTGACCCTCATCGAGCTGGACCTGAACAACCCCAAGGCCATAGCTGTTGATCCAACATCAGGGTAAGACTCTTTCTTTGCACTAGGATTTATTTCACACCCTTGTCTGTGGCTGCACATAATGTACATCTTTCATGCAGGTGTTTTAAAAACTGTTTTTTCATTGCTGTATTGAGTTACTAGCATAGTTGCTCTACTAAAAAAGCGATAATGTGTAATGAACTTGGAGCAAATGGTAAACTGTTAATTGCAATAATTATTGCAGCACGTGCCTTGTGACTTCTCAAAATGGAATCAAAACTGAAAAAGCAATTTAATCCCTACTTGTCACAACATTTGCTTTTGTGTTTGCTTTTCTGTAAGTTGTGTTTCTAACTAGAGGATGTGGGAAATGAATTTTTGAAGGATTTTTATGCTATATCCACACATTTACAGGAATACTGGAAGGAGTTTAACAAGTTTATTTGCACAAAAAAAGTGGAAGAATTTGTTTTGTGCTTTAGAGGGTGGGCTCTAATGGTAAAATTACATCATATTTGCTTTTTCTGTTCCATACATAGCTACATCCATTGCCAGTTGGGACTTAAGCTTTGTTTCAAAGACTAAATGTCTTCCATTCTACAACATCCACCAGCTGGGAAAAGTTTTTAAGCAATAATGATGTGAAAGCATATCTAAGCAGGAGTAGGAATGGGATCAAGTTAATTTAAAACTAAATTTTGGTGAGGAGTTTGGAACAAGGATTTTATCTTGGTTCTATTAGTCAGTAAGTAGTTCAGAACCAAAATTCCTGATGGAATATGTCCTAAACTGCCATAAGCCCCTTCTCAACAAATACAAAAATATTTACAGTAGAACAGCTTGTCATCCATATGTGGACTTTTGTCAGTCTTTATTTAAAGCCTGAATGAATATTAAGAAGCATTATCACAATGACTTCAATTCTGACAGGAACAGCTTGCATGTAAAGTTTACAAAGAAGTTTGATAATGTGATCTTGAGTATAGCTGTATTTCTCTCTGCAGCAGATGGTAAGCTTGACTTAATCTGACTGCAGAGTTTTATTTTTCTAAAGGAAAAATAAAAATTCATGTAGAAATTGATTTTCTGCAGCTTCTGATCTGAAAGGACTTGAAGCTTTCAAACTTGCTGACAGCAGCCTTTTTTCCATACCTTTACTTGTATATTCTCTGCTGGATTTACTGGATGAATCCAAAGCTTACCATTAGCTAATCTTTTCTGTCAGGGATGTAGGAATTGTACCCAAACCTTTGGTTTTGTGAGGAGGGACAGAAAAATGAGAGAGTGTTTTCCTTCAGTTGTTATCTGCTGGCTGCAAACCATTCCTGCTCAGTGTCACCTGTTCAGTGCCATGTGCAAGGTGGGAAGTGCAGGTTTGGGGAGAGGGAAGTGCTGCCCTGCAGGAAAGGCCACAAGTGCTGATGGTTTTTTACAGTCTGATTCTTACTAAGCAATCTCCATTTCTTTTGTGGTGAAAATACTGTGTGGAAAATTTTCTCAGAATATGTGTTTTGCAGTTCAGCAGTTATTTAATTACTGGGGTTTTTTGGCATTTTTATTAATTAGCTGATGTATTTTGGTCTGTTAATTGGATACTTAGCATACATTTTTATTGCTATTCCCCAACTTATATATTATTTCTGTTAGTTTTGACTGGGTTTTGATCCAGAATGCAAACAGATAATGAAAAAACATTCTAGTTATTTAAAAATCTTCTGATCCTTTCTTTTGTCTTTTGTTTTCTGTCCTTATTTTTTTTTTTTTTGTTTTAACTCTTTCATTCTGATTGTAGAATTCTGAGACTTATTTTGGTGTCAAAGTTTTAGGGTATTATGTCTGGGTAACTTGGTGGGTTTATTTTATTTAAAAAGTCACAAAAGCATCCATACTAAACCTATATTTCAAGTTGAGCTCTGAATGAGTTGCTGCTCATACAGAGGAGATCATTTCAATAATAAGAATTTCAGAGTGTGATCACAAACTTTTCTCTGTGTGATAAACTTCCTGTAGTAGTGCAGGATCAAGCCCTGCTATTCTTCCATGTTCACATCCATGTGTCAGGAGTTTTGTTGTGCTGTGAACCAGAAATTCTGCTTTTTCCATAAAACAACCAAGGCATGGTGGAAAATTTGCTCATTCCAAATGGCTCCCCTCGCTGCACTCAAGAATATCTTTTCTGAGTGTGGTGAATTTTACATCTCTGTGCCTGCAAGTTCTGTTTGCTGTTTAGTGCTGATGGTTTGATATATCCTCCTATGAATGGAACATTCCTTACAATGGAACTTGAGCTACTAAGCTTCTGTCATATCACACAGTGAGTGAAAGGACGTTTCATAAAAGTTTATTTTTTATAAAACTGAATTTGAAATTGAGAGGAGAAAGATTCTGCTACTCATACAGCTCTTGAAGAGCCACATTTGTTATGTTTCTCATCTAAGCTTGTTACTTTGGCAGGATTTCAGCACTTTATCAGTCTGAACAGTGTTTGATATTTTGGTTATTCCAGATTAGGTCTAGAAAAAATACCTGCTTCCCCCAGTGAACTGGTAACTTACCCAGCTGGGGGTTTTATAGTGCTGATACTCATCTCTTACATCAACTAATCATCAATTAAGAGTAGTAGCACAGTGTAAGTACCAGAGCCATGGTAAGGAGAGCATTTCTGGGGCAGAGAATGTCTCCACTGATCACTGGGAGCACTTCAGAGCCCAGACATGGCAGTGAAACATGGACTGAAGGAAAAGCTGGGACAAGGAGAGTAGGAAATAAAGTGGCAATTGGCAACAGAGAGGGAGAATAAATTGTTCTGCAGTAATATATTATCTATCAAGTGCCTTTGAACTAAGATGTTTGGCTCCATATGTCTGCAGTTCATAGCTTTGATAAATTTTAACGCAGAACATCTTTTCTTCGGTGGTCAAGGAACAGAAGTGATTACTTTTGCTGGTCCATGAAAATGGTGTAAAATTGATGATGGTGCTGCTGACTGTCAACATGAAACAAATACAGGCTGACTTAGAATGGGTTTAGCTGAGATCCTCATTTCAGGTCTGCTCCACTCATGGGGAAAGGTTTTTTTAAAATATTCCAGCCAGTATTCTGTTGTCATATTCATGAGACTTTGATCACTGGACGTTGATGGCAGGGAAGGTAATGCATTTAAAACTCACAAGAGGATAGATCAGATTTAGGTTCTCTCACAGCTCTGCCACAACCAGCTAAATGTCTCTACACAGAACATTTTATTTTTTTTATGGCTTTGCATCTCTTTGTATTTAATAAGAAGCATAAAATGCCTGTTGTTCAAGCTATGGGATATTTGAATGCATTCAGGAACATTAGGAATTAATATTGTGGAATGCTAACTGTGTACCTCTTCATATTTATTCTGTAAATATGCCTACCTAATTGTCTCCAGTGTTGAAGGTAAATTGTTGCCTTCCACTGCACCACAGTGGCCATGGAGAATGTGCTGCACCATTTTACACAGCAAAAATGCCTTGGAGCAGGGGGATGTGCTGCAGGTCCCTCCCAACACTTCAGTCCTGTTGTACAGCTCAGACATCTGACATACATGGAGTAATATAAATAACAACGTGTCTTGATTTCTCCTCATACCCATTTTCTGATTTCTTTGGGAATGCCAGAAAATGAGGAAAGGACAGGAAGAGCAGATGAGGCTCGGGGTAACCTTGGGGCCACCTCAGGGCTACTCCTGGTTCCAGAAATGTGCAGCTTGTACTGATGGCTGTGATGCTTTTTGGGATGCCAGCCATAACTCTCTGTTTCCCAGGCCAATGGGAGGAGATGAACTTTAAGTAGGGGGTTTGAAATGTGAGGGTATTGGTGTAGCATCCACTGACAAACTGTTCAAGCATAAGGAGATGTGTGACTAGAGCTTACATGGGGTGACATTGCAAAGAGGATGTGCAGAGCAAGGCTGAGTGTGGAAGGATGTGTGGAGAAGTAATGGGAGTAAGGAAATGGTTTAGACACCTCCTATGTGAACATCCATAAAATCATCATAGAATTCCACAATAGTTTGGGTTGGAAAGGACCTTAAAACTCATCCAGTTCCCTCTGCCATGGGATATAACCTTTGCTTTCTCAGATTTTTTTAATCCCCTTTGCTCCAAGCCCCATCCCACCCAGGCCCAAACATTTCCAGGGATGAGGCAGCCACACCACAGCTTCTCTGAGCAACCTGTGCCAGTGCCTCACCACCCTCACATGAATGAATCTCTTCCCAGTATCCCATCTGACCCTGCCCTCCTTCAGTTTGAAGCCATTCCACCTTGTCCTGTCACTCCATCCCTTGTCCCTCTCCAGCTCTCTTGGAGCCCCTTCAGGCACTGGCAGGGGCTCCGAGGTCTCCCCAGAGCCTTTCCTTTTCCATATTGAACAGCCCCAGCTCTCCCAGCCTGGCTCCAGAGCAGAGCTGCTCCAGTCCTGGGAATATCTCTGTGGCTTCCTCAGGAGCTCCAGCAGCTCCACATCCTTCCTGTGTTGAGGATCCCAGGGCTGGAGGCAGCTCTGCAGGTGGAGTCTTTCTTTGTCCTGTCCACTCCTGCTGTGATGCAGCCAGGACCTGGGTGGCTTCCTGGGCCACCAGTGCACACTGTTCAATAAGAGATGGTGGATTGAAGGGCAAGGAGAGGAGGAAGGGGAAGAGGAGAACCAGAGGGGATGCACAATTACAGGCTGGGATCATTGAAACTTGTGACTGCCATTTAAAAGTTGTATTAGGACTTGGGGAGTGAAAAACTTCTAAAGAGATTTGTAAAAGGAGCAAGCTCACATTTTAATACTGCAACAGTGTGTGTGTGTCATGTAAATACTTGAATAAATCTTTTAATCGGCTTTTCCTTCTGCTGTGGTGTAAAAATATAAAAAAAACCCCACAGGCTCCATTTATTTCTTCCACACAATGTTTGTAAATGCATACAAGAAGAGATTGTGTTATGATGAGGTTTGAAGAACAACAGCTATTAATGTGTTATGGTGTTATGTACCATTTCTTAGTAATGTTAGTGAGTCAGGAAAGAAACAAATGCACAACAGCAAAAAAAATATTGTTCTTTGCATTTTAAGTCTATAATAGCAATCAGTTGATACCCCTGGGATTCACAAGGGGTAACAAGGGAAACAACTGATGAATTAATAGCTGAAGGTGTCTACTTCATCATCTGAGAAATTTGTTCCAGGGAAAAAAATATAAAAATATTATTCTGTGGACTTCCTCTTTGATTCCAGAGATGCTAAGCACAGATTTCTTCTGTGGCTCAAATCAAAGCCACAGTATGAAAATAATAATGATAATTAAAAGTACATAATGTCATTGTGTGAAACACAATAGGGGAATTTGCCTCAGTCTAGAATTTAAAAAGATAGGAGGAAACAAGGGGGGTAAGATGACATTTTGAATTCAGCTATCTGTATAAGAAGAGTTGAACAGCAGCTTTAAAATACCATATTTGAGGGATCCAGAAGAAAAATCATAAAAAATGTTTAATTTTTAAAATTTTTTTAGCTTTTTTTTTTTGTTTTTTTGTTTTTTTTTTAGTTTTAGTCTTGAATTTATTATACCTCTGAAATCCAGTAGAGGTAAGAGGAAATTAGGGGTTGGTCATGTGAGCCCCATTGTCACCCAGGGTGTTTAGATGCTGTTGCAAATGTTCCATCTCAAGGAATCATCCTCATGGAATATTTGCTTTTCTTGGTCAGGCCAAAATGCAATGTAAGGTCCACTGAGCAGTAATCACTAAAAATCGAAAGGAATGGGAAAAGTTTGGCATTGAATGAAAGGTTTTCCTTGTGAGAGAGCCATGCACAGGAGATGGTGCCTGGAGTATGGAAAAGGCATCCCAGAGGATGGAAAACAGCCCTTAATGAGTCAGAGAGACTGAAGATATAAATAGAAAGAGTTTTGGGTTGACAACTCAACCTGTTTGGCATCATGGGTAGACACATAAGCCAGTAAGAGCTGTCCTGCTTGGTAGGATTTTGGACAAAGGATGGATGAAGTCTCTAATGGAATGTTTGATGGGACAGAACCCAAGGCCAGCCCTGAAATCCTGCATTAGTAAATCCACAGCAGCCAGCACAGAGCAAGTCAGCTGGTGAGGGGTAGAGAGACACCTTTCTGAACCAAATTAATTGACAGTAATTTTGGTTTTCTTCTCTTTCTGTACCTGTATCTTTCAAAATAAAAAAAATCAAACCATAAATGCAATTTGTATTAACAATTAAGATAGTTGCATTCACCTCAGATTTGCCTGGAGGTATCAGTGAGGAGCTGAAAATTCTTGCAGTGGAGGAAGAGAAGAAATTCAAAAAGGAAGGGAGGTCAAATCCTATTATTTTTATTTGTTTCATTGCTATTTAAATAGGGGAGTATTTCAGGTTAAAAATAAAACATCTTCACTTATTGTCTTCTACCTGTTTTATTCCCTTTACTCTCTTGCCTTTGAGCTTTGATAGCAGCCACTAGGCTTAGGAGAAACTCTGAGTCTTAAAACTTTGGGGTTTGTTTTCCCTCTCAGATTAGTCACCATTTTCTGCTGATCAAAGAGGAGGCTTATAATCATTAAAGTCCACTTTTAAACAGCCAAATTGTTAGTGGTTTAATAACATGCCATTATTAAAAGAGTTTGGTTCCTTTTCTTGTTGCAAAGATTTTCAAAGAGCTGTAAGATATGTGTAAGACCCACTCACTTCAAAAAAGTTTTAAAGATGACCTGAAAAGGAATTTTCTTCATTAAGAAAAAACAAACCAAAAAAGACAAAAAAAAAACACCACAAAAAAACCCCAAAAAATATCAAAACATGAAAAACTTTGTAGTAACTAATCATAATATGAAAGTTTTCATTAAGAATTCATGTTTTCTTGCTCATTCTCCTCCTCCACAACCTCTTCCAGGCTGTGAGCAGTTGGACATGGTATAATATAGGAGTCAAAATAAGATGAGAGAAGCAAAGATACTTAAGCAGACAAAAAAAAAAAAATGAAATGAAAACCACCCTTTTAAAATTATTTCCATTTTTTATTATCCCTTTAGCTCAAATTCTTGCTAGAAAATGATGAAAAAATTATTTTTCTTGTCTGATCTCAGGTTTTGCAAAATTGTTGCCAGTTCTGTGCTATTCCATCTTTTAATTGTTGTAACTAAACTGAGACAGAAAACTCTTTCATCTTTGCATTTCCCCCTGGATCTTTTCTCCTTGGAACTTCATTTCCAGTGCAACAGCACAGGTCTGCTCACTGAGAATCCTTGTGGCTCCTGAAAAGGAGCCAAGGGGTGTTGTCACATCTGCTCTCCTTCCCAAAACAAGGTGATAATCACGATCCTTCATTCATGTGCAAACAGAATATAGGAGAAATAATGGTTCTTTTTTTCTAGCAAACTAAAGAATAATTAAATAAATAAAATTTGATTTATGAATATGCAGAGATATGAGCTTGTATGAAAAAGTCAGCTAATTCAGTTGAAAAGGACTCGGAGTCTGACAGAACGGAAGGAATTAAAACACCAAGCATGTGCCCTAATTGCATTAAAAAGGAACTCATGAGCAGTGTCAGCTTGTTGGTCTGGATCAAAGTGACAGCTATAGCCAAAACAATAAAAATAGATTTGGCTTGAACAGGTTTGGTACATGCATGTTCTCAAATAATGATATTCATTTGCTATTGTGCATACCTTTTCATTAATCAAACACTGCTGAAAATAAAATTGGATGAGTATAATTAGTATCCAGCCTTCTGTATATGCCATGAAGGTGCTCTGTATTTGGTGCCCAAACCAGGCTGCATTCAGAGAAAAAACAAGTACTGATAGTAGTGACAAAGGATGCATTTTTATATAATTTAATAATAATTTGTATAATATATAATCTTCTGTGAAAGAGCTGGAAAAGTGAATACTGGAAATGCTATTAGAATAGTTCAGAACTGATGTTCTGAGACTTGGAATTATAGCAATATTGCATGAGAATAAAGAGCTAGCTAGAGTAGCACTGATGAAGCATGAACTAAAGGGAGTCTTTTTTTCTTATGCAGCATGTGCCCAGTAATAGATTTCATACATTGCTACTAAGAGGAACAATATTTGAGTAGTGTCAACAAGTATGGAAAAAACTCAGTGGGAATACAAAAACATTTGTGGAATCATAAGATAGCTGTGGTTTGTAAAAGAAAAATAGTTTGTAAGTCAGTGAGTGAAACTTTTCTTATCAGAAGTTTGGTCCAGAGGAGCACAAAGGCAGTGCTGTGCCGCTCTCAGCAGGCTCAGGTTCCCATGGAGAGCTGAGCTGTCAAACCACAGCATCTTCATTACCCAGCCAGCCTGGACCGGTGCTTTTGGGCCCTGAACATCAGAACTGCCTCGGCAAACCAGGCTGAGCACAGGAGCAGCACAAACTCTGTGAGCTGCACTGCCTGGGGCCATCCACAGCTGATCCAACACTCCTCCCACTGAGCTTTCCCCTCCTGTACCACTGCAGGAGCTCCTCTGCTGCCTCTCCTCACATCCCTCACCCACAGTCCTCCACTAATTATACTGCTGCTCAAAATGCTCTTTTTTTACTAAAATTTCCATAGATCTATGAATTAGAATTTGTTTTTTGTGAGGGAGATTCAGAAATGGCCATGTTCTTCTCCCTGGAATAGATGTCTTCAAGCACTATTAAAAAAAAAGTATTTATTTTTCATTTATTCATATTTTTCATTTATTTATTTTTTATTTTTTTATTTTATTTTTCTATATCTTATATGATACTTAATATTAGTGATAATATATTAATATAATATTAATATATAATATTAATTTTATTATATTTTATATTTTCTTTTCCATATTTATTTTAATATTTTTTATTTTATTTTTTATTTAAAATAACCAAGATGCTTAGACAAAAGCTATATGATTTAAGTCACCCTATCTGTGATTTTCTTCAAGTTGAAAGCCATTAAGCTGAAGAGGATTGAGGGAGCTTTGTTTCTGAATGAGAATATAAATGTGAGTTTAAGGCTCCATAATGCAGGGACATTATGTTCATGTCCACTTGAAGTCTCCTTTTATTTTTCTTTTTTTTATTTTATTACCTGATTGTCTTATTCTCTAATAAGCTTCTGTAGGATCATTTATATTGAAGACAGATTCTGATATGAATTAGAGCACTGCATGAGTGGAAGAGCAGAGCTGAGAATATAGCTGCTTAGGACCCTTTTTTTAAAAAAAATGTACTTGTATTATTCTGGGTTTAAAAATATCCATGTGTATATAGATAGATATTGATAGAGATTTATTTTTTTTCCTCTAAAATTAACAAAATGGAAACAGGAACAAAAAGCTCATGTTTAACACAGATAATGTATTATGGTGCAGTAAAGTTTTCCAAATCTGCTTTCCTAGCACAGCCCACATATTTCTTGTGTTTTTTAACTGAGTCTTACTATTGCAGTAGTGCAAAATTGTGCAAACCATGAATTTCTAATAAGCTCTTGTCGTGCCATTCTTCTCCTTCTTCCTTCAAGATAAATAACCTCCTGTGTACATGCCATGTTTGAAGCATAAAAACACTAAATCATAGAATATTCTGGGTAGGAAGGGACCCAAAAGGATCGTTGAGTCCATTACTCTTGCTCTGGATTAACCAGAACCACCCAGAGTAACAAAAATGATGAATTCAGTCAATTCAGTTAATTCATCAGCAGCATGATGATATCATCCTGATGGAACTGCTGTTTTCTCAGGGCTGATTACAAGGATGGCTAGTTTTTTTTAATATATATTGATTTTCAAATTTTATTTTTTTCCTGAGGTTTCTTGCATGTCAGTGGCCTCGTTGCTCTGCTCAGTGGTGTGAACATGACTTGCTGGAGCTCAGCTGCAACATGACCCCTTTTGGTGGGAGATAGAGAAAAGCTGGAGGAAATCTGGAGATATTAATAAGAAATAAAACAAATATAAAAAAACCCTCATGGTCTGTGTGAAAGGAACTTGCAGGAACTGTGGTAACCTATTCTAGAGGAGAAAATCCACACTATTCCTATAAAAGACTGATAGAATAGGAAGGTAATTGTTTTAATTCTTATTAAAGAAAGAACAGGAAAAATCGTTTCAATTAGCAGATACAGGTAAATAGAGGAAAATATTTCTAATCTGAGGCAACCTTAGCATATAACAGATGTAAAAGTTGGAGTCTGTAATTAGGGACACTTGGGACTGTCTGTGTGGAATGCTCAGCCTTGGATCTCACATCAGGATCTGTGTGTGTGCAGGTCTGTAAGCTTAGAATGCAAGGAATGGTGTGCTGGAAGAATAAATGTCAATAATTCTATTTACTAACGTTTCAGTGCTGGTATTATTGGAATGGCTGAATCATTACCAAAATAACACTTTGCTTTGTTTCTCCACTCAAAGGAATTGGAGAGATTTTAAGGAAAGTGGGTCAAAATATAAGTTCTAGGATGTTTGGGTTTTTTTCTTTTAGAGGTGATTACATTTGCTGCAAATGAAACTGAAAACTGGATTTTAAAGGGATTTTTATATCACAAATTTATCCTGGAACACACATAAAAGTTCCTACCCACAGGGTGTACCCTCGCTTTTTAGGCATTGCCTTGATCTGAGTGGTTAAATTGTAAGTTTAATTGTTTAGTTTTGTGTTCATAAAGCAGCAGGAGCAGCTTTCTCACGTGGTGGTTGAGAAAGCAAATTGGTGCCTTGGGTAGAAGTTGTGGACACTGGGGGTGAGGAGCAGCTTTTCTTTAGAGACTCGTGTTTCCAACTTGCTGACACAATTTCTTTGTTGTGTTTGATCAGCCACAGAGCTGTTAAATAAGCTGTCCAAAGTTATCTATTGAAGCTCACAACTGTGTCAACCTACAGTGGAAGGAGAATCAATTTCTGCTTTACCATCCTCAAAACTCCAGCAGAAGTGTGGGAGCTCTGGCTCTCTCTTGTTTCTGAAATGAATATTCTCTGTGCTCAGAAACTTCGAAACCCTTTTGAGTTTGCTCATTACCAGTTTGCTTGAGCTAGTTGGTTCATTTTCACACACAAACACGTTAATGTGCACACAAAAAGCTCGGTCCAAATTTGCAGTTGGCCTCAGTCTTGGTGTTTCTAAGGAACAGGATTGAGGAGTTTGGGCAGTGTCCAGGTTGGCACTTGAAAACTTATTTACTTTGAATCAATGGGTAATTAGCTCACTGTGGATGCAAACTTTTAGCATAGGGAAGTCTAGGAAAAGGCCATCGAGGTAAAAAATGATCTCATTGATTCTGCTTCAGTTTTGTTTAGATCGTTTTTATTCATTAGGATTTGACAGCAAATCAACAAACCCCAAACCAAAATACTCAGGGATCTTTATTCAGCAGATATTAAATGAAAATAATCTATTAACAGTGCTTTTTTCTTTTTACATGCTGAGAAACCACCACTTGTGGTCTGAGAGCTTTGTAAGTTTCACAAACACTGGGTTTTGCTGACAGGCTTCTCCAGACCCAGGAATTGCACAGCACCTTCTCTTGGCTGCTCTTTCTCCTCCTGCAGAAGGGA
The DNA here is from genome assembly GCF_049639895.1 of Pseudopodoces humilis. Classification (NCBI taxonomy): domain Eukaryota; kingdom Metazoa; phylum Chordata; class Aves; order Passeriformes; family Paridae; genus Pseudopodoces; species Pseudopodoces humilis. Next base: position 4,728,715 of record NC_142207.1, read on the forward strand.
AGGCACTGTTCTCTCTGCTGGCACAGCTCCTCTGGCTGAGCAGAAGGAGAGAACAAGCAAACTGCATTCCCAACAGGGATTACACTGCCTTCAACAGAAAATCAGACCTCTAACCAAAATATTTAAATTGGAACAGAAATCGGTTGACTACACCAAGCCAAGCTCTTGTTTGGATTCCTGAGTGTCTAACATGGTTTACTGATGTGAAAACATTGCATCTTTTGAAAGTTCAAGGATTTATTTGTTTCTCTGCTTTTATTTATGAATCTCCTTGTTAAATTACTGTTCTGTTACTTGTCACGTAGAGTTTTCTGACTGTAGTAATATTTTAGTAGATCACAATACTTTGATGTATACAGCTGTCACTTCAAAAAACTTGATGTATATTCTAACATTTCAAAAGTGAAATCTTAATATTGGCATTTCCATGCGTGCTTAAACTTTCAACATGCTGGCAGCTTTATTTGAAAGGTTTGAATGCCCACAGGTCATACCCAATTCAGGGAACAGCTGAGACTGTTCAGTTGCTGAAGTGAAGATACTTACATAATACATGTGTCTGTGTATGATTTCCAAGAGTTTAGGAGAGGATTCCTGTCTTTTGTTGGTGAATTATTTTAGCCCAATATTTGACAACACTGCTGCTTATGTATTTATAATATAATTATGCATATATATAAAAAATAATACTTTGATGAGCCACCCATGTCCTCAGAAGTTCTGGCTGTGTTGAACTGCCTATGACTTGGGATGAGGTTTTGAAAATGTAATGTCTCGGTGTCACAGGCAGAATCAGGCTCTGCAGCATCAAACTTAAATCAAGCAGCCATAATTACTGGTTAGGCTTGAAATTGTGGTTTAAATTCTGTGGGAGGTTCACTTGGTTTAAGCTTGGGAGGATTTTGTGAAGAATTATTCATTAATGTCTGGGAAGCAGTTGGAGACAGAGGTGTGAACACTGGTAAGCGCCTGCTCGGAAGTGAGCAGCTTTGCATTCCGAGCAGGATTTGAACAAAATGCATCTCTATCGAAGGGTGTGAGGCAGCACATTATGTAAGGAAGCAGCAGTCACTCCTCAGAGCATGAGGAGGGTGTTTTGAAATAATAATCAGCATGGATGTAATCAAAGAATTTTGATTGCTCATATAATGGGATAATTTCAGGCAACAAAGGAATCGTAATGCTTGCTAGCATTTGAATGCTTGGATTTGCATTTGTAACATTTTTATGTGCATTTTTATTTTTGTTTTGTTCTTATTTATCTCACAGCCTAGAGATGAGTTACATAGATCCACACCTGCTCTACATTGTCCAGTTTGTATGTGTATGGAAAAGGAGTAGAGATTAGAGGCAGAGGTTGAGAGGTTGCCTATTTTATCACATTCTTTGAAGGCAGAATAAATGAGCCTGTGACATTCTACAAGTAGATTTTTTCTGAATTTCATAATCCATAATATTCAGAGAGGACATTGCATGTGCTATATGTCTTTGTCTCTGTCAATTTAAGATTATTGTCTCTAATTATGGAGAACAGTTTATTTGCCTCTTCTTGCAGTGACTTTTTAGCTGCTTCAGGATAACTAGCAGATATTTTTTTTTAATCTAGACTAAGAAATCTCAATTTCTTACAACTTATTTCTTTCATATATTCCCCACCAGCAGCACCTCCTTCATCCAAACTTCTGATTATTTATTATGCTCTCTATATAGTCTCTGTTTGGTCTCCATTTCCCTGAAAAGCCAAGGGAAATAGGAAAGTTTGTTTCCTGTTGTAAACACTTCCATGTAATACTTGCTGATTTTCTGGAGTTTTTCCTTAGCAATGTGATAGAACTGATTTGGGTCTAGATTCTGGTCAGGTGTTACCTTGGTAAAAACAGTTTAATGATTTTGATTTTCCTCTTCCTGTTGCCTTTTTTTCTGCTCCTGTTCTTTCTGTGCCCTCCCAGCTGCCACTGCCTCTCCTTTTAGATCCTTTCCTGAAGTGATCTTGCATCTGCAGGATCTCCCTGTATTGTATCTGTGTAGATGAATCACTAATCATTGTAAAGAGGGGATTAAAAGGGGGATTTTGCACAGGGAAAGCCAATGGGATGGTTCAGCTTCTGTTGAAATCACACTATACAGACAGCTTTTCCTATCCATCCTACTCAACTGCATCCTATTTCAGCTGGAACAGCAGCATGTCTAATTCCCTTCTCCATATTCCTCGCCATCCCTTATTTTTTGGTGCTATTTTTCAAAGCAAGATGTGTCCTATACTCTGTGGCACATTGTTCATTTTTCTAAAAGTTAGTTTTCTGATGCCCAGCAGAACTTTGGAGAATGGTTTCTACTGTGTTTCCACTTCCATTTTTTAAAGTGACACAGGAAGGTACAGAGGGACACAGCTGCCAGAGTGTGGGGAGTGTGAACTCCTGTCTGTCATCACCTCAATGTTACACGACTTAGAGGAGGGTGAAGTTGGCAGCACTTGTCTCTCAGCACAATAATGTGTGAGCTAGATTTTGGCCCTACTGAAAAAAGGGAAGAAAAACCAAAAAAAAAAACACATACAGGATAAGACTGTTGTAGCAGAAGTATAGATGCTGAGAGTTCGAATGCAAAAGCTTTCTGACAAGAGATTTATTACTGTAAATACCCACACACAGACCACAGGACTGGATAAGGATATTTATCTCTTTCATCTCATGTACTCCTTTGAGATATGGCTGTGTATGATCTGCTTCCCTCTTGCCAGTTAGTAACAGGAAATATTACTTCACTAAACTCCATCAGTAGTTTTCAGAAACATCAGGCTCAGAAATATTTCCATTTAGTCTGTAGCTTGTTAATCAAGTTTCATCTATCCACACAAGCCACGAATTTCTGCAGTGAGAAGCTAATTGTAATTAACATCATGGGCCAGTGTCAGGGCAGTAACACATCACCAGTGAGTGCTCTGTGCCTGCTGACAGTGCAGCTTCCCCCACGCCGGACCCTGGGCTCCTCCTGTGCCCCGTGGCTCTGTCAGATGGTGCTTTTGCCTTCTGTGAGATCCTTACTGCTGGATGTTTTGGGGTATTTTATTGCCCAAAGACCGATATCACCTTGAAGGCATCAGCATTAACAGATGAAGGCAGCAGGTGATGCTGCAGAGAAATGTTAATATTTTAATGTGGATTGTTGCTTGCGTTCCAGGATAGCAATACAATTAAAAATAGCAATAGCAAAGTGATCACGTCCTTACTGCAGGCACTCACAGGCAAGCTCCAGTCATCTCCCACAATGTGCTGCTCTGAAATAAGCTTTTCCTCATTTCTTTGTAAACAGTGCTCACTTGTTACATCACTTTAAATATGGAGTGGATGCATGTTGTGGTGTTTGGTTTAAAGTGCATTATTAACAAACTCTGCAGTTATCAGGGTTGCAGGAGGTGTAAGAAGTCACAGCCTAAAGTACCCACGGCTGGATTGAAGTCACTGACATCAGGGCAGTCATCTTGTGGGGCAAACATTGTCATTGAGACCATGAAAGTGTCTTTTGGACAGGTCTGTGGCTTGGCTGCCCAAATTTATCCATGTCTTACACCTCAAAGAGCAGCCAGCAGCCTGCTCCATTGCTGCAGCAGCAGGTCTGACCTCTAGGCTCCTGCAAAATAAAGCTCTGAGCTCCAGAAACCCAGGTGCCCTTAGCACCAGCAAGGACAAACTGGGATTTCAGTCAGTTTCCTTTTTTTCTCCATAGAGAAATAGATACTGATATGTGTATCGACACTTATTTTCCTTTTGCCTCCGTGGCTCCAACATCCACTTTTTAAAAAGTTGCACACAAACAAGTTTGGGCATTTTCATTCAAGTAAAAGTATGGAAAAGGACTTGTAGGACTGGCTGCAATGCATAAATAAGCTAGAGAAAGCAAACCAGAGGAACAGCTGCTGAAAAAAAAAAGTCTCCAGAAAATTCTGCTTTCAGCCCCTGCAACTGATTGAGGAAGTTGCAGAAAAAAAAATTGTTCCTGGATTTTAATGTTCCAAACTTGCATTTGTAAACAAATACAACAGGGATTATCCTGTAATATATTAAATGGCAAATCTTATATTGCAGAAAGATAAGGATTGAAACCGCAGGCAGAAACATAAACCTATTTGCTTACAGTATGAAAGATTGTACACCTCAGCAGCTGTTCAACATCTGTTCCCTGAAGGTAATGAGATAAACACATGACAAACAACATGTAAATATCTGGCAATTAATACACCTGGAGTCATGGGGAGGGACACAAAGCTGCAATCCAGTTGCTGGGGCTGGGCTGCAGATAAATGACAGTATAACACTCAAGAAATTACTCCAAAAATAAATATGAGGTACAATCACAAGAATTTTGCTTGAGCCAGTGCCTGACCTGTGGGTTTTGTGATTGTTGAACTAGCTTGTTACCAGCCAGCTTTGGAAATTTTGGGATTGCAGCTGAGGGTTTATAAAAGATGAATAGGAAAAGTAATCTCATACATAGACTATTGTTCCAGACATGGAAGAGATTTTGGGAGAGAGCTGCAGTTTTCCACTGGGAGAAAAAGAATTGCCCCTACAAATAAACCCTTAGAGGTATTATCTAAAGCATCCTTTATAGAAACACCCCCTATACTATTCTCTTTGTATTTTCATTTTAATAATTCTGAGGCCTAGAATAGCACACAGTTTGATTGCAGTTTGTGTAACTCATTTCTATTTATCACTCTCACATTCAAATGCACCTTACATGCTCAGCTGAATAAATACAATGCAGATTACTGCTTGATGTATTAAATGCCAAATACTATCTTGCCAAAAGCCAAATATCTATTTATGTTTTGGCTTGCCTCCATATTCACACATACTGGGGCTTGATGATGAGTTTTTTTTCTACCATGATATTTGTCTGCATAGGTATTCCAGGGGAAAAGAGACCATGAAACAAGATGTGAACTTCACAGTTACAGAGCCTTCTCTATGACCAAGTTAAATGGATGGGTTTTAATGTCTTGAGGCTATTGCTTCTCTCTTCAATTTCAAATCACATTGGAAAGTTGTTGAAGGGAAAGTACAATTTAGTGCTTAAAATGAGTATAGACAGACGTGGGAGGACAATATGAAATGCCAGGTTGTAGAAAGGGCAGTAAAAATAATCTGAGGTCAGACAAGCAGATACAATTCAAAGTGCAGAAGGAGCAAATTGGGTGAGAGGGGATGAAAGTATGTGAAGAGTGGACAAACTTATTTGGGGAAAAAATAAGAAGAGAAAAAGGAAAGGAGGAACAAAGCTAAGAAAGCTTCAGCATGAAGAACATCATTAGGTTGTTGCAGACAGGCAGAGCCATTAGAAAAATATAAAACCTGTGATCCTGCACATTCCTATAAATTCCTGCAATGTGTGGATGGTTCCCAGGGCACAGGTTTGGTTTTGATTTACAGGTGTTAAGGTGAGTTGGCCGCAATTTGAACCCCAGCTCTGGAGAACCCCCTCCAGGACGAGCAGTCTGCACCTCCCTGAGTGCACAATTCCATTTCTTTGTGCTTCTTAACCTGCTTTTACTCGTTACCAGTAAAGAACCACTGTGAAATCAGATAATGAAGTCTTACAGACCTCTTAGAATAAAAAATATGACAGCTAATAATAACCAGGGCACCTGGGCTGTATTTTCTCCTCAGCATGTGGTGGGTTTGAGAGCTCATATTAGGTTTGCCATGGATGAGAAAGATAATTTAGCCATTTTCTATCTGCTGAAGGAGAAATAGTGGAGATAGAAGAGCTTTGACAGCAGCTTTCCTATGTTTATGAAGTTGTAGGTTCTGTCTTACTGTCAGGTAAGTAATTATGTGCAGTTACAAAACCTTCATGTATTAAATAATCCTAGGTAACATTTCCAGTCTTCCAAGCAGCTCAAAAGCAGTTCTGATCCTATTTAAATGACATTTTTACTCAATGTCTGCCTATATGCAGTCACACAGACAGATTATATGCTCCTAAATGTGCACCTATCCGAGCACCCAAAGAAAAATGAAAGGAATATATTTTTGTGGTGGGAAAATAACTGCTGTAGTGCTGTGACACAAATCTCCATTTGTTAGCTGTCTATGGCTGAATTACATTTTAATTCAAGCAACCTACTTTTGTTTAGGTAAAGAGAAAATAGGAGCCATGAATGGGCCACTTCACATAGAGCAGAATTGCAGAAATTGTAGAAGCTTTGATTTTCCCTTACTCTTGGATGGGACCCAATTTTTTCTTGACGAGACAAACTCTACAGTTTCACATCTGGTGTCCTGCTGGTGCTTTATTTTGCTGTTGTGATACTGCAGAGAAATAGAGCTCCTAATTTTCAGTTTGAAATCCACAGGTGTTGATAGGAAGATTTTGCCACTGCGGTGTAGTATGGATTTCTGCAAATAGTAAGAAAACCCTGAGATGAAGATTGCAGAATCTTTCTTTCTAAACAGAGATCTCACAGGGTTTGGAGATGATACTGTTTTTCAGTATTAGGAGTAATGACTGTCACTGTCAGTGCCAAACCTCTGGGGAAAGGTGTTTCGATTTGGGCTGGGAGAGATTGGGGAGGAAAGAAATTGTACTTAACACTTCTCAGTCACTGCTTATTTGCAACAAAAATGAGAAAAATGAGATCTGCTCCAGCCCTTTTTACACCAGTACACCTGACTCCTGAAACCAACAGCATTCTGGGACAGATATTTTCAGGGAAGCTGCACGCAGGGAAGTGCCAGCCCCTGTGAATTTTGGAAGAGAAGGGAGGGTAAATTGGCTCTCAGGTGCTCAGCAGCCCCTTTAGCCAGGGTAGTGCTGGCACTCAGTCAAGCCCCAGTGGTGTTTTGAGTGCAGTGCTGAGCTCAGCCTGGTGGTTTCCATATTTTTTTACCTCTCTATGAAAGTAAATAAGATCATTTAAAGCCAGTAGCATCAGGTCCAACCCTCCCAAGTGATGAACAGGCTCATTCTGGGGATGCTGAGCTCACCCTCAAGCTTTGGGGGATGTCCATGGATTTTCTGCTTCCCCCCTTTCTCTAAGCTGAGTGTCAGGCTGTTCACCTGTTCTTTGAATTTCAGGTTCTCTGAAGAACTTGGTGTTCATGGAAGGTACTTTGACAGGAATTATGCTATACAATCAGGGAAAAATAGGAAAGATGCTGATGTTTTATCTGGGAGGTGAATCTGACTAACTATTCTTATTTCCTGAAGATACACATTTTATTTTTTCTGTGGCTTATATATTATTTCCCTAAGTAGAATTAGCCAATTGTAATTACTTCATTCATTTAATTACTTCATTCATTTAATTGCAAAAAAAACAAACAAAAAGACATCAAAAAACCCTTGAAAATTTCCAGTGGAGAGCCCTTCTTCTGTAGCTGCTTGGTTTAGACATGGCTTAGAAGGTTGTTGCAGTTCTGTTCTATGTGAGTTTTAACTCCTATTTTCTGTTTCTAACACCATTCTACCTCATAATAAATAAAACAAAGGTCATGCCACAGCTCTGTTGGCACCAGGAGAATTTTGCAGGGCACTTGTCAGAGGTCACTGGCTGCCCATGCCCTGGCCTCTGTCAGTGAAATTGTCTGTGTTGCATATTTGCACATGTGGTACAGTTTTAACAAAAAAAAAAAAAGGAAAAAGTCATGCACAGAATTAGTTTTAATCTTCCCTAATTACATTTTTAATCATAAGATTGGTGACATTTACCTTTCATTGTGTCATTTTATTTCTCATTTTGTGCTTCAAGTAAGTGTTCCCCAAACTCAGTGCTGCTTCAAAATGCTTAATCAAATGAAAATGCTTATTTTCCATCACTAGATTTTATAGCTACAGTCATGATAGATAAAAAAGAAAAAAAAAAAAACAAAAAACGAAAACAGCTTTGTGACAGCAATGAAGAAGTGTTTCAAATCATTATATGCATTTTAAAACTCATTGTGTGCTTAAAATACAGTGTATTTATCTATGTGCAACATGAGCTCTTTTCAAGAACATGCAATTACTCTTTATTGAGTGCCAGACTCTAAGATCCCAAAAACAAGTGAATTAAACCTTTTCTTTCCCAAATGGGGACACCTGTGACTGCTCAGCCTTCATGGCTTCCAGTCAAGGGGCAGCTCTCTGGAACAGGGAGGTGAGGATAAATATCTAGTTAGGGAACTAAGTTGTAGTGTGAAAAATAGATGGATAAAGAGACTTGAAGAAAAGGTGGGAATTTAGGGGGGGTGGGGAGGGAATGGTAGAATGGATATTTTTTTTAGCCTGGTCACAGATATAAAGAAAGACTAGAAAGAAATTTCAATATTTAAAAAAGAAACCTTGTGCAAGTGGAACTTTCTGTCTTTATCTTTTTCATGTCTTTATCGTTCAGCACTCTTGTGAAACTGTGGTACACCTATTATTAGTATTTACATTGGAATATTATTAATATTATGATTGGCATGTTTACTGTAACCAGTGATGTGACAGTGGTTTTGTAGGAGAACACACAGAGAGCCCATGCATTTTTCTCTCATAGCAAGTGCAAGTTCTTGAAAACTGAACTTGGCCTCCTGCATGCAAAAGCCAACAGGATCTCACCAAAAATTAAAACAAGGACTTATGAGCAAAAGGCTATTCAGCTGTAAAATCTAAGTCCTTTAGAGAGAATCCTTCATACAGAAAAATGTCTGGGAAAAGGTGAAACCAAAGAACCTACATTAATGTTTTGATTAAATCAAGTATCTTGCCTTAATTACAGCAGCTGCCACTGAGGCTCTGTGGTATTGCCTGTGGCAGAGGCCTAAAACCTTGACCAGAAATGTAGAGGAGATTTTCATAAAACCTTACCAAAACTCAGTTTTTATTAAGTTTTCTGGACATATGTTCAGAAGAAAGCAGAACTGAGCACTTTGTGTTTCTAAATTCTTGGGTGTGCCACAGGCACAGAGAGCCCTCCTCGTCTTCTGCAGCACACCAGCTTAATTCTGCGTGAGCCAAATGAGGTTATTTTGAGGTTTATACTCAATAGAGTTATAAATTATTTTATGTCAATGCAGGGCTTGGGAAATGAAAGCAAATATTTGCTGTACCTGGCAAACAAAGTAATGCCAATACATCTCTGTCGCCCGTGATGTGTTCAAACTCCGGGCACGCTGCCTGCTCGGTGTTTAGGAAAGACCCAGCTATAAACAGATGGGGAAGGCACAGGTGTAAGAGCTAAAAAAACACTGATTTTTCTCCCTGTTTTTATACTTGTCAGTTTTGCGTGCTCACTGCTTTACACTTCAACCTCCCCACCTCTGAAAATACCGTCCTGTTGCTGAGCGCTTTGAGGAGGATGACAATTAATGAGTATTTGTTACGAATGACTGATTAGTGACAGGATTTCTATTAGGAAATCTGAAAAGAGGCTTAATAATATCATCCCTTTCAGTCTTTTTACCCTGTGAATTTCTTAGCTTTCTTGGATCACTAACTTTGTTATGTGACATTAGAGAATGAATTTGGAAAAGAGCTGTTTATAAAGAACGTGTGAATTCCTCTCTTATGGCTTCCACTTCTGTGCTTTAAACAGAATGTGTTCCCATTCAAACTGAAACAAAGATTCATGAACATCTCATGATGTCCTGTGACCTGAGAGTGGAAGAGCTTCATGTGCAATTATTTATTTCCATAAATAGCTGGTGTTTTCGCAAATATATGATGGCAGTGTGCAGCTCAAAATATTCTGAGCACTGATTTGAAGTAGCCTGTCTGTTTCTGGATATGAGGATAGGTGGATATCCTCAACAGATTGGGAAAACACAAAATAAACACTGAAGCTTCTTAGCTGCTTCCTTCAGTTTAGGCTACTCCTAAGAATGAGGAGAGCAGTTTCCATAACCTGATATTCAGAATTTCTAGCATCAAAACTGGTTGGGCGTTTGTTTGTTTGTTTGTTTATTTACAAAGAAAGTGGGAGCATTTTTATCTCTTAGTGTTTCAGAACGTGAGGTGATAGGGAGAACTTTTTCTGTCCTGCAAAAAATTTTCTGTTCTTTTCTGAGTTGAGCCTGGGAACTTCCACAGTTACCATGAAAAAGGAAACATCTTTGGAAAACCATGGCCGCAGGAGATCCTCATGGAGTGTCTAGAACTTCCAAATTCAAGAACCTCCAACACACCAGACAAGTGCTTAGGCACCAAATATTATCTTTTTGAAGATTTTTTTCAATGTGTAAATAAATAGTTTTCATTAGAGAAGAGATGAGAAACTTTTTGTCCCGCTCATACCTGGTTTTATTGATTTTGTTCTCTCTTCTGTTTTAAATAGTAATAGAAAAGTTTCAAAAGGAAATAAATGTTGGGCCAGGTTCTCTGATACAGAAGTAGGTACATGGAGGTTTGAAGAACTCATCAAGTCAGCAATAGATTTATCCCAGCCCTTGGTACACAATGCTGCCCTCTCACCAGAAAACTTTGCATGATGCTGAAATCACTGCTTGATAAAATATTACACCAAAATTCCTAATGCAGAATAACTAACCAATAATTAAATAACCAATAAAGAAATGCCCCACTCTCTCCAGTAAATGCTTCCTTTTGGTTGATTTTTTCCTCACCTTTGGAACTATCCTAGGATTTTCATCTGTTGTGTAGATACTGAGGAGAGTGCTGCCTTTTCCTAGACATGTTCAATAGCACAATGCTCAGATGGCAATTTATTTCCTGTTTACAGCTGTCTGATGCTTGCAGATTAGATCTTCCAGCCTGGGCTTTGAGTGGCAGTTTTGGGAGCATGTGTTGAACACACCCTGACTTATTTAATTGAGTTCAGCTCATAGTACAGCCTCAGTTGCTAGTTTAATTAAGAAGAAGAAAATTAAAAAAAAAGAAAAAAGGAACAAAATAATAGCAGAAAGGATGGAGGTTTTGCATTATAATTGAGTGGCGCTTCTGCCTTGGGAGCTCTTGAGGTTCATCACTCGTGGGGTGAGACCTTGTCTGACTTAACAGGGATGAGAACTGGATCTCAGTGACTTGGGAAGCAATCAGGATTTCCAAAAAGAACTGAATCCCAGGGGTTTGTCCTTTTTATCAGTGTAGGTTTCACAGGGATTTGGGCACCATTTGAGCTGCTGAGCTGATTGTCACCGCTGCTGTCTCCCCATTATGCTGTGACAAGTAAGCACCTCCCTTGCCAGGCACCATCAAGAAGCAGTTTGAATCCAGCAATTACTGCTTGCTGAACACAGGAACAGCTTTTAAGGAGTAAAATGTACTATCTTTACTGCTCTTCAGTCTTCCCTCTTTTGGAATAAAATGTGAAAAGACCAGGAGCAGATCTTTTAATAAGGTAAGGAAGGAAATTACTGCTCTGCAGCAGGTGGTATCTGTGTGTCCCAACCCAAGCTATCTTCTGCCTCTTCACAGAGAGCAGTGAGGAATGTGAGTGATTATAAAGTGCTGGGGGTTGTAAGATTATTCACTGGGGGTGTGTCAGGGGAGGACAATTATGTTGAAACAAAGCAAGGGGAAGAAAGCCCCAAATTAATCTGTGCTCTCTTCACCTCAGGCTGATTAGAGTAAATTAACTTCTGTTGCAGGTAAGATGCAAAGTAGGTATTAATTATATTTCAGGCATCAGACAAAAATAATATAAGAAATATGTTTGGTTAGTGATGCCTGTAGATTATTGCTTTTATGCTGTAAAGCAAGCAAACAGGCAGTGCCCTGCTCCCCTCCAAATCCCACCAGGCTCTTCGCTGATCCACTCTGCGCTCGTGTCAGTGCGCATCAGTTTTGTCTTAAAATAAAGAAGTTAAGCCTTCCTGACAGGTAGGCACACCATGATCTGCTTTCAGGCTGTCTGCTGCAAAGGGAATCTTCTCCTCAGACTATATCAGCTGTTTTAATAAAGCATCTCCATCCATACCTCTTGGGCTGCACGTGCAGCTGCCTTCCTTGGGTAGCTTCACCTCCCCTCCTGCTCAGTACACGAGATGTCAGGTACTCAGCATTTGTATTGGGGTTTATGTTGTTTCTTCTTCTCCTAAAAGGATATAATTAGTAAATTAATAAAACTAATAAGTTCAGCAGCTCTAAAATGTAACTGTACTCATTGCTGCCTGCCTGGTGGTGTGGAGACTTGGGGAGCAGTGCTACTTTGAGCAAGGAAAAAGGGATTTAGTGACCACTGATGTGACCAAAAGCCTGTGAGACTGAGTGGTGTGAATCATAAACATGTTAGAATTCCATTTTTCTTATAATATTAGTACCATCATCCATAACTTACTACTTTGAGTTCTGAAATTGTCTTAGAATTGATAATAAAATCTGTGAGGTAGTGTGGATGGCTCATGCTGGCATAACCTAACTGCTTTGCACATTAATATAATCCTATACTTAGCCAGAAAAGTATTTTTATTTTATTTTTCCTGCAATTCTTTCTTCATTTTTTTTTCCATTTTAGTAATTTTCAGAAATTGTCTTCCTATCTGATTCTGTCTGGGGTAGGTTGGTATTTGAGACATTATTGTAGAGGTGGTGTATGCAGCCATCACTGGGGTGTATAAATCCCCCCCTTTTTCTCCTCATTCTGCTTGGAGCCGGGGCTGCTAATACACCTCTACATTTCTGGTGTTTCAGAAGAGGAATAGGGAAGTAGATTTTTTTTTGCTGGTTTCAAAATTGCTTTGTGAAAGTCCTTCCCTGAAGAAGGAAATTCAGGAAAGGGTTCACTGTGCACCGGAGAGGAAAATGCGGGGTGAGGTGGTACCGTGTGTCCCATTCCTCAGCAAATGGACAGCCCAGGGCAGAGAAGAGTGGAGCAGGTCAGGAGGGAAAGGGCTAAAGTGCCCTGTCTTCTTCTCTTCTGTTACTAACTTATGATCTTCTGGAATCCTTTCCATGCTGAGCATGCTATCACTCCATGCTTTTAGCCCCAGAGAACAAGGAGGAGTCATAATCTCCTAGCAAAAAAATATTTGATTGATATGGATAGATAGATGAATAACCCAATAATTCCCTGAAATAATATTTATTTTGTTGTTGAATATCTTGGTGAAATTTTCCCATAGTTCTGTGGGTTCACTTTGGGGAGACAGGGAATTTATTTAATTTCTATCTTCATTTGTTTGATTTCGGCTAATCTCTTCATCATTTCTGTAAAACCAAGCATAATTTTGTGCTACCACATTTTGCCAACTACTTAAAAAAAGAAAGAAATATAAATGATGTGTTTGGAGCAGAAGTGGATGCTGTGCCTCTGGATCAGCTGACAGCATCTTTAATCCCACAATTCCCACTTTGCTTCTTGCAGCCTCTTATTTAATTCATTACTTATGTTCACAACTCTGTAACAAGCACAGCGAGTGTATTACAGATGTGGCTTTTCTATTAAGTACTTTGTCATGCAAGCACAGGTTTTCAGTGGTCTCGAAATGACACAAACTTCTTGTGGAAATCAGCAGCAGATAATTCGGTAAATAAGGGTTCTTAGAATGATCTGCTCAAATGAAAAGGGAAAACTCAAGCCAATGACTGAAGTAAATAAATGCGTGCATATTTATCACTTTGAACATCAAAATACAGAACTTCCAGCAATTTACTGTTACACTCTAATCAGTATCTACATATTATTACATACCACCACGTACTGACACACTTTTGTCTTTGTAGTCTTCTTGGTACTCAGTAAATCTTTCAGGAAAGGTCTGGAAATATTTGCTAACTAGAGCCGAAAGCACAAACTCTTTTTGACAATTATTTGTATAATTTCTCTGCCACAGTAGAAATTTATTAAGAAATGTGGCAGATCATCAATGGGCTCTCAGTTGGGGAACCTTTGGAAGTCAAAATGGAAATACTTCTGTTGTTTATATATTTGTGTTACAAATCTCTCACTCATTGGCTTTAAATGCTGAATATATGCACAGTTTTCTAGCAGCTTCATATTAGTTCTAGTAATTAGGCACTAATTACTAGTGGTATCATAAATAATTCTGCCTTCTCACTAGGCCTTGCTGCTGTAAATTAAAGGTTAACAGATCAAGAATAGAGCAACCACAGCAAAAGCACAAGAGCCTTCTCTGTGGTGGAATAAAACCAGTTTTGTTGACACTTAACTGAAATTGAGTTCTGTTTTGTAGCGCCTTAAGAAAAAATCTCATGAAGATTTAAAGAGTCTGTGATCTCAGAAGGGATAAAATAATGCAAATACAATACTTCCAACCTAATTTCAAATATTGCAGTTCCATATAAATCCTGCTTTGTTTTTTCTTCCTGCTAACTTGATCATTTGTTGCCCATGGTCTTTCTTTTAGACAAGACTTTGGTTTGGGGTTTTTTGTTTGGTTGGTTTTTTTTAACTTTAATTTGTAAATACAATTTTGGGGAGAAAATGATTGGTTTACTTAGTTAATGAGGAAGCAAAACTCCTTATTTTTACCTACTGCCAAATGCAAGGATGAGACATAGAACCAGGTAATTAATTCGTTGCTGACATTAAATAATGCTCCATTTTGGAATTTGTAGTGGGAAACTTTGTAGCTCTGAGTCCTGCACTGAGCCTGGTATGGACCAGCAGCATCCAAACCAACCTCTGCAGCAGGAAATACTTGATCAGAAACTCAAGATCTAAGCTCTAACATTCACTTCAGAACTTATTAATTTACAAAAAAACCCCACAAACATTAGAGAACACAGATTCCTAAACAGGAACATCAAAGTTCTGGATGAGAACCTTCCTTTTCTTTCATTTTGTGCAGTTTGGGTAAATACATTTTTTCCTTGTTGAGCCCTGAGCGTTTGTCATTGCTGCTCACCCCTAGAATCATCAATTGAATTGGAATAATTCCCTATTCTGCAGAGTTTACTGCATCATCCCAAAGGAAAGCCAGGATACAGATCAGTCTGTTCATTGCTGCCAAGCACAGGCTGTCTATTTTCTGTTCTACACTGTGATAAATAACCATTGGCACAATTTAAACCAGCTTAAGGATTTATTGTGTTAGTAGTGTTTGCTTGTGGAGATCAAATATTAAATGTTTTTGTTCCTCTTTGGTATAAGGTAAGATCATTAACATGCATAAACTTGGAGTAATTTTTTATACAAATTGTAATTTATTTATGTATTTGAAATATAAATTTCAGGTGTAGTTTTTGTCAGAATAACTTTTTCACAGCCTCATCTGTTTCTTCATCCAAGATCATCTTCAGCTTTGATGCCACTGAGATTACATTTAATGACTTAAATCTAACCCAGGAGCTTTGAGAGCCTGGGCACTGAGGGATGTACCAGCACAGCTCCCCACAGCATCCCCAGTGTGACTTTTCCTGGGTGCAGGGAAAAAAAACAACCAAGCAACCAAAAAACACCAAACAAACAAAAAAAACAAACAACAACAACAAAACAAAAAAGCACCAAAATAAAACCCCAACCAACCAAAAAGCAAAAGACACACCTTAGATGAAAGAAAACAACTCAGCCTCCAGCAGCAGTTCCCACAGCCAACCTGCCAGCTTCCTGCAGTTTGCAGTGCTGGGATTTGCAGAGTTTAAACATCATTGCATTTAGTAGCCTCTGATGCATTCTGCCTTGAATTTGCTGGAAAGGAAAAAAAAAAAACAGAATCCCCATCACTTCTGTTGACTGCTAAGTCATCATACCTTAAAATTGTCAGTTTTCAGGGTCTGAAGACTTTGGGATCTAAAGTCTCAGTGTAATCCTGGCCTTTCTGCAGGTCTGCCTGGGAAGGAGCCCTGAGATTCCTAAAGCTTGCAAGCTGTGGATTTTTGATTAATTTAATGTAATCCTACATAATGATGATTATTGTAGCATTTTCTGCATAAGATGGATGAGACAGGTCTTCAAATGCCAGCTATTACTGACATTTAATCTGGTATAGGTCATCAAATATCAAGGTGGAAGAACTGTTTTAATTTATTTTTTCTCATTAATAATACATTTAAAATAAATTAATATTGCAAAAATGTTTCCTTTTTCATTGCTTGCCACTGAGTGGGGAAAGTTGGTTGACAGAAATCACGTAGTTGAAGACAAAGCATCCTTCATTGTGATTGATGCTGGCGGTGTGGAAAACATGATTTTAAATCCCTGACAAACCGCGGGGGCCCATTTTCCACATTTCATAGTGCCAAGTGCTCCATCCAACCATCATTTCTCAGACTGGGTTGAAAAGGCCATGTCTCAAATTCTGGGAAGGAAAAGCCCCTGGAGAAGTGAGGCAGTGTTTGGGAAATGATGGCGTCCTGTGTCTAGACAGTCATTTTTAAACAAGGAGTTGCTCATGTGCTGTCCTGATTTGCTCTGAGCCTGAGCTTAGCTCTAGGACAAAAGTTAAACCTTCCAAACTCCACACTGCTTTAGCCTGAAGCTCCTCAGGCCCCAAGCCAAACACAATTTTTTCTACATTTTTTTCTATAATTTTCTACAATTATTTCTACCTTTATTCCCCTACAATCACTGAACAATTAATGAAAATTTTCCCCTTTCCCCCCCCCAAAAAAATTCCAATTTAAAAAGTAAGTTTTGATATTGTCGCTTTTCAACTAAGAGAAAATGTTATTTATAAAGTGGAAGAAGCAATAGAGTCTAACTGCACATAATAGTATCTTGTGAAAATTAAATACCTTCAGGAAAAGTGCTGCATTTATTTCTTCCCTGAAAGAGCTTTGGTACAATAGTAAGGAAATCTTTGAAAATAAGTGTATGAATATGTGTATTCTGCTCTGTACATGAAGGAGTGCGTGTAAAGAGTAGAAAAGGTTACCTGGCACCCTTTTGATGCTCCAGAAATTATTCAAAGAAGAGTAATCAAAAATTGCACATTAAAATACATACCTTGAGTTGAGTTTGAAAGATAACAAATATATCAGACCCTGAGATGCCAATGAAGAAAGAGAATTTTAACTTTCTGTGTCAAAATTATTTGCCTGCATCTTGTACATCTGGTAAAGCAGTGGAAATGAACCATCTTACCCTCAAAAATAAGTACTCAGGATAATCCAAGAGCTGCTCATCATCATATTCCAGATTTCAGTATCTCCAACATCAGTGTGTGCATGGTTTGAATGCAAACATGTATTTTTAAACTATATGAAATCTGATAAATATTTACCTTAGATAGGGCTTATATCTACTTTTTAAAAATATGATAGAGATTTCATGGTATTATTTGGATGTCACATTAAAAGTCTACTTAAATGTTGATATAAAGCCATGTAACGTGGCACTTTGTTTATAAAATTAATTTTTTCAGTGGGTCAGCACATGGATTTGGCACAGCTGGTTTGTGATAAAATGGGAATAATCAATGTTTCTTCATTTCTTTTCTAATTGATGAGCTTGATGTTCACATGGGGAAGCACATTTAGTCTGAAAGGAAGCTAATTCCAAATTTCTGCATTTAAATTCTGATTTAAGTCTGAATCCTCACAATTTTCAGATAAAGGGCAGTAATCTGACAAATAAATACTGACGTTCAGGGCCCTTAATGAATCCAGGAATACACCTGCAATGTGTCTTTCATTTCAAACTGACAGTTATTAAAACTTTGCATGTAGCTATGTAAAAAAATGTGCCTGAAAAAGTAATATTTGATTTGTTTACCAAAATTTAATATTGCAGTTAAATGTTGCAAATTCAGAGAACGTGTTTTTTATTCAGAAAATTACTTTGTACACAAAATTTCCCAAGGTAATTAGATGATTTTAATGAAAAGGTATTGACTTGTATGTAGACAGAAAGCAGGTTTAAGCAAGTATAAATTTGATATATTCTAAGGGATGCACTTTTTCAAGAGTACATCCCATTGCAGTAGTCTTGATATTGGGGAAAAAAAACAAACAACTCTTGTGATGAGAGTGCAAGAGAAACTTTCTCTGCAATTCTATTCACCAGCAAAACCTATGAACTGAGCTTCCATTTCTCTGTGTGTTTGATTAATTGCTGTTATATTCCAGATGCGCTGTTTTTAGCATGAGCAGCCACAACTACTCATAAATGGGGCAAGAAATAGAATATGGTAGGATTGAGATGGGTTTGCTATGAGTTTTCTCTGCATAGGAAGAAGCAGAGCGTGTGTGAGAAAATTGCAACTGTGACAAAACATCATTAGGCAGGAGCTCAGCTGTACATCTTTCTGTCCTACACCATTCCTGCAGGACCAGAGATGGTAGATGAGTGCACAGGAGAGGCTTCTGCACTCTCTCCCTGCAGAAAAAGCATATTTGGGTGGAAAACGGAGGGGGGAAATACTTTTAAGGATTATTATGAACTTTAAATATGTATATTTGACATCCCTAAGACAAATGAAGTGAAGGCTTTTATACCCTCTGTAGTGGAAAGGGTCAAACTTGAATAACGTACAGGATTGCTAAAACAATTGTGAAACATAGTTATGACAATATAACAAACAACCATCCTGAATTATCAAATTACATTCACTTTATAACACCTGAAAATTCACATTTCTGCATCTGTAAGGAAATGGGGGGCAGAGGAGGGACCTGGTGATGGTGATCTTTTCATAGATGAACGATGGACAATTTTAATAGAAACAAACAAAAAAATATGGCAACTTGTATTTTCCTTAGCACTGAACCAGATTGGCTCTGTTTTTAATCCATCCCCAAATTCTCAGCTACCTTCTCCATTTGCTATTCAGGCCACCACCCCTCTTGCTGCAAATAAGAAAACTTTTGTTTGAATTGGCAACTTCCCTGTAAAGAGCAGTGTATTTCATTACAAATGTCCCCCCTAAGGTTTGAGTTTTGCTGATTTTTGCCTGTTGTTGTGCAGCAAGCAGTGAGTGGAGCTGGGCTCTGCGTGGTGAGAATGACTTGTCTGACTGGGTTTTACTTTTATCTGCAGCTCGACCCTGTGCTGCTTCCTGCGTGGCACTAAATCTGCAGCTCTCTAGGAGAAGAAACCATTATTATTTTACTCACAGGCACTCATTGCTAGATTTCCAAAATGCCAGGAAGATTTGGAACATATGTCCTCCTTTACACCGCAGAAATCACAGAGGAACTTTAATAGAATTTCACTCCCATGCAGCACAAAAACATCCACTCGATATTTCCTTCCAATATCAGCTACAAAAAAATTAAGGCATGTTGCTGGAGAGCCAAAGAGTTTCTAATCCCCTAAAGCAGTGTGGGAAATTATCCTCCAGGTGATGGGTGCTGCATTGTGCTGTAAAGAAGCAGAGAAAGGAGAAACTCAAATACCCAAACCCAGTGGTATTTCAGTTCCTCCCCTGGGGATAAATTTGGCTTTCCCCAACCCTGAGAATTGCTTTCAATGTGTGTGTGTGTTCTAGCAAACAGTGCTCTTCACATTCCTAAAATCTGTCTGGGACACTGAGGGCTCTGGATAATTTATTGCCAAGAATGGGCCAAATCTGAGGATGCCAAATTTCTTTTGCTTTAGATGTGGATGAGAAAACTACTGAACCCAGAAGCAGTCAGACATAAAAATGCTCCTGGATCATGCCATAAAACTTATTATTAAATGTAATGTAAACTAAATCAAATCACTTTATTTTTTTTGAAATCAGTAGAACTCAGATACAGGACTGCATGGCAGTCCCCTTCTGAGAGTCCAGTCAATCAATCACCTCATGCCACAGGCTGTGAGAGAACCCCATGGAGTGTTTTTACACAATCCTTTTAATTAGGTGTTTGATCACCTTCTCTGAAGAAGGTTTCTTGTTCACCACAGTCCCCACAGTTTCAGTTCTCCTCTTTGTCCTACAGTAAATGTGGCTGGTGCCACTCAATGCCAATGCTGTTCTCATTATGTTTTATACCAATTAAGTTGCACAGCACTTCTGTTAGTTCTAATTTAAACATTGTTCCCACATCATAATCCTGCTTCTAAATTGGTGAAAAGTCTCTAGGTTTTTTTGTGACTTGTTCATTTTGCCAAGACCAACTGAATGTCTTCAGTTGCCTTCTGTCTTGAAAATGACCCTCTTAGTGTAATTTCTGAAAATTAAACCCTGTCCTTTCTGTCCATACCTCCTGTTGAGGTGTGCTAGGAATTATTTTACTTTATTTTACTTGGGTCTTGTGCACAGCAGTAACTTTGTCTAAGAAAGCATCCTGTTTTTCTATATATACTTTACTAATTTGCTTCCTATAATATTTATTTCATTGGTTTTTTGTCAAGGAGCTCTGGAATTGTGTATTTTTGCCCCCCAAACTCTGATGGTGCTGTAAAATGTTTGGCATCTTAGGTGCATTAGAAATTTGCAGTTTTCAGTCATGTAGGTGCCCAAATGTGGCTTTACAGGGAAAACAGTTCTTTCTCAGCTAATTAAATAGGGGTGGATTACGAATGAGGTGACTGAAAGCTTGGAAAATAAAAGGGTGTCATGAGAGAGAAGGTTCTGGACAAAACCAATTTTGAGAAGGGGTTTGGCAGCTGAACTAAGGCAGTGGCTATCCCACAGGTGTCTCTGTAAGGAAAGAACCACAGCCCTTTCGAGGCCCCCCTTACATAGTTTTAAGGCTTGAAAACAAAGGAAAGATGAATCTCTGAGTACTGGTGTGACAGCAGGGACTGGGAAGTTCATTGTCACTTTTCTCTCATGGCAGCATTCTTTTCCTCTTGAGTTAATTCTGTTTGGTAACATTTATTGCTATTTGCAGTCAGTGGGTTTGTCAGGGAGGCTATTTTAAAATGCTGGGGAGCTGTCCTTGCTCAGATGTGGACAGAATAGTCCCTGTGTATTTATTCCTGGCTGGAACCAAAATCCCCCAGCCACAACTTTTTAAGACTAAGTTTCTAGACTGAGGAAAGGTGCATGTAATAGATGGGGGGAGGATGAGTTTATATCAGCAGGGTAATAGGGCTGTGAAAATAACAAATGTCATCCAGGGGTGCCTGAATCTCCAGCTGATGCAGGCAGGTTGCTGGGCCACTGCCCAGACCCCGGTGAACTCCACTATGGACCAGCAAACCCAGTGTTTGTTCAGCCACTGACCTAAAACTGGAATTTAACTGTTTTTTTAACTGTTTATAACTGCATGGAAAGGCAGCAGAAAGAGTTGTCTTACCAGAGAGAGGAGGCAGTCTGCCTTCCCCTGCTTATCTCTAGCTGCTGGGCAGAGGGAAGGAATTTGATTTCCATCTAGAGATCTCTCTGGAGAGGAGGACAGCTGAAAATAGCTGTTTAAGCCTAATAAGCTGCTGCAGAAAACAGTCTGTGTAATTCAGCCTGGAAGATATCACCATTAGTCATTAGATGTAGATTCCTCACTGCTGGGACCACAGTGAAACCATTCTGGAAGAGTCAAAACACCTGAATACTTTTATGAGTTTGAATGCCTGCAAAGCACCAGGACTTGATGAAGAAGATTCCCCTTTTTGTTGTTGTTTAACTACAGGCAGAATTCAGAATTTCCACACATGAAATCCATAGCTTTCAAAAGATAACATGCCTTAATAAAATTCAATTTAATGCCAACATTTTTACTGTTGCAGCAGCCTCAGCATCCTCGTTGGCAGTGTTAGGAAATGAAGGCTGTAATGAACTCAGCTCTCTCTGTCAGCTCCTGTCCCTCAAGGTCAGCCCCAGTGCCCTGAGCTTGGGCAGGGATGTGCACACTGTCAGCTTTCCTCCTGAAATTGCTCTGTGAATGGAAAAAAGATTTCATTGCCCTCTGATGAAAATGGAGAGGCAAACCCAGCACCATTTGTGAGCAGAAAAATTAGCCTTGAGCTGAAATAAATACCGTACAGTACATCCTTTAGAGCTCCCGAGGCAAAGGAAATGCGGTGCAATTGTGGGTCAACTTCTTGTGTTAAAAATGCAATTCCAGTTTAAACCTCACCCTAAAAATCTGCATTAGTCTTTAAATACAGAATTGTGTTTCAAGATTACACAGTAAAATGTTTAATTTTCTTAATTCAATTTTCAGAGCTCTTTGATCATGCAGCAGCATTTAGGCAACTATTTTCTTGTTCTGTCTTTTACCTCTTCCTTTAATTATTAAGTTTCATTTTTGTCCATCTCCAGGAGAAGAATAATGATTTTTTAGAGTAAAAAGAGTGTCATTTACACATGAAGTCATGATAACTTGTACAAATTATGTTATTATAGGACAGATATTGAGGAAAAAGAAGGGACTTCCTATTCCAGAAAGCTGGAGCAGCCTCTTAAATTCTTAAATATTCTTAATTCTTAGATATTCCTTACTGGAACTATTTCTTATAGACATACAAATATTTTATTTCTTGTCTGATCTGAAAAGATAAT
Source organism: Pseudopodoces humilis (assembly GCF_049639895.1). Lineage (NCBI taxonomy): Eukaryota > Metazoa > Chordata > Aves > Passeriformes > Paridae > Pseudopodoces > Pseudopodoces humilis. The sequence continues at coordinate 4,750,971 of NC_142207.1, forward strand.
CTTGTTGTAAAAGACTAGTAGTTTTGGGTTGGTTTTTTTTGGTTTTGTTTTGGATTTGTTTTTTTAACTTGTATTTTAATCTGTAGAAATGTTCAGTTATTAATAAAACTGATCATTGTGCAGTGGAGTCAGTCTGAAGTCAAACTTTGGGTCTTTGTGACTGCTGTGTGTCTGGATGTGTGTTCACATACATGTGTGTGGTTATAGATGTATGTGAAAGTCTGATCTCTGCAAACCCACTCGGGTCTATGATTCCAAAATGATCTCTGCTTGAATTATTGAATCTTGAGCTACAAAGTTCCATTAAATAACATAAATCAAATCTGCAGGAGTACAGATTGTAATCTGGAGCACATGTAGCATTTGGACAACTTATTTTAAATATATATAGGTGTTGGTTATTTCTGATGATATGAATACATACATAAATAAGTGCATATACTGCTATATGCACTTTTTTTTTCCTTTTTGTTCTCATTCCAAATTACTTTTGCTTTTCAGGTATGATTTTCACCTTGCAAGTATTCTGTGGTATAGACATTTTGATTTATATAGACCTGAATGTTAAGCATGTGTTTTTAAAATATATTCTTAGAGTACAGCTGGGATAAAAAATGACAATAAAGGACAGGACAGGAATTTGGAATTATTCTGATAAATAGAAATCCCTGTGAGGAATGGGGCTATCCCTCAGGAATGTAATAGTAAAGTTTATTCTGCCCTGTGGCCTGGTGATGGACTACATGACCTTTCAAAAGCTTCTCCAGACCTATTTTATGATTCTGAGATCAATTCATTTTGGCATTTGACAGCCCCTGCCCATAGACTATAGATGGTTCTAATGCCTTTTAAAAAAAAGTTGTTGTGGTTTGGGGGTTTTTTTTGTTTGTTTTTTTAAATTTTCAATTTTTGCACTTGAAGCACTTTAACTACCTCTAAAATGTAATCTTGTTTATTTGAAGACTAATAATAAAGGATATGGGTTTCATTCTGCTCTTCAGCAAATAGCCTAAAACTGGATTTTTATGAGAGGTTACAAGGCTGTAAATTACTTCTCTGTCACATAAAGCTGTCTGAAATTTTATATGCTGTTGATCCAAAGTTATTCACATTAGTGGTAATAACTAGGAGATGATTCATTTCATTTGGCTAATGAAATCCTGGTTCTCAAAGTAGTTTTAGTAACATTCAGCCTGGAATCAGATTATTCTTTACAGCATGTTAAAGTCATGGCAAGGTGGTCTTCAGCCTGCAAGTGTAATTTGTTCTCACAAATAGGTAATCCTGTTAAAATATTGTCAGGTTAATCAAAATTGTTTTGTGTGTGTTAAACCCAGTGAATGCTAATCAAGTACTGGGTTAGGGAGCTTTAACAGCAATTCTAAGTCCTTGGTAGTTTCCCATTTTTCCTGGATGGAATGATTCACTGGATCTGTGGAAGCATTCTGAAGCCTGAACACCTTTCCAAGGCTGGAGACAAATGTACTACAGACTAAAGCATCTCCTTCAGAAAAAGATGTTAAAACACCTGACAGTGGGAATCCCTGTATTTGTTATAGCTTATGTGGAATAACTGTTATCCAGACAATCTGAGTGCTTTGTGCTTATGTCATTGTTATCTGTAGCTATCCTACCGTTTTTTACAAATAGTGGTTAAAATGGATTCAAGGTTGTAATTTTAGAGAAGTATGTGGTGTATCTGTTTTGTAAGGAAATGCATTTAGAACTTCTGTGCTTTACATTTGAAAGATAATTCTGTGTAATTGTTAATTTATTAGAAGATATGATGAACTTTTAAAAGTAATTGTGTGTTTATCAATATAGGGTATATATAGGAAATTAAAATTACAAAGAACAAAAGCTTCCTTTTCCCAGATCCAGCAGGAGCTTTGCACTCTGCTCACACCCTTTAAAACTTACAACATCTTATTTTCTTTCAACAGAAAGCTTTTCTTCACAGACTACGGGAATGCTGCCAAGGTGGAGAGATGTGACATGGATGGAATGAACAGGACGTGGATAGTGGACTCAAAAATTGAACAGCCAACTGCTCTGGCACTAGACCTCATCAATAAATATGTGTACTGGCTTGACATATATCTGGAGAGTGTGGAAGTTGTTGACTATCAGGGGAGAAGGAGGCAAACTATAACGAAAGGCAGACAAGTGGGTATTTATTTTCAAATCAGTAAAAAGTAATGTTATCAATAAATGAACGCACATAGTGCTAGCAGCTACAGGAATTTCATAACTTCTTACCCTTTTATTTCAGTTAGAATTTAAAAGATCCGGCTACATGTTTTGGTTTATCTGCAATTTAGCAATTTTGCAACCTCTGAATGTTTCCATGGAGTGTCTCATTAACAATGCACCCTGTAAGTCACCACTGTTAAAGACTTCAGGAGGGAAAATCTGGGGTGGAAAGGTGCAGGGAGATAAATCATTAATGACAAGATGTCCTTACCCACTCAGGAAGGAGAGACTAACACACAAAATAATGTGAAATAGAATAGCAAAAGCTGTTCACCCATTCAGACTAATCTGGATGCCCTTAAATCTTATTTTTGTTGACGGCAATGATGCTTTTTGCAGCTGATCCCCATGTCCAGAGTCATAAATACAAACTCTGAGACTGTGAGTCTTTGAGCAGGAGCATTTCAGTCCGTTAGCCTGGAGAGTGGAAGAGTTCTCTGGCAGTTGTGAGTCTTATGAATATCCAGGGAAAATCAACAAAGACCAAACTGTTCTGGTCGCTACTTGCATTGGCAGGACTGGTGTGGGCACCAAGTTTGCATCTATTTCTGCCTGAATGTAAACAGGGAATGTGAAAATGTGCAAGCAGAATAAAGATTTACCTGTTATTCTGTCATTAGTTTCTTCCAAGTAATCAGTACCAAGATGCACCTGCTTAGACTTAACTAAAAATAGGCAGAACATGTGGCAAAAAGCAGTCTAAGTGATGCTTTGGAAAACACCTTCCTATTTTTGCCAACCTATCCCCAGTCTTTAACCAGTTCTGGAACAATAGGTCTTGCAAACTTTTGGGTTTTTGTTTTTTTAAGTAACATTTTTGAATAAATATTTGAAAAGCTAAAATAATTTTCAGAAGCCATTAACAAATACCTTTACAGGCTTGTAACTGTTGTACTGGAGTCATAGGAGAGATGTTTGTTTTTTCTCTTGCTGAAATTTAGATGCAAAAGAGAACACTTTATCAAGTTCAGAGGGATTCTTCTCAAAACTAGCTAAAAAATGAGATCTCTGGTTTTTGATATGGATGAAGGGCATTAAAAATTTTGGCCTCTCACTGTTTTCAGAAATGGTACCAATTGTCTTTCCACTCAAATGAAGAGCTGGTAATTTCAGTAGGTTTTGTGCTGCATATGCCATGATAGACTAGAATGACTGCTTCTCCAAATTATCCCTCATTGGTTCAAGGAAACAGCAGACCACAAAACTTTCCCAAGAATTTATAGGGACTAAAGTTTATTGTTTAAATACAAACTTATTGAAGATGTGCTTTCCAAACAAAACTGGATTCTGTGATTGACAGCCTGTGTGGCTTTCAAAGGACAAGCCAGTAATGTTTTCACTCGTGCACACAATTGCTGGAAAGCTTCTTGAGAGGTAAAAAACCCAACAAATTAAAAAATAAATCCAAATATTTAGAACATTACAAAACACATTGCAAAAAGAGCCATGTAGCTTAAATAGTTTTAATAAAGAAAATCTCCCATGAAACTTAAATGATAAAGATTTCAACTGAGTGCAAATGGAAACAGAGAAGAAAAGGTTGTAATTCAGGGGACAATTCCACAGTTTGTTACAGATGTGTCTTTATTTTCAAGGCTATTTTCTTTTTCATCTTATTATAATTGAATTTCTATTTGGTCTTAATCAAACACTTCCAATGATGTCAATTATTATTATTCCTTTTTCTGGATGGAGACAGAATACAATGGCAAGACTTGGCCAACAGTGGTAAAATTTCCAGAATGATTGAAATGCTTCATTCACAACCATTTTGGTTTTTTTTGTTTGGGTTGGTTTTTGGTGACATATGCCTGAATTAGTGAGTGAATGAGATAAGTAAATACTTTGTGGTGAGCAGTTGAATCATTAAAGTAATAAGATATTCAGCCTGTGAATATTTGAACATCTGCCAAAAAATTCTCTTTAATTTGTTCAGTTTTCAGAATTGCCTGTGAGATATTTTACATTTTATAAATCTATAAATCAAGCACAGCCTCTAAATTATTGAACACTTTGTGTTTGAGCTGTGATTGTCTAACTACCAGCTATTAGTTAATTTTTGATCAATGTGTCCAGACACATCAGAGATTAAAACAATTTTAGAATTCACTTTTTGACAAACAAGCACTACCAAGCGGCCACCACCACATTCAAAGACAGCAACACAAAAGGAACTCAGCAAAGCTGACAGAAAGTGTCTATTTCTCATGTACTCAAGAAAATATTCAGAAGGCATTTTTTGCACCATTTACCCTGATTTGATCATAAAATCATTTTAAAAAGCGGATCAGTTACACCTAAGAACTGTGTTTGAAATTTCTAAGTTCGCTATATTTATTAGTTAATAATAGTTAATTTATCTTCATGATCATTAATAATTATCATAATTTTATTTATTTATTAGTAATAATCATAGTTTATGGTCATTAGTTAATACTAATGTAGCTGTTGCACTTCAAGGATGTAGATTTTAATTTAAAAAACAGAGAAACTGAGAAATTTATAGAGTAAATTAATTTAGATTGCTAAATAATTTGAATTTTCTATCTTTCTTGTACAAAGCTTTTCTAATTATACATTTAAAACTACAAGAATATGAACTATATTTTTAGTGTTATTTGTGTTTATTTACAAATATTCAGAAAACCTTTTGTACAGTTTATCACGAACCATTCACAGTGTTGTTTGATATTTACAACTCATAGATATGCCTAAAATATTGAACTAAAATAATATCATTTGTTTCTTTTCCAGATTAGGCATCTTTGTGGTTTGGCAGTATTTGAGAACTATTTATATACGGTTAACTCAGACAACTTCAGCATTTTAGGAATAAACAGATACAACGGTACTGATGTTCAGGCTCTTGCTAGGCTGGACAATGCTAAAGAGATCCGTGTGTACCAGAAGAGAACTCAAGCAGCAGGTAAGATTGAAATTCCTTTCTCTAGAAAGCACACAGACAGATACTAAATGGTTGTGTGGTTTAAAAGGTCCTACCAGAAAAAAGTATTTGAAGATGGAGGGATTTTTTTTTTTTTCCTTGTAGCACAGCACTGTGTTCCTTGAGCTGCCCAGTTTTCTGTGTGGTTGTTGCCCCTTTTCCTGCGGCTCTAAGCTCCCAGCTCATCCCTTTTGTGAGAATTCAATTTGGAGAACTGCCCAAGAGTCCTGCTCTGCACATTGTGACACACTGAGAATTTAACACCTTCAGAATTGTTGGATGTCCAGTGCTGTCCACACGTCTCAGACTTCAGAGATTCCTGGAATCTCTGGGCCTGCTTTTCAGACAGACTCCTCAGGTGAGCTCCTGTCTTTGGGGCTGCCAAAAAAGGCGCAGAGGTGTGGGCAGCCAAGCTGCTGAGCTGCCAGCACAGCATTGAGAGGGAAACACTGACAGGGATTCCTTGATGTGTGTGAATGTCAGCTTTGTCATCTGTGAAAGAGATCTTCATTTTCACCTAGAATGAAAAACTCTTTTTACATCAGAATTTTTTGGTAAAACTGGAATTTCTGGTGTCCATAGTCCTGTATGACTGTAACCTGTTCACACACTTTCAGCATGCAGAACATCAGTGGGACTTATGGGAACTTGGTGCAAAGATAGCAAGATCCAAAATGTCCACAGTGACGCTTTATGAGAATTTTTTTTTTGGCGTGACTGATCACAATAAATTCTTGCCATGACTGCTTAGACAGAAAAGCCAACACATCAATTCTCAATGTCGATGTTTCTAAACAGAATGGCTGCTTCTGGAGAAGTTTCTGAAGTGGGAACAAACTCTAAATTGATGTAGAGTGGGTGAACTAATTTTCACCCTGGAGCTGAGGGCATTGATTTGCAGATGTCAATGTCTGAAGGAGGCTGCAAAGACTCTTTCTTTGCTATTATCATCCCTCTTGTACTCCTGAGGGAGTCGGAGAGGTTGGGTAGAGGAGAGACATGGGCACAATGTAATCTTTTATTACATCCTTTGATTACTCCACTACTCCTTTTGTTTTGAATGGACATGTTTGTTGCTTGTCAAGATTCTCTGTAAAAGCTGTCTCAGCTTGGTGGAGTTTCTGTACTACCTTTAACCTTATCGACCCTAAACCACTTGATTGCTTTCTTTTTAAAAATAAAACCTGAAAAGCTTGAGGTAAAGTAGGAAGAACAGAACATTTTTTGAGCTAGAATACTCTTCTGTTTTAAGCCAGTTTAGTAAATTTTAAGATAGGCTGGTAGATTTTGTTTTCTCTGCATATTGCATTAAACAGTAAAAAAAAAAATAAATAAGTTGGGCTGCTAATATAGAACCATGCGTTTGGAAATATTAAATCAAGGGAAAGGAATTATTTGGCTTCTTCAGCTGGATTTCTATCCCAACTGTACAAATCTACACCCCATCCCTGGAAGCGTTCAAGGCCAGGTTGGATGGGCTTGGAACATCCTGGTCTAGTGGAAGGAGTCCCTGCCAATGGCAGGGGCTTGGAATGAGATGGGCTCTACAGTCCTTTCCAACCCAAACCATTGTGTGATTCTATAAATATGGAAAAATTCTGCAAAGCTCGTTCTGTTCTTTAGTTTCAGGATACATATCTGCCCAGAAGGCTGCTGTCTAAAGGAACTGAAGGAATACCAGGCTGTGTGGGCATGGCCACACCAACCAGATGAACCAAAGCAGCAAATGGAAAAGGGGAGAAGTGTCAGCTCCCCCAGGGCCCTGCTGCCCAGCACATGCTGAGCAGGAGCTTATTCACAAAGAGGTGACTGCACACAGCCATGGGCACTGCTTGGTAGCCCTGGGCATTGTTGGCCTGGCTTGGATATCATCTTTAAAAAACACCTTCCTTAGCAGTCACATTCTGGGTAGATTTATTGTGACTCAAATCCCCCTTCTTTATATTTTTTCTCTAACCTTGCTCCATGCTGATGCCTGTGATTGTCTTGCTTTCGCTGGGTGTGAGCGCTGTTCTCCCCTTTCCACAGTCAGAAGCCACGCGTGCGAAGCGGATCCGTACGGAATGCCGGGGGGATGCTCCCACCTCTGCCTGCTCAGCAGCAGCTACAAAGCACGGACCTGTCGCTGCAGGACTGGCTTCATCCTGGGGAGCGATGGCAGGTCATGCAAAAGTATGTTATTGAAAGCAGCAAGGAATAGTCCAGGGGATAGTTCTGGGTGTTCTCCAGCAAATCCCATGGGCTGCTTTGGGGTAAACTTTGTAACGTTTACCTGACGCTTTGTTCATACGCTTCTTTCATGCCCTTAAAATTGTTTGATTTGGCTTAGCTCACAGGAGTGACAGGTTAAACCTGGAATGCTCAAAGAATATTAAAATTATCACAAGTTTTACATTAATCAGCCTCACTCTTTATTTATATGCCATGCATTTTCATAGCACACAGGTACTGGAACGCTGCTTAATAGTTTGTCACTTCCAATTCCCAGCCATACAATCAACCTAGAGTACAAAAGCAGAACATACTCATGAGCAAGTCAAGGTTTTTCTCAGAATACTTTGTGAAAGCAAATGTGATTTGTGCAGCTGTGGCAATATCTAAAGTTACATGTACACAGTCTTTCGGTCACCTACAGGCAACAGGAGTTTTGGGGAATGCCTGTTTTTCTCCTGTTTTTTTCAGTCAAATGGTGTTGATTTAGGTCAGATAAAAGACATGCAGTTAGATACTCTGATGGATGCTGGTAGATGGATTTATTTGACCTCAGCCAAACCTGATGCAGTTTTCACTGGCAATTCCATCAAAAAACTCTGAGAGGCTGCAGGAAAAGGCTGTAGAGAATTTTAAGAGGTATATTGATAGCATTAAGCCTCTAAGATATCTATAAGTTTCTTTAAGGAAAGAAAATAATTTTGCTAAGCTTCAGCTGTTTGTAATCAACTGAATTATTTAAACTGTAAAATCTTAGAAATATGAAGTATTGATATCCATGTTTTCTACCTCAGTTGGAAAGAACAGAGTATGCTGATTTTGTTGTATTCTTTTTAATCTGAAAGAAATTTAAGTTGTTTTGTTGTTTGATTCTGAGAAATTTAAGGTGGAAATACAGTATTTTGTATATGCTGGGGTTCATGGTATTGTTAGATTTTAAGATTACTTCAGTCATGGTCTATATTACCTTGATAGATCCTAATGAATTGTAAAATTAAATGCCTACAGAGCTATATATGGAGCTATATATGTCCACTTCACAGGAGATGCAAAGTCATTCTGTGATCTACAACTGCTTTTTCAGTGTGAACTTTTACACAAAAAAATTATTAGAGGTAAGCAGCTCACTGAAGTTATTTGTATTTTGAATAGGGTGATGTAATTAGACAGATTATTTTATTTTTTTTTTTAATCTATATACCTTCAGAATAGATAGTTTAATTTTTGGTATTGAATAAGGTTCCTGCTCCCCACTAATTATGTTAGTTAATTAAACAGGGACATTATGCACTGTGAAGAAGATTAGGCAGCATCAGTTGTTTATGTTTGTAATCTTTCTTTTGCAGGACCAAAGAATGAATTGTTTCTTTTTTATGGGAAGGGACGGCCAGGAATAATCCGGGGAATGGACCTGAATACCAAAGTGTCTGATGAGTACATGATCCCCATAGAGAACCTGGTCAATCCTCGTGCTCTGGACTTCCATGCTGAAACCAATTACATTTACTTTGCTGATACCACCAGTTTCCTAATTGGACGACAGAAAATTGATGGCACGGAGCGAGAAACAATCCTCAAAGACGGTAGGTGATGCTCAGTGATGGTGACATTCAGAGGTGCTCGCTACCCAGAAGCTGAAATGACATTTGCAGATAATTTAAAGGTTATTTTGGATCTCTGATGGGAAATGGATGCAAATTTGACCTTGAACAGAATTTGAGATACTTTTTTTACAGTGTCCAGTTTTGGTTTTTTTGTTTGTTTTGGTTTTTTTTTACCTGAGGACAGAAATGTAAAGTTTGGTTAAGTCACTGTTGTGAATTCTTACTTTGTCCATTCAAGCTTATACCCACTGGTGAGAAATTCCTGTGTCTCCACTGTGTCCTTCCAGTAGCTGGATATTTGTTGAGCCATCCCAAATCCCTGCAGACTTTATAAGAGTTCTTCACTCCAGCCTACATCACACTGTGGATTCTGGAGCTTATTCAAGTAGTTTGGCAGAATGAGACTGTTTGTAGTGCTTGAAAACTCATTAGGAAAAAAGCATTGTCTTTCCTGATGCATTTTCCATTGTGTATGTGGAAGCAACAATTAGACCTAAACATTTATTAGAACCTTAATTAAGATGCTTTTAACATTTATTGTAGCAATGAGAGAGAATTCCAGCAGGTCTTTAGTTCCCACATCTCCCACTACAGTGAATCTCCCTGGTCTAGAATCATATCTCATCATAGCAAATGTTGTTGCGGTGAAAAAAGCTTCCAGTTTGTCAATCGATATTTCGTTTTCTTTTATGGACCCTTCTCTGAAACACTCCTTCAGCAGAAGGTAGCAACTGCCTGAGCTGAAATTCAATCTACAGTAATTATTTTCTGGTCCTTAATCTAAGAAGCAACGTAAATATTCATCTTAGCCTTCAGAGAGCTTAATATCTTTACTTGTGAATGGGAACTCAGGACGGTGAAAGTAACTAAAACGCCGTTGTTTTAGCAGGGGGATGTTCAATCCCTGTCATTCATAATGCAGGTTTTAATCCACACTTCTGAGGAGCCATCTCCTCTGTGCAGTGATATGATGCTCTTTCAGTGTAAGGTCTCTCCTCAGAGTCTGCACAAAGCTCCCTTCAGCAGCAGTTGTAAGGAATAGTGACGGGCTCTTTACCCTGCTCTGGTGAATGGTTAATAAAGGGCATTTGTCTCAGAAAATAACAAATACTCAGCTGTCAGTCTGGTAATTCTGCATTTCACTGCCAGCATAGGAATGGATAATGTACATCTCACAACTTCCATTGCTGACTTGCCTCTACTGAACATGCATTTCTTTTGACAATGAAGTAGTTCAAATGTGGAGTAGAGGAAGGAGCAGGAAACATGAAAATGAAAATCTTATAAAGGAGCAGCAAGGAACATCCAGGCTGGAAGGTGTCAAACAGGTCAGGGTCAGACAGGTTGGGATTGGTTCACTCAAACTTGAATAAACTTCTGTATGTCAAACCAGAAAATTGGTCATATTCCTGTAAATAATATTTTAGTGCAGTGTCTACTCTTTATAAGTACAACATAGCAAAAATATTAATGCAATACTGAAAGAGCTGTGGATTACCAGATGATTTATTGTTGGCAATTCTATTATTTGCAAAGACCAAAAATATGTCACTGTCATTCTCCCCTTCCTTTTTCCCCAGGAGCTTACATTGTTACTTCTAACTTAGTGTAGTTTCATAACTTTAAAGTATATTTAAAGAACATTTGTTAATGTATTTTTCATGATTTAAAAAATTAATATGGCCTCCAGCCATAACACTTCAGCTTTTATTCTTGTCAACTCTCACGAACTCAGCAGGGACAGATTAAATCGTTCCTTGGTGGAAGGCTACTACAGAAAATCAGGTGTGTCAGGAGGTGGTTTAATATTTGCTCTGAACAGCGTGCTGCTAAGGGCTTCTAGCTGTGGTAGGTGCCACTTCTCAGATTAAAAGTTGCCTTTTTTTTTGGTGACTGTCAGGTCAGGCTTGTTCAGACAGCATTGCAACTTGGATAATTACAGTCTGCCTACACGAGAGCCTGATCCTACAGCTGTTGACTGGGAATTGAGATCACTGAGCACCTCACACTGCTGGAGTTTGATTTCCCATATAGTTTCAGCTGTGATTTCTGTTTCTTCACTTTGGGAAGCAAACTGCTGGGTAGTGTTGATAACAATTTGACAGCCCTCAGCACAGCCTAGCTTAGAGCTGGTGGCACAGCTGCAGTAGAACTCTACTTCCACCAGCAACAAAAATTATAATTAACCTTTCAAACCTGCATGTAAGATCAGTCTTTTACATAAAAATTGGAAAAAAAACCCACAGACATTTTTAAACGGGTCTAAATAATGTTCAGTCAATGTAACATGAACACAAGCTCGGGGTTTTTTATTTGTCTTACTACCCCTAATGTTTGGGACTTTTTGGGGTTGCTGTGAGCCTAAAAGTCTTATGATATTTATTTATAAATATTAGCCTACATGGTCAACCTGTTGCTCAAACAAGGCTAAAGTCTGTAAAGCTCTTTGGAAGCTGTTTAGATGGTTGGTATATAGGATAATTGTTTTCCCAGCAGGGTTTATGTTAATGTAGCTTTTTTAGGCACTATTTATTACACATGACATTGATGAGCTTGGCCATGCTGTACCAAATTACATCTTGTGCCTGTTTGTTTCATACTGAAAACCAGCGTTGCAAACTGCTGCCTCTAGAGCTGGTTTTAAAAATCTCATGTCCACATTCAATGTATTTGGAGCTCTCATATTCCTGTTGGTAGTCAAATACTGATGGAAAGTCCAGAATTACAAATGTTAATTTTTCAATTAGCAAGTGAAGAAGGATCACAAGGGTATTTTATTACCTCATCCCTTTTATGCTGAAAGGGCTTTACAGCAGGACTGAATTACTGTAGGCAGACCAGGACAAGAGTGGCAGAATGCCCATTGTTTTCTTCCTGTTTAGCACCTGGTGTGAAACCCATTTGAAAAGTAATTAATGTATTTAAAGCTTTTAGATAGTAAAATAAAAGTGAATTTTTAATTGTGACTCCACAAAACCAACGAAAGTTATCTCTATAGGGTCATGCTGTAGAATTCTCTTTTAAGAAAAGAAAATCACTGTCTGATATATTTAGTATCTAGTTACCATGAGGTTTGTTTTTATTGCTTAGATTGTGTTTAGTTTAGAATCACATTTGCCCCAAAATTTCTGCAGAAGGCAAGGTAGCTCAGAGACTGTATTGTATGAAGCTGAAGAGACAGGGAGCAAAAGTCTTGTAAATTTTAGGAGGTATCCAGCATTCTAATCTAAGAGTTTTCTGCTGATGCCAACACAGGTCATATTTGGATTGGTTTGACTCCCAAAGAAACAAAAAAACAGCAAAATATTTTCCTTAAAAAGATGATCTCATTAATACAATAATCTGATCTTATTAGTATAAAAACTGTGTTCCGCTCAAATTGCTTCTGTCAGACAGGATAAAACTAAATGGGTTTTGAACAAATTGCTCCTTGTCCTCAAGCTTGGTTTTACAAGCTTGGTCCTACAGAGCCCCTCAGAACTCTGTAGGACATTTTTCACAGCTCTAATTTGTCTGTGTTGCCTGTTCTGTTCAGCAGATTTTTTTTCCCTGAGCCTTGGGCTCCAGGTCCTTGGTGAAATTCCCTCTTCTTTTCCCTTCCATTCTTAGCTCTTTTCTCAACCTCCTTGACCACTCCAAGACCAAAGGCCACTCTCCTCTCTCAGGAACTTTCAGCTGTCTCTGACATTGTCTTTTCAAAAGAATGTAGCAAAGGCACTGAGAGATGAAAAATAAAGCCAGCAGTGTCCATCAGCCTGGGAAACCTGACTGAGCTGCTGCTCTCAGCCACTGCCTGACCCACACTTGTTCTGTGCTTTGGGTGATTCTTGTCAGACCAGCTGCTTGCTGGGTTAGAAATGTCATTGTTGTGTTGTTTCATGTCCCAGAGTGCTGATTCTGACACCTTTGTTTCCCTCAAGCTTCTAAAACCACAAGGAAAAATAGTTTCCCAAAAGTGCAGCGATGTTCAGGTGTATCAGAAATACAGATAAAAATGTCAAAACATATTTTGCAAAACTCCTCATCACATGCAGTTTCTTTTTTTTTTTAATAACTTTCTCATATTTTGTCTCACAGGATGTGTTGTCATCTCTACACCTGTGAGTGATTCACAAAATTTAGGTTTAGTTTCTTAAGTGAACAAATTTAGTTGATACATTGGTTGGTACCAAATATCTGCAATTTGTTTTGGACCACCAGTAGATAAAGGAAAAAAAGCAATTTTAAAAATAGGACATAAATATCACGTAATAAAGAGTGAACATACTTAAATATAGAATATAAATAGTATTAATCTCATACTACTGCTCTCTTTTTTTCTCAACAGATCTTGATAATGTGGAAGGCATAGCAGTGGACTGGATTGGAAATAATCTGTATTGGACCAATGATGGCCACAGGAAAACAATTGCTGTTGCCAGACTGGAAAAAGCTGCTCAGAGTAGGAAAACTTTGTTGGAGGGAGACATGTCTCACCCTAGAGGAATTGTTGTCGATCCTGTCAAGGGGTATGAAGCAAACTGATTTTTCTGTAATGTTTGTCTTTACAACATAAATACAGGATTTAATTTGCTCAGGATCAGGTTTTTAAAGTCCTGTAGCAGTCTGTAATCCTTCAGGAGTCTGTAACATCTGTAATTTCTGCCCAGCATTCTTGCCCTAAAGCCTTCAGAAGAATTTGTATGCCTGTCACTACTGAATGTCTGTCCTGTTAATCTGCATGTGACTCACCTTTTCCTCAAACAAGTTGAGGGTGTAAGTCCTGTATAAATTTTTAATATCGAGTAAATTTTAAGATGTTCTCCTGATTTCCTCTCTCTATATTCTCAATTTCTGGAGCTAGTTATGACCATATCCTTGTACACATTGGTTTACAAAACTGAGACAGGTACTCTACATTACTTATTAGCTTAAATTAATTTTAGTAGGCAGCATAATAAAAAACCAAATAAAAACAACAAATAACACATTATATCACTGTGGTATAATGGTGGTTTACTTAAAAAAATCACTGTTTGGTTTGCTCAGGGAATTGTCTCTGGAAATGATGCAGCTAGGTAGTTTCAGTGTGGCTGGATTGATTGCTATTTTCCTATCATAGAAAATATTTACACTTTCAGGTTTTCCCTTTTGAGCCTGTCCTTAGAGGAGTGGAAGTGGCTGTGGAAAGCCTACAATTCATTAAGGTCAGGTAGTGAGGGTATAAAATCAGACCACAAACCATAACCACACCTGCAATTACTCTGTTAAATTTTCCAGCTCAGTAAGTGCATGGCACAGGAAATAGTGTATGAAGATATATTGCCTGAAAAGGACCATTATATAAAACACTTCTCTAATAAAACAGCGTGTCCTTCATGATTATACTTCTCATGGAAGCACTTCCTGAGGGACAGCATTTCTTATGGCTTTTTAATTGTGTTTCCAAAATTTTAGTCTTGATTTAACTGGTGTTGGAGCATTAACTGCATTTTGAGATACAATTAAGGCCTGTCACTCTGGGCAGGTCCTAGCTTATGACAGGATAACTGGAATAAGGACAGACAAAAAGTGAATGGAGAAAAGCTCAGTAATTGCTGTTGAGAAGTCATGTAAATATTTGTAAAACACATTTTGTCTCCTGATAAAATAAGTGCCATATTGACCTACGTCTGCCTGAGCCTCAGGGCATGTGCAGGGTTTACAATTCTGTGATTAAACCTGGAGCTGTTTGACCCAAATATGCAATGGAGTTTGTAAGGCTTCTGGATCAAAAATGGATTGATGTTCTTTGCACATATTTAGAAAAAGCATTAAAAGAACCCAAAACAACCTTCTAATGCAGATTTGAGAGAAATGAAAAATAAACCAAAAAAAAGCTGTGTTTGCATATCTGCAAACCAGTGCAATGCAATTTTTCTCCAGTTTCTCATAAATATCAAATTATGCTTATAGGTAAAAGTGCCTTTGAATCAATTTTTTGACCAGTAGATTTGACATAATTTACACAAGTGTGGTAATAAAATAATTTTTCACTTCAGTATGTCATTCTTTTGTAAATTCAGTATTTAAATTCCAGGACTTTATTCTTCAATTAAATGGCCAATTAAATGGTTAATGGGTTAGGATCACAGAAGTTATTTCAAAAACATAAATCTTTTGTGTCAATAGCAATTAAATCATGATTACTTTAACAAACAGGATCCATTTAAGATTGGCATGATGTTTTCCTCTCTTTAATGCTTATTAATTGGAGTTCTAGATTTGAGTAAAAGTAAACATCTGCTGTCTGGCAAATGTTTTCATTTATGAAATGATGTGACTGTATGTGATACAATCTGAGATGATTCACAGAGTGCTTACAGGTTTTTAAGTATTCCTACTAGCTCATTTTCCTTAGGGAAAAACAGGGTAAAAAAGAAAAAGGAAAGTGGTATTTCTATTCTGGCATATTTGTTACCCTCTGCTTTTGTACAAGTTCAAGTTGTGTGTTTTAAATGGTTGAAATCACAGTTATCAAGGGTAAATTCTATAATACAATATGATATTCAGAAAAATTCAATAAGGAAAGGTTTATTCTGTAGTGCTCAGGACAGAATGTCTCATAGAATTCCTCTGAGCCAATACTTTTAGAGGAGTTAATAGATTTTTTTTTTCTTTAACTTTTCCAAAGTAATATTGGTGCCTTTCTTTCAGACTTTGTCTGTTTGTTTGTTGTAATCTATATTATTGCACTATAATCCATAACACTATGCTAAAATTGCCTGCTGGCTTTTTTGTCAAGTAATTTTCACCATTTCTAAACATTTTTGTGATGGACAAAGTACTCCTAACATTTTTCTGAGTGATTTAGCTGCTTTCATGTAGGACCTGAAGTTCACAGAATGTCAAGGTTATCCTTTAGCTCTAAAACCAGAGTGCAAATAATTATTGTGTTGTAAGTTCTTTGATAGAATTAGGTGTAATAAAAAACTGAGATTTACATCCAAAAGGCAAATTAGACCTGGTCAGAACCAGCTCACTTTAAAAATTTGAAGTTTGTGATAAAGTCCATACAAATAAAGTTCATGGTTGAAAATAAACAAAGAAACCCCATAATTCTGCTGGGAATAAATAAGGTGTTAATTCTTTCACTTTTCTTCTCTATTGGTTCTCTGGTATTCATGTAATTGATCACAATATGAGCAAAATAACAGAAGTGTCACTTCAGCAGCATCCAGTGGTCAGGGACAGTAAACAGAGTTGTAGAAACAGCCATGGAAAGAAACATGCAAAAATCAAAATTGCTCTGGCTTGGACGAGCTGCCGCTAAAAGCCTGCGGTATAATTCACCTGATTAAAATGGGATCTGAATGCTCATTTTTGTAATTCCCTAGATGGATGTATTGGACAGACTGGGAGGAAGATGAAATAGATGCCAGCGTGGGGAGGATTGAGAAGGCCTGGATGGATGGCTCCAGCCGGCAGGTTTTTGTCACATCAAAGATGCTCTGGCCAAACGGTTTAACTCTGGACTACCGAGCCAATGTGCTGTACTGGTGTGATGCCTACTATGATCACATTGAAAGGATCTATTTGAATGGGACTGACAGAAAGGTAAAAGAGAAATGCTGCTGGTTTGCCACAGGCATGTTCTGTCTCTGGATTTTATTGTGTTACGTTAAAAATACTTCCCAAGGTTTTTAAAGTCTGCAGAACCCCGCGGCATGTTCGGCGTCATCTCTGCTGGAACCATGGTGGCAGTCTCAAGTGAGAGACTGAAACACAGCTTAGGATGTTCCTCTGTCCTAAGTGAACACAAAACCTGATTTTCATTTATTCTTTTTTTAATTATTTTTTTTTCATGTAGAAAGGAATCATATTTTGATTGAGTCACAAAGCTGCAAAGAACTTTTCAGTAGAAAAACCTGGTTTTTTTTGGCTTTGCCAGAAAGAGGCTTTTCCTGGTACTTTGCTAGATGAGCTGGTTTTTATGAATCCCTCTGCCTCTTTTGAGTATTTGTGGTAATATTCAGAGGGGCAGCACTCAACAAATCCTGTCAAAGATGGAGAGAGATTGCTTTAGTTGTTACTAATGCCTGTAGTAGCTGGATACAGCTCTGTGCAGACATTCTGTGTGGGTTTGTAGAAGCAACAAGCACAGAATAGGACACTTTGAAAATGGTTAAGGCTCATGTTTGGGCAAGTTTTATCACCTGCTTCATAAAATTAGTGACTGGTGCACAGTAAGAAGTACCTGTCTTTACAGGTTTTATTTTGAAGTGTGTCACAGAATATATTATTTTTGGATTTTTTTTTAAAGTGATTTTTCTATAATCCTGAGATATAACAAAAAATGTATAACTACTTGAATTTATGTAGCTGAAAATAACTATAAGATTTTTTTTTTCAGTCCTTAATCATTTGTATTTAATTATAGGATATTTTGGTTGAAATTTAGCTGGATCAGTCACATCTATAATTCTTTAATACAATAAAGATTCTGGGGGATAAGGACGTCCTTAATTCCACCAATAGCTGTCAGAAAATTGACTGATTGATGAATTTGGATCAAAAGCAATTCAGAGATGAGGAGCTTTGCATATAAGAATTCCAGGTCCAAAGAGAAAATTTGAAGGGCAAAAGGAGATGATGGTTGTCAATCACCTCAAAGAAGTATTTTAGTTATTTTTACCTCCACTTTCTCTTGGGTTTGTGTCTAGAAATAGACAAGGTAGGGCACATGAGGAGCTGCTTCCTCCTCTCTAGAAGCACGGCAGGAACAAGGCTCTTGGTTCAAGCAAGGATCCCAGCCAGAAGGAGAGCAATGACTCCAAATGGAATCTGCTGGGATGGAATCACAGAATCATAGAGCTGGTTATGTTGGAAAAGGCCTTAAGATCTTCCAGTCCAAAAATTAACCCAGCACTGCCAAGTTCACCGCTAACCATGACCCCAAACATCACTTCTACATCTTTCAAATCCTCCCAGGGTTAGAGACAGCACCACTTCCCTGGGCTGTTTGTTCCCGTGTTCTCTGATGGGGGCCACTTAAAGTGAATTTATATGTAGTTGTTTTTTGGATTCTTTTTTTAAGTTAGATATTGATTCTGCTGCACAGAAGGGCTTTGTACTCTTTATTTAATTTTACTGCATTAAGTTGTTATGTTTGGGACAGTAATTATCTCAGTATTCCTATTTCCTGTTTTAATTTCTCTGAAAAATTAAAGATTCTTTTAGCTTTGCTGATGCTCACCTACCACTTATTAATTGCAGGTAGTCTACAATGGAAAAGATTTGAATCATCCTTTTGGACTGTCACATCATGGAAATTATATATACTGGACAGATTACATGAATGGGTCAATTTTCCAGTTGGATCTGGTATCAAGGAATGTGACACTGTTGAGAAGTGAGAGGCCACCTTTGTTCGGGCTCCAGATTTATGATCCACGCAAACAGCAAGGTATTTATACAGTTTCTCCAGAGGTCTGCCATAAAAGGACATTTTTCCTTAGAGTCTCCAAGTATTTTGAGGTGACTGGATGAACAAAAACAGAATAACAAATATGGGTTGTGGCATAAGGAAGTTACTCTCCAGAGTTTCAGTTCATTGATGTAGAAATTGATTCTCTCATAAATACTAAAAAGTGAATCACAGCATTATTCCTGTCTGAATTCCTTCTAAGCATTCACACTGCCTTTATTGCCTTTTTTCCTTGCATGACCAAGAGGTGCTGTGCAATTATCAGTTACAGAGGTTAACATATCTGCATTGGCTCAGAGATATCAAATATATGATTGCATTTACCTTTTTCTTAAATGAGACCATAGATCCTGCCTGTATTTTTTTTTTTTTTTTTAATTTGCTCTCTCATCTTGGTCTACAATCAACACTGTATGTTGCACAGAATAAAAGTAGTTCTTTGAGAGTAGTGGAAAAATCCATAGTTGGTGCTACTTGTATCCATAGAGAAAGGAGATAAAAGCCATAGGTCTGCATGGATGGAATTTAGAAAATGCAAGTGCTACTCTAAAGGTAAAGTTAAAAGTGTGTTTTACTGAAGAAAACTTTGCATTCCATTTGCTGCATGCAGCATTCTTATGAGTTGTTGAGTATTTTCTCACTTTAGTTAAAGCATATTTCTAATACCAGAAACATATTTCTAATTACCAAAATTATAATGTTTGTTTGGTCTGCCACCAAACATAAAAATGACCTTCAGGAATTACTATAAATAAAACACTGTTTAAAAGATGATTTTTTTTACTGTTTAATTTTTTTCTGATGCTGTGGCATCTAAATCTCCCTTACCTAAACCAAGCTCGTCTGTGTAGCACTGTGCTAAGTCAGGGTTGGTGCAACAGTGTTCCTCTTATCACAGGTGCTTTTCAGGGACTCTCTGACATTCAAAGACATGTAAAAGTACAGTTTGTTGGGGCTTTTTTCTTGGATTTAGTGTGGGTTTTGTTTGGTTGGTGTTTTTAAGGCAAAATCTGGGCCCAAATCTACCCTCGAGGTGGCCCGATTTTGGAATGCCGCGTCTGCTAATAGAAGATACAGTGTTTGCTTTTAATACTACTGCTGCTTTATTTGGTACTCAGAAAATTCCTTTATTTTTCAGAAAAAAGGGACTTTTAATGCAGTTGCTGTTAGCTTCCAAATAAGCTGACACCAGAGAGAGAAAACATTGCCTCTCAGACAGTTTTGCTGAATGAGCTAAAGTCTTAAGGGAGGGAATTTGGCTCGTTAATATATTCTTTGTTTGAAATTGTAATTGGAATTTTGTAAGCTAACTGCAGCCTTTAGGAACTTCCCTTCTTGTCACGCTCAGTGAGGTTGATCTTGCCATTGTTCCCAAAGGAGCATAAAAATTTATTTTAAAGAATCTATTTGTGTGTGTGTGCATGTTTTCCTTGTAAAAGAGCAGGCTCAAGGCTGAATTGTTGTAGAGAGAAAACCACAGGAAACCACTTTATAGAGGAGTTGTTTATTAAAGATTGCATGCACATACCTCAGAAACGCTTGGCTGGGATATTTTGAGGTGACTGCTCTGATGCTGCTGGTCTTGTCACTGCACAAGCAGAAACTTTGTCACAGCACAGATCAGTTCAGATTGGGATTTTTATTAGAGGGGCTTCTCCAGGATCCTGTTCCAACACTGCTTTGCTTTGTGCTTTGGGTAGGACAGGAAGATCTTAGGATCCCCTCAAGGAAAGATGTTTTTCATTGTCTCATTGAGGCATGATCTCCTTGAGGAGAAATGCTTTTTTTCTTTTTTTTTTGGTTTATTTTTCTTTGCTTTCAGAGCTTAGAATTCGCCTTACTTCCTTAGGCTGAGTCTTTGAGTCTATATATCAGGAATCCTAAAAAATGGGAAGGTGAAGCACAGTAATCATAGGAGTTAGATTTGCACTCAGAATATGGCTCTGCCAAGGCCTGCAGGTATTTCCACTGCTTTGAAAGGCTGGATTGCTACTTCCATATCAATAATTCTTGTGTAAATGCATTTGCAGCAATTAAAGTAGCCTCTTTTGAAATCAGCTAATGTTTGAACTCCTCGCAGAGAGCTTGAGCACCAGGCTGCTGCTCTTCACGTGTGGAGGACGATCCTACAAGGAGGCTTTCACCATTTAACAGCACCTGAGGTTAGGTTCAGAAGAAGATACAAGTTCAATAAATACTTCAGTATATCTCTTAAATGAGAAGATTAAACAAATGTGCATGCTTGCCTTTTTTTTCTTTTTTTTTTCCCTGAGAATGATGACTGAAATGCAATCACATTGTTTAGCTCTGGCCTAATTTTTTAGCTAATTAAAATGAAATCAGCCTAATTTAATCCCATGCAATCAACAGGGCAGCAGCTGCTTTTAAAAGCTGACAAAATATGAGAAATATGATAATGACTTTGAAAGTATTCTAAAATTTTGGGACTATTTTAAGAACAACCATATAAAATAGCTGTTTATAGCTGTGGAAATTTAATTTCCCAAATACTTTGGGATAGCTTTACAGCTTCTACAGCTTGTTCAATAAAGAGGTTTAACTCGTTTGAACTGTGTTGTGGGAGATGTTTCAGCATAGGAGTCTCTTCAGCAAGACTGATGGGACTGAAGGTCTCATTGCACCTTCAGGTTGAAGACTGCACTTCATAAACCTTTTTATCTTGGATCTTTTTGCTTTAACTCTTGGTACTTCTATTTTCCTTGTCATCATCCCCTCTTTTATCACTTTAGCACATAACCCACTGTGCAGAAGTTTGTCATCCCAATTATGAGGTTAAATAGGGACTTTTCATCTTCAAGATGGACCATTTGACTTTGATCTAGTGATTTAATTTTTGATGTTATTTATTTTCAGCTTTCATTTGGCTTCAGAATCATCATGTGTTTTCTATATTTGGCTGAAATAGTCTTTTTTTCTGTAGGTTTATTCTCTTCTAGTGAGCTGACAAACTCATGTACATTCTTTAATTAAATCATTGCAAATGTTTTGACTTGTGCTATGTAGTTTTGGAGTCGCTTTTGAAGATTGTATTTTGGTTTGTTATTTCAGAAGCTTCTGAGAACTTTTTAAACTTTTGCAATACTGATATCTTTGATTTGTACAATGATGGCCCTGTAAAGTAGACTTTCAAGGCTACTTTTTCTGAGGCTTTGTTATACCTGAGGTTTCCCAAAATTTAGACTCAAATACATTTCTTACATTTTTGATGTTTTGTTCATAATATTTTGCTTGTAACAGTTGATTTTTTAGTGGTTTAGCTCATAGTCTGATACTTGAAGTCAGGATCTAATCATGTGTATTAAGTGTCCAGTCTAAGCTCTTTCTAAAATTGTGATCAAGCCCTCACACCTCTTGGAGAATTCCCATTTTCCCTGGTTATATATCTGTGTTCCTGTCATCTCATTACACCCTGCCCAGTGAAAGCACAAGTACCACAATGGCCTTTCTCTACTAATCAATTTGCACAAATTTATTTAAAACTTCAGTGGGGCTTTAATGGACTGTTGACTCATTTTCATTCTGGTTCTCATTTTCCTCTAAGAAATGTTGTGTACAGTGGATCAGAAAAAGTATAGAAAAAGGTTATTAAGCACTGTTCAATACAGCAAGACATATTAAGGTACATCTTAAAATATAAAAATTTTCAAAATATTAATTTTTTTGCTCATTATCTGATTGAAAGTTTAGAGATTTCCCTGCAGGAATGGCTCTGATGGGACAGTGTAATATCCATGTTCATAGCTCCATGAGAACTTAATATTACATTTCCTATGAAAGGTGAAGTGAGGAGATTTGAGGAGAAGGAATTGTGTGGAGTCTGTTCTGGCCCAGGAAGCTGAGAAATGTTTTCTACACCTTTAAAAAGCAGAACTGCTTTTTACTAGACCCATAAGATTAAAAAAAAAAAATAAAAGTAATTTTAAATTAAAGGTTCAGCAGACATGAAGTTTTATATCTTGCTTGATCATTATCACTTCTCACCAACACCTGAAATCTGCAGAGCTTTGCTCATGAGGAGCTGGGTGTCCCCAGCAGTGCAGATCTGAGCAATTAGGTCGTGACCAAAGTGATGCAAACAGAAATTGTGATATTTGTGGGTTCTCAGTGACTTTAAGACTGGTTGCCTCAGGAATGAGGTGGTGAGGATGCAGCAGCTCTTGGTGGATGGTTAAAACACCTGACAGCTGTCAGTGTCTTCATGGGGACAGCTTTGGGGAAGGAACAATAACACGGAAAAACAAAGCAGAGCAATGGCAGATGTGTTCAGAAAAAAGTACTGGAATATTTGCCTATATTCTATCTGCCATAAATCTCTTTATACTTTTCTTTTCTCTCTTTTTTTTTTCCTAATCTTTTGTAGCCACATTGTTTTAATGTGTACAGATGCCAATTAACTTCAAAACATTCCTTTATCTGCTGTTTGATTCCTTGAAGCCACTGAGTGCATGTAGCTGTACCAAATATCTTGCAGTATTTGTTCCCTTCATAAAACAGGCAGATAAAATGCTGTGAGATGATGGTACAGTTTTTTGGTTTTGTTTTTATATTATTATTATTATTATTATTATTGCTATTATTATTTTATAGAGTATTGCAACCTGTAACTAATTATGTTTAAATATTATAATCCACAATAACCAAACCATGAGAATAATGTGCTCCTAACATGAAAGTAATTGCAAAAAATTCTTCATCTGTTTATGTTCCTAAAGAAAAAAGAAAATAAAAAAAAAAAACCAAAGCAACCAAAAAGCCCATTGGTTAGTTCTAGCATTGCTGTTAGTTTTAAAGCTGTTTTTTGTGTCTTTTCTCAGGTGATAATGCCTGTCGTGTTAATAATGGAGGCTGCAGCACTCTTTGTTTGGCCATTCCTGGAGGCAGAGTTTGTGCCTGTGCTGATAATCAGCTTTTGGAGGAAAACAGCACAACCTGCATGAGTAAGATTCTTACAGAATATCTGAGTTGATGCTGCTGTTAAGGGATCAAGTCAGACCTAAAAACAAAACTATAAAGTGTGGCCTCCTAGAGGGTCTATAAGACAAAAAAATATTACTTGAATAAATATTCTAGTTTACAGAGTATAAAAGATTTTCCAAAGAAAACAGAATATTACATACACTATTTAAGGATAAAATGCATTGGAAAATATTTCAGCATATCCGACGTGATAAAGCATTTGAATAGTTCATTGAAATCTTTTAAAGTATCAGAAATGGATCCATATAATTCTTAAATTGAATATATATGAACAGTTTTTAGATAATTCAACTAAGTATCTTAATTGAAAATCTGACATTGAAATGCTCATGATGAAACTGTTCATAAAACACATCAAGCTGATGTATTTATATATGATAGGTTCTGATACAGACTGTGCAAATATTGCTGTCTTTCATCTTTTCTTTATATATCTCCATTGAAACAATAGAAGTTGTTCTAATAAAAGGTGGGGATTTGAATTAAAATAAAAACTTGCCAGGTACTACAAGATTTTTTGGGTTTTTTTTAATGTTCAGAATTGTTGTTTATAGCTTTCTAAAAATTTTCTCTATTTATTGTAAGTCTCATTGATGTATTTCTTGAAGTGACTTGTAACATTTTACATAAGACTCCAGCAATAAGCTTAGTAGAGATGAGTAAAGCATAAGGATTATTTCATAACATGATGAACATTATGGAGCCTGCAATGACCAGGCAGAGACATCACTTTCCTTAAAAAAAAAAAGCTATTTTTCTTTTCAGCAGAAATAACTGGAATGGGGACTCCTCACTAGTAAGATAGAATTTAGGTATTAGGAAAAGAGGTTAGAGACTTTCAGATCAGAATGGGGCAGGTTTCCTGCATTTTCCCCAGCACACTTCACTGCCTGGCTCTTTCCAAGGACTCTGGTCTTCTTCAGAGAGTCCTGGACTGATGTGTGGCATTTACACATGAAATATTCTGAGCCTGATGTTGAGAAATACATCTGCCTGGATTTATCAATAAGCTTGTAGCTTGCTACTTACCTCTACCCCAGCAGAATTTTATCCTTCTCTGCCGAGTCTTTGCCAGTGCATAATGCAGGTGTTTGAGTTGTTGCTTGGTTACAAGAATCGGCTTTTTAGTAATCATTTCCTATCTCTAAATGTGCAACAGAATTTGGCCAATGTCTGTCAGACAATCTCCTGTTTGCTGTTGATGAGGTATTGCAATATTTTAAACTGATATTTTTATGTTATCATCTAAGCAGCAATTTAAAAACCAGTTTGAGTGCCATTCTGTTCAGAGCTTTTCCATTTATTTAAAATTAATTCCTTCAACCAAGCACTTGGATATGCGTGCCACTACAGGCTTCAGGTGGAATTACCTCAGATGTGCGGAGCTCACCTAAAAATGCTCTGAAGAGCAAGAACAAGAATTGATATGTATTTCTGTGGGACAGTATTGCATTCTGGGTGTATCAAGCAGACAAAGAGATGTTCCTGTTGGATGTTTTCCCCAGTTAAAGAGGGAGAAGTGCTGTCCCAGCTGTGCAAGGCGGAGCAGTTCCAGTGCAGCAACAAGCGCTGCATCCAGGAGCGCTGGCGCTGCGACGGGGACGACGACTGCCTGGACGGCAGCGACGAGCACTCAGACATCTGCTGTACGTATGCCCTTACCTTTTAACCCTCAATCCATGCTTGACTTCAAGGATTGCAAACCAGACAGTGCCAGCCAAACAAAAGCAATCATCCTTAAGACTTTTATGTAAATCTTTCATTTCCTTCTTTTCCTCGGTGCTGTAATAAGAGCCCTTTCAAATCTCACTGGTGCACTCATTGCATAGCACAGTGCAAGAGCAGTCACCTTTTGGGGTTGGCATAGTCATTCCTGATTCTTTAAATATTGGTGGTTTTTGCTTTGTTTTCCACTATTTCTTGCATGGGTCACAGTAAAACACCTGATGGGAGGGAATGGAAAAAGGCAGCCAGGCTCTTCTTGCTGGTGTCACTAGAAGGACGAGAGGTAATGTACACAAACTGAAAAGCATTCATTTTATCTGAACATCTGAAAGATAACACTTTTTTACTGTCAGACACTGGAATAGATTACCCAAACTGGTTGTAGAGTTTCTGTCTGTGGAGATGCTTGAAACTTCTGTGGACACAGTCCTGAAAAACCTGCTTTATCTGGCCTGCTCAAGTAGGGGATTGCACCAGGGGGATTTTGGTCCCTTCCAGCCATTCCATGAACATTTCTGAAATTGTATAATGCATTTCTTAAAATTAACAAACAAACAAAAATCCTCAGGAAAAAAAGAAAAAAAACAAAACCAAAATAAAACCAAGACAAAAACCCCACAAGTAATAAAACCAATAAAGTAAACATCGCCCCTCTCCCCAATACCCCCGCCAAGAAAACCAAACCTTCAACAAAGCCAAAAACCAGCTCCCTGCACCACTTTACAGTATCAAATTAATGTGCATTGTCTTTAAAGTTACAGTTTTACAAGAGATGTATTTTTTAGCTGTAGAGGAGCTCCACTGTTGAAATGAAAAATAATAGAAAACATACCAATTATGTCCCTTTCATTTCTGGGAGGTACTTAAGTAGCCTGCTTTAAAATTAGTGTCTCAGCACTGAGAATTCTCTTCCTTTCTCAGCTTGTCACAATGCTTTCAATTTCTGTCCTTAGATCATTTCTCTAAACCAAATCTCCTTTACTGAAATGAAAGTACAATATTTCTCCCAATCAGTTGTAGACATGAACACTCTTCTGCTCTGCAGTACTGTTCTATGTGCCTGAAAACTCTTATCATAGTCTCTCTTTCTTATCTCTTTGAGAACAAGCAGCTCTAAACTGTTCTGGGTTTTTGCTAGATTTTTGTTGTTGTGTTTTGGTTTGTTTTTGTTTCCTTCTAGTAGATTATGGCAGGTTTTTTAGATTTCATTGCTCTTTTCTGAAGTGATTCTAGGGGTTGGATGTGTAAGACTGGATGTGTGTATTTCTGCTGAGGCCTTTGTGAGGCTGGTTGGGCTGAGAGAATGTGTTTGGTAGGGGTGATTGCTTATTCATCCTTAGGTAAATCCTGCCTGCTTCACAGGGGCCTGATTCCGCTGATTCAAATTTGTGATCCTCTGTAATTCCTTCACCTTCTGCCATATGGCTGTTAAATGGCCAGTTTTGGATTTGTTTCATTGTGTTTTGGTTTTTTTTACAGCATTTGTGTGTTTTGGTAGCTCCATGTAGTAACCACTGCTGATTTCAGTAATATTTTTAAAAATATTTTCCTAGGTCTGAATTGTAATGCTTACTCTCATTTTGCTTTGAAACCAACATTTCTTGCCCTTAAATTAAGGAGCTCAGCTAATGAACACAGTGAGAAGGAAAATCTTTCAGCAGATTTGACTTGATTGTCTTTTAAATTAGTGTAAGGAAGACCAGTTCATTGATCAAAGATTGTAATTCTCTGAGGATTTATACAAATATAAATTAAATCATAACCTGGTCTTAAACCTGAATGTGATCTATAGTTTACAGGGCCAGTGTGATAACATTGATCTCCTCTCAGCAGTTGCCATAGTAACCCCAATAGTTCTTTATGAGTTTGAAACATTTGCAGTTATGAGTAGAATAGACACACTTTACTAAATATATATGAGCAAAAGCTTAACAACCATTTAAAGCAGTATTTATTTCAAGTATTGAAGTCAAATTTAAAATTAAAAAAAAAGTCTTCAAATTGTGATTTTATTACTTGGATGCCTCCAGTTTTGTTCTCCAGTTCCATTACAAACTTTGGAAATACGAGACTTGGGCCACCTTTCTGCTCAGATTATTAATTAATCTCTGCTTCCTGTGCTTCTGCACCCTGCACACCAGCCAGGGTTTGTGTGCTATTGATATCACCCTCGCTCTGTGTTGTCTTCAATTGCAAGAATAGGCAAAAAGGTCAAAGATAAAAGCTACTGAAATGTCAAGGATAAGCCTGCAAGACATCCTTTCATTTTAAATACCCTTTGTTTCCACATGTATGTTAAACTTTAAAAAAGAGACTGTGGACGGCTGAATAGGTGAAAAATAGCTGGGGATTATTTTTAATTATTTTTAATTATTTTTATTTTAAGTTTGAAACTGTGTACAGTTTAACGTTCTTGTCTAGATCAAGATGAGCAAGATCTGCTAATAATAGATGTTATTAGCATGAAGGAAGCAGAACATAAACACCTTCCTACAGTTGCAAGAGCAAGCCAGTAGTGTTTACATAAATCCTGTGCATTCAGCTTCATCCTTTCCATGAAAATTGGTAGCCAGCAAAACACGTTTGAAAGATACCTTGTTCACTCCTGAATACCAGATTTTATTTTTTGTTGTTATTTTTACACCATGTTGCATATTTCACTTTTTTGACACCTACAATTTCATGGTGGGTAAACAGCAGATCTATATGTGGCCATTCACAGTAATGTGCCTCATTTTAGAAGCATTTTATGACCTGCCCAAATCCCTGCTCACTGTGGTATCATATTTTGGGTCTGCACTCAGCAGCTTGCATCTGTTCCCTTTGGTGTTTTCCTTTGTTTATATTCACTTTAGTTTGCAAACGTCATCACACTGCCCAGATGGGATCCAGAACATGTTTCTTTAAGGAAACAACACTGTAATATACTGCTTTTATCACCTAATAGGAGAGGATCTCCATGTTGGCATCTTTATTAGATATTATTTAATTTATGATTGAAGTACTGTGTTGTTTGTAATTGACTGGTGTGCTGAACAATCCTTATGTCATGGTGGTTATACATCCAGAATAACCACACTGACTGCATCACTAGGGAACAGCATTTAATGTGCTCTTCTCACAGATTTCACAGATGTTTTTCTCAGATTATTTTCTTCGGGAAAAAAACCCTTTCTTTTCTTCTCCACAGTCAATCACAGTTGTCCTGATGATCAGTTTAAGTGCCAAAATAATCGCTGCATTCCCAAGAGGTGGCTTTGTGATGGAGCTAATGATTGTGGTAATAACGAAGACGAATCAAACAAAACTTGTGCAGGTAAAAATTTTACTTGGTCGTGCAAACAGGTTCTCTAACTTTATTTCCATTAATAGTTCAGGACTGATTTGAACTGAACTGAACCAGGCTGCTATTTGTAATCTGATTACTGATGTATTAAAGGAATTCAGATTTTGATGCCACCAAGGCTGGAATGCAAATTATATTTTACTTAATCCATGTGCTTGGCTGTGCTTCCCAAAGTTATTCAGCTCTTAATCTCTCCATATGGGTCGACTGTCAAAGCAATGCTCAGGTACAAATTTTGAGGTACAAATCTTTTTTGGCAGTTAGAACTCTGTTTATTAGCGTGCTGTGATGGGTGCCATGTCACCAGTAAATTTATTTTATGCTCATTTACTTTATGCATAATTAGTTATAGAGTTTCAACTCGGTGCCTTGAAATTCTTTTAATTTCTGAGTTATTAACTTGAGAGCGGGTTTTCAAGCAAATAGCAAGATGAGGATTGTTTACTGATTCCACTGTAGTAAATCATGGAATTCCCAATCTGTCCTTTGCTTGTGTGGAAGTGATATTTAGTGCTTGTTGTCAGAGTAATCTAAACAAGCATTAAATCTCAAATATGCAACCTGCCAGCCATCAATAAGCTGATGAGTGTTTTGAACTGAAGTACAGTGCAAGACAACACACATTGTGTATTAAAATATTCCCTCTTGTCTCACTGCCTTGATGTTCTTTGATATCCAACTGTTTGCTTGTAGGGTGAGAGCCTAATTTGAAGACCATTTTTTTTTTTTAACCCTTTGTCAGTTGGCGATGGATCAAATTTTGTGTTCTGGTTTTCCATTTATTCCTCCAGTGGCAAACACAGTTAATGTTTAAAAAAATTTATTCTTTGAAATATTTTAAACATATTCCTCTTCTGAGTTTTGGGCTACTTCTCTGAAGAAAAAGGAAAATGGCAGTTGAAAATAAGAAATTAAGAAATATTCTCTCAGACACTGGGGTCTTTGACATATCAGACAGTTTTTTAAAGTGTAGAATAGCAACAAGGTGAATTCTAAAAGCTTAAACTTGAAAACAAAATCTGTGTTGCTATCACTGGCATTGTTACAGGTTCAAATTTTAAATAAAATTATATGTAATGAGAGTTTTCTGTTAGCTTTTTGGTGACATTTTACTATTCATCACCTTTCTAAGTAATTTCTGTAGCCACATAGCATGAATTCTTTTAGTGATCCTTATTTCTTCAGGAGAAAGACCTATATTGATTCCTTTAATGGATGATGACAGTTCAGTGATTGCAAAGGCAAGGATTCTAAGAACAGCCAGGCCAGGCACATCACACACAGGCTAATTCCCATTTTCCCATGTAAATACAAAATTCACAAGATCATTGTTCACAGTGTGAGATTCAGGTTGTTAATATTCCAACTGGTGGGCATTTTTATGCCCTGATTTTGGTTTACTTCAAGCATTAGTGCATATTAATTCTCTTCTTACCGCCTAGTTTTGCACGTTCATTTTTTTAGAATTTCATGTTTTGTGAGGAAGAAGCCACTAAGAATTCCACACAGCAGAGGTAGAACACGGCCCTGCAGACCTCAGTTTTCTCTGAAATCAAAAGAGGTGAATGATGTTTAGTCAGAGCAGGGGAAAGGTGCAGCAGGCCAGGAGGTGCCCTCCAACCCTGCAGCTTCTAAAATCACACACCCACCTAGAGACAAAAGGGATCTTGTCCATTTCCCTCGTATTTTTGGAGTGTTTTGTCTTGACAGCAAGAACGTGTCAGGTTAATCAGTTTCCTTGTGGGAATGGTCGGTGTATCCCAACATCATGGCTGTGTGACAGGGAGGATGACTGTGGAGATGGAACTGATGAAATGACATCCTGTGGTAAGTGAATTTTTCTTTTGGGGGGAGAGAAAAGTAAAAACCTTCTGTAACATTTAAAACTTAAGCTTGTCAACTCTTTTCAAGTCAGCTGAAATGGTAATACTGTTTCTGAAATGGCTAATAGAATTTGTTTGGTTGATAAATAAACCCAAAGCAAGTGCAGCATTTTCTATTTAATGAGTTTTTAACTACAATGCCAAATATGCAGATCAATCAAGACTTTTTTAATTTACAGCCCATTATCAAATGCTGTCACCCTCAAAAATTATTCTTTATCTCTGTCACATACCTCTGCACATGGGCCCCTTCAGCATATTCTAGACGTCAATAAAATCAGCCTGTTTCAAGCCTCAAAAGAAGTATATTTGATCTTGTATTTTTCAGGAAAAAAAAAATAAATTCTTGGTTCTATCATGAGAGAGTATCAGCAGCTGTGCTGACTGCTGCTTTGCTGAGATACTGCAGAGAGGGGTGTGCTCTCTCTAATCAGCTGCTTCCAAACAATTAAGGATTTTAATAGTCATTTGTTTTGCAGGGCACTGGTAACTGCTGTGAGTCTGAGAGCACAGGGGTCAATGAGCTGTCTGCAGATACAGAATCACAGAATATGATGCATTACAGTGTAGAATCACAGTGTGGTTTGGGTTGGAAAGAACCTTCAAGACCGTTTTGTTCCAACCCCCTGCCATGGGCAGGGACTCCTCCCACTAGACTGGAGCTCCATCCAAACTGGCACTGAACACTTGCATGGATGGGGTGAAAAATGAAGTCTTTACATGGATAAAAATAATATTATTATTAAGGTATACTTGTAATTGCTTGAAACCAACTAAGTTCAGTTGTGTACAGAGGTAGGATGAGTGAACAGGTGACTTGTATTTATCATTCCCCAAAGTTCTAACTCTCTGTTTAATGGCACAGCATTGAATCTCAGTGCTAGCCTCTGTCTCATGTTCTCAGGCACTTCAGGAACACAGATGTTCCTGGCACCCTTGGAAATCCTTCCCATGAACTTTGTTCTGTATGCTTTCAGCTGACATGGACTATTTCTTCAGATCTTTTAATCTGTTCAATTAATTTCTTGGTGTTCATTATTTAATTTTTAAACAAAAACTTATATATTTTAAATCTCCTATTAGATGCAGCTGGTTTGGTTTAGTGCTTCGTAAGAGTGTGACTTTTTAAGCCAAAACTTTGTGAAGTTCAGTAAAAACAAAGTGATTTCAGCTCTCATCCTAAGAAAGTTTTATATTTATGTGGCATGTTTTAAAAGTTTAGAAAAACTCTTCACTATTTTTCAGGGTGTTTAACAAGTTAATAATAAATGCACACATCTACCTATGTCATTTGCTTTAGAAGAAAAAGAAGTCTGAAAAAATTCAGAATATATTTAAGTTACTCTATTCAGAAGCATATTTAATAATTATAGAAACAAATATGTGTGTTCAATACAGACAATTTTTTGTGAATGATATTGTCTCAGATTCTTACTGCTTTGCTGGAATGCTGGGAGGAATTGTTTGTGAAGGTTGACATTTTAATTTTGGGTATTTTAGTATGCCAGTGCAGAGTAACTTTATTTCTTGGCTGTTCTTTAGCTTGGTACTTAACCTTCCCATTTTTTAGTGTTCCATTTCCTGTCTCTCACTGGCAGTGCTGCTGCAATTGGAGAACCCTTTTGTAAATCAACACATGGAAAATAGAGTTTGTATCAGTCATCAAGCTATGGTTAGTCTTAAATATTGTCACTTTTAGTGGGAAAACCAGGCATGGTCTGATGGGAATATTGGACCAGGCCATTTGTCACAGAGTAATGAATTTCATGGCCCATGGTGATGAAAAGCAGGGTTTGGACAGTATTTACTATAAAGTTATTTTATCTTTTCTTTTCGGTGTCTCACCTTTTTCTCCTCTCCAGATTAAATACCTGGAAGGTGCAAATGTTTTTTACAACACACTTGTGTAATTTATGCACATAGGAAGGTGGCAGAATATTACTGAAGAGGATGTTATGTTAAATAGATTTTATTTCTTTTTGAATGCTTTCACAGAATTCCCAACATGTGAGCCCCTAACTCAGTTTATCTGCAGAAATGGAAGATGCATTAGCAGCAAATGGCTCTGTGATTCAGGCAAGTATCGAGTCCTCTATACCTGAAATGAATATGAGGGATGTCACATAAATATTGCTTTGATGTTCTTTTTTTCTGAGACTCATATTGTCAGTTTGCCTTGTAAGTGGTCAGAGAATAAAGCATTTTTAAATTACTGACCTGACCTAGAAATCAACAACACTGAAGGTGCAGATAAGGAATGAAGCACTGGATATTGTAATAGGTACAAATACTACATTATGTGGAATGAAGTATGATGATTCATTACTAAAAAAAAAATAAAAAAAAAAATAAAGCAAATCTATTACTTTTGAAAATATTTTCTGTTCTTAGAAAACAACATGGATGTTTCATGTTTCACATATATTTCAGTGACAAATATTTCTGATTTTTTTGTTTCTTGTGGACAAGTTCAGTTAAATAAATAGCATCCCTGAAGAGTGAAGGCCAGCAAGACTTAACAATGTGTTTAGTTCTTTTGGCTGGAAAAGTGTACATTTGAATGTTAAAATGAATCTCCTCTCAGAGCTTATGGTGTGGGAATGATGTTGTTCCAGTCCTAATAACATTGGTTTGTTCCAAAGCATTTGGTGTTTCTATAATTTTGTTTGTCTGACAGGAATTTTTAGCTGTAAATGGACAAATTCCCGAAATTATCACAGTGTGCTGATGAATTTCTGTGCATGGAGACTCTTTAGAGTGTACCTAACATATTTATCTCCTTCCTCCCTTGATGACCACAATCAAATTACAGGAATTGCCTTTAGACTTGTAATGACTACAACATTAGAGTAATGAGAAACTGCAGTCCACGGTTATTTATGTGCTTTCTCCACTTTGCACTCTTATAAACACACAGAAACAAAGTTTAATAATATTGAAAAGAAATTCATCGGGTTTTTATTTTAGTTTATACAAAGCTGTTTGTGTCTGTGATTGACTAGCTTAGGTTTTCACAGAGAATAAAGTAAACTGACCGTGTTTGAAAGCCTGTGTAGTTACACACAGCTAAAGAAATTAAGAAAATCTACAGGTTTCTCATCCTTGCCGGTGTCTCTGATTGCATAACTGAGTAAGAGGTTAAACTACCCAAAACTGGATAGTTTGATGGCAGTCACAGACTTGAGTGCTGTTAGTAAATAAGATTTAAGGTATTATGTGCATTAGAAATCATTTGAAATAATTAGAAATAATTTGATGCCTGTGAACAGAAAACATACTATTTTATTTACCTTTTTTTGTTTATTTTCTCTTTGAAAATTATTTTCCCTCCTTACACATTTTGTTCAGGTGTTTTAAATTTTAAAATCTTTTAAAATATGTCCATTTGCAGATGATGACTGTGGTGATGGCAGTGACGAGCTGGGCTGTGTTCACTCGTGCTCTGCCGAGCAGTTCAGGTGTCAGAATGGCAGATGTATCCCAGGGCACTGGGCATGCGATGGTGACAACGACTGTGGGGATTTCAGTGATGAATCCAAAACAAACTGCAGCAGGGAAGGTTAGATTTATTTTTTTTTTTTCCCCCTTCCAAATCTTTAATGCTTATAAACACAGAGAATAATTTGTTATAAATACCTGACCTTCAGCCAATGGAAAAAACGAAGATGCTTTTAACCTTGGTAAAGGCTGGAATGGGAAATATGTCAAGTGCAATGGGATAACACAGAAGTGTATCACGAAGAGGAATGCATTTGAAAACAGAACGGGTATTACAGAGAGATAAGTTTTACAGTTTACTTCAGTGAATTATGCTAGATGTGGTGTTTGTCTTATTGCAGAGGTGTGTGCTGTTTAGGTGAAGAGACTGTAAGAGGCATTTTTTAAGTGATTATTGATATTTTCTGTTGTTTTTCTTTCATGCAGTGGAACAGTAATACTCTCATTTTTGTGTGATGCAAGTCTTTTAGTTTGAGGGTTTTTTTTTAACATAAAAGCATTTTAACAAACTACAGCCCTATTTAAATGCCATACGTTGTATTTATTTGAATGGGGAGAGAAAGGAAGGATGCTTATGGCAAAGGATAAAGAATAATCAGATCAGAATAAGGGAATATCTTTCATATTTTTCTCCTAATGTTTTTTTTACAACACAGTAATTGTACACAATGTTATTGGTCCCTTTTCATAAATTTATATTCTAAATCTAGTTGGATACCTCATCTAAATGCATGAATAATCAGAATGCTGGCACAAGTGAAGTCCTTATTTTCAATATTCACAAAACCAATTTTTATCTATCTCAATCAAAATGATTAGTCTAGAACTGAACAACCCACTTTTACCCCTGTTCATTTCTATTTTGAAACTTAAAGCCTTGCTTTAAACTTTTACAACAGAATGCAAGAATGTAGATTATGTAAGAAAAAAATCAACAAAGCCATGTTAAATAAAACAAAATAAAATGTATATTTATAAACAGTGCTATAAAAATTTATTCAAATAATGCTTTCTGGTGAAAACAGGAAAGTATAAGCATGCCATTACTTTAAAGTTCATGTTATTGTCATTAGTATATTATTAAATAATTTAAATAGAGTTGTAACAGTTTGGCAAAAGAAAAGCAAGAATAAAATAGAAAAGGCCATAAGCTAAAGAATACTTAGAGAATTACGTATGTGATGAAAATTAAAATCTTCCAGTAATTATTGTTTGAAGCAGTCAGCACTGATTCCAGGGCTGCACTGATTGAAGCTCCTTTGCTGTGGAGTTGGGAACAGCTCCAGCTGCTACAGCACAAACCAGGCACGAGTGGGGGCCTGTTAGACCTTTCAGGGTTTGTGCATCAGGAGGTGGATCTTGTTGGGTAAAAAAGGAGAACAAGGAAGGATAAGGGAAACCAACTTTAGGATTAAGCACGGGGTTTACGAAGCACCAGGAAAACTTCATCAGCTTTGGTCCTCCTTATACCTCCAAACTCCTTCCTGTCTGACACATGTGAAACAAGGAAATAAAAACTGGTATTAAGCATGTGGTGGAGGAGGAGTGAAGAAAGTGAGGAGGATAAGAGAGTTTGTCTGAAGCTTGTGTTGGGGTGATGAGTTATAGGATGGAATGGGGCATTTTGGGGACTCTGATTTTGGCTTGGGTTAGGAAGAGGATTCTGAGTCAGTGTAGACTTGGAATGGGAAAAAAAGCACACGAGCAAATTCTTCAATGTTATTCTTATTTTTCTAAGAAACTCCCTCTCCTGGAAGGTGCAGTGGGAGGGAATTTCAGTGCAGTCCTGATGGGAACTGCGTTCCTGAGCTGTGGCGCTGTGATGGAGAAAAGGACTGTGAAGATGGGAGTGATGAGAAAGGCTGTAATGGAACCCTGAGAGCGTGTGATGACAAAACAAAGTTCTCCTGCAAGAGTACAGGTAGGTGCTT
This sequence comes from Pseudopodoces humilis, assembly GCF_049639895.1. Lineage (NCBI taxonomy): Eukaryota > Metazoa > Chordata > Aves > Passeriformes > Paridae > Pseudopodoces > Pseudopodoces humilis. The sequence goes on from NC_142207.1 coordinate 4,786,809, forward strand.
GCAGATGCACTTTCTTCCCACTTACTCTGTGTATGTCTGTGTGTGATTTTGTGTTGCTTGATCACATATCTACTCTTTAACTAATGCTCAGTACTAATAAGGTGAGGTTACTCATTGTATTCCTACCTAAGAAAATAATATTGATTTACATGCTCTGTTTTCTGATTTACAACATAAAATGGATGGGTTTTGAAATGACTTAAAGTTGAAACCACTCTCTGTGATGGTACATCACACCAAATACTTAAATACAACATTTAATAGTACTCCAAAGTTCAGGTATTTTCTTCTATTTCTCTTTTATGGCCCTAGAAATAAGTTGAATAAAATGGTATAAAGTACCTTGAATACTTCAAAGAATTACAACTACAGCACTGGAAATTTTAAGTGTAGTAGTGGAAGAGAAATACATTCTTTGATTATGGGGTTTTTTGTTTTTTTTTTTTTCCTCTAAGTATAATTCGCTAAAGGATGTGAAAAGAATGTGGCAATCATTGCATGAGGATACACAAGGATATAAAAAGTAATGTTTAGATGGAACCTTTTTTTAATGGAAAGTCCAGTTAAGGAAAAGTTTAATATGTCAGCACAGTATTAATATTTTTTGTCATTTTTATCAAAGCTTTGTGTCTTATTAGGGCTAAAATAACTTTCACAGCAATATTTAATGAATGCTATAAGAAGCAGGAATATTGTTGTCGCTATATTGAATATATATTGCTCAACTACAAATATTGAAAGAAGGGAGAACCCATTCACATGTCTGTGTTACAGCTAAACACAATAAATGTGTCAGAGGAGTTGTGTGACCTCTGTCCAAAAGTATTTTGCTTGCTCTTGGATTTTAAAGTTATAAAAATCATGATGTCTTGAAAAAGAAATATGGAATACTGAATTGTGTCTAAAAAACCCCATTTCCTTTTGTGTTCTTACTCTTTCCCTAAAGACGTGTAGAATAAGCTGCTATGAAACACTTTCTATAACAATTGATTATTCACTTCCAACAGTGTGGTGTGTTTCTTGAAGGTGATTGATAGAAACCCTGATACAGGAAATAGTCAGCACCAGGAGCAAATGTATTTCCCAGCATCTAAATGGGGAAAAGCTAACACCAGTCCAAGTGGCCAAAGTAGAATTATTAGTGGCAAGAAATGTGAATAGATCTCAATAGATGAGGTTTACTTTCATCAGCTGCATTTGGAAAGCTAATGAGACAAGATATTACTACTTTAGTCAAGAGAAAGCAGAGAGGTTAGAGGCAATGTGGAACACAAGATAAGTGCAGATTTTAGTTAATAGGTTTTATTCCTCTCAGAAAAATTTGGTTCTTAGACTGGGTTAAGGTATTTTACTTGTCCTGAATGATTTTAGGTACAGAGAATGGAAACCCCTTTCTGGTGGTAAACTAAGATTTTCCAAATACAGATGCCATAATAACAGGAACTAACAAGGATTTAAATTCAGCATAATTGTCTTAATGTCTTTTCATTGTCATTTTTTATGTCATTTAAATTTGAATTGTCTTTTCAACAGAGAACTAGAACCCCATTTCAAAGTCTTCAGTCCAAGCTACACTCCCTCATGATGTACTTCCCTATGTTTGTATTCATGTAGTTGTGGTAAAGGAGGGCACTGTCTCAGTTTACAGGGTGACTTCTGACTTCTCTGGCTGCCACATAGAAATACAGCAAATCCAAAAATTTTCATCAACATATTGCTAAATTCAAGGGTATATGGTTTTGATTTGAAGGAAAATGCAATCGTGCTTGTTTGTTGAGTGGAAACAGCACTGGAGCAACCAGTTATGACAGTCATAATTTTCTCTTTTGCAATATTCCTTCCTCCTGGAAGGAGCAAAACTGCTGTTCTGAGGGAGGCATGTAGAAATGCACTGTAGAAAAAAACAGCAAGGGTAAATTTTTATTTAGTTACTTTTCCAGTTGGTTTTTTTTTTTTCCATGTGGTTGGGCAACAGAGTAGTAATGGGTTCATGAGAAATAGTTACTGGAATGTTTCAGAAGAAATGTAGTTTTCTCTGTGCATGATTCTAAAGAAATAATGTTGTCTGGATTGCACATTTATGGCAGAGGAGGCACTGGCTAATTGTCCCCTCAGAGATGCTGGGTGGTGACATCTGATACAGAATGGTCTGTGTAGGAACATGTGTATGGAGGGAGCTGAAGCAGACAGTTCTTTGGGAGAGAAGTGGCAGCTGGTGAGAACAGCAATAGTGAGATGGTACTGTCCATTTTTTGCTTATTTCTTTTCATTTTATGTCTGTAAATAGTAGCTGCAGGGTCTTTCCTTACTGGGCTTTTGTGGCTTTGGTTAATGTGTCACAATGCCACAGGCATGAGTGCCAAGATACAAAACCAGAGTTTGTCAGCATTCAGCCAAAAGGGATATTTCTGCTTACAGGGATGGTGCTCTCAAGAACCCATCATACCCCATCCTTTTCCAATATTCAGTTAAGAATCTATCATGGAGGGTACCTATATGGACAGCCTTTTGTCATTTGCCTCTAGTAGTTGAATATTTTATTCCTAACAAGTCATCTGACTCCTTCAGATATTGAGTACCTTCTGCCATATGGGTCCCTAAAAGCATTATTTGTTGAATAAACAAATACTTTATTTTTCTCCTCTTGCATATCTTCCCTTTCTGTTTGATGTTTTTACACCTTTATAATTTTTGCTGGTCTCACTGTAACTCTCCAGCCTGGGCAGCCCTTGAGCTGTTGTACCCAAAGTCAGCCAAAATGCTGCAGGGTATTTGAGCTACCAGATTTCAGAATTGCTTTTCTAATTTTTATCAAAACCATCCCATGCTGGGTCCCAAAAACCATTTGTTTGTAGTGATGTGCATTGAAAAATATACTAGAGCCTGCACAGCAGCAAGATGTGAGATGCAGTCATTCCTGATTGAGACTGACTACTCTTGGGTTGCTGCTAGCCAATTATTTTCTTGTTTTAAATTAGATTAGGCTTCTTTTAAATTAGACTAGATTAATTTAAATTGCACAAAGGCCCAACTTTCTATTTTAAATTCTGGTTCTGTCTTCTAAAAATTATTACAGGCATATACTTCAGCTCAATTTTATGTACTACATACATTTATCCCTTTTTTTTCCATCTCCCTACTTTTCAGTTAGTAGTGCTGCACCAAGAGCAGAATCTGTGCAATGTAACTTTAAATGTCATCTAATTACTCTAATGATCATACTAAAGCACTTCTGTGAAGACAAATGCAAAAGGGACATGAATATTTCAGTTTAGTAAGCAGTACATCTGAGCTGGAATTTTATTCGTCATACTTACTCTTTTTATTTTTTCAAGCAGCAGTTGATGGTGTCCAACCATTTTTGATGCTACTCTTTGAACTATTTTTTCATACTTTCTATTTTTTTTTCCTTACATGTAATAATATATTAGAGAGGAAAAAAGATTTTGAGGAAAGAAGTAGTATTGGTTTAGAATAGAAAATAAGGAATGTACACAGAGGAAATCAAATCAGTGGGTGCTGATCACAGTGATGCTGGAAGAATATAACAGCAGCAGCACTGGTTCTGTCTGAATGGGGATTGTCAGAGTACAGATTAGATTTGTGACCAAAGAAGCTGATGCTGAGGAAGGCTGGGAAAGAAAGATTTTCCAGAAAGTGATGAGGAAATTGGTAGTATTTTTATCCTTCATTCATGGCAACATTGTTTTCTGTGGTAGCAGCTCTCTTCTTTAGGCCTGTTTTTTTCGGGTTTTTGATTTAAATTTTTTTATTTGTTTGTTTTGTTTTGTTTCTCTCCTGTTTTATCCAGGAGTCATTTATAAACATCTGCTTTCTACTGAAATCTTTAGATTGAGTAATGACCACATTTTTGAAACAATGTGATTCAGTCTAAGGTCCCATGTGTGTTCTACAGGACAAATGAGATCATTGACCGTCACAACATTCTGTTAAATGTGTCAGATTGGAACACTCTGTAGTTGATGGGATTGAGATTGGGTCCATTCTGTAGTTTAGGAAGGTGTTACATTACAGCTTTAGGCAGTGAGAATTATCTGTAAGAGGAAACAGTGCAATTAATGCTCCACCAAAGCAGTTTTCCTATGGATGAAGATGTAATCAGCCAAAAAACCTCCTGAGATCATTATCCTGAGAAAGATTCAAAGGGTGCATGAATAGTTAATTCTGATGGTAATATTTATAGGAAATAAAAACATTGTAGAAGCATTTGGATCAGGCTTTCCCACATTGTTGCTTCTCAAGCCTTCTGTTTCACAGTGTTACACAAAAGAGCCATGGAAAAGGGCAGATACAGCTATTGAGGAAATTAATTTATGATGGAATTTAACTAAAGAGGTTCCTGGAAACCAGAAGTGTGAGTTTCACTAAGGAGCAATAAAGGAAAAATACTTCAGTGAATTTTAAGTAATGATTTGAAGACAGTCATAATATTTCATTAAGTCCATCTCTTTAGAATCTTGGCAAAGATTAATTCCATGACAGAATATTCTACTTAAGACCATGTCATATCTATCATAATGAAAGATGAATCTTTCATTGTAAAACATATCTTCACTAAGGTACAAGAAAGGCAGGGAAACTGATTTTCTCTGAAAACATTTGAATGCATAAAAGATTAAAATAACAGATTAGGAGCACTACTGGAAGCAACTTCAATTTACTTTGGGTTATGGTTGGTTTGGTTCATGTTGGTATTTTCCATTAGCTTGCATTCTACTGCTGTGTTATAGTAATATATGAAATCAATGATCATTCAGGATAATAAAGAATAGGGACACCTTTTGGAGACACTTGTAATGATAAACTGCGTACATATCATGCATACAATTTTGTTTCCTCGTGTCTGTGCAGTTCTGTCCATTCAGTATGGGATATTTGGGGCTTTGGCCAATAAAGAAAATGGTGGAAGTTTTTCATTCTAATTGTCACCCCTCCCTGTTTGTTTTCAAGTTGATTTTGCACTGGCAAAATGATGTTCTGTTGTTTAAACCCCACATTCAGTGTAGTATCATCCTGAAGTTTCATTTCTTCATTTTCTTCACCAAAAGTGAAAACAGTCTCACATTTTCCTCCTGAGTGCTGCAGAGTCATGGGGCTTTTTTTCAGCTTTCTTATTCCACTGTCTTTTATCCCCTTGGCTTTCTGTGAGGACATCAGCATTTTTTGCATGAAAAGAAGACTAAAATGTCAAACCAAATGCATTAATCCAATCTACAACAAATATTTGCTTTTAAGAAAATGTAAATCTGATATTGTATAAGCTTGGAAGAGTGGGCAGGAAGTTGTGTCAGTTCATTCTGAACAGGTTTGAACTTAGGAGTCTCAGGCTTTGCTGGTCAATGCCTGGGCATCCACCAGAATTGCTATCAATGGAACTAAACATTCCCAGGATCTTCCTTCCCATCCCAGCTGATTTTCTCTGCATAATTAATTAATGGATTAAAAAAAAAAAAAAATTTTCTGGATCAGCTTCATTAACCATTGTTGTATCTGTTCTCTATTGGAAAATAAAGTACATGACATTTCTGTTCAGTCACAGTGTTATCAAAAGTTACAGCTAAATCCTCCTGGCTGTAGGTAGCAAGTAGAAAAATAGGTTGGGAGGGGAGCACACACACACACCTGTGTCAGCATTCACAGTCTTGGCTCTTTTCATTAAAGTCCTTGCTCTTGTTGATTCTAATTTAATACCTGCATGACTTTAAAGATTAAAATATTTTTTTTCTAATCAAGAGGCCTTCTTGCATTTCTAAACATTGATGGTCATCACAAATCCCTTTTTGCACTTTTGAGACAAGAGCTGAACGCTGGTTTGCCAAAACTGAAGTAATTTAAGAAACTTAATCTGCTGTAGTTATTTTGCCTAAAAGCTGATCATTTATCTGATATCACTGGGGAATGGGTTGTGTCTCCTTCCTAGAAAGACTTTTGCTTTGCAAACCCATGGTAGCTAAAAGTTATATATTGAAACACTGCTCCCATGGAGGGCTGCTGCAGTAGAAGATAAAAGAAGAGAGATGAAGAAAAGCACACATTAAAAATAATTAGAAAATTGTAGTATTATTTGGTGTATTTAACAGGTTTTGAAGTTGTGTCCTGCCTATATGCAGTTTCGTTCAGCTCACAAACAAGTGGAATTGGTGTTGTTTGGAAAATTAGATTGTCAAAAGAGCTGTGGAAGATGCATCAGAGTATAAGTGTGAGTGGGTTTCTTTCTGCTCATCAAAGAGGAAAGAAATATTAATAGAAAAGAGTGATAAAAAAAAAAGAGAAAAAACATCTGTATATTGTTTTGAAGGTTTTTTTTTTCCTCCTAAAGTTTGCTTCCAGTCTGATTTCCTGTGTTTATTGTCTCTTTTCCCCAAGGGAGATGCATTAGCAAAGCGTGGCTATGTGATGGCGATATTGATTGTGAGGATCAGTCTGATGAGGATAATTGCGAGGGCTATTTGTGTGGACCACCAAAATACCCTTGTGCTAATGATACCTCCATCTGCCTACAGCCTGAGAAGCTCTGCAATGGGAGAAGAGATTGTCCTGATGGATCTGATGAAGGCGATCTTTGTGGTACTTCTTTTAGACACCTTTTTATGATTGTTCTGATTTTTCTGATTTTTTTTGACAGTTTTTCTGATTGTTCATGATACTGTCTGCTGTGATACCTCTTGCTGAGAAAAAGGCTCTCACACTGAAATTCTAGCAATAGATATGTGCTAGATATCCTCACTCCTATGTGAGGATTTTTGTTTACTTAAAGTCATACTGAGTTTATGCTTGAAGTTTTAGTTTTCTTTAGATAACACAAAGGAGACAAGTCTTTCATTTTCAAACCACTTAAAATATTCCTGGAGGTAAACAATTTAAAGGTCATCGATGTGTAGGAAAGGACTGCAGTTCTCTCCACCTACAAAAGCTTGACTTCATACCGTAGAATGCTTTGGCTTGGAAGGCATCTTAAAGGTCGTCTCGTTCGCACCTCCTGCTTAGGCAGGGATATTTCTGTTAGACCAGGTTACTCCAAGCCCTTTTCAACCTGGCCTTGGGCACTTCCAGGGATCCAGGGGCTGCCACAACTTCTCTGGGCAACCTGTGTCAGGGCCTCAGCACCCAAAAAGTCAAAAATTTCTTCCCAGTGTCAAATCTAACCTGTGCTCTGTCAGTTTGAAGCCACTCATTGTCCTGTCACTGCAGGCCCTTGTCCCAAATCCAGCTCTCTTGGAGCCCCTTTAGGCCCTGGAAAGGACTCTGAGGTCTCCCTGGAGCCTTCTCTTCCCCAGGCTGAACACTCCCAGCTCTCAGCCTGTTCACTGAGCACAACTGCTCCAGCCCTCAGGGCATTTTTGTGGTCTTCCCTGCACTTGCTCCAAATTGTTCCCATCCTCCTCATGTTGGGAACCCCAGAGCTGCATTCAGTCCTTCAGCTGGGATCTCACAAGAACAGAGGGGATGAATCTCCTTCCTTTGAGGTACAGCTTTATTTGCTGCAGCCCAAGACACATTTGGCATTCTGGACTGCAAGCTCACGTTTCCAGGTCATGTTGTGCTCCTTATCCACCAACACCTCCACTTCCTCCTCCTCAGGGCTGCTTTCAATCCTTTATTTTCCCAGCCTGTATTTGTGCTTGTGACTGCCCTGAGTCAGTGCAGGTCCCTGTATTTGGCCTGGCTGAACTTCAGGTTGTTGGCACAGGCCTCACCTTCCAAGCCTGGAAAATCCCTCTGGATGACTTCTTTTCCCTGCTGCATCACTCACACAACTCAGTCTCATCAAAAACTGGCTGAGGGTGCCCTCAACCCCACTGTCCATGTCATGATAAAGATTTTAAACAGTGTCAATCCCAGCACTGACTCTTGAGGATCACCACTTGGACATGGAGCTATGCAAAATCTTCAAGGGTTGCAGTAAAGCTACCAGATGAATGGTTGCATATCAGATTATTTGAAAAACAAGTATAGAAATCTGTTTAGAAAGATAAAATTTTGTTGACTATACTATACACAACATAACTGACAGCTTTCACAGCCCTTAATTGTTGTTTTTCCTCGTTATTTCAGACGAATGTTCACTTAACAATGGTGGGTGTAGCCATCAGTGTTCTGTGGTTCCTGGAGGAAGAATTGTGTGCTCCTGCCCTGCAGGATTCAATCTTACTTCGGACAACAAAACTTGTGAGATTATGGATTACTGCACCAAGCACCTGAAGTGTAGCCAAGTTTGTGAACAGCATAAAAACACTGTCAAGTGCTCGTGTTACGAAGGCTGGAAGCTCAGTAAGGATGGAGAGAGCTGTGTCAGTACTGGTAAGTTGGAATTTGGTGCATGTCCAATATTCAGGATATTAATAGCTGTGATGGCCATTTACTGAGAGCCTCATTCACTTTTTTTTTTTTTCCTATATAAGAAATACAGGCTGGGATTGTCCAAATGAGAGGTTGATTGCAATCTATGGACTTATTAAAATTGTCCCCATTCTTGATGTACAAAGGGATATTGAAATATTAGGCTGTTGCTAACCTAAGAATGCTAATTCCAGATGTTTCTAGGAATGTTAATATGGTATAATTCTGATTTTTTTTAATCAGCTTTTCATGTGCAGTTAATATGTAGGGAATATATGTATTTACACAATTTTAGTTTCTATATGAGGAATTAACTATGTATTTTTAAGAAAGGGATAAATCGTGATATTGATTGGCTGAGGGTTCAGAGAGTTAATTTTGAATGTGCAATTATATGCTGCCTCTTAGTATACAATATTTAAGCTGTTTTTTTCCCCTAAGGCATTCTGGCACTTGTTTTTTGACAGCAGTAAGAGCCTGCTCAGCTCACTAATCAAGGTGAAAATCAACATGAGACAAAACAGGAGAAGGGAATGTATTCCCCTTATTGTTCACCACCAATAAGTACTGAAGCATCATTTGGAAACTGTTGGGGTGTGTTTTTCAGGTGCAGAATTGTGTGTAAAACAGAAACATGCTTGTGCAATATAAGCTGTTATTACACCTTTACCTCCCTGGTATTTTTAAGTCCTGATAAGGACTTAAAAATAGTATTGAGCATCTCTTCTAGAATTTCATAATTCAGTTTTCTTTGATAATTTTATTCTATATTAATTCTGTTCTTTCATAGAGTTTGCACAACTCTGAACAGAAATACTTCCCCATTGTCTTTTGTTTATATGGATATTTCACAATTCAGCAAATGTGATTAGGATATTCTTTATTTATTCTTATTCTGCAGTGATTGTTGTTAAATTTCTTGTTTTATGTCAGGGCTTTGGTCTGGTTCTCAATGATTTTTGATCAATCTGATTTATTATATTATGGACTCAAAAAAAGTGCATTCTTACTGGGTTAGAGAAAAGATTAAAAGGATTTAAGACAGTGTTAGCAATTCATATGAGGAAAGCTTGAAACAAACTTTAAACTAAATTAGGTAGAAATGACCAATATTTGGAAACTAAATGGAGAAAAGAAGTGAAGTATCCTCACTTGTGCTATTAAATAAGAAAAGTGAGACTACAGTTTCTCATGTTTCTTAAGCCCATGAGATATTTCTGCTTAATGTTTACTGATGTTGGTGAGAATCTGAAGTTACAAATTGATTTCTCCTGATTTTTTTTTCAAAGAATGTAATATTAAATATATGATCTGAGACCTGTGATGTCAGCTGATATAAAGAAAAATGATATTTTTCTTTACAAACTATAATGATTCTACCCTAATGCCTTCAAAGCTGTGACAAAATTATTCCATATTAAATATGGCATGTGCTTTTAGAGGCAGAAATCATCCTGGCCCTTTTCAGTTGATGTAATTCAAAAGGCACAGGAAGTTCTCTGGAGGACAGATCCTCTGACACTTCAGTTGTCGACTGTGTGAAGGGCATTTTAGGAAAGTGAGAACAATTTTGGTTCCTTTTGTGAATCTGTGAGACTCAAAATGTCCCCATCATTTAAGTCTCTGGGCATGAGATCTTGAATGAACTTAGAGAAGCAAAAATTTTTATATAATACTGTTGCAAATAAAGTTCAAAGTGACCTTATGAAGATAAGCTGTCCCCCAAATGCCAAACTACTATTTCAGTAATTTCAGTTGTTATGAAGTAATTCTTAGAACAGCCATAGTGATTTCAGATGCCTTGAACCAGGAGTAGGTGTGTATTCTATTAGAACAGTAACTTATAATCTGTTTTTCCAGAAGAAAAGAATAAATTACTCAGAAGAAAATGAGAATGTTGCCCTTTAGGCTTTTTTTCCCCTATCTGAAATAGCATTTTCCTATGTATAAGAAACATTTCACAGGTACACAGCAATGACATGTAACGTTAGTATGCGACACATTTTCAGAATATGGTAAAACTTTTATTTGTGAGCCCATTAGAATGGGAGTATGAGTGCTGAAAATCCAGGAATTATATAATTTTTCAACTGAAAAACCTTTTTTTCAACTGACCAGTTCTTCTCTTTCCATTTTCTTTTTCAAAGCCTTTTTTAGTTTCCTCTGTTGTATCTCATTTCTACTTATGTTGTCTTCGTTTCTTGAGGGTTTTAAGTGTTGTCTTTTTCTCCTCCAGAGTTTCTTCACTTCCCATGTCTCTTGTTTTCATCTGTTTTGCTTGTTGATGTTCTGGCATTGTTATATTACTGACTTCCTAAACATTAAATGTTTCTTTAGATTTAAATTTGCATTGGTTGAGCTAAGAATGAGCTCCATTATTCAGATAGAAAGTCAATACAAATTACAAGTTTTCATATTTATGTTCCTGGTTTCTCTTGAAACACACTTCAAAATAAGTTGTGCTGATACATTGCATTTGGTCTTTAAAACGATAATAAGCATTCAAGAAAAAACAAAAAAATACTACTCTTAAAAGATATTTAAATTTCATGTTTATATTCAACCTTTCAGATTTTGGTATAATGAATGTTAGATGAGCTCAGAAACACTTAGTTTAAAATTGACAGTCAGCCTTTTCTAAGCAGTGGAAACTGTTATATCTCTTCATATATATATCTATATATCTATATCTTTAAAAAAAAAAAAAAAAAGAGGTTGAAGTGTCTGTCTGTTTGATCTGTCTTAGCTGGTTTGAAACTCAATTTTGTTATAATTTCCAGATACCTTTCAATACCAAAATGGAGAAGGGAATAGTTCAATCCTTTCTGAGCTGCATCAAACTTTTCATGAAAGTTTTTTTCATAATATTTATGAAGTTATTGGGGTTTTTTTGAGGTAATTTTCATAAAAACACAGTGTAGATTCTTGTTGTGTTGCTGTTGATGCAGTAATCAAACAATTAGGTTCAGTCAGAATTTTTCCTAAGAAAGAATTTTATATTTAACCCACTGAAAAATGTGAAACATTATTCTTTATGGAGTCATTTGATGTCATTGTTTAGGCAGTTTTCTTCAGAGAGGTTTTTACTGGTTTTTATATCATTTATACTTTGTTTGTATCGTATATTTTATACACTAACTTTTCTGGAAAAATGTTTGAGGTATTTACGAAATCAGAAAAATCATACATTTCTGCACTTTCTCTGACAAATTGCTAACAGTTAATTTTTCTAAAAGTTGTAAAGAATATAGTCAATAACCACTATATTGATTTGAGACTTTGCAGAAATACTTTTAATCAATTTTCAGAATAAAAATATTTGCTTTCCATTTCTAGAAAATAAATCAGGAAAATAACATCAAATTTTGTGTTTATCAGGTGATGGAAGCATATTTGAAAAAAAAAAAAAAAATCTGATTGAGCCTGAAAGCCTGAAATTTCCAATTCATGGTAATGATGCTGATTTTATAGAGCCACTGAATGGTCAGGTTGGAATGAAGATCAAAGCCTGGCTAGTACTGCTGCTGCTTATCTGCTGTCCAAGACCTTCAGGACATCGTCAGTGCTAAACTCCAAGTTTCCCAGGGGTGAAATGTTTTGTTGACTCACTCCCCTGAAGATTTTTTTTTGTTTTTCTGGTCTTTCTGAGTATTCCTGGTCCAGTTTAAGTCTTTAATCCTTGCCCTACTTGTTATTGATACAGAAAACAGGATTTTTCCTGTTTTCAATTCATAAGCCTTTTATGTCTTAAGGGAATTTTATGTGCTTCCACTCATCATCTCATTCCATTTTTTCAGACTAAACAGTTCCAGATTGTTTGTTTTTCCCTTGCAGGCCATGATTTCTAGACCTTTTGGAGCACCTGTTCATTTCCTCTCGTATTTCTGTATTGATTCACACTCTTCTTCAACAGCTGTGATCAGAGGAGGGTACGGTGTGGCAGGCTGTTGTCAGCCAAGCTTAGGGTTTTATGGTGTTTATTTCAATTGTAAATCCTGTCAAGATTTCACTGAACTTTAATCCTTTTCATAAAGATAATTTGCACCGTAGGTTATTTATCTCAAGCTGTAATCCCTGTACTTTGAATGAAGAAAGCAATCCAACACAGCACTCATTTGTTAGGTTCCATTTTTTTTCCCATTGTGTTGTTAATTACTGAGAAATAGCAAAAAAAGCTACTGGTGAGGATTATGACTTGTGTTCTTATGCATTGGAATTGCCAAAAAACCCCAGAGATCAGTAGCCTCCTGCATAATAGCTGCCAATTTATCAGAATTTGGGAAGTGCCTTTAAAGTGTGTCTCAACTTCAGATAAGTGGTGCTTGTGAAACAGCCACTAATGTCAGTGATCCTGTTCTGCACTAAATTATTTAACCACTGCAGAGCTTTGAAAAATTTGCTTTGCAGAAAGTCATTCACTGCTTTAATAAACAGGAGGGTCATTTGGAAAGTTCAAGCCAGATTGTGAGCAAGTGCTACAAGAGCAGAAACACAGCTCTGCTGAGGTGCCTGATTAGCCCCAAACATGACAGATCATTTAGTCTGGGTGTGCAGTGGGGATCAGGAGAAGATGAGTTTCAGGAGGAAGTGAACAGTGAAGAGTTCAAGTGAATGAGCAAGAGAGAAACTGGGTATTTTCAGAGACTCTCAGGATCCCTGAGAAGCAGGAGTATTGCCTATTGCCATAAACTGCCAATAAACCTTTACATAAATAAGTTTAATTTTATGGAAAGCTCTGTTTCACCCTAGGAGAAGGAGCTCAGAGTGTTTTGGGGGAAACAACTAGCTCCTCACAGAAAAGGATTGCTGTGAAAAAATATCTTTATCAAAGTGAATATACTGAGTTGATTCAACAGTTTATAGAATCCAATTTTTTGTCTTGTTTGTTTTATTAATGCAGCTAATTCCTTGAAAAACCTTTCCTAATCTGTGTAAGAACTATAATAAAAAAAATCAATTTCATAGTATGGTTGACCAGTGCTGATTACGTTTACACTTGGATATCAACTCACAGGCACAAATCATGTAGCATAAATTCATTTATAATGGAAGGAGAAAGTAATTTGTAGCTGGATTTGTGATGACATGTATCAGTAAACACATCAAATGCTCATTTTCTTGCTTGTTAGTTTGGCATGAAGGGGTTTTTATGCACTTCAATTGAAAACACAAGGTACACTGTAAATTCAAAAGGTACTTTATGTATTAGTAAATTGTTTCAGGTGATTGACCTTTGAAACAACATATATTTTAATGGTTTCTTTTTTCTGAACCTTTTGAGCAGAAGATTTTAAATTTGATAATGTGACTTTTTAAAGCTCTAATTATGGACTCGTTCTGCTAGAGCTACAAAATACAGTTCAATGATTGAGTCTGATATTCCCAAATTTAATGTCTAATATCTCTAGTTTGGATCAAAGATAATGCTAGAAGGGAGAATTAAGAAGTCTGTTGGACTTAAAAAGTAATGGAAAAACTCCTTATCAAAAGATGAATTGTTTTAATCATCTCTTTCTCCTGATAAAGTATTCTGTTGTTCACCTTCTGCTTGTCATTTATACCAATTTGTAGCAATATCTTTTTTTATTATTCCTTTGAAATGTTTAATCTTTGTCTTCCAGATCCGTTTGAGGCTTTCATAATTTTTTCTATTCGACACGAGATCAGAAAAATTGATCTTCACAAGCGTGACTACAGCCTCTTAGTTCCTGGCTTAAGAAATACAATAGCCCTGGATTTTCATTTCAGCCAGAGTTTACTCTACTGGACAGATGTGGTGGAGGACAAAATTTACAGAGGCAAGCTGTCTGATACTGGAGGTATGGACTGAATCTTCATTCTCTTAACAGTGAGAACAGCTGCAGTTACAGGGTGTTAGACCTGATCAGTCCTAACTGAGCTGCCATTCACAGAATCACAATTTATGATGGCATTCTGCCTTTGGAAAGGGATAGATCAAGGTCGTACTTCACTTCCAGGCAGAAAAAATACTTTGATAACAGAAGCTTCCTTTTGCAGTATGCTCTAGGGGGAAGAAAATGGCAAATGCAAAGGACTGGTGTTTCTTCCTGGTCCAATGAGTGCAATATTGATTTATTTATTTTTTTTATTTAATTATTTTTGCAGTGAATCTTCACCTTATTAAAAAAAGTATAAGAATTTATCAGATGTCTGATAAATTATCTCCTCTCACTAGGTGGAAGATTCTGCTTCAAAATTTTATAGCATCCAGAAAGATTTTTTTCTTTGCTCTGGTGACATAACGATGGGCTATAACTCAATATAATCTCATAATATATGCAAAATAGTTTCTACAAAATGTTTTTTGTTGGACTGTATGTTCCAGTGCTTTCATCTAAAAGGCAAACCCCAAATAATCCAGAATTCACCCCAAGAACATCTGATAAAATTGTGTATCCATGTTCACTCTACCAGTCTCTACATTAGTTCTTTTAAGAATCTCTTTTTTTTTTGTTTTCTTTCTTATGTTTTAATTTTTCTTTAAGGCGTTAGCGCCATTGAGGTTGTGGTACAACACGGCCTGGCCACTCCTGAAGGTCTGACTGTAGATTGGATAGCAGGAAACATTTACTGGATAGACAGCAATTTGGACCAAATTGAAGTAGCAAAACTCGATGGCACTTTGAGAACAACATTAATAGCTGGAGCTATGGAACACCCAAGGGCCATTGCTTTGGATCCCAGATATGGGTAATTATAAATTATAAAAACATTATTTTTCCTCGTTGCAAAGTATTTGAAAGGTGTTTAAATGTGATATTTTTTTAATTTCCTTTTTTTCTCTGTTATAGATTCTAATTTATCTTTGATAGTTCTTGAAAGTATATTTGAATGATAAAGAATCCATTATTAGTGTGTTTTTTTTCTAAGTAAAAAGAGTTAAAAAAGGGTAAATGAGGAGATACAGGGGTCTTTTTGCTGGCAAATTACTTACTTTTCTATTTTGTTTAATTTATTTTTTTCCAATGTGGATGATAATTGTACTGTTTGGCCTAACATTTCTGTCTGGTTAATGGACAGATTTAGGTGATTCTTGTTACTTAGAGACCAATTGTTTGGTTTTTTGTGGGGTTGGTTTGTTTGTTTGGGGGTTTTTTTTGTGTTTTTTGCTTTGTTTAGTTTAGCTTTTGTTTTTGTTGTTTTGTTTGGATTTTTGGTGTGTTGTTTTTGTTTTTTGTGGGAGTACAAAAATACTGCTTAGATGTTACTGGAAGCCTAATGGCTGAGTGAGGTAATTCCATGTTTTGTGTTTGGTTTTCATCTCTAAAGTGGAGATAATGCTTGCCAGCTCCTGTCAGTATTTTTTCTAACTATTCATTAGGGGTATGCTATAAAGCAGAATATTATGTATATTCAGTAGCTCCTCTTCCCGAAATTATTGCTCTTTCACAGAGGGGAAAAAAATCCATTCAGAAAAAAACAAACAAACAAAACAACATTCAGAAAAACACAACAAAAGTGACAAGCCACCAACCACGAATTAAATGTGGCCAAAAATAACGCAACAGAGCTGTTTTCAAAATCGTGATATTTAATTTTGTTTAGGAATTTTCTATGGTCTGTCATGTGTTTTCACTGACTACTTCTCTCAGAAGTAAAACTGTGAACATAAAAATAAAAATTGATAAAGGTCAGAAATTCTGAGACCTAAACTGTGAATTAGGATGTACATGCTTTAATGATTAAGTCTTTTGCCCTCTCAATGAAGATGTTAGAAATCTTATTTACAGAGTGCATCGCTTATCTATAAAGATCTTTAAAAAGAGGCATCCTGTTGGCAGAAAAATTGGCAGAGAAGTTGTTCAAATTAAATGGTTGGGAGAAAAAAAAATAAATTCACTGCTCTTGAAACTGAAGGCTTAATCTGCCTTTTGAAGGGCTGGAAGCAATTGATGCTCCTTTATGTTAGAAGTCAGGAAAGGAAAAATCTTTAAACATAGACAGGAGTAGCTCCTCAATCCTTTCCCAAATGGATATGAATAAACACTGGTGATTCAAGGAAAAGGTTTGTGTTAGGAGTGTGTTCCTGTACCCCAGGAGAGGCAGAGCTGCAGTGGGGCTGAGCAGGTGTTCTCAGTCCACACACACACAGAGTAAACATGTACATATTACACATGTAAAATGTAAAATAAACATCCCTGGCCCAGTCTGCACCACCAGGAACTCGGCACTGAGGCAGGTAAACAGCACAAGTGGGCTCATCCTGTGAACCTCCCTGGCTGTTAAGGTGGAAGGTCTTTTAGTGGGAAATACAAAAACTTGTCAGAAGTTTCTCTACAGTCTGGCTCTTTGCAGTTACCTCTTTACAACTAACTACAAGTTTTCCTATAAAAAATATAGTTTTCCTTTAACAAGTCTGTGTGTTGTTGAAAATTCAGTACTCTAAGAACAATTAGAACAATTAGAGTTTATTTATGTCTTCCTGGTGATGCTTCTTCTGTTATTTTGTTATTTAACAAGGCACTTGTTTTGTTATAACAATGAAAGTTCTCCTTATTGGAAAAACATTGGAGATAGTACAAAACAGAGAGAGATGACAAAAAATCCTGTCTTTGAAGTTTTCTTAACAAGTGTAATCTGTATAAAATTCATTAGTGACATAACAAAATCCAGGGGTCTTCATTAGAACACTCTTAAGAGCAGCTGAAAATCTCTCATTTAGCCTGTTCCTTGATCCATGCTACCTCAAATCACCTTTCTTCCCATTCTCCCCTCCCCATTCTTCTTATCCATGGATTGCTTTCAAAGGCTCTCATTATAGTTTCTTTTAATGAGCTGGGTTCCTAATTATAGAGGGAAGACAAGGCAAGCTGCCACTGTATAAATGGACATGGAAGAGGGAATGTTATTAAAGCCTTAGATTCTTTTTTTTTTTAAAAAAAAAGAAACTTAAAAATAAGTTCTTTATTTTCATGATGGCTCTAAAACTAAAAATGAAATATTATCTCCATGCTACCCAAAGGAATTTATATAAGGACCCAAACTGATCTATGTTTAATCCTTTCATTTAAAGTATGTAAATGGTTGAACCTTTTTTCCAACTGTTGTCTTATAAACCATTTCAAATTTTTCTTCACGCTTTAATATTTTCTTCTATCCCCCTCTCTTTTCCTCTTCCTCTCACCAGAATTCTGTTTTGGACAGACTGGGATGCAAATTTCCCTCGCATTGAATCCGCTTCCATGAGCGGAGCAGAGAGGAAGATCATCTACAAGGATATGGATACTGGAGCCTGGCCCAACGGCCTCACCGTGGATCACTTCGAAAAAAGAATAGTGTGGACAGATGCCAGGTAAAGTGCTCACAGAATCCTTGTGTCACTGAGAATTCCTCTTTCCTCCGTGCAGAAATGTGAACTGCAGTCTAAGTGGAATGCAGTTGTGGACATAGAGCCCCAGGCAGGCACGTGTATAATATGTACATTTATTTAATTCATAATCCAGCTGCGGGATCAGCCGTGGTCCTGGCTCCCTGTGCCTTTCCATGTGTCCTCCCTGACACTCATCCACGCAAGGCACAAATTAGTTCATTATTTTTTAAGTTCATTCTTAAAGAAAACTGAATTTTCTGTTGTATTTCTCACAGCATTGAGGTAAATTAAAGCATTATACAAACCAGTATTTCTTATGTCTAGTTAAATTAATAATATGAATTTAATCATTTATGAAGTTAATGATTGCACTGCAAAAATTCTTTGGTCTTGCCACTCTTACAGAGGAAGATTTTTACACATTTTGCCCAATGTCATAAAGGTTGTGTGATTTTTATTTTATTTTTACATAATCTTAATTTTGGGGTTGTCTTGTAGATCGGATGCCATTTATTCTGCATTGTACGATGGAACCAGCATGATAGAGATTATACGGGGTCACGAATATCTTTCTCACCCTTTTGCTGTTTCTTTGTATGGGAGTGAAGTTTATTGGACAGATTGGAGGACCAATACCCTTGCCAAAGCCAATAAATGGACTGGCCAAAATGTCAGTGTAATACAAAAAACAAGTGCTCAGCCATTTGATCTCCAGATTTATCATCCAAGTCGTCAGCCACAAGGTGAATATTTATAGAATAATTTATTTCTGAGGGGGGAAATAAGTATTATTTTTATATATAAGTATCTGTATTATTCATAGAATAATTAATTGTTCTTCCTCTGAGGAGGGAAATCCATATCCCTTTCATATATAAACATTTGTATATTATTTTGCCTTGAACTGTTGTATTCAGCACTAGATGAAGTCAAAAGCACACAACCCATGTGGCAGAAGTTTTTATGGGGTACATATATATAAATATATGTATAAATTAGGATGTAGCATTCAAAATAGCAATGCTAAAAAAAAGAAATCTGTTAAATTTTTGGTGTTTTTTTTGTGAGATATTACAAAAACCAGTGATTATTTTGTACATAAACATTGGAAAGTGAAAAAGAACACTGGAGGGTGACCACTAGTTCGTTACAGAATCTTCCATGTCCTCTGGATAAATTTCAGCTTTCTTGGCAAGAAGTTGATATTAATGCACTATTTTAGAATTTATCTCATGAA
Organism: Pseudopodoces humilis; assembly: GCF_049639895.1. NCBI lineage: Eukaryota > Metazoa > Chordata > Aves > Passeriformes > Paridae > Pseudopodoces > Pseudopodoces humilis. Next base: position 4,805,738 of record NC_142207.1, read on the forward strand.
TACTTGCTGTTGTGTTTTTTTGTTTGTTTGTTTGTTTGTTTTTTTAATATGGAGAAGTAATATTTTGTTGTTCTTCTCATCCAGGGTTTGTAGTGCTCAGTAAGGCACTTAGACTTTTATGTTAGTAGGTTTTGACCAATCTTGACTTGAAAACTTCAAATCCTGACAATTTTTGGATGGCTGTGTAAATATTCTGGAACAGTTCTGCATTAGTTATGCACAGAAAACTATGGCTGAAGCTCTAATGTGAATGAGCAAGTAAAATTCTCACTGCACACTCAAAGGCAAAAGATTTGAGGAGTATTCTCTACTGGCACATGGAATAAAGGAAAAGCAATGAGTTACCACTCATCATTTGTTAGTGTGTCCAAACACGGTGACAACTGTGACCTCTCAATATTGTGACATAAATTGTCAGGATACATTCTTTTCATGCTTTTATTTTGAAATAATAATGAATGTATATTGAAGATGAATGCTTCTGGTTTTCAGTGGATGTCAAGTCCCTAGGACTTCATCACTTTCTGAAATAAGCAACTTATTTCCCTTCTTCAGAATTTACTTTTTGGGGCAGGGTACCATTCTAAGGTGTTGTCTGACTTGTGCTTAAGATAATACATATGCCCAGCTAGATAAATAGAGGTGGAGAAAATATGCATATCTTCACACACCTTTCAAATAAGTTTTTTTCTTATTTTTTTCCATTTTGTTTCATTTCAGGTTTTTGGGTGTTTTTGTTTGATTGGGGTTTTTTTTGGCAATTTTCTATTAATTGGTCCCCTCCTGAACTTTGGGATATGTGTTCCATATTTGGTGTTTCTAGAGCAGCAGTATAGCTGCTATTTGCCTTTTCTTGCTGTCAGAAAAAGAACAACTTCTTTTCTGTTTGGACTGGGGCCAGACAGCATCTTCAGAGGGATTCTGTAGCCCAGGGAGACATCAGACAGTATTACACAGCCACAGATATTTCGGCCTCCAGGCAAGTAAAAGCTGTAGAAGAGTCTTCAGTTGTTTTTTGACAAAATCAAGAAGTTCAAGGATCAAGTTGTGTAATTGCAGTTTTTATTTTATGATGTAGAAAACACTGGATTTTGATTTATGATTGGCCTTCTGGGTTAGCTCTAATTGTCTTCCAGCAGAAGCAATTTCTTTCTCCAAGTCTGCAGTACCTTTTCATTTGAGCTAAAGAAATTGTGATGCTGCCTGATTACTTGTTAATTTTTCCTTTGCATTTGTAGCTATTTTGCAATAAATGAACAAGTCAGAGTGCAGGTTAGAATCCTAAAATAAAATTAAGAGTAGATTTACACTGCGAATTGTCAGTATGAATAGATCACTGCAGGATGAGCATTTTGTGTTTTCATCTCCATCTGGGTCACCTACGTGGGTGAAAGTTTATTAGCTTTTAATTTATATCAAGGAAGTTATTTTTGGTTGAAACAAAGTAGAGCAGAGCTAAATAAATTCTTGTAGCCTAAAGCCACATTATTTGAGTCAATCTAGGACAGATGCTAATTTGAGGTAGTGAAGTTCAAGTGAGATATTTGTATGGATGGTAAGTTCAGCTGTCAGTGAGCCACGGGGGACTGAGGAAGGTTTCTCCCCTAATTCAGAATATTCTCAGGAATGTGAGCTTGAGGCCCACTCATCCTCCCAGAATCAGAGCTGTGTCAGGAGTGCAGTTACAATGGCAAACACAGCTTTTCTAGGAAGATTTTTAGAATTTTTTTCAACTACCATTGTATTTTAAAAATCCACTTGCCGCAAAGAACAAGGTGCATTTTAGTCATGGGAAGTTGTAGCAGTGCACAACTGAGGATAGTGATAAGAGGGGTAAATATAGAGCATTGGAAGGATCACAGCTTGAAAACACAAAGCTGAGAATTTCTCATGTGGCCTTTTTTTTTCTTTTTTCATTTTCCTTTCTGCATTTCTCCAGGGTTTTTGATTTGAATTAAGATTTAAAACCAAACACATGGCTATGACATTATTTTTCTTTCTGAAGATTAAATTTTTATTTAGAAATCAGGACAAACACTATAATAACAACTGTTAAATATAAAGTATATCGGTACCACTGGGCTCTTTTGTAATTAAAAAATTAACATTTAACTTCATAGCAGTGCTTTGTTACAATATTTGAGGCCCAGATTGCCTGCTGTTTAAAATAATAAACTTTTACAGAAATGTAGCTTAAGACAAGGAGAACTAAAAAAAAAAATTACTTTGAGGTCTTATCTCAACCTTGTATATTTTCTTTTTACTTCAAAGCTAGCACAAAGTTTGGTATATTTATTATAAATAATGCACAATGTATATACAAATTTTTATATAATATTATTTTACTTATATATATTGTATATATTAACATATGTTTTTCTGAGCTTTATCAAGAATTGTGCTTGGTTCTAAGAGTGTTCCTGTTTATTTAATTTCATGGTGAATGTGTAAATTTTTATACTGACTAATTTTTGAAGTGAATGATTAAAAACTGAAACAGAGTGATTAGAGAAATGCATATTTACTTTAGAACTTTCACATCTGATCAGTCCTAACCTGCAAATTTCAAAGATCAGTGCTAAAATAATCAGATATAATCAAGCTTTAACTTGGCTGAGTATTTTGGCCTTAGGAAAAGCAATTCCATTGGAAGTATTGGCAGTGAGCAGAGGATTAGATCTGTAACTGGTTTTAAATATGAGTAGGAATCGATTGTCAGCAATTTGAAAGCACCTTTTGATGCGACTGTAGTGCAGATATTTGAAGGTTTAGGCTGAATTCAAATAGTTTGTGCACTGTTAAAGTGTGAGATCAAACTTTGTCTCGCTAAAATCTGGAGCCACAGAGGGACAAGCTCAATATAAAGTTAATGCAGGGGATAAGTTTGCCATAGGAAATAGATATTGAGAGGTTGTCAGAGTAAGTGTTCATTTGTCAGCTGGTGATGGAACATCTGAAGGGGTTATTTTTAAGGGTTACTGGTCAAGAAAAATAAGTATTTTGTTAAAATGAAGTTTTAGAGAGCAGTCAAGGAGCAATGTGATGACAGTGACATGTGTATATCTGTGCACAGCACTGTGAGAGAAACAGATTGACAAGCAATCAGCAGTGGAAATCAATCAAATAATGAAAAAGGCTGTCCAGTCATGGAAAATGCCAGTTCTGTGGCTGGCTGTGATCAAAAGGAAAATAGATTGGTGGAAATGATTGGGAAAGGAATAAAGCAGCACAGGTAGTGAACTGTGATGCTGTATAAATCCGTATCACCCCCACAGCTGGAATACTCATACAGATCATACACAGCACATCAAGAAAGCCTGAAAGGCTGATCAAGAGTATGGGACAGGTTTTGGTCTGGGGACAGGTTGGCTGATGCTGCTGGAAATACCATTTATAGACAGGCTTCTCTATGGTGGCAGTCTGTGAAATCAGAAATGGCACAGAAAAGGTGAGAAACAAATGCTCATGAGGTTATTCACAGTAGAAACAGAAGTGTTAGAATGAGCACAAGAATATAAAAAAAAAAGCCAAATTTTTGAGAGTCAGAGCAATAACAATGTGCCCTCAGGAGAATTAGTTTTTATTAGGAAATAAAGAGCAGGCTTAGCTGTTATTCAGTGCAAGCAGTATGAATATGAAAGGAATATATAAATATGTGCTGCTAGATGTAATGGTACTTTACTCCTAGAGTTGTGCATTCATGTAGAAACAAACGCATCTGCTTTATAACACTTCTTTTTCCACCAATTTCCAGAATTTTCCACAAATTTCCAATTTTGTGTTCTGTGAAATGTGGAAGAGTTGTGCTGTGAACAGAACATGCATTGCACTGACTCCTCTTGGTGGATGCTTGGAGCACCCTTGAACTACAACACTCTCTTTAAAATGATCATTAGCCAGCATATCTTTTATTATTTGTTTTCTTCTGTTTGTCTTTCTTTTTAAATTCTATATATTCCATTCCATTCCATAGTGCATGCAGCACTACTTATTCTTAGGCCCAAAGTAAATCCTTGTCAGAGATGGTTGTATGCAGAGAGGTTGAAATTTCACAGAAATTATTGCTCTGTATTGGCAAATAAATGAAAGCAAATGCTTCTCTGCAAAACAAATTTTTGCATTCTTGCAGTGGAAAAAATGCCCAAAAAATTGCAGGAGGTTGAATCTCTAACTGGTCTCCTGAGATTCTGTACAACATAAATGATATTCACAGTATTTTCCAAACTCTAAGTTGTGGTTTTTTTTCTGATACTTCATAGGGATAGATGACTTCAATTTACTCATAGTGTATTAATAATTGGAAAGGTTCCCTGAGCCTCATTAACTTCAGTGTCTTTTCTTCAACTTCGCATTTTTTTTGTCTTTCACATGGAGTTGTGAACTTATTACAAGAGATCACCTCAAATTTTGTCTCAGTGTTCCTATTGATGTAAGAAAACTGATGTTAAATAAACATTCCTCTATTTTATTTTCTGGGAAAGGCTGAGTGGCCTCCAGTGCTGCCAGCGTTTAAAAGGGCCAAATTGGATGACTTTATATGAAAAAAGTAAAAGCCTGTGTTTTTTGTTGTTATTGTTGTTGGGTTTTTTGGGGTTTTTTTTAGTAGAATGATGGCTACAATTATAATTAACCTGTTTTTCCAAGAGTTTGAAAGTTTCTTTCTTCCCACAGTACAGGTTAGACAAGTAATCAGTTAAAGGATTCAGGAAGTGCTGGATAAATTTCAGGAAGTGGGCACGGGTGGAAAAAATAATGGTTCAATGAAGCAAACTTTGGAAATTTTGGTGCTTGAGTTTGAGCTAAATTTTATTTTTTAAGGAAATTCATACATTAGATTGCTGTGGTTATCTAATTACTTGTACTGCAGCCTAGCACAACATTAGAGGAATGCATTGTGCACTAATTGCTTTTATTAATTATAAGTTTGTCTTTGAGTCAGTCAATCCCACTTCCTTTTTCATCAATGTTAATTTTCAAAAGGTTTTTTTTTTTTTTTACAAAGGGAGGAGTCAACATTACTTTCTGTTCATGCTTGAAATGTCTCTTCAGCAGTGCTCTGGAGCTTTAGTGTTTATAACAAGGAATGAAGATAATAAGAATGATTTCCAAGTTTTGTAAGACTAAGGGGTCTTCTCTGGTCAACTTTCTTCCTGCTCTTTAAAGCAATTTTAGCACATCTTATTCAATCAGTGACCTATAGGAAGTAACTTGTGAAAAACTACACTTAGGAGAGGTTTTCTTTGAGAAAAGTAGAAATACTTTGCTGTGGGTTTTTTTTTTATTTTTTTTTCCCTACCAGATTCTCTTTGTGTGTTAGATTTCCAACTAATATTCTAGTAGAGAAATCATATTGAGAGGAAACATTGAATTCACCATAGTTCATCTCATAATCTAGACTTTGACTATTGCTTTCACACAATTGAATCTGTTCTTCAGGTCCTTATCACATTGACATCTTTTTTAATTCCATGTGTCTTGATTAGGAGTATAAGATTTAAATCTTATGAAAGGGCTGCAAAATTAATGTGTCCCTGGGAAAATTATACCCAGTTGCTTCTTAAAGTTAAAATTATAAACTGTGGCTGTATTAACAAAAACAAAAACAAAAAAATTAAAAAGTATATATATATTATATATTATGTATATATAGAATATATATTCTCGGATTAGAGTTGAATATTAGCCTATAAAAAATGAGTAGAGCACAAACTCAGTTAATCACTTAGACTAGGTTTGTCTTCAGACAGAATTTTTCCCTTCTCACGACTGTTTGACAAACCTGAATTTTAACAAGTTTTTACATTTTGTGTGTTTCAATTATTCTGTTTTAGCTCCCAACCCATGTGCTGCTAACGAGGGCAAAGGTCCCTGCTCTCACATGTGTCTGATCAATCACAACAGAAGTGCTGCCTGTGCCTGTCCACACCTGATGAAACTGTCTGCAGACAAAAAAACATGTTATGGTAAGTTTTCCTCCCACAGCCTGGCAATTGCATTGATTTTAGAGTCAATGGGCAAATTAATGTTAAAAATAAAATCTCTGCAGTGCTTTCTAGTGGTGTATTTTAAAGGAGAATCTGCTTTTTTGAGAACCGATGACTTGTTCTAATAGTTGAGGTCTGTGGTGCTTTGATATTTGCTGCCACAGCTGTTTCTTTGTGCTGCTGGTGTGTGTGATATGTTCATAAAATTTATCTCTGCAACACAGAAAGCTTTATACTGAAACGTGCATCAACCCAACATTCTGAGTCAGGTAAGCTGAATAACAAAAAGATGCTTAATAGCTTAAATCTCTACCTGCTCTAGAGTTGTCTTAGCTTCATTTTCAAGGATTAAAAACAAAGAGTAAATATTAGAAGTGCATCCTTGCAGGGGAATTTTATGAAAAACTGCAATACACACTTTTAAGCTCCAAAAGCCCTTGAAATGTCAAATAATTGTGTGTATTATCCATAAAACCTTGTACTAAATTATCCTTTTTGCCGTTGATTAATAGCATTCAAGAAATAGAAAAGAAAATAATAGTTTGGCATGTCAGAGATAGTGCAGGGAAAAAAAGGTTACTTTTACTCTTCATTTGCAGGCACTTGCTCAAATCATTCAGTTTTGAGATTAAAAAGAGAGCTCTGCTTTGCCTTTAATTTATCATCCTTCTTCACTAGTGGAGGTGTAAATCAGAGCAACCAATTTGCCCTTTTTGTTCCAGCTGTTTGCTTTTCACTGCTCACACACTTGCTGTTTGCAAAACTTCCCTTTTACAGTGAATCTGATATCCTGAGATACCAAATGTTAATATCTTTTATGATGTGCAGGTGAAACAGGATTTGTTTGAGCGGACTAAAGAGGGTAAAATGTTTAAAATAACATTTTCAACATTTTTTATTTCACACTCATAAGACCATATTGTTTTAGTGGCGTGGTAAAAATGTCCAGTATACAGAATTCTTATATTTTTCTGTGATTTTTATGCTTTGTAACATTACTCCTCAAGTGTCACTAGGCTGCAGGATTTCAGGAGATCTTTAACCACTCATATATAAACACAATTTACGCATTTGTCAAGTGATCTCAAATGAGTGACTTTGATTTCTGTCAGAGATGTTGTGAGGAAGATGAGGAATGATGTTTTCCCTTTTTCTAACAGAAAGAAAGAAGTTTCTTCTTTATGCAAGGCGTTCAGAAATAAGAGGGGTGGATATAGAGAACCCGTATTTCAACTTCATCACAGCCTTCACTGTTCCTGACATTGATGATGTGACAGTCATAGATTTTGATGCTGTTGAGGAGCGTTTATACTGGACTGATGTGAAAACACAGACCATCAAACGAGCCTTCATCAACGGGACTGGCTTAGAAACCATCATTTCAAGAGGTAAACAGCATAGTTTCATAGTAAACATGAAGTAAAAATAATTCCTTCTAGGTAAATGTGTGTTATGAGCATGCTAAAATAGGAGCATGCAAGTCCTGGATATGCATTCCTTGCCCTGGTATTGGATAATTGATCTAAACAATAAGCAAACAGAATTTTCTTTAGGATTCTAGTTCACTTTATTGATTCATAATTCAATTTTATGTAAACAAATTGGAATGTAATTTTGCATTGATTTTGTGCAAGATTGAAATGTGTAGCAAAAAAAGGAAGCTAATGTCTTGAAGGTAGCAAGAATAAAGATAAAAACCAGGAAAAGCACAGTATCCTGGCATAGCTTAGCACTGAAGAATTTCCTGTATCCTTTGGCTACCTGTGTTGACCTAGCAATTAAATTGGCTCTTCCAGGGTTATTTTCTCTTTCCAGTCCATGTAGATCTTTCAGCTTTGGCACCATTGGCAAAACCACAACATGGCAGCGTGGTCATTTTTGTGATGCTGGTGTAATGTGGGTTTTGTCTGTGCAGAATATGTACATAAGTACAGAAACTAAATTAATATTAAGTCTATATCTGATTGTTTCAACCTTATTTCAGTAGCCCTGGTACTGAAGTGAAAACCATTTGTTGTCCCTGGTAGCATTTGATTTTTGTTTCCAATCACTCTGAGTGCCTTTCTTAGCAGCACATGTTGCTCTTCTACTCTGTAATGTACCCACCTGCTTGAAAATAGTAAAAAAAGCTGATTATGTGGAAGCAAATTTTTCTAACTGTGATTCCCCAACAGCTTGGTGGAGGACAAAAGAAATAGCTCAGTTGTGTAAGGTCAGACCTTTTCTGACTTGGAGAACAAGTAAGCCATGTAGTTGATTATCTGGGGACTTCAGAAATAGTTAGTTCAAGCTCTGCCCCTCGTGCCATTTTAGAAGAAATCATTTCTGTGTTTGCACATTTTAGGAAATGTTTGGACAAATATGGCAATTTCCCCATTTTGTAGACTGTGAATTCATTTATTTTGTGCAGCTACTTTTTCTTTTCCCCTGCTATCTCAGAGACAACTTTATTAACAATCAGATATGTTTTTCAGTCCCAGTAATGAGAACAAGGTTTAGAATGCCTCCTAGAGATCTTTATATCAGGTATTCAGGTGCCAAACAGAAGTATTTGGGGTTTTTTTCAAAAAGTAGTAGAATAAAAATGTTTATTATAGAAAAATCACTGAACTTGTCAAAGAACTTAATGAAAACAATAGAAATATACTATTCTTTCATATTCCTTTTATTATGGTAGCTTCTGTGGTGGAGATTTTTTATGTTTTTGGGCTTTTTTTGTTCCAGATGTAATTTCTATATAATAAGTTTGAGAATATTACAATGTTCTGGCACATCAAAACATTGTAAAGACTATTTATTATGTGTAAACTATCTCATTTGCTAACAGTTATATTTTTATACTTCTATAAGAACATAAGAAGCTTTGTAAGCACGTCCTGGGATTCTCGTTGGGTGAAGTCTTATACCAGTGTCACAAAGATGCCAAGTTGTACTTTAATCTTTTTAAGAGTATGAAATGCTTATTTTCTAGTTCTTACATTAATAAAAACCTAAAAAAAAACCCAAAAAAAACCAAAAAACCAAAAACCTGGAAGGGCAGGGTAGCAATTTAAAATGGGTCAAGGACTGTGTGTTTGGTGTCCTTTGTTGCATTCTGTGAGATTGGCAACCCTCCTAATTCTCAGTCATTGCTCAGCCTTATGGACATGCAAACCAGTCCTCAGCCACATCCACGTCAGTTTGTCAAGGGCAATAATCCTGTCAGTGGAAATTACCATGTTAAGTTGACAGAAGATGTGTATAAATGATTAACTACGCTGAATCGTTAAATCACCCTTGGCCTGTTTCCTTCTCCACGAAGATGCCAGCCAATATGAGCTCAGGGCAGAGGGGAATGTTGGTACCTAGAGATGGAGCAGTGACTTTACAACCAGTTATTCAGGCAGATTTTAACATGGATTGACATTTCTTTAAATGCTAAGGAAGACCATCAAGTTACCGAGTCAGTCATATCATATTTCTGGTTTGCTGTCTCAGGTAATAATGGTGCTGTCAGGTATCCCTCAGCCCCCACAGCTGCTCACTCATTCCCTTCCCACAGCAGGATGGGGAGGAGAATCAGAAGTGTAAAAGTGAGAAAAGTTGTCAGTTTTGGTAAAAACAATAGGAAAAGTAAAAGCTCTGAACAACAGAAAAGCAAAATAAAGGGTTCATTCAGTGCTTCCCATTGGCTGACAGGTGTTTTGCCATATCCAAGCAGGCAGGGGAGTAACTTGGAATCTTCAAAGCTTTCAAAAATAAAACTAGTAAACTTCTCCAGTGACACAAGTACTTATGAGCTACAGAACTATGTTATAGACCAGTGGTTTTAATTCTGACTCTCTGTATTGAGCTTTTGTGGAGCTGAAGAAGAAAGGAGGCTTTTAGATTTCAGCATAGCCTTGTTTTAGAAAGCCACTGAGCAGTAAAAGCTTTCTGAAGTAGAAAAATACAATGCAGAAGTTTGGCATCTCTGATTATTTTTTTGGGACAATAGGTTTCATGTGGTGAATATTCAGTGTGATTTTCATGTTCTTATTGTTAGTATATCAGGCCCAGGAAAAAAAAAAAAAAAAGATTATTCATTCTTGGCAACTAGTTAATAAATCCATCTGAATAGAATGTTGCATGGGATTGTTAACAAACTGTAGAATAAATTATTCTTCTATTTTTTTTCCCCTAACACTGATGATAACACAGAAAGGATATCAAAAGAACTGCTTTCCCTCTTTGCAGATATTCAGAGTATCAGAGGTCTTGCAGTGGATTGGATATCACGTAATTTATATTGGATTAGCTCAGAATTTGATGAAACACAAATTAACGTGGCACATTTGGATGGTTCCTTGAAAACCTCAATCATCCATGGAATCGATAAACCTCAGTGTCTTGCAGTTCACCCAGTAAAAGGGTAAGGTATCCATGGTTGTGATAAATGAACTGCAGCAAAGCTCATCAGCAGGTTCTTCATTCATATTTTAAATTTGGCCATTTTAAACTTAAACCTTTAAACTTAAAGTGCAAACATGAATTTGAAAGGTTTTGCTGAAAATATTTCAGCTGAATACTTCTTCCCTTAGAAAGCTACTGAATAAATCATGGAACTATTTAGTTGTATGTTTTGTCTCCTAAACTGATGAATGTTTTCTCTACTGACTCATTAAAAACACTGTATGCACAAAGCAATATTGTAAATACATTCATTCTCTTCTTCAGTAAGCTGTACTGGACGGATGGTAACACAATCAACATGGCAAACATGGATGGCAGCAACAGCAAAATACTCTTTCAGAATCAAAAAGATCCTGTTGGTAAGTACCCTTTTATATCCTGTTTGTTTTAACTGATAGTGATTTATTATGGGCATTGTGTTGAACTGATAATTTAAGTGTACAATGATGTTTTTCATCTACAGCGATAAGAACAGGCATAAAGATATGAACAACACTCGTGCTAATGCTGTGTTTCACAATTTAAGTTATTTTTTGCCCATTCCAACTGAAATCTACTGCAGATTTAGTGGAGTATTACTGACTCTAGGATTACAGCAGGCTGAAGGAGAGCCCATTTGTATTTCTCAATCTTTGTATCATCGTTAGAAAAATGCGGAGGTCAGGGTTTTAGTAAGTCATGGATATATGTGAGTATAAGTGTGTAAGTGATGCTTTGACTGCAAATGTGGATCCTTCCTCACCAGAACCTCAGCTGCATTTATCCAAAGATAAATTGGCCCTTAACTTTTCATACAGAGAAAAAAGCAACAGTTGAAGCATGCATTTCATATCATGCCTCAGTTTTAGTATTTTGGGATTCATATAGCTGAGGATAAATTATGGCACTTTAAAAAAAAAAAAAAAAAAAAAAGAAAAAAAAGCAGCTCCTTCTCTGTGTATTTTTTGGTTTTGCTCAAGTCCCTTTTGGTAGATAATTTCATTTTTTAGAGAGTTAAAGTGGTTATGTCAATTGTTGCTACCTTATTAATGGCCTGTCAATAAAGTGATGATATTTTAAAGCATTTATTTTTTTTTAACGGAATGCATTAGGCAAGCAGAAGTGAAAATGATTTAAAAAATTCAATAAATTTGACATAAGAGCAACATGACATGCATTTTACACCCTAAATCCAATGAATTTTGTAGAAATTACTTGATAACTGTTTTACTGTTGATATGATTATCTGTCTATCCACTTGAAGAGACAAAATTACCTTTTCATCCAGAGAGAAAAGAGTGGTAAACCCACTAATTTTAAGGTGAAGAAAAAGCACTTTTAATAACATTAGAACAATATTAATGACAGTTGTATGCAACATTTTGCACTGAAGATTTTGTGATCAGAGGTCACAAGGTCCTAAATTGCAATGCTTAGAGTTTCCAGTATCACACTCTGAATTAAAATATATCCAAAACACCATTTTCAATTGTTTAAATGACTTTTTAACAGCAGCATAAGACAATCCCATGTTAAAACAATGAAACCCTTCTAAAGATTTGGAAAGTAGAAGTCTTAAAACCTTAATTTAATATTTTATTTGTGCACTGAAAAAACTGTCTTTGACCGTAAGTGAAGCTCTAGTTCATGCAGTGCTAATTTTGAGTGTTTGGGGAGTTCTCAGGTAGGTTGCTAAAAAAGACAAATATCTGGTTTATTGGAGTTGGATATCCTGGTAATTGATGGGATGTTTCATTTGCTTGGTGCAAAATTTCAGAATTTGAAAAATGAGGGAATTTTCCAATCTGTGACCTGAATTAAGCTGATGGATTTATTTTTCCTGTTTGAATTTTCCTTATCAAAACAAGGGGACAATTTTTCAATTACAATATTTTCTATTATTATCAAGAGCAATTTAATTTGGAAGTTTTGGGAACTGATACTCTTAGGATGACAGTGTCATTTATTTTTATCTGAACTAGCACAGACTAGTTATGGTTTGCTGGTCCATTCTGCAGTTCTAAAAGTCTCCAGTGCTGACAGATGTATTTGTTGATAAAAGAACTGCTCATTTGAGTGCCATTACCCTGTATTCTTAGGAATTCAGAATCCATGCTTAATTTTATACTTTGTTGTGCAAATCATTGGCTTATTTGAATTCCCTGAGACCAATATTGTACAATCCTTATGTTCAGATTCACTTTAGCAGGTTATAAGGTTTAAGCCAGTCACCCACACCTGAATGCATCATGAATATCTGTGATGCTTATGGCTAATAAGCCACTTGTTTTCATTAGGAAAGCAGGACAATTCCTGAAAAAAAACCTAATTAAACATGCTCTGCCTACATTAGAAATAATGTGTTTTTGCAGAGGTTGGTAATCGGTGGAAAGTATTTGGGGGAGAATAACATTCTAGACTTGTGTAGAAGGAGATAGGAATGTTTTTCATGTCAGTTGCTGCTGTGGAATTGGAATGCCTGTGTGTAGAAGCACCAGTTGAATATGTGAAGTATAAAACCAGCCAGGACAGGGCTGTAATTGCTGCACAGCTTGTATTGGGAGTACCCTCACAAACAGATCCCATCTAGGTGCAATCTAGCTGGCCATGGGCAGGACATATGGCAAATCCCAAATGCTGCCCATCTCAGAGCAGGGAAACCTTCCCACTGGTGAATTCCCTTTTAAGCCATACTGATAATCCCAGGGAAGCTCCTTGTGCTGGGCTGAGCCCTGCAGGTGCTGCCTGTCTCCAGGATCCCTGGTGCACTGTGCTTGGAGGGAAGCTGGATGGACAAACATGAGAAGGTGTGGGCAGAGATGCTGGAGACGAGTCCCCCCTGAAGGCACTGCTCCAGAGCCTCTCTCCAGCGTGTGATGTTTCCTCCTGAGTGAAACCCTTGCAGAGAGGTAGAAGGAAATATCAGTCCCTGCACAGGGACTGGAAAGGTGCTTTTTAGAAGCTCAGAGAGCAGACACCTTTTGGGCTGCTGTGTCAAATGTGGATGACAGCGGTGACACGATGGCAGCTGTAAAGGCTGCAGCCCATGGCACTGCTTTCTCCTGTCAGAGTTTCCAAAACAGCTTTCCACAGGATGAAAAAGTCTACAGTACAATATCTACAGCTTGACCCATGCAGTGAAATACAGCATTTTTTGGCAACTTGTTGCTGGATACTTAACATGAGCTCTGGGAAAGCTGGAGCACCAGAGCACATTGTTATGGCAGGAATTGTTATTGTTACCATGCCAAGAATATTTCACTGTGGAGAATCTCCTGCCACCACTTCTTGAACATTTTTAAAGGATTACAGAAGTCTGAAATACATTATCTCCTAATTCTTTGTGCTTACTTTCAGAAAACTCTATACTTTATTCATTTAGTAGCTTATTTTGCAGGTATCCTTATTTTGATGGTTCTCTTGCTTCAAACTCCAAAGAACTGATTATAAAATCACTTCACTATGAATCAAAATGAAAAGTAATACTAGAAATTTATTAGCAGTTTGGATTAGATTTTAGTATTTCATCATCTTGAGCAGGGAGAGAACAGACTTTTCATAGTTCTGAATCACAAAAAGTACCGTGTTTACCAAGCCTCTGTGTATTCATAATTTTTGAATATGAGTGATGGGTTCTGGTTTGCATTTACAAGTTGTTAATGACCTTGTTTAGGACCTCAGCTTATTCAAGTAATTCTTCATTGCCAGATAATGCTCTTTCATCAGTCAGTCACTGATTTTGGTAACTGCTGAAAGAAATAAAAGGAACAAATCTTTCTAAAAGCCTGTTTTCTTCATTGTTAATGGACAAGTTTGGTTTTCTCAAATTTTTTTTAAAGTGTAAGTAGATGAGTGACTAGATAACATAACTGTGTTTGTATATATATATATATTTCTTAAATGCACTTTCATAATGAAAACAGCTCAATAATAAATGAATGTCATCCATTAAAGCCACAGTTAAATTTGTATGCATTAATTACAGGTTTATCAATAGATTATGGGGAGAACAAGCTTTACTGGATCAGTTCAGGAAATGGAACCATAAGCAGATGCAATTTGGATGGCGGTAATCTTGAAATAATTGAATCAATGAAAGAAGACTTAACAAAAGCCACAGCTTTAACCATTATGGGTAAGTCCAGTGATTTTTTTTTTTTTTAATTATTCAAAACTAATTAATAATGAAATACAAAAAGCTTAGGGAAGTTCTTATTGTTTTTATGTAAATAATACATAAAGTACATTCACAGTTTGCAATCTCTAGTACAAGGATATTTCTAAATATAGATTTGTGTATATATATATTTGTGTGTATATATATGTATATGGAATGAAGTTAATAATTTGATGGCTTATATTTATTATAGTCACATGTAAAGAATTTTGAAAGGGGAAGGAGCTGTTAAGCTGTTTATTACACGGAATTATTCATGACTTGTTTCTTCTGCTGAATTCTTCCTAATTAGTTCAGGATATTCCTAGTTTGTTGGATTGCCTGGCACTTTGGGAAGACTTCTTTGGGTTATGAATTGATGATTGAGGATTTGGATTTTCAGATGTATGCTCATATTCCATGTATTAAATTGATTGAAAGAAACTTTTTTTTTTTGTTACACTTTGTAAATAAGAAATGTTTAGAAAGTTCAAAAAAATCAGAAAAATGTATCAGAAAAATCAAAAGAATAGTAGCTGAAGGAAAAATTCATAAAAAAAAATTAGTGAATTGCTGATCACTGAATAATATAAAAATATTGCTTCAAATTTACTTTTTCTCATATGCACCTCCAGCTCTTGGTCCTTGTTCTAGCTGGGACAGTGTAGTAAGAAATTCCAGTTTGACTCAGAGTTTATGTTTATGCTTCTGCTTTTTTAGAGATGACTTTAGAGCTTTCCATATTTCCTACAAATTAGAGACCTTTATTCTGATTCACTTAAAAATCTCTTATATTTACCTTGGATATCCCAAAAAAACCAAAAAAAAGTTCAGTTGATAAACAGACTTTTGTTGGGATGAGTGAGTTATCAACTGCCAGTCTTTTAATGAAATATTTTATTTGATGGCTTAATTAAATAATAATTATGTACATATAGACAGTGTGCTAGTGAAAATTAAACAAAATGTAATGATTTTTATGTACATGGTGTAAATTATGTCATATTTAAAGGGGTAATTACTAAATTAGATTTATTATACACCCATTTGGCCAGTACTGGGCTCTAAATGCTGTCAGTATGTGCTGGAGATGGTATGATTTCATACGTGCATTTGTAAACACAAGCAGGTTTGGTGTCAGAAGGAAACCTGAATGTTCATTTGGACAAATTGTTTTCCATTGATTGGACTGTGACTGGAAATAGACAGAATAAATGCCCTTTACTCTGGGGAGCAGTTGGAAGTCTTTAACAGGAGGTGTAAGGAGTGTTTGTTCATAATGTCACTGAGCTGGTGCTGGTGTCAGGTCTTCATCTGGGATTCACAGAAGCTTCAACAGTGATGGTCCCTCTGGGGCAGGAAATAAAGAGTTTATAGCTGCCATGTAAAGAAGAGTGTGTGAAGGTAGTTGAATTTTTGCAGATCTGGAGATGGAAGAATATCTGCTGCGTAGGTTTTATCACATGTACCTCTAATATTCATAGTTTGGGATGCTTTGTTCTTATGGGTGACAGCAATTATTCCTACCCAAAAATGATGAACAAAAAAAGAGTTTGAGACTTTCTGTTTGCTTAGTTTTGGGATTTTGGAGTCATAGAGGTGCTGAAATTCAGCTTGATATTGCAGTGAGATTCTCCATATAAATCTGCTGGAGAAAAGTACAAGCACAACAGTTTTATCGGCAGTATTGTATGTGCTGATTGAAAAACATGAAAAGTTTCTGCATTCATTTCTCCTGTAAGTTTCCATATTGTGGAACATACCATAATGCCATTTATAAATGCATTTATAAATGCATGCCAAAATAAATGCCATTTATTTTCCTAAAGAGGAGCAAGGCTGTGCATCAGCTTTTTGCAAACAGGCTTTTGTGCATGTAAAGTGGGTCAGAACAGAAAATTCGGTGCCATATGAAGCAAGATAGGAGAACTCTAATTGATAAATCATCATAACTAATAATATCTAGGTAAAGAAGAGTGATTAATTTGTTCTAATGTAAGATTTAACATAGTAGTGTGTGAAAATTTACTACCCCTGCTGATCTATTTGCCTACAAGTTTAATTAGAGGTTTTAGCAGATGAATCACAGTAATTGCAATGTTTATTGCATCGTTTTTGCTCCTATTCCTAAATTTTCTTGACTGCCTGTATCTAAAAACACAGTAAACACAATAAAGCAACATGAATGGAATGTTCCTCCTCTGTGAATATACTGAGCTGTCTTTTTTGTACCATTTTAATTCACCAGTGACTGAAAAGAGAGATGATACCTGTGCCCAAACCCTCAATAGTTTTGTAGGACTAAGTTTCTTTCAGTGCTAGAGAGTTCTGTAATCTTCTGTAATCTTCAGCTTTCAGCTTTTGCATTATTCTGTCTTCTACATTTAGTGTCTCCCCAGCTAGAAGGAGTGTTTTGGACAGCTAACTTTCTTTGTTGATATATTTTAGTACATAATCTTGTCATATTGTTGGGTTCCATTTCCACTGAGGCACAAAGAGGCGATGGAGTTGAGTATTTCAAAACTCCCTTTGTACAGTTGTGTCACCAGGTCACAAATTGGTCACTTGTTGATCACCAGAACCTTTATTGGACTCAGGAGCTGAAAGGAAGAAAGCATGGAGGACACCTCAGTGGATTGAGGGGATGGGTAATGTGATCTGGGATAGCCCTGGTTGCTGTGCACCCATTCCCTGCCTAGGCTAGGTGCAGTGAAGGAGAAAGGACCTTCAGAAAAATTGCTGAATTTCTCATAAATTTACTTCACCGGTGATGTCTCTTCAAGCACCTCAGCTGTTGATTTTGAAAATTAATTTAGTTGTTTGGGAAGCATCTTCCCCAGCCACCAGTGTCCTTGTGAGAAAACACAAGCTCAGAGACTCTCAAGGTGAACCCCACACCCTGTGTCAAGAGCTAATGACTTCCATCCCGTGGTTGGACAGCCTTTGGCACAGAAAACTCACAGGTCTGACAGGTTCCAGTGGCTTTTGCTGTATCTTACACTTCACGTTCCAGAAGATTTTTCAGAGCTATAAAAAAAGCGATGACTGGGACAGACTTGGCCCAACCAAGATTTCTTCAGTTTGCCTTGGTAATCTCTGTGCTGTTCTGGGAGCTCGAGTTTGTTGAGCTTTGATTCTATAAGTTTCAGCATTGGGAAGGAGAAGCAGTTAGGCACTCCATGGTTGTGTTCTATGATTTGAACTCAATAGACACTGTGAGTGAGGTCTGTAAAGTTTTGGTTTGCTTCATAATACAATTTATGGAGTGGTTCAGAGCTTCACCAGCAAAGAGGAGTCTCCTCTAGCATGACCCCTCAATCTCCACATTGTTTTTATTGCTTTCAATTCCTCTATTTTAGCATTGCAGTTGAGCTGTTGGAAACCATCCGGAAGTTACCACTTCTGTTTTAGATGTTTGCTGTTGTTTAGTCCTTTCCAGGCTCTGTTTAACATCTTCCTACCATTGCATTCTTTAGTGGAAGCTTATAGAAGGTAATGATAAGACATAAAAAATAATGTTAGCAAACAAGCTGGTGCCAAGGTAACTGTCAGGTTTATCCTGAAGGGAAATGGGAACAATATATAATTCACATCTTTCTGTATTTTGGGTCTTTCATTTATTGGTTTTCTACTCAGCAGTGTCAGTCATTCTTTTTTCAATATACTAAGCAAAATTCCCAGTCTTTCGGTGCCTGCTTTTGCTAAATCTTTTTGAGAATTATATTGATGGGATGGAAATTATATTCCATTTGAAAGTAAAGCATTTGAATATGTACAAAATGCTATTTTTTCCATGCCTTTAAGCATACCAAAAAAATATAATTGCTGTTGCCATTCTGTATTACAAAGAAGTTGCTGTAAATCTGTGAACTCATATGTGTTTTTCTGCCCTTACCACTTTTTCTTCAAATCCATATGCAGATGTCAGTATATGCAACATCTGACATTTTTAATTAATCAGTCAAAACCATGTGAATGCTTCATCTTGTACCTCTCACTGGTAATTGTCTTGCATTTGGTCATGGTAATTTTCTTCTGTTACTATGTAAACTTGACATTTTATTTTCTTCAAAGACCTCTGCTGGTTTATTTAGTCATTTAGAAATTTATCTGATTCACAGTACCTTTTGTCCTACATAATTTTCAACACCTTCTGCTGGCACCATTTATAAGTTGGTATCAAATATTTCTCCTGTTCTGATATTCAGCATGTTCCACGTGAAAGAAGCTCTGAATGTCTTATAGAGCACAGCAAAATTCTTTCCAACAATAATAAAATACTTTCTATGTTTGTCTTAAGGTTTGAGTTTAATCTACCATTCAATATCTGATTTTAGTTATTTTCCTGGTAGCCAGTGTTTTGAGTGGGATAAAATTATAAAGATGTGTTTGGAATTCTGCATAAAGTCTCGTTTCCTGCCTTCCAGGTTACTTAATGAAAATATTTCCTTGACTGTTATTGAAACTGGTTAGAAATTTACCTTTGATGTGAGAGCTGTATTTCTGGACTGGTGAGCAGTCATTATTTCACACAATCTGAGTTGCAAAGGAGCTCACAGCAATATCTGACATCCTTCCAAACTGGTGTGTTGTTTCTTGAATGACAAATGACTCTGAATGAGAAACTGAGCATTGCTAGAAAAGTATTGATTAGTTACTGTAAGTCTGTAGCTGAGGAGAAAGGGATGCTGAAGGCTTCTGTCAGCAGTTTTGGTGGAGGCATTTCATTGGATTTTGTATCAAGTCCTCACATAAATACAATTTACACAAAACCGCAAAATTCAGCTCATGTTTCTACAAAATAGGAATATAATGAAGATTGTAAAATGAGTATATAATTTGTTGTGCATTTGGTCTTTTTTAGCATAAAATAGAGTAACTCCATGTAGTGAATGATTTTATGCGTAAGTGCTATTTCTGTTGAAATTCATATTAAAAAAAATTCAATCAGCAATACAACAAAATCAGATATACATAATAGCTTTTTAACGGGCATGCAGATATTAGAAGAATGTCTTTTGAACAAAAACTGTATATAAATATAGCCATCAAGTTGTGTTATCAAGCAATCAAAACAGAAAGTAACAATTACAGTGTTTCATTTTAGACAGAAAATGTAGGTTAACGTTACCAAAGTATATTCATGCTTCCATTTACTTTCATCATGCATTAGATGATATATTGCTTATTTGATTTTTGTTTCATCCTAAATAAAGTTTCAAAGCTAACACCAGAATGCTTTCCCAGTAGCTCAGGTGGTGGGAGCTGTGACTTTGCTGGTTCTATTTGCAAAGTGAAAGGGGCTGCTCTTGGAAGATCAGGAGACTTCAAACACATACACCTTAATTTTCCAAGTCATCAGTCTTCTAATTGCCGTATCACCATTCATTACATTAACATTAATATATGAAATATATCTAGGCAATTTGCCCGGTTCTAAGTGCAGTACATAGTTGTCTTCCATAAATACTCAAACCACCATTAATGAAAACTAATGGCCCATCAAAATTTGCATTCGGAGTACTACTTGAAATCTCCAAAGGACTGTCCACAAAGCTAGGGTAGCAATTTTTGGCATTTCAAGTTGCTGTTTCCCAATATGCTGCTGTGCTTAATGCTAATTACCCAACAGAATGGATAAATGCAACAATTTTAATATATATTATAACTCAGTTTCAGCAACAAGCTTGTAATTAGTGCTCGAGCAACACACTTGTTAGCATAATAAATCACTTCTGTTTGATGTTTAAAGGTCCAAACCAGCATTTTTTTTCTTCCCTTGTGTGTGAAAACAAGTTGTGTCTATGCTAAAATGTTGGGGTTTTTTGTAAAATCATCTATATTTTAAAATTAATATAAAAATAATTAGTTAATCCTGAATACTAGACATCATAAATGAGTTATCTACTGAAATAATATCAGTAGTGCAGAGAGAACTATTCCAAATTTAACTTAGAATTATGGTCAAAAATAGCCATGTAATTGTTGGTTTTCTCTTTTTTTGTTGGAGACTATGGTGGTGTTTGTTGGTCACCTAGCAGTTTCTGAAGAATTAAAACATTTATTTCTTAGGTTTTAGGGCATAACTGGCAAGTTTTTGGTCAGATCAAAGAGTCATAAGAGGTTTGACCTCAAGGTGCCTGTACTTCAGAATTTGCGTGTTGTTTGGTCATTTTATTGGTTTTGGATTTTTTTTTTATTGGTGTTTTTTTTATTATTTTATGATTTTTTTTAAATTTTATTTTTTAACTATAATAAGTCAGGATTTATATGACCTTTCTCATTTAAATCTCCCTAGTCCTTGTCTCCTTGTAAAAATCATGGCGTACCATTCCGTGTAAGAGAAGAATAAACACAAGTTCAGTAAGAATTTGTAAGTTACATTTTTATTTGAAGGCTTAACCAGGTTTCACGTTAACAAGAATGAAAGTGGAAGGCAAAAGAATCACTTTGAAGAGTACTGTGATATTTCATTTGTGAATTGTGATTTGTCCTTTTTCTTGGTGTCGGGGATGTAGGAGACTCCTCAACCTCTGCAGGCAGTCAAGTGCCTTAGGATTAGTAATGATTTCATGAAGTGCTACTTTTGTCATCAGAGGAGAACAACTCCGTGATCTGACGTGTCTGACACCACTGATGGAAATTGTTTAGGCACTCTTAACTGTGCATGGAAGCAGATGTGGTCTCGTTGAGTAGCTCAGTAAACTAAAGAGGTGGAACATTCAGCTGCTCATGTAGAAATGGGTTTGGCTCTGTACTGTTACCAAAAAAAAAGGAGAAATGAAAATATCTGTGGTGTGGATAATCACTGGTAATTAAACTTCCTGATTAAGTGCATGCCACGCGTTCATCTCTTGATAAAACAGTATTATTTAAATTTAAATATAACAAGTTAATTATTTGGAGTTTTTATTTCTTTCCTTTTAATAAGGATTCAGGCAGGTCAACCACAGACAGGTCTGGGACATTGTTGAAACCATAGCTAAAGTTGAGGTTTTGCATAAAATATTAAATAAATGCTTAAGAGTTTGATTACTTCTTTGAAATGAAGGATGAGAACACCAAAACCATATGTAATTTTCTTTCTTCCTGTACCCCAGACTTACAAAAGAACTAATTTTCTATAGATGGTTTGGATATGTAAAAACAGTAAGTTCATGTTACTATGCACAAAACACCAGTCATTACCAAAATTATTTAATGGCCTTTTCTGATTTGTGGTCACATAGAGGATGTGAAGAACAAAAACTCTTCTTCACACACAAATATTTCATTGAAAAAGTTAACCTAACCTTTAGGATTGTGGGTCATTATCTAACAGGAAAAAAACCAAGTCCAATTCCCAATATTTCATATATGGGTTATAACACACAGTCATTTTTCTATTTTTTAGGGTTTTTTTATAATTGACAAAATCCAAATTGAGCACAGGCACTTTTTGTCCTAAAGATTTTTTGATAAAAGTGTCTTCAGATGCAAGCTACTGTTAATTGATCATTATTGTAGCATGTTTTGAATCAGTCAATTCTAGACAGACTAGTCAATGCATAAAATTATAAATTTTCTTTAAATTTGATCCAAATTTAAATAGAGAGTTCCATTTGTGTCTTCAAATCTTGATATTTAGAGTATTTTTCATTCCACAGATTCTGGTGTTATCATATACCTCTGGAGAGTATGCTTTGGATTTTTCCTAGATATTTTATTTTGTGCTGTAACTTTTTAAAGTTACTGCAGTGGAAATTATTGTTTAAATCTGCACTTTCTATCACAAAACATTCAACTATGTGGTTCTACAAATTTGTTATTTAAATATTAACACCACAGCATAGGCAAAAATTATTTTATCTGAAAAGAGAATTAACTAAAAGTGAAGTCAATACACAATGATTGTTGGGAAGGCAGTGTTCCTGAAGTTTAAAGGTTTTCAGGTCAGGGTTTTGCATTTGACTCCTCTACAATGATAACCTTTTCTGTCTGAAATGAAGAGCCCTGAGACCATCTCATCATTCATCTGTGTGGGCTCGAGGAGTGAGGACTCGTGTCAGGAACAATCAGAAAATTGTCTCCAGTCTTCAGCCATTAGTTCACTGAAATTTGAGCTCGAAATCAAAGCTGTTAAAATTTTAATTTTTTTTAACTTTGGGAGGCAGTGCCTGCTTTTCAGTTTTTTCATGATTTCTTAGTTACAGATTGTAACTTTTTTTTTTTTTTAATAAAAGACTTAGTTTAATATTTCAAATAATTTTGTTTGCTTATGAAAATGAATTTCTTCCCTATGGGTAACACTAGAATTTTCACATTTATATGAAAAATAAGGCATTTTTCTATGCAGATAGCCTCAAATCAGTAGTTGTCTCAGCAAAATTGAAACTGGTGAAAGTTTTCATGTCTGCAGAATCTTAAGAACACAATTTCTTCAGATTTTCTCTATAGCCTCTTTAGGCAAGTTCCCTTAAAACTGATCTCAGAATTAACCTCAAAAGCTTTTTCCCACTTTAACTCTCAACCATATACAGTTTGATAGCGATCCTCTTAATTTCTAAAACTTGGAAATTTTACAGATAAAAAGCTTTGGTGGGCAGACCAGAACTTGGCTCAGATTGGCACCTGCAATAAAAAAGATGGGAGAAACCCAACTGTCCTGCGAAACAAAACTGCGGGTGTTGTTCATATGAAAGTCTATGATAAAGCAGCACAGCAAGGTAAGTCACATTTTAAGTATGTTTAACTAATTTTTAGAGTGCACAATATTTTTTCTCTTGTGGTTCTCCCAGTGTGAAGAAAATAACAACTTGTAACTAATTCCTTGAGTACCTTAATGAATTAAAATTTCCTTTCACGAAGTTTAAAATTTCTGAGATGTGTTTAGTTTACTGCGTATAATGTCTGTTATAAATCTTACTAAATTGTTTAGATAAAAAATATATTCCTCTATTATTTAAATATTATAATAATTGTAATAATTAGGCAGTTAGCATGGCTTTTTGACTTCACTTTGGAGTATGTGCTAATTATATTAAAAAATGGCTGTTTCATGAAGATAACAAGACTAATATAATATTTAATGAATGAATAGGGTAGAATCAATGATTTGTTTGTGGTCTAGATTAAGATACACTAATATCTGAGATTTCATCATTAACTCAACATAAAATGTTCAGGTTTTTCATATGCTTTCACTTTAAAACAGGCAGATTTTTCAGAAAACAGAATTATTTATATTCTGAGGGGAAATGTGGGGTTGAAATTCTGCACAAATTAAGCATAGAAAGGTATATGAGTTTATGAAATATTTTATGCATATCTCAATTTTTTGAATAAGTCATCTGAACAAAAATTGGAAATAATAATGATACATCAATAAAAACACTTTATTTTTAGCCAGGGTTGCATTGCTCAAGTTTTGATTTCTCTTGTCTCTTCTCCTGTCATGTCGTAGGCAGCAATTCCTGCCAGTTGAACAACGGGGGATGCTCCCAGCTTTGTTTGCCAACATCAGAAACCACCCGAACTTGTGTGTGCACAGTAGGCTACAACCTCCAAAAAAACCGCATGGCCTGCAAAGGTAAAATGGCTTTCAACATTTATTTCAGCCAACTTCAATTCTAGGGGATCATTGCAATGAGTAAATAAACTTACTTTTGTCATTTTTAGTTAAATATCTATACTCAGTATGCTTGATTGAAGCAGTGACAGAGAAATATCTGCTGTGGTTAGGACAGAATTATATTTAGCTTTTCATTAATTTGTTCAAATAAATAAATTTCTGTGGTAACTCTGATTTTTTTTTTTTTAATGTAGACAGAAAAGCGGACCATATGAACCACCATTAGTAAATATTTGTTCAAGGCCATGGAGCTTATCTTTAAATTGAATTAAAGGCTACAAGTGTCTGAATGCTTGGGTATCTTATTCTATTGGATTGCTCTTAATATAATATAAAACCAATTTTTTTCTTAAATATTTTTCTTTTTTAAGTTGGCAGAACTCAGAACAAAGCTCACAGCCAAAGTCTTACTCTTTACCTGAATAATGCAAAACATCCTTATAGTCAAGGTGCCTTATAGTTTTATAAATTTAATATTATTTATTACTATTAATAATTACAGACTAAGTAATTCCTGAAAATGACTATGTAAGAAGTCTATACAGTAGAATTTATTCCTACTTAACAGAAAGAGGTGCAGTTGGAATTTGATTAATCTAACACAAAAGTAGGCATTTAAAATGCTTGACTTAAACTACATAATTCTCTCTCTGCAAAGGAAATGTGCATAACTGAAGTAAGATGAATCCTGTACTTGGAAAGACAATTTACTGTCCTGTTTTCCAAAAGGTCTTTAAAATTGTCTCATTCTGAATATGTTCACAAAGCACAGATGTGCACTGAAAATATTCTTAAATTTCTTATTATTCAAACACAATTTTTTCTAAAATTTTAATTTCCATTTCTGGTAATTACCCGATTATAAGGTGGTGTTTGAAATGGACAGTGATTCCCTTCTCTTGATAGGACCACATCTGTAATTTAATTAGAAATGCACATTAATAACTCATGGATATCTTTTCAAAGAGCTGGAGTTGTCACTGAAAAACTGTGGAGCACCATTGGAAAATTATGTCTAATATATATTAGCTCTTCTAATCTTGGTTATTTGGAAAGTTTCCACTTTGCTTTCATTGGCTGCTTTATCTTTCCCTTAGGAATTGAATCATTTCTCATGTACTCTGTTCATGAGGGAATTAGAGGAATTCCTCTTGATCCAAATGATAAAATGGATGCTTTAATGCCTATATCTGGGGCTTCATTTGCTGTGGGCATAGACTTTCATGCAGGTAAATAATTGTTTATATTTGTTATAATTGTATATAATTGTTTGTATGTATGGTTAAAATTGAAAATTCTTCCCATAAATGAAATAACCCCTTCCAAACAATTACAACTGCATTTAAGGGAATTGGAAATGGATCATGTTACAGAGTTAGGCTCTACCTTTAATATTTACAGTAAATGGGAAATATTGTGCACATGCTGATTGTTCTGGCAGCAGTAGCTGCTCTCTTTTGGCAGAGTCATCGCTGAGAACTTGAGTAGGAAACTGGTGCTTTTACAGAAAGTGTTCATCAAGGAAAAAGGCTTGTTCCTGCTATGACACTTTTCCATGGAATTTTCTTAATCCTGTGTGGTGCTGTGCCTAGCAGGTGGCTTTAACAGGTTGGGACAGTTTACTCCCTGTCCAGCACAGCTCAGCCACATTACTGCAGGGCACAGGCCAAGTCTAGATCTGTTTCTTCCTTCTGGAAGGAGCTCTGACAGCCTGAAGAGCAGGCATTTCCACCTGGAATACACAACATACCTTTCTATTGTACATACAGAAATAGTTTTTAATTTTCACAAACTGTCTGTGAAATTAGGAGGTTTCAGTTTTGCATGCATGTGAAAGAAGGTGGGAAAAAATTAAAGATCAGATTCTAAAAGTGTTTGGATACATCATCCAGTGGTGTTTGGATATCTTCAAACATGTTAGCAAGTATTGATGAGTTTTTGTAAAATAAGTAATCTGTGACCAGGTAGAGACCTGAAAAACACCCTAAAAATATCCTGTGTCTGTATTTTAACCCATCAGCTCTTTGGCCAGACTTCTTTCAAGACTCATTTTATTACCCAATCTTAAATTACCTGTGTTGTATAAATACAGACATTGCCTCCTTGAAACACACAATTATTTTGTCATCCTCCATTGTTTTTTTATTTTGACATAGATTCTGCCTGGGAATTCAGCATTGTGAGACATCCTAGCTTTTTTCTTAAGTGTATGTTGATATTTACTTTGGTATTGATATCAGACCCATTTCTGTTGGCTCTGTTGGACTATTCCATCACACAAATATCATTTTTTTACCAGGTTAGAAGTTCAATTCATTAGATCTTTGCTTTTTTTGACCTGCCTCTTCACTGATGCTCTTACCTAGCAAAATTTCAGCTTCTCTCAACATTTTACAGTGCTCTCATAGTTGTATATTTTGCTTTCAAAGCAGTGGCAGCTGAGATGTTCATATCAGGGGTATAGTTCAGTTATAGCCTCCAGAGACAGAAAAATCACTTAAAAGCCAGTGTCTTTAAGCACACATCTGAGATGGGAAAGGCTCTGTTGCAGAGGTTTAATCCATTCCTGGAAAGACACAGGAGGGGAGAGAAAAGTGCTGACCACACATGCTCATGACAGCAATGACAATGCAATTGAGTTTTCTAGGAATTAAAAAAAAATATTTATCTTTTTTAAATTTGAATTATGCAAACTTTACAAAATTATTATGTCTAAGACAGAAAACTAAAATTTGACCTTTTCAATTTAAAATACTAATACTAGGGTTTTATTGCCTGTTTTTCATCTCATGTTTTTTGGTTTGGGATTTATTATTTTTTTACCATGGTCATAAGATATTCTAGCTCCTACTTTAGAGAGGTTTACGTGGATTTAGCTAATAAATATCAAATTAATATTTTGGAAGAATGAGATTCTTGACTTTTTGGAAAAATGAAATTTGAGGTTTATTTCACTAATGAAATTAAGTGATTTCACTAATGAAATTAAGTGAGGTTCTCCAACTTGGCTTGATGAAGTTCCAGCACAGGGAACATGAATAGAAGTGGCAGCAACAAATGCATTGCAAAGATAAATGTAAATGGCGTGCAGCAGTGAAATCACAAGGGGATACTGTGTTATAAAAAAGTTACAGCTTTCAACCGAATTTCAGCTTCAAAAACAGCAGTTTATCTCATTTGGGTACCTTGCATTGAATGTTATAAATTCATTACTAAAACCTACATACATCAAATATGATTTGGAAAGCAAGTGGAGGTAGTTTCAGATTTCATCTTGGTTTTTTTATTTTCCACTTAGTGAGTGTTGCTTTCATTTTGCTCTTAATCAGGAAGGATTCCCAAATTTTGCTGTTACCTCAGTAACTTAGGTATTCAAAGTGGATAAAATATATTTACATATGCTAGTAGTACAGCATATCATAATTAAAACTAATGACAATGTTTTTTGCAGACATGAGCAAGCTACAAGATTCATACACTTTTTTCTCCCCATGTTTTGATACTTATAAATTCTAATTAGCAAATAAGTAGCAAAATGCATGACTCCCATATTTGTTTTGACTACTTAAAGCCAGAATTGCCATTTATTTAATTGGTGGTGGGGTAAGGTTCTTGAGCATACCAATATTGTTTGTTCATAAATAACTCTCTTCTTTTATAAATATATCTATCAATCTACACAAATATTTACATATATATTTATATAGATATAGATACATGTGTATATATGTAGATATAAAATACTTATATCTATTTATATAGGTAATATTTCTATGCTCTGTATACAAATATAGAGATATTATATGGATTATATATAAATGTATATATATATATAATATGTATAAATATAAATACACTCACATGATTATGGAATTAAGAGCAGATTTACAAAGTATGGAAAAAGTCACGAAGGAACAAATATTATTTAATATATCTCTGCAAAACACCTCACTCAGAAAGTCATCAGCTCATTACTTTGCAAGCAGAATGTTGGTTGCAGCTTATTTACAGAACCCTGCCAGTGAAAATAGAGATAATTCTGCTTGAGGGATGTTCTCACTTTGTTTGCCCCACGTCTTTTTTGAGGTTATTATGTGCCACAGAGGGGAGTTTGTGTCTGTGCTTGGGCCACTTCAGATTCTCCATCTGGCTGTTGAGTTAAATGGTCAAAGTTGTCCCTTTTTTCCACTTTATGGACAATCACTGCAGCAGAAAGGCTGGGAAGACAGCTGAGATGTCTTGAAACACCAAACAAAAAGACTGTTCATGGAAGCCTGTCAGGACATTTTAAATAAAAGTTGACTTGTGGATTGAATATTTCTTTTTTATTCTTTTGTCAGCATATCACTCTCAAATGTCACTTTTTATTTCCCTGGCTAATTTTTTTTTCTTACATTGTTAAAATTCAAGGTGTCTGATTGCTGAAGGAAAAGACTGTATAAGCAGTTTTACACTGTAGCTTTTCAGATTCCTAAATATTTTGGAATAGTGACAAACAAAACAGTATGTTTTTGAAGCATTTATTCCATTAGGGAAAAGGTAAAGACAGCATATTTGTGATTTTTAACAAAGGTAGTAGCTTCCATCTGCTGTCATAGCCCTATTGCCCTACATGTGCTGTACTAAGCAACCTAGAATTCTAACAGAATTATTTTAAACAAAAATTAAGAAAAGACAAAGGAATGAGGAATTCAAGCTGATAATTTAGGTTCTTAATAGATATTAATAAAGCTATAATTGGAAATACTTACAGTTGCTTATGAGGATACTTGGACAGAAGTAAGCGAATTAATTTGAGACTCATTGGCACGTGTTTTATAGGAAATGATACAATCTATTGGACAGACATGGGTTTCAACAAGATCAGCAGAGCTAAGCGAGACCAAACGTGGAAAGAAGACATTGTCACAAATGGTTTGGGGCGAGTTGAAGGCATTGCAGTGGACTGGATAGCAGGTAGGTCTGAGCCTGCTCCGGGGCCTGAGAGCATTTCCAAGAGTACACACTTGCCTCTTCAACCCAGGGTTAGATGACATGGTTTCCTTTCAGCTCTAATTTCTAGCATTGTAAATGTCTGGAAATTACTTGTATCTATATACTGGATGGCACTTCTTAGATGAACAGTTTCAGTACCAGTTTATGCTATAAAAGGGCTGCATAGGGCTATAAATTACAAATATAACACCCATGTAAATGAAAATACAGCAGTGAGTTTCTTGTTCTGACTTAAACACTTTTCAAGGAGCCTTCCCTTCATTCAGTGACTTTAGGGTATTTTTTCCAGGTAACATATACTGGACTGATCACGGTTTCAACCTGATCGAGGTGGCGCGGCTGAACGGCTCCTTCCGCTATGTGGTGATCTCCCAGGGGCTGGACCAGCCACGCTCTATCGCGGTACACCCAGAGAAAGGGTAACATGTTATTCCTAACATACACAGAGCTTTTGCCTTGCTCTCTGTATCCATAACATTCTGTAAGTTCCCTGCAAAATTGTTTAATTTTTCCAAGGAAACTGTTTCCCCTGAAGGTTAGATGTTGGAAGCGTGTTTCAGTCTGAAGTGCCCAGCAAATCCAAGGAGGCTACCTCAGCTGATGAAGGACTTCATGATGTAATCACAGAGCAGTGTGATCCTTGGTAGTTATAAACTCCAGGGTCATGCAATATCCTAGTGCAACAACCAGGGAGAGTGGCCTGGGCAGCTGAAAGTCATGTGAGATGAAGGTTGTTGGAGAGTAAGGGTTGGCAAAAGTGACATCTGCATTCACCCAGCTGATTTTTCAGGGCAGAGACTAACAGGAATAGGGAATGTACCTTCCTCTTCCAGCTCCAGAACTCCTTATGAATTCCCTGTCCCTGGAGCTGTTCAAGGCCAGGCTGGACAGGGCTCTGAGTAACCTGGCCTAGTGGAATGTGTCCCTGCCCATGGCACAGGGCTTGTTTAGGATATTTAAGGAGAATTAGAGGACCACAGATTACTGTTCTACATGTCTGGTAGAACAGTGTATCTTCTTCAAAGGAAGGAAAGCATCATCTGTTTTATAATATTGTGCCACAAAATGATAACCTGAGATGGCTACACTCAGTTCCTCCAGGAAAAACAGGAGAAACAGCAGTGTTTTGCTAGAGAAGTACAGGGCCCCCTTTCTGTGCAAAGATTAAAACCTTTTTGCTCTCTGCATTATTATTAAATCTCTTCCCCTTTTTCAAGGTAAAACTTTCAAAGGTGTTCTTCCCTCCCCTTGCCTTGATTTCACATTCTGCATTTGTCAGGAAGCTGGAGCTGACAGCTGTAAGAGTAGAGAAGAAAATAGCAGTTATTAGAACTCGTTGAATCTGCCAAGTTATGCCAAGATGGGAAGCAGGCAGCATTCAGCTGGTTGGAGACATTATTTATTGTCTCTGAAGAAAAAGTGAGGCATGTGTAGCCCTACAGAAGGGTGTCTTTGTCCCCCATAAGGTGTATTTATCCACATTTTTGGCAGCTGTTTATGATTTTCTGTGGAGAATTTTTAGATTAATCTAACCTGCTAATTATGGGCTGGTTTATGGAATGTTTGAGTATATTGAATGTCTGTTTTCCTGTGGTCAACATTTAGTTCATATCCTGTATTAAGAAAGTCTCAAGTAACTCTCTGATCTCTGACCAGAGGCCTGAAAGCAATTTCAGTTCTGTTTAGAGGTGCTGTTAATAATCTGGCTAAAATTTCATTAAACTTATGTAGTGGCTGTTCAGCTGATTAATACTGCCTATTTTGGCATTCCTCAACTTATTTTTAATTTAAGTCATGATGCAGTTCCGTTTCCTAGTCTGCATGAGTTTTTTCATTTGTATAAATGGTATTGTTATATCAAGAACTGTGAGAACAGATTCATTTTTACTGGAGCCAGAAACCTCCACAATGAGAGCCAAAGTGGGTCGTTTCAGAAGCTGAATTTGATGAGCAAATTATAGGATTCATATTTTTCTCACCCTTATCACATTATTTTTCCTCATTATTTCACGTATCTGTAGTCATCTAGTCAAATACAGCTGCTCAACAGCAGATTGGTGTAATGATGTCACCAGCCATAGGAAAAATGTTTAGTAATGCCCAGAAGATTTTGTATTCTTTAAAAACCAACTAACACATACATTCCACACAGATGAAAGCATTGGAGAATGGTTTTGTGTGCTCTGTTCAATTTATGTACATCATGTTACTAAAAAAAATTTTTGTGTTCTATGAATATTTGTTTTCCTTCTCTTTAGGCCATTAGTCATATTTTAGGCCTCAATTGTTATATGAGATATTTCTTCCTCGGAGTATATGTTAATTTGTGTGTTTATAATATATTTTAACACTGATATACATAAATATGTTTATATATGTGGACACATAGATATTCCCACACAGCTGCTCCATAGGTTATCCATAGGTTAGTGTTCATAAAGGAACTGCTCTGTAGATTTTTTGGCCTCATTTTGGTATACCTGAAGCAACAGACTGAGAAGTTTATCAAGGTAGAAGTTTGACAAAGCATCTTATCCCAAATGAATGATGTGGCAGTGAGTACACAGGAAGATGAAATAAGTAAGATTCAGATTGTTCCCATTAGGCATTTGGCAGAATGTGAAAAATATTTTCTTCTCAAAGTCCTGTCGCTCTACCATTTCCCACAGTGCTTCTCACTACTTTCATATCTGAAACATTTTTAAATTAGGCATCCCTTTTATTATCACAGCATTTTTTAGTGATAGATGCAAGAGCTGCTATTCCAGAATTTATTTTTATTTTCTTTACTTTTTGGTTGTTTTTTTTTTCCAACCACAAAGCTGAATTCCTTAAGGAATACAATTTCATGTGGACTAATGGAATACAATTTTAAGAACTTCTTCATATATATAATTTGAAAACAAAGTCTTAACAAAGTCTCCAATAAGCAAGTATTATAATGCATTTAATTTCTTAAGACTATTTAGAGACATGAGCACCATGTGTGTTTTAGATATCCATTTAATGGTAATAGTGCATTTTGTTTGCAATTTTAATTGGTGATTTCTACAACATTCTAGGTATTTATTTTGGACAGAGTGGGGACAGACCCCTTGCATAGGCAGAGCACGCTTGGATGGCTCTGAGAAGGTCGTCCTTGTGAGCCTGGGTATTGCATGGCCTAATGGGATTTCCATCGATTATGAGGTTGGTTCCTCTGTCCTCCTACATACCTTAAGATGTGAAGCATTTGTTATGTTTCGTTAAAGCCAGCTGGTGTTCCACCTTGATGTAATCTTAATAACTCTTAATTAAATACTTGGACAAGCCTGTTGACGTTTCCTTTGAAATTAATCTTTAGGAAAATAAATTGTATTGGTGTGATGCTCGTACGGACAAGATAGAAAGGATTGACCTTGAGAGTGGAGGGAATCGGGAGATTGTGCTGTCAGGGAGCAATGTGGATATGTTTTCAGTTGCTGTGTTCGGAGCTTACATCTACTGGTCTGACAGGTAATTTATTTTTCATAAGTATTTTAAATCTCAAAACGTTATTTCGGTGCCAGGTGCCTCACCTTTGTAGGATTAGCTGTTCCTTAGCAAGGTCGCAGGCGGGATCGCGGAATCCCGCGCAGATTCCAAGGAGAGGGAGTTCTGAAAGATAAAAAGTGCCTCAGTGCTGTAGATGAGAACAGGCTCCTCCACCTCCTGTAAAGTGAACTCTCCACTGCTCTTCAGTCATTTGTTCCGTGTGAATTAGTTGAGGATTGTTGATGAGACATCTTCAACTTTTTTGGCAGAGCACATGCAAATGGCTCTATTAGAAGAGGCCACAAGAATGAGGCCACGGATGCTGTGACCATGAGGACTGGCCTTGGAATAAACCTGAAGGAAGTGAAAGTCTTTAATAGAGCACGAGAGAAAGGTTGGCTGTTCTTAAGGATGCTATTGATTGTTTTAATATCACCTGCTACTTTTTCTGTATATTAAAGCATACCAAAAATTAAGTAATCAATGATTTTATCACCACTTTTCACTCTTGAAGTTTTTTTTTTTTAAGCTAAAATTAATGTACTAAAGAAAACATATAGTACAAATCCTACTAAAATTTTTTGGGGTGTTTCAAAAAGAAAAGCTAAAATCAAAACACTTCCTATCATTCCAGTTTGGCGGTTTTTGTTTTGTTTTTCTTAAAAGACAGTCTCAGGATTGAGAGACCTTGACCTGTGCTTTACAGAGCAGTAATTTCAGGCAGTTTCAGATTTCTACTGGAAAGCAAACCAGAATTTTTTTCTTATTAGAAATTCCTATCTTCTGTATCTTGATATGTATTTGCTGACATTGCTTGGGTTTGTTTTTTGTTTGGTTTTGTTTTGGTTTTTTGTTCCTTCTGTGGAAAGAGACCTTGTAAATAATCAGATTTCTGTTATATTCAATTAGTTTAGCAAACTCAAGAGACAAAAGTTATTATAGACCCCTGATGGTTAAACTTTATTCTCCACTACCTAAGAATAATCTTGCTCTTTAACTGTCTTTTTACTTCCAAATTTCTGGTTTTGACAAGACCTTGAAAAACTTATTTTACTGAGGAAAATTGGTTATATATGTGTCAAAAACTATGATGATTTCCTCAGAAAAAACTGCTACCAGGTAATCCAGACAAACTTTTCTAGAAATATACTCAAAAAGAGAGGAAAAGAAATAATGTTAACATGATTATATATATATAGTTTTTAATACAAATATATTTCTAATGGTGGTAGCACTCAAAATTTGCTTTAATCACAGCATTATATATCCAAGATTCTGTTTCTTCTACATAAACCTCCTCTAAAAAACTGCATTAAATATGACATGTTAAATAAATCTTCATTTTGAAAAGAAACCTATTTATGAATTAATAAAACTCTCTTTTAAAAATTCTAAATATTTTTGAGAAAAAATAAGTTGCAAACATATATGCATAATAATTTTACTATGGATTTTTGCATGCAATTTCAGAGCATCATGTTTTGTGGATAAAAGTAAACCCACACTAAAATCCAGTTCTTTTAACTAGGCTAGAAATTGTTAATGTCTGCTGGCTTGGAAGGGCTTTATATTATAGAATGAGGAAAATAGAACAGTGGGATAAAACAATGCTTCTTTATGTGTAATTTTGATTGATGGATTTATAGACTTGATCACATAAGGAATAGGAGAAATGGTTACTGAGGCTAAAAATCTACTGATGTTAGTTTGAAAAACATACCTGAATGATTTTTTAATACATTTTTCAAATTTTACTAGGGTACAAATGGTTAATGTCATTGGGAGGGGAAGTCAGTGAGCCAGAAGGACAAAAGGGAAAAAACAGGTGAAAAATGTTTTTGGAATGTTTTTCTATCTCACACTATCATATATATATATTTTTAAAGTTTATTGAACTAGAAGTAGTTAACTGTTTAAAAAAAACCCAATGTAATTAAATTCTTTCCTGACTTCTGTTATTAAAACAAACCCCCCAAATAAAAATAATAAAAAAAACCCCAACGCCCCGATGAGCTGTGCTGATTGTGATTAACACTTTTTTTTCAAACACCTGTTTTACCCTTTCTTATGAATCCCATCTGCAGTGGGACTCGCAAAGATTCCCATCCTTCAGTGCAGTTTTACAGGTGTGCAAGGACATTCCCAGACTACCCTGGCTTCAGAGCTGGCCATTTTTAAAGATCTTTACAGCTGGTGAACCATGGAAGCATTGAAGTTTTCCAAGAGATTTTTGAAGCTTGAGGATCTATTTTGTATATTTTCTCTTTTTCTTCTCGACCTGTTATCCTTCCAAACAGATATTAACTTTTCTAGCCTAATAAAACTTGTAAAGTGTCTTTTAAGCAAACAGGATGTAAATATGTGTACAGCTGAATCTCCAAATGTTTTACATAACTCCAGAGGACTACCTCATGCAATTTTTCCTAGGACAACAAAATTAAATATTTCGGCTTTAAAGAACATGTCTCATTTGCCATGATTTTTTCTTACAAGGATTTTCAGTTTGAAATGTATCAGTTAAAGAATTCAATCCACAGTACTTTCAGACTACATCTTCCCCAACAATTACAGTTTTTTACATGAAAACATTCTATTAAAATGTTTTATTTACCTTCATTTTGTAGAAAACTTTCAGAAATGGGAAAATTACTATTCTGAAAAAGCTGAGTTGGTAGGTGGAAAGGGCTGTCAGAAACAGAAATTGAATTATCTCAAATAGCTATAATAGTAATTCATAGATAGTCCAAAATAAAAAAGAAAATGACAAATAGCTCCCAATTACTGATGATTACCGTTATTTTAAATATTACTTGCAACAAGTGTAGTTACTAATTTGACAGTGATTCCTTAATGGTGTGCAATCGTCAGAGAGTAAGTTTTTGAAGTCAGGTTTAAAATTAAATTAGAACAAAATGTTAGGAAAATGTCTTCATTAAAAACAGGGAACTGAATTCATGCAGTATTTTACCAGTCAACACATGAATATTTAATTTGGTAGAAAATGTCTTAAAGCAGTACTGTACTCTGATGGTAGCTAAATTTGATTTTTTTGCCAGTAACAGGTGTTTTAAAAAAAAAAAAAACAAACTAAAGCTCAAAGCACTTGAAACATTTTCTAAGTCTTCAGCTGGTTTTGAAAGAATAACCCATTTTATCTTTTTCTATTAATAAAATATGTACCATTGTAAATTGAAAAAGACATTAATTATATTTGCTCATTAATTGTATTCTTTACAATTATTTTCCAGTGTGGTTAAAGTTGCATTATTTACTATTTTGGCCTTTTGTTTTCCTTGTGAACACAGTCCAAATAATTTTTAAGAGGAGAAACCCCAAAGCACATGAAAATTCATTTCTGTTTGAGTTAACTAACTTTATTTTTATTTATAAAAGACATGTTTTATTGTGTTTTTGTCCCAGGTACCAATGTCTGTGCCAAGAACAACGGCGGGTGCCACCAGCTGTGCCTTTATCGCGGGGACGCGCGGAGAGCTTGCGCCTGCGCTCACGGGTACCTGGCAGAGGATGGAATCAGCTGCCTCAGGCACGAGGGTTACCTGCTCTACTCAGGAAGGACCATATTGAAAAGCATCCACCTTTCAGATGAGACCAACCTGAATTCCCCTGTGAGGCCCTATGAAAACCCAGAGTACTTCAAAAATGTGATAGCGCTGGCCTTTGACTACAGCCTGAAGGGCAAGGGCACCAATCGCATATTCTTCAGCGATGCCCACTATGGAAACATCCAGGTTATTAAAGACAACTGGGCTGGCAGAAAAGTGCTAATTGAAAGTAAGTGAAAAACAAAGATATTTCCCAAAATGCCTCTTTTATTTCAATAGACTTTATTGAGTGAAAAGGTTGTGATCACTTGGCTTTACAGAGTAAAAAAAACAATGAAATTTTAACCATAATTATATTTTTAAACTGAAAGAGGGCAGATTTAGATGAGAAATCAGGAAGAAATTCTTCACTATGAGGGTGGGGAGGCCCTGGCACAGGGTGCCCAGAGAAGCTGTGGCTGCTCCTGGATTCCTGGAAGCATCCAAGTCCCGGCTGGACACAGCTTGGAGCAACCTGGGATAATGGAAGGTGTCCCTGCCCATGGCAGGGGATGGAATAAAATGATCTTTTAAGGTCTCTTCCAACATAAACCATTCTGTGATTATATATGATATAAGGTGTTTATATTTTAGGACTTTATGACATCTGTATTGAGATATGTTAAACTAAGCAATGTTGTCAGGCTGTTCCTGTTGCTCCCAGGAAAGCATTAAAACCAGGGATTCAGAGTTGAGCTTAGCTGCACAAGAGACAGAAACGTGCAGTGATGACATGGAAGCACAATTTTAACTCTGGTTTTATAAAAAGAGATTAAGAGCATTATATGAAATCCACTGGAATTTTCAACATTTAAAGCAGACAAAGAGGAGAAATAAATACTGGCGAAGCACTAATGCAGATAAAAATTGGTTTTTAAAAGAACAATGAAGAATTCCTCATTACTTCATAATAGGTTGCTCTACAAGAGCTAAAGACAGCCCATAAAGCATAGCTGGGAATTATAGTTTTAAGAAATTGCTAGGAAGTGTTTCTACTTGTAGCTTAATATGCCAGATTTCATTTTTCATTAGCAGAGTCAGCACTCTGAATAATTGAATGTCAGATGAAATTTTGTATCCTTGCAAAATCATTCACTGTAGGTGCTTGGGATGTACATGTGAACTGTGGCATTTTATAGAAATGATTCTAAAGAAATGCTTCTTTGTAAGTGAGAAGGGATATAGCATACATAAATATGTTTATTGCTCTCTTTCACGTGTTTTAGACATCTTCAGTTTATGTTGAGTCATTCTTTTTCAGCTGGTATTTTTGTAGCCTTCCATCCCACAGTCTGCATGTGATTTTTCTCTCATTGTAAACAGCAGGCAGTTCATGAGGCTGCTTGATATAGTGGAGGTATTTGTTCAGCCTCCACCTCTAAGGAGAAAACAGCAGTAAGATCAGTTGACAGCACTAATTTCATTCACTGGTAGATGTAAAATTCCAAATTTTTTCTTATTTTCACACTAAGAATCTGTGATCTAGAAATCATTCAGTGCAATCCTGCTGAGAGATTTTAGCATTAATGTTTCATTTCAGGATTGAAAAATAGCATATTTGACATTAATTTTGCTATTTTTCCTCCAAAATTATTAGAATGCATCTGCAGGAAGTTTTCCTTTATTAGGAAGATATTCAAAACCACATTGGAAATACCTAGTGTGGTTTTATCAGTTCTACACCCTCTTTCTGCTTCATTAATTTGAAGTCTACAACACTTCACTGTACTGAAGCCTACACTACTACAAATAGTGTGAACCTTTACTCAGTAATTGACTTAAATAGAGAAAATAGGATATGATACATCCAAGGTATTGTCCCAGGTTTTTTATTCACTGAACATAAATCTGCTCATAAAAGATCTATTGTCAGATGGATCCCTCCCTCCCTGAAATCAGATGTGCCACTCAAATCCAATAGATCCGTGATCTTTTCTACACTAAAAACACTTAAGACACGTGGAGCTCTTTGTTAAACAGGTTTCCAGCTCACTAAAAACAGATTTACAACTCACGAGCAACCCATTATCTAACATGTTTTTAGCTCACTGAGAACAGATTTACTACCCAGAAACAACCCATTATCTAACATGTTTCCAGTTCACTGAAAACAGATTTACAACCCATACGCAAGCTATTATCTAACATAGTTCCAACTCACTGAATATTGATTTAGAATTCATAAACAACCCATTATCTGACAAATTTTCACCTCACTGAACAGATTTGCAACTCATAAACAACCCATTAGCTAACACGTTTTCGGCTCAGGGAAAGTAGATTTACAGCGTATAAACAACTTTATCTAACTTGTTCCAGTTCACTAAAAACAGATTCAAAGCTCACCAAGATTCCTGGTGAGTCCCTGGTGGGGTCCTGTCTTCAACAGGAAGAAACAATGTCAACAACAGCAATAAACCAGTCCAGGATGTGCACACTGTGCCATGCCCTAACACCTTTATAATTTGTTCAATGTAGGGTTTTCTGAGGGGATTCTTTCATACCTCTAAACTCTCCTTCAGTCAACCAGTGGTGGCTTTCTCTTTCTTTTTTTTCTAAGTCACTTTATCAGGTTAATCTCTCCTATTCCCACTTCAAAAAAATTTATCTTGTTCCTGCCTCTAATTTCCCACAAATGATCTTTTGGCTGATCTAAGTTGTTTCAAAGCTTATGTTTATACAAAGAGGCCTTTTTAGAAGTTAAATTTACAGTTTCTAGGCTATTAGTGTTTTTCTGGGTGTTTTTATTTATTTATCACAGGGAGAAGTTTGAAGTAATATATTCACTAACCAAAGCCTGTCTCAGTGTATCTACAGAAAAGCAGTGTAATGTTGCAGTAGGTTTAGTACAGTGGTACAACAGTAGACAGAAGACCAATGAACAAGTTAAGAATTA
Organism: Pseudopodoces humilis; assembly: GCF_049639895.1. NCBI lineage: Eukaryota > Metazoa > Chordata > Aves > Passeriformes > Paridae > Pseudopodoces > Pseudopodoces humilis. The sequence continues at coordinate 4,844,904 of NC_142207.1, forward strand.
CAGAAAAAAGGTGAAATCCAGGAAACACAAACAAAAAAACAAATGATAAAGAGGGAAAAGTATTAAGATGAGCTACACTCAGTGAGCTGTTTTTTCTCCTGTCTCTGTAAACAATGGCACTGAGACATTTTACCAGTGTAGTGTCTTTCACAGCACAAAAAGGAAATGTTATGTGAAAAAAACACTCCTGTTTTGAACCTGAGGCACTCATGCCCAAAGAAAGCAAAAATCTTTTCACTACTAACATAAAGTGTCAGATCTTGTGATGTATTTTAAGGCTTTTTAGAGTCTGAATCTTTTAAAGGTGTTCCAATGTGTGCTACTATTCTTCCCAACTAAATGGGTCCAATTTAACTGTCAAAAAGGCATTTATGTTCCCATTTCTCTTACAGAGCATTACATTTTGTACATTGCATGAGATCCCTTTAGTTTTGAAGCTTTCTTCTCCAGGAAAGAACTTTTTAATCTGTTAAAAATAAATACTTGAATATTACGGCTTTTCGTTGCATAAATGAATGGGATTCGTGGTAACTGTGTGTGTTGGAATGGAGGTCCAGTGATTTTCACTTTTTAAAGGAAAGGTTGTTGTTAAGCCTAGGATATTTAAATAGTAAAACATAATATTTATTATTACAATGCCAATGTTGTTAGAGGAAAACAAAGTGTCTGGTTTGTCAATGTAATTTGTTTCTGTATGATGCTGCTTATTAGAGAATCAGACAATGACAGAATGTTTTGATTGGAAGGGACCTTTAAGATCATCTTTGTTCCAAGACCCTGCCAGGGCAGGGATGACTTCCACTAGACTAAGATTAGTGGGTAAAACCTGTGAGTTGCTATTATAGGTGAAGTTTACTAATTTTATAATAAGTTTTTTGAAATTAAATTTTATTTTAGAAATGTGTATCCCTGCACATTTAATGCTTTGTTTAGGTGCTCCTGGTGTGAAAATCCAAAATATATTCATGATGGGAGCTGACTTAAACTGATCTTTTAGTTTAGTATGTCCTGACCTTTCCCAAATTCATTACTGAGGAAAGGTGTTCCTGCCTATTGCACTTGAGATTGTTAATTCCTCATGAACAATGTTTGTGGCTTATTCAACTTTAAACATTGCCCTTAAATTTATATTGATGTACACATTTGATATTTTTTTTTCCATCAGCAGATGTGATTTAGTTGCAGAAAAGGTAAATTTTGTTTAGTGAATTGTCAGGAAAAAGCTGCAGAGGAACACCCCTTTAATTTTATTGTTTGTTTTGTTTTTTTTACTCTAAAGGGTAATGTGATCTAGCAAGTATTATTAGATCATGAGGCTTTACCAGGCTATTCTGTCATTAATGCCTCAAATAGCTCTTTTTCAACAGCAACAATAAAAATGTATGATTACACATATTCATTATAAAACTTATTAGGGTAGTCATGATATTATTTTCAAAGTGGTAAGGGTGAAGAGTTTTGGGGTTTTTTTAGAGTGCACACAATAATGCATAGAAAGATCATGTGCATTCCTTTAATTAGGAAAACATTTATTCCGTGAAAACTGTTGAGATTTTTAATAATCTAGTAAAGCACTTCCACCTCTATGTGTTTGCTTTCCATTACAGATTTCTTTCTGCTTTTAAAACTTCTTTTATATGGATTTGTTTAACTACATTGCAGTTAAACAAACATAATAACACTTCCTAACTAGTAATGATTTGTTGAAACATCCTGAGACAGTTCCAGTTATACAAAATACTATTGGTTTTCTAAATTGTTGAGTTCCCTGCTTTCTTAAGTTTGTGTTGTATCATAGTACATGTATCATGTAGTCCTTTACTACATTATTCCTTCTGACCCTAAAGAATCCCTAAATTTATTAAAGGAGTAAGTTATATCTCAGATAATGAAGGACAAGATTGCAGGTTTGCATATCTGTTGTGGTTTTCCTTGGTAAATAATCAAGGAACATTTGTGGAATGTTGTCTGGAAAAAAAATGAATTGCAGGTAGGTAGAGATTTTGTCATGAAATCTGTTGAATGTTTTGGCAGATACAAAATATTTTGCAAATATGAGATTTCAGTATTACACTTTCCACAAAAAAAAAAAAACAAAAGTGTAAGGGTTTTTTTTCTGCTTTTAGAATGGTCTTACAGTTCTTTTTATCATTCCCAACAAATGCTCTTTCTTTCTTCTGTCTCAGGAAGTTTGAAGGAGTAATAAGGTTGCATCCATGGAGGTGTTTGTAGTGTCTTTCACTTCAGTTATTTGTTTCCTTGAAGAACCCAAAGCCTTTGTTCATGCTGTCTTATTGCATTTAATAACATTTTATGTGGGATAGCTTATAGCATGGGTTTGTTTTCTCAAAATAGAGGAAGAATGGTACAGATGTTTCCTCATTCTATATAATAGGTATAATTTTAGCAAATTTTACATCTGCTCTGAAACTAAATTAAATTCTCAGCTTAAATAGAATAATGTCATAACTGGTTATTGCAGTTTATTATCAACTTAGTTCTGTCTTAGAACTATTGTTTAGCAAAGGCTTTCTGGCACTCGAAGAGCAAAGTGAGGGTGAGAATTGTGTAAAGTTCTGATTGTGCAGTCAGTGAGAGATGTGAAAATAAACCCTTTCCCTCAGGTGCCTCTCTGCTCTTGAGGCTTTGCTTTCACCCCAGATCAAACGGTGACCACCTGTTACCTGTCACCACAATCCTACACAACCAGAGTGACAGGAACCACGGTCCCCTCCCGCTGGGACAACCCGCAGGCAGAATCCTGAAAGGGAAATCACAACACCCGAGTCAGAGAATGAATACTGATCCTTAAAGCCATCAGTGTCCTGATATCATAGTGCTCTTTATGCTCAATTTTATTAATTTGATGGCTTTTCAGTGTTAAAATAATGGTCATGTTGACAGTTCTTGATTTACAGCATTGTTAAAGAAAAGGAGTTTGTTAAAATAGGGAATTAAAGGAACAAGGTAATTGAAGCGGTACAACTGGAAAAGTTTTGACTCTAACTAGATAGATTTAAAACAGAAGTTAAGAGTTAAAAAAACTAGGAAATTGAGAAATATCTATATCTATATCTATATATCTAAACTCAGCTATTATTTAAACTTTGCCCTTTAGTATTTTTATTTTCTGGTTGCAAAAATAAGGGAGCATGTTCTAAGTTATTGATTTGTTGCTTGTCTGTTCCCCGAGAAAGTCAGATGAAGATCAGCATGGCAATATTTATAGGCTGCATCTCATCTGTGGGACGCAATCTATCTTCGTTAGCTTCACTAAAAGTGATAGATAGCATTTGGCAACGTAATGATGTGATCACTCTGGCATTGCCTTTGTAAATCATAGGCTGTTGCATTCTCTTGTGTAGATATTTAATCAGTTATACACCCCATTACTGATTTAATTCAGAACGTCAGTGGCAGGTGAATAATGTGAGTATTTGTATATTAATATCATATTGTATTAATGTTCTTTTCATTTAAGTATGCTATTCATGTGAAAATCATAAACTGTTGCTTCATGGCTAGAATAAATTTAATCAGTGCTGTAGGCATCTAATGCCATCAGTATTTTAATTCAATATGTCAGTGAAACAAATGGGATTCTTTTCATTTCCAGTTTCTTTATGCTTTACCAATTCAGAATATTACATGATGCTGCAAAAATATGAAGCTTAGAGTAAACAAATTGCTAATTTTCAACCTGTCGGTGGCTTTGGGACTAAATCCCCCAACCGTAGCACCAGAGAGGATGAGTACATATTTCTGATGTATTTTCTAGTAACTGAGTATATAATGATAAATTAAATTTAAGGAAAAATGTGCTCTGGAATATTCTTTTAGGGGAGTATGAAATAAGTAAATATAAAATAATATCTGTGCAAATCAGATATATATAATATAGCATAACATTGCTTAGGAATCTTCTCCAGTGTCCTGTCTTTAGAAACATAAAGTTGCTGAAATGTTTTAGTTTTAAGGAACAGCCTAAAGTTTTGAAGACTATTTCTAGGATAAATCTGTCCTTGGTCTCTGTTTTATCACTGACAAAAAGATTTACAGGAATTTGGAGAGTCATCAACAACTAAACAAAGAAACAAAAAAAACAAGCAAACAAAAAACAAACAAAATATAGAAACATATAAATTAGCAAAAACTGTACTGCTGGCACATCCGGCTCACAACACATGTAAGCAAGAACAGAGTTACTTGTGTTTTCCATTGTAAGAATTTATCTAAAAGTTGTATCACACTCTAAATCTTCTGCCATTGACTTTGAAATCACCTTATTTATAGATTTCTAAAGCTATTGAATGAGTCATTTCTCTACTGGTTGAGTTCTCAATTCCATAAGTAGAGAACATGATAAAATTAAAAGTTTGTTAACAAATAAAAGAGTGTGCCTGCTGTAAGTCCTTCAGAATTAATGCTTTTGGTGGAGTTAAGAAAATGTACTTGGTGTGTGTTTGCAGCAGTTATTTTTCTTTTTAATTAATATATTTTTTCTTGTCTTGTAGCAGTTAAATTTCTCTGATTTATTTTTTTAAGAGCATGTTTTTTTACTCTGAGTTTTTCTGCTTCAGTTGTTTATTGAACAATTGTCACCTACAGGTCTTTCAGCTAAACTTTATCTTTGAAATGTTCTTTTATAGCTTGATTTCTTTTATCTCTGCTCCCCTGAGAACACATGCATGTATGGCAAAGGTTTTTTTTTTTTGCAAAACTGTATATTTTATTTTATTAAAACATCTTTCACCCGTGTGCTAAATGTTTTCTTGTCTCCATACATGCCATAACCTTCCCTGTACCTGTTTTCTAATAATTTCTAATAATTTAGAAATTCCCATTTTATAAACAGTAACTTGGAATGAAACCTTCTTTTCTCACTGTTCACGGCCTAAACATGGAACTGCAGTACGATATAAGGGCAGGAAAATTGAGTTTTCCTCTCTAGTAAAGAAGTTACTCATACAAAAACAAATCTGGTGTTGAAGAGCACTTTCATCCCTGCAGTTGTGTTCTAGTTGATCACATCTTGCTGTGACAGGAACAACATCATTACTTTTTTGTCTGCTAAAAAGAGTTGTGGACTACGTTCTGTAATCAGTTTGCTCTCAAATTTCTTGTCAGATTCAGACAGGAAACAAAGCTAAAGTTGATAGAAATTCAAGAGGTTACACCGGGAAAATGATTTTTTATTTTTTTCTGTCATCTTACAAATGAAGAGCAATGCATGCTTTGATGGTTTGTTCATTACAAATGAAGTGTAGAATTGGTCAGAAAATGTCAATACATCTGTCATTTTTTAATAGAATCACAGAATATCCAAGTTGGAAGGGACCCACGAGGACCATTGAGGCCAAGCTGTGATTTCACACAGGGAAATCTAATAGTTAAATCATACATCTAAGAACATTTGTTTTAGTTTAGGGAATTGTATGTAGTTGTGAACTTGAATTCAGCCTATATATTTTAATGGAAATCTCTGTCACAATATTGAAAAAGCTGATTATCTTTGAATTTCAGTTGGTGATTTCTAAAGCCCACATGACATTTCAATATTTTGAGTTACTTGTAGGTGAGCTGAAGGTACATGGGTTTGTTTCATAAATTCTGTTTCATAGGTAAGCAAACTGTTTTTACACATATTCACCACCTTTTAAGGCTTGTCATCTCATTTATATTTTCTGTTGCTTCTTTTTGAGTACAAGTAATTTTCATTTCTCCGGAGATTTGTCACAAAATGTGACACCAGAAGATGGCCAAATGCTTTAACAAGAAAAATACAAAAAACTGATAAATCATTATTGGTCTCATAGTTTTGATTTATTTGTCTCAAAGTTTTGATTCAGTGTTTGCTCTTTCAAAGTGGTCAAACTCTTGTTGGGACTTTTTGTTCTGTATATATAATTTGCATAGTAAAAATTGCATCTTTCAGAAAGCTGAATGTAAATCATAATAGCCAACACAATGTAATCCTAATTATATTTCTTGATTTTTGCCTTCTGTAGCTCATTAATAAGCTGCATGAACCTTCTGGTCTAAAAATATTTGTTTCCAGCAAAATAATAAGTGGAGTTATCAACATAGATATTTCTGTAGTAATTCACAAATAGTGGTAGGAAATAATTATTCCTATTTCTCACAGTCTGTCACTTTTATATATTGGGACTAAATACAGTTTATCTTTTCAGGGCATTAAAAATATGTTTTAGTTGCTTCTTAATATTTTTTTTTTTCCTAGCTCACAGTTTTTTGTGTTGAGTGAATGAGTGCGGTGTCATGGCTTATTAAAATTGTGTATTGGTGCTGAGACCTTCAGAGTAGGTATTTTTTCAGTAATTTTCAGGTGTTTAGCAAAAGCCAATACAGTTGTTAACAGCAGGACACTTTGATCCCTATTAATGTAACATGTCAGTGCTACAAAATACATTGAGAGGTGGTGTTAAATTATTGTCTTGAATAAATGTTTGTTATTTCTAATGTGTTATCTGGGGACACTGTAGTGGCAATATCAGTTTAATGATTGTTAGAATTGATAAATATAAGTGTTATTAACAGTGGTCTTGCCCTCTGTGTTGTTTTAATTTAAATTTATGAGAAGAAAATTATAAGATTTTGATTGCAATAAAAAGAAACAGCAGGAATGATAAAAACAATTGCAGAGTCAGTCAGCTGATATAACTGAACCCTGTGAGTCTGCAGGATCAGCTCTGAGGGAAAGCACAACCAACCGTGCCGTGAGCAGGAGTTTGATTTTCTCTGTCACCGTGTCTCGCAGATGTTGGCTCGGTGGAGGGCCTGGCTTACCACAGAGCTTGGGACACTCTGTACTGGACCAGCTCCACCACCTCCTCCATCACCAGGCACACCGTGGACCAGCGGCGCCGCGGGGCCTTCAACCGCGAGGCGGTGATCACCATGGCTGAGGATGATCATCCCCACGTGCTGGCCCTGGATGAGTGCCAAAAGTAGGTGTTACATCTCTCCTACAAACCCCAATTCTTGCCCGGTGTCAAGCAACACTTCTTTATTTTAGTCAACCAATATTGCTGAACTCCACCAGGCCTGATTAGACTTCTCCTTTTAGGAGATAAAAGTTATCATGTTTTATTGTTGGTATCTTTCATTGTCTTGCCCTTATAAAGGAGTTGCAGAAGCAAGACTGAACATTTTATATGTTTTTATGTTTCAGATCAAATAATCATTGCATTTTCATGGAATGTTAAAAGAATTCAAGCTGCTTTTCATAGGAATTAGCTAAATGCAAAATACTGAGTGGTCATTTTCTCAGATGTGTCACTCTTACTGCTCAAGTCAAAAAAAAAATCCAAAATTTATTCAACCACTTACAAAAAGAAGTCTGAGTTTCTTGTGTGCAAAATAGAGGCCCATGTGTTTATCACAGAAAACAGTGTTGTATAAAAGTATGCAACAATGGACAAAAACCTGCAAAAAATTCTATTTTAGTTCCTGCCCGCCACTATCAAAAATACTGTGTTAGTGAGAGGATTTTTATTTCCCTTCAGTATCTCACGCATTTGAGGTACTTCAATTTCCTCTGTTAATTCTAGGAGAAAGGCAGCCTGCTTTTTCTGCTCATTGTAACTGTCTGTGTCTTTTGTGGAAGTTGAGGAACATTTCTGCCATATTAAATTCTATGTTTGATTTGTGATAACTAAATGTACAAAGCTGTATGCGTAGTGGAGCGTATTTCCAAGTCTGAATTCATGTCCTGTTAATGTAAATCAAAAGTTTATACTGCCCTGTAAAATACAATTACCAAGGTACCATCAATAAAGCCCCTAAGCTCTGATGGAGATTGCAGTGAGAGGAGGGGCAGGTTCTCAGTCTATGAATTAGAATTCCATCAGCAGCACGGTCCAAAACATTTTCTGTCATTGTTAACAGCAGCAAGGGGCTGACTGAGCCAGTCCTTGGGTGTGCAGAGAGTTCTATCACTGCTCTAATATGGGAGAAGCTGCAGATTGATTTCACTGTTAAATATTACTAATACACACATTAGCAGAATTAAGTTTATATCATTACACAGCTTGTATCTCTCTCTAATGTGAAATTACTACAGAGAAAAGATCAGGATTGAACAGATCTGTAAGAGAAAAAAATTGTACTCTTATACAAATTAATGAACTAGGAAACTGCTGTAATTTATATGTATAATTTATTTATAGGCTGTTACATTTTCTTATTCACTATTGATTATCGCAATTATTTATAGGTGCCATTCAGAATTGTTTATGGTGGCATTTGCTGCTTTTTCTCTGTTGCTCATTTAGTAGAGAAATTATAAAATGTATCTTATGATTTTGTTTGTTATTTTGATTTTAATACAGCTTAATGTTTTGGACTAACTGGAATGAGCAGCTCCCAAGCATCATGAGATCCACCCTCTCAGGCAAAAATGCCCAGGTTATCATTAGCACTGATATTCTGACACCAAATGGACTCACAATTGATCACAGGGCGGAGAAACTTTACTTTTCAGATGGCAGCTTGGGAAAAATTGAGAGGTGTGAATATGATGGATCACAAAGATATGTAAGTAAAATGCTGCACGTACTCATTGTATGTTTGTTTGCATTCATTAGCCTCTTCAAAGTAAAATTGTTACAGAAAGATTAATAATTGCCTAATTTTCTCCCTGTATTATTTGTATATTAGACTTCTAACTCTATTGAAATACAAATAATGCTCAGTTTGCTCAGAATTTCTTTTGTGTAATACTTGAGTGTTACTGAACAAATCTTATCTCTAATATTTTCTAACTCTACATTTTCAGATATTGAACTGTTCTCCATTACTCTTTCATCATAATATATTTTGGTCCTTGAACACTCTCTTAGTTTCAGCTCAAGCAGATCTTTTACTAGGAATGTGCTGAAGGCAGTTGATCTGTGCTTGTGGTTTTGTTACATCTTTAGCGCTACATTTCTCATATTTCGTGAAATCTTTATTTCAGGGACTTTGTACCTCCCAAAGTTCAGGATAAAATGAGTGAAGGGCATGTTCTGGCTTGTATTCAATTCCCAGCTTTACAAGAGAGTGCACATCATCTCACTTTGATATCTATTAACTTTTAAAAAGTGCTTCATATGCATCATATGAGATTAGAATTTTTTTTTCATCTTAAATGAAAATAATATGGGTTTTTTGAATCTTATCCAGAAGTTCCCCACTATTTTTAGACAATTTTTTTTTTCAGAATAAAATAGGGCAGCCAAGCTTGTAAGAGCAGAACTGAAGTACAGTCTTCAGGGATAGGCATGTGCTTTTCCTTTTATAAAAGCTAACCACAGCTCACTAATGCTTTCAGATGCAGTAACTGTATCAGAAACTTGGCAAACCAACCAAATGGATTCTGAAGTTTTCATTCTCTGACTATATACTTACTAGCACTAAATGGAAATACAAGGTAGTTAGTTAAGTACAAGATAATTAGTAGGTTGTGATTAAATAGTTTAACTTCATCTTTGCATAAGGTATAGCAAAATAGGCATCACAGACATGAAGTAGGATGTGATGCCACTTAGTTACAGAAACCATTATTAAAATACTTCTTTTTTAAGCAGGTCTTTGGCTTTCACTTTTCAGCAGCAAGAAGAAAAAGATCATTCAGTTTGCTCAGCAATTAAATAGTGATACCCCAATTTTTTCTGAGCACCTTGCCTCTTGGTTTGGCTTTCTGACAATTTACTTCTCCTTCTCCATTGCAGTACACAAAAAACCTCCTGAACACAATGATCTGAGTCCAGCTCTTCTGAAGGGTTTTTTGGTGCTCTGGTGTGTTACACCAATACCTGTTGTGGGATAATCAGCTGATTCTCTTGTAGAAAGTGTGATCTAGGTTCCCACTCTTCCTGCATTACTGAGGATTTTTATAGCAGAAGGAAAAGCCCAGCAGGATGCTTGGTCTCTAACAGCACTTCAGCAGAGTGATCACGCTGTAGATGCATTTTTACTGAAATAAGCAATGCCAGAATCCAGCCTGTTAACTGTATTATTGACCTAGTGAAAAATAATATGTCCAGGGCAGCTGTTTTACTTTGTTCATGTGCTGTCCAGCTGGATGAGATCCCTGGTTTCTGTGGCATCAGTCAAGTAATGATTGTTCTGGTGATTCTTCAGGGTGTTTCAGTCATCAACCACATGTCAAAAAGAGTTTAAACAGATTACTCTTTTCCCCAGTATCTCTTCATTGCTCTCTGGTTTCAGTTTAGCTAACAAGGATAGAAATTGGATAGTAGAACATGAAAGGATAATGGTAATGTAATGAATTTTCTTCCAGATAGCTGCTTCTTCCTTCATTCTGCTCACTGCAGTAATCTCGTACAATGAATTAGTAGAAAATCATTTAGCAATATTGAACTCACTCTTTAAAGTGGATTGTTAGGGTTTATTGATTTTTGTGTTGAGCTGATATTTTAATACTAGTATTTGGTTTCAGGAAGACTCCTTCAAGTTTGGAATATTTTTTGTTGCTATTGTTCCTTTTTATTACTTATAAGATATTAAGTTTGTTGGGGTTTGGTTTTTTAACAGTTTTTGTTCTGTTCTGCCAGATCTTCTGTTTTAAAAAACAGAAGAGGCATTTTTTAATCTTCTTTCCCATTTTCTTACACTTTTTCTCCTGCTCTTGTTTTGATTTAATATAGTGGCCACAGCTGGTTTTAGCTGCTTAGTGCTTTAATTACATTTTTTTTTTTAATGAGCACAGAAACTGAGCCAACAGCAAATAAAGCTGATTTCAAGTTGTGACTTATTTTATTTTTTTTATTATTTAAGTTATTTTTCTAGTAAATCATGAGCTACTTTGATTTATTTTTCCTTTTCTTCTTCAGTATTAAGTATTTTCAGCATTTTACATATGAAAAACTAAAAACATTGTTAACTTCCTGTGAACAATTTTTTTTTTAACATCCAGGCTGGAAGGTTTTGGTCTCAGTTATAATTTTGTAGGCCTATAGGTGTAATTGTTACTATCAATATGGGTTTAGAGTTGTTTCTAGTAATTATAACCTTCATGTAATTGCAGCCTGCCAGTAATAATAACTTTCAGTTTCTAGGATGTTTAATTTTATTCTGTTGAATTTTTGTATTAAGGCAATTAAAGAAGTTCCATAGTTGTTGTACAACTTCTGTTTTATTCAAATAGATTTTATCATACATCCTCTTCAGTCTATAGCAGAAGTTCAAGCTTTAGTTTTGGCTGTGCATATAAACTTGAGTTTAATAATGACCTCTAAAATTTGCTTTTCGTGTGTGTTGTTGTATTTATTTGAAATGCAAGTATCATTGAGGGCAGCAGAATAATTGTGGTCAGTTCTGGGAAGGTATTCATGATTACATCAATGTTACCTTGAGAAGTGACCAAATAACTCACTAAGGCAGGATAAAAGTGAGATCAGCCAAAGCAGCTGGAACAGAGCAAAACTGTGCAAAATATGAATGATTTGAAATGTAGAATGTCTAACTGAATTAAAATAAGAATGTGCAAAAATTTCTTGAAAGAGGTTCTCACCAAGTTCTGAGTAGTAGCAGTTAAAAATGATGCAAGTCCTGAATGTGATTCTGTGAACAATCTCATTAGTGTATTCTCTATGAACAAATCAATATTCAGACATGAAAACAAACCCAGAGGAAAATAATGTCAATTAGGACGTAGATATTTTAATTAGCCTTGATGGTTGGTCTAGGAAAAAAAACAAAAAGTTGAGCCTATTCTCATAGACAAATTATTTCACCAGTTTCTGTAGTTTCTCTGTAATTATTCTGAATGGCACTAAAAACAATAATAGTAGAGAAACAAGAAAGACTAGTGAAAAATGACATTTTTAGCACAATAGGCACAATTTACTGCCTAGATATTTAAGTTTCCTGTGGTTTGCTTCTCCTTTTTTCCTCCCTATTATGATTGTTACAGGAACAAAAGTTCTTTTCTTGGCTTCTTTTAATCAATTCTTTTTTCTGTGTTTGAAAAGCAGCTGGAATAGTATAGATGTTCTTGCCAATTCATGGCACTAGAAGTGAAGTTGTGGATTTTTAAATTTTCTCCGTCCAGCAATATAAATACAGTAATTGGAGCAGGAGTGTTCCATTCTTGATTGTTTTCTCTCACAAATATATATTAAAAAAGCCTTTGTTTCTCAACTTTTCAAAGGTCCACATTTCCTTTCAACATTCATCTGAAGCCCCAAACCAGTAGAGAGAGTGAAATACCCAATTCCTGTTTAATTTGCTGTTTTTCTCCAGCAAATGGAGTTCACTCCCTTGACGCTGATTTGTTGCTTCTTTCAGTAGTTCTGTTAAAAAATGTTAAGTTTGAGCCTAATGAAAGTCATTCCCTTGCCAAAGGTAGTAAAATCCTCTAATCCCTATGAGGCAGATCCCTGGTTGAGACAGATTCTACATTTTCAGTTTGGGACAGTTTGTGAAATATCTTGAAGTCCAGTGTTGGTAGCCTGGTTGAAATTACCTTCAAGAAGGAATTAATGAAAAGATAAAACTAATCTCTAAGGCTGTGGAGGGCAAGGTTATTCATGATATCTCAAGATCCAACAAAATTCTAGATTGAAGTGAATCTAACATTAGATGAAGTTGTTTTTTATGAAGTTTAAATATGTCATTTATGAAGTTGAAAATAATTATCAAGGGATTAATAAGTATATAGTTTCAAAGACCCTGATTATTATAATAGTGGTAAATAAAGATGAAACAGAGCTGTGTACTTTCCATTTCCATGGCACTGAAAAGTACAAACCTTTTATTAGCAGTTGCCTAATCTATCATTCTGCTGAACTGTAAACAAAGTAGAAGCTGGAACACTGCAAATTCAGCACTGAAGTTTGATTTTCAGTGTCCTAGATATTCATTGCTAACATGGAGAAACAAAAATGCATTGTTGGGGAGGAAGCACTTCTGATTTTGTTACATTGTGCTTGGAAAATTCCATAGAAACTTAATCTTGCTGTTCTTGGTAAGAGTGGTCTTCTAGTATGTCCATTGTATCCTTTTCTATAATTCCAGTTATTTAGAATTTATTTGTCAAAGACAAAATAAATGCAAGAAAATCCATGCATTAAAGCTGTCTTGAAAATAGTCTTTATTCAAACTAATCGACAAAAGAGCATCACAGCAAAATCAGAGTTTAATCTAAATGTACCTTTTCTTGGTAAATAAATCAAATACATAAAAGTTATCCCTTAAATTATTTCATTTTCCCAAGTCTGTGCAACAGGTTTCCTGGTATTTCTTTATCATATAACTTTTTCCATAGGTTCCTCTTCAATAAAATTTTAAAATCTGTATCCATAACTAAACAGAGATGGGATACCATTTTGGGTCTTTCATTTTAAAGAATAAAATATATAACTTTGACTTATGTGGTGCTCTGTATAACTTGGTTCTGTCAGACTTTTAATTCAACAAAAATGTTATTTTTTAATTACTGGTATCACTTTATGGTTGTATAAAAGTTTTAATATTGACTTTAAATAGTATTTGCAACCTTTTTAAGCGTAGTTTTGTGTACACAATTGTACACTGCTTCGGGAATCTTTAGAAAAGCTAAGAACCCTTAAAAAATATTCAAAAGCTTTATTAGATAGTGCTGCCTATTTATTAAGAATTTTGAAAGAGAATTATTAATAATAATCCATTCATTAGGGTTTAAATATTTACAAAACATAAAAGTAAATAATATTTTAAGCTGGTGCAATAACTTTATGCACTTTATGCACTATAACTCTTTTAAAAAAACCCAGTATTTCTGTAAAAGTTTTGTGTTGTCATGATAAAAATCATTGAGTCTAGTTCTTAATGACAATCTAATAAGGGTTTTATATAAATCATCAAAATTACAGTATTCTGTCAGAAATTCTCTGCCTGACACCTCTCCTTGGCTGTCTCCTTTGCTTTTTCAGTCATGTTTTTCTAGAGAAACTGCTACACAGATCTCAAATTAGAGCTGTCAAGTGCTAAACCAAAAGCTTCCTGGACAACTTAAAAAGCAGAATTCAAAACAGAAAGGATCACAATTAAAATTAAATTGTTTCTCAATTTCTGACAACCCCCACCCCTCCAGTCTCCTCATCTCTTTACAGGAACCAGAGAAAAATTTTCATCTGTTACGTAGAGCTTGAAATATCTTGTATAACTGAACTTTGGTATCATTTAATATTAAAACATGGGATGTACTCTTGGATGTGTCTGACTTCCACCCTTGCAGGTGGCAGGGATGTTAGGGATGTCTTTTCACGATTCCTTAAAGTTTTAAAATTGTACTTGGATTCTTGCAAGTTTTAGTATGAATTTAAATTTTAAAAAATTGAAATAAAAAATTGTCACAACTTTCAATGTTATTATATAAATTAGAATTTCAAAGTGCTATAAAGGTGGCCAAAAGGTAATAGAAATATGAAATCTGTATTTTGGTTGCTCTAATAAAACCAATGTCCTTGAATAGGGCTGTGACATAGTGCAGAGACTCCAGGAAATTAAATACAATGAGCAATAGTGAAAAAATGTTAGGTTTTGTGGCACTATTTGGATCTCAGCTCTCCCAAGGCTCAGCAGCAATGATCAGTTCTGTAGTGATTTTACATTCTGTTGTTACAATCTGAGATAAGTCAGGATGGTGTTCCCCAACACACAAAGCTGAGCAGGGCAGTGCTTTAGCCTTGGTTGTAACAATAAAATCGTTCCAACTGGGACAGTTGCACACTAGCACAGAGAAGAATATGGGGCTGCAAAATCTGCATGGCCAGATTTCATAAAGGTCTTTCAGAAACATACATGACTTTTATTTTTTTTTTTCCTGAAATGTCTGAATATGAATAGTGCAGGCTTTTAAGGGAGTATTATGAAAACTGTCTTACTGGAAATGTGCATAATTAGAGAAGAAATCTTTTGCCATTAATATATTCCCATTTATCTTTTAATACTTTTAGTTCTGGAAAAATGTTGGTTAGAGAAAGTTGTCCTCTTGGGATATTTATCGCTGGGAAAAAAATATTTCCTGAAAAAAATGATTTGCTGTCCAACCTTCTTTAAAATATGCAGAAATACATGATGTGCATAATGAAGCAGAATTTGTTATAACTATCTGATTAATGTAAGTAATTTTGACATTCTGTCTGTGTAAGTGAATTTAAACATGGACAGGAATGCTCCTATGCACAGGACTAGAATTATTTATGTTAGCAGGTTGTTGAGATACTGTAGTCACCCCAGGACAGATACCTTGAACTGGCACAGGTGGGAACAAACCTGGAGCATCCCTTGGTGTTGAATCCTGCAGATCTGGGGCACTTCCTTCATCTCCAAGGCACAGCTGTAGTTTCAAAATAGGGGACTTTTGTTTCACAAAATGAAATTTGGATGCCCTGTATATTAGGTGCATATGGAGAGAAAGATTTCCTACACACCTACAATGAATTATTTAATAATTAAACATGGGATTGACAATTATTACTCCGTTCTCACCCCAGCACTTTAAAAAGAGCTTCCACACAGCATCCCCTTGCAAGCACAATGGGCTGGGGTCCATCAGATTGCTGGTTCATGGAAGAAATCTCATTGTTAGAAACTCCCTCTAGGAAAGGGGATAAAGCACACAAAGCAGATGGAAAACCATGGTGATCTAAGTTATGTTAAAGGATATAATTTTTCTAGTTTTATCCCAATTTCCCTATGATAAGTAGCAGATAGACACAAGATTTTTTTTTCTTTTTTTTCATGGCCTGGGTGAGAACAGTTCACACTTTATAAATATACATAGCTTACTATTTTTTTTCCCAGAGAAACCTAGAAAGCAATTCAATAAAAATAATGAGTATTACTTATGTCCATTTTCTAATGGAGAAATATTAACCCCTTCCAGTAATTCTCCAGCCAAAATTAAACTTTCAACTAAAAAGCTGATAAAAAATTGTCAGATTCTTCAGAAGGGAAACTGTCCAGGTAAAATTTTTAATTCTGATGCATGAAAAGAAAGAACATATGCAAATATTTTACAGGAGCTGTGATTTGGATTGGGATCAAATTGTATTTCTAGAATTTATTTTTCAAACCTTACTATATAGTGGCCGTCATTCATTTTTCCTTCTAAGCTATTTTTTCCTTCTAAGCTTTAAATTACTTATTACTGTGGTGAGATTTTTAATTTTTTTCCTTCTAAATTTTAAATTAACTATTACTGTGGTGAAGTTTTTGGTTGGGGTGTGTTTTTTTTGTTTTTTTTAGAACTTTGAAACATGAAATATTTATTGTCTAGAGTTCAATTTTCTAATGTGATGATGTGGTGCTGTGAAGAGTGGTGAGCACTCTTCAGTTCTCTAAAGCTCTTCAGTTCACTTTGGCTCCCAAAGACTGAATTTTTAGACTTTCAGCCATGCTGAAAGAACCTCTTCTCTTTTTTCTCGGAGCTGTTAAGCAGGTAAAGTGTTGAGTAGGTATTTTATACAGGCATATTTAGATAAACTGTGATTTTTTTTTTAATTAAGGAACAGATGCCTGGTTTTCTGAAATTTGGATGCCTGTGGCATCCTTTTAACACATTTTTAAGTGCTGTTATCTCATTTCCCCAGGTGCAGCAGGTATAAAAGTATTAAGTGTTTTGTCTAAAAGTGATGGGAGTTGCAGTTTGCACTTTAAAATCTTCTCATTCCGTGACAGCACTTCCTTTCCTGTTTCTCTTCTGCATTTTGTATTTTAGGTCATTGTCAAGTCTGGCCCAGGCACCTTCCTCAGCCTGGCTGTGTATGATGAGTACATCTTCTGGTCAGATGGGGTGAGGAGAGCCATCCTGCGTTCCAGCAAATACACGGGAGGAGACACCAAAGTTCTCCGCTCCGATATCCCGCACCAGCCAATGGGAATCATCGCTGTTGCCAACGACACCAACAGCTGTAAGCTACAAAGCAGTTTTCTTAATGCCAATATTATTAATTTCAAGGGTTTTATTTAGTTTAACCTAGTTAAAAGTTTATGTGGTGTTTCAGAAATCTTTTTGTTAAGAAAAGATGGGGTATAGCGTTTTCCCAAGTCAATAAGTATTACTCAGGATTTTCTGCTATGGGCGTTGAGCTCAGTAGATAGCAGTTAAATACTTTCCTGTCAAATTTGAGCAGTTTTGAATGTTGCAGGTTTTTAAAATTATTATTTTCCAGGGTTTGTTTATCTTTACCATGCCAGCATCTGAGGGAAGCTGACATTTTCATCCAACTGATAACACCCGAATCAATTGCCCATGAATCTGCGATATGGTGATCTTTGCTCTCTCAAAGACATTGGCCACTGAAGCAAATTTAATAAAATAGAGTTCATCTCTTTTTGTTTGTCTTTCAGGTGAGTTATCTCCCTGTGCACAAATGAATGGAGGCTGCCATGATTTGTGCCTTCTGACGCCTGATGGACGAGTGAACTGCTCGTGCAGAGGGGACAGAGTCCTGATAGATGATAACAGATGTGTGAGTAAGTAATGGTGGCTGACATGATGCTTTCCTGTGCTCTGAGGCACTTGGCTTTCATAAGACAGTTGGCCCAAGCCATTAATTTTATTTCTTCTATGTACTGTAAAAATTGATCTGGCAATTCAGCACAAACCGAGCTTTTAACTCTTTTGTCTCGTAACTATTTTTGGGGGGTTAAAAAGTGTTCATACTCTCCTTAAATTCCTATTATGGTAGTGGGATACTGTTTCTTATTAACAGGGTTTTTTTTACATATTTAGTGCAATTACTGCTGAGATAGATAGAAAATCTGTATGTATCCTTTCCTGAGCTATGTGGGACAAGTTACTGAAGTTGAACCTTAATTAAATCACTTTCTCACCTATCTCTTTGTGTTGTCAAACTAGTGATTGGCAGTGGAAGTGAGAGAGGTTCAGCAGATGAATTCACATGCCAAAGATATATTATATATATATTATATATATACACATATTATATATGTATATATATAATAATTAAATGCATTAATAATGGAATAATGTATATTACATATAATATGTAGAATATATATTATAATAATATATAATATATAATAATATTATTATATTTATAATAATTATATGTCATTTATATTTTCCAAATTGCATTGCAACTCTTAAAATTGCTCTTAGGTAAAACCACGTTTAAATTGTCATCTAGGACATGAAATTAGATGTAATCTTCTAAATTATTCTGTAGAATGTTTGCAGGAAATGTTGATCTGAGCTATCAGGAAAAAAAGAAGGAAGAGATTCAATGATGGGGTAGAGCAGCACAGAAAGGATGGAAGCAAGACAGACTTCAGTTTAGCTTTGAGATCAAAAGTTTCCTTCTTCATAACAGAATGGAATGTGATGCTCAATAAAATTGAAAGTTAGCATTTCCAGCTGAGAAAAGGAATTAACTGTCCTTTCACAGTGTAATTAGGCTGTGTAACTTCCTGCCAGACAAGAGTCTTGAGACAAAGCCTCAGTGAAATTCAAAGAGGGAGGGATGATGAAATGGGTAATGACTGCTCTGACTATTTACTTGTCATCAAAGAAACCATTTGAAAGGCGTTAAAATGCTTTCTTTCTGCAAGATGGAGTTTGAAGCAATCTCTACAAGGGTGTCCAGTTAGACTTGAGCTGTGGGCAGATTATACTATATATGCTTTTATTCTTTTCATTTTTTTAATAAAGATTGCAGTCCAAGATGCTGAGCTAGATGATCTACAAATGTAGCTGAGAATTACTCTCCATAAGATCTTAGTTCTTACGATGCTAGAAAATAGAGGGAAAAGAGATTAAAATACTTAAATTCAAATGTAAAGGGTTAAACAAATCATATTCAAGACCAGATCTCACCTTGTTCAGAATCTGTATTTTCAGCACTTTTTCTTCATGTTTGAATCAAATCAAGAAATGCTTTCAATTTATATTGGCTTGGCTATTGCATACAGCCGACACTGGTTCTTCTTGAATTTGTGCTGAAGTGATTATAATGGAAACAAGAAAGAAGCATAACAATTGGGTATTATTTCCCCATTGTTCTCCTTCTTGAGTTGTCCAAAATCCTCCTTGTTTCTCTCCACTTTGATATTTTGCTTAGAACCATGCTCATGAAGCAGATGTATGACCCATCATGAAGTTCATGACCAAACTATTGTGTCCACTTTGTGATATGTTTTAGTTTCTTAAGTAAAAGAGTAAAAATTTTAAATGTGCACCTCGTTCTCTTCTAAAATAATGGATAAAACATCCACTAGATGAGAAAGGGAGGGTTTTTGTGAATAAAAGAAATAAGTAAAATGGAAGCTGCAGGTTTTCTGCATTGGGGTTTAGGCTGTATCTTTCAAGCTGGGGGTTGGGAAGGCACAGGTGAGTAGAAGAAAGCTGAGCACTATAGTTCCAAAGCTCTTATTAAAATCAGTGCCTGTGAGTTGTTTCACTACATATTCCTTCATGGATATTTGTCGATGTATTTTCTTTTACAGGTTCTCTTTGTAGAAGCTTTTAAGTTCTGATGCCTTGCTGTGTTTTACTGTTTTGTACTCAGGTTTTCAAAATCTATGTAGGTTAAATTTGAAATGCAGCCAGTATTTTTTTGTCATTTTCACTAGTTGTAAAAGCTTTTAAAAATTACCTGTAAATGTGGTTTCTTTTTAGGTAAAAATTCTACTTGCAACATCTACTCAGAGTTTGAATGTGGGAACGGTGAATGCATTGATTATCAGCTGACTTGTGATGGCATTGCTCACTGTAAGGACAAGTCTGATGAGAAGCTTTTCTACTGTGGTGGGTATTTCCAGCTCTTTCACCTTCCTGTTGTAATTTTGGTGTTATACATGCTTAGATTGCTTCCTCTGTGACTTTTCTACTTCTTCCAAATGCTTGGCTGAGATGCCCGGGAAGAAAATGCCAACACACATTAAGAAAATTGACATGACATGAAAAAAATTACCTGAAAATATATTTTTCTTACCAGCTTCATGTATTAACTGACATATTTGATAAAAAGAATCTCAAATATGTCTCAAACCATGTTTCTGTCTCTAAAAGAAAAATAAGAAAAAACATTGCTAACTGCTTTTTTTATAGATGGAAGATACCTTACTGTACAGTATTGTAAAATATATAAATGTTAGTTATTAAATTTATAAATAGATTTATAAATACAAGATTTGTTGCCCAGAGAAGCTGTGGCTGCTCCATCCCTGGAAGTGTCCAAGGCCAGGTTGGACAAGGCTTGGGGCAGCCTGGGATAATGGAAGGTGTCCCTGCCCCTGGCTGGGGTGGAAGGAGATGGTTTTTAAGGTTCTTTCAAAACCGTTCCATGATTCTGTGATTCTGAGAACAATTTGTCTTTCTATGGATTTGCCATATAATTTTATGAAGGACATTCTATTAATTTGCAGTGTGACAGTGAGCACTTTGCCCCGTTTAAATCAACTGTACCAAATATTTTGCTACACATTGGAAAAAAACACCAGGAAGAACTGGGGTCCTTTCATGCCCTAGGTCATATACAAGGTGTTGCTTTCTGAATCTGATGAAGGACAGGATGCTGGACTCATTATTGTTGATTAACTAATGCAGTGAAAATCGTTATTGTGACTTCTGCAATAATTAGGGCTTTAGTAAATCAGTCCTGAATTTTTAAGCATATCATTATATGTGAAATTCATGCATTCTTCAATAATGTTCTTGAGCAGAATGCTGTTGGTATTGGTGCTCAGAAATCCAGAAACCTCTTTGCCAATATGTGTTGTGATTTCATTCTCCATTTATTTCTGTTTTGGCCAAATTTGGTCTGCTTTATTCTATGTGTTGTCATATTCAAACATTCTCCCCCAAAAAAGTGTGTCAAAACAAATGCATTTAAAGGACATGGGCATTTTGTACCACAAGTTAATGAATACTGGGATTTAGGCCTCCCTTTTTTCCTTTTTTTTTTTCATTCTTTCTCATCATGCTTCCATTTATTGTTCTTTATCCCTTTATCAGTCCAAGTTATATCAGTCCCTATATTGGTCCAAGATGCATAGTAGTTGAACAATGTCTGAAGTATTTTTTTCCTGAAGCTTGGAATGCATCACCAATTAAAATCTTTTTCTGGGATGTTTATTTGGATTGAGCTGTTTCCATGAGGTGTCCATCCAATCATGTGCTTGTATTTAACTTTGCAGAAAACAGGGGCTGTCGGAAGGGCTTCAAGCCGTGCTCCAATCGCCGCTGCGTTCCCAGCGACAAAGTCTGTGATGGTGCCGACGACTGTGGTGACAACTCTGATGAATTTGACTGCAAAGGTAAATGGCACCTTATTTCCAAGGTGACTTGGGAATATTGCTTTGTAAATATTCATTATGCAAATAGGAGTAGCTGGAAAACAACGTGGGATTTCATCATATGATGGGATTGATGTAAAGGCTGATTTTGGCTTGCACCTACAGCCTTCTAGAAGAAGGGTGGTTTTGGCTATATAATATAAAATATACATATGCATTATGCATATAATAGTTTATGTTTTATATGTATAAAATATAAAAATCAAGTGCTGTTTCTTCTGTGAAGTAATGAGAGAGTAACTTTAGTGCAGACAAATTGAAAGATGGGTGATTTCTTCTCTGCATGTGCTTCTTCTCTGAAGCAGCAAATACTCTATTTCTCTGCTTCTCAGATGCATGGAAATGTCCATATCCTTTGCAAAGTTTACTAGAATTGTTCTCCTTTTCATATCAGAATTGTTTTTTGATTTATGTCTTTTAACATGCATATTTATATCAGTGCATCAGCTAATGCATGAAGACCAGCAAGCAGACCACACAAATCCTTAGCTATAATTCAGAAAGGTTGGAAGGGATATTATTCCACAAGATTTATAACTAAAAGCTAGACAGCCATAGTAATAAGCATCTTTTGAAAGCAGCAAATTATTTTTAATCACTTACCTTAAATATAAGTAGAGGGAAAACCATACAAGCAAGAACCCCAAGCTGGTTTTACAAGAAATAAACCTGAGAGATTCATGGATGCTCCTAAAAATGCTTCTTCCTCCCTCAAATATTGCATATCTCAAAATTAATTGAATTACCTAGAGACAATTTTAGGCTAAAAAAATAAATTAAAAAATTAGCAACTTATAAGGTGTAATAAGCTCAAAATCATATATCTGCTGGAAGGTACAGTGTGTTCTGAATGCCTCAATCTGAAAGGCAGAAGGCTTAAGCCTTCATGTGTATGATGTGCATCTGAAGAGTCTGTTTAGCACACAAATTTACATCCTTTATAACCATATGTTCCAGACTCAGCGTGCGCCTCGACAGAATTCCGCTGTGCAGATGGGGTTTGCATCGGGAAATCGGCGCGGTGCAACCAGATCATTGACTGTGCAGATGCCTCGGATGAAAAGAGCTGCAGTAAGTTTGTGTTTGTGCCCCTTGGAGCAGCTGCTCCCTGATTATTCCTTGTTATGTAGCAGTTAATTCCTGGGCGTTGCTGCTTGGGATTCCTACACCTGCGTGGGCTCCTGCAGCCCGACGTGAAAATTAAACTGTGGGGCTCTCAGTCTGTGTCAGGTGTGTGGTAATTTTCTGTCTCATTCCAGATAATACAAATTGTGCTTATTTCTATAAACTTGGGATAAAATCTTCAGGATTTATCAGCTGTAATTCGACTTCTCTCTGTATACTGCCAGAATGGATTTGTGATGGATCTAATGACTGTGGAGATTATACAGATGAACTAAAATGCCCAGGTAACTGTGAAAAAGTAAAAAACACCAAAAACAACAAACCCAAAACATTAATTTACCTTTTAAACAGAGAAAAAAAGGCCTGTTTGGGGAGGGAGTGCATTTCTCATTGTGTTGCAAAAAGTTTATTCGGTCAATACTGGTTTAATTAACATGGAGATTAATACAATGATGAATTAAGTTTATTCACCTTTATTTTGTGTTTTCTGGGATTATGCAAATTATTACAAATGAATGCTGTGTTTTTTTTTTTCTGAAGCAAACTTTAATGTTTAGCTTTCTATTTCCTCCAGGTTAGGCTTGTCATTTATCATTTTTATTTAAGTAAAACATGAGTCATTAAAATGCCAAGCTCATCAAGCATCAGCATAATCACTCAGGAACTTTTATTAGCTACTGCTTTAGTGGGTGGTATTTCTTTTCTTGCTGACTTGCTTTCTCTTTTATTTGGTGGAGGCTCTTGGAATTGGCTGCCAGGGTAGAATCCAGGGTTATTTCTTTTGTGATAGTTCTGATCTTCAGCCAGGAGAAAGGGATCATGACAACTTGAGCCCCAAACACAGGACTGAGGTTCTATTTAATGTTAACCAATGAATTATTCACAATATTCACTTCTCCCCCAATGAAGGAAAGCATTTATGTGTTTGCTTTTTATCCAGAAGCCCTCATTTGAGTTTGAGAATTTTAAGTGCAAAATGAAAACATTTTTTATTTCTATTTTTTTAATAATTGATTCATTCCAGAGTGACATTAACCTCCTGTTTACCAGTAACTCTCTTTCCTCTAATAAATAATGTTAAATAAAAGTAAATATTTACTAGATTATAATTTTTATCAGTTTGCAAAATTAGGCTTTCTAATTTTATGTTGCTCAATGCCATCAAATTTTTGCCTAGTGGTGGACAATCTGATTCCTTCCATGTAATAGTCTCTTTTTCTGTCTGATAATCCTCTTGTGTCACCAGAAGGTTCTGTTAGAAGTCTCATACACGTTGTGCCAAATTTATTGACAAAAATAGTACCAGGATCCAGAGGAACCTGGGACTTCAGCAGTACTGTCAACCTGTCACTAAAAACTTCCATCAGTCCTATAAAATAGATGCATATTAAGTTAGAGTTGCCATTCTAATCTCTACATTCTCCAGCTTATCTCTTTATTATGTAGAATTTATTGTATATAACACTTCATTAAGCTCAAAATAGCTTAATTTGCTGTATTTTTAGACAAAGAAAGTTTTTTTTTTCCATACCAAGGAAAATTTTGAGAGCAGCGTGCTACAGCTTCAGTAAACTAATGTTGCATAAGTACACTAATGTGCATTTTATTCCATTGTCCATTTATTTATATTACTTTTCTCTGAATTCCAAATGTATGCCAAAATGTTCCATCATTTTAATGTGTGACTAATTGCCTGGATCATTCCTCCCTTTACTTGGAAGCGATACCATTCCCACTTAACCTACATGTGATTTCCTTTGCCATTTCATTCAAAACTGACCAGCTCTGGCACATTAAGTTTTTGAGTGTTGTTTCTGTTATGAATATTGTAATTCCCATTAGCAGTTTGCTTCAATCTCATTGTTCTTACAGAAAATTACAGCAAAATACTCATGGAGGGCAGCTATACTTAGGGAATACTTATTATCTACCAAGTCATCACAGATGTCCCACTTCTTTCTTTAATATTTTTTTTTTCTTATTTATTATTCATACAGCTGCAGAAGCCATAAATGTTTACCCTTCCTTTTAAAAGAGGGGAGGCTGAAATAAAAAAAAAATCCAGTGCACTGAGGGAATAATGAAAACCATGGCAGAGAGTTTCAGTGGTCTCCAGTGCTTGGAACTGGATCCTGGCTTTTCCCAGGATCTTAAGATTTTAAAAATAAATCGCTATTTAGACTAATGTTTGTCCTTTCATCATGAAACGCTACATGTGGCATGTTTTCTTCCCTCACACCTGCTTTCTAAGCATTCATAAAAGTCAAGTTCTAAATTACTTTCTGACTCAACAAAATTAAGAAGGCAAGGGAGAACTTTTTAATTTCTGACCAAGTCTAAACCTCTGGCTCCAGCACCTCTGATGTAGCTCCTGTTAGTCAGTGCATGCTTGAGGTTTGTAGCTTCTCCCAGTGACAAAAATACTGCCACAATTAGATTATCTTGTAAATGACAACAATGATCTTGCAAATGATCAGAAGGGCAATTTCTTCAGCTGGTGTAAAACAACAAGCAGTGCTGACCTGCCTGACCTCAAAACCTGTAAACTGAACTACTTTCCTCTCTAGACCTTTTGATTTAGTTTGAAGCTGTGCTCTGATTCTTCTCTAAAAAAAATAAAATTAGCTATTTCAGCTCCCTAAACCACTTAGCTATCATTTTTTTTTTTATGAACACAAATTACTTTTTTTTCCCATTTTTAGACATAAACGCTTTGTCCATCAGTATTCAGAAATTTAGCAAAAATGTATTAGGCTCCTAATCATACTAGTAGAGACCATTTTACATTACATTCTTTATTTTATCACAGTTCAAAACAAACCCACATGTGAAGAAAATTATTTTGGTTGTCCTAGTGGAAGATGTATTCTGACCACCTGGCTTTGTGATGGGCAGAAAGACTGTGAGGACGGAGTAGATGAATTGCACTGTGGTGAGCATTTTGTCTTATTTGTACTCCTCTAGTCATTAATGCACTCTGGAAACAAAGAAGTGTGCATTTATATCTCAGAAATTGTACAAAAGATTTTTAATGTTATTTTTTTTCAGATTCAACTCTAATACTTCATACTGTCAATACCTTAAATTCTATTCCATGCCAGAATGAAAGCCCTTTATTTATTATTTTTTTCTCTCTTTAGGATATATTTATATACAAAGTTTTTTATTGCTTTAGTATTTAATAATTTCACTAATTCTTCACAACTCCTCATTACAAGAGTTTTACAGATATAATGAATTTGAATAAGTGTCTGGAGTCCAGCAGGAAATAGCCAAACCTCAAAGTAGGCATTGCTTTGCATCAAAGGCCATATAGACAAAATTATTTAAAGTAACATCAAAAGTGATTTAAATAAAATACAGCATGAACTGTGAACTCAGTTAAGGGTCAGATCTTTTCAGACTCTTAAATTTCACCCAACTGAGGCACAAAGCAGGTTGGTTTTACTCTTAGTGAGGGCTGGTCTTTTCAATTTATATGGATTGCCTGAATGGACTATTTTTGTAATGAAATTGTACCAGAAAGCAGTGTCAAATTTTTCTATTCTCCATTTAAATAAAACATGAAATTTCAGGGTTTTGTCAGTTTTTTGTGGTTTTTTTTTCTTTACTTCTTACCATGACTGAACATTTTGTACTATTCACTTCATGACCCAGTTCCACTAGCATGCTTCCATATTTGGTTTGCAGTTTACGTTGTATACATTTATTTTATAACTTTGAAATTAGGAAGTGCTGTGCACTGTGACAATCAGAATCTTTTCTGTTGGTCACATTTGTCAAGCATAACTTGGTGTTTACATTTCCAGGTGTTATACACTTGTGTACAATACTGCAAACTGAATTAGCTGATTTTTGTGGGCAAAAGGGAAGGGGATTAAATCAATGCTTCTTTCCCCATTGATTCCTTTTACCCTTTTTAGGATATCTGTTATAATGCTTTCTTTTGAATTCAGATTCCAATACTTAAAATTCTTTTTAATGTTAATATTAATTTTTTTTGTCATCAAAATCAGTTGCAATGCAATAAAATTTATTTTTAAAGAAAGAGGTCTGGGAAAAATGGAAGACCTAAATTTTTCAGAAAAAAATAGCATTGATTTAGCACAGTTTTGCAGTCTGATTTTGAAATTCACTAGCTCTTTTTTCAATGTAAAGCAATTTTTCTTGTGAGAGAAAAATAACATGAAATATTTTGAGGAGGGAGTTAGCTACTGGAATACTGGGAGGAAGGCTGTGTTAGAAAGTTTGAACTGTGCCCTCTCTGCCCTTCTACCCAAATAAAGCAGTTCACTGTAATTGTTGTATCTGTCAAATATGCAAACAGGGCTTCAGTCTTTTATAAAGTGTTTATCCTCATCCCACTTACAAATTATTTGACAATATTGGATTGTCTTTGGAATGTTTCACTGTTTATTTTAAAAAAAGTGTTGGTGAATGCAAGTTTTGAAGCAAACTGATAACATGCTTAATAAGAAGGTTAGAGTGTTTTAATAACAAGATCTGGAGTGGTTTAATACATGGAAACTGAGGAAGGAGCAGCAACAAAAATATCCTGAACTGTGGTTGAAGCTGCAGGGGAGGCAGTGATGGTGTGAACCTAACAAATGCAGGTGTCATCCCCAGATTCATCCTGCTCATGGAATCAGTTTGCTTGCTCTGCACACAAGTGCATCTCCAAGCAGTGGACCTGCGATGGTGAGGACGACTGTGGAGATGGGTTAGACGAGAGCGATGCCATTTGCGGTGAGTGGGGTCCTCAGCTCTGCCACGGGTCACGCCATGCCCAGCGAGGGACACCACCTGTCCCAAGGAGAGGCTGGGAAGGGAACAAGGACAGCATCTCCAAAGGGTGTGAGGGATCTCCCTCAGCCCTCTCCAACCAGCAGATAGGTTCCTTTTTGTGGGAAGCCTGTGATTTGTGTAATTTTATCAGCAGTTGTGAATGGCAAAGCCAGCCTGTTCTCCAGTTCCTACCCTTGAGGCAGAACCCTGTTTGAGTTTTACATTTGAGTGACAGTTGCTCAAAGATCATAAAGTTATTGTATTTTTGGTTTAGGTTTGGTTGTTGGTTTTGGTTTTTTTTTTCCTTAGCTCTTTCTTCTATCTCCTCTAAAATTTTCTGTACCATTGTCGCTAAAAGACACAGAATGATTTACATGAGCACGTCTCAGTGGGATGACAGGAAAAGAAGTAACTTTAATTTCTGACTCCATTATTTAAAGATTCTCAACAATGACCAGGGATTGGATAACTAAGTTACCACCTTCCCAATCACACTGGTCATGTGAAACGCCCATCAAAGATGTTTCTTGGAACCAATGTGTAAACATCTATGTTTACAGTTACTTTCTTGGGAAAGTAACTAAAACTATCAAAGCAAGATCAGAAGGTTTCGTTTTCAAGACAACATACCATAAGCATATATTGCATGATATTCCTCTCAAATTCCCAAATCCTTCAAGTTGCATAAGGAATTGAAAATTTTGTTTTCATTCTAGAGCTCAATGGACTGGAAATGTGTTAGTGAATTCTTTTTCAAAGAAAAGCACATTGTGTCAAGACATGCTGTCACAATCTAATGATATTTATACATCAGTTCCATCATTCTCTGTATTTTAAGTTTCTTTTTAAAAAAATCAACTTTTAACTCTTAAAGATATGTTCCTTTTCAAAAATCCTCTTACCTAAAGACCATTAAACAAAAAATATTTATGCCATACTTCCAGTGTGTTATCACAGTAAAAATATTGTTGATAACTAGAAGCGTTAAGAAGACAGAGAAAAAAAATCTGATTTGTTAAAGTAGTTGCTTAATCAAAGAAAGATGTAGCAATGCCAGCAAAGGGATGTAGATAGAATTTATACTGTACTAATATGGTAAAATATTAATTATTTAGGACACTTAACTTCTCAAAAAGGGAAAAATCTGCACTGGGCATGAAGAAGGGAAAGTTAAGGCTGTATTTCTTCTTATTTCTTCTCCAACAGTAGTTGGACCTGAATTGCAAGGAGAAAAGAGATCAAAATTACTTCAGATTTTTCAGTCTTAAAAAACCAGCATTTTTTAACATTCCAGAAATATCAAAAAAATGGCAAATGAGTATAAGTAAGAAAAAGTTGCCGCTTTTGCATAAGTGATATAGAAAATAATTTTAAAAATATTTTAATATTTTACTAAATTCTAATTAAAACTAGTAGAAAATGCGCTGTCTCCTTTTTAGTGAAGTATATTTAACTTATCTAAGAGAATACATTACGTGATGGATTGTACAACATTTTACTTCCAAATGGAGGAAGTTTAACCCTGGGGTACAATATTATCTGAAAAATAGCCAAAGAGAAGATTAGTCAGGTAAATGATATGTTGAGTTAGTTGGATCAGAGCTGTCAGATATTTTTCACTCCCACTACTCTTGTACTTGGTACATATTGTTTTCTTCTCTGTGGTTTTACAAAATTTTCGTTTCTGTGATTAACAAAATTTTGGAGTGCCTTTGGCTTCCTGGCTTGGACTTTGGTGATGCAGGGATCATGTGGTTTGCAAGATCAGCTCCTTTGTCCAGCCAGTCCAAATGTGTAGCCAAAGTTACTGACCAAAACTGGTTTGAAAAATTATTCTGCTGGATAGTTTCTATGAAGTGTGGGAATTTTAAGAGGCTGAATAAATGAAAAGAAGGGAAGAAACAGCAGATGGTCAAAATTTGACTGTAAAACAACCTTAGCCTGTAGATTTATCATAATGTGCAGAATGAAATAATCCCTGAAACTTTAAAATAATCCCCTTTAATCACTGCCAGCCACCATGAAAACATGGATTAGGATATTCCAGCTGGGGATATGGGATGGTCCAGTGCTGAGGGCTCCCCTGCCATGTTTCCCCAGGATCAGTGACCTGTGCTGCAGACACCTTCAGCTGCCTGGGCTCCCACGCCTGCGTGCCCCAGCACTGGCTCTGTGACGGCGAGCGCGACTGTCCCAACGGGAGCGATGAGCTGTCCACAGCGGGCTGTGGTAGGATTGCATGTCAAAAAATAAAATGCTATTTCCATGCTGTTTCATGCTCTTTTCATGTCCACTTTGCTGGTGAGGATTGCTGAGCCACGTGTGAGCACACGGAGCAGGATCCTTCTCGGTTTTGCGCAGGCTGACAGCTCCAGGCTCTGCTGACACGCAGCCCAGCGGGACATCGGGATGTGTGGCACGTTCTGCAGTGTTCACTGGGGAAAACTGACACATCAGTCACTGCAGTTCTATTTCTTCTCCTGAGGAAAATGCTGCTGCTCATGTCAGGGAGGCTGTGCATCAAGAAGGGAGATGAAAGTTCCGTCTTCAGTTTGTTGTGGCTAATTGTTCAGATCCTGACATCTCTTGCCCTATAAAATCTCCCAGTCTTCCTGAGACATACTTCCAGTAACAGTGTCAGGAGCTCAGTAATACTCTCATTGGAGGGGATTTTTTTATTAATATATAAAAATGGTACATCAGTATATATATTTTGAGTGTTTGTGGACTTCAGAAGAGCATTTGTTCAGGAGCAGACCAATATAAGGGCATCTCTTCTTCCCAAATATTCTTTTCTTCAGAGCCAGACCTTAGTTAGTCATAGATAGCATCGATTTCTGAAGCTTTTCTGTCTTGGATTACAGAAGATTTTAGCTATCTTTACTTCTGTAGCTTTCTTTCTGATGAGTAGCTTTTTCTGGTATTGAATTGTGTTTGTGTGATGCCTTTTATCTGACTAAAAAGTTATGGTTATTTCCATTGAATTCACTCAAATTCACTTCTCATTTCATCTTTGTGTAAGAAAATCGCCTGTTTATCTGATTGTTCTAAATTTCTTTCTTTTTTATTTTTTTTATGTGCTGTATTTTTCTTAGCTCCCAATAACACTTGTGATGAGAATGCTTTCATGTGCCATAACAAAGTCTGCATTCCCAAACAGTTTGTTTGTGACCACGATGATGACTGTGGAGATGGATCAGATGAATCCCTGGAATGTGGCAAGTATAACAAAAATAGAGTAAATGGAACAGTTTCACACTGTTAACTGTAAGGCATCCTTCAGGGTCTGATACACTAAGGCACTATTGAAAAATTAAGCTCTTCAGTTTTTAAATGGTTTTAGTTCTCTAATTCTCACTTTTAAATTATGCATTAATCAATACAGATTGGATTTAACTTGGATCTGGGGCTACAGTAGCAAATTATTTCCCATAGTTTCTTATAGTTGATTCCTAATAGTATTTTAAAAGTATGTTCTAGAATTTCTCATTTACTAGGTATATCTTCATTATATATATATTTTTTCTTTGTCTCTCTATATGTTTTTTTTCCCATTAAATAATCAAACACATCTGTCATGATTATCACTGCATTTAAATTACATCAACCATAGCCATATGTGAATGTTAAATTTTCACCATTCACATGAATTTAGGGTTTCTTATATGTTCTGAGAGTCTGTTCAATGTGTCTGGGCCATACTCAGAAACATTAATCTTTATAAATACTATTTATGGAAAATACACAACAAATATTCCATTCCAAATGACAAACTGGTGATTGTCATTCCTGGGTTTGTGCTGTTACAATCTATATTGGTTATTTACTCTTAAATTTGCTCTAGAAATGAGAGCCACAATAGAAAATAGCTAGAAAATATCTGTATGTTATAAGTGTTATATGTTATAAGACTGAAGGGGGTCTGTGCATAAATGATGTGAGCAGGCACCCAAAAATTGTGAGAAAGAGCATACTTATTGATTTATTAATGACAGATAATTAACAGGAAATCAGTGAATTACACATTCAGTATCATTAGCAACAACACAGTGGGCAAATCACAGCTGCAAAATTTATAGAACTTAAGGGTTTTCTAACATCATTTTATAATTAGTCCCAAAAGGTTCTGAGCACACAGACAGAGAACAGCTATATGCACCTCCTGCCCCAGCCCAGTTTTCAGTATCTCAATAACTACTTAGAACTAAACAGTCACAAACTTTGGAAATTGCTTTTTTTCTTCATGCTTATAATTTCTTGCTGATGTATTTAATTTCTTTTCTATAGCATTATATACACACACACTAAAAGTGTGCACGCCCCTTAAAATACTTACAAATAAATAGCGTTACTTTGTCAGACTTTTGGAAAGAAACAGGAGGGAACAGCAAAAGGAGCAGGAGATTTACAAATTCCTAATCCAATTTAGTATGGACCTGCCTTTAGGCACTGGCTGTATTTAATTTCTACTGGGGAAGCTGAAATCTGCAGCGAGGTTTGTGCTGCGCTGCTCCAATGCAATTTTCTGTTCACTGGTAATCAAATACACACCTTAGTGTGTGGCTGGCATGGTAAACTTGTTATCCTGCAGTTTTAGGAAAGGGTTATGTTCTTTTATGGGAAAGGAAACTGCTTGTAAAGAGTAGGAGTCAAATTCCAAAACACACTTTCCAAGGTGCTGTTGGGATTTAAAATTAAAGCACGTCATTGTCCAGGGTTGTAACCTTGCGGTTTCTGATTTGACTGCCAGCTCAGGAACCCAATCATAGCTCTGTTGGATTGTAGAGCTAAACCTTTTCCATCTTGAGAGACAGAATAACCCAGGTACTCCTCAGCCACCAGTCTACTGACCTGACATGAAATTTGGTTTGAAATACAGTCCTAAAAGTTTAATTAATTGAATAAATTTCAAAAAGTCTAGACTTTGTTTTAATTTAATTTGTTCTGTTTTTTCTATTTCTACAATTAAAAGGTTTATTTTCATTTTTTTGTAGAGTTCTATTCACAAATAATGTAAAAATGAGATTGGTGATTGAAACAATGTTTTTTTTCAAGTTCACAATCATTCACTTCCTTGAATATTTCTTTGATACAAGTTTTGAGTCCATTGTATAAGCCTGCTGTTTCAATGAAATCCTTATAACTAATTACTTAAAACTGAACAGAGGAAAAAAACCTATAATTGTGACAAGCTTTCCAAGTTTTTCTACTGCTTTATTGGTTTTAGAACTCTCAGTTAAGCCACTGTGTTCTAAAAAGTGAATGCCTATTTGTGGTTGATATATAAAGATATATAAATATATATATATTTAGTTTTTTTGTTAGAAATCTTCTTTTACTTTTAAAATGTACCCATTCTATATGTTCTGATTTTGTGTCCATCTTAGAAAATGTGTGTTCAGTGTGGATAAAATGTTTTGGTGTTTGGCATGTTTTAAAGGGAAGACACACAGCCATAAGCACACCACAAAAACATTTGTTGGGTATTGTCAAGTTATCTCCTAATAACGAATAAATTAAATAAAATGAAAAAGAAAAGGCATTTATGATGGAGAGATGCATAAATATGTTTCACATCTGTGTGAAGTGTATCATGACTTCATGGTGCTGCATAAGAGAATTTTGATTTCTCTCTTTGCTGGTAGCCACTCATGTATAAGCACAACACTCTAAATGGAGCAAAGAATAGTTTTCTTTGTGTTGCCCCAGATATGAAGGATTTTATGTTGAAGCTGTGAGAGCAAACATGAGGTGATGATTGGTGGTTGTTTTTGTAGGGTATCGTCGCTGTCGTCCTGGGGAGTTTACCTGTGCTGATGGACGGTGCCTGCTGAATTCCCAGTGGCAATGTGACGGGGATTTTGACTGCCCAGACCACTCTGATGAAGCACCCATCAACACCAAGTGCAAAAGTTCAGGTTTGGGTGTAATTTTTTGCAGAACATGTTTGACCTTTCTTTTTAACGGTTTAGGGTTTTAACTCAGCAAATGTAAAACCTCATAAAACCTCAGTGCTTTCATGGTGATATTGCTCATGTCTTGCAAGGAGAAATGGTTCTGAGCATCCAAAACTTCAGTTCACAAAGTGCAAGCCACCTGTTCCTATGGAATAAAATAGCAGACGCTTCCTCAATGTATGCCTCCTGTTGATACTAAAATAAGATGATATTAATATTGTAATTTCCAGAGTTTGTAGCTTACTCTTATGATGGTTGCTGTGTTCCAGATGTTCATCACACAGAAGGAGGTCATACAAAAGGGGATGTAAAGTTGCTATCGCTTTAAATAATAAACACTGCTTTAATTTTATTAGCAAATTATTGACCAAATTCTATTGACTTTATTGATATTTTTCTGCTTACATTAATAAGCTTGAGGTCTGAATGGTTTCTGAGAGGAAATTTAGTCCTGGTCTGCATAAATTGTGCTATTCTGTGGCTTTCTGGAAGATCAATTCTTCTGTCTAGACCTTAGGATTTCATTGCACTGTAGCCAGGTTCTTTATAACAATTTTGATGGAAAACACTCATCTGCTGTGAGGTGAGACAGCATATATTTATTTAAATGTTCCAATTGTTACTTGAAGGTTCTGAATGTAGCTGAAATGATGTATTCAAGTTTTGCCAAACAGGGAGGAACATATTTGCAGGTCATTAGGCAAGGAATGCATTGGAATTCAAGTCAATTGTGTTCCTAAACACCTCAACATCCACAGGGAGGAGAACCCATGTTTTTTAACTTTTGGAAGCTAGAACTGTATTTTGTGCAGAGATGATGTAGAGAGTTCTCCATTATATAAAAACAAATATGTAGGAAGGAGTAATAAGTTGATGTCTTCACCCATTTTTCCAGCAGAGAAATAATCTTCAAAGACACTGAAAAATGAACAGTTATTATAAAGCTATCAATAAGGAATAAATATTCAATTGTTACACAACTTTTTTCATTTTGCATGCACACAGCAACTGATCCATGAGAAAACTAATTCCAAATACTAATAGATGACACCAAGTCGTGTATTCTTTTTTGTTTTCCAGAGCAGTCATGTAACAGCTCTTTTTTTATGTGCAAAAATGGCAAGTGCATACCTCAGAGGGAGGTTTGTGATAACAAAGAGGATTGCAGTGATGGGTCTGATGAGAAAAGCTGCCACGTTAATGAATGCCTCAGTAAGAAAGTCAGTGGCTGTTCCCAAGATTGTCAGGACCTTCCTGTTGGATACAAGGTGAATAATTGTAAAATGTAGTGTAATATAATGTGAGTTTTTAGTTCTTTAGTGTTTAACTACTACATGATTATAATAAAGTCCTACTCTGTGGTACCTCCTTGTAGTGAAGTAGCTTACCTGCCATAATAATATTCAAATTTTCATTTCCTGTAAGCAAACTATTGCAAATTGTGTTTAAAAAATGGTACAGTAAGTATTTTAAACCTATGGAAAATATCATACAGTGCTTTAAATACAACAAATCATACTGGTGTATACAGAGCACTGAAAATCAGAGTAAATATTTTACAACACATAGAAATGAACAGCAGAAATAGTGCTTTTATCCAGTCTTGTTTCCACCCACCCCCCTCCCCAAGACAAGAGACTCTTACAGAAATATTTAAACAAAAAAATATCACCTCAGTAGCAGAATAAAGCTGTTCATTGTCTGCATGTGAGGATGTTTTTTGAATCCCCTGAATCTGCTCTTTGGCCTTGACAAGTAGGGAGGAACAGCCTGCAGTAGCCTGTCAATAACAGCTAAAAACAGAAGAAAGACTTTTTTCAGGGTTTTAAGTCTGAAATAACCTTAACTGCACTCCCAGAGTTTCATCTTTTCAGCTGAACATTGGCCCACTGACAACTAAATAAAATCTGTGCAGCATGGCATCTGCAGGTATTCAACTCCCCAGAAATGTGAGGGTTGAGACAGAGACTCAGGAGATGTTGGGTTCAACAAAAACCTTGTTGAAGTGAAGAGGAAACACATCCTGGATCTCTGCAGAAAGAAAGAGAGATTACAGGAGGGAAAATGACACTGTCTTCTGTAGATAAAATTTATGCCCCTTCTCCAAAAGCCCCTCTGCCCAGTTTTATTTTGCATCTTTCACACTGCATGTCATAAACTTGCCAGGATCATCATCAGATCCAAATAAATGTCATAGAAACAGAATATCAGCTCCTAATAATCCTTAAGAATTCTCTTTCACATTCCTGTGTTGGTTACACCAATTGCTAGGTGACATCAATGATTCCAGGAAAAAAATATTGAAAACATGTCTATTTTTACCAAAAAAAAGAAAAAAAAAGATAAATTGTATAATTGAAAATTAAGAACTCCAAAGGGTCCATCCATCTTCATTTTTAAGGAAAAATCATTTCTTTATTTTTGAAAAGTTGTGAAAAGATGTTTACTTTTTCCTTAGCTAAAGTAGAAAGAATAATTGCTCATTCTACAGGGTTTTGTTTGGGTTTTTTTTGGAGGAAATGGTGCTTAAGATCACATCAGCAATATCTGAAAAGAAAAGTAGATATGCCTCCAGTAAACCAGACAAGCAGCAGAGTAATTATGAAGTTACTTGAAAAAATGAGATGCATAAAATGTTTATGATGCTAACATATTCAGAAGAAAGTACACACAGGTGATAAACAGAATTAAAAATTAATGTATCTGGTTTTCTTTCCCAGTGCAAATGCTGGCCTGGATTCCTCCTGAAGGATGATGGCAAAACATGTGTAGATATCGATGAGTGTTCATCTGGATTTCCCTGTAGCCAGCAATGCATCAATACCTATGGAACTTACAAATGCTTGTGTGCAGAAGGGTATGAAACACAGCCTGATAACCCAAATGGCTGCAAGTCCCTTTCAGGTATTACTATCTAATGTTTTTATAATCCTCAGCTGTATCCAAATAATTTGTGGGGGAAAAAACTTAGCCCCAAGGCGTATGTTACCTTTATATGCAAGATAAAAAGAGAGT
This sequence comes from Pseudopodoces humilis, assembly GCF_049639895.1. Taxonomy (NCBI): domain Eukaryota; kingdom Metazoa; phylum Chordata; class Aves; order Passeriformes; family Paridae; genus Pseudopodoces; species Pseudopodoces humilis. Next base: position 4,881,116 of record NC_142207.1, read on the forward strand.
TACTTTGAATCTGCTACCTTTTCAATATAAAATAGGAATGTGACTGTGTCTGAATGCAATAAGTTATATTTTTAGTATGTATTGTCCTCAGCTCATTTGTAGTAAATAGATACAGTGGTTTCTGAAAGTGTGAATAATTAACTTTATTAGAAAAGTTAAAATACGTCACTTAGTTCTACTTCTGAGTCAGATGATAATAGCATGGTTATGATAAGATTTCATCACCTTTAGAATATTAGAATGTACATCAAAATTCTTCATCTGAAAAGGAGGAACAGGAAAAAAAAATAGTAGAAAATGCAAACTCTGTTATAACATGCAAATGTGTTCAGTGCAGGAGCAGAGTAGGCTGGACAATACATTACATTCTACAGTGCAAGAGCGGTAGATACAAAGCTTTTAATACATTTTTAATTATCACTGGTAATATTTTATTTTAGTTGAGGTGTCTCTCAATAGAGCTAAAATAAAGCCTTAAAAATATATATTTTAGAATTATGCATGTCAGTGTCAGAGATATTTCAGTGATGTCACGAATGAGTATCTGAAAGTAAATATTTTTTTTATAAACTAGAAAGCCAGGGTGACAAAAAGTCAAATCTGGCTTCAGTTCAGACTTAAAAAATCAAGGTTTTTATTAGTAGCTATTTCTTTCTCTCTGTACCATTCAGACCAATGAAATCTCAAAAAGGAACTGTCAAAACATGCTTGGTTTGAAACCATAATTATTAGCCAGTGTTAACTTGAAAGGAAATGTTGAGAATAAAACATATGGAATGAAATATATTTCCCATTTAATCTCTGATATTAAATTAGGATAAAATACAGTATGGTTCCCATATTACAAAGGCAAAAGAATTAAATTGCATTGAAAGATATACTAATTGATTGCTTTGTTCATTTTTATACTGCACCATTGATCTTTCTTGGAGCATTTGAATGTTTTAAATATTTCTTTCATCCATAACATTGATCAGAGCATGTAACATTTATTTTTCAAACCATCTGTTTTTCAGCATTGTATTCCTGATTTTCCATAAATTAACGTAAAAGCTAGTCTAATATATTCTTTCTCCCGGGGTTTAGATGAGGAACCTTTCTTAATTCTGGCTGATCATCATGAAATAAGAAAAATTAGCACTGATGGATCCAACTACACTTTGTTGAAACAGGTATAACCATAGTACCATGCTCTAAGTTTAACTCAATACTTTTATTTTTTTCTAAAGTTTGCAACTGAAAGAAACCTCGTCCTACAATTGGCATTGTGTGCACCACAGAACAACTGCAGTACCTTCAGAGTTATTACAATGCTTTAAATTGACTATTTTGTCTGGATTTGACATGATTAAAGCTCAGGCAGTTGTTTTGTCAGTCATTCTGATGTACTAAAAAATTATGTTATTTGTGATCCTCTTCCATCACAATATGTTTTGTTCAATTTGTCTATTTCAGTTAAAAAACAATCAAAAAACCCCACCTATTTGGCCATATATTATTTGGGCTACTTACTGTCATAATCTAAATCTATTTTCAGACAGACGATACCAATATTTATAGTATTACAAAACATGAAGTCTTATCTTTGTGTAAATCTAATTTTTAAAATAATTACTCTAAATTATTGTAACAGAGAAAAAAAAACATGAAAAACTGCAAAAATAGAAAGTCACCCAGTAAATACAGAGCTGCCATTTTTAGCAGTCTGCTCTCCTTCTATGCTTCACCTAAGTGTAGTTATTTACCACAGATTAGCTTTCTAAAATATGCTTTAATAAAAATATCAATTTCTTTGAATACTAATGGATCGATTGTAGTAAGACTAGGAAATTGTTTACTGCCCATCAATATCATTAGGCTTTTTGTAACTTCTTGTGCTCAGGTCTTCACAGCAGTAATTATGAAATTAACCATCTTGAATGAAACACTGACTTTATTTAAGCAAAGCGTTATGAAAGTCTGTCTGTTCCCCTGAAATCCCTGATTCCCTCTCATTTGCGTCTCACTGCCTCTCTCCTCTTTTGCTGGTGTACCTGTTCATAGAAGCCTGTGAAAAGAGGGGAGCCAGAGGAAATTTTCTTTGTTGTTGGTGCTGACAGATGGTCCTGAATTCAGTGGGCTCCTCTTTGGTGTGTTAGAGACTGAGCAGCTCCAGCCACTGAACAAAATCTGTGTTTTCCATGTTACATCAATTCACTGTGCTGATAAATACCTCTGCTCCTGAACCTACTGGTCTTTGCTCCTGCAAAGGCAGCACTTGGTTTGAAAGCCAAAGAGGGATCTTTACCAGCAGAACAGGGGGGTTGTGTCCCTCCTAAGGACATCCTTGTGTCCTCATAGTGCCATGATGGATCTGACTTTTTCCTGCACATCTACCAGGTGATGGCAAGCACCAGAGGCTCTGGCAGAGGAGCAAACCCACCCTTCTCTCTGTGTATTTGATCTGTGATTACCATTCTAACAGTTGCTCATATAAACTCAGAATAAAGGAGCTGAAAGTAGGACCTCGTTCAGTCTTCTCTGAGTTATGTGCCAGCTTTTTCTTTCTTTTTTTTCTTTTTTTTTTCCAAATACACATAAACAGTACAACTGTTTGAATTGTATCTCATGTATCGTCTTTGCTTTCCATTTCCTTCACTCCTAATCATCAAAATCCTCAGGGTTCCAATAGGCAGAGTAGATAATCTTCCTCCTCATTATTTGTGATTTTTATCTCCATGTTTTTAAGTGAGGCACCAAGGGAGCACAAATCACAGCCAAGGATATATTGTGTGCTGTGTGCAGCAGAAACAAACTCACAGGTTTAAGATGAGGGACTAAGGCAGCTGATGTTTGAAATCTTCCCTATTCCTTCTAAAAAACAAATTACTTGTCAAATGACAAAGAATTATGCTAGGGGCGCTTAAGCGAGATATGTATATGATAAAGAGGAAATTATGTCTGGGCAGAGAACTCTGTTACAGACATACAGAAATTTTTTACCTGCAGTTGATGTTCTGATAAAAATTGAAATTAAACTGACCCAAAATAAAATACTCGAAAGCAAAAATGTGCAGGCAGTCAATTCTCTGCATTAGTCTTGCTCCTTAGGAAACTTTTACAGTGTTGTGGAATATACAGAGATAAGGCCATATTTTTACAAATTGCTGACTTTGATTTATAGAATGTTATAAAATTGTAGTAAATAATATTTTGTATTCATTGACCTATTGTCTCCTTGGTTAAGAATTTGGGCTGGGGGTTTCTCTATAGATGCAATCATACTAACAGGAGAAAAAGACAGGAAAAGTGTTTTACAACCCAGTTATGACTGACAGAGCTGCAGCTGGTTTTGTGAAAAATGTGTGCATGTATATGATATTTTTGAAAAATGAGAGTGGTCTTCCTACACTGAATTGTTTCAGACTTTTTTAATGATGCTTTGTGCAGCCTAACTACTCTTTTCCTCTACATTTTGATCAAAAGGTAGATTTACAGTAATTATGCAGTAGTTGACGGCAGATAAGCCATGTATCAGTTTCTGTACAATTAAATATCGTTGTCCTTAGTTGTTTACTTTCGAGCTGGCTGGTCCAGCACTCCCCTTCCCAGAAATGATTAGACTAAAGAGGGAGATTGCTGATCTACCTGAGAGCAGGATGTCATTGGGCTGATAAGGGAATTGATTAACTGACCTTGATTTTATAGAAGGAATACACACCACATCCGTTCCTTTCACCACTGCTGCTCTGTATTTCATTGATAACAATAACCCGGCATATTAAGAATAATTGTGATTTCACAACATATCAGAGCATTCAGCAGGTTATGGGGCAGATAAGGAAATAAGAGCCATCATCTGAATGCAACTCCCTTCTTCCTTATCTGCCATTTGGGATGAAAAGCCATTATTGTATAATTGCTCCTCCCAGCCCATTGGAGTGCCCCAGATACAATCACCACTCTTTCTCAAAATGTGTTGGCTTTGTAATTGGAGCCATAGGAGGTTCCCAGGTGCCTGCTGGATTTCCAGCTTTTTGTATCTACCTCCTCTGTGTGTACCCACACACACAAATATATAGATATATACTGAGTGCCTATAATACAGCACCTGAGAAGTCAAAATCTCCTCATTCAGGAATTAACATTAATGTCTTTTTGCACCATCACTACTATTTTGAATTCCTGATTAATTTGTATTACTAAGGAAATTTTTTCATTATTTAAATGTCATAAAGATTATACTATTTCTGGTTCTCCCATCTAGATTGGCAAAGAAATACCAAAGATAGTAATCAGTGGTGAAACTGAGCAAAAGTTGAAAGTACTTACTGTTAAATTTCATTTAAATTAGAGTATAGAAAAACACAGGAGCCTCACATAATTTCATACATCATCTGTATTTTTTGAAGTGCCACAGTTAATTTGTCACCATATTTATTTCTGTTACAGTCTTTGTCTTACTCTGTTTACAATTAATATATGGAGAAGAAAGGGAAGTGCTTCAGAAATATGCAGACACTAAAATAATACATTAGGAATATTAAATGTGTTTTACACTCTGAATGCTATCCAGCAGTTTGTGTTCAAACATTTGAATAAATGGACTTTTTTTTTTTTCTGTTTTTAGGGGCTGAACAATGTGATTGCAATAGACTTTGACTACAGAGAAGAGTTCATTTATTGGATTGATTCCAGCAGACCAAATGGCAGTCGCATAAACAGAATGTCTTTAAATGGAAGTGACATCAAGGTAATTGGGGATTAATCATGTCACTACTAGAATTAAATTTTTTGAGTGTTTTGGGAAATGCTTCTTCATACATTTAACCCAGATTGTGAGGCTTTGGTGTATGAATACAAACTCAGCAGGAGCTAGCAAGTCCTAGTAGAATTTAATTGCATTTGTATCTTATTTGAAGTAAAGATAGGGACAAGGAGAACTGTATTTAGAAGCTAAATTCCTTATGACTTATCTGACAGTTTACTGAATTGGCAGTTCCATGTGGTTTCCAGGATACCAAAGAAAAAAAAGAGCTATAATTAGCTGTAAGCTGTGTAAATACACTGGAGTATTGTGTCTTCCTATATAAAATTTCCTGTGATCTTCAGTTTGTTTTTGTTTCACCTCCGCTACACTGATAATTAAAATAACTCAATGTCTTTGCTGTGAAGGGTAAAAGTGCACTCCCATTTCCACACAGCCTGTCTGTTCTGCCTCTGTAGTGGATTAAGTTCACAAATCCACTATTAAGCACATTTGTTGACTTATGTGAACATTTTCCCAGGACTGGTGATGAGCAGTAAGGAATTCTTTGTTTATTCTATTATGTCTGACCTTCTGAAACATGGAGTTAAGTGAGCAGCAACATATCCCGTGAATTCTGTTCCCTGGTTGCACACCAACAAACGTGCAGAGAGGAAGGATTTGTGTTTTTCATTCACAGCTTGGTGCGTGGGCTGGAACATCCTCAGAGCACGTCAGCTTTGGTCCTTGTGAGTTAGGGTTTGGAACTCACTGGATTCAGTGAACCTCGTTTGCATCCTTCACACCAAAATAATTGTTCTTAGAAACAAAAAAAAGGAAGTGGATAAGCAATTTCTGGCTCTCTGCATTGGGTTAAAAGCAAAACCGAGAATGCACTCAAAAGTTTTACGTATGAAGGGAAAATAATAGAAGACAGGCAAGTGTAGGGTTCAAAATCCATTAAATCCTTGAATCATATTTATTGTCTTTAAACAGTTTCCAAAGCATCCTCCTCAGCTTCTGTCCCTCCTGGATGATTCAGTATTGCATAAGGGCTGGCGATTACTCAGACTCTTTATTTCTGATCTTTACTATTTCAGGAAGAACAAAGAATTTTTCTCAGTCAAAAATGTTCAAATAACCAGGTAGAAAAATACCAAAAAAATTGCTTTCTACTGATTCATTAATAATTTCATTTTTTAAGAAAAGGTTTCATAAAGCTGAACAACCAGTAGAAGAAAATTAGGATGAGGACATGCAAGATATTTAGTTTTTCTATCAATTTGCACAAATGTCATGCTGATGAAAATTTTGCTCATAGAAGATGCCATATTCAAAGCAAAAATAATAAAAATAAGTCCATTTAATTTTCATACAAAAACCTGTTTTTTCTCTGAAAAACTTGGCCCAGATTTGGCCTCTGAAAACTAAAAAAAAAGGTGAAAAAATTAGCAAGAGTTATATATTGTCTGATAGTCTTCTAGTAACCTTTTATCCAGTGCCAAATTTTTGTGACTCTTTGACTTTTTTATTAGGTTGCTATAGTACATACTTAATAACTGACGTCATTAAAAATAATTTCAAATTAAATTATTATAATTATTTATTTATTTAAATTCTGGTGTTATTATTTGTTATCTAGCAAGACTCTTTACTTATTTTAATGTGTTGGGGTTTTTTTTGGTCACAAGAGTTTTTATGTTTATTCCCCTGATATTATTTTAATATCTTCCCACCTGTTGTGTTACCCTTTGCTATAAATAGGTCTGCTATCGATGTAAGTGATAGCAGATGTATTGATTTATTGCCTTGGATTCCTCTTGCAGGAGATGGCATTTCTTCAGCACACCAGCTCTGGGAAGCCTGATGGCATCTCATTTTTCTTCTGCCTCTGCTCATGGAGGAGATATTTACAGAATTGAAATGGCAGCTTTTTCACATGGATGTGTTCAGATGTTAACACAGTGTTTTATGGAGAGTCTAGATTCAGATGTTAGTGGAAAATGCAGTAGAAAGCTGGGCTGTGCACACTGAGTGCCACACTGGTGATCTCAGTGACTGGGACATGTCAAAGTGACTCTCCCAAGGAGAACTCATCAGAAGGAGAGATTCATTGTTTTGGTTGATGCTCTAGTGTAGTGTTTAGACAGCTGAACCACTATCTAAACTTCCAGAGCTATACATTTCTGCATGAAATGTCCCTTGTGCCAGTGCAGCAGTTGCTGCAATTACACATTTATAAACTGGCGAAGATGGTGGTGTGAAGGTGTTAGAAAATAAAACATCTTATTCCCATTAGAAAAATCAGTGTATCCTGGAATTTAACTTTTTTTAAAAGATTTTATAAGGTGATAAATTATGTAACAACCTGAGAAGGTGCCTTTGCATATTCATAACTATAAAATTGATTTAAAGCATCTCACCATATCCCTTCTTATCTCAAAGGCTTTTCCGTGTCTTCAGATGGTAAATAAATTTAAAACTAGCACATTCAGTTATACATAATACAGGTTTATACATGAAGTTTATACCCTGGTGCACATGCTGTTAGTGATGAAGATAACAGTAAATTAGAATGTACACCACAGTAATAAACCCATTATTAGTGCTTAAGAAATCTCATAAATTTTCAAGTATCACTTTCTGATTTGTGGGGATTTTTTCTGAAGTTCTAGCTGCACAGACCTAATCAGGACTCAATCAAGAATAGAATAGGAATAGGTCAGGATAGATCTCAGGAACAGAATTTTCAAGCCTAGAAGAAATTGGACTCAAATGATTGTGAATATTCAAATATTACTGAACACTTGATATGAAGTCCTCCCTAAACAAGCCAGACTGAGTCATGCCAACATGATGAGATTTGTAATCACATCAAGTTCCAGAATTATCCAAGTCATCAAAAACCCTGAGAATAACACATCCCTGCCAGTAGTCTGTAGGCTTTCCAGTAGGTGACTAAATTGCTTTTCTCTCTTAATAATGTCCTTTCAAAATTTAACTAACTCTTGTGAAGCTCCTCATTCTTCTGCCGCGTGAATGTCGGAAACAAGAGCGCAGTGTTTACTTTCCGAGCAGTGACTCGCTGAGCGCTCTGTCACGGTGACATATGGCACTGCTGTGACATTAAAATGAAGGATACTCTGATGGAGAGAAATGGGGAGATGAGAAGCAGATGTGCTCAAGGGCGTGCTGTGGGGAGGGCAGCCTCGTCTCCGCTCTGCTCTGTGAAACAAAAAATAGAATAGTGAAGGGGAGAAAGGTTGGTTTGGCTTGATTTGCTTGGTTTGTTGTTTTTTTTTTTTTCTTTTTACATTAAGAGAAAACTAGAAACTTAAGATGGAAACTGAAAGATCAGAAGTTTTTAAAAAGTTCACACATAATGCAGAGAAGTTGGCAATTTCCTCTTCACAAGATGATGGTATGCTCCATTTTCCCTTACTAGGAGAAAAGCGTCACATTGTGATAGCTACTTAAGGAGTGTCATTACCTGAGAAGTGTCAGTGTTTAGCAATGAATAATAATTTTCACATGCTGTGTGTCACTGTATCAAATACCCAGTCTCTCAATATCCTGGTACCAGTAGCTCTCAAATTGTTGTTCCTCTTCCCAGTTATTTAGATGAATAATTAATGTAATTTTTTTCTTTTCCAGGTAATTCACAATACAGCTGTTCCCAATGCCCTGGCTGTTGATTGGATTGGGAAGAATCTCTATTGGTCTGATACTGAAAAGAGAATCATTGAGGTGTCTAAACTCAATGGCTTGTACCCAACCGTCCTTGTGAGCAAGAGAGTGAAGTTTCCCAGAGATCTGTCTTTAGATCCTCAAGCTGGGTATGAAGCAGAAAATTTTCAGTACTTCTATTTAATGCTGATTTCATATTAAAATATTTTTATTCAAAAAAATAGACAGGAAATAGTATTTAGTTGTTTGCTATTTTGTTTTGTTTTAAACCTAATATTCAGTGATAGGAGAGAGTTGTTGTGTTGGTCTGGATTCTATTTAAACAAAGAAAAGCAGTGTTTTTCCTATATAAAAATATAAACCTATTTAAAGAAACCTAACTAGTTTTAATACAATAAACCTAACTAGTTTACTAGTTTTGATCTAAAAGCTATTTTCTACTATTTCTTAGAACTAGAATCTAATTTTCTTGTAATTGTTCCCTTTCTTCCCTGTAAAATTTGGGAGGGAGGATGTAGACCTTTGTTTAACGTCTTTAAGATATGAATACACGGGATCTTTCTGTGGTTGTCTGGGCATACCTGAGTATGCAAAAATGACTCTACAAAGTTAATACAGAGAGTCCCAATCTTTCAGGAAGACTTAAATACATAAATAAGTAGGCATAATAAAGTTACTGTGTTCCTTTTTGGTGTATGTGGACAGCTTTCCAAAGCTGGTTTTTACATTTTTATTGATAAACATAAGCCTTTGTTCATTTATTTTAATATAGAATTTTACTGGAAATAAAAACTGAAATTCAGAGTTATATTTTTAAATGGTATTACTTGTATCTTGGGGTTTTTCTCAGGGACAAGGAATGCTTAGTGAATTATCCTGCTGATGCCATGCAGTTTGTTTCCAAAGAAAACATTCTCTGTTGAAGAGAGTGGAGAAGTTCCCTCTCTCTGCCGCTTGTGTGGAGCGAGTTTAGTGCCAGGATATTGCACCTGTGTGTTGTAGGATACCTGTAACTGCTCTTAGGGCCACCAGTTCCTCCTGCACACAAATTCTGTTCCAAGAGGTTATTAGGAATATGAGCTGCATCTGGATTTTGGAGAGCCTGTCCAAAGCCTGTAGAGCAGAATCAACTTCCCAGCTGGAAAGATCTGTCCTGAGGTTCTGAGTAATGGCACACAACAGCAGCCACATGTGCTAAATAATGGGATTTTTCTTTCTTTATGGCAAACATGCTCAGCATTGTGGTTAAATAGCTTGCTGAGGGGAAAACTCAGCTTTCCAACAGTCTTTCTCAGTGTTTCACTCATTTTTAAACCCTCTGTGCAAGAAATTGTTTTAATGTTTTAGAACTAGTATCTCTTGAAACAATTCTATTTGCATTATGTGGCTGTTAACAACAAAAAAAGTTTTGTAATATGTGTTAAGAAAAAGTAGATGTAATAGCATATTTCTGATAAATATAGTAGTGATGCCATTTATGCAGGATGTGAGATTAACAGAGTCCTGTTTGGGTGGTGCTTCAAATTCTAATTTCTAAATTCCAAATTCTATCAAGACTAAGCCATTTAAATGTACGTTTTACTAGTCCGTAATTTAATGTTCATGCAAAAACCTGTTTTTTCTCTGAAAAACTTGGCCCAGATTTGGCCACTGGAAGCTAAAAAAAAGGTGAAAAAAATTAGCTTTCTAATTAGACTTTTTAATAAAGTCACATCTAGCACCAGGATTCCTGTCCAAACCCTTTTCATTCAGCACAGACAGGTCTAAAAAAATGCAAAGTTTTATCTGGAAGATGGAAATACTGTAAGTACAGATTTATTCTTGAAATCAGCTAAATAAATTAAGCATTGAGTCATAGAATGGTTTGGTTTAGAAAAGACCATTCAAACCCCCAAGATGGGCAGGGATGCCATCCACTATCCCAGGTTGCTCCAAGCCCCATCCAACCTGGCCTCGGACACTCCCAGGGATGTGAAACCTCTCTCTCAGCGATTGCTGTTTTCCAGCTGCTGTGTTTTGTTTTGCAGATACTTGTACTGGATTGATTGCTGTGAGTCCCCCCACATTGGCCGTGTTGGGATGGATGGATCCAGGCAAGCTGTGGTTATAGAAACACAGATATCCAGGCCTATGGCTCTCACCATAGACTACGTCAACCACAGGCTCTACTGGGCTGATGAAAATCACATTGAGTTTTCTGACATGGATGGATCTCACAGACACAAAGGTTGGCCAACACTTCAGTTGTTTTGTGTTTTGTTTTCTTTTTGATGTTTTCTAAGTTATATATATTTATGTAAAAACTGTCCTTTTAAACTTTTTCCAACCTTTTTCGAGATTATTTTTTTTTTCCTTTTATCAATATTTTAAAATCTGTTTTTCATTTTTGTTCTCTGTTATGGATGTCAATAGCTTTTAAACATGCAGTACTATGTGTTTGTAGGAAAAATGTCAACTAGAAAAAGAAGCTCTAGGAATAGACTCAGCAATCTGAGGCAGCCTGGTCAATTTTATACTCGGTCATATACAGACATGTTCTTGATTAAGTTATAAAGTGAGTGAAACTTGCTGTTAAAGTAGTAGGGATAGATCCTCTGTGCCACGTGTCAGAGTAGGGCTAAAATCAGCCTTTTCTCCCACCTCAGAAAGCCTGGAAAAGCCATTAGTGTGCTCAGCATGAAACCAATATTTCAAATATAATTTGGGGCTTTCCTGGTAGATGGGTGAAATAATAACTCTTGAAATACTTATGTAATGAACTAATCTTTATCCCCGTGTTTTGCTTCTCACCTGACAGAAAATTAAAAAGCTTGTGTCATTTAGCTATAAAGTATTAAAAAAAAAAATAAAAATCTATGCTGTGATAAATAGTTCTCACATTCCAAATTGTATAATTAAAGATCTTTCATTTTAAATCAAATATATGAAATAGTATCAGTCTAAGTTTTTGTTGGGGTTTTATCTGAGATGAAATTGTTACCTGAGCTCCCTTCTCAAGCTTTACCCAAACCTCAGCAGTGCTGCACTGTTGGTAATACTTCATGGATTTGGGTTTTTTTAGGCTTTTATCTTGTACTGGGTGCCTCCAGGTCTTCTCCAAGCCACAACTGATGAAATAACTACTTTACTTTCAGACCAAAACTTCACCATTAAGTTAAAAAAAAAAAACAAAAGGAAAAGCAAAACAAGTTTTCTAGCCCTTTTATTCATGAATTTTAGGTTATAAATAATACATCATGAATAATTCAATGGCAGTTGTTTGAGATGGTAGATTGGAGACACTACAGAGTAGCTATGAGAGCTGTAAACATTCCCATTAACCTCAGCATAATATCCATGGGTTTTTCTGGGATGAGCACCGGTCAGTTGTAACCTGCTCACCTCAGCAGCATTCACTCAGACATAGCCCTGAGCTGGATTCCTGCTGAGAGTCTGTTCTGACAGAGGAAGCAAAGCTCCCTACTCTTCTTAATGTCATTCCCTGTGCTGCTATCCTGTTATTTCCATCCTCATAAAATTATCTTCTTACTGTTCTTTCTGGATCTTTCAAAGGAAAGAAGTAAATAAAAGCCGATGTGTCCCTCTTAGCCCTAAACTGACTGCAGTGGTCAAACCTTTCATCGTCTTCCCTTTTAGCCTGAGAGTTTCAGAACTTTTCTTTCCCCAAAAATGTCCTCCTGTCACTAAACTCAGGAGATAGGTGCAAAATTCCAGCCAGAACATCTTCAGTGTCCATTGCCTTCGTCTCCAGCCTGTGGGGTTCTCCTGCACAATTGGGTAAAATCAGTTTCAACTGCTTTATATCCACAGAGTCAATGTCTTCTTCTTCACATGCCTGATCCTGGAGAAGGAAATTTGTCACAGTGCCACAGCAAATTTATCCAAAATTGCTACCAGTCAAGTATCTGAGGCTCCAAAATAGTAGTGACTTTGTGTAAAGCTGGCACTGTTGCTGCTTTTGAGGACATGTCTCTTTGAAGTCCATATGCATAAATATTCAATCCATAAGTGAGCTCTGGGAGAAGGATCCTGACGTATTTAAATGATGTCAAAGCAAGGTTTTCTGCTTAGCCTATCATCGTAGAGGACGAGGTTGGAAGAGACCTCGTGGATCGCCTAGTCCAGCCTCATGGATCATCTAGTCCAACCTTTTCTGGGAAAAGCACGGTCTAGATGACCCACAACCATGTCCAACTTCATCTTAGAATTGTCCAATTCACCATTTCCCTGGGAAGATTATTCCAGTGGCTCAGTGTTCTCATTGTGAAAAGTTTTCCTCTTGTTTCCAATTGGAAATAACATGTTCCCATCACCCCTCACCTTTTCCATGTAGAAAGGGAGTCTCATTTTCTTTGCAGCCCCCTTTAAGGGCTGGAATGTGATGATAAGGTTTGTCTTCTTTTCTTAAGAGTGAACAAGTCTCAGTCTTTGCTCTCATGGCAGCTTCAAAAGCCTTGCATCATCTTTGTGGCCCTTGTCTGGATCCTCTCCCTCCTGCCCACACCTAATGCCATTTATCACTTTCTGTTGTCAAGAGTTTAATCCAAATTTCATTATCAAATCAAAATGAAGTTGTAGAAAACTTTCTGTGGATTTAACAAAACAGTGATAGGGTTCTTGGTGTCTAAAACAAACAACTCCATGGGTGCTCCAAGGGGAGCTTTGACAGTTTTGCAGAGTTCACACATAATGATCAATTTGTCTTTAATCAGAGTCTTTTCCCTTTCTTCCTGCTTTCTCCTGGAACAACCAACCAAATAAAATTTTAATTTCTTTGTGATACAGCACAAGACTAAAAATATTTTGGAAGATGAAAATTAGCCATTGCAAAACAATTCTTTTAATAGGGGAAGGAAACTCAGGGAAGTTCAGTGTTTGGAATTGTGATCCCCCTTGGCTTTCTGATATCTGTAATCCACACTGATAAGCATTTAAATGAAAGATTAGCTTTTATCTCTTGTGATAACTGTGTTTCTTAAAGAAGTATTTTTCACATGGATTTCATGGTCTGTTTTCCTTTGTCATTTTGGACATTTTGTATTGTCAAAGTTAACTAAGGGGGAGATGGTTGAGTTTGCTCTCATTCTTCGTGCTTTCAAATGGAGAAGGATAAAGGCACAGATAGGCGACCACAAAACAAATTCTCATGGAGAAGAGGAAAAAGTCTGAGTGAGAATGCTGTGAGTGAAGTGCTTTTAGTGGAAAACTAAGCATTTTCTCACTTGTTTCTGTGACCTCTGAGGAGAAGGCTGGCTTGCTCTGAGTTTTTTTCCCTGAAACTATGATTTTTTGATCTTAAATTATCTGTTGCAAAGTGCATCAGAAAATGCCACAAAGATTTCAAAAGACCCAGCAGATAAGTAACTTGTCAGAATCAGTAGATTTCATACTATTGAGGGATGGTATGAGACAGCATGCAGTGTTTTATGCTCCACATCAGATAATTTAGGATAAACACAATAATCTTAAGCTAATTATTGACATGCTGTCTGTTAAACCAGGGAGTGTTTATTACATGCAATGGGAATTTACATGTAATTAGATCTTGGTGTTGACATTATTTCAACAAATATGGGGTTTTTTATTTTATTTGTTTGTTTCTTATGTACCTTAAAGTTTTTGAGGAGAACATCTGTTGCTTTTCTCTTATAAATTTCCTCTGCATTTTGATAGAGAAATGGTCTTTTTATAATTGCCCCAAGAGTCCTAGTAAGAATTTTGAAAACATGCTAACTAGGCCAGAAATCTTAGAGTACTTGGGAGCTCTTCTTGGTGCTGGGGGCAGCGATGACCTTGCTGAGCTGTTTGAAGTTTAATGCTTGGTTATGTAAACTGTCTTTAGAGCTTAGCCAATTCAGCACTGCAGCATTCACAAATCTTATACACTGGAAATTATTAAGCAAGTATTGAAGCACTAATCTGGCTAAGCACTAAGCTGGTTTACTTATGTGAGCTTTAAAAAAAAGTAAATAAAAAATTTAAGAATTTGTCAGACTTAGCTGCTTTCTGTTCCCACTGCCCAGAGGAGATGCAGACTTCACAGTTCCCTGGGTATCTGGTTGCTCCATGCAGGTTTTCCCAACCTTCAGGGCTCCTAAATCCCAGAGGTGCCTGCATTCCCCCATTTCCTTTTGAAGATGAGCATTTCAGTATGATGAAATTATAAAAGGGAACTCTGACTGTCCAGTTTAGGAAGTACAGAAATTTCTCCGAGATTAGGCCTTAAACTGTGTCAAGTTGATGCTTTATACTGTAAATACAAAAAGTTTGGCACTTCATTCCTTCATTTGACAGGGGCATGGAAATTAAGCAATGGAGAAGTGTTGTACTTTAACTAAATTATTATTATTAAGTTACTTCTTTAGCTGTAATATGGTTAACAGAGAATTACTTTCCTGGAGTACCAATTTGAAAAAAAACACCCAGTTCTTGGGATAGCTTCTGCCTGAATGTTTGCAGTTCTAAGAATTGGATCATATATATGCAAGTTTTGAAGTAACAAGTACAAGGGGTTTGGAGAGTCCAACCATTTTAATTTTTAGTGCCTGTAATTTCAAAAGTTGCTCTCTGTAAGGAGTTTGTAGGTAGAAAATAAGTATTTGTGTCTAATTCTGAGCTCTGCCACCAGAGTTCATGAGAGTATATCCAATAGTTTTTAATATTTTCCTAATGTAGAAGTGATCTACAATGTTGTAGAAACCAATTCCTTCCAGATATGTACTGGAAGTTTTCATAGCTCAAAAACTAGAGAAGTCTGAAAAGAGGGTTTGTTCCTCAGAGCAGATGAGAAGTACTTCTGATACGGCAAGTTTTGATATTTTAAGTTTTTTCCAAACTTTTGAGGAGTCTATAGAATTATTCATCGTAGCCACATCTGATAGCACAAACTGATAATTGCTCCCTCTCCATTATTGACTTCTGGATTCACTTTGCATAATTGTTCCTATAAAATCCATACGTCTTCCTAAATCTGATTACTTCATTTTATTGTGTTCCTTCTCTTTTAAAGGATAATATTCAGGAAAAGTTACTCAGATTCACCTCTATTAAAGGCAGTTCACACAGTGACATTAAGTTCCTCAATCTCCAGTTTCTGGAGCCCAGTTTATGAAGGTTGCCAACAGGTTGGTTCTGTGTATTCCACTGGTCTGCTGAAATATGCTCAAATTAAACTTCTGAAAATAATTCACTATACTTGAAACCTTTTTATGAGCTGGACTTGTGCCATCACAGATTTTAAGGGATGGGCATTACTTTCCATGCAGTTATTCCCCTGTCAGGGGGCAATCACAACAGAGACCATAAACCACAGATTTCCTGTTCTCTCCCTGTTTGTATCAACACAATGGAAAATGGGAGGATTTGGATCAAGGCAGTTGCAGTGTTGAACAGCTCCCATGGTTTCCCTAGAACATAAATGAGATAAACCCAAGTGGCCCAGTAGTTTATGTCCTCACAGTTGGATAATGGCAGGAGAGGGAAAGATAAAAGTAGGAATAGTTTGGATATCCATAGGGAATGGATATCAAAACCAGCATCAGGAGAGGAGTCTAAAGTGAGAGGCTGGCAGACAGGAAAAGGGTCTCTTCAAATCTGAAAAATAATTTAAAAACCTTTGAAACTCACTAGCACACTGTTTGTTGTTCTGCTCAAAAAGTGACTTGTATATATCTTGTATATATTTGAGAATAATTTAATTATTGCTCCATACTGCTGCGGAGTAGCTGGCATATAAACAACAGCCCACAGTGAATTAAAAAAGGTAATAAAACATTTTAAAGTGGGACAATAAAATACTTCATTCCTAGTTTTGAACAACTGGTTTTATAGGCAGATTTTGAAAAAGTTTTGCACCTCTTCTCATGGTGATGTTATACCTAATAGTGAGCTTTAATATCTCAAGTATGTTAGTGCTTTAAGATATTTAGATTTAAGTCTAAGTTTCCTGCTCCTTTAGTGATAGCAGTTTGGAGATGTTATAACAAGTTTTGTGTGAGTTTGTTGTACTGAAATATTCTCAGTTTCCATTGTTTCAGTTATATTTTTGTATTGATAAAATATCTCACCACTGAATGCTAGGACTTTTATCTTCCAACTTAACCCAATATGGATGTGTGATGTACATATGCATTTTGCAGAAAGAAATATTTATGCATGGACATGTAAAGATATGAGTAATAGCATCCTAAAAGTATATTTTTAATTTATTTTTTTAGTGTGAAACATAGCTTCAATTGCTGGACTTAATCTATATAGTCCATTAATTTTTTTTTTCCTGTTCATTGAGTTTAACAGGTTTAGGTTTTTAAACAAACTGTCAGTTTCCTAAAAGTAATAATGATCATAAAATACCTCATCTTTAAAATATAGTATTTTAATATAATATACTTAAATTTAATTATATCTATCAAAAACTACATACTTTGTCAGAAGCTTAATGGAGATAATCTTATTGTCATTATTCATTATTAACGTTACGGACTAAGCGCTTCAAATCCTTTATCAAAGGGAGCGAGCATCAGGAGTTAGTACAGGAAATAAAAAGTGTTGACTGTGTCTCAGAGAGGTTCCAAGTTGAATGTAAAATGAGACAGAAACAGCTACAAGGGAGTTCACTTGGAAAGAGGACAGTGGGAGCCAGTAATTGCTGCAGAAGAGAAGATCAGCAATTTCCAAGTTTATTTGGTTTAATTGCTATTTTCTTATTAAGTGTTGTTCTTCCTTGATGCAATTTGTCTTTGGAGGGTTTGTAATCCTTCCTAGGAGATTACCACTGGTTCCATTTTGATCAAGATGTCAGTAGGCTTTTTATTTCTGTTTTATTGCAGTTCAGAAAATCAAGTTCCAGAGGATGGAATTCAAAATAGTGTAGCCTGTTTTTTCAGGTTTGGTCACCCATGTAAATTTTCTGTGTTTTGGTGCCAAAATTCTTAAACAGAAACTGCTCTAATGCCATGGGGAGCTAGCAAGTAACAACAATTAATTACCTTTAGCAAATGCTTCCCAGCACTGGCACTCTCGCTGAATGAATTTTTAGGAAGAGCCTAACAGGAATCTTTCACCCCTTCTCTTTTTGTAGATTTTGCACAAAGGTAGGGGAAGGTTGAAATCCTTTGTTTTTGGAAAGGGAAGGGACACATCTCTTTCTGTCTTGGAAGTGATCAACCATCTTCTGGATATGATAGGACACTGATAATTTTGTTTGATTTTGTTTTTTTTTTTTTCTCTTAGAAGGGGTCAGTATTTGTCCTTTAAAGGACACTGTTTCTTGGTACATTGATTTTATCTTACCCGCAGGTGAGACCTTTTCTATGATTATTTGTGCTATTGTATTTGCTTTTACTTTTGGAAAAACTTGTGTTTCAATAAGAGCCAAGGGAGCTGGGCTCACTTCTGTATGACTACTCCATAAGCAGGTTTTGTAGGTCAGGAATCCTAGATGGAATGTTTTTCATTCCTGAAATCAAATGAACATTTTTTTTTTATGCTTAAGTAAATGTGCTCAGAAAATATAAGGGAAGCAGAGTTCACTTTTTAGAGAAAAGTAAACATTTGTATCACAAATATGATTTATAGCTTATAAATTTATATTCTTGGATCGAAATTCATACAAAATGCAGGAGAGAGAGAGAGAGACAGATATATTTTAAGTCTGTCACATTTCTCATGTGTCTACATAATCATGTTCCCTCCTGTGGCCCTTCTCTTAAGTTCATGCAGCACTTTATCTTCCTTTATTATGTTATATATTGCCATATTTATTTGTCTTCAAGTATCTAATAATTTTTATTTCCCACCACTTCTGATCTGTTGCAAGCCTCCTTGTTTTTCCCTTTTATCACCTGCCTGTGTTTTTTCTTCCTATTTTCTGCAGCTCTCTGAAAGGCCTGTGTATTCCTTCTCCTTTCTGCCTCCTCTTTCTTGCCCCTTTTCTCATCTACTTGTTTGCTCAAGCACTGTTGGGGATTAGCATTCAGTGTGAGAAAATCCATGATTTTTGGATATAATGAAGCACCACCAGAGAATCAGGGTTGGCAGCAGGTGTTTTAGAAGAGGTGGAATTGCAAGGAACTTGCCCAGCTCTGGGAGGAGGAGGCTGTGGTGGGAAAAGGAATCACAAAAGAAAATTTTTTAGCTTTAACAGGATATATTCCTTTCTTACTAATGGGTTTGCAATGTGATAAAATATCAAATAGCTGATGCAGAGGAAGCAGAGGTGCTTTGCTAAGAGTAACCTGCCTTTACCTTAATTTGCACCAAATAATCTGGTTTTGCAGTGCTTGTCAAAGAAAGAGGAGCAATGAGTCTTCCTTTCCTGTTTAAAACTGTGATTCACACCACAGAATTTGCTGTAGGGTTAATAATTAGCATTGCAACACTTAACTACTCTATGTCATTTATAACAAGATCAATCAACTAAAGCTTTTTTGGAGTTCAAGATAAAAGTGAACAAAAAGGAAGTGGCTGTTTCTACTACTCTATACCTTTATAAAAAAATCAGTATTCACTGCCTGAAATTCTGGAAGGTGTGAAACACTGATGTCCTCAAAGCAAAGAATAAAAAGGATGAGAAACTATTTTACTGCTCAATCAGATAATCAGGTGCAAAAATGACCTCAGTTTTCTGTTCATTTTTGTTTGGCTATTCACAGTTGATGGGAACTGTAAATTCTATAACCTCTTACATGTCAGCAGTTCTGATGTTTCCTTGCTTATAACATTCTGAAAGGCAACGAAAAATTGTATTCAGCTATGATAGAACTATTCCTTAAACAGTAAAGTAAGTCAGAGTTGGTTGCCATTCAATGCCTGTTTTCAGAAAACTCTCTCAGGCTTTACGGGTTTATCTTCTACAAGAAAATACATTGAGGTTTATGGTCATCTTAGAAGAAATTTTATAAGTTTTTTTTGCTATGTAATTATTATTAATTCTTCTTTTATAAGAATTTTATATTTTTATGGTCAGTGTAGAATTTTTGTAAGAAATATTTGTCCAGTGATTCTGTACTTATTTTCTGGTTTACTTCAAGTATATATTTGTACTATTCATTGCTTTCTTAATTGATTTTTTAATACCTTTACATTTCAAAACACAATGCATGTAGTTTTTACAGCTTTAAATGGTGCAAGTTTGAGTTGATTTTGACCTAATGAAAAATTAATGCAGAAGCCCATTAAAATTACAGAGTTGCTCAGAAATAAAAATAGTTGACAGGGCAAGCTGCAACCCAAATCTGTGAATGTTAAGCCATTGACAGTTTCATCTTTATGCTTATAAATGGTAATAATAGGAAACCCAGTTTGTAGAAACAAATATTCTTTGGCATTCTTCTTTTAAAGAATATAAAAAGAAGAGAGTCCAATATTTGTTTCATTATTCCTGATAAGGTAGGTTTATTTTTAAGAAGTTTCAAAGAGTTAAGCTTCTAAACCCGGTGCTTGCAGAATTTATTTTTTTTAAATAAAAGAAAATTGTACTTGAGTCAATGACCAGTTTTCTTATGTGCAGTGTTCTAACTGTAATATTTAATATTTTGTGCCACACATTTAACTTGGCTTCCCCATTAATGCAGTGTGATGAGACAATTCAGACTGTGCATGGCAATCTCCTGAATCTTCTTTAGCTCATGAATATAAAGTTTTTGATTTTGATGTATGTCTAATCCAATGAAGGCAGGATAAATTGTCTGGCCATCCACAAACATCCACAAAACCAAAGAATAAGCATTTATTCCTATATCTGTGCTTGGGATATGGAGTTTACTTCCTGAATATCCAAAATGAAGATGACTATTAGGTGTATTTTTCATTTGCAAGGACTAACAAAGATGATGAAATCAAAATAATTTCTTCATGTACATTAAGGTTTTACATGTCTTTTTATTCTGATTTTAATCTTAATTTTTATCAGAAAAAGAGAAAGCAGACAGATAAAATAGGACATTTTTTGTCTTTAGAGAGACTGGAGTGGGACCTTTGACATCTTTAATTTGATGTCAAAAGTAGAAGCAAGGGTCATAATTTATATGAACCAATATTGTCTCAGAACTGAAGCAAAAATAAAATAATTAGTTTTATGGAAATCTTCAGGGGCATCTTTCAGGGCAGCAGTTTCTGATGTCCCATCCTGCTTCTCCTGTCAGCCTGGTTTGCTTTTCTCATTGGAAACCCTACACAATGGGACTCTACAAATCAGAGAAATTACAAGAGCTTTCCTTGTACTGTACCGTGTACAGAACTGTGGCAAAGTTGCCTCTGTGATGAGTGCCAAAATTGAGATTTCTTTGGACTTTGACTGATTTCTCGGAAATGCTCTGAAGCTCTTTCAAAAATATCACATTGTTATTTCGGTGTGATAGATGTGGTTCATGGAGACATATAAGAAGGGAAAATAATTTCAGGCCTAAGCAGCAAGGTCTCCTCGACCAGAGGGCAACATGCCCTGCACTGGAGCTCAGTACTGGGAGCACTAATGGATAGAAAATTGAATTTTCTAAGTTGTGGTTCCATATACTCAGGATCAGTCATCAGATCTTAGTGAGCTATGAGATGTTCCAACAGGAATTTGAGATATGCTTACTCTATGTCAGCACTTTCCAAGTAAAAAGGTGCAGAAGATGAGGTAAAGGTAAAAGTGTTGAGGCTGTGTGGTTAAATGTGACAGTCAGCTGCTCTGCTCTGCCTTTTCACCTCTATCAGTAATTAGAGTGATTCAGCAATAAGAGATTATGATTTACAAATTAATTATTGTGGTCAGTTATTCTCCTGTGACTTTTGTGATTACTATTATTGATGTGAAATGGAGGGAAAAAAAAAAGTCGCATTCAGTTACTGTTTACCAAGAACAAATACCTCAGGATTAAGGAGTGTACAGCAGGTAAAAAATGTTCCAAAGATTTTTCTCCCTTTTGTCGATTCCTTCCTTTTCCAAATGGTGTTGGCTCATAATTTTGTGATTCTGTAGCTATGGAATATCATCATTTTGTTTATTTTTTTTTTATCATGTGGTTGGTTGGTGATGCCAAAAATGATCAATAATCCCTCTTACTGCAATGGTTATTTTAATGCCAATTTTTTGTTATTTTTCCTGTCTCTCTTGTTAGTATATTTTGATGAAATAAAATGGTGTTAATTGTATGAAAGGGTATTAAACACATAGCATCAGAAAATGTATATGTTATGTTCTGGATGTTTTCTAGTAACTTTTATTCTAGTAAAAGAAACAACTTATATTGCTTATGCAAAGAGTAGGGAAAGTTATGTTTGTTACTTTATAACTTTAAAGTTTGACCTGTCTTTAGTTTAAAATCTGGAGGTTGCTTTTTAACTGAAATTCTTTCATTTCCTTAACCCTGACTGGGCCAACAAATTCTGAGCAAGCAGGGCTTGTCCTCCACCCACCTTCATTGTAACTGGCAATAAAGGACCCTCTGATGCTGGTGAGTTGTCACCAGAATTATCCTCAGGACATTCTAGAGCGGTTGTATTGTCAGCTTGTGCAGTGGGGAATATCTTAACTGGCAGTTTCCCCAGGGAGAACATTAACCTGAGCATCTCTCCTTCCAGTCCCTAACCAAGACATCCCAGGGGTGATCGCACTGACCTTGTTTGAAGACTACATCTACTGGACAGACGGGAAAACCAAATCCCTCAGCCGTGCCCACAAAACCTCTGGCTCGGACAGGCTGTCCCTGATTAACTCGTGGCACACCATCACAGACATCCAGGTCTATCATCCCTACAGGCAGCCCGATGGTAATTATTCTGTCTCTGCTTTCCAGGCAGATGTATTTAACCGATTGATGTATTTATTTCATTGATGTATTTAACTGAGCAGCCACGTGCTGAGGTACTGCATGCTCCTTTATCCACAATGAGTGTTTCTGTTCTGTTTCAAATTGTGGAAGTTTTCAAATTGTCATTTTTGATAAATCCATGATTAATGTTTTAAGAGCATCTGGTATTAAATACATCTAACAAAACTTGGTCAGTAGAGAGATAATTTATGTGCTTAAAATTTAACCCAAATACTGACTGAAACTACAGAACTGTTCAGTTGCGTTACAGTACAAGTTACCACTTTTTAAGAGGGGAACAGTGTGGTATGAAAACTTTTAACCCTGTTCTTTGAAAAGTGCTAATATCGCAGAAGAGTACTGCTGGACTGAGGGAATGCCAGAGAATGTGAGTGATATGATTGTGTCTTATCTGCTGGTATCTGTGTGTTTGAATTGTAACTGAATTCTATTTGGCAATTGACCTAGATAAGCTAATTTTTTCTCTCATTATTAAAGAAAAAAATGAGCTTTTTTTCTTCCTCTCACTCTCTCAGAATTGAACTTACAGCTATGGTAATAATTAATTTTTGCATACAACAAAGACTAGCTTAAAGGCAAAAGGAAGAGCTTGCCTCCATGGGTTTTTGATTTAAACTTTGCATTGTAAAGACAGTAGACAGAACACAATTTTCTTCCTCCATAAAGCAGATACCCCAAAGTGTGCTGAGATAAGAGGCTCTGATGTGCCTCCCCTGTTCTGTCCACAGTGTCCAGACATGTGTGCACGCTGAACAACGGGGGCTGCAGCCACCTGTGCCTGCTGGCCCCTGACAAGCTGCACTCATGTGCCTGCCCCACCAACTTCTACCTGGCCGCGGACAACAGGACGTGCCTGTCCAACTGCACCGCCAGCCAGGTATGGGAACACACTGGGGAATTGTGTGGGGCTGCCCTTCTCCTGCCTTTAAACAGGGAATGCTGGCTCCCAGGGAATGTGGCAGCTTTAAAAGAGCGGGACACTCAGCCGTGCGCTCAGGGCGTTCCGTATCCAAGGCTCTCAGTGGGAAACTGACTTGCAAATGGTTTTTTCTCCAGAGAACGCAGGACTTGTTTGCTTTCAAATGTTCCTGCCACTCACCAGGACAAATGCAGCTGCTAAACCTGTGAAAATTGCCTTGAAAAAACATTTGTCTGAAATACCAAAATACAAAGTGTGTATAGCAGTGATTTGGGATGCAGGAATGAATTTTGCATTAAAAAATGAAAACAAGCTTGGTCCAGTTAGAAAAATTGGAAAATGATAGACTTGTGTTAAAAACAGTCTCATAAGTAAAATGGAAAAAAAAAATCATCAATTAAAACACTAAACTGTATTCCCTATTACTTAAAATAAGAATTTATTGTTTTTTTTCTTAAAATAGAAGGTAGGTAAGTACATACTGATTTCTTATAGGAGAACCACTTTGATAAAAGCCTTTGGACTGTTCTAACCAGACAATTAATTGGTTGATTGTTTTAGTACATATGGACTTCAAAATACTTCTAGTAGTCTGATTTTCTAGTAGTTCCCTTTTATTAGAGGTGTCCTAATGACCTCTTATACAAAGTTCTGTATTGTGATGCATGATAATGTTTTCCAGCATTAAGGAAAACAGTTTTGCTCCTAATTTTTAGGGAGCAGTGGCCATCTTAATAAAAAAGTACAATTTCACTCAAATAATAATCTTATTTAAGAGACCTGCCCACTGCCTTTCTTTGTTTACTTAAGATGTAAATCACTTAAAATGGAGAATTTCTTACCAATTTCCCCTGTACTTAGTTCCTCAAATTTGGCTTAAAAAAAAAAAAACACTTTAGAAAAAAATTTCTTTAAGTGATACTAGAAGCTTATTTCACAGTGAATTTATATACTAACAGTTGACTGAATGGCTCCATTCCAGTTGAATTAATTCAGTGGTAGTATGAATTCAAGAAATATTATCACATCTTGGGTACTTTAGGAGCAATATTTTATCACTTGTGAATTCCACAGTGGGGAGCAGAATTATGTAAAAGAGGCAACTTCAGACAGGAAATTAGAGGTTGACATTGGTTATTCATCATTTTTTCCCAGGTTTGCTAACTTTCCTGTTTGATAACTCATCAGTCTGATGGTATCAGATGAGATTAGCGGCAAAATTTTGTTTGTCCTTAAGATTTTCAGATGATGCTGTCAAATCAGAGCTGCTCCTGCAATGTCATCGTGTTCGGCAGCACAGCCACCATAGGCCACTTCTGATGGGAAGGAGTTGGATGGTCCATAAATAGACCTTGATTCTCCAGACCATGCTGTGTCTGCTCATCTGGCAGGAGAAATTGTTTACTAAAAGTCCCATTAGATTCTTAAACACCAAAACTCCATCCATTTAAGACCCATATGACCCTGATCCCTGATTTTGTAGGGTTTTGTCTCCCCAGTTTAGAAGGGAATGCCAGTATTTTTACAACAGTGTCTAAGAGTTAGTACCTATTTCCTGGAAATAACTTTCTGATGCCATTTTGACAGCCTGAAGTCCCTTGTGGTGAGCAGAGCAAGTAGAAAAGACAAAGAATGACAATTGTCTGAGTTTGTCTCCTGCCTTTGGCAGCCTCCTGCTGAGAACCTCTGAGCTGCAGATCTGTGTGGGGCAGGAACAGCTGCCCTTCAACCCAGCCTGTTACACAGCAAGTCCCTCAAGGTGGTACAGGAATGGTGTAGATCCAACTATAGGTTCTATGCCTTTGAAACTCTAATTTCTTTTGGCAGAAAAGATATACTGAGCTAAGGCACCAAATTTAATATACTATTTAAATGCAGCTTTACTGAACAATCAGTGATTTTTTAAACGTGTGAAAAAAGCTGCCCAGTGACAGAAAATGTCACCCTTCTAAACCTTTTGGTTTCCTTCTTTTCTGTGTTCATAGAGATACCAGGTAGGAAAACCAACATTTCTTAAAAGCTGAGTGATAATCTACCCAGATTTTTCTTCCTGACACGATGTACACAGTTCTTAGGTTTAACCCTAGAAAATTACATCAATTTGTACCATTTGTTTTGTTTGCATTCCTCTTTCAGTCAGAACAAAGGTACAGTCACTTGAGTAGAGAGTAAATGCACAGCCTTCTTACAAAGGATTTTTCAGTTTTTTCTACAGGTATTTCATCCTTTTGAAAGTCTGGAAGGCTTTACATTTGGTTTGTTCATTTAATTCAAACAATGTGAGCAATGCTGTACACAACACCACACATTAAGGCTCACTTTTGTAACTGTGGGTGTTTGGGTTTATTTGGAAAAATGATATTGTCTGCTTCAGCAGTCCACAAAAACTGAGAATTGAAGTGCTTGCTTTGAATAAGACCTTGAAGAATGAAATCACAGAATGCAGCAAAATGCAATGAGCAGTTTGTGATGGGGCATTGTAAGCCAGCATAACACAGTCATTGAAACTACAGTGATTTTTATCGCTTTGGCAGCCTCAGTGCCAAACATCTCCAAATAAAAAAACCATGATATTTAAAATATAAGTTTTGTAAAATGAACAGCCAGAAGTTATCAATGCAACAATGCCTTAAGCAGCGAAGCCGATTTTCATAAACAGCGCCATTATTATTATAATTAATTATGATTATTGCCTAGAAATAAATAAATAAATGCCAACATGAAAGCTTTTATTCCTGCTGGCCTTTCCTCTTTGCAGTTCCGTTGCAAAACCGACAAGTGCATCCCGTTCTGGTGGAAGTGTGACACCGTGGATGACTGCGGGGACGGCTCCGACGAGCCCGCCGAGTGCCGTAAGTGCGCGCTGGCTGCGGGGCCCAGCTGCGCCAGCAGGGTCCAAGTCAAACATAACACTTTATAAGTCTAGGAAAAGGATTTCTTGGACACTTGTGTCTCTGAGTCTTTTAAGGTCTTTCAAAAAAAATCATACGTGTTTTTCATCTTTCAAACGTTTTCTTCATCCCGGTTATGTTTTTGCGAAAGGTTTTCATTTTGAAGCTGTGCTCTGAGGTTGTGGAATTCTTTGCATAAATACAAAATTCTGACAGGTTTATTTGTTTGGTTTTTTTTTTTCTGTGTAATAAAAAAGTGGGATTTTAATCTCATTTGCTCGTGTTTTGTTGCAATATAGAAGTTTAGATGCACATTATTACTGCAGTTTTCTGAGCAACAGCAATGTTCTCCCTGTGATCTTTGCTTTCCTCCCTTAAGCTTACCTGAAAAAAAAATTCTGTGTGTTCTACAGTCTTCTGGCTAATTAACAGTTAATTTTATTTTTTTTGTATTGAAATCCCTCACCCCTATTTCTACAATTTTATAGTGAGTTCTCTTTTCCTGCTGCTGAGGCCTCTGAAGCAAATTTTAACATATGCAGTCATTCTGCATAAGTTCTTATTTTAAGCTACTCTATGTTTACATATAATATTACTATAGAGGTACCTAATTGCTCATTATTTCTAATGGAGAAGGAGCAGTGTCAGGCCTTTCTTGGGAAATAGAATTACAGTGGGATAGGGAGTTCCTTAAAATCAGACTTCAACTCAAGGGTTTAGATCCTAAATTGCAGGTCCCTGTTGAGCCTTTGGTAAGCTTCAACCTGCAGGTTGTTTTCACTCTGTGTCATTAGCACTGTAACTGGAGCTGCACAAATTAAAGATATCAGACTTTGAAATTAGTCTTGCAATCATATGTGTACCTCTTAATTACTCGTATATACTCAGATTGAGATTATGAAGGACATACAAGTTTAAAGGTATTTTTGATTAGTCCATGGGGTAAGAACAGCAATAGTGGGACATTAACCATTCTTCTGGTAGAATTCATAAGCAGTTTTGTCTTTTCCCAGCTGAATTCAAATGTCAGCCAGGACGTTTCCAGTGTGGCACTGGGCTTTGTGCCCTTCCAGCCTTTATCTGTGATGGAGAGAACGACTGTGGGGACAATTCTGATGAACTTAACTGTGGTAGGTGCTTGGATACACTGCAGGCTTCAGAAACAGGCCAAACTGGTTTAAATGCCACTTTTCACACTCTTTCAACAAAGAGCATTTTTTTTCATGTGCCTTTGAAGTTTTAATCTTTTCAACTTTTCATCATTTTTACTTGTTATTTCTATTTTCTTCTCATTTACAGACACACACGTGTGTCTGTCAGGGCAGTTCAAGTGCACAAAAAACCAGAAGTGTATCCCAATAAACCTGAGATGCAATGGTCAGGATGACTGTGGTGATGAAGAAGATGAAAGAGACTGTCGTAAGTTAAGCTTAGAGAATTTTGCTCTGTAGCTGTTTTTAAACAGGGAACTGGACTAAAACACTGTAAATGTCCTCTATCTACAACAATTTGAGAATGTGCAAACAGTTAATTCACAGGACTGGTGTGCAATGTTTCATATACAAAAGAGCAAACTAAAATGCCATTTATTAACTCCAAATTTAAAGTCATTGCAAAGAAGAGAGGGGTAGAAACAATTTCAGGCATTTAATTGGGTTTTTGACTGAGGTTGAAACATGTATTTGACTCTTAACTGCCTCAGAAATGACTCATCTTCCTGAGGCTTTCATCTGCCATGCCTTGCAGCAATGCATTTCAATGGAAAAAGGTGTTTCTCAAAACCTTTTGTTGGAAAAGCTGTAGATCCACAGCTCCTTCTACATCCTTTTTCTTTCATTGATTATTTTTTTTTTTTTTTTGTTCCCCTTTCTCTGGGGATTTCATTAATTTATATATGTAACTGGATTTCCATTTGCTCAGATTTAGTGCAAATTTTCATACATCTATTTTCACTTTACATTTCTTAGATATAAGTGGAGAAAACATTTTCAGATTTATGATGGAAATTTGTTGAATAAGTTTGTGTCTTTGATCATTTTGTAACAAAGATGATGGGGCTGCCTTGAAATGTAGCTCTGTCTTTTACTAATTTCACCGCTCAGATCTGCTGCTGATCTGAGCTGCTTGTTCTGGATCAGCTTTCTCAAGGTTTGCATGAGCTGCATTTCTGCAAAGAACAAATCCTTCTCCAAGGGGAGGAGGGTTGCTGAGGATAGAAGGCTTTGTTTGTGCTTGTGTTCAATGGCTGTCTTCCAAACTGCTCGGGAGAGATGTAAATACAAGTTTTGCAGAAAACATTTTTTTTGTTGGTTGCACATTGAGTTTCTTTAGAAATGGATTAAGAGGGATCAAGTAAACTCCTGCAAAAGATAAGGGAGATTATTTTTCTTTCCTTGGAGAGAACTGCACATGAGATGTGGAAGGTTCCCAAGAACCTTGGTTAAGTTAAATCAGAGCAGCAGAGTCTACAGCTCAGGGACTGTGAGTTCATATTGACTTGGGCTCCTGGCACAAGACAAGTAACAGGTGAGATTCTCTCACTCTGATGTCACCTGTCTGGGATCCATAAAATACTTTTATTTTTTAGCTCTGCTGCTGTTCTGCTTAGCTTACCATGTGATTTTTTCAAAGTCACATTTCATACTGAAGGCTTTCCGTATGTTCAAGGTCATTGTGCTGGTCTTTCTTGTAAAGCCCTGAGAAATCCCCTGGTGATGTGTCCCAGCCGAGGAGCAGAATTATTTGTTGTAGTACACTTAGGAACATACCCAAGTCTATGGAAATGTGACACTGAAAGAAATAATAAGAAATCAACTTTTAGCAAACCTAAATTTTTTATCTTGCCAAACCCAAGAACAATGGTAGTGCCAGGGAGCAAACTGCTTTTCAACAGGGATAAGAAAGTTTTTAAAAGCTTTCTACTACAGAATTCCTTAGGTAAAGGTGGGACAGACATTCATGTGGTATAACCTTATCAAAGGTTTTCTGTTTTCTCCCTATGACCAGTTCAGTCTAAAATTATTTGTAGTACATATACTCAACTCTAAAGAACATCTAGAATCACATGGGTGCACTGAGGATCTGTTTTGTTATTAAATGGCTGTTCTAAGGTTAATGGAGTTAAGCTTTAACTTAGAGCACCCTTAAAGAATGGACTGAAAGCTCAGCTGCATCTTTGCATCTTTTTCTTGCTGTAGGATTCATTCCAAAATTGTTCTAAACTGACAAAGTGAAATATTTGTCAAAATTTTCTCAACATTTACCCCATTTAAGAGAGAACAGAATTTCACAGAAATCATGCATAATTCTGGTTTTGTTTTTGATCAAAGCATCCAGAGGCATCTTATTCCTATAGGCTGACTCTCAGAATTTACAACTGGCATTTTGGAAAGTTAGGGAAGAAAACTCGTCTGATTTTTGCTAAAGTGGTTCAATTCTATCAGTCTTTTGCTGTTGAAAAAAATCACAATAGACACTTCATTATATTGTTATACTTTAATGTTTATATAAAATTATATATAAGAAAATTACAGAGATATTAAGAGTATAAACCTGATGCTTTTTTCTTACAGATATTATATAAATTTTGCTAGAGATATTTTGAATATTTTGAATATTAGCATAAATAAATTTGAATATTTTATATATTTTGAATATTAGCATAAATTTCTAATTTTGATCTGTAACTCTTTTATTTAAAGCTGAAAACAGTTGTTCTCCAGACCACTTCCAATGTAAAACAACAAAGCACTGCATTTCCAAGCTGTGGGTGTGTGATGAGGACCCAGATTGTGCAGATGGGTCAGATGAAGCAAATTGTGGTGAGTATGCCAGTGGCTCTGAATCTGTTGCTGTGGCTTGATATATTTTTAGCAAAAGGAAATAATCATCCTACTTTTTATATCCTCTTTCAGTGTTTGATAATACCTATCTGGAACGTCTCTGGCTCATCCAGTTCTTACTGAATGGCAATCTTTTTATGAGTGGCTCATAAAATTCCTATTGTAACACTTCTTTATTGGCAGGAGCTGCAAATGAGGCTCTCATTTTGCATTTAGAATCATAGAAGTGGCACAGAATGTGGTGGCTGTCACAGGATACGGTGACATTCTTTATTTTTCTCACAGTGTTATCCAGTTTCTGTCAGTTCAGTCTGAACTTTATTGCTGCTGAAGTTCATAAATAGTGAAAATACAATAATTTGCAAATCCTGGTAGTTAAGACTGATGGTATAGAAAGTTTCAGACCGGTTTCTAACTAGACATGACCAGCTTCTCTCTGTGAGCTCCAGGGAGCTATGAGTCAGATCTTGTTGTTGTAATTAGAGAAAATAATAAATATCAGTATTCTGCCTGGAAATGGATTACAGACAATCAGAGGCAGAGTAAGTGGATCAGTACTGCTGGAAAATCCCTGAAGGTGGGTGTCAAAGCAAGACACACGCTAACCATGTGCAGAACTTGTGAAACTTTCAACACTGGTCTATAAAGGAAAACACAGAAAAATGTTCTGAGGTGGAAGAGAGCAAGGCAAATATGGAACATTTAAAGCTCTCACCATTATTCATCCATGCCTCAGTGAATGGTTTGATGGAACACCTGTGTCTGGACAGGTTTATCTCTGGGACAACCGAGTAACAAAACTACAGGCTACAGTCAAGGACAAAGCACTGAGCTGTTTTTCCATGGATGTGTTTCAAATAGTTGACACATGAGCATATATAAAAATGCTGAAGGTGGTAAATATGCCTGGGAAAATGAACTTTCTCAACACTGAAAATCCAAAACCATCGTTTAAATTGCCAAGATGGGGAAAGTAATTACTCCTGTCAACTGCTGAGAAGTTTACAGTCCACAGATTCATTTGTCTTGAAGAAGCAGTGAATGCAAAGGAGATCAAGCCTCATATCCACTTCAGGGCTGTTATTGAAGCAGCCCTGCACTGCTCACTTTCTGATCTGTGACAGCTACTTTTTCCTCCACCATTCCACATCACCTGGCTCTCCAACATGCTGTGGCTTTCCAATTGGGACAGCATTCAAAGCTTCCAAACTGTGGATTTGCATTTTGGCCAACCTGTGCACCCCCACCTGATGTGGCACAAATGGTCATAAAATGATTCATCTAGTAATATGCTCAAGTCACCTTTTTATTTTTAAATTTAGAAAGAGAAAAGGAAATAAAACTGACAGTAGATAAGAAAAAATGTGTATAAAATAGGTACTTCACTCTGAGCCATCATTTTACAATAGGCAGAATAAAAATCACTGAAATGATTAAAAAGCATAGAGAAGCAGTGTGTGCAATCCCAAGCTCAACACGTTTTTTAAATCACAACATATACAGCTGGAGGTGTTGGCTTATATCTGAGACTCATGACTTCTGTCTCTGGCAGTGAGTGTCTAGGGAGGAATATGTGAGCAAAGCAGGCCTGTACTGAAACTTCCCTGGGATACCTTTCCATCCTCTAACCATTTGAGAATCAGTGATATTTTCAGTCAAATATGTCTCTGAATACAATAATTCATCATAGATTTCACTCTCTTTTCACCTTTGTAAAGTTTTCACAACATGCTGCAGCGAGCTGTTCCACAGCTTAACCACACACTTCCCTGAAAAAAACACCCACATCTTTATTTTTAACCTCCTGGCTGCATTCACTGCTCTTGGTTTTTGTGTTGGAGGAGACAGAATAATTTATCCATAGTCACAATTTCTGTGCCAAACACTGTTGAGTACACATGGAACAGCTAAGCCTTGACAAGAACAGGGTGTGTTTAATCACATTCTGAAGTTTTCCATATTTTTAGTATTTGAAATATGGTTAAATGACCTTACAGTGGTAGTAGCTTCAACAGAATTTAGTCTTCTGCATTTTTTTTTTCAAGTTAAAGATTGTTATTTTTATGGACAAAGTTTGATAGAATTAAACTCTAAAGCTGCAGGCTGAGTATAAAAAGGATCTACATATGTTGATGTAACACTAATTTGTTATTGTTTGGAGTTCATTTCTAAAACGCCTGCAATGCACAACTTGTGTAAAATAATCTCTTTCTGCTTGAGTGCTGCATGGCCATATGTATTTTGCTTAGTCAACTTCTGCTGCTGTGTGTTATTGGAGATATTACACTGAGTACATTTGCTAGAAGCAGTGTGAATGTATTTAGTTATCTGTGGTTTCTTTCCAGCTCAGACAATTGAGGTAGAATTAGGAAATGTGTGTTTCTTTAGGAGTGTCTGGTGTTTCTCAGAGAATAGCAAGTACAATTAATTGGTTTTAACTGTCCAGGCAATTTAAAAAAGCCATTAGATTATATGAATCCTTGTTCTCAACTTTGATACTTTACATCAAAATGGACCACTTTGAGCTAGAATCTGAAGAAAGCTGTGTGTGGTCTTGGAAAGTGATTTTATAATATTCTTTAAAAGTCATGTGTGTTTCGGGTCTTTATTTTCCTGGTGTCAACATTGGCATGACTGCCTTCTGCCTTCTCACTTTTTTTAATATTAATTTTATTTTTAGAGTGAGAGTAATCAAACAGGTTTTTTTTCCTGATGAAAATGTTTTATTTGAGATGCTTGAAAGATGTATTATATAAACTTAAACTTCCTTCAACAGGCTTCTAACTTCCTTTATCCAGCACGGTTGTCAGCCTGCCAAGCTCAAGGACAGCCAGCTGATCCAGGATCTAAAACCAAATTCCTTTCAGTTTTGGATTTTATCCCACTCAGACACACACAGACACAAATGAAAATATATGGATTTAAAATCCCCGAAGATGAACAATGCATACAATTAGTGGTTACATTCACAGGGATTGATATTTGAATCAAGATGCTTTTAGGGTTCATATGGGCTCTTTTGCCTTGTTTTGTTTCCCCATTTAAACCTCCATCCTGTTTTCCTGATGTCCATTAGAAGTATTTCTAAAATAAAATCCTAGTTCAGTATGCACAAAGAAAGTGAACCCAATCCACCAGCAGCTACCTCAGGTGGTCACACAGATTTCCAGGGAAGGGCTGTGCCTGTTACAGTAGGACAGTGAATCTCATAATGACAATTTGAAGAGAGAAATATGAAAATGGAGCTATCAGTGTTTGCTCCTTTGCCTTAGCACCATTTCTACCCGAATTTTCACGCTTTAAGGTGGTCTTATTTTAAGAAAAACGAGAAAGAAATTCAGTGTTGAAGGCAGAGATGACAAAACGTGCATGGGCCCCTATGTGCTTTTCATGGTTCCACAATTCCCAATAAATAAGGTCTTGCACTGTTTCCTTGGAGGTGAATGAATCCATCATTCTCAAAGAACAGATAATTGTTACACACCTCTCCCAAATTTTCCTCTTTGTTGTATCCTGTCTCTGATATCCCAGTGTTTTCCTCAGCTCTCATTAATGTGAAGAAAGAAATACAAGACAAGCAAATCTGGTTTGTAAGACATTGTCACCCGTAAGCTGCTACACAAGATCATTCAACACAGAGGAAAAATGAAGTTTTCAGATTTGTGAAGAAGGAAGAGCCTTACAAATATGCAAAATATTTTGTATTAAAAAAAAATAAATCTATATTCCTTTATGTTTGGCAGGAATAGAATAAGAAGAGAAAGATTAGCATTCAAGTCGAAATCAGAGGTTAAGGTTGGATAAATTTAAAAGAAACAGCTAGGTTTTGTTCACATATATAGAAAAGGAAATGCTACAAAATTGATTTAGCATGCTTGAGAACTAAATAATTCTTTATGAAGAGTAAGAAAAGATATCTTGCATGTTCAGGTAACTGAAATGAATGGGTGTCATCTCAGGCTTCTGTGTATTACTGATTAGATCTTGGTATTTCTCTGAATGTGGAAAGATAAATAGAATATTTATGTGTTGCTGTGATGTTATCTGTCATTAGTGTTGCTGCTCATTTTGTGGGCAAATACTCCAGTGGGAGGTTGCAGACTTTGCTAGAAGTATTTTAATAAACATAAGAATGGATTTCAGGTTTGGAACTTTATCCTTTGCAGAGCTACAGAATGAAAATTCAAGCGCCATAAGTTTGGGAGGAATATTTTTATGTTTTTAAATACTAAATATTTTTAATTGTTTGCCAGTGCAACTATTTGAAATATCATGATCAAAGTACCATAGACTATAATATTGAAAAATATAATGGGAAAAAAAAAAAAAGAATAAGCATACTTTGGGAGAAAACTTCTTGCAGTTGTGACATTGGCAGAGAATAAGGAGCAAACACAAAAGGTAGAATTGCAGTGACCAGATTTTTGAGCTTACACAACAGAGCTGCAACACCAGTCTTGATACTCAAACATGGTTTTATCAGTCTAGTTCCAGAGCCACACCTAAAACAGCAGGGAAAATGCAGCAGTTTGGCCCATAGCTTCAAATTAGCACCTTTAATTTGTGGTTCAGCAGCAGAGGAATTGGGCTGATTGAAGCTGCTGTGTCTGTCAGTCAGCAGCAGCCCTCGAGTTGCCATGAGAGCAGAGTGAAGCTGCTCTGACATGTTATGACTTTGCCTAACGGAAATTTAAACATTTTCTAGTGCAATATCACAGTGACATGTAATTTTAAATATGTCATTGAGGCTTTTACAAAGCAAACCTTTTCTTTTCCCCCCCAAACAAAAATGTCACTGATAACTTTTTAATTTACTTCATCTCAGTCCTTAGAAGCTGAACGAATTATTCAAGAATTGCTCACAGAAAACACAGAGGCAGCTCCCTCCTGCTGGAGGAGATCAGGGTGTTCATGTATCTCTAAGAGGCTTTGCTTCCAATGCTCCCCTGTAAATAGAAAAGCTCATTGAAAATATACAAATTGAAGGAAATTTCCCTCAGTGTAGCACTATAGGCTTTGTAATGCTTTACCTCATATGAGTAGCATCCAATCCAATCCATCAGTAGGTAAAAATTAAAGTCAAAGTGCAAAATTTTCTGTCCTAAATTGTTATATGTAAAAATAACTTTTGAGAAATACATACTTTGTACATTTTTCAAATCAATATTCTAGTGGTTTACTGTGATCTGATTCTTTTTAGAGCAATCTTACAGGTAAATTCAAGGAAAATTAATTCAGTCATTGAGATTCATTGAGTGCACTAATACCCTCTCTTGTGACTCCCTCTGAATTTTATATTTTTTAACTTTATAGGACAGTTTATACTCTGCATATTTTAATTTAATCAAATTTAAGATTAAGGTGTGAATGTATAAATAGAAGCTTAAAGAATGAGAAATAAATCATTCTTGAAAGTAACACTTTACACATTATGGTTGCTCATCCTTAAATGTATCCAGTAACATTATCATGTATTTAGTGGGAGTCTTTCCCATTTTGACTCTTTGTTTGCAACACTGTAAATATTATTCACCTTAATTACAGATAAAAAAACTTGTGGACCTCATGAGTTCCAGTGCAAAAACAACAACTGCATTCCAGATCACTGGAGATGTGACAGCCAGAATGATTGTGGAGATAATTCTGATGAAGAGAACTGTAGTAAGTAACTTTTACCTTAGTCCATGTTAGAATAGTCAGGTTAGCAATGTGCAAGGGGAAACTTTTGAATTGTGATAAAACATACATGTATATTCATTCAACAACCTCTGACCTGCTGAAAATCAAATTACAGCAAATGTCCCTTGCTGTAATTCTCCAATCCCGTTCACTCATAAAGAGCTGAATCAGCTATGAAAAAATACTTCAAAAAGACCTCCAATTGCTCAATAACATGGTGAATTAAAAATAAATATCACAATTAGTTTATCAGTTTGTTACATATCAGATTTCTTATCTTTAAAAAAGAATCAAACACTCTTCAGAGGTAAAGTGTTAAGCATTTGTTAACAAAGAATTTTGATCAAACACTACCTGCTCATTATTTTCATTTTATTCTTGAGATGATTTTCCTTGTTTCATATTGAGAAGTCAATTTCTATAATATTTAATTGCACTGAGAAGTAGATGTGGTTATTCAAAGCAGTTCAGTTACCCAGTTCTCTCCTACCTATGAGGAACCTGAAGGCCTAATAAATTTCTGTAATAACACTTTCAGGGAGTTAATTTCCATCTGGCTGTCAGGAAGAAATGAAAATTTTGTAATATTTTTATCTAGTAATTATTGTCTTTATAAAATATTTCAAGAAGGACATTCCTTAAATGTTCTGCAGTGCCTTCTCCTGACAATTGCTGTGGTTTTTTACCTTTTTACTCAGAAATACACAGTTAATATCTTTTTTTGGTTCATAATCTTGAATACACATTCCTGATTGTATATGAGTGTATATTTAGTATCTTTATGGGGATGATCTAGAAAGCTCAATAAATTAGGCATTCTAGTGCTGAGAACATGCTGCTGCCCCTTTCTCCAGTTCAAGATGTGGTCTCTAGGTACAGCGTGTCTCATTCAGCTTGGGAGGTTAAAGTGGATTTGTCTGCCTGGTAATTACTACCTGCACTTGAAAATGCTGTGAGTTTTATTGCTGCAAGCAGTACTGCTGTGGTTTTCATATGCAAGTGTTACATAAAAAAGGGAAAATGTCGTGTGGCTCAGTAATCACTCAGAGCCTTTTGTTGTTATACCCCAGGGGTTTGGCACACAAAGGCTTTCTTAGCTTTTGTGGGAGATTTTACTTGGGAATTTATTATTAGTGTCAGTTTTCTGTATTGCAAGTAGCAAGAAATTATTTTATGTTCTTTTATTCTCATGTAGAAATCAAATAGAGAATCATAGTTTTGCTGTGGTGGTGTTAATCTACAGCACTGGGCAGTCTGTTGAAAGTTTGGAAAAAAAACAACCAAAACAAAAACTTCCACAAAATATTGTTGCTGTTTGCAAAATAAGTGTTGAGTATCACATTTGGAATTAGCCCTTTGTATGACCCAGCAGTAATAATCCCCTTTAAAATTTTAGATCATTATACTACAAAGTGATATTAAAAAGTTAAAATAATGTGAAAGAAATAATCTGAAGTTAAAAAAAATAAAACATTATGAAGTTAACCAACTTTGTGCTCATATCAATAGTTAAGTTATACATTCAGTTCTTGGTTGCTCTGTAGACTTGAAGATAAAGAAATTTGTAATTAATTGTAATGGATAGAATTAGTGAGCTCAGAGCATCCAGATATGAAAGTGAATTAAACTAAAGTGTGCTAGTTGCTTACCAAATGCACACTTAAATTCTAACTATAGATTCTACTGTTTAAATTAAACACGGTAGGCTGGTACAGTTTTAAAATCCAAACTCTTGGAAGCACTGGGACAGTACATAATACAACTCAGCTGTTTGAAACTGATGTATAAAATTTTTATAGACCATCAAGCCACTTACAGAATAAAGTGTAATGAAAGAGATATATATGAAATTAGAACTTCAAAAGCATTTGACAAAATATGTTACATTGCACAGTGAGATAAATTGTTCATGGCATCCATGAATATAATATACAAAGGGCTGTCAGAGAACTATATCAGAAAATGAGATGTTTCTCAAGAATGCAGAATGAATTCACTGAATTATAGAAATTCAGCTCAAGAATTTACACTTTTCTGTATATTTTCTTCACCTGCAAGAAGTTCACTCTTCTGGTCATATCATAAGTGAAACAATACATGTTAAAAAAAAACAAAACCTGTATGGGTTGGAAAAATTATTAGTGTTGTCATGCAAATCATTGTGCCCATTAAGTCTTCTTTATTTAGCTGTATTTGTCTTACAGTCTGTTGTTTTTTAACTATATTTGGACACTGTGAAATAAGAGTTTATAGCATGGATATTGGTATATAATGAGTCCTCAATAAGAAATGTAGGATATGTTGTTAACTCCTCTGATGTAATATCTCTTTGGAGGGAGAATTTACTTTCAGAGATCATCTGAATTTTTAAAAACAAATCACTACAAAAATAGTGTTTCCTCTTTCATGAAAGTCCAAAAAAGGAAAATTCCATAAGAATGAATCTGATTCTAACTTATTTTATTCCAGCTAAAAATAAGGCACCAGTAGTTTTTTTTAAATGTAATGTGATTAAAGAAAATATAAGGTATTGTAAACACTGAAGCAAAGCAAACATAATAATGTTGTAGCAAGACATGAATTCAATCAGTGTAAAAATATTCATGTTGCTACAAGTTCTTCCAAATGCTCTTTTGTTGCTTCTACAAGTTGCCAAGAAAACAAATTAGTTAATTTTGTCCTGGGGTAAATTTGTATCCCAAATTCTTTTCTTGGGAAGGAGTTTCAGTGTTTTGGTAAAGCAGAAGCTAAAATATGCTGTCCTTCATGGGTTATACAGAAGTCTATTAATGATTATCCTTTAATTCTGCTTTGTATTAATACTTATTCCTTTCTAACAATCTGAGCACTGATGGAAAAGTACTTTTCTGTGTTCATATGTAAATCACAGAGCTGGATCCCAGCAGTAGAAGAAATATTTCTTGCAAACAGAGAATTGAGTACTTAGCTCTTTGTGTAGATTTTTCCAGTATCAAATCTCTGCTTATAAATAATTTATTAGCAGTATAGCAAAAAGTATTTGCTTGTATTTTTCCAATCAATATAGAAACATGACAATTTTTTTTTTTTGCTTGTGAATTACTTTTCCAACAAATTATTGTCTTTATATATTTTATCATATCATTAAATTCTCCTTCTTGGCCTGCTGAAAACAAAAAGAATCAAATGTCAGGGATTTGCTAAAGTTTACACTTTGAAAAAACATTGAGGTAGTGTGCATATAATCTGAGTCCACATAAATGCCAGCTTTTGATTTGCTGAAATATAACATTTCTGGAGAACTGATGTAATTGCTGTAGTTTTGCTTTTAAAATGACTTCCCTACAACCTCAAAATTAGAATTTGTGCCTACCTGAAAAATGACATCTTAAAAAAAATTCAAACTGAATCATTTAGAGTCTTTTTATGAACTAAAGAGTGGAAAAAAGCAGTGGAAAAGTTGATTAAAACTACTCCTTTCCTTGAACAGTTTTTGATTCTTATAAATCTTGCGGGGGAAAAAAAGCCCAAAAAACAAAACACCCGAAGTCCAGTTTATGTTATATTAATGTAACTTATGTCTGGTGTATTCTCATGCTGGTATTTACCAAATTTTTCTCAGTTTGAGGTCTGTGATTTTGTGGGTTTTTTTATCACTGTGTTACATTTTACAAAAGCATTCATGCTTTCACCTTCCTTAACTCACCAAAGGACCCTTCAGCATTACTCAATTTATTGCTGTCCATTCCTACTGTCCATTGTTGCTGTCTGCTCTTTCTGTCCCCTGGTTTTTTTCACCCTTTTTCCTTTGGTTTAATCACTGTAGTTTGCTGTTTCCCATCTCTCTGCTGAAATTTTTACTAATTAATCCTTATTCTGGATTTTACATTATTTACATAATGCATTGTACTGTGGTAGAAATAATCCCACAAATAAACCTTGTTTGCCTTTTAAGTCCTTTTTTCCCCCAAGCCCTGTGACTGGCAGATCTAAATTGCATATAGAGTCTTGCTTAACTTCTCCTAAATCCCCAAAACCTCTCTACCTTTGTTTGGTCTCATGCTTCAGCATCCAGTAAATGCCTTTTGTAGTGGTCCTCGTTACAGGAGGAAAGCACATGATGTTCTCCTGTGGGAATCTTCCACAGAAGTCCCCCTTGCCAATGTTTCTGTCTCAGCAGTATTTATTTTTATTTGAAACACTGAACTTTTGTGTTCCATTTGCCATTCCCCTGAGTGCTGAGCGCAGGGGAAGCTGACTAGATACACACACACACTAAAAGGTATGTGATAAATGATGTGCTGCTGTGTGATGGAAAATCAGAAAACTGCCTAGTTCTAATTACATTGTATGTTGACATGCCAAATGTATTTCTGGTCTCTGGTACATCTCTCACAAACACTGTAGTGACATGCATGTGTTGAAATTCATAAAACATATATACTCAACATCATGTTATTTGTGCAAAGCAGTTTGATTGAACTGAAATGTATGAAAGTAATGGAAGAATATTCATCACTATCTTCCCATATGTAAATGAAATTTAGTTAGAAGATGTTGTGGAATGAAATCCCACAGAAAACCACTCCTTATCATTTGCAAGCTAATAGTTTTGAGTTTTTCAGATTCATTGATTGATGGGGGTGCGATTGCATGTAGCATATTTAAAGGAAATTCTAATAAACGAGGGTTGTTTCTTTTCTTTCTTCAGAGCCTCAAACATGCACTTTGAAAGACTTTCTGTGTGCAAATGGAGACTGTGTTTCAGCAAGATTCTGGTGTGATGGAGACTATGACTGTGCAGATGGTTCAGATGAGGTAGGCATCTTCCAGAAAAAGCATTTCTTCAGAGAATTTT
The DNA here is from genome assembly GCF_049639895.1 of Pseudopodoces humilis. NCBI lineage: Eukaryota > Metazoa > Chordata > Aves > Passeriformes > Paridae > Pseudopodoces > Pseudopodoces humilis. The sequence goes on from NC_142207.1 coordinate 4,921,514, forward strand.
ATTTTGTTTTATATTTTTGGAGAATGGATTTCTGCAGAGAAATTTCCTCAAAGACAGCAGTGGGAACTCTGCACATGAATCCATGTATGCAAATATCATTACTAAATTAAAACCAAACCTCTTTATGTAATTATTCTAAAAGGAGGACATGCAAATAAATCAAGTTTAAGAGTATCCTACATCTTCTTGTCCCAGCAATGATCTGAACCTCTTCCCATCCTGGAAATTGTTTGTGTCCTGGTTGGGAAACCATTCTTTTCACACATAGCACTGGTTTGGTTTGAGAGATTTTTTTTGAGAGAACAATGAAGACTGTTTTTTGTGTATCAGAAGCTCACTAGGTAATACTTTGCTGGTTTCCTGTTCTCTTTTTTTTCCTTTTTTTCCTTCTCCTTTCCTGTCAATATGAGACCTCAGGTGTTTCCCAGCTATTTGGAGAGTGTAAGCCACCATTTTTACTCATATCCACAGATATATTTAATTTCACAAGACTCTAATTATTACATATTCCATAGCATGTAAAATTATGGGCTGTAACTTGTGTCACCAGCTGCATATTTACCAGTGTTTCTATTAAACCCTTGATCTTGTTTATTGGTTGTTTCCTTTGTACCAGAGGTATTGTGAAACAGGCTGTTCTCGGGACCAGTTCCAGTGCTCCAATGGCCAGTGCATCTCAGCAAAATGGAAATGTGACGGTCATGAGGACTGCAAACTTGGGGATGATGAGAAAAATTGTGAACCAGGTATTGTTTTAAATAATGCTGAAATATAAAATGAAGCCAGGAATAAATCAGAGTGAAGGAAGAATATAAATCATCAAATCAAGATTTCTTGGTCACTAATAGTAGCGAGAAAACATAAAAAAATCTGAAATACTTCATGTTTTGAGTTTGCATCATTGTGCCTTCCTACTGGTGTTTTGAAAACTCTACTTATGTACAACTCTGCAGTGTGAACCTTGATGGGGCATAGGAATTTAATTTAATTATTTTGAATTGTAATTTGATAATTAATACTCAACATATAAAATTCTGTTTTGAAATCTTGGTGGGTCCTGAAATACTTTTCTTTATGATATTTATTCAAAGTTTAATAGACCTTATGCAAAGATTTTGTCTATTAAATTATTATTGTTGTTATTTTTTTTTTTATTTTTGATTTCTTGGAAAATACAGTTGTTTATTTTTGCAGGAATTTTCCTAATTTTTTTTTGTAAGTTAGATGTAACTGATAAGTTACATAGGCTTCTATGACAAAAGTCTCCTGATTCACAGCACAACAAAAAACATCCACCTTCATATTAAAATGTCCTGCTAAATATTTATGTATTTTAATTGTAATAATGTATACTTTCCAAAAAGATGGTTTTCTAAAAATTTAGCTTATTCAATTATAAATTAGCTACATTTACCTAAATTCTAAGCCCATTTTAAGGAATGCAATTTTTTAAATATATTCATTCTATGAATACATGCATGTGTGTAGTTGCCTTCGTTACCAAGCATAAGGAAAAAACAAAATTAAATTTCTAAGTGGAAAAACACAAATACCTTTTCACTATAGTTATACAATTCATTTAGGATTTCACAATTCAGATTTTTCAAATATTTTATTGTAGCTTACAAAACTGCTTAGACACCAGCTTGCTCACTAGATTAACCAGAAGAAAACTTTAATTCAAAATCAATTTGTTCCTTAATTGTCTTTTTCTTCATGCTAAAATATGTGTTTGTAACCAGCATCTCCAACCTGCTCTTCAAGTGAGTACGTGTGTGCAAGCGGAGGCTGCATTTCCGCATCTTTGAAATGCAACGGGGACTTGGACTGTGCAGATGGATCTGATGAGGTACCTGACACATTTCTGGTGGTTTGGTTCTTTTCCTGATGTGATTTTTTTTGGTTATTTTTTAGGTGTTGAAATAATTGAAAGGGCAAATAGGGTTTTCTTGAATCCTCTGAGTACTGTCAGATGATAACTTAGCCCCATGGTTGAATGTTTCTGTGCTCTGGGGACAGGTTTTGGAGTGCAGAAATTTGTTTTCTCCAAGTCAAGCCCCAAGCCCTGCTCTGGGGTGGTTTCCATCAGGGACTGCTCGCCTCTGGCAGCGTAGACAAGTTGTTGTTGCTCTCATTCGTTAATCCACAGCTCATGTCTGTGTTCACACAGATGGATTGTGTAACAGAATGTAAAGAAGATCAATTTCGGTGCAAAAACAAGGCCTACTGTATCCCTGTGCGATGGCTTTGTGATGGGATCCATGACTGTGTGGATGGCAGTGATGAAGAAAACTGTGACCAAGGCAAGAGACACTTCTCTAAAAAAGTTTATTGGTCTTTTTTAAACATTGCAAGTAAGTGGTGCCCTTGCCATGATGAGTGGAGAAAGGAAAGTTCTGTGACCTCTTCTGACAGGGTACAGCAGCTCAACAAGTGATTTGCAGGAATAAGCAAAACTTAGGTTGTTTATGACTTGTTTCCCCTTTCTGTTTCCCTCCCCAGTGATGAAAAGGTCATGTTGTTACTGGAAGCATATTCTTTTTCATCAAGGAAATCAGCAGTAAATCTGGTTAATTTTAACTTTTATAGGCCACAATAAATTATGAAGCCATGCACAATAAATTACACAGCTGTGCAATATAACGAACAGTTGCTAAGTAAGTCATCTTAAGAGCCCGGGTTTCTGTTTCTTTCAGAGAATCATAGAACACTTTGGATTGGAAGACACCTTAAAATTTATCCAGTTCCAACCCTCTGCCATGGACAGGGACATGTTCCACTGTCCCAGATTGCTCCAAGCCCCGTCCAACCTGGCTTTGGACGCTTCCAGGGATGGGCATCCAGAGCTTCTCTGGGCAACCTGTGCCATTGCTTCCCCTTCTTTTTGTGTTTGTCCAGGAGCAACTTGCTCATCCACAGAATCCTTCTGACACATCTTTACTTCCTCTTTGTTGGGGTAGATCACTCCTGGGCATGGATGAGGTGATGCTTGGACACCAACCAGGCTCTCCTGGGCCCCTCTTCCCTCCAGGGCTTTCCCAAGCTGATCCTGCAGAAGCCAAAGCGTAGGGAGCTGTTCTGCACCCTCCTTGCAGCCCTAAGAGTCTTGAACTCCCCCATTCTGTGGTCACTGAAGCCCAGGCTGACCTTGAGCTTCACGTTCCTCACCAGCCCCTCCTCTAAGTCTAATTTAAGTTTTTTTCCTAAAGAATAATTTTAGTTGACATCCTCTTGGGTTTTTTCCTGGATTTTTCTTCTTTCTTTTTCTTTAAAGTGGTCAGCTCTATCCCATCTACAGTCATGTGTTCTGTGCATAAAGTCAAAGCATAATGATGTACAGTTATATGTGATAATAATCAGCTATGAGGCAAATACAGTAAAATATTCTTTCTTTAAGTCTAGTACACAATACTTAAGACTAAAGGAAAAGGGAAAAAAAAAAGACATAACGTGGGGATGGTTAAGTTTGAAGGAGAGACCAGAAAATTCATAAAATGTGAAGAATAATACAGAGATGTTTAGGTGCAAGAAGACAGAAAACAAAGTGATAAATAAGTGATAAAACAAAAGAACCCAACAGTCTAGTCTGTTTTAAAACTGCTTTTAAAATATCTGGACTGTATCTCTTTAAAACCCAATGAAGTGTAAGTAAATAGTAACACACTTATTTTATCTGATGCCCACATTATTCTTTGGGTAGCATAATGGAGCCTCTGTGAACTGCAAATTGCTTATAATACAATAAGAAGCCTATTCCTAGTTGGTTATTGCTATCATACTTTGTATTTATGTCACAATTATGATTCTGTTGCAGAAATCTATTTTATAAAGGAATTATGACAGGCAGAGCAATCACATGAATCAAATACCAGTTTATCTCACAGATAACCAATTTTTTCATCTTTGGAAATACAGCAAACACAAATGGAGTTTTATTCTATGGCATTCTAAAATAATATCCATAATATTTATCTGTGGCCCACTGTGCATGTTTACAAAAATAACTCTCTTCAATCTTATTAAACAACTAGAATGATGGTTATATTGTGATTACACACACTATTATTTGGATTCATGCCTTTCATCATGAAGAGTACTTGAATTTTATATATTTTCCTTGGATAATTATGCAGGATATTTCTGTTAATGTTCATAAGTTATATTTGCCATGGGAGTGAATTATACCTGGTAGCAGAGTGTGAGAGTTCAACATCCTTTTATGCAATGGGCATTTAATGGAAATTAGTTTTTTGGGGGGAAAAAAGTTCAGCCGTTCTTAACCTTTATAGCAAAAGAAAGCCTTCTGTTGATTTTAATGAGGTGTGAACAGGGCACTGAATGAACAAGTAAAAAGACACTGAAGCCTGATCTAGCTCTTAGAGTGGGTGTAATGCATTGAGGTAAGCCACAGTGAGAGTTTTGGCATTATCATATAAAATTTCTTTGTTTCCTTCCCTGCAGGCATACAGCTTTATTTCTTTTATACTTCACCCCTCTCAGGAAACTGAAAATCCACTTACACAAAAAAATGTGTTTTATAGGAAATAAATTGCAAGATCTTTCCATAACTTTGTTGATTGGTAGTGTTAAAATTTAGTCATAACTGGGAAACAAATTCTTATCGCGACACACATTAAAACTCAATCCACCTTGAAATAATTTTTAAAGCTGGCGAGCACTCTGCCCTAAAACATTTTTCCTCACTCTATGTTCCCTTTTGTTAGATGATTCTGAGTTCAATACATCCTGAGGATACATGGAAGATTTTATTCCTTCAGCTTTCTGTGTTCAATAAATATCCTGGTGAGGCATTTCAAGAGTTACAGACAGGAAGATCCTGTCAGAGGTCGCTTAATTTTATCTGTTCTGTGCTGGACCTTTCCTAGATACAGCATTTCGAGGTTCTGGGGATTTTCCAAGCCTGACCAAACCTGTTGCTGCTCAGGAGAAGAAAAAGGTGCTGCCTCATGGCTGGTGGGCTGCAATCACTTTTTCTCTGACAAGTGACTCAGAGAGTGGAGTAGGAATAAGCAGAGGATCAGACATTCATCAGAAACAAACCTGAAGTGGCTTTTCACATATTTGGCTCTATTTCTGTTTATTTTATTCTCTGATAGCCCAAATTACTGATGTGCCAGCCAGGCCTTTGCAGAGAGTCTCCACCACCAAAGAGAGTCGCAGACAGGGAGTTTAAACATCTCCTGACTAAATGCAAATGGAACGTGCCCAGCTGGTCACTTGTTTGGTCGCTGTGTTTGGAAATTCCCAGCTAGCAGTCAGGAACAAGTGTTTGCTCAAGGAAGAGATTTTTGAATGAGTATTCCTCTGCCTCTCCAACCTGTTCCTTTGGGATCTGTAAATTCAGTAATGCTACCTGTGTTACTCTGCAAATAGTATGTGATAAGTGGTTGTAGTGGTTTTATAAAAGCTGACACTCTTTTGTCTTTTTTGTTTTCCTGCCTTTTTTTTTCTATCATCTTTTCATCTTCCCAGGGGGAAATATATGTAGAGCTGATGAATTTTTGTGCAACAATTCCCTCTGCAAACTACATTTTTGGGTTTGTGATGGTGAGGATGACTGTGGAGATAACTCTGATGAAGTTGCTGAAATGTGTGGTATGGCACTATATTTTTCAGAATTTTTTGTATAATAAAGCAAGAATGGCATTTAAGACACACAAATATATAAAGGCATGTGTGTCTCAAATTTTGTTCTGCTTTTAGAAGATAAGCTTGAATTATAGGATATAGTTTTCTTTTGTTATTGCTTTCCATGTAATTTCAGATATTTGGTATTTGCTATTTCTTGAGAAATAATGAAGCTTCTCTGTAGGAAACCCACAGGGGGAGGAAAAAGTAACTTGTATGATGTAATATTGAGCATCATTACACTTCCTACTTCTATTGCCTTTTTTCTGCCATATTTACTGGTTCCCAAAAAAAAACTATAAATCATCCTTATCACAAAAAAACCTCTCAGTGAAGAAATTATATTGCCACCTGTATCCAAAGTATACAGTTGTATATATATATATATATATATATATAAATAAATCTGTATGGAGCCAAAGTATCTGGCTTTGATGTGCTCTTAAAAAAGGATTAACAGCTGGGTACAAGCTCATTCTTTTCTTTGCTGTGCAGTAAAGTTTCCCTGCCCTCCAACGAGGCCGTACAGATGTAGAAACAACAGGGTTTGTCTGCGGCCTGAGCAGATTTGCAATGAGGTCGATGACTGTGGTGATAACTCGGATGAAGATCACTGTGGTAGGTGATATTACCTTTCAAGGCATTCAGATCAGAGAAAACACCTTGAAGGCAAATTTTGTTACACACATCTGCTTGTCCTTCAGTAAAACTTAACTGATCAGAATTTGAAACTGAAAGAAATTAAGCTTGAAATAATTTCCAGCTGCTTGATGCTTCGTGGTCATTCCTATTTGTATGTGTCTAAAATAATCGGAGACTCTTAAATACTGATTTGTTTTTCTCCTATTAACCTGTAATTATGTAGATAAAATCACGTATAAAGCCAGACCGTGTAAAAAAGATGAGTTTGCTTGCAATGACAAGAAATGCATTCCCATGGAGCTGCAGTGCGATTGGTTTGATGACTGCGGAGATGGCTCAGATGAGCAAGACTGTAAAATAAGTGAGTGGGGCTGGCAAAATGTTTTCTTGATTGTAGCAGAAAAGAAACAATTAACCCAGACATTCATCTGTGCAAGACCTATTGAACAGTACAGAACTCAGTTTAATGTAGTTCCTTCTTTTAGTTGAAAATGGATGGAATTCTGTACCACAAGAGAAATGCAAATTGTATAGCAATTCAAGTTGTAGAGGATCCTTGGTGTAGTTACAAGTTCTTCACAAAATTTAAGTACAAGTTGATTGTATTTTGTTTCATAATTGCAACAATAAAAATTTTAGTGTTAAATCTTTTATGGAAAATGTATCTCAGTTAAATACTGTCATTGTATAAAAAAAATATACATTAAATTATGTAGATGTAGATAAACACTGTAATGTCATTTTTTGGTTAAAAATTTTCCTGATCCTCTTTAAATTGAAAGATGAATTTTTTATTTGTTTTTGTCACTTTAGGTCTCATTTTTAACACTTTAAACAAATCTATCAGGGATTTTTTAGACATTTTGTTTCTGTTTAGGTGTCGCTGAATATACATGTGAAGATAATGTGAATCCTTGTGGAGATGATGCATTCTGTAATCAAACAAAATCATCCCTTTTGTGTCAGTGTAAACCTGGATTTCAGAGAAACAGGAGGAATAGACAATGCGAAGGTAAAGATATTTTCCATCTTCCCGTGTTGTAAAATCTTAAAACTCAGTTCTGTAGACAATTTTCTGTGCTGGAGAAGGAGATACATATCATGTTTGATTTTTTTTTTTTTTTTCCCCCACAGTGTAAAAGCTGTTTGATAGCTATGGGATTAAGAAATAAAAAAAAAATTAAAAAAAGAAACAGAAAGGATTTACAAAATGTAGATTCATACATTTTGTCTTGAGAGGTTCTCAAAGATTTAGCATTAGTTGTGAATGTAAAAAGGTTCAAGTCAGGTTATTAAATAATTTAAAGAGTAAATGGATTTTTTTAAGGTCTAGTAGATTATTTAACATTGGTGTTAAGGCTGGCATATGAGAATATTTTGAGATGCTTAAAATAATGAAGATGCATAATACAAAATTGAAATCAAAGTAAACAGATAGAAAGTGAAATTCCTTAGGAAATGCAGTTTTAATATGTATGATGCCATACTGGTCAGCAGGAAAATATTTATGAGTTCCCTTTGTTCATGATTGTATAAATCATGTATGATTCCCTTTGTTGCATGACTGTATGGACATGTTAAATAATAGTGTATTAAACAATGTGCAAATAAATTGCAATTTCTTTTCTTCCTAGATATCAATGAGTGCATGATATTTGGTGCCTGCTCCCAACAATGCCATAATTTAAAGGGCTCTTACAGATGTGTGTGTGAGAAAAATTATAAGGAGAGGAATAACAGTTGCATAGCAAAAGGTAAGGGTGTATAAATCAAAATAGACCATACTGTCATTTGTTATATAGATTGTCCATATTTTTTGAAGCAAATTTGCCATGGGAAGATCATATTAATGATTCATTAGTATTTCACACATAACATGGACTCTCTCAGGATTTGGCATCATTGCCTGTTACTAAAGAAATCAGATTATGACATGGGAACAAACAGGATTACTAATTGAAGATAATAGCTTGTTATTATAGGAACATAGACATAATTCTGACAGTTTATAATTTAAAAATCTGGGAATCATTATCCTAAATCTGAATATGTTGTCCACAAGCTTCATTTCCACTGTAACACTGTTCATGCTTCCATCTTTCCCTCACTGATATTTGCTTTAACCAAATTCTTCTTTGTTCTTGCATTTATCAGGAGGAAGGGACAAACAATGTTTGATATTTCATACTCATAAGGAGGAAGTGTGTTGGACAGACATTTTAAATCGATGCTCTATGGATAAATGTGATATGAATGGGGAAATAAAAGTAATCCAAATACATTCTAAATTATCAAGCAGATTTCAAACTTTCTCAAAACTCAATGAATTGATATCAGAGAATATTTTCTTATGAATAATATTCTTTGCAACATCTGGATCAAGATGGTATCTGGCTATCTAAAATGAGATGTAAGACACAGGTTCCGTTGCAGTCAATTTCAAAACTTCACTGCCTTCACTAAAGATAATATCATTCCACTTCTAATTTCCAATTGAGCAATTTAAAAACCTGTTTATTGACAGCTCTGTGTTCCTTAAATATACAAATTTAGGACCCTCTAAAGACAGCATACACATAAATACATGGGATTCATATGGGCTGAATGCAGAATACCCTGTATTTTTATATACTGCTTAAAAATGTTCAAATTCTTATATTACATACTCCTTAAAATATGGTCCTGGGTGTTTCATTGTCTGCTTGGAGAGCAGTGAGACTGATATGTTGATACCAGAATATCAAGAGTTGCATTTATTTCCCAGAATGTTTCTGCAGTCTTCATCAGAAAATAATTTTATCAGAAATTATATCAGCTGAACGCCAAAAAGCTACTTGAGTTAAACACACTGATTTTGCATTAGTTGACATTTACCTTATTTTTGTTTCATTATAATAATCCCTAGGCTCTGAAGATCAAGTTCTCTATGTTGCTAATGACACTGACATCCTGGGTTTTGCATATCCATTCAACTACAGTGATGCTCATCAGCACATATCACATATTGAACACAATTCAAGGATAACTGGAATGGATGCATATTTTCAAGGGGATATGATTGTTTGGAGCACTCAGTTTAATCCAGGAGGGATTTTCTACAGAAAACTTCACGACAGAGAGAGAAGGCAGAGTAACAGTGGCTTGATAGTAAGTGATCAAAATCAAAGATTAAATCACACAAATTCCATTCTATTTATTTTTCTGTTCTGACTCTTCTACAATAGCACGGGGTGATTCAGTAAATTAAAATGTCTACCTGAGAATGATTTTATTTCAGTGATATATATGGCTACTAACACCTTTCTGTTTAAAACTCTAGATTTGGTAGAGTCTCCAAGGCAACACAATTGTAGGATTTAAAAAACTTTCCTACAAAGAAGTAATCACTATGTTTGAAGCTTGGGAAGTCTGTATACTATCAAGATGTTTTTATTTCAATAGAGAAAAGGGAAGAATATAATTTATAGAAGAAGAAAGCCATGAATTTCAAACCTTTGGAAGACAGAAAATGGAGATAGGCTAAACATAAGCTTAATTTCTACAGTGATCATATAAACAATAATATTGGTAAAGTTATGACATATAGTTAAACATCAGAACAATTAGTATTTATTCCCATTTTTATTGAACTGCATAGTCTCTTACTTTGAATAAGCATAAATGTAAGTTTGGACTTTGCAACAGAAATGTGGATTTTCATAAGCTTGGGTAATTTCAAGTGGTCTTAGCTTGAAAATAAAATAAATGCAGGTTGTTACTCATTTTGCCTAAAATATTTTTACAAAATTCCCTAGGAAATGGTATTGCTGAACTAAAGATAATAATGTGGTCTTTACATTGGTGTTTCTATAATGCTGTAAATTCAGATTATGGGTTTTTTAGTCTTTATTGAATTTGATAACAGAGTAGAGTTTGTTTTTTTTTTTTGTTTTTCCTTGGCCAGTTTGAAAAAAAAAAACACCTGTCTGGCTGTTTTATGTTTCCTTAAACTTAGGAGAAGTAACAGCGATGACCTCCTGTCACATGGCTGCTTTTATAGAATAAACAGGAGTAGCAACAGTACCCCGGTCTTTCATCTATAATTCATACACATCTGAAACCACTTCTGAGTACATTCCATACAAAAGCATTTCCTCTCCAAATGAATGACATTCCTGAACTTTGACACCAGCAGGGCAAAAAGCCTCGGGATGTAGGCACCAATGGACCCTGGAAATACCTGGAGGCCGTTGTGGCATCTTTATAAGGCTGGCTGAAAACCAGCACTTCCACCAGGCCAGCAGAAGTGTCTAGATTTTGTTCAGAGTGTATGGAAAATAGATCTGAAGTACAAAATAATGGCCAGGATCTCTAGTAAGTCAGCTCTGTCACTGGAGTTTTGCAGAACGATATTGAAGGTGTGGAGTAATTCTACTTTGGAGCTTATCTCTTTTAAATGTGGTGTATATATATATATATATCTGCTAAAAAACTCCTGACAAAATGGTCTCTGTTGAGTTATTCATTGGAAGATAATGAATGTACAAAGCCTTGTGAAGTTAGTGTTGAGAAGGAATTTATTTATTTTCTTTCCTTTTGGGGGGCAATCTGCAGATGCATTCTGCAGCCAGAGCAGCTTGCTGACCTACAGCCTCTCTAATGGATCAAACGCTTTCTTAGAGGTCCATAAAATTGAGCATAAACTTCCTTCAGACATCTTCATAGCCCAGGGATTGAAATTTTCACAGCTGATTTGTCATTTTCCCCCTGTTTAAACTAATAGGGAAAAAATAGTCTTAGAATTATTATTTTCCTAATGTACTGGAATATTTTTCCATTTTCTCATCCTTTTTCACTGTTATCTGAGAATACCTTTTATTCACTTCCTTTTTTATTCAAAGATAAAGAAAAACATCATTTTTTTCAATATACCCAATGTTCCCCTGTCTCTTCAGTGCAGGTAGGTCCTTGTGATGATGTTTGATCCAAGCCAGACAAAGCTTTTTTACAATCTGAATGTGGAAAATGCACAGACTGTATTTGAATGTATCTTGGACACTTCCCATTTGTATTTGTGAAACATTTGCTTCACATTGTGCTTAACTATTCAGCTATTTTCCCAGCATTATCTCATTAATATTCAAATATTGTTGCCTTTTTTGCAGCTGATCAATAGGTTAATTGGTTTTATAGTGCTGCTTTAATATTGCCACAGAAATTTGGTTTTAAAAAGCTTGAGAATTTCTGAATTTTAACCCAAGTTTTTTTTAAATGGGTAAGTTTTCAAAGGTTACATTATAACTTTTATATCTAGACTTTGATATGTAAATCAGGACAGTAAACTTGAACAAAGTCACCTGCATTTTCAGGTAATTACATTAATGCAAAAATCCATCTCAACCAAAATTGCTCCATGGAATTAGCATATCAAGAGCGTTCCTCAGAGAATAGCTTTAAGTAGCTCTCCTGATTTTCTGTGAAAAGGCGTTTAAGACTGGTTCAAATTCAAGCATTAAAGGAAATAGTAAATATCAATTCTTCAGAGTTTATTGACAGATGCAGAAGAGGATTTCATCCCAGTCGAGTTCAGGCAGTCAAAGTGTGCATCATCGCATACCAAAGAATTATGAAAAAATACTTTTTTTAAAAATCAACTGTGATGTGACCCTGTTTTTACAGAAATATTGTTTTGTAAATGCAGTGATGGATTTTGCTGCTTTTTTATTCCTCTAAATAGAAAAGTAAGGTTCTATATATCTATAAAATACACCTTCTATGACATTTTTGCAGAATTAAAAGTTTACGAGCAATGAACTCTCTAAATTCACCCTTGTGGTCCTATTATTTCACCTAGAGAATGAAATGACCTTTATTTTATGATGACAGTAGTCTACAAATGTCTTGTGGTATTAGGGAACTCTGACACTTGAGGAAAAACAAGTTATTTTAGGATTTTCTTTCCTGGTTTTTAGTTATGTGGCTTTGTAGCATTTTGTCGCTTCATTTTTTAAGGAATATCTGTTTTTTGTTCATAATTTAACTTGATGTAGTTATAACTAAGTATGCAAATGTTTGTATGTGTAAATTAGCTCATGCTGGTCTTGAGGTTTTTATGATACACTACATTCCTGTTGGAAAGAGTTGGGTAATCCTATTTTACAGGTGATACTCATTTCTGCAGGAATTCCAGTAAACTCTAGAGAAACTTGAATACATAATACATCTCCTATTTGCAATATGAACTCCCATCCTTAGGACCAACTTTTAGAGCTAAGCCTTAAAGATTAGGAAAAAAAATATGGAGATCCCACATTTGATAAATTTGATGTCATAATCAGCCAAGCCTCTTTTATGTGTGAAGATGAATATTCATGAATACAGAGGTAATTTTATGCAGTTTTTTAATTGCGGTGATTTTCTCTACCCTTGGCAGTCACTCCTGAGGATGGGCTCACATTGCATTCACTGAGGGCTTTGGGAAGGACCACCATGCTGTGGTTCTGCATGGAATAAAATAGATGTTATAGTCTTAAAACTTCCTTTTCCTTCGGTTTCAAATTACAGTCCATAACACTCATCTGCTTCAGTACCAATAGCTCAAGTAGTTGATGCCAAAGTGACTTTTCCGTAAGGTGGGTAGCCTTAAACTTGAGGAAACAGATTTGAAGCATTGACTTGTTCTTCTGCATGGAATAGAGGTGTCAGCAGATCCCTCAGAGCTGAACTCCTGCAGGTGCTGTTTACCTCTTTCCAGCAAAGTGCTTCTGAAAAAATGACACGAATCCGTGGCTGTGCAGCTGCTGTGAAACACCATTTCCACCAGTCTGACTGCAACATCTGTTCTTTTCAGTGTCCAGAGTTCAAAAGGCCCAGGGGCATTGCTGTGGACTGGGTGGCTGGGAATATTTACTGGACTGATCATTCCCGAATGCACTGGTTCAGCTACTACACAACTCACTGGACCAGCCTGAGGTACTCCATCAATGTGGGACAGCTGAAGGGACCCAACTGCACCAGGCTCCTCACCAGCATTGCAGGAGAGCCATACGCAATCGCTGTAAATCCTAGAAAGGGGTATGTATCCTTCAGCATCACCCTGATTTGGTAAGTCAAAAAAACTGCAAAATGGGGAAAGGGAAAGAAAATTATCTTTGCAATTGTCTACGCTTTTCCAAGTTGTTTATTTAATTTCATGTTCAGCTTACCTGAGTGTAAGCCGAGACCTCTGCTCTGCCAGGAATGTTGAAAGGCTCGCAACAACTGAGCATCAGTGAAGTGTCTTGAGGCTCTGTGTAGGCATTCAGCTTAATTTTTGTGTTCAATACTTTCAGGATGATGTACTGGACAGTTATTGGGGATCGTTCTCACATAGAGGAATCATCTATGGATGGTACTCTGAGAAGGATACTGGTTCAAAAGAACCTGCAAAGGCCTACAGGTAAACATAATATTTTTCTCAAATGCCTGGTGCTCACTAACTCAGGAAGATTTTGGTTTCTCAGCTAAAAAAAAAACAACAAAAACCAAAACACCAGACAAAACACACAAGAAACAGGAATTTTCTTCTATTTAGTACCTGAAAATACTTTAGTAACATCCTTCTGTGTTTTCTTCCTTTAATTCATGGTTGAAAATAAATGTCCAGGGAATTTTAAAATTTTTTCATCAGACATTTAACACAGGCCCATGTAGAGGGAATACAAAGAAAGAGTTCAAACCTTTACAATTTCCTCCTAAATAGGACTTCACTAATATTGTTTACACAGTTCTTAAATTTATTACCACATATGGTTCTCCTATTTCAAATAAAAGGGAGTGAAAGTTTGAGCACTTGGGCTTGACTTCACAGGATTTACACAGAAATGACTATCACAGGAGTATTATACACATCAAACAAATAGAAACACTTCTTTTATCTCTGACACCATGAAAGATACACTGAGAATGTTAGTTATTTATTAATTTGTACTTAAATCTTCTCATTCAAATGCAAAGAATAATTTAAAGCTGGGGAGTGGGGACTGCTTCTAAAACATGTCCCTTACAGGTCCTGTGTATCACACAACACTAACACATTGTGATTGCTTTTACCAGAAATTATTCCCTTTAGCCATATCCCTGAATGCCTGTGTTTCTTTTAAGTAGGGTTTTTTTAAATGGAGTTTTAAGTGTAAACATATTTCATTGGTCTATGAGTCAGATTTTCTCCACTTGTTCTCATCTATCTGTAGCTGATTAATTTATGACCTTAAGAGGAGTATTTTCGCTGTTATGTATAATTTCTTTTGATGTATTTTTCCTGATTTACCTACTTACATAAATAGGAAGAAAAATACCTTTTCCCATTTTTATTAAAGATGCACTGCAACTTCAAAAGCTCAGAATGAAATTATTTTATGGTTCCAGTATCTTCTTCAGGCTGAAGTTTTTGACATGACCTAAAATGGCATAGTAACCATTTAATCTTCATCTGTTAAGAATGGACTATTTGATCTAATTATCGCTTAGAGGCTGGGTTTTCATAATATCATTGACCTTTTATTGTCTTTTGTTTTCTTGTTTCATATACAGATGAATATATATATATATATGCCAATATAAGTCTTGCAGCACTAATGAAATCAAAATAATCTGATTTTTAATTCTGTAAGACTGCATGGGAAGTACTGGTGCTAGAAATGGGACCACAATTAAATATCTGTGGAAACAGGGTGCAAAGACTCCATGAATCCTGAACTGCTTGTTTTTAACACAATATCACACTGGTGCAATTGGCATATTAGATTTTGGTTGGGAGAACAGGTTAGAGGATTTATTTCTATATTTAATTCCCACCTGGAATTTCTATCCCTACCTGCTGAGGAGAATGTGTTAGAAAAGGTGCTGACCTTGGGCACAATAAGGTAAAGAAAGTCAAAAACCATGATTGCTCCAAGGGGAAGGTTTAAGTGGGAGCTGTGATATTTTATTATTTTTGGTGTCCAGTCTTTTCATTGCCACAATATTTTGTGTACATAAGAATATGAATGACATAAAAATGTAGAGTTGCATAAAAATGTGAATTTTTTTTTCAGGTTTTATGTTCCTATTTGAACTTTATCTCCTTTGTAGGTCTCGTAGTTGATCAGTTCAGCCAGCGCTTGTTCTGGGCTGATTTTGAGTTATCTGTTATTGGCAGTGTTCTTTTTGATGGATCCGACTCAGTTGTGTCTGTGAGCACGAAGCAAGGTATGGAGAGCCTTGGTACAACATGATTCCTATTTCATTTTATTATTTTATTTTATTTTATTTTTTTTTTTTATTTATTTATTTTATTTTATTTGGCTGAAGATTCACTATTCAGAGGGAAGGATATAAGCAAAAAAAATCTGTCATTATTAAGTAATATTTTGTGTTTTTTCAAACATTATCTAAACAGATAATATTTTAGATAATTTAATTTTAGCTTTATGATAATCTAATAAAATTACCTTAGGGGAAAAAAGATTCAATGATATGTGCAGATCTCCAGATTTAGGTATTATTGAGCAACATTGTGGTTAATATTTAGCCTTGGTCTCACTTGCACTTATATTATTTTTTAATTTATTATATTATTATATTATTATTAAATTATATTATTATATTATTATGCCTGCATTGAATGGGAGTTTTAAGGGTTGCAGTTGATCTGAATCAGTTCTGTGAGTTTGGCTTAATAATAATGGGCTTGGCTTTCAGGTCAGTGAGAAATCACAGAATTCCCCTAACAGAATGGGAATGAAGAAAGTTCTTTTTGGTCTAAAATCTTATGGTGAGGCATATTGTTTTCAATTGCACAAATGGCTTTTTAACAATGTGTCAAGTAAGAAATTTATGAAATTTCAGTAGAAAAGAGAAGGAACACATTCAAAAGCATGTGAAAGCAGCCTTTTGGGGAGGATTGCTTAGTGGGCAGCTGGTTCTGGAGAATTGTCAGGGCGCCATTATTCCTGGTGCTATTGAGTGTTCTAACCCAGAGTTCACCAGGATATTCTGAAATATGCTAGGAGGAATCTCCCATAATCCTAATTGGGCAGGACAAGATTGAAATAATCTTATTTTGGTTTAAAGGTGTTTTATTCCACAATTTGTATCAATATACATGAAGATAATTATCTGAAGAGAGATCACTTTGAGTGTAGGGGTCTGACCACAACCTCCTCTAGCACTGGACCAAAGGAAAACTGGGGATTTTAGAAATTGCTTTGCAATGAGTGTAAAACCTTCAACCCATTGAATTAAACACGCATTAAAGAATGAATTAGAATTCATACATATTTTTATGAAAATGACATACTGAGTACCAAGCATTGATAGCATGAAAGAACAATTGGAAGAAATAAAGGCTACTGATGAAATTAAGTAAATACAAGGGAAATACAAACCCATTTTTAGAGTAAATGGAGAAAATAGCTGGCAGAAGGTATCACATTGGTTTTTTACGGCTTCAGAAAGAGATACATCTCAGGCAAAGAAGTTTTAGTTAGAAACTATTACTTTATTGAGGGTAAATGTGAAATTCTACAGCCAGTTGTACACAGGAAATCCAACTGGTGGCTTAATAGGCCCTCAGAGCTCTTAAAAATGAGGAGCTGGTAGAGTTAACAATTTCTTTTGCATTAATTTACTATAATTGTGATTTTAAAAAAGTGTAGTACAAATCCTAGCATTTCAAATATGTTAGGAAGGAGCTGAAGAAATGTTTTGTCAGAATAATTTCTTTGATGTGAAGCAAAATGACCTCTTTCTTCCTTGTCACATACATCTATTCAAAGTGTTGTACGTAAGGAACAAGCAGAACAAGTCTGTTCTAATTAGTGACTTGTTACTAAAGGGTTTCCTTTTTTTCAATGATCAGCCAGTTTCTGAGGCTCAGTTGTGTGGAAAACTGATAAAAAGCTTGTAATTCAAGTTGTCTGCAAAATGGGAGAAGTTTCTTTGAGGAAGATTGCTTTTCTTAAAGGTAGTTTTTGTGGGGACCAAACAAGCTGTCTGAAAAATCATGTCCTTAGGTGTTAATCATAGCAATTAATTGAATTTTACTTTAAAAAAAGTTGTTTATTGTTTGAAAATTAATATATATTTATATTTACTATCCATTTTTATTCAAGGTTTACTGCATCCACATAGGATTGATATTTTTGAGGATTACATATATGGAGCAGGTCCTAAAAATGGTGCATTTAGAGTGCACAAATTTGGCAAGAGCCTTGTAGAATATCTAAGTGTGGATGTTGATAAAGCAAAAAGTGCCTTGATTTTTCACCGCTACAAACAAATGGACTGTGAGTAAGCATAATTGCTTTAAATTCAATATCACCTCAGGGGGGATAAAAGTAACCAAGTTGTATAAACCAGAGCTTGATTGTACAAAGTGAAAATAGTCATATTTCTTGATATAATTTTGATGCATTTTCACTCATTTGAAAGGACGCTGGACAAATCTATACACAAATGTCTTTTGTACTTTCACTGTAACTGAGATATAAAAAAAATTGGAAGAGAAATGAATAACAATCCCTCTAGCCAGAAGCAGATGAAATTTTTTTATTCCCTGTTACCAATACATTTTTTGGTAATAGAATAAATTCTCTCCTCTGGTTGGTCTGGCACTGCTGTTTGAGGGAGTGTGTTCAAGGACTTGAGGCTGCTGATATCCTGGGAAGTGGAAGTGTACCAGAATTTTTGTATCTGATTATTTATCTTTTCTTAGCTTTAGAACATAGTTCTAAATTTTTTAAATGAAAAAAAAAAAAAACAACAAAACAACAAACCAAAACAGTATTTCTAATATTTTGTCTTTTTAAACAGTGCCTAATCCCTGCTTGGACCTGACGTGTGAATTCATTTGTTTACTCAACCCTTCTGGTGCAACATGTGCTTGTCCAGAAGGAAAGTCATTGATGAATGGAACATGCATTGATCAGAGCCTCCTAGGTAGGTGATGCAAACTGCAGGAAAACCAGAAAATAAACAGCTGGTCAGTTTTGGTCATTGCAAAAGGCCAGGCTGCCTGTGAGTGCAGAGTTTTGTGATGTTGTTCAATAAACAGCTAACACTGAAAGGAAAGGTGAAGAAAAAAGAATCCCTGATTGAAAAGATACCTCCCCTGCTAATATTCACCAAAATGAAAAATGAGCTTTCAGCTTAACTGGTACAAGGTGATACTTAAAAGTGAGTGGGTATAAATACTGACCAGAAGAAGTTTGAAAATCACTGAGGTGTTTTGGAACCCAAATTAAACGTGAGTCATTTAGGAGAGAAAAAACACTTCAGCAATGGTGAAAAGGCAGCGAGAGCAACACAGCAAATAATAATGACTTGGAGGCAACAGTCAAAGAAAGAGAAAAAATCTTGCAGCACTTTTATCTAAAATTATATCTTCTGGGAACCTCTATAATGACTAATACTGAGACACAGGAAACCAGATTTCAGGAGAAAAAAGCCTCTAAGTTCTTGCTGTATTTTAGCGATGGAAAGGAATCTTTTCCATAGAAGATTATTAAGTACTTTAAAACTGTCCTAGCTCTAATTTAGGCCAAACCTAGTTTGGTCATGCTGCTGGGATGATTTCTTAGCCAGCTTGAATTTTAAAGTCTTCTGGAAATCACAGAATAGCATTTTTTGTGTGTATTATGTGTATTAGGATGTTTTTCTGATGTTTAATTCAAGGCTCAGAAGTGCAAGTGATGGATATTTTGGTGAGATCCTCTGTGCTTAAAGTGCTCAATTTAGCAATTAAATTAATTTACCTGAAATTTCATCATTCTCTGGGGAAAATCTCACCAATCTATACTGCCTAGACTTTAAATATTGAATTAAGAGGACTGTGTTTTAATGTTCATGATGTGGTATAAATAAAATTGTCCAGCTCTGGACACAAACCAGTCAGACCCTTCCTGCTTCTCCAAGTGTCAGCTCTTTGTCCATCTCAGGTAGACACTTGCCAAGAATTCCTGCTGCTACAACACCACTTAAAAATTATTTCAAATTACCCATATTTATTACTGACGTGTTAAAGAATGGACAAAGAAAATAAATTTGTTTTTCATTGAAGACTTTTACCAGTTTGAACTCATCATTTCAGTAATGCTCCATTTTTACTAGTGGGCAAAAAGATTATGCTATGGTAATGTTTTCAGGAATGTGTGTTTTTATTAAAGATCTGAAGAGGTTTTTAAATTACTTGTTGTAAGTTTTTATGGGTAGACAGAAAATGCCTAGAGAAGCATTTTTAATATATTGATAATTTTCAGTACCTTCCCATGGCTGCAATATCTGTTATGACTTTTTAAAGGACTGCTGAATAAGTGTTTCCTTAGTGTTTTATTTACAGTTATATTCCAAGTAAAGTCCAATGTAGGCTTTTCCTTACTATTTTTTTATCTGTTATTTTTTAATAGTAGACTGCAAGTTTTGTAGTATCACAGACATTTCAAACTATGAATTGAAACTGCTGTATCATAGTACTCTCTAATAATGTTTTTGTACTATTTTGAGATTTTTATTTTTTCCTATTATTAAGTGTAAGTGAATGTTAAACGTTTGTCTCTTGCTGACACTCCAGCTTCCAAGTACCAGCAGACATTTCTGGAAAGATCAGAGTTGACCCCAAGATCAGCATCTTGAACAGATATAGGTTTATAATTAAAGGCTGACTGACAGTTACTTGTCACTAATAGCCTGGAAACAAAACCAGAATCAATTTATAAATCAGGTTATTTTCCTTTAGGAGGTTATACAGTACAGAATACAAGCTAGGAGCTGCAGTTTTCCTTTCCTGATGACAACCTAGAAAATGTATATGAAATATTCCAGACCCCACACATTCACCTTAAAGCTATATATATATATATATATATATATATATATATATATAATAGTTTAAAGCTATTCAGAGCTTTTTTGGCACAGTTAAGGATGTCCGTAACCCAAACAGAAAATCCTGCCTTGCTTGACTGTAGACTGTTGAAGGGTGGCCTGACAATCCAAAGGGAGGTTATACAGATGTATTTTTTTTCTATTGCTCTGCAACAAAATCCTGATTCAAAGTCAGTCAAAATATTCTTGTTGATTTTGGTGGTCTTCTGGTTTTTGAGGTGTTCTGGTTTAATTGTACTTGCACACAGCTATTTTAGGTCTTGTAAGAAGTCTTTTAGAAATTAGTAGCAGTTGTGGATATCAAGAACTAGTAGGGTTGAATTGTACTTTTTGAATAATATATAATTCAAGTTACAATGGAAAATAGTAGAATATTGAATAGTCATAATATATTTAATGCCTTTGAGTGTTTCTTGAGTCTTTTAAAATGGAGTAAGGAAACTAGTAATAGATTTCCATGACTTGGCAGAGCCAAAATGGGACAGCCATCTCCAGTTCAATTCAATTCCTTCTTAGTCTGTCTACCACAGTTTGGTGGCTGCAAGGTAATGTCAGTCTTGCTCTGTTCCTTGTGCTTTATTCCAAAAACTGACTCAGATTCTTGTTCACTGGATTGTTCAGTTTCTTTTTTTTTTTTTTTAATCAGAAGAAAATGATATAACTCCTAAAATTCTGCATACTGGTACTCCTGGCTTGGTCCATTGTGTTATTTTTTCTTTGTGAATCCTACGTGAGGAATTTTAAATATTGACTCCTCAGTGGTTTTCTGTAAGACTGAATCCAGATTGCCTCAGGCAGCTGTTTCCCCAGCACCTCAAGCAACTGATGAGAAACAGCTTCTGGGTTTGATTTGGAGTTTTCAAGCTGGAATCATTACAACATATGGCAGTATTGCATCATTGGGAATGTTTGGGGTTTTTTTGTAACAAAGTCAGTACAAGTTCCAGTGTTTTCTGAGACAAGCTTCCATCTCATTTTTCCCTGGATGACCGTGACTGATGGACCAGAGTTCTTTTGGGGTTTATTCATTATCTAAAACAGGCTGGACTTTTTCAGTTTAGAAGCTACTCTTTCATTTTCCTAAAGGAAAGAGCAGAGTACCACCTCATTTTCCTAAAGGAGACCCCTGGATTTGCACTCGTTAGGTTTCTTGTATCAAACTGTCTGTAACACAATGAAGCCTAAAATGTACCCAGAGGATGAAAATGGAGAGAGTTGCACTGGAGGAAGACACAGAGCCCCACAGCTGAATGAGCAGGAGTAATGAACACTTCCAAGAGTTCCCTGTTCTGGAACCTCATGTTCATCACTTTCCTCATAGGAGGGGAACATTTCTGCTCTTTTGCTTGAATGGAAAGCCTGAGGAAAAAATCCCAAAGACTTAGAACTGATGATGCTTCTGAAGAGAGATGAAACATTTAATTTATCATGTTGTTCCCTCAGTTTCTGTGGGGACTTGCCCACTGCATACAGAGATTTCAGGCAGAGAAAGTTCTTTTGCTGGGGTTGGAGAGGTTCATCCCTTCTTTTTCAACCCCAAAGTCTCCCTCAGGGAGAAGGAGCTCCTGCACTTCGGTCCACGCTGTCTTCTGGGGCGCTGTGCTGCTTTTTCAGACTTCTTAGATAACAAAAAAAAACCAAAACAAAACAAAAAAAATATTACAAAGAAATCTGCTTCTGCTTTGAAAAAAATCTTCTATTTACAGCATTTCTTCTGTATTTACAAAGGGTTATTGTTCCGAGAGTTGTTTCCCAGTACAGAGAAAAATGGGTGTCAGTTAGATTTTCTCTCTGTGCATCATTTTCTTAGCCATTCTCTTCCTTTTAAAATTGTAAAGAAAACAGATTTTTTAAGAGGGAAAAAAAATAAAAGTGAAGGGAAAAAACAGAGGAGCATCTGTCTTACAGCCTTCAGACAAAATTTGAGGAGAACAACTTGTTCTGATACGTTTCAGCATATGGAAAATTGTACAACTCTCATCTGAAGGAAGATTTATTGAACCTTTCCTCAGCATTAGAACTCTGCTATCTGTCTTTTTTTAGGTGCATTCAGGTCAGTAAAGGATGAGCTGCACCTTTGTCCAGTAGCACCTTTGCTATTTTTCCGAGAGCAAATGACTTTCTGCCCCATGGGATGAGTAATTCCCACTGTGGGGAGGTGAAACTTTTCTTGTCCCAAAGAATGTAGGTCCCAAACCTTGTGCTCTGTAACATCCTCTCCCTATTTAACTTGCCTAGTCCAGAAATTGGGGGATACTTCAGAAGGGAGAAAATAACAAAAAGATGCATTTTTCTCAAGAAAGAGTAGGATTGTTAAAGAAATGCCAATAAAAGGTGTGTCTTGTGTAAGTGGGGGAGAGGAATGGAATGTCAAAATATTGAACAAGTGGAAAAAAATATGCCAGTAGAGTTCACAAAGCTTTGATTTGCTGTTTTATCAGTGTTTCTTTATAAGATTTTCCTTTTTGCTTCCTGTAAAAGGGAAGAGTCAAAGATGAAGCTGATAAGCCAAAGTCTATTAATGTTTGTGTCAAACAATTTTACTGGGAAGAAACACATAAGAGAAATGGCAAACCAAAATTCTTTGATTATGAATTAAAGATGTTAAGATTAAAAAAGGGAAAACAAGGCAGCAGAAGACTATATATCCAGATTAGGGGAGAATATATAAAATTACATGATCTGTAATCTTTTCTTTCTTTCATGTTAGAGGGATTCAGTAGTTAGACTATGGGGTAGGATAACAATGAAATACCTCTGTTATTTCAGAAGTGAAAAGAGCAGCTGAGAGGTCTTTAAGCCTGAGTTTAGCAAGCTCAGAGCAGCAATGAATACTGGAGTTAGAAATTTTTCTGATTTTGGCTTTTTAACAAGTTTGTTCCAAGGGTGGGTACTTGCTAGAGCTTCTTCTTTCTGAGATATTCATTCAGTAATTACAATTAACTGTATTTAGCTTTTTATATCAATTCTTCTATATTTCTCTCCTGTATTCCTTTTCTTCCTGTCTCCTCCTATGGAACTGTTCTGCTCATGTCTCCCACACAAAGGCAGGCATGTCATCCCTTTTTGTACTCAGCTGATGTGAATCAGTATAATTTGTTTCTTGTATTTATCTCCAGACAACAAAGCAGCAGCATTAAACTCCATATATTGCCCAAGTCTAATATACTGTTTTAAAACTGCCTTTTCCATTGCACCTTTCAAGCCTCTTTCTCAGCTTATTGAAAGTCCAAAATTGCTGTATAACCATTTCTCCATTCCATATTAGAGTAGTACTGAAACTCTTGAGTTTAAAATGTTTCACAGAGAACAAAACCAGTAGTAATTTCCATATTTTTTATTCCAAATTTTATGTCTTAATTCTGTGGAAATGCTCTAAAAGAGAAATAGATGGTGTTTTTAATGCACTATCAGAAAGGTTCATAAAAATGAGAAGTTGTCTATACTTCACTCTTATTTATTCTGGTTTTGCCAAGTTCTGCTCCATAAACTTATGACTAATAATAAGTAAAACAGATAAGATAAGCAAAACAAAAATAGACCTTATCTCCAATAAGATATGCTACATTATCCATTCAAACAACTTCTATAATGAGTAACTGAAGAACAGTTCATGGAACATCAAAGGATTTAATGAACCACCCAAATTAAGAAAACACTGGAGCATTCTCAAACTCCCAAATACAATGTAGCTTTCTTACAGCAATTGTATATATCCAACGTGGATACCAAAAAATCAGGTGCAAACAGGATTTCATGTTCTCATTGTAGAACACATCAAATAATGAGGTGCCAGACAGCCCACCACGGGAACTTTAAGATTTTCTGCCTAGCTGCAGCTTAATTTTAGACTGGTACAATTATCTGAAAGACGAGAGTTTCCAGAAGTTTTGTTTAAATAGGTTCCACCTCAGTTTTTGTGTCTGCACCATCCCAGCACTGCCTGTCACCCTGCTGAGGAGGGCTGAACACAGGCAGGAAAGAGAGACTTGGGTGCATCCAAAGGAAGAGCTCTGCACAAGCACAGTTGTATTCCCAGGTTTTACAGAGTTCTTTTTGGAGAGAAATTTTTAGGTAGAGAACATCCAACATTCCTGAACTCTGGACTTGCAACACATCGTGCTCCTTTAAACCCCAAAGGAGTTGCTGTGTCTGTGCTGTGCCAGTCAATGTTAGACCTTAACCAGTCAGGGACAAATAGGAACTTTGACTCTTTTTCATCAATTGTTTGACTAAAGTAGATGAATTCAGCAACATTCTTGCAGCTGGTGGATCTATTATTGAAAAGTTCTCGGTACTTATGGCATCCCTCTTGTTTAAAACCATGTTGGCTCAATTCCTGGATTAGTTAGGAAGCAGCCTGGCCTCACAGGATTGTTTTACTATGTGACAAATGAAGTCTTATTGCTGAAAGCTTGATTTGGCCTGGAAAGGTGCTTTTCTGCTCCTTTAGGATTACAGTTCTTTGTATGTTTGAGCACTGTACGTGTGCTCATCTATAATTAATTTGTTGTTATCACTGAGTGATTTTATACCTTGTTCATTGGAATTAATAGAGGTTTACTGTTCAAAATGTTTCTAAGAGAGGCACAACTCGAAGTACACAAAGACTGAATCTGGCCTGATCAGAGTTTGTGTCCCCTTAGACCTCATCACTATGAGGGTGGCAGTGCTGCCATAAGAATTGTGATTGCAGAGCAGCAGGCAGCTTTCCTCTCAGGGATTTTATAGTCTGAGCAGAAGAAAAGAAATTATCAGAAAAATATGAATTAGGAGCAACAAGTTTGTATGCAAATACCAACTTTTGAATAGGATTTAAAGGCCAAATAATTTCCTTTTAAAGATTTTGGGCAGGGCTCAGTTAAGAAGGCTGCTAGTCATCAGAGAGTATGGGAGAGAGATCCAAAAAAAGCTAATAAAAAAGGGCTCAGATCACCAGAAAATGACTGGAAGTCTTCCAAGATCTCTCAGATGAAACCAACATTCAATTTTCTAATTCTCAAGCTAGGAATTATAGTTTCAAACAAGAATTCATACTATCATTACTAACTTAGATCCTAGGGAGGCCAACTTCCCTGTGCCATGCAAGAGCTCCCACCAACTCCACATCTCCTGAAGCCTTTCCAGGGCTTATGGTCTCCAAAGTGTGTGGGTTTTTCTATGGAAACAGAAGGAATAGTTTACTTTCTCCATTCTCCCAAGTGGTATTTTTCCCCTCACTGACAGAGACCTGTGGCTGTGTTTGAGATAAGTCCTGATTTGCCATTACATGGAGCTGGGGCTGTTGAAGCTCTAGAGGTGTGTTTGTGTTCTTGCTGCAGATGACAGCTGCAAATTAACCTGTGAGAATGGAGGGAAGTGCATTATAAATGAGAAGGGGGATCCCCGATGCCACTGCTGGCCAAGCTACTCTGGAGAAAGGTGTGAAACCAACCACTGCTACAACTACTGCCAGAACGGAGGAACCTGTGGGGCCTCTCTCCTTGGTAAGTCCTTCTGAACAGCTCTATCCTGCTGTTATACCTGCATTAAATGTTTGAACTTGTTCCATTTTATGGTATTTTCTCTTTATTTGCTTTGTCTGTACATAAACAATATGCAAAAATAGCAGCATATTGCATGCATTTTGTAATCAAGAGGGCTTCACTTATCTGGGTGTTTCAGCAC
Organism: Pseudopodoces humilis; assembly: GCF_049639895.1. Classification (NCBI taxonomy): domain Eukaryota; kingdom Metazoa; phylum Chordata; class Aves; order Passeriformes; family Paridae; genus Pseudopodoces; species Pseudopodoces humilis. The sequence continues at coordinate 4,947,353 of NC_142207.1, forward strand.
AATTAAAATGTAGAGCAGAAAAGAGAGAATGTATGTAAATATTCAGTGTAAAGACCCACGTGTTGAGGTGTAGCAGTGGAATTGTAAAGCAAAATGTCCAGTCAAACCACATCTACAAGTCCATGCATCTTCTCTAAATTTATATCAATTCACCCCCTAAATTTATATGTGCATACACACATATTTTCTTAAATAACTGACCTCAATCCTTAGTCTTACTGAAGTTCACCACATAGGAATTTTATTTATCTAATTCTTAGGAAGACTTTGTTTATGAGAACTCAGATCCTCATTTTTCTGAAGGAAATTGAAATTACATCTCCTGGGTTCAGGGGTTTATCCTGTTAAAAAGCAAGCATTTGACAATTGCTCTTTGTCCCTAACACATAAGCTTTTGTATTTTGTATAATGATTGGAAAACTGTAAAAAGAAGTACTCTAAAATGTAGCAATTCTGTGAGAAAGGAGGAGTAGAACTCTATTTTCTGCTTCAAGGAATATTTAAATATTTGATTCAAAATACAAGAGTTGGAGAAGAGCTTGCTGCCTCTTTCTCAGCAGCTTTCATCTGCTTAAAATGCTGTGAATAATTTTCTCCTGTGTGGTGAAATGGCCACCACCCTCTGAAGAAAAGTCCAAGCCTAAGAAGTTTGTGACTGTTCATCACAGAGATCTCTCCCAGTAATGCAGAATTATATATCTGAATCTCTGTGGCAGAGGGGGCTTAGATTGTAAAGATTTCCTTGACTTTCCTATGTAGTTTGGTGATTTAGCCCCACTTGCTGGCTTCTCTGGAGCCTCTTCCCGTTGACTGAGGCATGGTGGCAAAATTCCAAGTGAATGCAAGTCCAGGAATTTATTCTTTCAGTTCTGAGTAGTTGAGGGTTAATAATGTTGTTCATAATAATGACTAAATATCAGAAAATGAGGATTACTTGTACTGGAAGTTGATGAATTAGACTTTATACTGCTCCTAACATCTGATGGAACTACTGACACAAATGATAAGCAGCGATTTTTATCAATGTGGTGAGATCAATAAATGCTAAGTGAGGACGTGCAAGTGAATGGAAGTGATGGTTTAAATGGCATGCAGAACTTCCTCATCATCTGAAGAGAGGATGTTTATTCCCGCATTTTTACACGTCTGGCATCTAATTGATTCTTTTGTGGGGTTAAAAGGCTTAATAAAATTAATAACTTGGCTCCTGGAACTCAGCTCTGTTGTGAGTCCTGCAGAGACCCCAGGGTTTTATTTAATCCTTTTATTTTGGCAGTAGCCACAGGGCTCGCTCACCTCCAGCAGTTTGTTTTCCCTCTCCCAGGCAGCTCACACTTGCTGTGCTCACACAGCTATGCTATCACATGGATATTTTTAATTTTCATTTTCCTGCTAAATCCAGGCTCTGAAATCTCTCAGCCTTGCTAAAACAATTAGTGCAGTAGGTTTTGCCTACTAGGTTTCTACAAGTGGGTAGAGGCAAGATATGACCAGGGTCCAAAATACACTTTGTTGAATTCTTACAGGGGCCTGGGGAGGCAGGAATCAGCCTGGGGAGGCAGGAATCAGCCTGGGGAGGCAGGAATCAGCCTGGGGAGGCAGGAATCAGCCTGGGGATGAAGGAATCAGCCTGGGGAGGCAGGAATCAGCCTGGGGATGAAGGAATCAGCCTGGGGAGGCAGGAATCAGCCTGGGGATGAAGGAATCAGCCTGATGTTTGGTCCCAAATGGAATGATGTGTCTGCACTAAAGTGCATCAGGAGAGCCAGCACGGGGGTGACCACAGCCCACATTTCATTGTTCAATGCCTGATTTGGGGGAATCTGAACCTTTAACGTCAGCTGAAGTTTATTGTAGCACACATGACCAAAGTTTGCCTTTAAGAGCTGACACCAGCACAGAGCTGGTTCTGATGGCTGTGCATACCCCCTGATAGGGGTATTATTACTCTGTTGTGCTGGGTCCCTTTAGTTTCATCAAATTTTTAAGAGTCATATTTCAAGTTAACCAGATGTCCTACCTGCCATTTCCAATTCATGAGGGTAGCCATGCCATGAAGCCCACACCATAATTTTCATGTGCTGGAAATGTGGTAAAAAGACCCCGTATCTTTCTAAATCACAGTGACTCCAGCCAATATTCCAGATAAAAATGTTCAGGTTGATGTGCATCTCATCTTCCTTGCATGTGTAGCCCCTGGAGACTGTAAATATTCTATTAAGAGGAAATCTCTATTTCTTATCAGGCTGTATTTCTTATCTCTATCAGTCCATAAATCGTGTGCTACTGAAACAAACTAGCATGCCAGTGAGATGCCCCTTATCACAGTTTAATCTAACCCGTGATGTACTAAGGCTGTTATGTGTTTTACAGAGAGAAGTTACACTGGACTTCCCAAAAGCATTGAAAAATGTAATTAAACCAAGGAAGCTTAATTCTTCAAGTGTTTTTGTAGCAACCGTTTTGTCTTTCCAGTCGAATACACAGTCCTTAAATTGGGCAGGGCACTTGTAGCTGCAGGGGATGCACAATCCAGCCTTCTCCTTGTCTCAGCCTTCCAGGCAGAGCTGCTCTGCTGTGCCAGGCTCACGTGAGAGTTGTTAGTCTGTTGTTAGGTCATTCTTTCCCATTTCTATGCATAAGAATGAAAATGTTCTTTGTTACCAGGAATTGCTCCGTTTCTCATTAATACTTTCAGAATTTCAACATTATATTTTGTCTAGATTTCAAGTTGGTCCTGCCAGGTTGATCTGTCTGACAGCAATAGACTCACAGAATCATTAAGACTGGAAAAGACCTCTGAGACTGAATCCAGCCCTTAACCCAGCTCTGCCAGGTTCACCACTAAACCAGGTCTACAAGTGACACATCCCTTAAATCGCCGTCTTCCAATAGTTATATTGCAAACTGACTTTGATAAGGAAATCCCTCAATTTCTGTAAAGTATAAGATTACTATTTTAAAATTGTCAGCTCAGTATCATTTAACTTTGATCTGCTGTGCTATTGCTGTCTGTACCCCTGTACCACAGTGCTCACAAGCACCTCCTCAGCAAGCAGCAGTCATACTTCTGATCCATTATACACCTGACCCATCAAACTGACCTGCTAAACTCATGCAATCAAGTTCTACATATTTTCCCAATTTTGCCTTTTTTTAAAGTGTATTTTTGTTCCAAATGATGACAATTTTCCCTCTGGAAGTTGCAGAAACCATATGTGTGCCAGTGCCAATCCTAAGCAACCTGCAAAATGTAAATGACCTGTGACTATTTTAGCTTGCTTGACCCTCTCTTTCTTGGAGGCTTGAATTGCCCTTTTCACTTCTGAAATATTATTCTAACAGCTCTGATGCAGTCGATCTCACAAGTGTCATTTTGTACACATGGCCTCTGGAGAGTTTAGGGACTACCAGCAATTTTAGCCTCATGAGATGATGCTTCCAAAGGGTCCCCACAGCTGGAAGCATCCCCAGGAGTCAGGGAATTTCCTTACATATCACTTCTGGCTCAAAAAATGAGGAGTTTTCCTGGGAATGAACCTTGCTTCATATTCTGATCCAAATAAAATGATGCAGCATACAAAATACTCTTCTGGTGAACCTGTGTGTTCTACTGAATGTGTAAATCCTCTTCCCTTTGCCCACCTAGTATAGAGTAGTAATGTGATAACTAATTAAGTAAATTGCAGAGTACTGCTAATTTTTTGAAACATGATTGTGCTAAATCTTCGCTGGATGTGTTAAGTTGTAGAACCTCATTATCTGCACACAAATGTTAATTTGTTAAACAAATCCCACTGGCAATTCAGGGATTATTCACTGTTGGCTTACTTACTGCTAAGCCTTTTGGCAAATTCCTATGTGAATGTTATATAGCCAGAGATTGGAGCAGCTTTAATTAAAATTTATAAGTTTACGACAGTTGTATTGAACTACAATAATTGAACAAAGAAAATGTCATCAGTTAATTAAAAGTACACATCTGAGACATGTAATTAAAAGTTTGGGTGTAATAATGAACACTTTCCAGTAAGCCGAATTAATGGGATTTTGGGCAAAAAAAGTCAGTGTTACCATAAAAACACACTTTGTTTCTCCATGTAGTTTAAAGTAAAAATATTGCAGCAATATTTTACTAATTATCTCAAACACATTAAGTTAACTAGTTCACAAAATCAGGTAAATCCCTTCATACTATAAAAAAGGAATGTCTAATCATACAGAATTGTGATGTTTGTATCAAGATGAATGACAAAGATGTCTTTCCTCTAAATGAAAATGTATGAAATATTCTGAAAGAATCATTGTGTATGAAGCAGATATTCTTTTACATTCTATTTTATGAGCAAAAACAAGGAGATTTGGTGCCTACTGAAAACAGTCTCAGTGAAGAACCTGTTGTGCAAATGTTACATGAGTTCCAGGGCTTTTCCATGGTGTTGTCAGCAGGACAGGGAATGTGGGAAGGGTGAGGGTGGTGTTTCACTGGAGCTGATCTCAGGTCCCAGCATTGGAAAGAACAGTCCCTGAGAGTACTCAGAGATATTTAGAAATTGTTCTTTTCTCCTTTGATTTCAATAACACAGGGAGACTCTGTATCTGTTGGGATAGATCCCAATCAACTCACTAATTATCTTCAATAATGCAGCTTCTCTCCACTCCTATTGTTTCAGGAAAGCTAATTATGGTTCATCAGCCACACAAAATGAATTATTGCTATTCCCACAGACTGCTGATAACAACTACAAAGGACAAGATATTGCTAACAGAAAGCTCATGTAGAACCATCTCATTTCTTTAATAGTGACAGCAAGTTAAATATTGAAATTAATGGTTCATATTCACACATAAAAACTTAAAACCACACATTGCTGGTAGTGAATTTACCAGTGACTGGAAGAAACAAATAATGTAGGTTTTGGTGAAGACATTCATCTGGATGATCTCATTTTTCAAAACTTTCAGAAAGCTGACAAAAATAATGCTATTGATCTAAGTTTTAATTATGTTTTAAATATTTTTTAGCTTAATTTGGTGTTGAAAATTCACAGTATTTCTCTGTTGCTTAGGCAATATCATGAATGAAAATTGAATTGAATTCCTTAGAATTCTGATCATTGCAAAATATATGTAAATATAAGGTATAGGAATTCCCAAAAGAAGTCACCCACATATTATAGGGAAAGTAAACCAAGATATTTATGAGCAACTTTTAAAGTTTATTTGAAAAGTTATTATATAGACAATAGCTATGATGTAGCAAATTAAATTGACAAACCAGGAGTAACTACAGCCTCTGTATCTAAAACTAATTGGAAGATTTTGATCCCTGGTTGTTTTTTTTTATGTTTTGTAAGAATGGGCAAAACTACGTTTCATTGCTATGTCAAAAATTTCATCTATTTTTTCATATCCTACCGCTGAAAATAACTAATTTCTTAGGGTCACCATAATACATTCTCCTTTATTCTACTAAATTCTCTTCTGCATTAGAGGCAGTTTAGCATTCCATAAATCACTTTCCAAGTGAATATTTTTCTACATGCAAATGTGTTGTGACTCTTTCTGTGGTGGTGAGGGTCAAGAATTAAGAGGGAGTTTTAATTCTGTGTCTGTAGAGCTCTAATCCTGAGATTGCATGACCAGGGAAGGTTCTGGAGCCCTCTGTGCATGAGCTCATCCTGCAGTTTCTGATAGTTGGGTTATGTGACATCTTGGTTACATGACTGTTTCCTTTGCAAACATAAATCTGTGCTTTGACTCTATGATACAAAACCCTATGGCATCATGTGGCATTGTTTAATGCTGCAGTTTTGTTAAACTCTTCCTGGAACTATTTTTTAGTATCAGAAATAATTTAGGAGAATAAGGTAAATGATAATGTCATTACTAGTATTATTTCTGGTGTCAACAGTCCATGTATAAATAGGCAATGGACTGTAAACATTACTGAAAGTCATGTTAAATTGAGTGACAAAAATGGGGTTTAGGCTATACTGTATTAATTTTTCATTAAGCTGTCAGCAGTTTGGCATGTTTATAAGTCTACTTTAGTAAAGAATAGAATAATCTTTTCTATAAACTAGAAAAACACCATTGTCTCATTATCCTAACAAATAGAGTATTAATAATGGAAACTGATTTCTGACCTCCAAATCTGTCTTCTATCACTATTTTATATATATTATTTTTTTTTACTGAAACACTGATTCAGATGAAGGATTATGTGAAACCCCCTGTCTTGGGGGCAGAAATTTAAATACAACTGTGTACATGGGGAAAAACAAGTGGAATCCGTGCTAACATCTGAGTTCAACATCTTTGATTTAATGTTTAGATCACAGGGGACAGATATGAATAACCAGGCTGATGCATATTAAAGTAGTTGGAGCTATTTTTAGGTCAATGGTTTTGTTCCTGCTGTACTCATTAGAGAAAGAGACTAACTGATCTCATGGCCCTTAGGATGATTTACAAAACACTTTAAATTAGCATAGCTTAAAATAGAAAATACAGAGAAGAATTACGTGAAGTGTGTTGTGCTAGAAGGGTAAGAAGTAAGTGAAGGAAAAAGACTGAATAAATCACTCTGCATGAATCAGAGAGGAGACAAAACGAGGGTGCTTCACTTGCATTGAAAAGTTCTCCAATGAATTTGATATTAAATGACTGCACAGGATTAAAAAAAGGCAGACCAGAAGAAAAATTGAATTGTAGGGTTTGTGAAATACTCATCCATACAATTTAATCTTAATTACTCAATAACACAGCCAGCTATGTGGAGAAGAAAGACCAGCAAGCTAGGCAGGGTTGCACATCTCAGAGTTTCAGATGCAGCTGTGGTGAACATCAGGAGGCAAGTGGGAAAGTGGGTGTGGGTACATTGGGTTGTCAGTGATAAAATCTGAGAGGTTGTTTTTCCTGTCTATGCCTGTAATTCCAGTCCAAAGGGATTCTGATTCACACATGCAGTACATTACATAGTTCACTTGATAAACACAAAGTCATGAAATGTTTTGGGTTGGAAGGAACAGTAAAGCTCATCTTGTTCCAACCCATCCTGTCTGCCCTTTTATTTCAGAAGGGTCCTCAGGTCCTGCTTAATCTTCATCTCTTTCATTCCTGGGAACCCAGGAAAAATAATAGTGTTAAACTTGGTTCTCCATAAATTTAAGAAAATCCTTAAAGCTGAATGAAAGCGAAGAGGAGGGTGGGGGAAAAATAATGTCTTGCAAGAGATAATCAAGAATGAGAATAATTTATTAGGAAGTGAGAAGGGAGATGGCTGGTTGGACACATCAGGTTATTTACTTGAAGATTATAAATGAGATAAAAAAAACAAAGTCAGGGGATGGAAAAACATTAATGGGATCTAGAAGTTCGCTTTAAAGAAGATAAGCCTTAAGAAAATAAGACGGGAAAGTGGAAGGGTTTAATGAACAGTGGAATTGTAACAAAGCTATAAATCCTTTAGACATGAGATTTAGATAAGGAAAAAAAATGGGAAAATTACAATAGAGAAGAATCATAGGAGGAAAATGCTTTGGGTTTTAAAGACTATTTTAGTATCCTTTAAAAAGAAGCTGTAGACTAGGAGTTCATTGTGTGCAAATGTTGATCCCAAAGTGTTAACTGCTTTTCAGACACTGAATATTGATGTTACAGGCATCATTGGTCCGATGCCAGACAGCAATTTTTATGTAACAGTCTTCATTATCTGAGAGGGGTGGCATAACAAAACAGGAGCAGATACTTGTGGTTTATCAAAAACTGTTCTGTAAAGTGTAGCTATTAGTGCATTGGTAAATATTTGTATTTCATGTGATTATATATCAAGGTTTGTAGATTTGAGAATAATGTAGTGAACTCTGAAGAGACACCAATGGTGATCATACAAACAGTCATCCTCTGCAGCAGGAGGAGCTCAGCATGGCAGGATGATTTGAAGAGTTCGGTCATATCTTATTCTGCTTAGGACCACCTTTGAAATAACTGAATATTTTAAATGTTGACTTTTTTTCTCATAAAAAGGTCAATGCCTGTACTGTGTTACACTTTTTACAGGTGTAAAAATGCACAGATACAGTTTTTGAGTGCCCATATTTCCCGGAGCCAATTTTGTTTTTCGAAAGTTCTGCATTCCAACAATGTTTGGAAAGGCACGTTCTCTCAGCATCTGGAGAAACACAGTTGGGCTCAAACACTGAAACTTCCTACTCTTACAATAAATCTGTGTTGAGAAAGTGCTGATTATTGTTTTAATTTGTATTTATTTTTATGATAAAACAGCTTTCTGTGTTTTGGACAGGCCGGCCGACCTGCAGCTGCGCTCTGGGTTTTACGGGTCCGCGCTGTAACCAGACGGTGTGTGAGCGCTTCTGCCAGAACGGGGGCACCTGCAGTGTCACTGCTGGCAACCAGCCCTTCTGTGCCTGCCTGCCTGAGTACACAGGAGACAGGTGCCAGTACTGTGAGTAATCTCCACAAATTATTCCATCGGGGTTTGTAGTAAAAGTTCTACGCAGTGGAAGTGTAAAGTACACGTGGGTGATTTTTTTTTACGGCGTTGTTAAATTTAGCCTCGGTTCACTCATGCTGCTGAAGCAAGGTCATCTGATGTATTCAGGTGATCTTTGAGCATATTTCTCCCTTTCTACATGGCTAGCTGAAAAAAGAGCTTTTTTAGGAATGATTTATTGTTATTTTCATGAATGAGCTGTAGAGTGGAGCGGAACAAGACAGATGACTTTGTCAGTAGCCATGAGATAATTGCGTTAAAAATTTTCTACTACAACTTGTCATATGTTTTGCTATGCTGGTAATGAATTGACTTAGTTGGTTAAAGAACCTTCTGGTGTCCCTAATCTTTGCAAACCAAAAAGTCTTTTAAACTGCTCCTTTACCTTTGTTTTCTATTTCTAACCCCAGCAAACAGCATTTTGACGATAGCTTTGAGTTTCACGTTGCTATATTCCTTCAACTCGCTCAAAGATCACCCTGAGTATGGTTTCTACCCCATCCTGGTGCTGAAATTGTGAAGGATATCTGAATGTGACTCTTGTTTACTTCTCAGGATTTAGGTTCTATCTTTTGCATCTGATTTTCTCCCTGTTTTTTCATTCTACTGACCCATCAGTCTCTTCTTGAGATAGTTTTCTGAAGGTTTCCATGCCCTAAGAAAGGCTCTTCTACAACTTCTTCTAATTTTTTACTTCTTTAACAGAGAAGTAAGAAAAGCAGATTATCAACCAATAGGCTCTTACTTCATTTAAGTTCCTTTTTTCTTGCCATGCTTTTGTTTTCTTTCACCACTATATCTTCTCCAGTAACTCAAGACATTTGAACATATTTTTGAATTTCTTCTTTTGGTCACTCATTTACAAATGACAGTTTGTCTTCCCCATATCTTTTCATAAATGATGACTCACAAGCAACCTTCCTTCAGTTAGAATGAATTATTTTACTGAGATCTGAATGATATTTTTTAATCAGCTCCTTTTTTCTACTGCTTTGCTTTGACTGTAACATTCTAAAGGCAAGGACTGTCATAGACAAGGACTTGTTAGACTGTCACAGTGCTTGTCATGGAACATTAAATGTGAAAGCCATCATCTCTTTTGTACTTTCAGTGAATTTGCTGAAGAAGGTTTGATTTAAGAAAAAAAATGATGGGAAATTAGCTGTTGTAAAGGTCTGGTTTAGAATTACCTACAAGATACAAAATGTATTTAGTTTTAGAGAAAGGTCTGTCAAACAAGGAAAGGTATAGTGTGTATCTTAAATAGGATTTGTACTGAAGTAAACTGAATATATTTCCAGTTGGGAGACTATGAATTAAATTGAAACCTTTGAATGGAAAATCAGCAGTAATTGTGATTCTCTCCCCCTTGGTATTAAACAAACTGCATGAATCCACAAATAAGTATCTGCAAACACAATTGGGTATTTGAAAATAGTATAGTACATAAATCATGCACAGACAGACACACAGATTAAGGAAAAATATTTACTTGAGGCTTACCCAAAACCAAACAAATTGTTTCTAGTTGAATGCTTCTGCAAACATCTTTTTTTCTTTTTTTTTTTTCTTTTTTGATTCTTTTTTTTTTTTTTTTTGTTAAGAGAATTAATTTAAATGTAAATTTAGGGGTACTTTTTAAACAGTGTTTATCAGATTTGGACTGTCTGGGAAACTGCCACAATACAGAGACTTGAAGGCATTATAAAATACAAAATAAAAATAAGCTTTTGCTGATTTAAAATTTAAGTCTTTTAGGGGAAAACAATAAAAAAAAAAGGCTTAAAATCTTTTAGTGTATTTTTTGGTGGCCAGTATGTTTTGTGAAATTATACCAATTAATAATGTGACATCTGTTATTTTTTTTTTTGCTTTATTCACACATGTGCATGATCTTTTACTTTATTAATCACCTTCACTTTGTATGCAAGCTGGAATACATCACTCTGGCATTATTGCAAAGATTGGTTGCCTCCCAGATATCTTTTTCAGTCTGCTTTTGCTGTGATTGAAGGTAGTTCATATGCAAAGGATGACACATGAATGTGTGTAGGTATTTCTCTCCTGCTCCCAAGCTTAAAATATTATTAGTGGGGTTTTATGGCAGGGAGATGACATTTGCTGGCAGTATTACCAGCTTGCAAAGACCTTATTTTCCCCACACTTATCGTCTCCAATTACCCAGTGCAGAGTTTCTCCTGTGATTAGTTCACATAAGGGCTAATAACATAAATGTGTGCTCCCTGTCAAGACACTGGCATGGCTGAAATAAATTTAAGTGACTGAATTTACATAGAATTCTACTAACATTGAGCATGTTATTAAATACACATAAATCTGATGTATTTGAAGGTAGCTCCCTGCTTTAAATTCCAGAAAAAAGATACACAGAGTAGCTAAAGTTCATTTCTTGTATCATTTAAAGACCAAACTACCTAAAAAAAGGGAAACATTTTCATGCAGTTACAATCATTCAAAGTGGATACAGTGATCCCACAAGCTGTGACTTTCTCTGAAACTGAAATCCCTTTCTTTAGGAGAAAAAAGAAATGATTTTGTGTCAGTTCAGCCCAGATTAGCATAAACATTTTAGATGCTGCAGATGACTAAAGGTGTTTGTGACTTCAACCAGACCTAAAAACTGATAATTGTTTTGACATATGACCTTCCTATTCCTATTTTGGTGCTTTTTTTTTGTCTGCTCTTACATAAAATCACTCTCAGTATGAGCTTTCAAGCTGCAGTACTTTTTGTTCCAAAAACAGCCCCCCTGCTGCAAATTGCCATTCCATACCTGGAACTGGGGAACGAGAAACAATGAACAACTTCATTTAGTGTCTTTTAAGCCGCTCTGGTTGCTGATTCCTTGAGCAGCTGAGCCTACAGCCTGCACAGACAGGTGGAGACATACAATGAATATTCAAATAAAAATAACTCCTCCACAGCCATGCTCTGTCCCTCAGCAAAACTCTTCCAACAGCACTAGCTCCTTGGAGAGGAGGAAAAACAGCACAGAGTAGCACAAGAAAAATGTGTTTCTGGCTTTGAGATACCCTCAGCAGTGATGCCCAGAGGAGCTGTGGCTGCCCCTGGAAGTGTTCAGGGCCAGGCTGGATGAGGCTTGGAGCAATAGTGATACAACAATTGGGATAGTGGAAGGTGTCCCTGCCCATTAAGGAGCTTAAATGATGGCTTTAAAGAAAAAAACAAACCACAAAATAAAGTTGTCACTACCACTTAAATAAAAATTAACCAAAATGTTAAGATACCCTTATTTTGTAGCTCTTGGAAGCTTCTCCAGTTAGGCAATTTGGCTTTTTAAAAGGTGTGAAAACTGAGACAATTACTGCTGGTTCAGGAAAGTTAAAGAATTCACTACTTGAAATCTCAGTCCTACTGGCATTTTAACAGTTAAATACCATAATGGGGTCTTGCACAGTCTGTAAAGCTTATGCATTATGTAGTACTTTGTAGAACTTATGGATTATGTCTTTATATATTATTATTAGAACTTCATGAAATTTTAATATGTGGATAAATGAAAATAAAACTTAATTATTTCAAAATATCGTTTCAATTTCAGTTTAGCATAATGCTGTTAATGGTAATGTGAATGTTTGAATGAAGATTTTTATTCAGCCAACGTCCCATTAACGTTGCTGTGCTTTTCTCGTCAGGAGTCTTTATATTATGTGGGAGGATGCCATAAATGGTTAGACAACTAGAAAGGAAAAAAAAAACCCAAAAACCCTTATGAGTTTATACTTCCATTGCACTTCCCAAGATTACATTTTTAATATATTATATATCTGTTTATGGGTTATTCTTGATTCCTGTTGCTGCCAGTGAGTCGCCAGCTTCAGTTTTCATTTTTTTACTACAGTACCCTTTAAAACATGAAGTAGTGTATTACTTGTTTCTGTAAGGCTCCTCAATGCCTTTTAGTAATTAGGTCTGGTGTTGCTTTCAGATGTTTGCCACCATTACTGCGTGAATTCCGAGTCGTGCACGATTTCTGGCGACGGGAGCGTGCAGTGCGTGTGCCCGGGGCGCTTCGAAGGCCCCAAGTGCGAGGTGGACAAATGCATCAGGTGCCACGGGGGACGCTGCATCATAAACAAGGACACCAACGATGTAGTGTGCAAGTGAGTGTGTGGGGGAGAGATTTCCTTCAGAATCATTTAACATTTAGCATTTAGCAGCAATTCTACTGCGTTACACTTTAAATCTCTCACACAGAAGCTCGTCCCTGGAGTGGTCGCATCAGGTCAGTTCCTCTGTGTGGCTCCTGCCCATACAAAACCAACTGACTGCTGGCTTTTAAAACCAACTTGTGGAGCCCTCCTCACTGCAGGAAGCACAGTGTAGCAGGAGACTGAATGCATTTTCACTTAAAAAACATTGAAATTAGTCATGTTAACAATGGAGTTCTTCTATACTGTTGAAGTGTCTTCCTTCCACATTATCTGTGACAGTGATAGAGACATATTAAATACTGCTGGAGCCATAGGTAAACAGCCATTGTGCTGTTCTATTGCTGAGTGATTGTTTTTGTATTATAATAGTTTATTTTCATTAAAAGAAAGATTAAATATATATTGTGTAATGATCTCATTTCCTGTGCTAACTTTTCAAACCAGAAACCTAGAATTCTTTCAATCAGTAGATCTTATAGTAATATATTAAAATACTGATTTTACAATTAAATGCTCAGATTTACAGAAATAATGATTATTCTTTGCTTTTTTTATTTTATTTTTTATTTTTTTTGACCATGGCAGTTGCACAAATGGAAAGATTGCCTCTACCTGTCAGCTGTGTGATGGTTATTGCTACAATGGTGGCACCTGTCAGTTGGACCCAGAGACAAATATACCTGTCTGTCTGTGAGTATCCTGCATCCTTCAGATCATTAAAATGCTTGTGTGACAGCAAATCATTCAATTATTATGCATGTGTCTGTATTCTTGGTCTCTCTAGGATGAATAATGTGCTGGTTGCAGTTTCAACTTACAGTACTTGTTTTCTAGCTATTTCTGTAGCCTCATACTTTGCACACCTTTTTGCAAAATGTGAGTTGAAATCTAGAACTGAAGGCTCTATTGTGAATTCACATAGGTACAAAGATATATCTTTGGAGATTTATTGTAATTTCAGGTCTGTTCAGGCATTTTTTTCTGGAATGGAAACTCGAGGTTGCCTGCCCTGCTTTTCAGTGGTGGATTAAATCTTTTCTTCTACAGAGATGGTCAGATTTGGAGGCAAAACTCTCTTCCTGATGGCTGAAGAATAAGAAAAATAATGTCAGGGTTATTTCCCTTACAGGGATAGGCTCATGTATTTCAGATTTCTGCCCCAACCTTCCCACTGCCCAGAGTAATGTGGCTGTTCTGGGGATTGTGCTCTCCCTCCTGTGCAATGGTCGAGGTGTTTTTCTTATGCTCAGACATAAAATGCCACAGAAATTCAGATTCTGTAGCCTAGAAGTGAAGTACTGTTGTAAGCAGAAAAGCCAACATTCTACTCCTTTTTTGAGAGCTATGCTGCATCTTCTTTTTCAGCTGCTCAATATAAAATATAATACAATAGTCACTGTAGCAAAAAATTAATTTCCTTCCTGCTCTCAGTTACTCTGAGCTACCTCGTCATACTTGGTTTTTTGTTTTGTTGTGGTTTGGTTTTTTTTTTTATTATTATTATTATTTTTTGTTATTTCCTTAAAAAATTCATTTTGCAATGGTCTTCCACTTCTCCAAGCAGCCTGGAGCTCAGAGCAATCTCCAGGCTGGAAGAGAGAGGTGTTGGAAGACATGAATTCCTGAGTCTCATTCCCTGGGTGACAAAACCAAATCATTGCCCAAAGGGATCTGGCACTGCAACTTTGTGAATACAGATACAGACATTCCTTCATTTTGTTGATGCAGCTGATCTTGAAAGAGAGTTTTATTCAGACTCTCAAAGGAGTTTCATAAATGCCTAGATTTTGTTAGGGGAAGAGATGGGCCAAGGGTTCCTCCCTGTGAGAGCTGAAGCACTTCTGCATGAGAAAAAGGGCACAAATGTAGTGGCACCACCATAAAAATTTGTCAGTGCATGTTTGCACGTTTGGGGCTAAAGTCAGTGTAATTTAGGACTGCACAGTAGCCCTTACTGAGTTGAAAATAACTTAATTGCTTATTTTTCTTTTTCAGTATTATTTTTTACCTGTTTTTACCATTTTGCCTGTTATTTGTACCTCCTTAAATGTCTTTAGTTGAGGACCAGAGATGGATAAATCCTGCCAAAAGGAGAATATCACACTTATAATATGTAAGGCCCAAATATGATGACTAAGCCTGGAAGTTAATTTGGATAAACACCTAGAATGGCTTTTTTGGAAGCTTGTAACTTTTCAGCATTTTTTTTTGTTATAAAACTGTCATATTCTTTTTCAATTCACATGGAACACCGTAGCATCTATAGGAAAAAAAAAAAAAGGTTTTGTGCTTTAATTTTTGTGTGGAATTACAATACATAAATGCTGCAGCATTCACCAACACCATTAGCAATGCTAAGAAAATGGTAATGAACATTTCTAAGGCCACTGCAATCTGGATCAATCGATAGAAATGTACATCTGACAATAATACTCCCAGAACCCTTCAGGCAGTACAGGCTCATTGTTCGCAAAAACTGTTTGATCAACACTCATGAGCAAACTTTTCAGTATTGTCAGATGGACCTTCCATGAGAAAAACAATATTGATTTTGTCTTCTGTGAGTGTGTGCCCTTGTACGTGTGCGTGTCTTGCCGTCGTTATATGTAACGCGTTTAAAATCTGTTCGGCACAAGGCAGAATATTTATGTAGGTCTATTTTACTGAAATTCTGCAGATGCTCTGTGGGGTTTAAAAGTCAGCGCTGTGACCAGAAAGTGAACCCTTGTGATTACTACTGTCAGAATGAGGGAATTTGCACTTTAACCACGTTTAATGAACCGAGATGCAAGTAGGTTTAACCTTCCACTTAATGCTGCACATTCTGTGACATCATTCCAGGCCACAGTTCATTGGTTCAAGTCATGCACATTCACATACATTTCACAATATATACTTAATCTGGGGGACCATTTCTATAACACACACTTACCCTTTGAGAGTTGCACTGATGAGTATATTTTAAAGTAGATTTGGAGTGTGTGTATACGAAATAAAAGGCTTTATTTTTACTAAATAAATCGGAAAAAAAACCTGAAAATACCGTTTGGCTTCCATTGCTCATGTTTTGAGATATTTTACCAAGTTAATCCTACAGCATAAAGTTTAGTGAACAGTGATGTTGCATATGTTCTGTAGTCCAAACCTGACTTCCTAGTTCTTATCTGTGGAGGGAAAGGAACAGAACAGCTATTTAGGTGCTACTTCAGGAGTTAAGTTTGTATTTATGTCTTATTGTTACTTTTATAGAAATGATGCTGTAAAAAAAAAATAAATCTGTTAAACAAAAGTATGTGAGCTACATCATAGCGTTGACTTCTCTGATTAAAAAGTTAATTACATTTGTATTCTCTACTTCTCTAAAGGATTTGAGGTGTATTTCTTAAAGAGAAAATTTGAATCTTCTTAGGAAAAGAAACATTAGTCTTTCAAAATCCTGTAAGGCAGATGTACAGAGAGACACAAAACACCTACCTGTCAGATTAGCATAGCTTCCCTCAGTGGTTGTGATGCAAAAGTCAGTAGTGAAATCATGAGGCAATGACCTAGACTTGGGAGAAAATATGAAATTCATACAGATTTAAACTTATCTTAGTGAATGGTTTATAAAAGCACAGAGTGCTCTGGGGATGTGATGTGGGCAGCAAAGACAGTGACTGCTTAAGGTGAATAATCTAATTTTTTTTAGTTTTTTTTTTAAACATGATCTCAGTTGCTTTGTCAATGTTTTTATGCAATGAAACTCTCAGGTTTGAGGTACCATAAATCTGTTGGAAACAAGATTAATATCCTAACTACCAGCTAGACTTGGAAGAGTATGGAGTGGTCAGCAGTGTATGGGACA
Source organism: Pseudopodoces humilis (assembly GCF_049639895.1). Taxonomy (NCBI): domain Eukaryota; kingdom Metazoa; phylum Chordata; class Aves; order Passeriformes; family Paridae; genus Pseudopodoces; species Pseudopodoces humilis. The sequence goes on from NC_142207.1 coordinate 4,963,911, forward strand.
TGGGTGCCTGGAACTTTTTGTATCTCCATGTATCACACTTGTGTTTTCAGGATCATGTAGCCCTAAGAACAGCATGTTTCTGCCTATAAAGTCATTTATTGGATGCACCTTTCCTGCTTTTTCTCTCAAGTGCTCCAGGAGCCACTTGTCCAAGGGCCAATGTTTTCCTAAAGGAGTTTCTAACTGGGGAATGGGTGATTTTTAGAAGAAATAGGAGATGCCTGGGTTTGTTGTCATTGGGCAGGAACTCTGAAGAGGCTTTCTCTCACAGCCAGCATCTGAGAATGCAAACTTTACACATAATCAAGCCCTTATCATCATTCAGTAAAGACAATAGAGAATAAGATTTAGCTGTTCCAAAGGGCAATCCTAAAGCCATAATTATACAGAGCAACTCTAAGCCTGTAAGAACAGACTCTCCTTTCAACAGCCTGTACTGCCAGCACACATTTTTATTTTATCTTCCTGTCTCAAGGTGTCTTTTTAATGTTGAATGCACTAAATGACCTAAATATTACACTCTCAGGAAGGAGGAGTTGTGGTTTTCACCTAACCATTTTAGGCATGAATTAAGGCCTTACTTTTTGGTGGCTTCATAAAAGCCACCAAAAAAAAAGGAGGTTTTATGAAGGCCAGTTCCAGTGAAAGCTCTGTCAGGGTTTAAATTATGCAGAATATGCTGTGATGTCTCTTTGGACTTCTGTGCACTCTAGATTATTAATTCTTTGCATTATTTTTAGGTATGTGATGATTATTATTCCCCCTGCCACCCCCCCTCCCAACCATTATTGTTCTTGCTCAGTTACAAAGGTTGTGAGAGAATTTCAGAATGTTAAAATTTGGGGTAATGATGTTTTCTGAAAAATGTTCCACTTAGGGTGTACTGAAGTAGCACAAAAGATTGTGCTTATGTATAGTTACTGTAACTTTAGTATTCCCATAGTACATTTTCAAGGATCTCTTTAGTACTGCTCAGTAATGGGTGGGGTCTGTGTGTGATGTGCATCACAGTAGATGCATGTGAGATATGCCTGAACTGCACCAGTAAATTCACAAATCAGTTGAAAAAAAAAGAATGATCAGATCGGATTCATGTGAGAAATAATCAAGAAACGCTTTTTCCGTGTGTCTCACAAACTGTTCATTCCATCTGTTCTATCAGTCTCTCTTTTAATAAATACCTTTATTTTTGTCTCTGTTTCCTTCTCACTGTCTACCTACCTGTATAGGTATTCCTGCAAGAGAAGCAGGGTTCAGAGAGAGATTACCCCTTGTATGATACCAGTGATGAGAACTGGAAAGAATTGAAACTTTCAAGTACTCAGGAGTGGCTCTGGCTGTTTCATGGGCAGGGCTTTTATTACAGAATCTTTAGCACAGAACATTGCTCTCTCTCAGCTTTGTTTCTTTTATACCTTCATCCTAACTATGTGCTGCTATAAGTCCATCTTTTTATTTGTATTACTGTTGTTATTTATACCAGCACATGCATGTGTTTTATTAGTATTATTACTATTATTCTTCTTATTATTACTATTGTTATTGTTATTGTTATTGTTGTTGTTATCTGCAAATAAATGTGATCAAATCATAACCCCCTTACAAAAGGCATTATAGAAATATAAAAATCAGAAGACAAAGTACAGCATTACATTAGTTGCCTGTGGCTGACTCTTCAGAGGGATTCAAGTGTGTGCTGTATTTCAGTATTAGAACAAACATCAATTCCTCTGTAATGAAGAACAAGCCATCCTGGAGAGTTAACAAGAAGGCACAGACCATGCAGGAGCTTGGAAGAAAGCTGAACTTTGGTAACAGAGGAACTGAAAAGTGAAGGGTGGAGAAGGAATAAATAACTTCATTTCTTAATGGAGAATTTTGGTCAAGTAATAGGATAAGGACCAGAAATTACTGGGGAGAGAACATTTTGTAAAAAATTGTGAAATTGTGGAATTGCTTTAAAGTGATCTCGAAGTTTGAACCTGGAAGTGCAGACATGGATAAATTAGGAAAAATAGCTCCTGCAGAAGTGAAATAAACCAGAGAGCTGTTCTTACAGAATCCCAGAATGGTTTGGGTTGGGAGGGACCTTAAAGCTCATCTTGTTCCACCCCCCCTGCCACAAGCAGAGACCAGGCTTGACCAGCCTGGCCTGGACACTTCCAGGGATGGGGCATCCACAGCTTTTCTGGGAATCCTGGTCCAGTATTGCCAAGTTGTTCTTGCCAGCTTTATATCCAGTGTTCTGGAGAGAGACTTGGTGTGAGGGGAGTGTGTGGGGTGAGCACCTGTGTGTGCAGACGTGTGTGTGTGTTTGGGTCACAGAATGCAGGAATAAAAGAGTGGAGCTCCTCTTTGTGGAGGAGCTCCCCTGCAGCTCAAGTGCCTGTGATGCTGGACTTTGCTCCTGACATTCCCTTCCTGTTGAAAAACCTTCCAATATGAGCAGTTTTTATGTAAGTGCACGTGCAGCTTGTACAAATGCTGCATTTGCACGCAGGTTTAGAATAAATAAACTCAAACCTCTGCTCAAAAAAAGGCTCAGGCCCAGTTGTGGACAAGAAAGGGACCGCAGCCTGCAGTGCCCTGACTGGCATTTTCTGAAGGCTGAGTAGAAAAAGCCACTGTGGTGTAGAACAGTCACAGGAATGAAAAGCCTGACTAAGAGAAGGCCCTGGGAACCCTGAGAGACAGCACAAACCAGGACATTTTACCAAGTACCCTGCAATAAATGCTTTCCATATGATTTCCTGGGGTATATTTAATGAGCTCCCCAATCGCAATTGCAACAGGAATTTCACAGCATTCTGCCAGCCCTTTGAAAGCTTTCTTTTTCAACTAAAAATATCTTTGTTATAAATATCTTGAAATTGGATATAATCTGCGGGTTATACCTTTGTATGATAAAAGATCTTTTATCCACTTTGTACCACAAACTAGTATTAGTTCAAGAACCAAATGCAAACAGGAGTTTGAAGAGTGGAAATTTGAAGTTTGTCAGAGGAGGAAATTTTAAGATCTTGGAAAAGACGAATATGTATATTTTTCATGGAGCTTTTTCTACCTGGGCTGTAATGCAGATATTCTTTGTCCATGAGTTTAAAATCGTTCAGATAAAACTTGCATAGTATTTTTTGCTGCTGCTTATCACTGCTTGGGAAAAACATGCTTGGGTTTCTATCTACCTACTTACCCTTTAATCTTTTCTCATTCCTTTTTACTTTTACCATTTCAATCTCCTTTCCTTTTGTTTTATTGCTCAGTGTACTTACATCTACAGTAGTAATCACCTGGATATGCTTTTTATATATTTTCTGTTATTATTTTTACTACTTGTACAGCCTCTGTACACATATTGCTAATTGCATGGTGGTTAATGACTCTCAGTTTCTTCTTTTTCTTACCTTTGGATCAATGAGGCTGAGTTGCACTTGGAAGTTGTTCCTTTACAGTGAACATCATGCAGAAATTGTGAATAATGATTTGTACATAGTAATCTCATGCCCAAAATAAAATTAATTTTTAAAGTCACTTTTTTTTTTTTTTCCTACTTAAATTGTGACTAAATTTCAGGGTTTTTTTGGTGTTCCTGAAAAGTAATTTTTATTGTTTTGCCTGCTTTTGAATGATGTAATTATCCTATTCTGAATGTATTGTACTGCAAGGTAATTTGTATTTCATTTTCAGGTAACAAGTATAAATTTTCTGTCCCTTAGCATCTACATTATTTTCCTTTTAAGATGTTGAGGGATGCTCATTAGACAAAACTACTAAAATGTGGTCTGTTCATGTATAAAATGATTATGGAAAAGTTATTACTTGAAAATAATGAAACCCTAACAATAGAGGAGGAGCTACAGAATGTACAGCTATTGATCAGTCCTGGGTTGAGATTTTTGGTCGTTCTTTGTTTGGAAGGTGCTTTACTTTAGAGGGTTTATCAGAGGGTTTAACTCTGCTATATCAGCTCCCTGTATGATCAAAGCATATCTGCAGAAGTATTCCTAAATTTATTATAAGGAACAGTTTAATGATTTGGTTTAGTGCAAGGTTTTTGTCATCCTCTGTCATCCTACAGAGTTTTGGGGAAAAGGGGAATTTTGATTTCTCTCTTTCAATGCAGCTTAATGTAGATAGTAAGTAACTGTAATCCAGATGTTCTCTTGTCTTACAAACAGTTTTAATATTAATGATAAGACAAGTTCCAGTGAAATTTTAATGTTAAGTGTTCTTAAAATAGTGAGGCTAGATACTTTCATTAGGATGTTTTAGTATATGTGTCGTGACCAAAAGGAAAAGCAAAGTTAGAAAATAACTTTTTCTAATGAAGAAATATCATTTATAGCTAAGAAACATTTTTGGTTTCCCTTCCACCTCTGTTTTGTAAGGACTCTTCCACAGAGTCTGTTACACTTCTAGACTAATCATTCAAAGCTGTCATTTTTGGATCTGCACTGATACATTGAGTTGGAAAACAGTTGTTTACAAAAGCATTTTTAACTGCATGTTGTGCCTTCTGTATTATATTCTTATGACAATGCTTTTGGCACAAAGAGGAAGAAAAAAAGAAACAAAATATTTAAGAAATTTGTACACTGCTACCAAATTATCTCTTTTTTACTATTTTTTTTTTCTATTTATTCAGTCATTTCATAGTCAAATGGTCACATACCCCTATAACAGAGTTTAGAATATTGATCACAGCAACCTGTAAGGGTTATGGAGAAATTGAGGAGTGAGAAATCTTCTGTCATGAATAGACTCTGTAACAACAGCCTGATCAGTCTCGGAAATGTAAATATCTTCATTTTAAACATTCCTCACTCCAAGTGCAACACCTTCATAATCTCAACAGGAAGTTTTTAAAACGTCTCTCCTTGCAGTGCTATTTCCTCAAAATAGGCAATTCCAGTGGCACAGGCACTCAGTACCTCAGAAGGCACTTCCCAAGCACTCATCTCTGTAAATGTAGAACTAAATTGTTACAGAGAGGGCTGTAGCTGTTTTATTAATGACCTTGGCAGCAGAACATGTACAACCTTTATTTATTATGTTCACTCTCAGTTTTCATATTGGCATCCCCTGTGGCACTGCTGCTCTTTGATCTTTCTCTGGTTCTGCTGGGAGCTGGAGATTTGCACCTGAGATGTTCTCTGTAGCACCTTGCACCACGCAGCTGACTTCAGCCTGTCCTTCACTGTCAGCTTCCCCAGCTGTTTCCATCTGTATTTGTCTGGGAGTGACTCAAATTAGGCATTTCCACTGTTCTTTCTCCCGAGTTTGTGATGAGCATCTTTGATGAAACCAAGTGGTTTTATGTGGCTCTGCTTGGTTAATGTCCTTTTGTTTGCTCTTGCTGCAAATGTCCTGTCTGACCACACAGCCCCTGAAAACAGCACAGAACAGCTCCTGCTACCAAAGAGTTTGGAAAAGGACAAACTACTGTGCACCAAACTGAACTAGGAGTCAGTTCCCATGCTAGGAACTGAGCACTCTGAATTTAAATGTCCTGACACCAGAAAATGTTGTTATTAAGAACAATTTCTCTCTGCAGACAATTAAAACTGGTTAAGATCTGCTCATTTCCCATGTTCCTGCATGAACAGCTGTCCATGTCCCAGCCCCATCATTATTCATGTGCCTGCTCATGGCTGACTTTGTGTCAAATTCCCTTGCAGAAAACATCCCTTTCCCCTGGGCTTTATTTCTTTTTCTCCTCTCTCTGCCCAAGATAAGCCTTTAGTACCTTACTGGACCCTCAAAGAGCAATCATTTCACCTCAAAGTGCAGAAGGAAATGACTTCCACCCTTCCAGCTTCAGTCTCTTTAAAGTTTATTGGAGAAAGCAAGCATTTGGAAAAAAATTAAAGTATAGTGGCAACAAACAATGTTTTTATGAGACTTCTATCAAATGCCTCAGATGTTGCAATATTGCTGATTTTTGCAATTAGAATGGCAAGATAGGTAAAGAACTTTTAATATTTTTGCCTTTTTTTTCTTCTCTTTATTGTATATATAGCTGTAGATTTTTTCTCTTCATCAGCTGTTGTGATATCATGATATTAAGATTTTGAAAAATGTAATTGTACATTACACAATTTTCTCATGAGCCTGTACTTGAATGCTTCATGGTGATTCTTTTGCTAGACTCACTCTCTTATGTTCTCTAAACTGCTTTTACGACAGATTTATCATAATGATTTTATATACAGTGGAAGCATTTGAAACATTTAATATAATTTAGTTGCAAAGTTAGATATGTCTAAAATATTTTTCCCTTTCAGTAGTGCAGTATTAAATGCAAATTGCCTGTCATCACAAGTTTTAATTAGATGAGTTGAATCCTGAGCAGGAATGATGCAAAATATCAGTCAGAAATATAAAGACTTTGTTTTGTGTTTGTCGCGTGCCAGCAGCTTGGAGCTGAGTAGAATATTCTAAGTATAAAGATATATGGTGTTTCTCTACAAGAATGGAGATACTTATTTTGCAGCTTTACGTTGAAAATTGATATTTTTAAAAAGCAAATTCCTTGAACAGTATCTTAGTAAAGTAAGCTGTCAGTGCAAGCATTTTTATCATACATAATTGCTAAAAAAGAGATCTGGAAAGAAAAAGGAACAGGTGCATCTTTTGAAAGATTAAAGTTGTGTTCCCTGTGACTTACAGTGTGTTGAAGTGATGGTAAGCAGGTGGAAAAGTCAGCTGGGTTCAGTTATTAAATATATCATTGTGAAGCATGTGTATTTAGGAATTAGGAACTGGGTTTCTATCTACCTACTTAGATACCCTACTTAGGGGTCTCTGCAGTGAGGAAACCTAATTGTGTATTTACCATATTCATTTAAGTAAACAAACTTATTTCAATAAACATGAAGAACTTCTAAATCACAGTGCAATTTGGCTAGTGTGTGACAATTTATGAATCAACTAGCAATAGTAATCAATGTATATAAAAAAATCAATTCCGTTCTAAAGACCCTCTGTGCCTTCCCTCTGAAGAGCTCAAGCACTTTTATAGTGTATCCTACTAAAAATTAAATTAACTCCCCAAAAGAAGTTCAAGCTTAATGTGAAAGCCAGTAAAGAGATTTATCTGAATGTCAGGTTGGGCTGATATAGGCTTAGGAGCAAGCAGAGAAACGACCCAGTCTTCTGCAGGGATCTGCAAAGACAAAAGAGAGCCCAAAGCATCACCAGCAAAGCTGCCTAGGGCTCTTCTCTGACAGCGGCATTGTTTTTGTCTGGAATATTTGGTATCTTTCCAAAACTTCTTTTATTATAGAACAGTATCAATTGTTAAGCACAACCACCTCTAAATTTTGCAATTTATTAAATCCTTAGGAAGGCATCAGATAGCAGTAGTTCTTGGAACTTTGTGAGGGTAACGCTCTATTGCACCTCCCTAAAGATAACTGATGTTGAAATTCATAAATAATTCAAAAATACATAGAAAAAACATGATTCATTGCACAATATGCAACAGAGACAGATGAAAAGTGACTACTTCCTGCAGTTTCCACAAGGAGAGTTTGAGGGTCTGTAGTAAACTTAATCATATTTACAGCAGGTTGAATAAGCAATTGAATTTCATTCAGGTATTTGTTTCCGTTTTTTGATGGATTTGCTGAGTCTGCTTCCATGGACTCCTTGTGTTTCCTCGTAAGCTTGGAGAGTGTTCTGAACCCCAGCTGAAGAGCTATTTGCATACTGATATTCACACAAGGAAATTATAGCAGAATAGCTGTGTGTAATCCAGGCACCTGGCTCCTGAAAGATATATTCTGAATATAAACAGTATTTAGGGCTTTCTGAGGTCAGGAGGTGCTCCTTTCCCTTTAGGATAATTCTTTATTCTTTGACTGTCATTTGCCTGCTTACACACCCACACATGGATATAGTCCTGCAAATAAATACCCGGTTATAAAGTTCAACATTTAGAAAGTTAAAATGCTAATATGCCTTTGATGAAACTTGTTTAATCATTTGAGAAATTAAAAAAGAACTCTGGAATTAAGGTCACAGTAATAATAACAGGAATCAAATATACAAAGACGTAGTTTTAAACTAAATCCCTACTCTGATTGTTGTCACACCGTGGCAGAGTCCTGCTGGCTCCTTCCATGAGGCTTCTTGTCGGTTTTGTAGAAGCACTGTTGTCATTCATGTAGCTCTTGAGAAGATGCTGCTGGTCTCTTTCATGGGTAACTACGTTAATAGCTGGCATTTATTAACTTTTCCATCGCAATTGGATCCTTTCAGATGTTCAGCCAACTGGTCAGGCACACAGTGTGAGAGGCCAGCTCCCAAAAGCAGCAAGTCTGACAACATCAGTACCAGTAAGTACTTCCAATAACTGCTGTCACTTGTCAAATTTGCCTCACTTTAGAAATCTAAGCCTTGAGCTATTTTGAAATGACTTTGTGTCGTGAAAAATGCTCATTACTTATTTTTCTTTAAACAAACAAAATATAGATATTTCTCTGCTTTTTGATTGCCATTTGGATGCAGTTCTTAGGACTTACACTCCCTGCTCCGAGGGCTAGCAGCACTTTTCTTAAGGAAAGCATATCAAGTAACAAGCATTTGGCCATATCAGCCCTATGCAGGGAACTAGTGGGAGACCTCTGACCATTTAAATCCTACTGAAAGCATCAAAAATAGAGCTGTAAGTAGCACATAACTTTTGTATTGGCTGTCTGCACAGGGGTGAATTTTACCTACTGTGAAAATCGGCCTGAAAGTAAGAATAGCTCCTGCTGAATATTTTTAAACACGTCTGTAAGCATAAAAGGATGGCATTGCTGCACTATTGGCAGCTTAAACTGGACAAGGTTCCCTGCAGAGTGCTGAGAGTGCTGCTGGTGCCCTGCTGTACCTGCCTTGGTCATTTAGCCCAACTGGGGCAGCCCAATGAGCTATTCAGGTCAGCTTGGTGCTTAGATGAGACCTTCCCAGCAATCCCCACAAGTGAAAGAGCACTCACGAGCTGGAAATGGGCAAAAAAGCAGGCAGAACTGGGATCACTGCTTCATTGTGAGGGTATAACCACTGTGGTTTGGGGAATGGGCTTCTCCTGGACCCCAGGCTGCACCGTGGCCACCAAATGGCAACTCCTGCCTGATGGGATGTTTTTCAGGGCTTTTTCCTCAAAGTTTACATGCCAAGACAAAATTAACCTTTTTTTTTTTCTTTTTTTTTTTTTTGGCACCTAAGTAGAACTTAATGCAGTTATTTATCAAATGTTTTCTTAAAAGTGCCTTGTTGTAATATCCCTTATGTGCTGAATCTTCATAAACTGAAGTGAATGCTTCAAGGATGCTTCAAGTTTTTATTCAGTACTTCATTTCGTGTCTCTGACAACCTGACTTGGCTTTCAGGCAGAAAGCCTCCAGGCAGAATTCAAAGCATTTTTCAATTCTTTATTTAGACTGTGCTTAATGTAGAGCAGACACTGCCAGCAGCTTATTTTTTTTTTTAATAAATCAATACAAGTTGCCAGTGAAACAACCGGCAATATTTTTGTTTTCCACCAGTTAAGGATTGCGATATTAAAGAAAATACATGACACTCCACACTGGCTTTATGCTGGACTCCTGCTTTTATAAGTCCTGTATTTATAAAATAAAATTATTTGTTGCATGTATTTCTTTACAAGCAAGTACTTAAAGTAAGGCTCAGAAAGAAGGATACAGTTGCTGACCTTATTTTTGCAGATAGATTCATTTCAGTGAAATTATCTGCCAAAATAATGTGAAGCCCATTTTGTTCTTCCCTGTTCCCTCCTCTCCTTTAACATCACTGTCTGATCTGTGCACTCTTTTTCTGCTGCATTAAGCATTATTGTAGTTTTTGTGATTGCCTATATCAACATAACAAAATTGCTGGCTCTCATGTAGTAAAACGCAGCAAAATACAGGAATGCACCAACCATCTAGAAATGAACACTGCTCGTTGTTTTTTATGTTTTCACAAATAAAGATAATAACCTCTAAATATTAATTAATTCTTCAACCAGAGCCAAGCCTACTGAATATTTTAAATTAATAATTGTGTGACTTAAACTGCTGAAGATCCTGGTGGCAGTCAGTGGCCGTGTCTCTCCAGTCCAAATTGTTCAGCAGTTCCAGACTTTCCTGGATTAGTGCTGGAAATGAGGGCAGGGAATTAGTCCAAAGTATATTGGTACCCAAAAAGAGGAAACCCCTGATTTGTTTATAAAAGTACTTCTGTGTACACTATTCTCTGTAATGAAGGTGGCTTTTCATTGATCAGCATTAAAATCTCAAATTGATGAGTGAAGCTCATCACCTGAAACTGCACTGTTGGTGTGGGAAATTACAGTCTTTTAATTAATTTAACTGTTTTACAGCTGTGAAGCCAGGATTATTCAATGCTATTTCCTTCTGTTTTAGGAAGCATAGCAATCATTGTTCCTCTTGTTTTACTGGTGACTTTGATCACTACTCTTGTAATTGGACTATTTCTTTGCAAAAGAAAACGAAGGTAAGTAATTTTACATTGATTTATGAAGTAAAAAAAAACCAACAAAACAACTTTAAAGTATTTGCATCTTTCCAATATACAAAGAATCACTTTATGTGAGAAACACAAATGCAACAAATGACCCATGACTTGTATCTGGAGGCAGTGAATCAGTTACATTTTTGTTCTTGCTGGAACAACCACATCTGTTATTGATACTTATGTTCCTCATGTAGTAGACAAAAAATTGTAGTTCATACCCACTTTTCCCAATCCTGACAAGGCTGTGTAAGTGTTACTAACTTTATCCAGAGACTTAGAGAACATAATTAATGTGTTTCATTGAAACCACATACTCAAATTTTGAGTATTGTTTACCTCTTCAAGTTTTATTGAAGATGTAAAGAATACTCAAAATATTTACAGTAGAGTCCCAGCCTTTTCCTCCTTACTGTGTTCCTGTAGTATCTTGCACAGGAAGCCAAATTCCAGCACCCAGCAGGGAATATCTTCTTGAATATTTCTCTTGAATTCAGCTGCCTTAGAGCTGGTAATGAGCTTGAGGACTTGTGTTTGACTTTTTGACTTTGGGCACTTCTCCCAAGGCCAGGGGAGGCAGGAGTGTTTCTGCTGGGTGAGACACCAGAGAGAGCTGCAGCCCTTCACATGCTCAAAGAACATAATGTTGATGGTGGTGCAGATTTAGCAAGAGAGCATTCCTGGTGATAAGGACATGGCCCACTGGGGAAGGCAGAGGGAATCGGAGAGCAAACCATTTACTTCAGGCCTGTAGCTGTCCTGCTTGCTGGCCTTGAGCAGCTGGCAGATTTTTTCCTGGGGCTTGTTACCCCACATCTGAAACCAGGATAATGTCTCTTTGTTAAGTCCTTAAGAAATAAGTGATGAATCTGCTGTTTCTGCAAACATGGCCATTTATGAGACTATTTTAGTGCTCCAGGCTAAAAGAATTGTTTAAGTTACTATGATCTGGCATCACATGCAGTATCTCTCTCTGCTGCAAACTCTGGTGTAAACTAGTGAGCATCAATTTTTAAAGCCTTTTTGTAAAGCCCATAAGATAAATACATTTCCTGACCATACTGTTAGTTATGCTGACCCTGCCAGACTCCATGGATGTCATTATGTGCTGCTGCACCTCAAACACCAAGTTTAGTGATAGCCAAATGCTGAAAGCAGTTGCTGCTCTGTAAATTATTTAGGTTACTGAGAATCACTCGTTAAATAATAGATTTTCAGGAGAGAAATAGAACTAGCCTCAATAAAGGGCTTTCTTCTTAAAATTATATTTGAAAATGTATTTTAGAGTTATTTTATCTCTTCAGAGAAGACTGTCAAATATTAAGCTAGGTGTAGTTGTTCAACACTAGCATGCCACTGTTAAGTGCCTATTTTAGGAAATATTTTTTCAATGACATTTCTGAAAAATACAGATCATTTAGTATATTGGATTTCAGACACTGACTGCATCTTACTCAGCCAACAAGAGGACTCGACTGTTATCATCCTGACTGTGACCTCTCTGTTATTCCCTTGTAATTCTAGAGAACATATTGCATTGGGAAAAAATTACCCTCTTGAGGTTATTTCAATTGCTCGGGCTTGAAATCACCTCTTTAGCTAAAATAAATGAATTCGGCAACAGAAACAATTCAACTCAATCGCTTATCTTTACTGATACCTAATTCAAGGTTAAAATTAAGGCTCTGTCTTATATTAAAGATTGAAAGAAAATTCAGGTTGAACTTGAGTGTCCAGTTACCACTGGCAGGGAATACAAACTGGAACAACGAGAAGTTCATACATTTTTAATGCATCGTGATGAAACCATTTTCTTGTCCTCAGTTTACAGCTGACTTTGGGCAGCTGCTTTGAAACAGAAGTGAAATGAATGAGCAAGGGGACGTGACTCATGTGCTCTCTGTCCTCACTCCTGCAGGGGATCCACGATGACTTTGCAAAGCTTTCCTTGGAAATGAGGGAAATCTGGAAATAATTGGAGGAAGTCAGGGTTGTAGACAGTGAGTTAGCACTTTGTAGGGATTCATACCACTACAGCCAAACCAAGAAAAAACAATAAAATTCTGCTTCTAGCTTCTGTGAGATCTATACATAGACTCAGATCACTTCTTTGATTCAAAAATGGAAGGATTTTATGATCGTCTCTGCAGGAAATGTTTTCTTATCCTGTTGATCTTAGAGATTAAAAAGAAACAAAATACCCAATGGCTTGCTTGAAAGTTCACTATCTTCTTTTTTGTGTGTGTGTGTTTTTATTTGGTTTTTTTGGGTTTTTTTGTTTGTTTTTTTTTATGTTTATGAATTACAGGACAAAAACTATCAGAAGACAACCTATGATAAATGGAGGAATCAATGTAGAAATTGGCAATCCATCATATAACATGTATGAGGTGGGCCATGACCACAGTGAAGGTGGTCTTTTAGCCTCAGATTTTACTCTAAATGCAGAAAAGGTAATTTTTTTTTTCTCTTTCTAGTGGCAACCCTATTTTATGTCTTGCAAAGGTTTTGTCTTTAAATGTAATGAATAGAAATGTAGAACAATGACATTTAGATTTAGTTAATGAATATAAAACCAAGTTAGATTTCATTAGAATAAATGTCATGTATATATTAACAGCTGTTTTGTAGTCTGATGTTGCCTGATGGTCATTTTTCCTAATGCCTGTATTTTATCAAAATAGAGTTAGAAATTACCTACAAAACTGAGGTATTTTTGTCAAGACAGACGTGTCTGTGAGCTGCCAAACCACCTGTCCTTTTAGCTTAGTGGCTAATATTTAAAATTGGAAATATATTATTGTCCAACCTCTGAAACACAAAAGAGTACATGCATATGAGAGTAACTTATTTCACACGTGAAAACTTCCCAAGGCACAAGGAACTGGGATTGCTGACGGGACAGATAGATTAAATGTTTGCACAAAGCTAGTAAGTATTATCATTTCCTTGTAAGAGATGCTGTCAGTCCTGCAGCAGCACTCCAGTGATTGAAGTCCCTGAGTGATGTGACACGGGATGAGCGGGGTAATGCCGCGATATCTCTCCCCGAGCTCCGTAATCAGACACACACCAAAGGGCAGCCATCACTCTGTGGCATTTCTGACAAAGCAATAACGGGATTACTGATAGCTCTAGGAATGGCAGCACTGAATCACACGGGCAGTATGCTCGGTGCACGAGGTAAGCTGAAAATGGAGTTACTCACTGGAGGCAGAGTGGCTGAGCCAGTGCTTATTGTGAAGCCTGGCCCTAATCCTCAGTGGAAAATGGTCATGAAATGCTGAATTTTATTCTCATGTTGAATGTAAGGATTTTTCGTGCTGGCGATTATCTGGAAGGAGGTTTTTATAAATGCAGATGATTCCAAAATAATGTTTTTAGTTGGTGCACTGTTTACTTAACAGTGCTGATAAGTACACATGGAAAATGCTCTATTGGCACAGAAACTGAAATTTTCTGTTTACACAGGCCAGATACATAGGGGGAGGGTCCACTGCATTCAAGCTTCCCCACACAGCTCCATCAATCTACCTAAACTCTGACTTGAAAGGACCACTATCAACAGGGGTGAGAAACGATGATCCAAGTCCATTCCATTCCACCACAGCCCCCTTCTGATGAAAGTTTGTCTGTCATTTTCAAGTAGAGGCATTTTCTGTTTGTTTTTGCTTTTCTTCTTTTAATGGAATGAAGAATGACAATAAATAGAACATTTTCTATTTGAAACAAAGGGTCCCCCTGTGCATACAAAATTTCATCTGTACCCACCGTTGTAACGTGATCTAAAACTGCAAATGTGTCTTTGCGAAGGAATACAAAAACTGTAAGAAATGTGATGCTTTGCCATAACACAATATTAATTTAGCATGGCCTTCACAGCCATGTATCCTGATATATTTGTAATTTGCATGCAATTACAGGCATTTAGTGAAGTTTATCAAACGGAAAGATGGTCCCAAATAATGGAAACAAGTGTTTTTATTTTAGAGGAATTTGATGTTCATAAAAATTAACAATTTCCTTCAATATTTGCAAAGCATATTTTAATTGTTCCGATTTCAATGGATTTGTATCATAAAAGAGCTCCTAAAACATCGGATTTTTTACTACAAGTTGCAAACATTGAGATTTAAGATACCAAAGGGACATCAATATGACATTCATTTTCATGTGCCTCAATATATATCCATCTTTTGTGCCATTCACGTTCTTGCATGATTGTAATACGTTGTATTTGGAAGTTTAATAATTTTTATGGGGTGTGGTTTTTTCTGATGGAGCACAGAACCATGGATGATGAAAGCCAGAATATTCACTCATCTTTTAACTTTTTCTCTTAAGTTCTGGTCACTCCAGCTTCTTTGTGTACCTCACAGTATTCTCTTGTACAGTCAGTGCCACTCAAAGAGGTATCATGAGGCAGACCCTACTATTATATATAAATTTAAATAACTCAATAAGGCACTGCATAGATGCCAAGGGTCTCTGTTCTCTTATGGTTATCATCCTCAATGATGGTTGTCAATGATGAAAAAAAGTCCTGACGATTGAAACAGAACTAAATTTCTGATTATAATTATGACCAAAAAAGTAAAGATCTATGGGGATGGACAGGTAGAACCGAGAGTAGCTTTTTTTTTTTTAATTAAATAAATGTGGCTCACCTTGTTCTGCCTCCTTTCCAGGAAAGTCTGGACCACGAGGCAATCACTTTGTCATCTGTAATAGATGGAAAGGGCAGTTTTTAACTCAATAACTGAGCAGCTGGTGTAGCTATCCAGCCTCAGGAATATCTGAATCCTGGGCTCAGGAACTGAGCTGAGCAACAAGGAAAGGAAGAACCAAGCCTAAAGTCATTCTTCATTCCTTGTTCCCCAGGGTATACTCAGGATATTTTTGATATCCTATTCAATATGGTAGGAAAACCTACCCAGTTCTTGTTTGGCCAATTCAAAGTTTAGCCACTTCTTATTAAATCAAACAAATTAATTTCCCTTTTTTAGAGCTTGTTGGTGTTCCACTCAGTATCTGTGCAAGCAGAGCAGTGCTGATAAATTAATTAGTTCTAAAAACAGGAGGATTTTGACCACAAGGTGCCCTTTCCTGTTATCATGGGTAAAATCTGAACTCTAATTTCATAGCAAAGTTCTTCTAGAGACAATAAAGGCACAAAGTATGAAGGTAGTGGAGACTCAGGGGATTTCTCACACAATGAAGTGCTTTGCAGCATTAAAAATGGACTTGTCCTATGCTGAAGTGCCACTCATTTCAACAGATGTTTTTCATTGCAGTCCAAACCACCAAAATTGCTGAGAAAAGACTTCTCAATTTGTAACTACTATGATATATATTAACAGTTATGCTGGTTTATTATTAAAGTTTAATTTACATGACGAAAGTCTTGAATTTTTTGGTCAAATCATGTTGTGTATTTGGGCCACAGAATTCGAAAACATGGTCAGCTATTGATGGGATGCTGATGTCTTAGAACAGGTAATATATGGAAACTGTTGGCTGCAGTTTTCTACTGTTAAACTTGTCACATGGTCTCACAGTGCACCTTCTCTATAAACTCCTTCATATCTATTCTGAAATCTTCCAGTGTAATAAGGTGGACAAGTCAACCTCAGAGACATTTTTTCAAGGTTTTTCATTTAATTTTTGTCAATGTTTTTATGGTTTTAATATCATTATCTGCTGCATGTCATGTCTTTGGTTACTTTAATAGCATGTCTCATCGTGAATTTAATTTTCAACTAAATAATTAACTCATCATCAGGTTTGCAGACGTCCAGGTATCTATTAAATATGTCCTGTTGTATTTTATGTGTACCTGTTCTTGCTTTAACAAAGCCATTTCCATTTCCATAAATTCTGATTTTGATTCAACCTGACTGATCTAATGTTTGCTTAATTTCCCTGCAGCCAACAAATTACGCCAATCCAGTATATGCAAAGTTATACGTGGATGGACAAAACTGTCGAAACTCCTTAGCAAGTGTTGATGAAAGAAGAGAACTTCTTCCAAAGAAAATAGATATTGGGATAAGGGAGACTGTGGCATAATCTGCTGTTACCTTTTATACTCTGTATAAATGTATAAAATATAAGGATTACTTTTCTATGTACCAACAGTATTATAATTGTTTTGGCATCAGCATTACCTCTGTTTTTTGTTTGGTTGATTGTTTTCTGGGTTTTTCTTTTGCTGATGACTTTTGACTGACCATTTGTAAGGTATTTTTATGAAAAAGAAACTGCACTACGGTACAATTTACAACAATGCTGCTGAAATAACACACCTTTAAATTTGTTAAAATGGCAAACAACATATTCGTTTGTAGCGTGAAAATGAGCAATCTATTTTCTATGAACTTTTTTGGTTCTACTTAATCGATGAAGATGGTATCTGCACTTTTTCATTATGTAGTCTGGAAACTGTAGTACAGTGTGTAATTTTGTTTATTTTAAATGGTGAAAGAATGATTGAATGGTCTACTCTCTTCTTTGTGCCCATTAGAACTTCTCTTCAGATCCTGATGAAGCTAGATAACTTTTCACAAACAAACATAACTTGCTTTTTAATTAGCTTTAGGTTGCCAAGAAGTAAACAAGACTATAGAGGTGAAACATCTAATGATCTGCATGAACACAATGATTATGTTTCAGAAATTCAGTGACTGTACATGATATACTAAACATATATACCATGTAAACAAGCTTTGTATTTATTAAAACCTTATAGAACATAGTAACGATATATCTTGGAAGCTGAAACCTTACTTGCTGTGGGACAAAGCATACGAACTCCAACAGGCCTGTAGGACAGTAGCCACCCTAGAGCACAAGAGGGCATTGCCTACACATGCTTTACATGTTTATTCACTTAATCACACACAGTTCTTATGGATTGGTAACTCCCCAACACACAGCGAGCAGTAGGGAAAAAACCAGACCCCAAACTTTAAGCACACGCAGATGGATCACAGCATTCGGTTTTGACAATCACAAAAAACCCCCCTCACACCTGTTCAGTGATATTAAAGGATTCAAAACACAGCAGTTTCCTAAAATTGAGATAAACTGTGGAATTGTGGAGGTAAAAGGAACCAAGCTGTATATTAGTGACACCTTAGCAAAGCCCAAGTTTCAGCAGTCTGGGTTCAATATCAAAGTCCAGTATCAAAAGTGAAAAGCATCAGTATCAGTTTCCAGCACTTCTCTGACCTGGCCTGTTTTCTGTTGTTGCTAAGAGGCAAAATCGACTCACCTTTTTTAATTTTGATGGAAATAAATAATACGATTACTTTCAGGTTTGAACTGAATCAGAATATTTTATACATAACTTTAAAGGCACAAACGACGTATTCACGCATATACTGTGGAGGACTCTTCCTTCCTCTGCTAGACATGACTGACTTTTAGCTATCATAATATATTAACCTAACAGATTAAATATGTTTGTGGTTGCTCTTTATTCCCTTTGTACAAGCATTACAAAAATAACTGCTGTTTTATAAGAGATTTTTGTTGTACTATTGTGCATGCATACTACCTATTTCTAAACTTTGCCATATTGGGGCCTTTATAAAACTCTTGATTTATGTAATACTAGTGCAATTTTGCTTGAACAATGTTATGCATATCATAAACTTTTTCAGGTTCTTGTTTAAGTACATTTTTTTAAATTGAACAGTATTTTTCATTTTGGTTATAATAGTCATTTTGCCTATGTTTCTACAATGAAGTGTTAAATACTTTATAAAAAAATTGTTGACTGATTTATTTAAATGAAAATCTACATACTTAATTCAGTGTGTTGGCTAATTTTTAAATTTAACTTATAAGATGAAAGCTAAAGAAAGAGCAAATTGAAGCAAAAGAGCATTACTTTGTACAAATGCCTAAATCCCTTTTCTTAATGAAAATTTTTGCTTTTTATACAAATTCTATTTGAATGTTTTTGCAGCTCTGCACGTGTTTGGATGACTTAGGTGTATAGCTGTATATTAATGTCAATAGAATTTTAAAGCTATTATTTTTTCTATAAAAATACTGTATTAAATAGTTTCATACCACACAGTTACGATTCCACAGGTTCTGCCTTTGTTCTGCTGACACCATCAGAGATGGAATAGGCCCTCTTCTTTTATTTCTTTTTTTATTTCTTTTTTTTTCCACAATTACAGTTGTTATAAAGCATAAGTAGCTGGACATTTCAGAAACTTTACCATTCATTTTCTGGCAGAGAGTCTCTTACCTTCAAAACTCAGGTACATCTAAATTTTATCTGGTGGATATAGAAGTAACATGAGTTTTAAAACATGAACTCTTGCACAGGCCTGAGGAATTTTATTTATTGTGATGTCTCACTTTCCCTTCACTGAGGCATTTTATTTACTTTACAATTGCTTGAGAGTTTATTACTTTATAAATAATAAATTTATTTCCTTATAAGTGCACAGTCTATGTAAGTAGAGCTATTAAATATTTGATATTAGATCACAATGAGGTCATAAGTACATAGGCAGAATTTTGATGGAGATACTGAGCCCTACCACTGCCATACTCAGTAATCTTTAAATTGCACATAGGTGTATTACTCTACAATGGGTTTTGTTTGCTGGTTTTACTTTACCAAGGTTCTCCACAGGAACTGATTCCACAATCCTTCAACAGCCCCAGGACCCCCACACAGGTTCTGTGGGTGGGCAGAACACACACAAGGAGCTGGAGGCTGAAAGATTGAGAACCTGATCACTTACTTAGATGTGCATCCTCATAAGTTCAGTGAAATGTTTTTTTTGGCAGGAAATTCTATAAAATTTTACAAGGGACAAGAAAAATGTTTAACTTTTTTCCATTCCCACAGCCTTTTTGCTGTTGTTAAGGGCACAGATTCAATGTGTTTTTTAAGTTGACACAAGCTTAGAAGTAAAAAAAAAAAAAATAAATTGGTTGCATCACAGATAGAAGTATCTGTCTCTTCAGAGTGTAGCTGTAAGGCTTTTCCTGGTTGCTTTCCTGTGTTCAGTGAAGATTCAGGTGAAACGCCAGTTCTGTACTATTCCACAGAATTCATGGGCCTGAAATTTTTCTCCCACAGTACTAGTGATTTTGCTTAGCAATGAGAAGCTGTCTGTGGGTTCCAATATGGGGTGTTAAAATTATTTATGGAAATGGAACTTTTCATTGACTTTGTGCTCTTAGGCCAAGGAATACCCACCTTTTCATTCATAAGACAACAAAAAATAAATCTGAGTTTGAAGGGGACATGATATGCTCCATCACAAACTAGGTTCTAAAATTCTTTGCTGAATGAAGAATCTCTATGCAAAATATGAAAAACAAAGGATTTGTTGAAAATTTTATAGTTCTGTCTAATGGATTTTTTATTTCCCCACAGAGTGTATTCTAGTTTATTTACATAATAGTGCAGTGGAGTCTCTGCCTGGTGATTGGGCCTCTTGGTCTATACAAGAGTTTGCATAAACTCTGAATGATGACAACAAAATTCTAAATGACAAATTGAGATGGGTGATGTTCCTGGTACTCTGATTAGTCACTCCACACAATTGAGATTGCCAGCATCAATGCACTCCTGTTGATAAACACACCAGGAAACAGATTTGAGAGTATTTATTTTGAGAATATGTATTTTGATGTGCACATTCTAATTGTTTCTTATTTCCAAGACAGTCATGCTGTTTGATGTTTGCAGAAGCAAAGCTCTGTAGTAGAATACCTTTAAAACTCCTACTTCAGTCTATTTCCTAGCAGTGAGATTGCTGAGAAACTCCAAATGTAGCTGCAAATATCTTATTTTTATCAGAATCAGTGCAGTCACAGATATTAACTGAATTTGTGTAAACATTTCAGAAAATCTGTGAAAGTGCCTAATGTATCAGGATAGAAACAAGTATCTTCTCATGCATCCCCTTTTTGAAGGATGAGAAGATGATGTAGGGAAGCAATGTCAGTGATGATAAAAGGTCCTCAGGGTTGTCAGCCTTAAAAGTGAAGATATTTTTCATGTGGAACAAGCAGACCAACAATGAATCTTGTCTGTCCAACCCTGGGCATCTCTGCAAAAGTACTGAGGCATTTGGAATTTTTCAAGTCTTAGCTGGACAGAAGGATGGCTGATGGAGGGAAGGATAATTTGTCATCCTAGGTCACTAATTCATTGTGCTTACCATCCCCACATGAAATACAGACCTCATGGAAGCAAGGGTTTCTCATTCAGTGCCCATATTTTAAGGTGACAAAAAGGAAGAAAAAAGCACAAGGAATCCTTTTGCTTCCCTGTGCCAGCTGCACATCACTTGGTACGTGTTGTGCCTCTCATGACCTCTGACTGTGATGTTCAAAGTCGAACTTGTATAGAGGGAACTGTCTGCTGGCCTCAAAGGATGTTCAATGAGTTTTCCCTGGAATGAAGATAATGATATTGCTGACCTGCACTGCTTCTACTCAGCCTACTAATGATCCATTTTTGGTAAAAAAACATAGCTTTCAAATACCACAATATGTAGATATACACAATGTGTATAGTATCAGAACTCATCTGTAGTTACTCTGAGTGAAAAATAATTTTCACAGGTGAATAGAAAGGAAGGGCTGAAACTACCATGGAAACTCAAATGAAATATTAATTTAGGATTACTGCTAAAGCTCTTTTAAAGTATCAGTTCATGCTGGAGAGAAAAAAAATAAATATTATAGAAGCTGGCCACTGACTTTTTCTTAAAATATTTCTTAAATAAACAATTTTGAACGTTACAAGAGTTGGCACCTATGAAGATTTCAGGAAACAAGCTGTGTATTCCAACAGTTTCTCACTGTAACGTGGTAATGCACAGGCAGCATTCTGTGCCACGAGTCCAGTGTTTGATATTTGTTAGTGATAGAATAAGTCTGAGCAGATTCATGAGAACACTTGCTGAAGAGATGACCTGCTCAACAGGTGAGTGTCCAAGCAGCTCAACAGCTGAAGGGGTTGGCAAGGATTGCACTTGAGCCTCGGGGAATGGGTTCCACCTGGTGATGTTTAGATCTGTGCCCTGTGTGTGTGTGAGTGGCTCTGTGCCACCCAAACCAGGGCAGCAGCCACGATGGACTTGTTCTGTCCAAAGAGCAGCAGCCAATCTTAGACACAGGCTTAATTCCATTGAGGACTCTGAGCTTTGGGGAATCCCAAGAGGTGGAGCCCTGGTCTAACAGAAAAGCAGGAATGAAGCTCTGGAGAGCACAAAGTTGCTGGGTGTGAGAGCAGTGACATCAAAACTGCAGCAGAGAGCATCAGAGGGAGTTTTCTGCCTTCCAGCTCAGCCCCCACGCTGTGCTGTGGACATCACACGCTGCCTTTCCCCCACAAATTCAGAGAGTGTGGCCAGGTATCCTCAGAGCTGCCTAACAGAAATGCTGCACACACAGTGAAATGTGAGATTAACTTCTTGGCAAATCAGGAAGTGATTACAGAAATGTAAGTATGGCAGCTCCAGTTATGCTGTTACTTTGAGGTGTTAGAGGTCCATAAAGAATTTTCTTTTTAAAAAAGGAAAATTTTCTTTTTAAAAGGGAAAGAATGCAATGTACAAGTAATACTCCCACATACTAGGAGGTGGTCTGCCATGTCTTATAATAATACATCAGGAGAGATGAGCTTCAGGAAGAATAAAACGAGATGAGATGAGTGGTCTGGTTTATGTGTAAGGTTAAGGTTGTCCTTCTCCAGGTAAGTCTGTAATTCTGGACATCTCTTTTCTCCTGCCTGACACAAAAGTGGAGTATGTACATATCCTGAACTTCTGTGTACACCTGTAAACGTTCAGTTTAAAAGTCTTGTCTTATCTGCTGCTTTTCAGAGCAGGAGGAGTGCACTGGGGAGTAGAACCAGGTAGTTTAAAGGTGTCCAGTGCATTCTCTAGTGATCAGATTTGTTGGACTAGCAATGCTGCATATCTGTCTTTATTTCAGGAGTCACAATATTCCAATTAGAGCTTGACAGTCACTGGAACTTCTTTTATGTAGTAAGACTGTACCAGGGCTCTTTGTAGAGCAGAAGCTGAGTCCCTGTGCAATAAAGGCCATGTGTGAGCTCCCCAAGGCTGGTGAGCAGCTCCTGCTCCCCCAGGCTGGAGATCCCATGGACTTCTGTTGTCCTTTCCACTGGCTGTGGTGAGCTCTGGTGGTACAAACAAAACTCATCAAACCTGTAGGGCTTTGGAGGTCAAAAGGCAGTTTGAAAATTGGCCTGTCATAAAGAGAGAGAGACTTTCTTTGGGATTTGTCTGCATGTGCATGATTGGGTTCAGACCTTGTTCTGCTCTGATGTGTCTTATCTGACACTTTTCAGAAGATGTTAAGCCTTTGTGGAAGATCTGTGATTATTTTCTGCATATATTCAGCTATTTTAATCATCTTGAAATTCCTGAATTCCTAGTAGTTCACTGCCCTGAAAAGTACTTAAACGTAAATTTTTCTACTCTTTTAGCTTTAGTTCATTTTTTGTAGTTTGATTCCTACAGTGCAGAATCAGATATATTTCTCCCCTATTTTTAACAAACACTAATAAAATAAAACATAATAAAACATAATTTGAGATTGCTACTATGTATATATACTACCACAGTTGTTTCTGACAGGATTAAGTTGTGCTTTTCTCTGCTTAAATTAAAACATTAATGCAGCTTTCAGTGATAGGTACTAAAACATCTTTATAAATATTTGAAAAGACGCTGTTCAGTGAACTGTGCGAGACAGGAGGCTGACCTCGCACAACTAATTAATTACCACAATCAGAGGGACTCCAGACAAAGTACCCTCTCCAGCAATTTGAAAGGTAATTAACATTCAAGTCTCGTAAAAGTCACTTGACTTCCAATTATGATTAAATATGCAAGGGCACGGGGACACAGCAAGTGGAAGAGCTGAGAGTAATCCCTGAGTAGGGTGGCAGCAGCTGGAAAGCAATGTCAGGCACAGAGGGACTGGGAGGGAAGCAGGGATTACACATCACTGTGTCCCACTGAAGGACCACCACCACCACCACCACTGGGTTTGGCCCCACTTCTTCAGACCAACAAAATTCTTTGCTGGTTATTTCCCAGACTGAATCACTCTGGACAGTTCCAGTTGCCCGTAATCCTAACCAAAATCTACCCAGATTTAAGAATATCTGGCAAACTAATTGACAGCTCTCATGTGTTTTGTTTTAAACTTAATAAGTCTGAAAGGACTGAACAGCATCTCTTGTCACTGAAAAAGTCCTAATTAAGCACATCTGACTTGACAAGAGTGTCCTTCTTTAAGAAATATCAAAACTGTAAGAAACAATATTAAATTACTTTTAAGGGTCTATAATCAGCAGGGAAAGCCTCTTTCTTGTGGTAAAAAGTTCATCCATCCATTACAATTTGTGTCTACTGCTATAAGTGTTTTAAAATGTAGCTAATATTTCAATATTTGAAAATTCCTTAAAGAAATTTTCTTCTCACATATCTTTTAAAAGTAGACTTTTAAAAAGATTTTTTTTAATATCTTGATGAAGAAATAAAATAATTTAAGTTAACAAGCACATTAGCAGTTAATGAAAGAGCAAATCATTTACCATAATGAAAATGTAATTCTAAAGCAGCAATCATATTGTCTGTTTAAATAGCCATATCCCATAAATACAGTATGACAACCTGGATCTTGTCACATATTACTGTATCACATCCTATTTTTATCGACATCATTAATATCAGAACAATTGTTACAGTCCACCAAAGAGAAAAATGCTGAGGTCAGTCACCTCAAGGTCACCCTGGGGAGGTTAATTGCTTCCATGTCAGCCAGGAACAGACAATAACCTGTGAACACTGAAACTCCACTGCATTGCTGGGTCAAGTGTGTTTATTTGTACAGCTTGGTGTAAAATAGGAAAGTTCATTGAAAAATTCACCCTGAGACGATCTCAGTGACTCTCTGAAGGGGAGGGGACAGGCAGCCTTCCCTGGGACACGGAGCAGTTAATTAGTCCATCAGAAGAGGAGATGCTTCTTGACCCAATAAAGGAACAGTTGTGTCTCAGAGGAAGGGAAATGAGGCCCTTCTTAATTAAGGAAAACACCTACATAGTCTTGTAATGGCAAGAGAGCAAGATTAGATGTGGGACGAGCCTTTGGGGAACTCACAAAATCTGCCTGGCTCGGTGAACAAGCACTGAGAGATGGAATTGTCTCCAGAGGTGCTGCTTAAGAGGTGTGGAGCAAAATGGTGAAGATTCCAAGAGGTCCCTGGAAAGCTACATGTAAGTTACCTAAAATAAAAAAAAAAATTATAAAAAAAGGAGAAATGGTGAGACATGATTTGTGGGGGTATTGTTAGTTTCAACTGGTGTATTTTAAATGGTGTATTTTAAAAACTGTGGTGTATTTTAAATGTGGATATTATGAAGAAATAATTCTCTTTCAATTTTCCCTTAGCTGGGTTTGAGGGTTTCAAAGTCCAGGATAATAACTCCTCACAGGAAGTTATGGAAAATTAGTCTAGCCAGTGAAACACCTTATATATCTGATAGTATCCTTTAAATTCTTGTTTTCAGATATTTCAGAGTATCTATCTCTATAGATGCTATGTGTATCCAGTCTGTAGGACTCAGTTACTGGAAGCTTCTTATTTCTTAGATTGTTTTCAACCCTTCCTTACTTCTATTCCAAAGTACCCAAATACAATTCTAATTCCTTAATATTTTCATAGGGCTTTTTAACTTCCTACTCCCTAGCAGGTTGAAAAAAGTCAGGGAAATTAACTGGATTTCCATGGGTACAGATAATATGAAATAGAGACCTTTGTACAGAGCTATTTCTTTTATCTATACTTCCTGCAATTTTAGAGTTTTTATTACAGTTTAAAAGCTTCTGGTGTTTTGGAAGATTTGAATGACAGAAAAATGGAATAATACTCATTACCGATGACAGGAACCCTGTGGACAGCACCGAGGGAGGGAACTACTTAATTAAGAATAACAAATAAAGAATCACAGGGCTTGACAGTACCTTGGGGGTCTTACTGGCCTCTCCACGTTTCCCTAACAGCATCAGCTAGAGCTCAGCCAGCCTCCATAGGCATTTCTCCAGAATTTCTGAAGAGTGACAGCAAAGTCCTTAAACAGCCAATTTCCAGAGTGACAGCAATGTCCTTACACCACCAATTTCAGCACTTGCTGTCCTTATTTTTTTTTGTTTTTGTTTTGATCATGCATATGTCTCAGTTTCCACTGGTGAAGTTTAAAGCTGCTTGTCCCACCCATCATGGACAAACTCTCCCACTTTACAGAGCCCTTAAGAAAGGGAAGAGTTAAGAGGAAGCAGAGACGACCCTGTTGTGGTGAGCACATCTTGGACCTGCTCTACACCTCCCAAGCACGGAGGATCCTGCTGGAATGTCATCTCCAGCCAGGCTGTGGGGCAGAAAAGGCCACAGGAGTCTTGTTGTCCTCTTTCACTGCACCTCAGGTCTGTGAGTGATACCTGAGGAGCAAGGGACTCATGCAGACTCTTTGCTTTCTGTCTTCTTACTGCAGTCCAAGTGAACACAGAGCTCTGAGTTGTCACTTCATTGCTTGTAAATCTTGTTCTGCAAGTGAAGACATGCACTGAGCCTTTGCCGATGCCAGGCACAATCTGTAAGGGACTAACCCCCTGCACTGTGAGCAGATATCTTCATATTTCAGCAGAGAAAAACTCCAAACAAGGCTGTATGAATACCTCTGCAAAATTCTGGGCATCAGAGAGTCCTGCAGATGGTATTTAATGTATCTAAGAAGTTGGACTCCATCCCTGTGGGTTACTTTGAGCCCTGGTTCTATGGTTCTATGATAATGTAGCCAATGTAGCTGATTTCATTATGTCTATAAGAGCAAGCTCTGTGCCTACAAACATTCTGAATTATTTCTGCTGGAGAAACCTCTGAGCTTTGTTGGGTTGAAGGAAGGTCTGTGCTGGGAGAATGAAGAAGAGACTTTCTCCAGGATGACACTTCAAATAGCTGATGTCTTGCCATGCTCCCAGGTGCTCGAGTGAGGTGGGAATTTTTGCTGTTTGAGATTCCTCTTACCTACCCCTTCAGCATTATTAGCTGCTAAAAATAAGATTTCACAAAACAGAAAAGAAGGCAAGAGAAGTGAACACCAGAGAGCAGTCCTAGGAAGGGCCTGACCCCACACCTCCTTCATGGAAGGCAGAAAAATGCAGCCTCTGTAAAGGCTGCAGTCACATAAGGCATTGGGTCTGTTCTGTGCAAATGATCACACCCATTTTCTCTCCAGCTGGTTTCAGCAGCCCTTAACTTGCACTCCAGCTTCCTCCTCTCGCTCTTCACCCTTGCCACCAGGCTCTCTGGCCCCGAGGAATTGAAACTCTGCCATTTCTCCTCCTGATGGCTCTTGAATTCTCTCTCAGCTCCACTCTGTGCTGACCTCCTCTGGACACCAGACTCACGGCCTCCAGAGGATGACATCTCAGCCAGCTTGGCTGGAAAGGTTTGCTTCCCTCAGGGCTCATGATAACCTTACAAAATAGTGAGGTTCATGAAAAATTATATTTCTGAAGGATACAGAGGGAAATGGACACTTATGATAATAAGGGCATCTCCTACTTCACTTTTCTTTGCTGTCATTGCATAGACATTTTTTGTTTCCATTGAAAACTCTGCCTGACCTAACCTAGAGCAGCCTTGCAAAGCAAAGTGCTCCATTATCCTACATCTTTTTCCCCCTGTAATTTCAGTTTTGATTGCTTTTAAGAGTTCTGTATACCTGTTCTGCTTGCTAAGCTGGGGAGAACTTGGCAGCAACCACCACAGAGACGGATCTGCTTTACTTGATTCTGCTCATGGTGCTGTTTAGCTTCCTATTTGAATATCAAAATCACTTTTGTAAGTGTTTTTCATATCAGTGTGAGATGTGGTGACACTGGGTTTTAGGAATTTTTAGGAATTTCAGAATATTTGAGACTATTGTGCTTCAGAAACACATGGATGTCTTCTAAAGCCCAGGTACATGGGCAGGAAGATAATTTCTGATTTTCATGGCATGGTCTCATATAATTAAATTTCTAATAGGAAATGGATATTTACATAACCTGCTCTTTATGAGTGCTCTGAATTCCAAGTTTGCCAGGAGCAGTGGATTTATTGTGAGGTAACATGTATTCGGTGTCCACTGCTTTCCTTAGATGATAGCAAAAAAAGTGTCACTCTCGTGGGGACTAAACAGCTTTACTCATGAAGCATTACAACTGTTGAATTTTAATCTAATCTACTTAACTATTTTATCAACATGCTTTAAGATGATTAAATCAGTTTCTTTATGTTCTAGAATTTAAAATCCCTTCTCTGGATGTTTTCTGTGTGAGCTTGCAGTTCGTGCAGTATGTGTGGGAATGTACAGCGGAAATTAAAGGCTGTTCAAAATTCTGTGTAGCAAACCTGTTTCTTAATGACAGGATTTTTTTTAGGTTCACTGTGCAGTCAGGGAATATGAGTTTGGTTTTTTTTTTTTCCCTGAACCAAGTTTACAGCTGAAGGTAGCAATGTAGTTCACACTAGAGCATAAATCTGCAGGCTGAAACCCATGTAAGAACACACAGTATTGCTATTGAGAGTACTCAAGTGAAAAATTTGAAAAATTGTGTATTTTAAAGTGCTTGTAAAACTCTGTTGCCCTATGGATATGTCCAGGCCCCTTGTTTGCTTTCATTTTTCAACAACAATAACAATAATGTCACTGCAATGAACATTGTTTGGACACTGCTGATGGGCATCTGGATGTGAAATGATAGTCACAGGCCAAAGGCCAAAAAGAAATAAGAACCATCACTCTGTCACAGCAGCACCATCTTCTCCACAAAGCCTGGAGAAAACCTTGTTTTCCCAATGTACACCTCAGGACATTCCATGATTTAACTCTGCAAGTAAATTTGGACATGTCCTGGTCCCAGGGGCTCTTTCATGCATTGATGGAGCTTTTTTTTTGTTATAGAAAGTATTGGCCAAAGGGTAGAGGTTGTCAATGCCCCAGCCCCTGGAGCACAGGCTGGGCTTGGACAGGGGCACTCCTACACATACACCAGAATTTCACAGAAAAGGTTTACAAACTGATTCATATGGTCTCTACTTTCCCATCTTCACTCTCAACAGTTTTTGCTTATGAGAGTATTTTATAAATTCAAAATGTATTCAGTATATTTCACTAGGAAAGCACATCAATCTAAAGCGAACACTTAGATTTTAACCAGGACTACAATATACAGAGTATATCGGCTGGAAGAAGGAAAAATCCAGGTCTTGGGAGCCAGAGAGAATGTAATTAACTTGAGTTACATCACTTACTGCTGTATTCATGGACCCAAATTCAATTCCCTTTGACATACCTTTTAAAAAATCCATTGTTATGAAAAGTAAAGTGCAGCTTCACTACTGAAACTCATTTTGAGCTCCTGCTTTTCTCTGCACTTTAAAGTTCAGTACAGAATGGACAGGGAGCCCTGCTTGGTTCCTGAGCCTGGAGAACCTGGGCTGAAAGCAGCACCTGTGTCCCTTCCTTGGAATCCATCCTGGCCTTTTGCTCCTCCTGGCATAACCTGATGGTTTTATCTTCCTTCTGCAATCAGGATCCTATAAAAATAATAATGTTTCATATATGTTATCCATTCATTAGAGATAATTAGCATTTCCAATTAGCCCCTGTATCCAGCATCTTCTTTGTTTGCTGTCAACCAACACCTGTATGCACCTTGCCCTGCATTACATCGGACTACAATATTATATTAATTATATTATTTACAGTTCTCAGCTGCTATTTCAAGTAGAATTCCTCTGATTGATTTTCCTACACTGTATCATGTAGACACAGCTGGGAAATGTGGTGTTGCCACTCAACAGAAAAGTGAATTTCACAACAAATATTTTGCCTCACCACCTTACCCTTTTTCACCTGGGCTGTGTATGCCCTATCCACACAAATATTCTGCAAGTGTGGGGCTCTCCAGGACCAATGTGAACTGTGATCACAAATTCTGGGCTACTGGTGAGTGTGGCATAGCAGAGGATAGAGCAGTGGGAAGGCACAGCTGGCAGCACACTCAAGTATAGGGTTAATTGTGCTTAACGAACCAGCGAGGTGGAAAGCAAAATATTCACCCACTCCCAGCTTTAGCTCCCCATGGCCCCAGTAAATTGTTCTGTAAAACTCTTTGCTCAGGAATAAAGGCTGCAGGAGGCTGTTTTTGACGGCAGGGCATTGTGAAACTCATATAATGTGCCTCTGGCTTTGCTATTGTTCTTCCTTTGTCTATAAAAATAAGTTGGGGTGAGGCACTTTGCTGCTGTGTGTGTATCCCGAGTGTCACACGACACGTCTGGCTGCTGCTGGCGGGCATGGCTGGAAGCTGCAAGCTGAGGAAGGCAGGTGCTCTCACAGCCAGAGTAATTTTCAGCTCTGGAACGGCGTCTGTATGTCTAAAAACCAACAGGGGCATTCGTGAAATGGAAGAGGAAAAGATAAACTGCCACAGAATGAGTGCTCTGTTATCAAGCATTTCAGCCACTTTTGGAGGCTCAGCTGATCTCTGCTCCACACAGAAGCCTCTCCCCAACCTCCCTCATGACCACAGCCACCTTTGCTGAGGAGAAAATTCGTCTGCCTGTGTCCATGCACTTGCTGCTCCTGCTGTGGGGAAGGTAAGCCGAGCAAACTGTCCTTTTTGGAGCAATAATACCTGTGACTCTGAGGTGTGCTTACAGCAAATATCTCCTGTGCCAATTTAAAAGCCCCAGCCTTCACTGTTTAATCAACTGCAAAAGCTGTTTATTGCTTTCTATACATGAGTGTCTCAGTGCTGTGCTTTAATTAACTGCGTCGGCCTTGGCTGTCATTCGACACAGCTTTTATTGGAGGAGATGTTCAATCCTGTCTTTCATAACTGTGTCTTAAACACATCTGTACTGAACTCTTTCAGGCAGTGATTAGTTTCCATCAGCTGTCTCTTATTCCTTTCACATTCGCCCACAGGCAGCCTCATTAAAGTCCAGCACAACTTTCCTGCACTGCCACTTCTTCCAGCTCCTTGGGCAAGGGGGGAAGCTGTGGCCTGAATTTGTTTGCTGCTCTCCTGGAGGGCACTCCTGGGGCTGATCCTCACCAGCCCAACCTTCTCCTGGGGTTACTGCAGCTCTCTGAAAGTCACCTCCTGCTGGGGAGCTCCAGAGCAGTAATACAGTGTCAGCTCTGGGTACACCTGAGAGGCTGCTAATTTCTCCAAAACTGTCTTAGTCTTGCCACTTTTTCCTCCTTGCCCTGGCTGAAGACCCATAACCATGTCCTTCACTCCCTTCTCCCTTTCCTTGGAGCATGCCCAAGGCATGGATGCCCTGCCCAAGCCTGCAGGCTGCTGCAGCACCCCAGGCAAGCAGCCTGTGCTCCCTCATGGCCACTTCAGAGCTCCACACTCCTCCCTCCCTCTGCTGTGTCCTCCTGGCTGCACTTCTTCATGTGGGATGGCATTTTCCTGGCTTTCCTGCCTGATTTAACCAACTGCTTACCCACCAGCGCAATATTTTTTTATTCCACTTTTATATTCCTCTTTATAAATGTTAGGTTAGAGCTTTCTAATTTTACTGTTGTGGATCCTTGGAGAGTTTCTGGAAGGGAAGGGGATGTATTTCTCTGCTGCTTTAGCCAGAAGCAGCTACAAATCTGGAGGTGACATATCTGAGCTGCTCTCTTCCCCTCCAGCCTTATCCTGGGAACAGGTAGTGCTTGGTCTCTGAGGAGTCCCTGGACACTATCACCCTTCAAGCCCCCAGCAGGGACCTGGAAGGCTCCAGTCCTACCTCCCATGCAGACCAAAGCTACTGACTCATCACTCACAGAGGTGCTTTTATGTCTCTGTTACCCTGTATTTGTGTTTCTCTATTTTCCCCTTCCTCTTGGCATTTTAGACACTGTTACTTGCCAGCTAACTCAGTCCAGCTGAGGGTTAAAGAGGGTTAAACAAGGTGGCCACTTTTCTCTTCATGGCTATTAGTTAAATATTTGAGAGAATTTAGGAATCAACCCAAGGATTTTCTGTGGATCACTTCCAAATACGTATTGTCTTCTTTAGCACACAGACCCAAACCTCTCCCACCTGAGCATCCCACCCTGAGGGAGGGCAGCCAGCTAACAGGGTAGGAGGAAACAAAAGTAAAAAGAAACAAAAACTAAAAAAGTATTTTATGCTAGACCCAGAACTTCTGCAAATTCTGGGCTTTTGTGTTCATTGGTGAAGCTGAGTGGAGGCACACACCTGTGAATGTTCTCCTGGGCTTTTGTCTCAGTGTGAATTCGTGCTTCAGGCTGCCTTGACATTACAGATCCCTAAATAGAGGATTGGACATTATTGGAATAAATTTACCCCCACAGGAGAAGCCCAGATGGAAGGTTGTAAGGAGAATATTTAGTGTGCAGAAATGTGCATTTCTATGCACCCTGATGCCATTGCTGTGTGATTTTGCCTGAAGTTTTCCCATCATTTTTAGTTCCTTTTGGGGATGCTGTGAGACTCATCTTTCTCTACAATGCTATTTATTGATGAAGCTGGCTTGAACTACCCTGAAAGGGTCATGCACTTATATTTAACATTTAATCATTGCTATTTTCTCAGGCCTTTGGAGAATGATCTATTTTAATATTCCTATGATACCCACTGTGAACTTAGATACTATTGCTTGTAATAGGAAAAACAAACAAACAAGCAACAAGAAAAAAAAAAAAAAAATCAGTCTTTCCTTTTGTCTTTATTGTTCTAGAAGTGACCAAACCCACCGAGCTGTCGGCTGTTTACACTCAGGAGCCTTAATACCAAACTGCCCCAAAGAGCTCACAGAGAAAGATGGTCCAGAAGCTGTCAAAATGGCTCATTTAGTGAGGAGATGAACTGCTTGTGGGAAAACCTTGCCACTAAATGGTTTCCTGTAAAAATCCTAACGGCAGATGTGTGGATATTTGGCCTTACTCCAAGGGCCACACATCCTAAAGCCGAGATTGGGCGTATTTTGAGGCAGCACATTAATGCCATTGGGAGGGTAGGGATGATACATTTTATATCCTTTCTGGAAAAAAAAATCCCTAGTGTAGGTGCAGGAGACTATTAAGAAAGAAGAAAGGATTTTTCTTCTTCTTTATGTTTATGTAGGATGTCTGTCCTGTGCTCCAGTGAAAACAGAGCAAAATTTGCAGGTAGCTCTCTTAGAGCTGGTGGAGGTGCAGCCAGCCCCTCTGCTGCTGTGACATCCCCCAGTCTGTGCTAGAGAGCTGTGCTGTGAGGAAAGTGTCAGCTCTGGGCCCTGTCCTCCCTCCCTCCCAGCTAAAATACATCGGGTTTGTGAGCCCATCCTCCCTTGCCAGCATACATCATGCTTTCTTCCCCCACACTTACACTGCACTAATGCCATCAATAATGTCCTCCTTCTTCCGTGTACTTCTGGTTTTCATTTCTTCTGCTTCACTCCTGGCATTTTCTCCTTATTCATCTCCCTCCAGACCAAGCAAAGCCCCTATAACCAGTATAACCCTGCTGAATTTCCAAATTAAATTGGGATGTGGTGAGGCTGGGGAGTGTTGCCCTGCAGATTGGCTTTTCCTGAATGCTGCTTTTGCCCTGCTGTCCCCCAGCCCTGTCTCAAGTGAAGTTGCCCTCTCTCTTCCCTCCCTTACATCCTCTGTGGGTACTGCAAAGGGGCAAAACCTCAGAGAGGGATGGGGCACATTCTCCTCCCCCAGCCAGGCATCCCTTCACCTGCACATGCTGATCTCCATCCAGGAAGGAAGAGCTTCCAGCAGGAAGCTCTTAAAGGTCAAAATGTTGGAAAAAAGGGCACAATTTGGTTGTCAAAGGAGGAAGCAGCTCATGTCTCCATCAGCTGGAAAGTGCAGAGAGACACATGGTGATTCTTCTAGTACTTAAAGGTGGGAAAAAAGCATTACTGCTTTTCCATAAAACTTCAGCTGTATCCCAGTGGCAGGAAAAGGGGTTTGTCACAGGAATCTATCCCAGAAATGGGCATAGGGGTCCAGGCTGTGCTGATGTCAAAGCTGCACATCTGCCAAGTGCATGGTGTTTCACAGCCACCTCTGCCTTCCAGCCTGGACTTTTCCTCTCATTCCTATCCCAGTTCCTTGACAAATGTGCAAAAGTGGGTCCCCACTTGTATGCACAGCACTCTTTTTGATCCTGCACAGGACCGGACCCAGCTCCTCCTGACATCTGCAGCAAAGCCAGAGATGAGGTGCCCCACACCAAGTCTTGCTTTCCAGCTTGGGTTTTTAATTTGCCAAAGCAGGAGCTGGTGGCTGGAGCCAAGAGCTCTCAGGATCTATCTCTGCTGCTGCCTGGGCAGATTTCTCCTCTTGCAGCAGCCACAGCAGCACTGGCCTGTGACCATGCTCAGCCTCTCCCTGCTGCTGCTCCACCACCACACTGGGGCTGTCTGTGCTTATTTATTCCATCCTGTTTCTGCAGCAGCCCAGCTGCAGATGTAAGGTAACACCCAGAATAATCCAGCCCTGCTCACAATGCTGCTCTGAGAGTTTGTCAAGGGGAGGTGTGAGGATGGGAGACTGGAGTGTCAGGGAGCTGACAGCCGAGGCGGACACGGGAAGAGTAATAGGCATTCAACAGACATTAAAAGGACAATAACACACTGGCTTATGGCTATTTATTTTTTACAAGTGACTTTGGCAGTATTTTGTTTGAAGTTTTGATGGCCATATGTTTTCCAGGGAGGCACAGCACTTTCCTCTGTTTGTAAACTGTGCTATAATTGAAATTGAATTTTTATGAAATCTATGTGAAATATGATAACACATTAAAACACTCTCCTTTGGAGAGTTTCCTCATTGATTTTTGTTGCATTAAATCTGTTTACACATCAAAGGAAAATATTGCATTCTGTCTGTCTTCATTTCAGTCACACCCTTCCTTTTGTTTCCTGGAGACCACACATTGCAAAGCAAAACCCTCTCTGTTGAGAGCTCTTCCAGCACTGATACTTCTCTTGGTGAAATGATGCCTTACACTATAATTGGCATTCTTTCTCCCATCTGTTTAGGAAACCAGGAACTTTATGACGTCTCTTTCTTCCTTCATCTTTTCAGCAACTCAGCTATGTTTATACAATGGAACCAATCCCTCCCTGCTGAAAATACATGGGATTTGATGGCTGACTTTGTGTCCATCAGGATCAATCTGATATGGACAAACTCTGTAGCTGGAGTATATAACATCATGGGTCAGTTCACTTCAGACAAGCTGTGCAGATTTATCTGAGAATATGTCCCCAAAAAAGGGTTTTATTTGTTATGGCAGAAATAATTTTGTCAACCACCAGGTTTTATCTCTGGCTCCTCAAATTTTTGTGTGTGTGTACGAGTGTAAAGCTCATGAATTAGTGTCCTAGAAAAAGCTTGCAGGGTGGAAAAGTAAACTGATACTTATTTTTAAATCAATATATTCTGAAAATATAAATTTTAACCCAGTGCTCTCCAATATTAGCATAATGCAGAGGCTTCCTCTTCCTCCCTCCTTCTGTCCATGAGCATGGCAATGTGTCTGAGGTGAGAAAATTCAGTATCTGGGGGTGCCAAATATGATATTTGTTGAAAAGCCTGATGCTGTGGTGACAGCAAGAGGCCTCTTTTTCTATCCCCAGACTGCTGGTCCAGAATGGGCAATGCCTGCATGGCACTGAGAAGAGGAGCATGGATGATTGTCCCACACATCATAAAGAAAAGGTGAGGTCCATTTTGCCCCAAGTTTCCTGCATGGAAGAGTGAAAATAGGATTCATTTACAGCTAAATCCTATCCTTCACTAAACACAAGGTGTGACACAGTGCCACAGCAGGTGCCTAAATATATGAAAGTTTAAGGGATTTATAGTCCTAACCCTTATAGGCATAAAAAACCCAACAAAACAACAAAAACACACCAAAAACAAATCTAAAATGATTTTCTGCTCTTATGAAATTAAATGTCTTCTGCCTGCTGTGCTATGCACAGAGCCAGCCTTGCCCATTCCTGTCTGTCTCCAAGGGCAGATATGATGGGACCCCAAATCAGCCAGAGATGCACTTGCCTTCTCTTGGTTTTGAGATCTGAAGAAGGAACAGAGTGTTTTAAATTTAAAAAAAAATAAAAAAAAGACACAAGAAACACCTACAAAATATTTTTCCAGTTCACTTTTGCCTAGTATTTGCCATCTAAAACTAACAAACAGAAATCTTCAAAGGAATGAGCTGAGCAGTGACAGAACAACAGCAAAAAAGGGTTTTCTGTGCATCTCCTCCTGTCTCCCCTGCCACACTTGCAGGTCTGTGCTGGCTTGTGGGATTTGCTTTGGTTAATTCTCTCTCTGAGTTGCAGCAAACTGTGCCCTCCTCTCTCTCATCTCTGGGCAGGTTCATTTGCTCCCCTCCTCTGAGCCCAGGCTGTTGGCTCCTCATCTTCCCTGCAGCCTCTCTCCTTGAGCTATGTGCTCCCCATCTGTAACTTTGCTTTTCATGTCCCTACACCTGTGTGGCACAAGGGGCAGGTGGCTCCCACCTGCCAGCCCTTGTGCTGCCCCTGTGCACCTGGAGCCATTTGCTTCTCTACCTCCTTGAGGGGATTCCAAATAAAATGGAAAACAAACAAATCCAAGCTCCTCCCTGGCAGAGTGAAACATTGAGCTAACGAGGTGTTGTAGGCAAAAGAGGAAAGAGATAAAACCAAAAGAATTAAAAGTATAAAAAAAGGGAAAGTGGTGGAGAAGGGCATGGAGAAACCATGTAAAACAGAACAGAATGACATCACAGAACAGTGGAGTGGTTTGGGTTGGAAGGGACAGTGTAGTTCCAATCCCCTGCCGTGGGCAGAGATACCACCCATCAAGGACTAGTTTGTTAGCTCTGGTGCCCCAGCTGATGTGAGACCAGGTAGGATGGGAAATCACAACTGGTGTCTGCTGTGAGCAGATCCTTTAAAGAGCTCACCATATTGAAGCAGTGTGAGCATTTTGTATTCAAAATTAATCATAGCACCTCCTCCTGTGACGAATTATTAAATAAAGCATTAGGAGTTGCTGGGGCTGGATATACAGAGTTCCATGTTCCATATGCCAAGTGATATTGGTGCAGGGAGCAGGCTCCAAACCCCATCCCTTAACTCACACCGTGCCCTGGCTGTGCTGCTGCCTGTGGGATGCAGGGATTGCCCTTGCACGGACACGCTCTGTGCCAGCAGCAGCACAGGCTCCTCGCCTCTTTCTTCCTCAAATTGTGGTAGAAATAAGGCTAATCTGTATTTCTGACATGGATAGGAGGAGAGGACAGAGCAGAGCTTGGAGGCTTTGCTCCCTTACAGATTGTGTGTGTGCATACATATAGACAGCTCTGCATCCATATGCAAATATATGGAATGCATATCCTTATTAAAAAATGTGTATGGATTTGAGTCAGGACTTGAATTAACTGCATTGAAGCATCCTTGCCCGTGGCATGGGGGTTGGAACTAGCTTAAGGGTAATTAAGATTAGTTTAAGATCCCTTAAGTTCCCTTAACTAGTTAAAGGAATCTTTATGATCCCTTCTAACCTAAACCATTCTGTGACTCTGTGGCTCTATGAAATTCAAAAACAAACATCCCACTTACATGAAATTATGCTTATATTTTCAGGGCCACCTCCACAGCACTCATTCCCATTCAGGAGCAGACAGCAACCCCAGGAAGGACTTACCCTGCATGTTTTTATGGGCTGCCTGGGTTTCCAGCACACTGCCCTGGATCCTCTACCTGCCCTATGCTCACCTGGAAGTCAGGTAAACCCTTGGAGTACCTTTCTGCTTATTGAATATTAGTCTATGCATAAAGCATGCTCGTGTTTAGGGTGCAAAACCTCACTTGATGGTGTTCTGGCACCTGATTCTTTATGAACCTCAGTGAAACCAGTGGGTCTGAGGCAGAGTTGAGTGGTACAGTGCCATGGCATTGGAAATGTGCATTTTAAGGAATAACAACTTGTTTATCCAATTACAGCTCTCCTGGGGGTATTCTGCTGCTTTTGGCAATAAGTTTGAAACACAATTGGAACTGCCAGCACCAGCACTGGGTGTGTGGGCATCAGGGCAAGCATTTGGGTGGGAATGGGAGCCAATCCTGTGGGTCAGTAGGGATGTAGCATACATTGAAGCAGAATCAGGGCTGAGGATGGACAGAATCCTACAGGAAACTTGGCCTCCCTTAATTATGAAGTGGTGTTAGACCAAAGAGCCATAGAAGTAGACCAAGAGCCAAAGAGCCATGAGTACAGCAACAGCACAAATTTAGGAAACAGTATTTATTAACAAGTTGGTTAATTAGTCAGGTTGTGGTTGGTAGTAAATATATGGCTGGTTAGGTCTGGCATAATAAAAAGTAAATGTAGACACTAATAAATAGTTATGCATTTCCACCAAAACTTGGATGTTAATTGTAGATTTTGTTAAATGTGACCTATAAGACATGAGCTGTTTTTTCCATTAATTAAGCGTAGCACACAAAGTATTTCTCATATCTGTATTTATAAAGAGATTAACATGCAAGAGCTGACCAAAATGTTCCCTTGTTTTAAGTAAAGACTGAAACAATGGTCCTCATAGTTAATGCATTTTCAAAATTATTTTTTTTTTTAAAATTGTTCTTGTTTTCTTTCTTGGTATCTCTTAAGCTCTTTAATCTTTCTAGAACTATGTTCAAAATAATATTTAGCATAGAGAGAAACACTAAATATTTCATGGTATAATTAAATCTTATTAATGTAATTGTCTGCATAGTTCACATTAAAAATTTACAAGAACCCTTTTCCTTTTCATTAAGAGTTTTATTTTCTTATGAATTTCCA
Organism: Pseudopodoces humilis; assembly: GCF_049639895.1. Classification (NCBI taxonomy): domain Eukaryota; kingdom Metazoa; phylum Chordata; class Aves; order Passeriformes; family Paridae; genus Pseudopodoces; species Pseudopodoces humilis. Next base: position 5,002,381 of record NC_142207.1, read on the forward strand.
TAAATGTTTTGAGCTTAACCTAACTGTGGGAAGCATCAGAAGTTTTCTCATGATTTGATGTTGACTCTGAGTTGCTTTACTTGTATTATTCTTAGCCCAGCCAGAGACTCTTTGTCATGGATTTAGTGCTCATGTAATTAAGGTGCAAAAGATTAAGTATTTGCTTTACCATTTGTGGATCTAGCTGCTGGCATTTAATGTTTTCCAGCTTTTAGCATTCTCTTTTCTGTTAAAAAAATGTTTCATGAGGGGATGTTTTTAATACTTTTTTTTTTCTATTTCTGCGCTGTGCTACATTCAAGGCATGTACAGAACAATATTCAATTTTAACTTTAAAAGACATCTTTCTGTACAACCAAGTTTTTATAAGCTGAGCAATTTTACATAAGTCTGTTCTATTTCTTATATGTATCACCTAATAAACTGTAATGTGGCCTATGAATACAGAGGAACAGCATGTGGTTGTGGTTTATCCCAGCTCAGTGCTTTCCCCACTGATATTCTGGAAAGTTTCCTTCTTTACCTCAAGCCCCCTGCCCCAAATATCCCTTCTGCTGCAGACTGAATCAATATTTCAGGCTGTCCCTGAGGACTGACGTGTCTACAGCTGTAGAGACTCCATTCTCTCTATTCCTTCTCTTAAAACATTTCATACTTTTGGATGGAAAAAACCCACCCTTTAAGCAGCAGGAAGGGAACACATTTCTGTCATCCTCTAATTTCCAAGACCTTTATAAGAAAATTTCAATCCTTATGAAGTTCTCCTGAATCCATCAAATATTCATCCAAATGGTTCTGTTTATTGGCATTCCCACTTTAGCATGTTGGCCCGTTAAAATTCACGCAGCCATTCGTCCGCCTGGCGCTCCACACCCGAGCAGACTTCGCTCAGACAGCGCTACCATTAAAATAAGCTTTTTCACTTGAACTTGCTTTCATTTAAGTCACTGCTAACGTAGAAAGGAGCTCATTTAGTGATGCTTTTTCACCTTTATGTTAACTCTGAATGCATCATTAGCAGGGAGATGTTGACTAATTTGGAAGGAGTTTAGCGAAAATCTCTAAAAATGGTTCGCAGGTCGGCAGAGCAGGCACTGTGTGGAAAGATAAAGTGAGCTATCAATGTCTAGACTGGCAGGAAAACCATGATTAGAAATTCTTAAAGGATGTAAAAATGGATAGTGGAAGAATTCAGTGCATTAAAACTCTGCTGAAGGGCTGACACAGGTAATGTGAGCACAAAGCAGAGAGTAGAAAATCCCTCTTTAGATATTTATGGTGGCCAGCTGGGGTTGATTGGGACACCACAGTGCAGGGAGACAGACCAAAGGATTTCAGCAGCTCTTGCCTAGTGCAAAAGTGTGTGTTTTAGTAGTTAAGAGAGGGGAAATGCCATAAAAGCTAGAGAAAAGAAATGAATACAAGGACAGAATCACCACTTAGTTGTAGCAACATTTTTTCGGGCAAGACATTTATGGAGCTATAGAAGTCCTCCTTCCGAACTTCTGGGGGGTTTAGCAAGCGCAGCTTTTGGAATCAGAAAAGAGTAATGTGAAATAGAGAACATTCTGTCATTTCCTGAGACTTCTGACCCAAATCCCCACAGTGAGGCAGCTCTAATAGCAATTGCCACCACCTGACAGGTTACTTCAGCATTGCTCCATCACAGAGCCTCTGGGTGGTCTGAGAGAGCATTCACTTGCAATTTGTTGCCTATTTTATTTTGATTTGACTCACAGCTGTGCAAGTCAGGGACTCTGGATTTGCAATTTCAGTATCATTGCAGAGTGATGCACGTCACACAGGCTTTGGGTTGCGCCCACTTTGCTTCATCTGTCCTTCATCTTCACAGAGAGCAGGTTATAAACCAGAGGCAAAATCACATGTCAGAATCCCACACAGGAGCTACTTTGCACAGTCACAAAATACTGTTTAATTTGTGGATAGACTGCAGGAACACTGGATGATGGAGTTTATAAAAGAAATGAAGTTGGGAAGAATTCAAATGAAATATCTTCTTCAGAGAGCAAACTCATTTGTATTCCAAAATGCAATTATAAAGTGGCCTCAGGAAACTCAGTGCTCCTTCTGGTCAGCAGCACTGGCAATATCTTTGCACAAGATCATGGAGAGCTTTAATTTCCAAAGAAGAAACTCAGCAAGAGGAACACGAAAACCACTGTAAAAGTAAACACTTCATAAGCCAGCTGACAACTGCACTAGAAATATTAAACAAGTTTAGAAAGTGTTACTGAGTTCACCTACAAATTGTAATGTGATTGCAGAGAAAAATGTGTACCCGACTGCATCTGAGGATCCAGTGATTAGGAGCTGAATGAGACCTAAAGACCACACATTTCAGTAAATCTGTCCCTGTCAGTGGTGGGATGCCTGAAAAAACATAAAAAGTAAGCTCTTTCCCTAAATTCAGGATGCAAAGATACAAAATGCAATCCAGCCCACTAATACCTGAAATATAAATGTTTGAACTTCCTTCTACCTTCTTTGGGAGCTACTAATTATGTCTCTGGATACCTTGGCTGTCCACAGGATTATCTACTCCCTTTGAAAATTCTTTTCCTGTGGCAAATTTAATCTACAAGTCAGGCTAGAGTGTAGGAACTGCTCCTGCACAGGGATTAAGTTCTTGCTTGACTCAAGTAGGGATGTACTTCAAACTCTCCTGCTTGTTTGCTTATAACTAAAATTCTGTGTAAGCTTTCACAACTTGGAGGCAAAATTTGTGACAATGCTTATGGATGCTTTATCTCTGGCAGTGTTCATGGCCATGCTGGGTAGGGCTTGGAGCAACCTGGTCCAGTGGAAGGTGCCACATGGCAGGGGATGAACAGGATGATCTTCAAGGTCCTGTAACTCAAACCATTCTATGATATTTAAAAAGTAAAAACAAACACAATCAACAAAAAACAAAAAATAAACAAAAAAAAACCCCCAAAACCTAAACATACAAACAAAAATAGATCAGAGGAAAATTTAAGAGGAGGATCTGGCTTGCTCACAGTGTCTAGCCCTCCCAAACCAAAACCAGGCACCTTCACTCAGGTGATCTTTAAAAAGTAATAAAGTGAAGTAGCTTTGCCCACTCCAATGGATTATTCTTTGTCTATCTGTGGTTTATCAGGTGTTGGTTTTTTTTCTGGGACCACTGACCACTGTACTGCTAAGGAAAATTTCCATAATATAGTGGATTTTGCAGCAAATCCACCACACACACACACACCGCCGTTCCAAAGGGTGTAGCAAGTGATATTTGGCCCAAAGGCCAAGTCTTCCCTCATTAAACAGCAAAAAAAAAGGAGCACATATTCCCAAGGGAGTGGTGTGTGCAGGGTAGGGAGCACAGGGCAATATCCTCTCCTGCAAGCTGGGCTGACTCTGCTCCGAGATGGCAACACTGAGATTGTTTGTTGTGCTTAAAAAGCTGGTGAGGCATGAGTTTAGCTGGAGGGAAATGCTGATGCGAAGGATACTCCAGGAGAAAAATGATGGGTAGGAAAAGCAATTTATCTTGTTCTTCCATCCTAATAGTTGGAAGGGGAAGAAAAAAAGCAAACCCAACACCACCCCCTAATCACCTGAAAAGTCTCCAAAAGACCAAAACAGAAATAAAAATGTAAAAGAAGAAGGAAAAATCTACTCAATGGCAGTAAGTAGCTCCTTGTGTTTTAAATATTAATTGAAGGAATAGCATAAAATTGTGTTAAGATGTTGACGTTTTATAGCAACATTATCATGAAAAATACTCATGTTGCATATGATTGCATATGATTGTGATAAAAATCAGACTTTTTTCATTTTTTCTAATACCTTTACTTTTTTAAAAAAATCAATCAGGAAAAAATGCAGTTCTTTGTGACTCAAATCAGTCTCTAACATGATGTGTTCAGTATTTTCTGCAAAATACATAGTAAATTGAGATTTACCAAAATTACTGAAAATTAAGATTTTTCCCTTCACTGCACCAAAGTTCAGTGAAATCTAATGAATGAATATACAATGGCAAAGGTAAAAAAAAATGTTATTTTACTATTAAAAGCCTGAAGTATTATCACTTACAAGGGCAGGAAGATAAGACATGTTTATTCTTTTCAGTGCTTATAGTGCTCTGCATTCAGCAACACGCACTACCATAATTTGTTTTTACTTTAAGTGCAGTATAGGCATGCTCCTGCAAGCCAATTGAACCACATTTATTAAAATCTGCTTGAAAATTCTTGGCTGGGAATCAACAGAAATCTATTGCAAATGTTTGGTATGCACCTGTGTGAGGTGTGTCTAGAACTGAGTGCATCTCCAACCTGCACCCTCCATTCCAGCTCCTGATCCCCATCCCTTGTTTGCCTTCCTGACAACACCAGAAATGAGCAATTTCACAGCCCCAATTAGAGAATTTACTGACAGCTTGAAGTAAGAAGGGGAATGCAAAACTCTTCCTTTCTTTTAGCAGGCTTTTTAAACTTGACAGTGCTGGGATCTAAACATTCCCCGTGTCTTCCCTGAGCACCTCAGGAATGAGACATCCAGCACAAAGCTTTGCACCCAGAGTGTTTTACAGGAGATCACTGCATCCCCCGTGGGCATGGATCCAGGTGTCCCACAGCAACAGCACAGCTCGCAGGAACGGAAGGAGGAAAAACAACTTGATTTTTGTAGGAAGCAGTGAGGGATTTAGACGGTGTCTGCTTGCTGGGAGCTGCCTGTGCTAACTCGAAGGGGGAAACCTTTATTTCAGAGCTCTGCTTGGGCTGGATGATGTGCCTGTGAAACAGGGGAAGATGGGAGGAGCTGAGGGCTGCTGTGCCTTGGCCAAGGCACTCCCACTGCCTGACAGAGCTCATATTATTAAAATGATATTACAATATTCTAGACTATGACGAGTTCTCTTTCTCTTTCAGGGAAATTTTTATTTATTTATGTATTATTCACTGTGGGGGTGGTGAAGCACTGGAACCCTTCACCCACAGAAGTTGTGGATGCTCCATCCCTTGAAGTGTTCAAGACCAGGCTGGATGGAGCTCAGAGCGACCTGGACTAGTGGAAGGTGTCCCTGCCCATGGCAGAGGATCAGAAGGAGATGAGCTTTAAGGTCCCTCCCAACACAAACCATTCTATAATTTTATGATTTAGTTGCTTTAGCATTATAGTACTGCCAATATAAAGGTCTAAATAATATGGGATTAACATCTGTTCTGCAAAGTTAACCAGCGTAAAATTTAGCAACAGAATGATTAAGATTTAAGATGTAAAATTCAGTTAAAAACCAAACAAGCAAAATCCTTTCTTCAGGTATCATGCCTTACATTAAAGGGATGGTGACTTGAAGAAAGGTGACATTGAAGGATGGTGACTCTCCTCCAAGACTACACATCCCAGAAATCCTCTGTGCCGAGGGCTGCTGCTCCCAAAGTGACTCCTCTAAAGAACTCCTCTCAAGAGCTCACTACATCATCATGTAGGCAACACTCAGAGCTGCTAATACTATTAATAAGGATATTGTGACTTTTGACAAGCCTAAAACAAAATATCAATGAAACCAGCTAACGCTTGAAACTAAATATAGTTCACATTAAATTTTAAAGCTTTGAATTGCATGAAGAGCTTTACAAGTTCTAGTTCAATCGACAGTAATTTCAATTCGCCTTCAGCTACTGTGTCTCTGTGTTATTTTTCCTTGTTGGTGTGGGAGATAACAAATGTGTGAATGACATTTCAGTCTGGTAATTGGGCCATTTATAGCTCCTTGTTAGTTCCTGCTGGATAAGGGCTCTGGTGCTGATTTTACATAAGGATCAAGCACCTCATTAAAAGCCCTGCGCTGAAAGCATGCCTGCGATACTTGACTGCGAGACAAGTGTTGCCATGTAATACACGAAAAAAAAGTGACTCTGTGCTTGCCATTTTCATTAAAAGATGGCACTTTTGACAACTAAAACGATTCCTTAGTCTTTTTCTCTATTGACCTCCCTGCTAGGGAAGGCTGTGCTGGTTCGAGTGGTGTTTCCTCCTCCTTGTCCTGCCTGTTTTTGCAGGAGCTGAGCCAGGATGACTGGTCCCTGCTCCTCGCTGCCTGCTGGGGACAAGGCTGTGCAAGGCTCCAGGAGATGCTGCTGGTTCTTCTGTGCAAAGCCCTGACTGCATTCAGCTCAGCTGGGTCTGCACATGGACATCATCTTCCTCGGGGCACTTTAGCCATCCTCTGTGCTAATTACACCGTGAGATTCTTGGGATTATCCTGTTCAGGGCCAGCAGTCAGACTCCAGGGATCCTTGTGGGTCTCTTCCAACACAGAATAATCTATAACTCCCTATTCCTCTTTTTGTGTCACCCACTTCCAGAGGTAGGTAAGCCAGGACAGAGAACTGCAGTCCTGTTTTTCTCCCCATGTTTTTTGGACAATTTTCATCCCAAAGGCTGTGAAGAATCTCTGAGCGTCTCTTTTGAGTAATATTTTCACTGTCTTTGGCAATGTCAGAGAGGGCTGGAGGACTCCCTGACATAGGTGGTGTAAATGAGTTATAAGTGGTTGTAGGAAAAGAATTGCTCTCAGAAGAGGGGGAAAAAACACCAAATCCCCATAGATGTTTCAGATACAAAACTTTTACCACAGATTCATCATTCTTCCAGCTATGTTTTACCAAAAGGTATTTCCTCCTTTCCTGAAAAACCTCATCTCTCATATTCCAGTTATTACAATGCTACTATCATAATATTAGCAGGAAAATGTAAACATCTATCTATCTGCAAACCATTCCCTGATGCCATCAGGGACTATGATTTTTTTTAACTTGGATACATAAAAACAAGACTTTCAAGTTAAAAATACCAGTTTTGTAGAAAAAAAAAAAAAGTTATTTCCCCACCACTCCCCACTGAGGGTTTGTAACACCATTTTATGTTTGGTTTTGGCTGCACTGCTGCACTGTGGAGGCTGCTGGAAATTTTCTGTGGCAAAATGGGAGGAATTCAGTGAACAAGTGGGAGAAAAAGCCTGTCTAGGCTTGTCAAGAATTGTCACTTAGGAAAAAAACTATGAGAAACACAGGTTGCATTTAGCACTACGCTAGCACTGACTCGGAACTTCTCTCATTATTAAATTCATGGTGTTCACAGTGCTCAAAAGTGAGTGCAAAATGTGCCTGACTTCTGCAATGGGTTTTGGATACAGAAAAGTATGTAAATGCCTTAAGATATTTCCAGTGATGTTGTCATCATCCATCTGCATTGCATTTTTGCTTCAAACTAGAAGATCCTTTACGATGAATAGGATGCTTAAAGGGAAGGCTTCTATTGCCTCTTTATTGATTATTAATGAAATCACAGTGCTCTCAGTCAGTTACAGCTGCAGCCCTAAAATAAGCTTTGGCAGTGATAATTGCTTCTCTTAAATCATGGATGAATTAAGGAAGGGAGGTTTTCTGGAATAGTTTATGATTTGTGAAAACTGTTTAATAATTGTTGCCTGATTTGCTGGGAATTTGGAGAAATACTTGAAGCTTCTTAGGAGAAACCAGCATATTTCATGGTTTATTTTTTAAAAAATTTTCAGGCATTGGGTTAGGAGGAATAGTTGTAAAAATCCAACAGGTAATAATAAAAAATGTGACAACAGTCTTAATAAATGAACAGTATAGAAAGCCACAGCCTGACTTAGTATCTAAGAAATCAGAAAGTGCTTATAAAGAAATTGTTTTTATTGGTTTGCAAATGATGATGTACCAAATAGCACATGGAACATGGAGTCATCAAGAAGAATTTCGTGCCCAGGCAGTGAAAGCAGAGCAGGTCCCTGGTGGATCTGTACCAGGGATGTGTCCTTAGGGACACAGGGCCAAAATGTCTTGTGTGCTAGAGCATCTTATCCTGATGTTCCACGGAAAACTGGGTTTGATTATAAATGTGCAGAATAACTACATGCCAAAACTTAGGAACTATGCTTGATATACTAAACCATTTTAAATAAACACTTTTAGAATTGGCCAAAGCTGAATTTTCAATTAAATCTTGTCAGATCAATGAAAATAATGAAAACAAGGGGTCTTGGGAGAAGTGTTTGTGCTCACCTGGCACCACCACGTATCACACAGCATGAGACATTACCTCTGCCAGGCACTGGCTGATAAAAATCCTCATTCCTTTAACTTTTTTCATTTGCACAGTGTTTCCATGGAATTGCCATGCCAGCAGGATCAGGTCATCCCTCGTTAATATGCTACAACATTTGCAGGTTGGGTTATAATTTTTCCTGAGCTCAATGGCTGTGTGTCCTTTGTATGGGCAGAAATTACTGAGCATTGTAAAAGTTTCCATTTTATTCTTTCATGCAGGACATTCCTTGAGCTACACCTTTAAGTTTCTCAGTGGTTGAAAAGGAGTCAAAATGCTGTTTCAGGTCAGCTCATTCTTATTTCAACAAAGACAGACTTCCAGCTCCAAGCATGTCTGCTCAAATTCAGTTCTCACAAAGGCTTTGCATGGAGTGATCACCAAAGCAGGTATTGTCTCTTTTTAAGTATCTTTGTAGGGATATTTCTTTCTAGTTTTGGCAAGGAAATTGCTTAAAAATTGCCAGATAATGACTGCCTAAAGAATTTGGACTTTGTAGTCAGTGGAAGGAAGGTCAAAAAGACACACAAATATAATTTTTTGAGTTTTCGTTTTAAAAAGTTTTGTAATTTTGATTGCAACAAAACACCTGAAAAGAGGCACCTCAGAAGAGCAGATCATTTGGGGTCTGTTAAGAAATGTATGCAACTTTTCACCTTTAAGCAGACAGACGGATTTGCAGTTAAAAAAAAATTTCTATGAAACATTTCTCAGTAGCAAATGTTCTTAGAATTTAAGGAATTAAGAATTTAGAGCGCTTCAAAAAAGAATTAATTTGTATTTAAGTTATTCAAGCCCACACAAAGGCTTCTAGAAATGAGACCTTTTCCTACAAATAGGGATAAGGAAGGAGCTGTGGATGTGCCAGTTTGGGGGTTTGCTGTTCCCCTGCTGCTGGAGCAGGAAAAGCACCTGGTGGCAAAGCTGTGGGGGGTGAGAAGGCACTGAGATAAGACCAGGCTAAATGAGGAGCTGTGAAAGAACACCTGCTTTGTATAGCATAGATGGAGTCTGATTTTTCATAATGCACAGGGAAATAATGAAGTGTGGGAATCAGAGACTCCCTTCACCCTGCAACTTCACATTTGCTCAATCTTTCATAACTTGGCTGCTATCACATGTGGTATTCCAAGAGTATCATGCTGCAATATTTGTTTTGCATATATAATGCAAATGTAACACTTTTTAAATGGATTTTTTTACAAAGATATGCAAATTTTAATGTGCTTATAGGTAATCACAGTCTACTGGTGTGTTTGTTAAAGATTGTCATCAATTCATTTAAGTGCATAAGGCTCTTTCTCTGAAGCAAAGTAAGATTTTCTAATTGATAAAAAGGATATATTCATCTGAGCATTCCCTATATTTTACATTATCTTTCAGCAATAGTCTTTAAATTATTAGTCTTTAAATATTAGTCTTTAAATAGTTATCACAATCAAATATTAGAAAGTGTCATAGATGCCGCCTGAGCCATACAGACTGTGATTTAGTAAGTACTAAGTTGGGTTTCCAACTCTACAATAGTTCTCTGAGAACCAAATCTCTCAGGTTCCCTTGAAAATTTCTGGCCTTAAAACTTAGAATGAGTTTTTGTCAGAGGGAAGTTAATGCTTCATCTTTTCTAGGTTATTAAGTTTTAGCCTTCCACCACCCGCAAGAGCAGCGGTAGGTACACAGAGAGGGCAATTGACTGTCTCAAAAGGTTAACTGCCTTCTGGCTGAAAATGAGCACAATTACTCACCAAAAAGCAAATGACTAAAATCCTCATCCAAGGAGTTTTCAAATGCACCCAGAATAGACATGTTCAGCTTGGGAAGGATGGGATTCATAAAAAAAAAAAATTTAAAAAAAATATCTCAAGAAAGGAAAGATTAAAGTGATTCATGGTAGTGTTCCAAAACAAATGTAGATTATTTGGGGGTTTGGAAGAGAACACACCATTTGCTGTTCGTCCTGAACTTGGTTGCCTTGTAGTTGTATTAATTTGTTCAGCTGCGTGGTGGAAGGCAGGGGAATGAGAGGAGGACACAGGTCACTGCATGGGTCAGTTCATCCTTGTTTCCAGTATTGTGAGGAGGCATTATTGAACAAATTGAACAGAGCATTAGATATTGTTTGTTTCAGGCCAAGCCTGGCTGTGTTAAAACCATTGAAAGGTTTGCTGTTCCATGAAAGCAGCATCAGGACATCAACGCATGGGACTGTGTGGGAGCAAGAGAAGCCAAGTCCAAATAATGTAAAATATCTACAAGAAAGAACCACACCATAATTTGAACAAGACTGTTTAATTCAACCTAATGTGGCAAGTCTTGCAGCATTTTCAGGTTCTGATATTTTTATCATTTGTTCATTGTGTGATCTGTGGAAATTCCGAGTGCTTGCAGACACAGCTAATGGCAATAGGAGGGGTGCACCACATGTACCTCATGTCACATAATCCTGAACACACTCAAAAAGTCACCTCCCAGAGTCCCCAGGCTGGAAATTCAAAATTAGCAAACTGTTTTGACCTTCATCTGTTGGTACTTCTGTTTCCCACAATGAAATTAACAGGTTCCTGCCCTGTCCTTGTGGTGTCGGAGTGGGGATCAAAGAGCTGCTCTGCACAAAACCAGGGGAATAATGAATGCGATTTGAAAGTCAGTGAGGAGTGGGGCAGGTCAGTCCTCAGCACATGTTTAAACAGTGCTGGTAAATGTGATGCAACCACACAATCAACAGTGGGGCTGAAATAAAATATTGACGAGCTGTGCTCATTAAAGGAGCCGTGGTTGATCCGTGCACCAAACAAGCCCAGGGTCCTGCGGAAATAATGGCAAGTCTTGCTGTAATTACAGATCTCATCAATACAGAGCACAAGAGAGCAAAAGAGAAGGTTTCCCAGACAACCCAGCTTATGAATGCTTAACTTTGCAATATTAATGACAAATGGTAATAAATTATTAACATTTCTATATTGTGTGTGGTGGGTACAAAATGTAACACAAAGCTTATCTAACCTTTCTGTCAGGTGCAGTTTGGTGAGACAGATCAAGTTCAGCAGCTAAGACACGTGCAAGAAGCATGGACCCAGGCTGTCCCAGGACCCTAAATGACCTCATCTCAACTCTATTTGGGCCCTTAGTTTTTAAACTAAACTCTGCACTTCTAGTTTTCTCAAGCAACAATTGTCTGCATGTGCAATATCCATAGTTTTCTGTTGAATTTGACTGAATTCTGCTAATTGATTTCTGCTGAATGATTCAATTCACTTTTTTAGGCATAAACTACAGCGGGTAGCTCTGGTATAGAGCATCTTCAGGTCCCTTCCCCTGAGATATCCCCAGCCTGTTCTGCCCACCAGAGGCAGCTGAATATCATCTGGCTGAGCAAAAGTGGCAGCTCATTTGGAGAGAAGCCTTTATATCTTCTGGCTTTTAAAAATAAAAAAAGTTATGAGTCTTTGCTATCTTTTTCCCTTCTACATTTGACTGAACTTAACTGACCCATGGAATTTAAGATGAAATTCCAGCTTTTTTGCTACAGCCTTTTTGAGCCGATGCCTTGTTGCTGCCTAAACTCGTTAACAGCTCCATCTGTTTCACAGCCTTCATTTCCCAACATCATAAGGTATTCAGGAATAATAAAAGGTCATTTAGGCCTTGCAGCTTTGTTCTCTTTATCTCTGAAAGTTTTGTACCCAGCCATCTCACATTCTGTCTGGTCTCTTGGGCAATGTATTTTAATAAGCGTCAAATATAGAACTTAATTATCTGGAACTGAGAATTCAAGCTCCTAAGCATCCTTTCCCCCCCTCTTCTTCAGAAAGCCTCAAAAATAAAGAGAAGTACATCATTTAGTTAATTACATTTTGTTTTCTTTTGGATAGTAGGTGAACTTTAGTCATGTGTTTAGAAGCAAATGATTTTATATTTATGTGACCTGTATTAATTGCTGCCAGGCATTGCTGCCTGCCCAGCACTGTACCCTGTGACTGCCCTCTCCTACCAAAGTCTCTGGAGTGGCCAGGGTTGAAACTACCTGCTGAGAGGCCTCTGTGTACAGGGAAACCTCAGAATATAAACCAGAAAACTGGCTGTGATGATCTAGGCTGTGGAGCCATCCCATCCAGGGTTTCATCTCTGGCAGTGGCTGTCAGCAAATGCCTGAGGAAGGAGAGCACACCTGCAGCCTGGCTCCCCTGCTCTCACCCACACAGCATCCACACCAGTGGAGACTGGCTCCAGAAGTGTTTCCTCCCTCTAGTAGTTTAATTGCTTTTGAACCTCTTTATGATTGTAGCACCCTATAATTACCAGTTCCACAGTTTACTCGTGAATACATGAAAAAAAAACCACTGCCCTTTGCCTCTTCTTAAATTACATAAATTAATTTAGTGCACCATCCCATACCCTTCTGAGTTGAAAAGTAGCAGATAATTGCTCCCTATTAACTTTTTCTGTGTTGTTCATAACTTTCCTCTGTGACATCCCACCTGAGCCCTCTCTTTCCCAAACAGATTGCACACCAGCCTATTTAATCTCTCCCTTCTCTGAGGCTGTGTCTATATATACATACACCCAGAGCCTTTTCCTCTCCCACGTGCCTCTCCTAGCACTGCCATGTGTCTCACATTTAATCCCTCCCTACATGGTTTCTAGTCTGAGTTGTATCAGTTGAATTGTATAAAGTCAACTCTGTGTAATACATGTAAGAAAAACTGCTCTAAAATCATGCTTTGATGTTACTTCAGAGGTATCTTTAGACTGGAGATCAAACCAAGGCACTAAATAGGGCCCCAGTGTGAATACATGCATTTCCATGGAGCAGTACTTAGGTGTCTTTTACAGGAGAAAGTTCCACAATTCCCGTTTCAGATAAATCCGAGACACACAAGGCGCAAATGAAACAAGAGCAGGACCCTTGAATTCTGTATTTATATGAGAAAATACAGTCTTTTCCTTCAGTCACTGCTTGTTATCATGGATTAGGAACATACCTCGAGTTGGAAAACCAGGATCTGTGTAACCAGGAGCAAGTTACAGGACTGTCCACGGTGCAGGAATGGGGAGTGACACCTAAATTGCTCTTACAGGAACTAATTTTCAAGGTAGACTTATGATGATTTGCACTAATTATATTTGAAACATTTGCTTATACTTAAAGATAGTCCAGATTCTAATCATATAAACCAGTTGTCCCTTGGCACCCATAATTTAATTTAATGAGGATTTACACCTCTTATGCTGCTCACTGAGAGGATGCTCTGTTTCTCCTGTGCTATTGTGGAGCAACACTGTGAGAAATGCTCCCCACAGGCACAAAGGTTTGCAGACCAAACACAGAAAATGGGTGGGTTTCGTTCCTGTGTGTGCTGAAAGGCTCAGCCCCACACACACGTGGAGGGGCCCAGGGCACAATGGCAAAATGTGTAATGTGCGATGTTCAGGAATGAAACCAAAGTTGATGGAAATCCTAACTCAGAACTGTCTCAGACTTCATGTTTCTGTTGCATTTATTCATGAGTAAAGATAATTCAGTCTGAAGATGCACTAGGAGTTAGATCGGGTCTACTGAATTCATTACAGCTTTGATGGAATTGTCTATGATGTATCAGCTGGTCCAGATACCAAAAATATATTTAATCTGCAAGAAAGGAGTTTTTCTTTGTTTCTTTTACTCTACAGCTGTGTGCTTAAATGTACAAACCAACATCTCTCCTGCCCCTCTCTGCATCAGCTCCTCAGCCAACCTGCTTTAGAGGAATGATCACGCTTGCTGCGATTATGTCAAAGTCATGATAAGTAAATTACAAGCTACATGTTACCTTTTATTTTTACCAAATAAGAAACCTGCAACTGAGTGGTAATTGCCACACCAACTACATTTCTTGCTGCCTTAAAGGTGGCTAAATAACATGTTGTCTTTTCTTGAGGATAATAAGAACATTTTATAGAGCATTATTCCTTCACCTAAAGATCTGTCTCATGGGAATCACTAGTGAAAGTTGTGCTTTATGGAGGAGGTCTGGCTGCGTAGGACATCAGCCACCAGTGCTAATGGTTCTCTGCTGAGAAAATCACTCTGAAAATGTAGATTACAAAGAAGATGCATTTCAGATAATCTTTGAAAATGAGGGAGGAATAAACAAGGCAGCTGGGACTCGGTGGCATTTTCTGATTTGTGTAGGTCCTGTTCCCCTCTTGTTACCAGCATGTGTGCAAACAGTGGCCATGCATTTTGTACTGATTAGCCTGACGGTTTGAAAGATTAGCTTGGTTTGACGTGGAACTGTGGATACAATTAGGAAAATAGGACCATATGTTATAAGGACCTTAGCTGGATAATGAGAATGGAGGGAGATGAAAAGTGTGTTCCAAAGTCTCAGTGAAGTGATTCGTTTAACAAACAGAGGCTGTCAAATCTCGACTGACTAGACAGAAGGGCTGCTGCATGTAGTTATTACAGCAGAGGATTTGCAGAACATGATGAGCAAATGGCAGATAATTTCACAAAGCAAAGACAAATAAGTTAACAAAGAAAAAGTCATCAAGAGTGTGCTTGAACTGAAATCAGCATTGTCATGGGCACTGGTTCTCTTTAGCCACAGCACTTAAGAGTTATAAGTAACACATTTAAGGAGTGTGGAAAACCTGCAAGATGAAGCTAATTTATAAATTGTTTGGAAAATGAAGATCAAACTGATCTGAACTTTGCATACCATTTCCTCTAGTGAGTTAAGTTTTTCTTACTCAAGATGTGTGATCCTGCTTGTCAGGCACACCAAGAAGGCTTCTTCCCTTCCCTGTTCTTGACAACATCTCTTGGGAAGTGCAAAAAACTGCCAAGGAACCCAAGAGCAACGTGGTCAGGCATAGAAAAACTTGTCTTCAGAATCCATCTGATCTCAAGCATTTTTGCCAATGGCTTTATCTGTGAAATCGCTGTATCACCCTTTTGTTCTCTCCCCAAAATCAGGGGTGGCAGCTGTATGTAGATGCTTATGTGAACTGCAGATTGTGTAAACCTCTGGTCACACCTTCTGCACTTCTCAGACACTTTTGGTTGAGCTCCACAATTTTTTCTGATTTAGAGCACCCATAACTGGGTGCTTCTCACCACTCTGTAGTTGTGCAGACGATTGTTCCTGTCTAAGCACAAAATTAATTCCTACTGATTTTTTCCTCCTTTATTTTTTCTTTTTTTCAGATCAATTCCACCACTCAAGATCATCTTGATTTTTTAAAAACTTGTTTTCATATTCAAATGTGTTTGCAGTTCCCTTTTGCTTCATGTTGGGTGTAAATTTTACATGTCTGGGCTCTGACCTTCACTGGTCACTAATAAAAGCTGTCCTTACAAGAACCTGAGGACCAGGAGATGCTTGCCAGGTCCTTGGGACACTTCAGCCCCTCCTGCCTTCCTTCTCAGTGTTTGCTGGCAGTTTTTCACTCTCCATCCTAACAAGCTCATTTAAGTGGTGTCGGTGCAAGAAAAGCGCACGAAAGTAGCGCGAGTTTTTTACTGTGATATTGGAAAATCATTGACACAACTGACAGTGAAGAAATTTGTCACAATCATGTCACAGTTCTTGATGAACTTGTGTTGGTTGTTACCCGTTTCCCTAATGTTTTCTGGGTACTTGCAATGACTTAACTGTTTGTTCTAATATATTTTTGGTAAGAGGGGTTAAAGTGGTTTGTAAACCTCTGACTCTTCTTTTGTGCTTTGGTTTGGTTTAGGTTTTTATCTCCCCAGGGGCTTGTGAGTTTTTATGTTTTCTTTGATTTTTTCCAGTTTTCCTTTTCCTCACCCATTTGCAATGCATTTTAGCTGACAGACTTGAAGTCAGACAGAGCAACTCATCATAAAAGATTATGTTGTAAAACCTTTT
The DNA here is from genome assembly GCF_049639895.1 of Pseudopodoces humilis. Lineage (NCBI taxonomy): Eukaryota > Metazoa > Chordata > Aves > Passeriformes > Paridae > Pseudopodoces > Pseudopodoces humilis. The sequence continues at coordinate 5,018,382 of NC_142207.1, forward strand.
CCAAGAGTGCACAATAGATTTACAAATGTTTCTCAAAATCTACATGTTTCATTTTTCAAAACATCAACAAAAAACCCCACTGGGAGCAGAGAAACACAAACACTTGAGAGAACAGATGAAACCCACAGAAAATACTGGTTTGTTGCAGTATTAACCTGCTATTCCTACCAAAGGTTATCAAACACTTTAAAGAGACGTTTTCTCTTGTCTGAGTGATTGTGTTTTGTTCTCCTGTGATGCTTTCATTCCTCTTACACACAGAGAAGCCAGGATTTTTTGTAATTGTTGCCTAATTAAAAACAAAACAAAAAATTTACAATTACCTCTAATAAAATAAGGACTCCTACTTGAGGCCATCAGCTCTTCCAGCTAATCATTAATCCCAAGGAAATGAGACAGGCTTGATTGTTATTACTAAAATATATTGCAAATGTAATTTAGAGCTTCCTAGAAACAGATTTCTTGACTGTATTCTCATCCTCGTGGTCCACCTAAGAAATTGTGCATGAATTTATCCACATGCAAATTAAAAGATTATTGCAATAAGCAAATTTAGGGAGTTACTCAGAAAAGTAAAATAGCTGGAATTTAAACCAGCAATGGAAATAGCAAATTTAATTTTAAGATATGGTTGGGGCCATAACAAAAGGATTGTGTCCAAACAGAATGGCTGTCCAGAGGAGGGGACAAGCTGTGAAAGCACCATGGTGAAGCCTTCCATCTGTGCTACCTCAGCTTCCACTGGTGTTTTGTTCATGTCTCTGAAAGTTTGTGAGTAGACCCTCTCAATTTTTTAAAATTCTTAGTATTTTTCGTTATGTTGATCTTAATTGCTAAATCATGATAACGTAGATTAAAAAAATGTAGCTCTGTAATGCTATTGAGAACAGTTAATTCTATAATTAATTGAAGCATTTATCCATCATTACTGAGAAGCAAAAAGAATTTAATCACAATCAATGAGAGTCCCTACTTATGAATGGCTGTTGAACTTGGAGAGTTTGGTCTACGATAAAATAAGAAATAATTAAGAAAAACATACATGTCAACCAGAAATGTCAGAAATTTTGTCAATGCTTTAGAGGTGGTACAGGCTTCTAAATTTCTCCCCATTTGCAGAGTGTTAATAATACTCTGGAAAGACAAGAACACCAAAACTTCCTCTTTTTTATATTATGAGACCAGATTCAACACTGAATTTTTTGGGACCTGATAAGTTCTTTAGTTTGAAACTCTGTAAGAGAAAAGCAGTCAATGCTGTATCCAGTTTCACTTTAAATAGTTTAAACACTCCATGAGTAACTGAGACTTGTAACATACTGTAAAAATGACAAAAAAATACAGCGTATCATGATTTGGAAATGTTTTATTTCAGCCTTCTGAATGATTAGAAGATGCCTCTGTCTTCTTAGAGCTTTATTTTGTCAATAAATCTAAAGAGATAAGAACTTAACAGATGGGTTGTGAAATTGCTAATGTATGAACTGTACCTCTGGTGGACTCTGTGCCCTTTCTTTCATGACTGTCACCTCTTAAATATATGTGACAGCAATAACCCTGAGTTTGGCCTGTGTTTTGCAGCTGGAAGTACTGTGCTAAGAACAAGCTTCACAGCTTGGTGGAAACCCTGACCTTGCTGTCAGCCGTGGTTATGTGCTCAGCGACTTCACCAGCTCTCACTCTTGCAACAAATAAAAAGGGGGGGAAAAAAAAGGCAAATTACTGAAAACCTCTCACAACTCTTTTTGGTCTCTGGACAGTTATTTCCAGTGAATTACTGGATTCAAGGACAGCCTGTATGGGAGCAACCCAGCCTCAAGGAAGGCATCCCTGCACATGGCAGGGGGCTGCACTGGGTGCCCTTTGGAAGGTCCTTTCCAACCCAACCCATTCCACGATTCTGTGGTTCATGTTCTCAGGGCTCCAGTGTCCTTGCACCCCAGGAAAACACTGAAATTCCAGATCCACCCACATCACAGCCTGACTGTCCCAGACCTTCCCCCTGTCCAGGTTAGCCAGGCAAAGGTTTAACTCTGCTTAACTTCAAAAGCTGCACTTTTCTCTCAGCAGTGTTTACACTGGTATAATTGCCTCCATTGACAACAGAGCTGTGTCGACAGGGTCCAAGGATTCCCACAAAAATTGGTTTTGCTGCATCCTCGATGCATTTCATATGCTGTAACTCTTTTATTATTTTTCTTCTCTCCAAAATGATAACTTCTGGGTTTTTATGATACATATTTGATGATGTTGGCTGATTAATTTGAACTTCCGTGTCTGACGTTGCCATGAATGTGTAATGGAGCTGACGCCTCCCCCGTGCTCTTCCCCCACAGACAGCAACGATGTTTGACTACCAAGTCACCAAATGAGGAAAGGAAAGTGTCAGCCAGGATAAACTTCAGATTACAACAGGAAGATTCTGAATATGCAATAACATCACAGTTGAATGGAACAGGCTTGTTGGGGATTAGCAATCGGGAAATAGGGAAAACAACTGGTTTTGTGCAAAAATCTAAATTTTAGTCTAAAGCAAAGCATGAATTATCATTGCTAAGCTGTCGTAAATCAGTATTTCTTGTATATTTTAGAGAAGCAACACTAAAAAGTGTTGCTGTGTCTGTGATCTCACAGGCAGTTCACAGGGTGGAGTGCAGGAGGAGCAGCTGTGCTCCCTTGGTGTGAACACCTCTGCAGCAGAATTTCCATTTCACTGCTGTTCTTCATGAGCCCCTCTGCAAACTTCTGACCCAACCCACTCTGAAGTTAAAGGAAATCATTCTGTGAGCTTCACTTTACTTTGCTGCTGAGCTTAGCAGAAAACCAGGGAAGTTTGGCACAGGGGAAGGATGTGGGGGGGTTTTGGTACACTGAAGCTTACATCATTATATTTGGTTTATTTATTTTGTTGCCTTGAATATCAGGTTAGAAACGGGTAAGTCACTCTGTCTGCAGGGCCCCAGTGAAAACACCTCAGAGAATGGTGTTTTGATGGACAGAGTAATTGCAGAATGCTTCAGGCTACTGATGTACCCAGCACCTAGATCACGTGTGAGGCAGGGGATCTTTGCACAGCACAGTCCCATTTGTAATTAGTCAGTGACAGGGTATTGTTTTCTGCCTTTCTCGTATGTACTGAGTGAGTTCTGCCTCGCTGATGACTGTAAACATCATTCTAAGCACTATTTTATGATCCCTGTAGGAATAACAATGTAAACAGCGTAATTATGTTCACCTTTGAGGCATATCTAGAAACTTTGTTCTTCCAGAAGAGTGATAACAGAAATGAGTACTGTTGACAAGGTAAACAGAGAGCCACCACAACCTGCTTGTTAGAGACAGCTAATGCTTGAGGGAACTACACATTCAACACCATAAAAAAATAAATTAAAAAAAAAGGGTCTTATATAATTATCTTGAGATTTATTCATAAATGTATGAATACACGGGAAAAAAACATTGAAAGCAATATATTTTGAGATCTTTCTTCTTCTGAGAGAAGCACAAATACTTACTACTAGTAAACCATATTTCTCTGGGTAATTATTATAAGTTCCATAGATCATATGCATATTTGTGTCTATTTTTACCCACATTTTCCCAGCACTGGCAGGGTTCCTCCAGGGTCGATCTGTATTTGAAAGACAGCCACTATCTTCAGACTTCAGCCTTTCTTTGTTTGAACAGTGTACAGCAAGGCATCCTGCTTTAGACTCCCAGGTTGTTAGCTCTTCACAGCGAGGAAACCTCAGGAATATTTCCCATCTCTTGGACTCTTCAGTGTAACACAATTAGACACTTTTTCACTGCAGGTATTTACAAGGGGTTTTGATACTGAGGATCTGAACCTGCAGCTATGATTAGGAGTCACAGAGCATAATTTAACCATTTGCTTTAGATTTACCTGCCATAAAACATAAGATCTGGCAGGGGAGCAGGGGGGAAGAAAAATATCTACAATTCTGACAAAATTCTCTACAGATTCCTCAATTTCTGTACCAAGACTGAACATTTTTGTAGCTCTGTCTGGAGACACTGAAAGGCTCTTGAGTCCTTGCACACAGCTTTTGTTCCACTGCTCACCTCCTTCCTCCACAGCTCATCTGAACAGCAGAGACTGCAAAAGTCAATTCCTTCCCCCAGCTCAAGCCTCCTGCAAGGTGCTGTTTTTTGAAGCTGTCCTCTTCTTCTCTGACTTCTGGGAGAAAAGCCAGCATCTGTCATCTTTTTTATACATGAGCCTGTCCCACCCTGCAAACCCAGGATCTTTGAAAAGCAAATATTGTATGGACTGGTTTCTTGATGTTTTGCAGCAAGGTATCATCATCCTCTATCCTTGGCTGGAGATGCTCATCTCTTCATGACCCTCCATCTCTGTATTAATTTGGGTTAATTGCACAGGTGGCATGTTCCTGTTGACAGGCCTGAGAACGAATGCTGGATGCTAAACACACAGAGGCATTCATGATATGTTAGCTCCACAGCACTGAAGACAGTTTCATAACTTAAGACAAATTCTACAAATAGATGCACCTGCTTATCTGCAGATGGAGAATATAAAGTGTGTTATTACTGTGAAACTCCTGAATGCAATTTATGTGTTTGCCTTACTCATAAATTATATTCGCAGGTTTAGAATAAACATCTCCAGCTTCACACTGCAGAGAAAATTATTCTCAGCTTTTAAATACTGCTTTTCTGCAGATTAGTCCTGCCTGTAAGACATCACAAGGTAATAAAGGTACATTTTCCACCTAACTGCATTTGGGGATGGAAAATACCTAACGATAACAATAACAACAATTCTTGGCATTATTATAGCAGCGTTGATCCAAAGATCTCCAAATGCTTTCCAATAAGTAATTAATTAGGCCTCACAGCACCCTGGAGAGTTAATTACAAATTATCAAGCATAATCACAAACTGCTTCCATTAAAATTATTCTTGTACTCTTTCCAGAGGAAAACAAAATATGCTGGCTATAACACTGTGACCTTTCTCTCCCCTACTTCATTTTGAAAATGTAATTAGATGAGAATTTGGATATATCCTGTTTTAGGGAAAGCTAATATGATCACTGCTGACCACAAAACTCATTACAGTTTTCGGTTTCTTCAGTGAGACAATACTTTTTAATCTTGCTCTCTTCCATAAATCAACAGCAGCAACAAAAGAACCACTGCTAAGTACTCCAGTGGAGTTCCAGAGAGATTCTAAACTGTGGTTGTCCATCTGTTGTTGTTTCACAAGGGTGCTGGTTTTGAGGATGTTTGATCCAGGGTTCAGATCCTGCACAGGAAAAAAAGGACAGGTCTGTGCTGCCTCCATTCCTTCTGGGATGCAGCAAGCTCTGCTAATCCCAATAGGATGATTTGGGACTGAGAACATATTGGTCAGAGCATGTTGATCCAGGGAGTATCAGGAGAGAATAATCGTGTTTTATCTCATGTTCTCAAGGTGCCCCCCAGCACATGAGCTCAAACACTTATAGAGGGTGAGCTGCTCTAAACTGGCCTTCTGAAGAAATTAAATTTGGGCTCTTGGTAAAATAGGAATAAAAATGGGAGGAGGCAAAGGGGGGGAAAGACTGAAAGTTAAAACAGTGGCCCCTAAGAGCATAAGTAGAAACATCCTGAATGTTCCACAATGTTTCCACAAATGATGAGATGAGCTACAGCTTTTGCCCAAACCTTTGATTTTACCTTCACTTCATACAATCATATAGGAGTAATTATTTATGCTAGGCTATGTCTCTTCTTGCACCATAGCTATTGGCTTGCTTTTGATAGAAGATGAAACCAGTTTACTTGAATAATTATCTGAGGCCAGAGTTCTCTCTTTTTTCATATACCAATTTTTGGAAAGAAATGAAAGAAGGAACTAATAATGCTCTTGTTTGCAAGAATAAATCTCATGGACAATTTGCCATCTGAAAAAGTTCCAATATTTTAGCAGTGAAAATATGGTACATATTCATGTTCATAGGAAATATGTACATGACCCATACAGAAATTTCAAAGGCTGCTTTGCTTAATATGTGACATTAACAGTGAAGATCATTTTTTGTCCCTCCAGCACAGAAGTCTAAAAGCAGTGATGAGAGAAACCCTGTAAATGCAGAAGCTGATTGAAAGTTTCTCTTCCCTACCTGCTGTTGGAGTGGGATCCCCATGTGTAAGAAAGTATTTAAACATGTATATGACACCAAGGCAGTACAGTGAACGACCTACCTTCCCCTTTTTATTTATCTTTTTTTTTCCTTAAATTCTAGAGGGAAGTAATTAATAAGAAAATAACAGGTTTATGAAATTTCATAAGGCCTACCAGAGGGAATTACCCTCTTGGTAAATTTACAGACAATAAAAATAAACTTTAGGAAAATAATTGAGGGCTCTATGTTGTAAGTAAGTGTTTATGATTGATTTTGTGCCACTGCTTTATCCCATCAGAGAAGAGAGCTAATTTTCTGAAAGTATTAATTTATTAAGCATCCATTGGTCTCATTGTACTGTTTTCATATCTGCACATGCAGTCCCAGTGATGTCAACAGCTTCATCCAGATGTGAAAGATAATTTGATCCCAGAAGTGATTCCAAACCATAACAGAAATTAAATAATTCCAAAGCACAATATAAATGCTGCTATTTGTCTCTACAGGTTTTAAAGTGTAACCAAACTAATGAGAAAGGATGCAGAGTCTAAATTCAGTTTGATTAAAGCTCTAAACACTGATTGAATCCAGAAGATAATTTAGAGGCAGGCAGAGAGAAGTTTAGTGCTGGTGAAGGCATAATGAGAAGGAGAAGAAAGGCCCATGAAAAAGCTGGACTGGTGTAATTACATCAGGGAACAGGGTTGATGATATGTGCTGTAAAATGCCCGTATGCAAATAAGCACAGGAACTGCTCAAGCATTCCATTTTTCAAACAAAAGATGCATGGTAGGAAATGAGGATTTGTAATTGCACTGTGGGACAGAATTGGAGTGAGGAGTCTCCTTCCAAACACGAGAAGCCCTGGCTGTTAAGCAGCCCTTCCCATCATTCATCCATCTCCGGGAAACGAGCGCTTGATTGGCAGCCCTTCCCCTTCCAAGCATTGAGTGAGGAAAATCTATCAGCTCACCTGTTTGTTCAGCTCTGCCAAAGCTGCACGGGGAGAACGAGGCTGATTTTCTCCCCAGTTCTGGGACACAGCAGCTCTGTGCTTGTTTTCAGTGGATGGGGCCAATTAGAGCATCCTGAACAAAGGTTTCTCTGGTTTATGTTTACTGTGACTTTTCAGATGAGTGGTATTTTTCTGTATCAGAAATGGGCTGAGGCTTGATATATTTAGGGGAAGTTTAGATGATGATTTCTCCTCTAATAATCATCTTTAAAAAAACACTAAGGTGAGTCAATACAGTGTTAATCTTTGCCAGCAAATTTCCTAATTTCCTTGTAGAATTTAAGTCCCTCTTCTTCATTTCCCTGCAATTTATCAGACAAAATTTGGCAATTATGAATAATAATGCAATTAAGATTCAATACAAAGCAAAACATCTACTATGGGAACTCAAAAAGGAAGCTAAAATCTCATAGTGCACTTTCTTGTAATTTAATGGAAAATTCCTTTCAGGAAGAAATAAAAATGTTAATCAAATAACACCTTTAGTTTGTTTTAAAAATATCCATCATCAACTTAAGTTTAGGGGAAGCTATTTAGATGTCATCCATCATTAAAAGGCTGAACTTAAATCCAAATGGGATCCACCTCTGTTTTAGCTGGTCCAGATCTGGATGTCCACATCAGATTCAGAACACAGGGGCAGCTGGCCAGGGGAAGCACAGAGAGGTTTGGGCAGGTTCCCAAGTTGGGGATGCCAAAACAACAGAGAGAGCTGTGGGACAGCTGGAAAATGAGCACCCACTTCCAAAGAAGGGTCTCAAAAGATCTTCTTTTTGGGACTATAGACACAGAGTAAAGCAATACCTGCATAAGGTAAAAAAAATCTCAGCTCCAGTGACCCAGAGGCTTGATGAGTAAAAGTCAGTGAACTGATGCAACTTGGGTCATGGTAATTTTTGATTTTTTTAATCATTTAACAATGAAAACAAAGATCCATGAAAAACATGATAAAACATGTTTCTTCAGCCAAATCTTTCTAAACCTAGATTTATTCTTCAGTCTCTTTTCTTTTTTTTTTTCTTTTTTTTCTGCACTCCTATCTTTCTGTGAGTTTTTTCCTATGAGGATGGGAATGCTGAGTATTTCTGGACATAATGTTTGTCAGTGGCATTGAAACCTGCATAATGTGAAATATTGCTCTTTTTTTCCTGATGATTCTTTCCCAAATACTTCACGTGGTCAAAGATACATGGAAAAAAGGAAGTTGGCCTTGCTGTTAATGTAATTATATGAGAAGAAAGGTAATCAGCTGTTTTCATGCACTCTGATAATGAACTACAAGCTGTGTGAAATCTGCTTGCATAATAATAAGAAAGATGCACAATAAACACTGAGTGTGATTAATTACCCGAGTACATTTGTATCCAATTTAGCATCAAAGAGTGACACAATCAGAATATTTGGTCTGTCTGGAGCCTGGAACAGAAGTATGAATGAAAGAAACTCAAGTGCATTCTGGCAAATGCTACACTTAAATGTATTTGGTTTAGAATGCAAAGCCTGGGAGGTAATTAGTAAATGAAGTCCTGATAGCAATATGTGCATGACTGCCATTATTGTTAATGTTGAACATGTGCTTAACACCCTGAGCTTGCTACCAAAACTTTATTGAAGTAGTTACAAAAAGATGTCCAAAACGCTGCAGAGCCTGGAGTAAAACAGACTGCTAATGTCAAGTAACGTGTGCAATAAAGAGAGCATGCTGATTAGGTGATGTTTTTCTGAATCTCATCTTTGGAGGATAATTACTAATCTTGAAGACTCAGTCAGCAGACACTGCACTATGCAGAGCACAACCTGCTCTGTGATATAACTAAATAAAACACCTTCCTATGAGTCAGACTCCTACAGCCATAAAGCTGGTGAGAAAATAGGCTTCAGTCCTTGCTCAGAGCAGTACCATATCGAAGCATTATTGTCCCTCTACTTTACATACAATCAAAGTCTAAAATTCATCATCCTTTGACTGCTGCTTAGTGCTATGGACAAATCTTTTAAAAATCTAGTTGAAGAAGGGCAAAACTAAGAAATGATAGAGCTCACAGTAAAAATTTTGACATCTCAGGGGAAGGTCGAGAAAGTTTTGCAATTGCAAATAACCATGGGCTGAGACACAATACACACCTATGTTAATTTGCCTGGTTTTACAAGGATGTGGGGGTTTGTTTAGGACTTCTGATGTCATCTCTTGTTGAAAAATAAATTATGATTGTCATTGCTTAGACAGTGGCAATTAATATGTAATTTATTCTGCCACCTTAGGAGTCTCCAAGATGCTTCCCTGTCCCACCAGGGGCTCTCTTCCTCAGTCCATGGCCCCACAGTCCAAGGTGCAGAAGGGCAGGTCTCTGAGCCTCCACGTGGTAACCATGGTGAGCAGGCACCTGAGGCAAATTACAACCATTATTCTGTACCCTGGAAAACAAAACCCTAGAGAAACTATTTATTAGGTTTTACTGAAAATAGCAAGCAGCAGAAAGAAGTTGGGATAAGGGAAGAATTATAACCAGAATGCCTTTCATAATGGAGCATTCGATGCTTGGGAGCATGGGTAAAAAAAAAACCCTGGTGGCTGTTTCTGTTTACTTTCCCAGAACTTACTATTTCAGAGTTATTCCTTGTGATCAATACCAGCTGCAAGACCCACAGAGTAAATCCAGATGGCTGGTGCTCAAAGTCTTGTTAAATGGTTGGGTGGTGTTTTTATCTGGCTGTTCCTCAGCATGCAAGCCAGGTTCTGCAGGAGCTGCAGCAGGGAGAAGAATGATAAATGCAGAGAAAGGCTGGGAGGCTCTCCATTTCTCTGCTGAATGGGAAAAGGAAAAAGGGAAAGCACAGAGACAGGCATTTGGTTGTGCAAGGGTGTAATGATTATGTGCCACAAAGATGTAGTTAAATGAAGGACTGTTTAATAAAGGAATAAAGGTATGGAATGTATCCTCACAGAATAAACAGGCAAGGAATTTGCATAAAGTTCACATCCCTGTGAAAATCTGCTTGCTACTTCTGTTCATCAATGAGCACTAGAGTGAAAAAACAGAGAGCAGAATGTAATTTGTGAATGCTCTCAGGTCTCACCTCTATGTCTTTGAAAACAGAAGCTCTCGTGGAACAGGCTGCATGTCCACCCCATGTGAGGCTACCTAAAAGCTGCCTGAAGTACGTAACATGACTCAGTCAAGATATTTCCAGATTATAAAGGTGAAGTTTGCTCTAAATGCAAACACTCTAACACAGTTATGGGCTCAGCAGTCTCTATGCACAAGAGGAAGAAGCAGTTCTGAGCAAGACAAAGCTCTATGAGATGCTTTAGAACTGTGCATTGTCACCACAGGTGATGTGCCTGTAGGAATGTAAATACTGCCAGAAAATACTCCTCTGAAGCACCCCTACACACAATGCAAGCTGACTGAGCTCACAAAGGAAAATATTTACTGAAAGCACAAAGAGACTCTTTAACTCACATGAGTTCAGCACGTTGGCATTCAAAGAAAAGGTGGGGTTTTTTAGTTGGGGAGATGAATATTTTAATAATGAAGATTCACCTGATACTTATTCGACACTTCTGTGCATGTACCTTATTATTCATGGTTTATTAAACTGCTTAAAGTGGTCAACAGGCACTGCAAATGCCTCTACTTTAATGTTGCATGTTACATTAGAAATGGCTGGATAAACTTGTCTAAGACATTTAGCAGTGTGAAGTGCAACCCTAAAATTCAAGTAAATGGGTTTTTAATAGTGGTTGATGTGTTATGACTATGCTGTACCATAAATGTTATGCATACTATTTTTGAGGTATTTGCATATTGCTAAATTCCATCCATAGTACTGCTGTGTTTATTAAATTATATAAACAAATATTAAAATAAATGTAACAAGTGTAAAGTTCCCCCTCAGATCTGCACAGCAGAAACCAGTTTGGATATTCCAGTGATGTTAAGTTTCCAGGGCTCTCACTGAAAATGGTAAGATCAAAACTACAAACAAGCAGTCGAGGTGTTGGGATGTTTATCTGAGTTCTGTTGATATGAAAATCCAGAATGGCAGATTTTCTTGTTTCCATACATTTTCAGTGAAATCAGATAAGGTAGAAGTTAAAAGTGTTAAAGCCAGTCTTTGATGGATGCAAAATTCCTTGTGCTGGGGCATTTTAGTAGCCTGTTTATTAACAGTACGGGAGCCATATCTAGAGTGAGAATTCTATGTTTAAGCTAAAGTTGTCTAACAGTTCCCATAATCAACCTCTAATTTTCAGTCATTTATAACTCCCCACACTTTTGTTTGCTTCTGGCTACATAATTTAAGCCACATTACTTTGATTTAATCTCCTGCTGTAAGAGCAGCAGATCCTCTTGTACCAGAGGTGCTTTTTGCTGACTTTGCAATCGCAACTTCCCTAAAGGGGAAATCTTTGCAAACCTCTGTGTGTGTCCCCAGCTTTGCAGAGAGCTGTTCCATGAGGCATGCACGGTCCATACATCCACTGCTCCTACTGAGGGGTGACAGCCTGCTCATATTTCCAGTGGAAAATGTCCCTGTCCTTGGCAGAGCTTTGGAACCAGATGATCTTTAAGGTCCCTTCCAACCCAAACCATTCTGTGACTCTGTTTTGGTCTCCAGCTGCTCCAGGAGCAGTCAAATCTCTTTGCATTTGGGAGTTTCTGTCACAACAAGGCTCGAGCTGACTACAAAATGCTGTCTCATCCTTGCTTTTAGCTGTGCAGGTGCCAGAGGCAGGCAGGGGATCACAAAACATATCTGGCTCAAATGATGAAAGGTAAGGACAGAGAAGGATGAAAGGGAGGGAAATGAAGGAGCAGGACCAAATGAGGTGATAGGAAATGGGAGGGCTGTGAGCTGAGTGTAACAGTAAGGAAGCTGATGATCAGGAGGCATAAAGATGAAGGGAATATGAAGGATGATGTGGGGGTGGGATCAATGCAAGGACACTTCTCCGAGCATCAGTGGGGCAGGAGATGGGGAAAATAGCAGAAAACAGGAGTTACAGAAAAGAGAACTGGAAGTGAGTGAGTTAGACCCACAGAATAGCCTGAGCCAGCTGACCACCAGCATGCCCATCTCAGCCACGTTCATCAAATGGATCATTTACACCCTGAGCACTGCTGGTGAGGGCCCTTCTGGTGAAATGTGGGCCTATCCCATATATTGTCCAGCTGTGCTGTGGGCTGTGAAGCAAGTGCACAAAGAGGACACTGCAGTTCACGGCTCCTTTAGTGTTTAGCAGTCGCTCTAAACATGCTCTGGAGACACACAAGCACTCCTGAAGGAGGATGGGCACAGGATGTCCCTCTCAGATGTGTGCTTGTGCTTTTATGTGCTTGCAGTGAAGATGAATCTGAGTAATTCAGTCTGGAATGGATGTGCTGGGGAAAGGGGCCTCTCTGTGTAAGCCTGCAGTGAGCCTTGACAGGATGCCACTGCTGGGGGAGCAGTTTGGGACGAAGGAAAGGACCCCCAGGTATCACCCATGGGGTAGCAAGACCTGTTTGCCCCATGGCTGGCAGTGAGGGAAGGAGGGATGTTGGTGAGCAGTGTTTGGAAGCTTCCCCTTTCTCATTCCATCCCAGCAGGGATAGGGGGATGCTGAAATCACCAATCTGCACACGAAGGGGAGGGTTGTGCATCAGGTGGCTGAGATGGGGAGGGCTTATGCCTGGGACTGGGAGTGTCCAAATTGCTCTTGCATAAGTGAAAAAACAGAAAATAATTTTCATGCTTTTATATACTATAAAACCCCTTATGGCATAGACTACAGTCTGACCTTCCTTAAATGAAAATTTCATCTCAACAGCTTGTAGTATTTTCAACCTGGGAGGAGACCCATTGAAAAATTAATATTAGAGCATTTCAACACCAGCCACAGCTCTGTTTAACTCCAAATTATATGATTCTTCAATTAGCTACTGTCTGTTTTCAGGAGTTTTCCATTACAAAGGGTCAGGCACCAGAGGAAATAGTTTTCTAAACCAGAAAGGAATATTAAATGACACAGCTGATAAGTATGAACAGTGGTGCAGAAGATTTATTGAGTAATGTGTTAGGTTGATAAATGATAACATTTATTTGCAATTTGAGGATGTGACCCAAATGACACTCATTAGCTCAGCTGGTGTAGAACCGATTAGTTTTGTAAATGTATTATTTGTCTGGTGCAATTGGAAGGAGAGTCTGCTTTAATTGATTGGAAATCTGTTTTATTTCAGTGAATATTATGTATTCTGTTTTTAATTGTATTCTGTTTTTTTCAACCTGAATGTCAGGGATATTACAGTCTATTACTTGAGCAGCGTAGTGCTAGAAAGCTGCAGCGTGTGCATTAATCCATACACAGAGGGGTTGTAATAAAGCAAAATTTCTGTTCCCCACTGGGATTCTTAGGAGTGCACTGGGAGGGAAATGAGGATACAGCTGGCTTCCCTCCTTCTGCTGGTGGAGCTTGAACAATACATGTTCAACTTCCCAAAAAGGGTCAGAGATTTCAAAGCATGATTCCAATTGCATGGAGCTTTTTGCCTGTGCCCATCACCAGTGGCAGGTGAGGACACTGAGGAAATGTCTGGAGCTCTCTTCTGAACTCCAGCTGTGAGGTGCAGGGGTTTGGAGAACCTGAGAATAAAGGTTTGTATTTCCTTTGCTGCAAAAATTCCAGTGAACGTTAAGCAATTGCAATTTTCCATAGGTCTGTCCCAGAAAATGGAATAGAAACTGCTGCCTTTGTTTAGGAGAGTTCAAAAAGCCTAAAGAAAGTCATGCCACTCCTGGAGTTGTGTCTGTGTAACATTCTGAATTAGGAGAGAGCCTTGAAAGGTATTTTAAGGAGAAACACTGGCCTATTGAAAGCAGGAAAATGTTTGTTTCCACAAAGATATTGATGTGAAACTCTTCAGAGAGGAAGGCTTGCATGTTATTGAAGCATTTCATTACAACTTTTCCTAAACCCACTTATATATTTTCTGAAGGCTGGAAATGAGTTTTGTTTTGATACTTTACTCTCCCTTACTGCAGTGTAAACATAAGAAAATCAAAACTGAAATGAAACCTGAGAGAAATAAAAGTTTTGGTGGACTCATGAGAACTCCAGCAGCCTCACAGCCTTTTTTGTAATGAGTCAGATCTCGGCCCTCACCCATTCCAATCAGCCACAAATCTCAGACTGAAAAAATTTGGGTAAAACCAGAAAACCATTTCCTACCTGGTTGTCACAAACCTTTATCATGGATAGCTGTTTCATTTCGTTTCAGCTAATTCCTGCTTCTTTCAAGTAAGCTGTTATTTTCTGGAGAGAGAAGACAAAACTGTCCATTTGTTTCAATAGGTGCTTTGTTTATTATACCACTAGGGTAGATGGTAATATTTTCTATGTCTCGGAAAAAAAAACAAACAAAAAGCTGGTATTTTTTTCCTGGTGCCCAGGTTTTCTAGGACACCACAAACTAATTTTAGAGTGAGAAAAATCTGCAAATACACATGGAACAAGAAATGAAAAGAATCAATGGCTCCTGAGAACTTCTGGTGAAAGGTGGAAATGCAGTGCTGGCTGGCTGTTGTTCTAGAACAAGCACATCCCCTTTCTAAAACAGATGTATTTCCCTCATGAGGAGAATTTTCCCTTCCTAGGAAGTATTGAGATTTGAAGAATTTTCCTGGGCAGAGGTGATGTCTTCTGTTTGGAGGTGTAGGACGCACATTCATGTCCTCATGCTGCCATTTCTGTCTTCCAAGGGCATCCCTCACCACGAGGTTGTGCAGACAAGAGGATTCCATCAGGATTCCATTGTCTGAGCCTTACAGAGCACTCCTGGGATAAAGGACCTTCCCCTGTACATCCCTGTTTCCTGTCCTGGCTATCAGTGTGCTGGTTCCTTCAGGGAAGGCATTTTTCATCCTGAACAGAACCTCCAGCTAGAAAGTATTTCCTGACATATTTCATTGCTCAGATGGTGTTTTCTACCAAAAACAGTTCAGCTATGATAAATTATTCTCCACTGATGGTAATTCATCACAGAAATTCCCGAGTGTGGTGGGTACCAGCCCGTTTGTTTGTTTGTTTGTTTGTGCAGCGCTCGGGGCTGGGTGATGGCAGTCGCTCTGCTCAAGGCAGGACAGCACAGCTCCTGCTGTGACCAAAGGATCCTGGGCATGCACCAGGCTCCTGCCTCCTTCTCATGTGCAGCAAACACAGGAGCAGCTTGATTTTTCACTGAAATACCTTCCCTAAAACTCCCCTGTAACTTTATTTGGCTGTTTGCTTCAAAATCGATTTCAGATCCATCCTGGGCTGAGGTATTAACATTTTTCTGTCTCTCCATGCTATTCTCAGGGTCACTTTAGATTTTTTTTCATGGGTGTGACTTTTATTTCCTTCAAAAAACACATCTTTCTTCATGCAGTTGTGAGCTAGTGAAACCATGGAGCTCATGAAGAGAGCAGGGCTATGGCACATGCTGCAAAAGGCAGCTCAGTGCAGCCCTGTGGGCTCTCCACACTTATGGATATAACCCCCAGCACCAGGGTTTGTGCCAATGCTTTGCTCATGAGAGGACAAAACACTCAAAATCTCGGGAAACCTGGCCAGTGCTGCCATCTCCAGGGTGGGCTGCCTAAACTGCATCTCTTGGTTTTGCTCCTGAAGCAAAGAGAGGATCTAAGTCCATCC
This sequence comes from Pseudopodoces humilis, assembly GCF_049639895.1. Classification (NCBI taxonomy): domain Eukaryota; kingdom Metazoa; phylum Chordata; class Aves; order Passeriformes; family Paridae; genus Pseudopodoces; species Pseudopodoces humilis. The sequence goes on from NC_142207.1 coordinate 5,034,228, forward strand.
CTGCCCTAACAATTTTCATTAGTGTGGGAGATCTGTGTGAAAAGCACAGCATAAGATGATACTTAAATGATGTTTTAATAATCAACATAGAAATGTGTTAAATCTGGATTTAAATTTCCTGGAACAAATTTGGTTTGTGTATTTGTTCTTTTTTAATTATTTTTTCTTGGACTGCTATTTTAACCAAAGACATCATGCAGACAGATCTTTGGAGCAGAAAATGAGAGGTTGAGAACATAAACCTGTTCACAAGTACAGAGCTGCTACTTGAGCCTCCATTATGACATTATCCCTTTTGTTGTTCACACATTATCATGTGCAGTGCAAAATAAATATGCATGGTAGAGCTGTTAATGAATATCACTTGGATCCAGTTTCAGGAATAGATCTCAGGCAGGCTTTGGAGGAAGTGGAGCTCTGTGCTCATATGATCAGCCAGACTCGAGCAAATCAAGCCTATAATGGCATTTCTTTTTACTGATAATTATCATTTTAATCTAGTCCTAGTTTGGTAATATTAAAAAAAATACTTGCTTGTGGTGCTTTATCTGTTACATGGTCTTCTTCTGCTGAGAAACTTTCCCATCTTTATGGAAACACCAAAGTAGGACATGCAGCAGCCAAGCAAAGCAGCTGCAGCTCATACACAGAAGTGCAGCTGGAAACAAGTATTTTAAAGTAATGTATAGTGCATGTCTATGAGCTAGTCTTGAAGGAAAGGATGGAAATACAGGCAACAGCCCACCATGCTTCTTGCACTTGTGTGACCTTGTCCCTGACCCTCCCTGTCCTGGCTGCTGAACTCTTTTATGTGTCTGATAATTCAGATAATGTCTGCCTCCAAATTCAACATCAAAATGCTTATTTATACAACAATGGTAAATACCACCCCTCAATTACTTTTTTTCCTTCCTTGTAAGCAGAACAAATTATTGTCTTTCCTTGGAACAAACCATGCTGGCCCCATGAGACTGAAGAAAATTCTAAAAAATAAATGCAGCATTTCCTCTGGACTTTCAGCTTGCTCTTGCCAAATAACTCAGGGACATAGGAATTAATATTGCTAAACACTGAGAGGAAGGACAGAGTAATTTAATTGCTACCCCACAGACAAAACGAGAACTTGCTATAATTATTTAATGCTGCATCACAATCCATGGGCTCAGTGTTTCACAGTTTCCTCTCATTAATAAGTCCAGAAGAAAACTTTTCCTTTATAAAAGAGCATTATGCACATTCCAGAGCAGAACTTGAGTTGTTTTGTTAAGAATTTACTCAATTTTCTACCCAACTCTGTGACCTGTGTGGTTTATAATATAGGAACAAGAAAGTCTTGAGCCTTTACCCTTCTTTCCAAGCCAAGGGCTGGATGCTGCTAAGAATAACCCATGGAACAGACAGCATTTAGGAAATAGCTTTTTTTTTTGGTTTTTACGTTTTTTTCAGGTTTTTTTTACTACTGCTCCCAAATGGCAGCTTCTGCAACATTCAGCAGTGTCACAGGGGAAGTTCTTTCTGCTTAGGAAAAAAGAAAAGGCTAAGAACTGAACCAGAACTGGACCCACCAGATTTTAAAATCATGTACCAACTCAAAAAATTGAAAAGCCACCCAGAGCTTTGACACTTCAGTTAGTTTTTAGAGCAGAGTGGGAAAGGTAAGGAGTTAAATTTATTCCATGGATGAGAAAGGGACTCAAGAAGTGTAGCATATTTAGCCTGAAAGAAAAGCACACTGGATGATGATCTCATTACAGTGTCTAAATATATAAAAAGATTATAGAAGGATCTGGTCATGACCTACCTGGCTGGACTTTGTGAAAATTAAGGGAAGATATATTGGCCATGACGGACAATGAAATCAGCACAGAAATGAAATGGGTAAAGTTTTAATAATAAAGTCTTTTGAACTGATCTGGAGCACAAAGTCTGGAGACAGAATATGCATATGAGAGTCTTTTATAGGTAGCCCAAGCTGAGGTGTAAAGAATAGAGCTGCATATGAATAGAGATACACACGAACATTGTATTTTTATTACTGTTTCTCAAAGTTTTTTAATATTCTAAGTACTGAAAAAATTATCAAGACAGTCAAGAGGAACATTTTTGCAGAAGCTGCATTCATGGCTGACAGAGTAGAGGATGATGGTTTAAAACACACAGTCCATAGAAGAGTGGAAATGAACAGTAAGCTGGGAAGGAACTTGCCAAAGCCAGCAACTTCACTCAGGGCTGTGTTTATCTGGCTCCCACCCAGGCCTGCTAAAGAGTCCCTGCTCCAGATATAGTATAGATATGTACAGTTTTAAAACTCTTTTCAATCTTATATCTGGCAGAAAATATGAAAAAGGTTGCCCATGGGTGTTTCAGTAAATGAACTTCTACTTAAAACAAAAAAGAAACAACACTCCCCAAGCTTTTTAGCTAGTGAAAAAAAAATAAATATCCATAAATATAATGTTCTTATTGGTACAGAATTGAATAACCTGGACAGACAGCCACAAACCCTCAAAATTAGGTAATTAAGACCAATGAGAGAATTCATTCAGGCAGAGCTTTTTACTCAGGGTAGAAAATACAAAGAGTAAGTTATCAAGAAAGGTCATAAAAGGCAATGACATAAATGAATTTAAGAGACAGCTAGACATTTTTATGGAGAGAAGGGATTGAAGAATTCAGAGCCAGTGACAAATCAGAGAGATGAGGTTGAGATAAAATTAACGAGGACAGGCTTGCTTGTGGCCAGAGGCATTTCACTGTCCAGCACTACCTTATGTCCTCTGTCATCACATCCTAATCTAATGCTGACATCTGAAGATAGCATGAAATCTTTTACACCTCTTAGTATATTAAAAAGGAAAAAAGGCTTTCAGTGTTTTCCCCCACGGGGAAAAACATAAAGTTGTTTTTTCACTTTTCAACACATGCACGTCATTGCCACGGCTGCTGAAATGACTCGGTCTCCGGCAGTACGGCGTGGCCTGATTACAAACTCACAGTGCACTCCTTTGGTTGCTTTAAAAGCTTCCACAGAGGTGTTTCAGTCATATCTCCTTCTGTTTGTAAGCAAAATCTTGTTTATTTTTATGTAGCTACTTTTTTAAATCAGGGAGAGCTAGTGGAGACTCACACAGAGGTGTCTTTCTTCTCCCGGGTTAGCTCCTCGTGCAGTGGCAGCACCTCTGCCTGCTGATGGCTGGGCATAACCTCATGGGGCTGAGCACACTTTGGCACTGTCCTTGGGCCTCCAGCAGCCAGGCACTGCCTCCAGAGGTGTCCCTTGACCTTTTTAGGCCCCAGACTTCAAGGGCTTGGTGCAAAACTACAACCTTGAACAGAGGGAAGAGCAGCTCATGCTGTTAATTTATCTGGATTGGAAGAGAGAGCTGTGTGCCAGTCAGGAAAACGTATGTATCGTATCCCACACTGTTTAGAGTTAATGCTCATGAAGGGAAGATTGAAGGAAATGGGCCTTGACGTTTTGGAGGATGTAGTTTTACATTAATTCAGGATTAAAAGTATAGAGGGCAAGTAGAAGGCATGGACAAGGACATCTGGGATAACAGGGCAATTTCACAGGCTGACATGAGAACTTTCCCAGGCAGCAGAAAAAGCTCTTTCTCAGGTAACCTTTCTTAGAGTGCTGGGAACCTCTGGGCCACCAGAATCTGCCTGGCAGCCCACACCATTCCCTGGGTCCAGGAGAGCTTTCCAAGACCAGAGAGGCCAAGCTGCAACTAATGTGTATTCCACCCTCAAAAGTTCAGGCAGGTCTCATGTAGCTGTGCTTTGAGAGAAATAAAAGTCTGTGTTTCTATTTCTTCCCTGTGAGGGTGGGGAGGCCCTGTCACAGGTGCTCAGAGAAGCTGTGGCTGCCCCATCCCTGGTTGGACAGGGCTTGGAACAACTTGGGACAGTGGAAGTTGTCGCAGACCATGGCAAGGTATTGCAAAGATGGACTTTAAGGCTCCTTTCCACCCAAACCATGCTATATCGGTCCCTGAACGCAAACTCAGACTCTGGGGCAATGTCAGGCTTGGTGAGCTTTACCATGTGCATATTCTATAGAAAATACCCATCTACAGAACATTTCTGTCATGCTGACAAAGTGCAGAGATGTTCCCTTATTAACAGAATCTTCTTCCTTCATGTTGATAGCTTCACACTACGAATATGGATTAAATTGACACAAAAGCATCTGTGTTTTTTTATTTGTAATCTTTTCCATGGATGTCTATAAATATGCAGCACCCAGGCCCCTTTGCAGAGAAGTTTAAGCAGATTCCTCTTTCTGTAGGGTTTACTATAACCAACTGCTCAATCTAAACTGGGCTAATGAAGGCTAAACACAAATAATGCTAATTTTAAAAAAAATGCCTGATGTGATTAGGCTTTCATTGAACACAACAGCAAGACTAGACCATATTTCCCTTCCTTTTTAGCTGCTTCTGCCTTCATCTGAATACCAAGATCTTAAACCCATCAGGAGCCCAGCAGGCAGCCCACCTTTATGGAGAACTTTACCCTTAAAAATAGAATGAAAACAGCTCTTACAAGCCATCAGGGGATGGGCAGCCCTGCCGACTCAGTGTGTTTAGCTAATATGGAACAGGAGGAGGTGGAAGTTCTTGGATTTATTTTTGTTTTAAACAGCACCTCTGCTTCACAAGGAGCTGTATTGATGGACTCCGAAAGAAAGCTGAGGTCAACTCTTTGTCTTGAAGAGGTAGTGGAGAAATATTTAACTGGGAACTTAGCTGTAATAATAACATCAAATTGCTGCTGAATGTGTTTCAGGAACTGTCATTAACCACATAGGTATACAACTTAATTCTATTTGTTTAAATAAAGATCTCCTGAGGTCACATTATTCTAGTATAAATTTGAAAGGCTTGGCTGCTGAAAACAGAAAGCTGGAGACAGAAAGCAGGGTTTGGATGATGTCCAGGCTTTATCATATCCATTCTTTGGTGTGGGCATGTGGGGACAGAGATCTCACTAGGGAGAGATCTTTATGAGCTCCCTAAGCAGCAACACCATGCAATTCCTTTTTGCCATTCTGGGATGTGGCTGCAATGGGAAATCAGCAGCTCCATCTTATCACGGGGGTCCTGGCAGGAAATATTTATGATGGCTTAAGGGAAACTGTCTATTTCTCTGTCCTTTCCTGTTGATCAGAGTATAACTCAGCAGTGAAGACAGGCTGCTACCCAAAGATAGGATGAGGGACTGTTAGTGCAAAGGATTGTGTAAGATTGAACTCATTAAAAGCTACAGGAAAGATTATTTTCACTTAGAAGAGACCTACAATGATAATGTAATTCAACTGGAAGAAAAAAAAAACCCAATCCCCAATTTTTTAAAAAAGTAGATTTCAGTTATTTTTGAAATTTCATTCTGGCCTTTCTCCTAAGTGTTTGGGATACAAAACTGTACAATGAGGAGACACCCTCAAGACCTCATTAAGGTCTTTAAGTGTACAATTTAGGACACAACCACTTAAAAGAAGTAAGTGTAAGATATTAAAGAGGAAAGTCCTTTGCACGCTGTCCCCACTGCATCACAGGTTTCTCACTTGGGGTTTTGTAGACCTGTCCACACCCACATGCATCTCACCTGAAAGGACTGAGTGGAGAGAGGTGTCTAATGCCTGCTTCTGATGGGGGCTCACATAACAGCAGCAGCCCTTGCTGAATGTGGAGTAGAACTCCTGAAAGGAAAGTAGCTTGGCATTTTTCATTAGTAGGCCAAGTTTAATCTAGTAGTCTTGGGATGGGGCTAAGTCCTCATCAGCCAGGGGTGATATCAATTCTGTGTCTTTCTCAGCAGTTTTATGTTATGATTGCAGTCAACATCTCTCCCTTTGACAGTATTCCACATTTCAGAAGTAACGCAAGATTCATACCAGGAAAACAGAACATGCAGCCCAAAAAAGCAAGGCCAGCTGCCAAGGAATCACTGCAAAGAGGAGGAACACAAATAAGACCGGTATGGATGGTCTAATTTTAAAGTGGGTATACAAAAGTCTGATAAAATGTTAAAAAGGCCAGAAGTGTCTTGAAAACCTACTTCCAGCTGAGGGGGCCTGCAGTGATTTTAGACCTCCAAAAAGTACTTTCATAGCGCCACTGAGAGGTGAAGATAAAAATGGTAAATAACTGTAGTTATCCTGGAATAATATATTCAAAATGGAAAGACAAAAACCCAAAGGATTGTTAAATAACTGTCAGGATCTAAATGAAATGCTTAGAAAGGAAAATATTTCTTTCCAGTCTGGAACTTGTATTAGCCAGTTATGCCAATCCTGCAGATGAAACTGGAGAAGAGCATTCTTAGGCCTTGTTAAACACATTGTTAATTGTGGATTATTGCTTCCAGTAAAATTCTTTGCTAACCAATATTGCATTCCTGTATGTAAATTCCACATCCTTTCACTTTGCACTCAGAATCGGAGGATATTGCTGGTAACTGATGGTCCATGAGACTTCACTCAGAGCAGGACTGACCTATATGAACAATTATTTGAGCATGGAAGGAGGCAGTGCCCAAAAAACTGCCAGAGCTCAATGTGGTCAAGACCTGATTTCATTTGAACCAGTCCTGAAATCAAAAAATACTACTGTGACTTTATCTGAAAGAAGAATTTTGCCTAAAATCTTCATTACATGCAAATTCCACCAGGATATTGCATAGTTAAGGTCTCTGAATACATTTGAAATAATCCTCTTTTCCTTTATGTAATGAATAGAATAGATAGAATTGCTTCTCCAGACTTTCTGAGGAAATTGAAGTGATGTGCTAAAGATTTAACAGCTTTTATTTCTCTTTTCAGATCTTAACCAAATATGAAATATTAAAGTACTAATATATTTAATGAAACCAGAAGTTGCTGTTATAATTAATTTCCTTTCCCAGAAGAAGTATTGCCAGCTTCTTTTGGAAAGAATGTGAGTAATCCTTTAAAAGAAAACCAGAGCAAATGTATGAAAACCTTTCTCTTCTCTTCCTTAAATCTCAACCATAAAGACTTTTATTAATCACCTGAAGAGCATGGAATGGCTCCATGAAGCAGAACTGGTAGTAGTGCATGTGTATGTCTTCATTACCAGCACAGACACACCAAATGGTTCCTGTTCTCTTCCTGGCTGGAGACAAAGCAAAAAGAAGTCTTGCCAAGTATCTAAAATATGTATTTTTTTTTGTATCTTCAGTATTATAAACAACCATGTTTTTTAATCCTGTAAATTTATTTGTGGATTATTCTATAGAACACTAATGATGCATTTAAAAAAATTCTGATAGCTGCCTCTGATAGAAAGAGCTGCACAGATAAACCAAACTCTTAAGTAAAACCCGTGAACAAGGAAGAGGGAAAATAAAAAGTCATAGTTAAGCAACAGAAACATCTGTATTTTTCCATACTAAGCACCAGAAGGGTTGCCATTTGACAACAGGTTTCTCCTCCTTACAGACAGAGGTTGCCCAGCCCAGGCTAGCCCCAGCACAGCAGCAGGTGTGTGGGACGTCCCCAGAAAGCTGCACACTCTGGGGTGTGGCCGGTGAGGCGAGTGGGTCAGGGGTGCACACTCTACTGCTTTTGGTATTAGTGAAAGTGCCAAGGACAGGGATAAAGGATGGAGAGGAGCCTGTGGAGTGAGACCCAGAGAGCTTTGCTCCTCAGGGGTAATCAGGGATCAAACAGCCCCAAGTACAGCTGTGCTCGGGATTTTATACAGCAGCAATGTAATGGGTGGGTACAATCAATCAGCCAATGGGGCCTGGGGGAGGAGCAAGGGGCGGGATTACAGAGCAGGGGACAACAGGGATGAGGGGGAGGAGAGGACAGGTCACCTAGGCCAATGGGGCCTCGAGGGTCAGGAGACAGACAGGGAAGGGTCTAGAACAAAGGGCAGGGTTTGCAGTGATGGACAGGGAAGGATCTGGAATAAGGGGCAGGGCACACAATGATGGGCAGTCGGGAATTTAGAGTGATTGGTAAAAGGGGAGATTGACATAAACTCTTCTGGAACAAGGTGAATGGTATCAGGATGAGTGACACAGGAGAGGGGTTTGGAGAACTTAAAGAGAAATTATTCTATTTCAGGGGAGAAATGAATTTGGGGCCAACCACTGGCACAAATAATTTACATCAATTAAACATTTAACAATAAAAACACACCACCACAACAGATACCCCTGGCGAAATGGACACTTCATTTGACACACACAATATTCCTGGATAGAGATCATGGCTTGGGTTGGTTCTGCAGCCACACAGCCTCGCTTTCCTTGGTACACACAGATGCTCAGCAGAATGGAGAGGCAGTGCCTGGGTTTCACTTCTTTTGAGAAAGTGGTCTCCACTTCAGTGGATCCACACTTGCCATCAGCCATGAGAAGGTATTGCTCCAGGGGGTTGTTTTGTTTTGGTGGGTTGGGGTGTTGTTTGCTTTTTATTTTTGCAGTATAAAATTTTGGAGTGAAAAATAAATCCCCAAGAACAGGACCCTCCTTTATGCGAGCAACATATGAAGGCATTTAAAATTATTGTAATTTTCTAGTTTGCTTGTTTATTCAAAAAGTCAATGGAGACATCTGGTGCTTTTGCAGCTAGATGAGCATGCCAAAAATACAGTAATAATAAAAAAGCCCATGAACAAAACCTTCCTCAGGGCCACAGCTGGGAGCGCAATGATGTCTGACATGAAAGTGACTAACCCTGTCACCTGTTTTCATTTGCCCTTTGGTATGCTGCAAAACAAGCATGTGAAAAAGGTAAACCCATCCATTATTTAGCCAAAAACAATATAACTAGAAGAGATTGGTTAACTTATATTTTTTTTTCCTCTGTCGTGTTCAACTTCATCAAAGATTTATTTAAAATACTAATGTTTTTCAGCCTATTATTTGAAGTTAAAAGAAGCATATGGTGCTCTGCAACAAAAGATAATTAGATTTCTTGTCTGCCTTCAGTATTATAGTTTGTTAATACACTGTAATGGAGTTTACAAAGAGAATAGGCAGAATAAATGATAGAACAGATTAAGAGGTTTAAACTGATGAGTGTTGATTTTCTGAGTTTGTTCCTCGGAATATCACAACTGTCCTATGGTCCACCCACCGCAGCATCCTTTGCTCTTTAGGCACATTTGATAAGAACAAGAAAATCCAATAATCCTGGTGGTGATGGAAAGACCCAGTCACAGCAGTGTTTTCCTCCCAAGCACTGCAGTTTTTGTTGTGGCCTGAAGCAAAGGCCTCACAGCCCTTCATTGTGTCCTTATTTGATGTTCAGTCAGCCTCCTCTGTCCACACCAATGGCTGATCACTTATTTTGAATCTTCCTAAACTCCTGCCCTGGGTAATATCTGACAGCAATGACTTCAACAAATTGCAGATGCATGGTCCAAAATCCAGGCTTTCCTTAGCCTTGTTGTTTGATGCTAACCACACAAATAAATAATAACTTAAGAGTCTTTGGAATCTTAAATAATCTATTGACACACAACACAAATGCTGCCTAGTCATTTTGATGTAGCCTTTATAACTCCTAGAAGGAGACCCTAAAAAACAAAAGTTTGAGGCAAGATGTGAAACCAGTGCTGTACATCTGCTGGGCTCACCTCTATGTGCACTCTGAATGAAAAAAATGCATACGAGGCAATAAAGCAAAAGGCTCCATAATGTTACTCTCTCTGAATCATCATGGCTTTTTTAGACATTATATGTTTTGGGGGAAAAAATAAAATTAAAGGTAAATTAATGTTTTGGGTCTTGAGTTTCAGCAGAATGTCTGATATGATGCAAGATGGAAAATTGTTACTTCAGGTAGAGAAGCTGGTGATGAAGTCATCAGTTTGACACCTGAGAAAATATAAGATATATTCAGCTGCACACTGCTTACAAACTGCTCTATGGGGCTGTAATTGCAGGCTCTTTCAGGAAGATAATTAAATATTTAGGTGTCTTAATGAATAAGGCTCTGAAGTGTGTTGCTGCATACCTTGACTGTTATCCCTCCTCAGATATGGTGAATCCAGACTGGAATTGCTATGGGAAAGGATAAGGGATCTGAGAGGAGAACTTGTTTACAAAATCAGACTTTTTTCTGCTCAAACATTGAGAGGGGGAGATATGATTGCCCTTGATAATTGAATTTGCTGAGGTCACTACCAGTAAAACCTTTTCAAACAACCTAAACTCAGCAATACCTGGGTCACAGGAACAAGGTTTGTACTGAAGAGGAACACCTTTCATTTCCCACTAAAATGGCAGTGGAAGTTAACATTCCTCTGTGGCACGTGTATTGCTGAGGTGTAGGAGTCAAATGAACTGCAGTCCTCTTGACAGGAAGGGAAAATATAGTCCTGCCTGTACAATGTCTTCCCTTAATGCAACATGACCCCAGCCAAAATTGATTTAATCATTCAAATAGTATTGTTTCATTTCCCTTATTTCTTGTCTAATTTCATTTTATGCTGAGGGGCTTGCATGCAATAATTATTTTTGCATTGACATACCTCTCAAAGGCAGGTTTTCTTATTTCTTAAAATAAATTTATGAAATGAAACATTAGACTTCTGCCCTTCTTGGCCAACAAGATACAGGCAAAGTAGTTTTTTACACTTACGTGTTAATTTAGAATATTAAAAAGACATCGACTATAAAGTTTTATGTGTTTGGTTTTTTTTTTGTATACAGACTTGCAGCTGATACTTTTATATTGCAGGCTTATTTTATATTCTGGGTTATTTGATATTATTATTCTCCTATAGCATAGCATGAAAGATACAGATGACTCTTTTTTTGCTCACTAAAGTTTGCATAAATGGTTGCTACAGGGTCTGTGATTTCTAGTCATTAATGCATCCCAAGGTCTAGTTGTGAGGCAGTAAAAGTAAATAGCCACTCATAAATGATATAACTGCAGGATTCCATCCCTTCCTTGGAGAACAAGCATAATTTCAAGGCCGTCTGTGATCCATCTTGTCCATCTGGTTTTCCTCATTTAGTATGAGAAATAACAAGATTGGTCTAAAATCCTTGAGAAAGGGGTAAAGTGAGAAACAAGCTGAGAAGCAACTTATAATAACATTGCACAAAAGCTTCAAACTGGTACAAGCATCAACAGAAGAAATTGCTGCACTTGGTGAGTCCTGAACAATCCATTTAAAATGAGCTCTCCAGAGCAGGTGTGTGGCTGCACCTATTCAGTTTTGTTATTCTCCTATACCATAATGTTAACATTATGTAGGATTTTGATTTCCTGGTGTTTACACAAATACTTTCATTGAGTACTTTGACTGCTAGTCCCTAACAACTCCCCAGATTTTAAGTCCTTCCCGGACACTGATTTTCCAGCAGAAGGGGAGACACAAGCACAGGAAAATTACTGACTCCCTCAGAGCGAAGCCCTCAAATTCCTCCTCAGAAAACAAAGAATAAACCAGAAGCCGACTTGAAATGGTTTGTTTAGAAACCTGGCAACAAGGACCTTTTAAAACTTGATTAAAAAAAAGCAGAAAAGGAATATAAGCATGCCTTGCCAGCTCAGCAGCATGGAGGCCAGATTTGTTTAAGCTGAGGAATGGGCATGTTTGCCTTCAACTCTTTTGAAACAGGTGACAGATATTGTGCCAGAAATAATTTACTGACACAATTGTTTCTTCAAGTCAATGTTTGACCTAGACCTAGGGCCAAGTGTGTTTATTTTCCTAACATAATCTCAAGCCATATTTTCCCTGAAGGGGAGGAAGTTTAGAGTGAGGAAAAGAATTAATGTGCACAGGCACACAGAAAGTTTACTAGTTGGTGGCAATCCAAAGTTAAAAATATTTGAAACACTGTGCAAGCACATGCACATACCTTCTTGAGAGTTAGAGCCTGTTTGTACAGCCAAAAGCTCGTGTCCTAGCAGGCTGGTCCAGAGAAATCCTTCCTTCTGCTCCAGCTCCTTTCCAGCTGAGAAGCTGCATATAAATGCATATAATGTACCCTGGCTGTCAAAACAGATCATGGTCTTTGACAACAATTAACATTAAGAAAATAAATACTGAGGTTGCATATTTTGGTAGTATCTTTTGAAATTGTGGAAAGACGTGTAAGATACGAACATGTGTAGACCTATAGGAAAGCACAGGTTGATTTCAGGATTTACCAAACTGCAAATATTATCTTTGTTCTGAAGATAGGGAAAGATAAAAGGGAGACCCTCCCTTTTAGGGAAGGTCTTCATCTCTGTAAACAATTCCAGTATTTGCAGGAGAAGCTACCAAATATCCCAGTCTCTCTCTTTTTACCAGTTCAACATCTCTTTCTCACTCTCTCCTCCTTCTGTTTGCTATCTGTCCCTTCTTTTCCTATACACTTATAAAACTTCTGATCTTATTATGTCCACCATCTAGAGAAGGTGCTTGAAAAGTGTTCAGAAGCTTTTAAATTGGAGTAACAATTGTGAATGACCCATAGTCTCAAGGGGAAGGGACAGTGTCATTATTCTTACATGACCAATGCTAAATCTCACCATATATTATGATTTTACTTTGTATGAATTTCAAATATAATTTTCAGCTTGGTTTCTGTTAGTTTGCTTCATATTGAAGAATTTGAACTAAATGTGCTCATTCTTCTTTGTATTAATGCCATTGTTCCCTCCTTTTTTCCCTGTCCCCTGGTGTCTCTTTTCCCTCCCCTGTGCATCCAGAGGGATGGACTTCTGCATCCTGTTAAAAGACAGGGCTCTGAGCAGCATGATTGAAGATGTCCCTTCTCATTGCAGGGACTAGGACTAGGTGACCTTTAAAGGTTCCTTCCAGGAGAAATTATTCTAGCTGTGATTCTAAGACTGCCTTTATGCTGAAAATAAGCAATTGTTAGCCACCTTTCTGATGCCAGGATGAACCCAAACATATTTTGCTGTTATTGTTTTTGGCTTCTTAAAGAATCTTTCTTCTCGTAGTAGAAGTAGCAGCTTCAGTTCAGTAAGATTGAAATTTGCTCCAAGAATTTCCCTGTGTCTGCTTGTTTCCTTCCAACACTCTTGAGATAATTGCAGGAGTCTGATGAATAACTAGAGTGGATGCAGATTAGATGTACTCCTCCGGATACTCTGAAGTGTGCTGGAGTAGTCAGACCTTTGGTCAGAAACACATTTACATTATGACTCAGCCTTCTGACAATTGCTTCATTAGCAGATATTTAAAAACGAAAGAATAAAGATTCCCATCTGACCCACTCATTTATATTCCTCTGAACAAGTGAGGCCAGAATGTGCAGTGCTTTTGCACTCAGAAAATGTTTTGTTTGCACAGCCAGATTGTTAAATTCTCATCCATGCTAGGATTTCTCCATAATACAGACATGTCCACCCTCCTTGAAATCGTGGCAGTGAAATGTAAACAAAAACAAATTAAAAACTGCAGAGTTTTCTTTCAAAGTAGCCATGAAAACCTGAGCCTATTATATCTAAAAGAGTAATTAAAAGGAGTATTGCTCCTTGGTGAGGAGCAGTACACAGATTTTCTGACAAGATGCAATGAAAGATGTGATGACACATTGAGCAGCCTGGGCCGGTGGAAGGTGTCCCTGCCATGGCTGGGAGCTGGACCCAGATGTTTTCTAAGACCCTTTGCTACCCAAACTGCTCTGTGATTCTGCTGTAGCAACAGATGGATAGTCCCAAGGATTCATAATCACAAAACTCTTCTTGCACCATCTGAAGTGGTCACTTGCAGGGATGGGCTTGTTTGTTGTGGGATTTGTTTTCTGAAAACACCCCTTACTGGGCACTGTGACATTGCTCTGTGTGCAGAACTGGACTCTGTCACAGGTGTGTCAAGAGCCTGGGCAATATTTAGTGATTATAAGGAGTTCTGAAATTTTTGAAAATGTGACAGTGCTGGTGATTTTGCAAAGCTTGTCTCAGCAGAGCAGTAATGATTCCTTGATACAGAGAAGGTCAGCCACAAATCCTTGCTGTGGTCACTGATGGCAAGCTCAGACTCAAAGCTGCATTGTTTGGATGTCAGGGTGAATAATCTGAGAGCCTGAATTCATGGCAGCAACCTCGACTCGTCCATCTTGATGTGATGGACAACTGCAGGTATTTAACACTTGCATGTATTTAGTGTTTTCCACACAGTAAGGACAGAGGGTATTTTATGGGTGCAAACTGCAGGTTTGTGAATACCAGAGCTGTGGGAGAGGGAAGCTTCCAGAAATCACTGGAAAATCGTAGCTGGAGTCTTATACTTGTGAGAGCTGCCAGTTTCGGAGGTAATGCCAAAGGATGCAGAGAAGAGGTTTTTGAGACCTGTGTGGAACAGGGACTTTTATTCTTCTCTTAAAGTGCCTGATGTTAAACAGAAAACAAAAGAGAGGATTCAGATTACAATGAGGCAGATTGTGCCTGCGCCAAAGTAGGATCAAAGGAAGCAGTGTATTAGCTTGGAAAGCTTTAGGTCTGGCAGTTGAATAAAGTGGATGTTCTTCAAATCATTTCTTGGGAGGAAAATTAAAAATGCAGAATTTTAGCTTTATCTCATGTGTGACCCAAGAATGTAGGTCTTTTATTTCTTATTCTAGATTAAATCCTGTTATACGGTTGCCTTTTGAAGGTTATAATTGCTCCAAGGAATCATGCTTATACAGCATTCTTCACCTCTTAAAATCAGTCTTAGTTTATCAGTGCAGCCCTTTGATGGGAATATTTCATGGCCTGTGTAAAGTGGGTTAGGACTTTGCTCATTCCCTTGTCAACACATATGAATCCTGGCCAAAATAAATGTCATGTCTTATTGGCAGGGACCACTAAAGAAATCTTAGCCTTATTGAGGGGATTGTGAATGTAGGACTTTTCCAGCTCCAGCATTCATTTCAAAGATTGCAGCACTTTGGAGCAAAATGTAAAGATCACCAGAAGTTATCTGCTGCTGCTCCCTATATTATGTTTTTCTGGGGGAGAAGTAAAAGCCCTAAAGCTCTGCTTTGCCAATAAGAGTTGTCTTCTACATTGGTGAATTATTAAAAGAAAAGAGAGAGAAAGGTGTTTGTAATTTTCATGAAAAATAAACTGAAGGTTTCTGAGGGCTCACAGAGGTAAAAATGCTAAAGCAGGATGAGAGAAAAAGTGTGTTGTGTTTTTTCAAGGTCTTCATTTTCAGAGTACCACTTTTTTCACGGTTTGCTTGTGTTTATCCACTGAGGGATTTTATGTTGTACTATGGATTTCAGTGGAGCTCAGATCACACTGCAAAAGTTGCCAGTATATTGGAAAACACACAAGCAGGAACTGACATGGGTTTTTATCACTATTATTAATTATTTTCAAAGTGAAAAATAAATATTTTTTGCTTAGGTTTACTGTAAGTATTTCTGAAAAATTTCTTCTTTCTCTTTCCTGCTTTGGTTAAGAAGTGATTACTTGCAGATCAGCTGGAAATGTAACAAATGTGAGCATCCAATTTTCTAAATTAACATTTTGAAAACATTCCATACTTCTTCTCAAGGAAGTTTGAATCCATTATTTAGTTTGCTTTGTAAGACAAAGGTACTTTGTTATTTACTGTGAATTTATTTTCTGTTGAGCAAATTCAGATAGTTCATTTTCAAACTGACATTGAAATAAACATTCAGTCATTACAATATCCATAATCTGAATATAATCATCCATGGAGCAAATGAAGAACAAACAGAATTACAGAGATACAGTGAATTCCTTCTCTGGAAATCAAACTCTGCCAAAAAGATCCATTTTATTTTTTTTTCCCATGAGAAAAAGATGTATTTTTGGTTCCATAGAAGTAACTGCATGACTCATGGAAATACACTTTGATATTGTTATTTTTATATTCTCTGGGTGCCATGAAGGAGTGTTTATAATATTTATGAGTCAGTGACTGTAGAGACCGGCGCTTCCTGCTGATTAATTGTATCAGACAATGACGTGAGCAGAGGTGAGAAAGCTGCTGCCAAGAAAAATACAATATAGCAATGAGAAATACAAAAATAATAAATACCTAAGGATGCACTGATGCACCTAAAATCATATAGATGTCAATTTATTCAATACCAATGATGTCAATTTCAATGAGGAAGCATCAAAGAAGATAGCATGACTTTACATATAACAATTTGTGTAGGTGGGAATATCAAGATATATTGTAGGTTTACAGGCTCTGAAGTCAAAACCTCTCTTTGTAAAAATAATATAAAGATCATGAAGAAAATAAAAATTTGGTTAGATTTAAACTTTAAAAGTGTTTGTCCTTCAAATTTAAAATCAAATATACCATATAGGATTTATTTCAGTAGGATTTTTTCCTAACCTGCAGCTGACCCAATTTGGTCCAAATCAAATTTCTTGCATAGCAAGGCTGAGTTTTTCTGTGTGTCCAGTGGACTGCTGCAAACAGGGGGATGAACTATTGCACTGCTGGGCATTGTCAATGTGCTGAAATGTTTTTTAACATCTTGGGCTTAAATGTTTCTTAACATCTTGATTCTGTCTTCACACAAATATGTACTGAATCCTCTGTCTACTTTGAAGATTTATTTTTGTGTCACTAAAGATATGATGTCATCTGCTACCTTATTTGTTTATTTTACTTACATAAGCAATTACACTTACCCACAGATATTCACAGTTGGCTTAACAGGGATGGCTCCAGGAATCTGCTGAATTTATGAATTTTGTGTGTGAGTCTAAAACTGTTCCTTAATTTGATGCTTTGATATATCTGAGTTCTGTGCAGTTTGCCATTACCATAATTTTGGCTAGAAATGATTGAAGTTGTTAAAGCTTGATGATCATTCAGGCACGTGGGCCACCAGCAGACCTGAAACACATTCTGGTCAGCATTGCAGTGGGGTGTGAGTGAAAGAAGAAGGAAACTCGTAGGTCAGGTGAGATTTTGTATCTCACCTGAAATGAGAGGAGAGAAATGAGGTACAGGAAGGAGTGTAGAGCCAGGGTCTGTGTGTAAAGGTAGTGGGGGAAGTTAGGAGAAGAAATACCTACAGGATTTCCCTATCAAATCCAGATTGATGCCTTTGTTATCCCAGCCAAAGAACAGCTAATGAGTGTCTAAAGCCAAATGTCTGCTGCTTTTGAAATGCTGTGTGTCCAGCCATTCATTTTAGTTATTTTATCTAGAAAGAACACCTGGTTTAAACCATCCTCTTTTTAAAAAAAAAGATACCAATGTAAAGAAAGTCCCCATACTTGGATCCTAGGGATGGTGCCATGCTGCATCCTGGTCTCCAAGGATGAGGGATCAAGAGCAAGAGATACAGACAAGTTTGAAAACATTCATATTTGATGGGCTGAGACACAAATGTTGCAATTTAGAGACTTTCTATTTGTTTGAATCCTACAAGTCTGATTAGAGACCCAAAATTGCCAGGAGGATTCCTTCTGAGCAGGACAAGAGGGACAATGACCTCATAAGCTTCCTGCTAATGCTTTTTACATTAATGTTATTATCACTGTTGTTGGTATTATTAAACAGAGCTTTAAACTACACAGAATCTCATAACAATAAATGACACTTTTGCTATATTACCTGTTTAATACTACAGCAATTGCTTGTAATTAGATATAACTAATAAAAAGGCTTCTTGCCATCTTGATCTTTTTAATGAAGTGCTTCATGGCTTCCAGTAAAAATAAAATATGTTCTACTGGTGTTATATTAGCTTGGGACATCTGCCCTGATGATGTACTTCTTACTTTTCTCAAAAGTTATCATTTAGTTCCTCACAAGACCTAAAGGTTACTGGTGTCACTTTCTTCAAATATTTGCACTGACTCCCTTTTACTTTAGATGCAATCATTCAGATTTTGATGTTTTGCCTGCTCCTCTTTTTGATCTTTCTAAGGATATTCTCAAAAGGAGCTTAGGATTCAACCAAGTGGCTCCCACCAGTTTCATGAGCCATAATGTCAGATCCTGAGGTTCAGAACTTTATCAAATATCAGTAGATATTACTCCTTGAGTAAGGCTTTATTTGCTGAACTTCCTAACATTTCTGAGGAGAATTTTCAAGAGCATAGGTTCCTGTTCCTGCCTCATTTCAACACTGTCAGTTTTTATTCTCTTGCTCTGTGTCTGCACCCACTGATGATGGATTTTTGGGCCTAAACAACAAAAAAATGCCAGCCACTGTCTATTAGGGGCCTCCCATCTCCTCCCACAGCCCATCCTAACCCAGAGGTGTGATCCTGCCTACAGTGAAACCACCTATCAACAAAATAACCCAACCTTAGACCCCAAAACTTAATTCTTTGTTCATATTACTGTGTCCCTGCATTGGGATGGTAAATTGTGATTTTTTTATAAGCAGAAGAATTCAGGATGGCAGCCCACCAAGAATGAACTATAGAAGATGTCAGCAGGAGGAGATGCTGCCCAGATACCTCGTTAGAGTACCTGTGCTAATCAATCACTGGAATTCTTGCTCAGCTCAGGTGCTTGATCAAAACTTATGGATGTTCAGTGATTGCACAGGAGCTGCAGGCTGAGTTTCAGCCCATTTCTTATATTTATTTTGATTGTGTTGATTTTTCCAAGCTAAGACGAAAGAACCGAGCAAATCTCTCCCCATCTGTAGCAGGAAGAAAACATTTCAAGTACACACATATCTTCTGAAAACTGCTTTTTTCACAGTTCTCAGGCCACAGCTTTCAGTTCCACAAATGATTCATTTCAAAGTTAGGTTGACACGGAAAGCTGAGCAGATATTGTTTGCAGAAGGGAAAAAAAACAATCTTAATAGAAATGCTTGATTTTTCCAGGGTCCCTTTATACACTTTTACAGTGGAGTTTCAGCCTCATGCTGGCCAACAGAGACTCCCTCAGGGAAATATTTAGGACACTTGTAGATTATATGAGAGAAAACTGGCAAAATATGTAATAGAATTACTCTTGCAATTAGACTATTTATTATTTTTAGCTCCAGACTGGTAGTAAATATGGTGTGCTTGCTCGTGGCAAACAAACTAACTATAGAAATGCAAAGTTGTGGAATTTCCATTTCATTTCCTGCCTCATTAATTTCATTAACTTACAAATAGATGAATACATAAAATTAAAAAGTAATTTCCTTTAAATATTTTTAAATTACTCTCTCCAAATATTCATACCTTTTAATCTGTTCTTTTAAGGTCTCTGTGTAATTGCTCTCACAGAGGCATACTTGGGCTTTTGTGAATCAGATATCAATGTGATTGATTATAAGGAAGCTAATCAGAGGGTGCCATTCACAAGATAAATGCAACTGTTTCTAAAATATTTGCTTGTAGTCTGTGGCGTTTCACTAACTGGGCAGCATGTATGAAATGATGTGTGGGTGGGATGTGTGAAGGTGTGGATTTATGTGGGGAAATCAAATCTAGCCATGAAGGAAATGCTATTTCTTCTTTTTTTTTTTTTCTTTTTTTTTTTTTTGTTCCTTATACAAGGACAAATTGCATGGGAATTATAGTGTTTCCCATTTAATAGAAGTAGCCTTCATGCTGATATTTTTCACAACAGTGACAAATGGCAGCTAAAAAGAAAGGGAGAGAATGTAATCAATCTTTATACCTTTAAAAACAGTTGAAAACTAAGATGAGAACTAAACCATTTCAAGAGAAAAATAAATAGTTGGAAGCAAACAATTATCTGGAAGAGAAGGGAAGTGCAGAAGATGATTTGAGACTTAGTGCTGGGTCTTGGAGGAGGCAAAAACTCCTGTTCTGCTTTTCTGTCTTGTTTGGGACTCCAGTTTCCATGGCCACAGCACTGTAATATGTATGTCCAGAAAGAAGGATATTCCCCCAAAAGGCCTCAGAGTCTGAAAGCTGAAAATGTGTAAGGGGGAAATTGGGAAGAAAAATTGAACTCTGCTCCAATTCCCAGGGATTGATGACTGTTGAACAGCAACAGCTGAAGGTGCAGTTCAGACTAGAAATCATCCAGGTATTTAACATGTATTTAATGCTGGTATTTTAGCTGTGCCCTGGCATGGTATTTGTTAATGTTACTGGAAAAGGCACAAAAATAGGAATTTAAAATTAAGTAAAATATTTGACTGAGATTTCACATAGATCAGAACAAACAGTAAAAACACGTAATTTAAAAACTGCTATACCCTCTGAACCCACTTTAAAAGCTCACATAACAGACAAAAGATTAAACAGGGAGTCTTGAACATTTTGCTGAACACAAAGAAATTAACTCCTGGTAGGATTAGATCAGACTCTGCTAGGTGTGCTCGGGATGATGGAAGATTGGGAAGGGAAAACTCGGCACTTCTCAAATTGCACGAGTTGAGAAATGAGCCGGTCAGTCAGAAAATGGCCCCCTATTTATTCTGTTATTCAAATGTCCCTCCTGCAGCTGTGGGTCTCAGCTGGATTTCCAGACTTTACGTAAGGCATTCTGCATCAGGTTTGGCTTTTGTGCCTTTAGAACCTGCAAACCAAATGTTTTCTGGCATAGAAAATGCTATTGCAATGCATGTTTATTGGAGAAAGAAGAGATGTACAGACGCTGACACCTCCAGACTTTTACAAAACCTTTCATTCTTCCTCTTTAAATCAAGTATTGATTTGGCCTGGGTTCAATGTGTGCTTTAAACTAATGCACCATAATGAAAAGTCATGGCAAGATTACTTAGGAATAAGATTTTCAGACTTAGCTGAACTGCAGTGTTTTCATAATTATAATGAAGACACTTAAGGGGATATTTTTCATGCAATGCCTGGCAGTAATCCAGTGTCGCTCCTATTAAAACCACCTGGTCAGAAATTAATCATGGTGTTTGAAAACTGTAATATTTAAGTAACAAATCATTTTCTCTTTAGTGAAATTTAAAAAACCCAAACATATTATTTATATATTTTACATTTATTATATGAGAACTGAATGCCATTCTTTAAACAGGTGGTAGAAGAGGACAAAAAAATTTAGTTTTCACTTTAACCATAGCCGCAATGAACAAATTGAAACTGAAATTTTTGGATTACTGCAGAGAGAAGTTATGAGATCCAAAATAGACATTGATCTTATAGCTTTTATAATACAGTAAATAGTTTTTTCCTTTGAATGATCTTTCACAGACAAGGCTTTCTTCACATGCAGACAATTACTGATTACTTATAACTCCCTTTTCTCAATAATCTCCTAGTACAATTTTTAGTACTTTCCTGAGGTTCTTTCTTTTATCACCTTGATATACCTGTCTAACCCAGGTTTGCATTTCCCCACAAGGAGCTTATAAGGCTTTTTCTTACACCCTGTTACCTGACTGGGTGACAAGGTCTGATTGTTGCACTGTGTCTGAGCTGCCTCCTTTCTTTCTGCCTTTACAGCTGGACTCATCTACCCAAGACTTCAAAAACCCCTCAGCAGCATTTTTAAGAAGAGCTGTGCCATTAACAGAGACTTGAGTTGGTGCCTTCATCATTTTGTGCTGGCAGAAGGTGGGAACATGACAGGCCTTGGCAGCAGATTTTCTTTCTGCTGCACCCAAAGGTGCTGTGGAAGGTGAGTTCTCTTATTTTCCCTCTGGGGAGCATGGATGAGCTGTTCTCATTTCTGATACCCATTTTACTCTGAGATTTGCAAATACATTAATGTCTAACCACCCTCACTGACATCTAAATATAGGCTCTGACCACTCTTCTGTGTGTGTGTCCTTGTCTGGCAACTTTCACACATTTCAAGCATGATGTTTGTCTAACACAGACTTCCCAAACTCATCATGCTCCGCTGCTTCTGCCTTTTTCACCCACTTTTACTCTGTGCTTTTTCTCTGCTCTAGTACAGACTATTCAAAAGGACATAAAATCTAGAGTTGCTCATGTTGGTGTTTCTCCTCCTTGTCTTTTTCCCCAGCAGATCCTTCCCAGGCTGATTTCCTCAAAGCACTGTTTAGTACCTGCGAGTCCTGAAACAGAGATTGGGGTGATCAGCAGTGGTGATTCAAATGTCAAGGGACAATCCCTTTTAAATAGAGTGGAAACACCTTCAGAAATATGGCTTTCTCCTGGAGAAGTCAGGACTTCAGGTGGTTCATGAGAAAACCTGAGCAGAGAGCCAATGACCAAGTCTAAATGACGGATATTTCCTTCTCTGAAAGCTGGCCCGCTGCTGTGAGCTCAGAAAGGCACTCGGGGTGCACAAGGTGACACTGGCAGCCAGAAAGTGTCTAAAAGCAAGATGAAAACTTAGTTTGCTGGGAACATCTTTGTCAACATCAAGATTCCCAAAATAAAGCTAGAGTTCAGGAAGGGTCAGGGAGAAAAAGTAGCAAAATGCCAGCAAAACTGGGAAATGCTATCAAAGCATCTGACAAGCTCAGCAAATACCAGAATTGCCTCTCCAGTGAAGTTTAATTAAAAAGTCTATTGTTTCCATTATTGCTTAATGATTCCTCAAAAAGTAGAACAAAAGTTTATTTTAGAGGTTAATTATTCCTGGAATTTTAAAGGGATATAAGAGTATTTCCCTCTATCTCATTTGGTAACTGAGCCATTAAGGAGAGTGAAGCAAATGGTGATGTAAGAGTTGGTGAAAGCAATTTAGGTTTTAGAAGAAACCTCCTCATGTCAGATAACATGGTGCTGTTGCACAAAAACAATCTCCTAGCAAATTAAGTTAACTTTCTGTGCTGGAAAAAACTTGTCAGTGACTTCTCCCCATTTGCTGCTGAATTCTAGCTGAGACTCAGCATGAGGAAATGGTGCAGTTGTTTCTGCAAGCAAATGAGAAAATGGATCCATTGGGGCATAGCACTCACTGTGCTGCCAAGAAAGCCCGATTCTGCTCCCTCATACTTGTCTATGCTAATTGCCATGCTGGGTTTTGTCATCTATCCAATAAGCCATGCATCAAAACTCAGGGTTCAACACTTAAACCTCATGCTAGTAGGGGAAAAAAAAAAGAAACGTTCTAAATTACATGCTTTTCAATATGGTGAGTTGTGAAATAGATTTTAGGATATGGGGAGTACATATTGTTTCACTTTAGGAAGAGAAAGGAGCTGTGGAGGTATTGTTCTGCAATAACAATAGGTAAGGTTGTTATATGCAAATTCCTATATCAACTTAATTTTCTGTCAACTGCATGTCTTTCAGAAGTGTATTAATCAATTTGTTAATATTTGACATGTGAAGTTCATTTTTTCTCATTCCTCTCCCAAAGAGTTAAGTGGCAACAATAACAAATGCCATGAAAGTCAGAATTTCCAGAAGCACCAAAACAGAGGTCAGTGCAGTGCCTGTTTCCCAGTCATTTAGATGCAGATATTTAACTATAATCAGGGATGTTACTCCCTGCTTAAGATTGTGCCATGACCTGCACTGCCCATGCTGAGGCATTTCACAGACATTATCCAGGTTGTGTGAGTCAAGGACAGCCTGAAAATTTCTCTGAGATAATAAAGGTGCTCCAGTAATAATTTCACTAAAAGTCAATCACAGCCATGCAGAAAATGTAACAATTCCAGTCTCTTGAAAATGCAATATTATTACCTGCTTCACAGGTAAAGGTATTTTGAAAGTTTCAGATAAAGTAAATTTTGACTGAATAGAAAAGAAGGAGCCCATATTTAAATTTCCTAAGACTTCCTGAAAATAAAACATTTTAAGAGGATACTTGTGCAGGTACTTTTCATCTTGATGGTCAGTGGCATACCTGGAAGGTGCTGGTATTTCTTAGGCTAGCATTTGTGATAGAATATCTCTTTTAATCATCTGTACTCCAGCTTAAGTAAAAATGGGGGTTAAAAGTTTTGGTGAGTGTGTGCTGAAGTGTGATGTGCAATTGGTGTTCTGGGGACTGACCTTGCAGTACATATTACATTCCTAGCAACAATTTTTATTTGATCTGATTACATTTAGCTATTCATTCACTTCTGAGGTTAGCTTCAGAAATATGCATTAATATCACAAATCTTTTTTTATTTATCATTATCACCACTTTCTACATTTTGTTGTTATTATGAGCAGTGTTTATTCTACCACTCAGCTTTTAACTCCTTTAATTTCTGGAACAATGTGGCCATGATTGCCATTAGAAGCAGAAGCATACACAAAATATATTAGCTCTATTTTTCTGTAGTTTTCAAAGGGCATTCATGTTTCACTGAAATTTTTAGCTGGTGTCGCTGTGTATTTGTATTTTCCTTTTAAGTGCACAGAGAGTACAAGGAAACTCTTGGAGCCTTGGGCTCTCAGTAATTTCAACCCTTTAACCTTGTTTAATCTCACGGCTTTTGAATGGGTTTGAACCAAGGACCCGACGGTGAGAGATCGCTTTCTACCAGGAACGTTTGTCTTTCTGATAGGCCTTTGCAGCCCTGCTCTCCATGGCATTTTCTCTTGCTCAGGCCCACCTGTGTGTGTGTGTGTGGAGGTTAACTGTGGGAATCACTCACTGGCTTCTTTCCTCTCGCTGCTGTGGACCACCAGCACCCAACAACCATTTTTGAAAGGGCGGCGTCTTCATTCGTTCATTTACCAGCCTCGAGGAAATTGATCTCCTCAGGAGAGGATGATGGCACCTGACCTGCTGAAAAGAGAGATTTAATGTTTTGGGACAGGAATCAGAGCAGAGAGCCTGGGAGCTGCACACAATTGGGTGCATCCTTCACTAGGACCTATCAAAACCAATCGTGTCTTTCCTAAACTGGTGAAATTGTCACTATTGATAAGTGAGTGAAAAGGGTTCTTGGGTGAAAAAGAGGCAACTCCTACTTACAGTGTAGTCCACAGAAGTGAAAGAAAATGGCTTCTATTTTTTCTTCTTTTATGTCAAGTGATTCTTTTTTGGGGACTTCAGAAATCATAAAAGAAGTGGAAAAGAGGAGGTCTCCCAAGGAATTACTGAAGATATACAATTTTACTTTTTTCCTATATCTTTCCCTAGTGGAGGAAAAACAGAGTTATGGTCTTCTAGTTAAAATGTACCATATCAAGCATCATGCTAAAAACAAATATTTAAGCTGTGTTTTATGCTAATTCTACAATAAGTTTGTTTTGAAGGAATGGATTTCTTTCCTTTCTAGTTAAAATTTAAAATTATCAGAAGTGCAAGAACTAATGATAAAAGAAACGGTCTTGTAGGTGAGCCTGAAAATCTCAATAATTTCATTTATTCAGGCTTGCAGGTTTGGTTTCTTGTTTGTAATCTAACAATCTTCATGCTTAATCTAATCCCTTTAATTTTCTTTCTAATGTAAATCTCTCTGAAAATGAGCAGCTTGGAAGGCTTAGAAGCTGCAGACATGATAGAGGACAATCAGTCTACAGCAGTGCCTTTTAAAAGCTCTATGTTCAGCCTCTTAAAATGTCTTTAATGTTTTTCTCAAAACAGAAATTTTGTCAGTGGGCATCAATAATTTTGGAGGCTTCATAGTGCCTTACTGATATTTATTATTTTAACAAGATCAGTGATGTTGTGAGGAACTAGTCTGTGCATATCAAAACATTCCTCTGCCCTGATAATGGCAGAAAACAAAACCTATTTTATGTATGAATGTTGCAGCATCCTAGGTTGTCTTCACAGAAAATACTGGGGGTGGGATGACATTCAGATATGTCTGGCAAGATGTGTTATTTCACAAAGCTTGGCATCAGTTGGAAAGGCAAGAAAGGCAGGATGTGCATGTGTTTCTTTACACTGTAAATTATTCAACAGCAGCTTTTCTGCTTCTATCCACAGTTTTCTTGTGTTTTGCTTAACCAAATTGAGCAGAGATAGAGATTCTGAAATTCTTTTTGTGGTTTTGTTAAGATATGGGGATAAAATAAACCAATGATTTCTGCTTTACTTGTCTTATTTGCTTTATATTTTTTTTCTAATGTAGACAATTTCATTCCCAACTGTTTCTGTTGCTAAATTGTGTAAGCCTTAAATAAAGGAGAGAGATACATAATGACAGAGAGAGAGAGAGAGCAACAAGCTGAACCACTGTAATGAAAAATGATTTAAAGCTACTCAGACTTTTGCTGTAGGGTTATGTACTGCGTATTTGATGTTGAAATGATTGGTGTGATCATTGCTGGTAAGGAGTTGAGCATGGGCTAATTTGTAATACCAGACATTTCCTGTCTAATGCCATTGGTGTTGAGGGTGATACCAGTGTAAACTCTGTTCTGGAGTCTGCAGGCTCAGCAAATGGAACCCAGCTAGAGATAACTGATCTTCCCCTGCCTAATTTCCTATTTTATCTTGTCAGAACTCTGATGCCAAAGGACTTTGGTATCTCATCCCCCTGGGAGACATGCTCGTGTTTACAAAACACAGCTCAACAGGTAACAAGCAATATTGTTCCATTGGGGTCAGGTTACATTCTTGGGACCAAAATATAATTATTCACAGTCAGAATTCTAACACACTTTCAGAAATTTTGTATTACAGCAATCAACAAGTGTGGCTTTCACACATGTTTTCACTATGTCATGTTAAGGTTTTCTAGAAATAACTTAATGAAAGTGAGAAAAAGCACTGAAAAATTATGAAAAAGGGGTGGAGTGCACATGTGAGGGGGAAGAAAGCAAGGAAGAGAGAATGAGAAATAATGGAGTAATAAAGAAAGAATAAAAGAAAAAAGAAGAAACAAGAAAAAGTCCAAAGAAATAAACTTGCACACTGTATTTGGTAACCATAATTGCTGTGCTCTGTACAAAGGCTTCTGTTTTTGATTAGAGACTTAAAGATAGGTTCTACTGAAAACAGTATTTAAAATTCATTATTTTTCTCCTTTTCCTTTGAATTCCTCATAATGTAAAACATGTACTCTGGTGCTTTTGGAATCTTTTGTTCTTTTCATTGAGTTACTCCATTTTTATTTTAATTTTACTGCCCTTGAAGTCTGGATATTCTCTAAAAATGTTGCCTATCTGCTAAGAACAAATGCTCCTACACTGCCTGTTTCCCATTTCCTCTTTAAAATTTATTTTTCTAAGTGAAAATGCAGTTTTGTTTGTCTGCTTTTTTCTTTTAAATACCTGCCTGCTTTTGTTTCTTAAGCAGATTTCTTACACTGGCACAGTGCCCATGGTTCAGGTCCACACTCACTTTTCTTGCCCAAATTTAACCAAAGGCAATGGCGGTATGGGATTAGTAGATACCACCAGTGCAAAATTAATCATTATTTTTATTTTATGAATATTAATTTTCATGCCATTGCCTGAAGATCTGAAAGAGCCCACTTAGGGATGTTAGTAAACTTCACTCCTGTTGATATTTCTGAAATGTCAGTTGCTTTGTTCCACAGGAAGAGAATTGGAGAATGTTTGGGTAGGGCTGGAACCTTAAAGCTCATCCAGTTCCAACCCCTGCCATGGGCAGGGACACCTTCCACCAGACCAGGTTTCTCCAAGCCCCATCCAGCCTGGCCTTGGACATTTCCAGGGATGGAGCATCCACAGCTTCTGTGGCCAACCTGTGCCTCACCACCCTCACAGCCACAAATTTCTTCCTAATACCTAATCTAAATCTCTCCTCTTTTGGATTAAAATTATTCCCTCTTGTCCTGTCCCCATCTGCCCAGGTGAGAAGTCCTTGTCCTTTTTTATAAGCCCTCTCTAAGTACAGAAAAGTTCAATGTGGTCTCCCCAGAGCCTTCTCTTCTCCAGGCTGAGAAAATAATACATAGGTTCAAGTTCTCACATCCATTTGTCCAATGTCACCCACCTTTGAGCTTATGGTCTGTTAAGATGTCAGATTAAATAAAACCAGAAAAGCATCTTAGCCCACTGAAACCTGTGCCTTTCAACTCTCTTCTGCTGCCCAAAATTCATCGAGCAAATGGCTATTTAGTTAGACAGGTTGTTTTGATATAGGCTTATGGGTCTCCATGCAAAGAAACAATTTTATTGAGGGAGAAAAGCCTCATGATGGTACTTGTTTTTATTGTGGGCTTCAGCATTTCAAGAGTTATGGACACCATCCAACCAATGCTAATGTGCAGAGGCAGTATCAGGCTGATATACTGAGCATCATTACTTACTGTGGACTTTTTAAGAAGTTAGGAATTGAAGGCTGAATTCTCAAGACAGTCCTCTCAGCAGTTCAAGGACTTGGTCTTAGAGTTACCCATAAATTTTGTTTATGTTTATTCAATAAGGACTAAGTCAGTGAATGCTGTGAAGAATCATTTACTTAAACATAAATGGGAATTAATTAGCCCACCAAATGAAGGCAAAGGGAATTCTGAGGCAAGGATGCACTCATTGGCACAGTAACACATCATCTCTTTGCTTGATGTGCCTAAAATTTCTTTTAAGGTCGGCTGCAAAATAATCTTTTCTTTTGTTTATCAGCCATTTTACACAAATATCTCACTTGAAAAGGGAAAACTTTCCTGTGGCAGCCATTTTAGCAGCTGATTTCTCATTGGAAAAAAAAAATTCCTCTGGAAAATACATTTTGCTGTTTATTGATTAACGATAGATACTTGAGCTGAGTGCAAAGATTCAGCATCAGGTACATTTCCAACCTCCCAGCCCCCTGTTCAGCACGTCAATTGGTGCAGTCTTCAGTTTGCCAGTGCTGCACTAAAAGAAATTAATGGACTATCCTACTTCATTTCATGGCATCCAGGTGATGGAGTACAGAAACTGCTATAAACACCAGGCTTCAATGGGGTTGCTGGCATGAGCAAGGTGTACAATATTTGGCCAGCACTTCACATCATCATTAACCAGGCAGAGTTAAAATTATCACAGCAGCCTGTCTTGAGTGGAAGCAGGAAAAGTGGTGCAGGCTGTGCAACCTCCTGACTATTAAATTGACCCATTGTCGCTTTTATTTATTCCTTAACTTAATTTTGTGCTATATACTGAAATAAATGAGACCACTTACAATGTAAGAGGAAGGACCGATTTATCTGGCCAATATAGCATACTAAAATTATATGTGTTCCACAGTTTATAATCGAATATGATGCACTTCCTGAAATAAGTCCTCTCTGTATGTAATGATACTCACTAATGGGTCTGCTGGGTACCCAAGCATGGTAAATTCAAATGGTGACTATATGGGGATGCTGTAGGTTTTTCCTTGCTTTTGCTTTATTTTAATAGAGAGAAGAGTCAGGAAAATAAGAAGAAATTTCCTCTAAGGTAAACCAACAAAATCACATTCAATTATATCTTATAAATCTTAAGCTAGTTTATGTTTTTCTAAAGCATCCACACTTAGAATCACATTTTTAAAACTGTATTTCCCTGAATGGGATTAACAGAAAAATGACAATCACATTCTTTAAAATTGTATTTCCCTGAATGGGAAAAATTACATTCTTCATAGACAGGAAGAAAATCATGAAAACAGTTGAAGATGAAAAAGTAGATGGAAAACACAAATAGAAGTAAAATCTTTTGCTGCTCATGGACTCATAACATTAAAGCTGTCACTTCTGGTGTGCAGTCCCTATACCTTTTGAGGCTCCTCAGGATCCTGGTGGCTGTGAGGGAGAAGACAGGGTGGGAACAAGAATTCTATGAGTGGCAGATAAATTTTTTAGAGATACTGGGTGCTGACAGGGTAATTCGTGGCAAGCCTAAAGACAGACATAAATGCTTTTCTTTGCCCTTTCAGATGAAGCAAATGCAGCAGATCAGAGGATGGTGCACTGCAGAAAGGGTGGGATTCAGCATTATGACTTATTTATAGTCCACACCTTGTAAAAAGGGAAAACAGAGGGGCAGGGGTGGAACCACAGGCTGAGTGAGGTCAGCAGAATAACATCCTTAGAGCTTCATGCCAAAATTCACCAGCAGACAGATTTCCAAGGCTTCCTCAGATCTTGATCATCAGTAGCTTTCATTAATTCAGTGGAAATTGGAGGTGAGCACTCGGTATTTTGAAACTCCCTTGGTACAATCAGTACCCTGAAACTCCCTTGGCACGTTTTCCTTCCTGTGCTATTTACACCTGCTTTTTATTCCTCTATTGATTTGAATGGACTTCAATTACAGTATCTTGTTTCTGAATCTTTAGAGCTTTGTTTATACAGAACACAGACTACTAGATCACTAGAATAATTTTTTTCTCCCCTCAGACTTCTTAAGCATTATTTTTCACACTTGTCTATTATTTTAATTGAGCTAAATTTAGAAACATTTAGATACCTTTCAAATCATCTGCAGTTTCACTGCTGTTTAATGACTTTTGCTTTATGGATATCTTGTGATAATTGACAATTACATAGTAACACCGTGTGTCATCTAACTCTGATGTTCTGAAAGCTCAGAACTGGTTCAATCTGTAGTACAGTCACAAAGTAAATTCACAAATATTCCATCATTAGCTGCCATTCTACCACTAGCAAATGAGAGAGCTTTAAAGCAGGAGAATTTTATTCCCCATTCATAAATTTAAATCATTTCTCACCCTCATATTTCATGTTTATGGAAATGTGGCTTGAATATTAAGTTTAGCAGCTCTGAGTACTGAAGTGGGAACTTCCGACTCCTCCCATCATCCACTTTCCAACCACTTCAAACCTCCTGTACTCACTGCCAATGAGACAAAATATTAATTATGCATGAATAAAACCCTGCAAACTCAATTACATTTTCGGGGTATGATTGCAAAGCTACTGCAATCAGTGTCAGTAACCAAAAATCTTCAAAAGTGGACATTTTAATTCAGATTTATGCTCTCTCCAACTGGCCAGACTTTCAATGTCATTCTCATAAGTTATGTACCTTGGAGTTCTTAGCATTGCCCTTAGAGAACAGCTCAGGGAGGAGAAATCAGTAAAGCTGAGTCTGACTACAGTCTGAGTCTAACTTTCTTTGTACATATCCCCACCAATCTCATCAGAGGAAAAGGGCATATTCAGGCAAACCATGACCCAATCTTCTGAAAACTTTAGCACATAAACCATAGTTCAGTTCCCAGAAAGCTGCTCTGTCCTGGAAACTTCCTCGAAAGATTCTCCTTGAAAGGAGAATAAAATGCAAAATTAAGTTCTCCACTATCTGACAATTTCTCTCAAAGGGCCATTCTTTAGGAGAACAGAGAACAATACTGTGCTTTTCCAGACAAAAATTCCAATTTGCCTTCTCTCTGAATAAAATAACTTCAAGGCTGTTGTTAACAAAATTGCCTGGTGACTCCTGCCACAACAGGATTAATCAGCAGTACTTTTTCAGAGAAATGACAGTGAGAACCCTGATTTCTATAACCAAATTCCTGCTAAGTAGTTGAAATCTTTTCCTTGATGTGAATATCCAGTTAAAGCTGCATAACACGTTCTTCATTGTAGCCCTGAAATAGTTCATCACTGGAGTAGTTTGACATACACAGAAGATTTCTCTCATCTCACAGAACTGAATTTCCTTTTGGTAAATTTACTGTTTAGGATAATGTCCCAAATATATTTTAACCAGTTGGAAGCTTATAAAACCATATTGAAGTGCAATGCTAGCCTGTGATTAAACTTCAGCTTTTTTAATCTGTTTCTGTGCAATGGCTGGAAGAAAATTTAACCTGAGACTAGGCAAGCTACAAATGATCCTTAAGAAAACAAATCCCTAGTCTAAGGCAGTATCTGCTGTTTCTTAGCCTTGACTTTTGGAGGTTCACTGTATCAGCTCACTTTGGCAAATGTGAAACTCTTCCAGACAACCTGCCTTGCCACCATCTCTTCCCTTCCAGCAAGGCAAAGGTAACTTTAGAAAAATGCAGCCTTTCAGCAGCATAATGTATTTCCAGGAGCAATGCCCCACATCTTTATTCATGATGTGAATGATGATGGGAGTGGTAATAATGAAAGGGGGTCATAAGGGTTTCCCATTGTGAACTGGTATAATCTAATTTCCTACAGGGTGTTTATCTAAGTCAGAAATAACCAAGCAGTTCAAAACAATTTGGCAAGTCTCTGATGAAGGGAAGTCTGGGAAGAGCAAAGGGTTGCTGGAGAATGCTAAATTGCATTCACTCAGCTCTGCTAAGGCTCAGCTGGGCAGGGTTTTGCCAGGATCTATCCAGTGCAAATTGTCTTATGATTTTATGAATGTTAAGAGCCATCAACATTTAAAATAAAAAATCCAACTGCGAGGATTCGGGACTTTTCATTCATAGTAACAACAATTTTTCCACTCTCAAAAAAATTGCATAAATGCAAAAAAGTCTATGGGAGGTTTTAATTAAATGAGAAAATGTAGTGCTTTACACAGCCCCCTCCAAGTGTACCAAAAGGCATGAGCTACCCACTCTCCCATCAACATAGTGGGGGTTTTTTCTGCAGCTCTGTTTTGAGTGCAATTTTCCTGCCTTGCCCTGCCATTCACAGGCTGTCTTTAAAAATGTGGACACTGAAACATGGGGAGCCCAGCATTTCATTTCCATCAAGGCAAACTTGAGTTTTTCCAACAGAAGGACAAATCTGTATTGCTTTTGTTTCTATTGCTAGCAGTTTTTGGGGGCTATTCATCCACTGAGATTGCTTACCTTCTCAAGATGTGATCCAATGTTAATTAAGTGAATATCAGGTTTTGGGTGGCAGTGGTGGAGCAGACACCTGCCTGGCCTTGTGAGCAGGGCCAGTCCTTGTCACACCAGCAAAGACGTGGCTGGAGAATCTCTGGGAACCAGAGCTTCCAGTTGAGAAACAATTCCCTAAATCACAGCATGGGAATGTGGTACATGATGTAGAAAATGGCTTGGTTGAATTAGCATATCTGACAGCCAAGCAATTTAACTAACATTCAACCTCATACTTAATAGTCCATATGTCCAGAGAAGCAGGTAATTTATTGTCTAACATTTTCTTTTGATCTGTCGTTTGCTCTTTCTCTGTAGAATTAAATCACTTCTCAAGGGAAGGAGGCGAAGGGAAGAAGTCTTTTTATTTTTAATTAGAATGTGCTAAATGGTAATAAAGTAATGTGAATACAGCAGAGACCT
The DNA here is from genome assembly GCF_049639895.1 of Pseudopodoces humilis. Classification (NCBI taxonomy): domain Eukaryota; kingdom Metazoa; phylum Chordata; class Aves; order Passeriformes; family Paridae; genus Pseudopodoces; species Pseudopodoces humilis. Next base: position 5,067,134 of record NC_142207.1, read on the forward strand.
CTTAAATCCATAACAGTAAATCTATTGCTGCAACAAGTCCATCCTTTATCTGGTGTTCATTTAAGAAGCCTTCACCTGATGTGCCATGCTGACATGAACTGATGCTAATGGAGTAATATATTTAAAGAATTCAATAAAGCATCTGTTGTAGATTGTGATATGCCTTGTAATTTTATTGACAGAGGTTTGTTTTGTCCTGAGACATATAAAATGCTTGGTTAAATGGCTTGATTATATAGTACTTTTAAAATATATTCACTTGACTGGTGTCTCGTACCGAGCAGCTTGTCAGCAATTAATCAAGATGATATTTAAAATGCAAATAATTGGATTGGCTGTTAAAAATTAGGATTTCATTCCCTTGGGAAGGAATTTTAATGTGCATGGCAGAAGCAGTAATCTGAAAATGATGTTTCCTTGTATGCAAGTGTTAAGGTGTTAGGTGAAACAACACAGAAGGATGATTTAAAGCCATCTATGTAGAACAGAAGAGACATAATTTGAGAAATAAAAATGCAACCAAAATTATTTTTTTCTCTATTAGTTAGGTAAAATACACTGGAGTTAGGCATATTTCCATGATGATTTTCTTTGGTTTTATTTCATATTCATAGATAGCTCGCTGCTACTTGAGTAAATGTGGATTTTGGCTAAAACAGAAAACTTCTTTCACCTGAAAGCAATTATTCCCACTTTGGGGTGTGCAATCACCTATTCCCTCAATCCTGTCTGATCCCAGAAGCTGAAAAGCTCTGGAGACATGAGGTGTTTTCTGTGCCATTGGCCGAGGGGACACGAGCGCTGTTCGGACACGGCACAGATGAGTATGACAAGACTGCTTTATTTCCAGGTCAGCAGGGGATTTTCTTTTGGAAGCACCACGAATTTGTGTTAGATACGATGGCTGCCTTATTTCAAATGGGTCTTTTTTTCCAAAAACAACCATTTTCCCTTCTTCTTTCTTAGGCACTTGATCCCAAGCCAAGGCCTCCAGCAGCGCTCCCCGCCTGGGCTCAGCAAGGCACAACGCCGTGGCTTTTGTTAACCACTCCTCTTCCCTCTTCCTCTCACTTGTAGAGCAGGTATGTTTTCCTCTTTTCAGCAGGAGAATTTGTGGCTTCATGTTTCAGCATGTCTTGTGGCAAGGAAAGTACATAATTTCTTGCAGGGATTATTGGTCCTTGAGGACAGGGCTTTGAGGTGCTTATAGGATGCATGTGTGGACAAATTGTGGAGCTCTTCTACTCAATGCCTTGATTTAATTACTCTTGGTGCACTTTGTCCCTTTATTTTTAGTGGATATATTTTGGGAGACGTTGCTGCTTTTGCTTTGCTAGAAACAAGGGTGATTGAACACATCGTAAGGTTTTGTACCACAACTTTTTGCTTTAATCTTGAATGACAGCTACATCTGTTGGAAGTTTGTTCATATCTTCTTTTTAGTTGTTTTGTTTTGTTTTGTTTTAGTTTTTTTTTGTTTGTTTGTTTTTAATCTTGCCAGGTTGAAGGAGCCTTTTTAATGACAGTTTTGTGAGATTCAGAGAGTTTTTGAGATGCTCTTCCCAGCCTGTGAGCTGTTCCACACTGGTTTTGTTCTTTGGTAGAAGTTACAGGTGACTCCAAAGCTTTGGTACCAGCAGCACATTTCCCTTGGGGGGAAGGCAGAAGCAGATACCTAATTTACCCCAGTTGTTCTGTATTTTCCAGGTTGGGGTTAGTTTTTTTGGTTTTGGGGGGTTTTTTTGTGACACTGAGGTTAAACTCAGGGACACACACACATGGATTTAGATGGTGGATTATGGCCAAAGCCTGCCACAATTTCAGCAGGAGTTTCAGTTCTATTTTCCTTCTCCTTGAGTCAGGCTTTGCTTCACTATTGTAATTTGATGTCAGGGTTTCCTTGATTCATTTAGCATTTTATGTGTTTTCTGCACTGTATGTCTCAATATTTCCATCATGGCATTCTCATTTGCTATTAGTTTAGTCAGCTGGAGGCTGCAATAGAAGCTACTTGTCCAATTATTTTGAATTTTTCTAGGTTTATTCATGTGTTGACACATTCATGTTTAGTGCAACACTCCTGATAAAATAACCGAGATGTTGCCCAGTGTTTACATTAAGCAGCAGAGAATTCCAACACTAGAAAATATGTGTGTGCAAACACTCTAAATAAAGAAAATTGAGAGAATGCTCTAGCTAGGAAAAAAGAACCAAACCCATAAAAATAATCTTTGGCTCAAAATGCTAAATAAAAAATCACTTCTATCTTCTTTTCTCTGGCCTCTGGTGTGGCCAGACTGGTGTTCTACTGCCCAGAATCATTACAGATGTGCCCCCAGTTATCAGTCAAAGCATTTCCCTCCCAGCTTGTGGTGTTGATTTAACAACTTTTAGTTAAGATATTTCTTCCCTCTTCACTGCTCTAGATGTCCCAAGTTCCCTCCCTGATCACAAAGGTGGCCACAAGAAGGGCTGTCAGGGTTTGCACACCCACAGCACAGGTTAGAGACCTCTCCTGAAACTGTGCAAGCCAAAAGACTCTATTTCTGCCCCTTTTGCTTCTTCTACAGGATTTTTTCTAATTCCAAAATCCTTTCACATGATACAGTAAAAATCAAAATGCTATTGCAGTAACTGCATCAAAATGTTATTACATTACAGTCAATGTGGGCTGGGCTTTCAGCTATAATTTTTTTTTTATTTTGGGGTATTGCTGGTCATCAGCTCTAGATGGGGAACTTTTAATATCTCTTAAGCTTCTACTCTTAAGGCTCAGCAAAGTCATTAAAATTAGGACATCAAAAAATGCAGAACAGCTCCATAGATGCAATTTACAGCCTTATTTAACTATTAGCTATGATTACTCTAATTGAACAACTTCATTAGTTTTTCTTTTCCCCACTTAAAGGCAATATGGAACCTTTAGGCAATTACAGCAAATAATCAGCCTTCAAGCAGTAACACTAAGCCACTAAAACCATAGAATCACAGAATGGTTTGGGCTGGAAGTGAACTTAAAGCTCTTCTGATTCCGACTGCCCTGCCCTGGGCAGGGACACCTTCCACTATCCCAGGTTGGTCCAAACCCCATCCAGCCTGGCCCTGGACACTCCCAGGGATGAGGCAGCCACAACTTTAAAATTTAAAACAGCCTAAATGCAATCTGATAGAGGTTCAGTGTGAAATTAGAAATAAATATTGCAACTAAAATACTACTTCTAGTGAAAAGCGTTACGAAAGGAGCAGCGATATTAACACTAAAATGTAGTTAGGTGTGGGTAAATGTCAATCTTCTTGCACTGAGTATTTTTTCATGTCCTACTTGCAATGTGTGCTTTCTCTAAACCATTTTACAATTTTTGTTACTTATTTATTAAAAATTACCTGAGCAAACTTGTTAACAGCTGCAGGTGTTGCTAGTTATATTTGACTTAGACTACTCATTCCAAAAACACAAAATGCTTTTGAGAATATCCATATGGATAATTATATCTATAATGATAGCAACATCCACATCTGTTTCTCTCTACAAATGTAGATTTTGATATAAATGTATTAGCAATATATAAATATAATATTATTTATGCATTCATATGTAATACACAAAAAAGTACAATAATATATTTTGCAATAAAAAGGAATACAGTTTTGTTTGGAGTCTATCATTGCAAAGTATTTTATGGACTAAAGCAAACACAGAAATACACCACTAGAAATAAGCCATAGTCATGGACTACTGCCAAATAACTGTATTATATCTGTGTGCTGATCCCCAAGTTAATACAGTTTTTATTTTCCAGTGAAAAAGCAACTTAAACATATTTACATCCACCTATCTTTTTCCCAGAGCATGTAGTTAAACACGGGAAGAATTGTGACATTTCTTAGTCAGATTTGCTGGAAAGAGAGTGGATTTGTGGCTGAAACCACGGGAGAGGCCACTGATTTTGCTTCTGTTCCTTGACCTGTCCCATGACTTCAGATTTCATGGGACTCCAATTCCTGATATTAATCTCTCCCAAGATGGAAAACCAAAGAAGGAGAGAAGGGATTTACTTATTCCTGGCAAACAGAGAGCTTGGCTGGATCTGATCAGAGAGAAGATGTGGGGAGAATCACAAGACTGCTTTTTAAAATGAGTAATATATTTGTATTATGATTTATTTTTCAAAGACAATTGACACAAAGTTGCATGTGCTTAATCAAGTGCATTTTAAAAAAGAAGCTGTTTTATTTGACTCTCTACCTAACACAGCACTTTGCCATTTAATCAAATTTCTGTGGCAGAGAACATGGTGGTGCCCTTCAGTGAAAGTGCCAGTGTGAAATCCTCGAAGAAAAGAGGAGCAGCAATAGCCTGACTATTTTCTCAAGATGGTTTGGACCAGCAGATGACCAGATGGAGGAAAGGACAGGCAAACACTCCACTGCTGGCAAGCACCCAAAGCTTCTTGAACCTCATGTACTCTTCCCTAATAAATATGTCATTTCAATACCAGCCATGGTGATGCAGCGATAACAGCAGGAGAGTAACTCTCCTTATAATTGTGTGAGACATCCAGATATATTCCCCTGTCCCCCTGACTAATGTTTCCAACATGACTTGTTAGCTTCTGCAATGATCAGGCAGCTATTAAAGATAAAACTGTGTTAACCTTTTCAAAAATTAGAAGTGCATGACTGTAACTGGAACTCCAGTAGCTTCCCGGAGACCGCAGCCAGAGGGTGAAAGATCATCCTGCTGAGACATTGGGAAGGGGTGTATCATTTATTTAGTGTGTCTGAACCCCATATGGAGGATGTGGCCCCGTGCAAATACCTCCTCCTTGCTGTGTGACTGCTCTAACCCATGTAGGCAGGCAAGCAGAAAGGTCCTGGATCAGCTTTTACAAGAGAGGTAAATTATTTCTCTACTTAGCTTCTCTCCCTGGAACAGTCCAGCAGATTGATCATGGAAAAAGAACTCTTGAAACTCTGAAAGCAACTGTGTTTTTCTTCATTTTGAGTTGGACCCCATACCATCTGAATCCTAAGGAACTTGTGAGAGCCAACCCACCCATCACAGTTTGTTCACATTTGTACCTTCAGTCACAGACCCATGAGTCTGACACTAACATAATACTTGATATAAAAACCCCTCAAGGATGGAGCAGGGATGTCACGTCATCCCATGAGCTGACAAACTAGAGGTGTTGGATATTCAAGAAACTAACTTGTCTGATGATGCAGGTGAATGAAAAATCATCCTTGACATTCATAAGTTGTAATAAAAAAAACCCCAAAAGGTCTTTGTTTATTGATAAGTATAATCTGTAGACTACAAGTGACAAACAGGCAATAAATCCCAACTGGAAATAAGAATGACTGGCAGTCCAAAAATTCCCCAGCAGTCTACAATGAAAACCTTTCTGGATTTGTTTTTCTAAATAAACTTTTTACTGAAGTTATCAGAGCTGCTGATGGAATAAAGCTCATAATAAAAATAGGTAATAGCAGAATGAAAATTGCAGAAATGTAATATACAATCCCAGGCACATGGAATATTTATAAGGTCTGACTTCTATTAAGGTAGCATCTCAGTTGCATTTTTGAGATTTTAATATCTGCAAGTAATTCTCTGTCTTCCCACAAGTACTGGTAAAAAGATCAGCTAAATGAGCATGTCCAAATTCACTGTTTCCCCTCTCTCAAGGTTAGTAAACTCAGCAAACCATTCCTTTGGGAAACTGGGTCTCCTGCCTGCTTTTGTGCAACAAAATGTAAAGAAGCAAAATCCATAAGGAAATACACGAAGGCCTGAGCTGCCCTGTGTGAAAATGTTTCATGGTTTAGGAGCTGCTGTTATTTTGGCAGAGCCAAAATACAACCCATAAAAATTCAGCCAACAAAAGAATGGGGTAGGTAATGAAAGGTGCCTGTAAGAGAGATTTCTTCCTGAGGTTGGATTTTGGTGGTCATTTCCACCATGAGAAACTCCCCCTAAATGGGCAGTGAATCTCACAGGGGATCCTCCAGCGACACACAGCAGGAAACAAGCAGTGCAGGTAACTGTTCACCATTTCTGAGTGTATTATTTTCATTTTATTAGGAAACAGAACAAAAGTAAACTGCTACACAAAAGCACTTTGGGATCTAGGCAAAAGTTCATTTCGTTGTAGCATCTTCTTCCTTCAGCTGCTCTTCCCACCTTTAGCTATGAGACAAATACATGTGATCTACCATGTTACACACATTTCTCATCTTGCATCTCAATCAAGGCTCCGGGACAAAATAGGCTTCTCTCATACCAGTGTGCACAAGGCAGCCAGGGATATTATATTTTACATATGTTCTCTGATACTGCAGTATCAGAGTCCCATCTGCTCAATAAAATATTTGCCTATGAAGAGAAATGGAAAATAATTAACTAGAAAATCTCTTGAGTGCTGTGGCATATATCTTTTTTCAAACATAAACTCCGTGAAGTCAGAGATATTAAGAAGAAAAAAAAAAATCTATAAATCCCTCTGATAATAAGCAATGAAATTAAAATCCAGGCAAAATTAAATTTGAAAAGATTAATGTTCCTTTTCATATTTTGATGACAACTATAAACATAATGCAATTTTGTGAATTTACAGCTTTAAAATGCAAACTGATACCCCACAATAGTGCAATTTTAATCACAAATAAATAAGTACTTTTTATTCTAATGTCCCTACAGATAAATTTCTCAGTAGTAATAAAATAGCTTTGAACTTCTCAACTACCATTTAAAAAACTAGTAAGTAATCTATAACTGAAGCCCTGTTGTGTTTAAAATATCTGTAGAGACACATTGATTTTAGCTGCATACATCAAAATATATGTCCCAGATACCTAAATGCAAAGTTTGGAGGATTCTTCTCCAAAACCATTTTGGAAAATTCCTTGGCTCAAACTGCATATTTATTTTTCTGAGTCCTCTGAGATATAAGCACTTTAGTGGCAATAACCTTGTTAAGCCTTTTGAAAAATCATTAAACAGCCTACAAGAACTCTGAGTTCAGAAGTGTAGAAGAAAATGGAAATCCTGGTGGTCCAGTTGGAATATAGTGTCCTGGAGCAAACTGTGGGGAGTTGCAGAGCAGAAATTAGAAATATCTTTCATTATTAGGTTTGCATACTGCACACACCACCCAAACCACACACACAACTGAAAAAAAGGGAAAACTTCAAAAGGAGCAAGACAATTGTGAGAGGAAGCACAGTGTGAAGGAGGTGCTCAGACACTTTATGGAACTTGAATTGAAAGTCAAGTGGCAAAGGACAATCCATGCTCTTTTCCTCAGTGCCATGACTGTAGTCACAGTGCCAAAGCTTTTCAAAGATTAAATTTTCCCTTGCTCAGTGAAAACATTAGTTCTTTATAAACAATAATGGAAATGATGTCCCCACCAGTTTTCTCATGCAGAAGCTGTGCTAAGTTTTCCCTAGCTGTTGTTTTCTCTCTGGATTTCCTCTATGGAACATTTAGAGAAATGGACACTTTTTCTGTCTCTACTCTTCCTCTAAATCTTTTCCAAATTCTAATTATGTTTAAGGAACCTCAATGGTCAGATCTCCACATTTCTGAAATCAGAATCCTTCTGCTATTATTACATAAAATACAAATAAAATAGTCCAAATGTGTTTGGCCTATCTGCAGAATGTTATGCTAAAAGGACATTTTTTCAGTAAATTTTCCTCAGTGGGTTATTTTATTTATTTTTGTGGGTGGGAGGGTGTTCAGAAATCAGTTCTCACAAAGAACAAATATGCATAATAATCCAGTCTTATGAATAAGCAGTCAAAACAACCAGGAGTGAACAATGTCATGTTGTTACTTCAGAAGTGACATAGTCACACTTCAGACTAACACATTTTAGGAAACTCTTTAGGAGATTTCAGATCTGAAGATCCTGTTGCCACTGAAATTAGACCAAAACCTGCATTTACTTTTCAGAAAGGGGTCTGGCCTTATGCCAGCTGCCAGGTGGGGGTGACACGGAGAGGGACATCTCCCATTGAGCTACCAAGGGCAGGGAGGAGTCAGAGCCTTGGTGCTGCCACTTTAATTTCATTTAAATACATTGATTCTTGATAGCAAATGAGAGATTTTGCTGCACCTTGTGAGGAGGGAAAATGCATTGGAACAGGACATTCCTTGAGTGGTGAGTCCAACATTCCCAGCTCCCTTGAGGGCAGGGATCAGAGGTGGGACAATGTAGAAGATTTTAGCTTGATCCAAGAGTGCTGGGTCTCATTTCTCTTTGAATCATGGGATCACAGAATGCTTTCTGTTGGAAGGGACCATAATTATCTGGTTCCAACCACACTGCCATGGGCAGGGACACCTTCTCTAGACCAGATTGCCCTGTTCAAATTGGCATTGAATTCTTTAAGAGATGGAGCATCCACAGCTTCTCTGGGCAGCCTATGCCAGTGCCTCACTACCCTCACAGGGATGAATTCTTCCTAATATCCCATCCAAGCCTGCCCTCCTTCAGCTTAAAGCTATTCCCCCTTGTCCTGTCTCTCCATGTCCTTGTGCAAAATCCCTCTCAGCTCACTTGGAGCTCCCTGAGGCACTGGAAGGGTCTCTTAGGTCACCTCAGAGCCTTCTCCAGTCTTTGGCAATTGCCCTGGAGCCTTGTCTGGGGCTCCCTCATCAGAACTCAGGTTTCCAAAGTAATCAACACATTGTGAGTCCTGTGGAGGAGAAACATATCCAATACTCACCACTGACATCCATACAAAAATATTTTTAAATGAGGAATTATATGGCCATTAAATATTTAATATTAAGTAACCGGTGGGAATTTTAATATATTCTGCTTGAAGTGAATGATAAAGAGTTGAAAAGAAATGCAAAAGCTGGTTCATCTGAAAGCATGTAGCAATTTTCAGTTGTATTTTATATGTGAACCTATGAAATGTATACAGAAGAAATTAAATGTATAAAATGATTTATAGGTGGATTAAAAAGACTTGCAATTTTTTTTAGTTTCATACATCTTCAGGGAAACAGTTATAAATCTCTGTAACTTAAATTGCTTATCCAAGTTCTACAGAAAGAACATAAACAGAGCAAGCAATTATCTGTAATAAACTTTTTCTTTGATATTGTGGCATTCACATTTTGGTAAAACTACATATCATAATTTATTTTGTGCTGTATTAGATTCTGTTTGCTGGGCTCACGTATTTTTTGCAGTTCTGCAGAAACTGTCATCTTCCTGCTAGGGTGATCCAATCATTAAGTGTTAATAAAATAATAATGCAACATAATCTGTCCTTCTGGAATTAATTTATACACATATAACGTTGGGGTTTTTTCCCTCATACACCACAGAATTTTCAAAACTGCAGAAAAATGCCTTTATAAGCGTGGTTTTGGAGTGGTTAGAAATTCAGTTTTCATTATAGCCAGTGCTGACACTTGAAATGATAATTTGAGCAATGTTTCCTGGGGTTCAGGCATCGACTGTTACACTCAACAGAAGAGTCTGATGTTTTTGTGACAGCCATCTAAAAATGTTCTCTTTGAAACGGTGTCAACTTTGTTGAGGAAAAGCTCCGTAATGGTGGAAGATGTGGGATTTTTCAGAAAAGCAGCCTTTTGCCTCAATCTACATCCTAAAATACAAGCAAAGTGTTATCATTTGCTTGGAGCAATGCCTGGGAATGGGAATCAGTGCTCTGTGAAGCACAGAACAAAACTGAGTAGAGGTGATCCAGGAGCAGGTTGGGATCAATGCTTTGGAGAGCAAAACCACTCACATTGATCACGAGATACAGAGTATATTGCTTGTGGTTTAGAAAAACCCCCACAGTCTGCTTTGAATAAACAAAAAGACAATCTATAGAGATTTATTTCAATATAAACAGGGTGTCACTTACACTGTACGAGGGTTTCAATGGAGAGGACACTTCCAAGTGGGATGAAGATGTGCCAGAATTGTGGTTCAAGACATGGAGTTTGCAACCCTGGTTCTCACCTAAGGAAATTCAAGCCAGAAATGAAATTTCCAATCAGCATCATGCTCCTCTGGCATGTTAATCTGTGCAGTGGCATCTCTGCACAGTGCTTGCTTGTTGTTGTGCTCCAGGGCCTGAACTCTGTCTGTTAAACTTTGTGCAAATTGCTCCAATTTTGAGGTCGAGGGAGAGGGTTTTGCCTTCAGCGACTGAAGCCTCGAGTCAATGGCTCCATGGACACACACAGAGTCACTGCTGGCATGGGTGGAGTCACCTTCATGGAACCTTCATGGCATGGGGGTGATTTCCCCAAGAGCCCTGGGTTCTCTCTTTTCACCCTCATTGTCCATGACACAGGAGAGTCTACCTGTCACCATCCCAGTTTACATCTGCAGTGAGGAAAAGAAAAAAATCTCTCTACTTGAAACTAATGGAGCAGTCTTTTATATTTCAGGGATACCACTGGCTGAATTAATGTCTGTCTTCTACCCATGCTGAGAAGCCTCAGAGCAGTGGTAAGTTTTCCAGGTGTCCTGAGAGCAGATGAATCAACTTGCTACTCAACCCAATTCACTTTTGTTATTATAATTTTTTTGTAAAAGTACAGAATTTTTACTGCAAACATCTTATATGCCTACTTTCCTTGAATCTTTCATACCCTACTATTAGCAGCAAGGGCCAGATTCAAATAACAAGCTGATGTCTTTAAAGAAAACTGCTTCTGTCTTGTACATCCTCTGTGAATTCCTGGGATCAGTAATATTTTAGTAAGCCCTATTTTCAAACAGTGAAATAATTAAACATGGGATAGCTTCATTAGTAAGGCAGATGGTTAAATCTTCTTACCTTGGTGCTCTCTGTTTCACCACCTCTAAAGGCTGATCTAATCCATCTTAAAAATATATCTGAAACATCAGGAGTAGCTTAGGCTGGATAACCTCGATGGTTTCCATCCCTGGGGGGATCCTTCAGTCATTGCCCCTTTGTAGGATGCTGTTGATGACATGACAGCTATTGAATTACCAGGGTTTTCTGTCAAATACATTATGCTGATCCAGTACCAGCCTCTCCTGAAGGTGGGTGATGTGAATTTTCTCTCTGGAATGATTTTTCCCTTAACTGAATAGGTGATGGCTCTCCTATACGAAACAGCTAAATTTCAGTGATGTAAATCCCACTCTGAGTCTGTGTACAAAACAAGAGAGATTTTTGGGGGTAAGAGACAGTGAACAGAGTCCTGTTAAGAAGAAGAGATGCCACATGAATCACTATTCTATTCTGCCAGTGGAAGAGCACTCCTCCAAGCACGTGCTCCATCTTTAATTTCTCTGAGCTGATCCTCAGGAAAGGAAAATACCAGAGAAATACCTTAAAAAGACAAGCCAGGAACTAAATCTTAGAAGGTGACTGGTTAATAAAAGTCTGTAAAAGCTCTGGTTTTACAGTACATTAGAATCTTTCTCTTACCCACTCTGCAATACTGAGCACCTTCATATTTCTCCCAAACTAAGGTCATGGTCCCTTGTCCTCTGACATCAACCCTCCCTGCACTGATGTGCCAGCTCCTTTCTCTGCCACAAAGTGATTAACACAATTAGGTTGAATTATGAGCTCTTATGTCTGGCTTACATCAGGCTGAATTTTGTTCTTCTTGTCAGACTGACAAAGGGATTCTGGCTTGGAAGTCTCTCTGTTTTCTAATTATATTAGTTGGTTTAATAAGGGATATTACCTTTCCTTACAAAAGATATTTCTCTTATGTTAAGTAATACGTTCAGTGATAGAAACACTGTTGGTATTTCATCAGCTCAGTTCCCTCAGACTAAGAGAAGGGCACATGGAAAATGACATTTGGATATCACTTACCTCACTCTTCTTCCTTGGCTGAGCTGCGTCCCTGCTTTGGTGCCAGGGAGTATCATCATATCAGAGTTTGGGTGCAATCAGCCTGACCTGATTTCTGCTCTGTTTGGCACCTCTGGCTCTCCCTGGAGGTCCCTGGCTCAGCTCTGAAGGAGTGAGTCACATTCAGAGGTTGAGCTGGGGAGGTCTCGCCGGTGCTGGTTCATCTCCGCTCTCCTCCTGCACAAGGGCTTTACTCTGCACCTCAGTGAGATGCAGGCTTCCATCAAAGCATCCTTCCACCAACACAGGAGCAGAGAAAGGTCTCCTTGATATGAAATAGCAGAACCTTTTTTTGCCCCACTCCCTGGTCTATTCCAACTTCTTTTAGGCAGGGTGAGGGCTGCCGTTTTACTGCAAATGCTCTGTACAGAAAGTACAGGTACATTAAACCATTCCTGTGACCATGTTTGACTTTCACTCAGCAAATAAATGGGAGTAGATAGCTCCTATCCCTCAGGAGCTGCTGGCTTCTGAAAAATTGAGAGTTGCTGGGGTATGCAGATGAAACATCCTTTTCTCCACACCAAGATGTGAAAGCAGAGAGCTCCTTACCCTTCCGAGTTTCAGGCCAAGGGGCTTCGACACACGCAGAGCAAGCGGGAAGATGTGTGATTAGGTAACTTCCAAACTTCAGAAACATTTTCATTTCAAATTCTGACTTCCTGCCATGCAGATATTCTTCTGTAAGCAGACTCTGAGGCAATTTATTAACAGCTCTGGAGGAGTGATATCTGCAGAATCTGTTTTTCAGCTTTTGACAGCTGAGCAGGGCTAATGTTACTGTTTCAGTGTCACCGCTAGAGCAAAGTATATTCTGTATATTCAATGAAGTGTCCTTTGAAGGTGCAAATGAAACAGCTTATCTGAGGCAAAAAAGCTAAAAAAAACCTGCTAATATTTTAGATAATTTATCAGCAGATAGGAAAAATATGTGAGGAAAAAAAAAAAAGTAGAGCATATTTTCCAGAGGTTTTTTAACCACAATTAACTGGAAGTTTCAGCCTGTGTTTCTTTCTGGCTCTTCCTAAGAAAATATTTTAATAGAATGCATTACAACACATACACACACACAAATCTAAGTTAAGCGCTTGAAGTACTTTAATTTATTAAAATCAAAAATTAACAAACAACAGTGGAGATGGTTCTACAGACTTGAAAGCTTAAGAAAGACCCCTCAGACAGACCTAAGCTCTGAAATGAGGGGTTTTAAAGAAGTGCTCTAAGTATTATATAACAAAAAGTTATAGAGGTACTCAGGGAAGAAATAAAGGGATTTTTGATCACATTAGGGATTTAAAATGAATCATGGAAGTCTTAACATTGTTCTTGAACTTCCCCAGAACAGAGGTCTTCCTTTGGATAAATGTTACAAGGAGGGTGGAAGAAGAAGCTAGAGCAAAGTAGGATTGACATGCATGATGAATTACAGTTCATTAATCCAATTAATGAGTAATTCCAGAAGCTTTAATCCCAGATAAAGCTCTTTATCATAGCTCTGGTGGCTAGTGCTGCACTAAGAGCCTGTCAGCAAATCCATTGCAAGCCTCTATTATACGAAGCCTGCCATGCACTGCCAGAGCTCTTTTGGAAGTATTTTGTCCAAAGCAATAACGAGAAATACAGAGAAAGGAGCAGTCTCCAAACTTATTTGACTGGATTCACATTACAAAAGATATCAAGGTGCATTTAAAAAGACACAGGCCAAGTGAAAGTAAAATCAAATATTGATAAGAGCTCTTGGGTTAGAAAGCAAAAGTCTGTTCCTGTTTCTGATGTCGTCTGCGTGCAGGATTTCCTCATGCACGTCCTGTTGACTGATGGGAGCCAATGAAGTACAATGAGGTGCTTTGAAAACAATCTCTGCTCCATTTTTGCTCTCTTTAATTTATTTGGCAGCACTACCTAAAAGTGTGATGGTCTCTGCATGGTTCAGAAACTGAATCCCTCCTCAACTCTCAGACACCAAGGGGGATAAAGAAGAGGAATAAAGGGTGGGAATAATATGTGTTTACAAACTGGTTACCCTCATTCTCTGCAGACAGCCCACTAGAAAAGAGCACATAAGAGGGAGTTAAGTGTGAGACAATCTGAACTTCTAGTGGGTGTCTAAAAGGGTCAAACAATTTGTACAGCAGGAAAAAAAGAGTGTGGCAGGACTTCTCAGAAAACCAGGAGCATTTTCTCTTTAGGAAGCCACTTCAAATTCCAACCTAATGTCCCTGTCAGAGCAACCTCACTCCCTCCCAGCAGCTGGCCAGCTCAAATATTTATTCACCCAGTGTGATGGGACTAGCAACAGCTGGGCCTTCATTAAGACCCTTTTGAAAACCCTCCTGTTGACAGCTCTGCATACAGATTTGTGCAGTGATTTTGATTTGGGGAGAACTTGGCTACCCAACATTAGGACCATAAATTCATTTATTTGTAGTGCCAGAGAAGACTTGCCCAGGCTCAAGGGTTGCTGCCAGCTGTTTTGAGCAGTGATATCAAATTTTCTTCTGCATTCTCAGTTAGTTAAAGCTGCAGTAGCAAGACACAGGATCATACTGTGATGACTATTTCAGTAAAAGTGCTTCCCTTCTGGTGTTGCCAAAGTGCCAGCGGTGGGATGAAGACAGTTCATACCCAATTACACACAGTGACGGATTCATATTTCTTGGTCAATGAGTTTGAAGCCTTCTGGAACAACACTGCACAATGATCCCTCATCTTGAAGCCCAAATAAGATGATTAGTGACATGCAGAAGCAGGAGTCAGAATTTCATGCATATCAGAGCTAGTTCTGACCAGTCTGCCTGGTGCTGGTAAAACTTCCTGAACTGGAGGACACTGCAATCACTCCAGCACAGAGGAGCAGGAGCACAGTTGTCTCAAAAGCACTCCCATTTAGCAAACACAACATCACAATTTGAAATCTAAGGCTGAATACCTGTGCTGCCAGTTGACAGGACTTCAGATTTCAGGAGCTTGGAAACACAATGAGGACTCAATACACTTCAGTGTGGCAAAGCATATTATTACAGCTGATTGGTCTTTCCTTACATGTATGAGTCGGGGCCACAAAAGTGTGTGGTATTTAAAATGGTCTTTGATCTTATTAAAGCCTTCATGGGCTCTTCATTAAACCCCTAAAATTTTGTCCCAGATCATCCAAAGGGATGGTTTCATACTTCAAAAAACACAGCAGCCTCTAGAAAGAAAATCTATTTGATACACACGTCTCGGTCTTGTTGTGTAACCGTAGTCATGACTAACTATAGTCATGACAGCACAGGGATCAGTATTTCACTAAAGGAAAGGGAGGAAGAAGAGGAGGAACCCACCTCTGCAAATCCATGAAGAAGAGCAGATGTTCCCTGGGAGCATTTCCACGTGGCAGGAGTTGCAGTTGGTGCCAGCAGATTTTCTGGATCCCACCTTCTGCCCTCTTTCTGGAGGTGCCTGGGAAGAAATCAAACACAAGGTAAAAAAAAAAAACCAAACTAAAAAGAATAAAAGCACAAGATTAAGATAGAAATGGAAAGAAGAAAAATCACCAAAATGATGGGAAGAAAACCATCATGCCATTAGTCTTCCAAATGCTTTTAAAGCTAAATAGGCATTTAGATTTATTTTCTTGCACTTTTGAAACATCCATGGTAAAAGCTGTAAACAGTTAACCTGAAAGAAGCACAACAAATCCACTCTGTTCAGATCTTCTGATATGCTACTGCTTGTAAGCTCCCTTTAAAAAATGTCTTTTGCAACTAAAAAGCATGTCACATGTTTGTAAATGGGAAATTAAAGATAAGAAATCCTGAATAAAGTCAGGCTACTGGATATTTACATTCAAAGTGCTTTGCAGCTATCAGTCAATTACCTCAGCGTGTTTTCTGGCTGTCTCCAATCTGGCTGAAAAATGCAAGCTCACGACTTCTCTGTGAGATAGGTGTTATTAACCTGTTTTTCAGAGCTGGAAGCTGAGACAGAGGAGAAGTGGGCGGACCCTGTGTGGAGCTGGTGGCAGAGTTGGAAATGGAACAGTTTGTTTTAAAACGTTTGCACCTCAGGATTTTGTGAGCCTCCATCATAGAGGTGAATTGAAATTTTGGTGTCACAGGACAAAATACGCCTCCTGCTACTCACATAACCCATTTTTCTTCTTGGGCTAGTTATAATATAAATATTCCTTCTTCATTAAATGCTGCTTTTACCTCAGTATTTCCCTTCATGGCTGGCTCCCCACTGCTTCAGGACAGGAATCTCTGTATTTTTATAACTAGACTCCATATTTTATTTTTGTTTAGGCAAGATTAGGGTGAGCAGTGGGAGGACAGAGGTGTGGGCTGGCAGTATTTCTCAGTATCAGTTGTCAGCATACAAGGCAAAATGAGATGCACATATCCAGATTTCTCTGCTTGCCTTGCTGGCAGATTGTATGATTCCTCTTTACTGCCTTTATAGTCTTTTGGCTTTTTCCCTTAAAAAGAAACAACCAACCTTCAGTTCCCCAGGGAAGGAACTGAACCTGAACACAGGTAGTGTTTTTTTACATCCAATAAGGAATCCATTCTGGAACACTCATTTTGGATCTGATGTTGGTCATAGCAACAGCTCTTCTCTGTGAGCAGTGATCAGTCTGCCCTTCCTACTAAAGCATTGTATTTGTTCTTTGCTGTATATAGCTAAATCATATTTTATTTATATTTTTTTCCAATGACAGCTTACTTTGGGCCCAGGTAAAAGTGTTTTGGAGTCAGAGGAATATTAGCTGCTCTGCATCAGAGGGAATTACTACACTTTTTTTTCCTCACCATCCAAGGAATTTTTGGATCTCCAGGCAATTCTCCACTAGTGGAAGGTTTTAAATAGTTAAATAAAATGGATTTCGATTTTTTTACTTGTTAGAGTAGCTCCTATATACATGACACATCATTTTTTTCTTGAACACCATGGTGATGTGAGTCTCCTGTTAAAGCCTAAAGATGGAATAATTGAACATGGATACGTGACCTTGAAAGTCATGTCTTTCTGAGGGTCAGTAGGGGCAGTGCACATTTATTAGTGTTTTTTCAGATTCTACTCTTAATATTTACCAAAGCAGAAAAATTTTCTCTCAGTCAGTCAAGGGCAGGACTGCATAGCCTGTGACTGTTGACATATTTGCCTTTGTCATGCTTTCCTTTACATTTGATTTAATTTGCAAAAATACATTTAATATTTTGTTAAAGAAAGCTCCATTGAAAATATTTTTGTATTACAGCTTCATCTGAAAACATGCCAATGAATAACAGGTTTGATCACAAGCACTATAGGGCAGGTTCTTCTTATCAATGATAGAAATGTGATAAAAAGGACACAAAAATATGACTCATTAAACAGGACATAAACTCAGAGGTTGTAAATGCAATTTGCTAAATTTTATCAGTCATGATCATAACCAAATCCTAATTTTAGCATGATTTTTTTTTAAAAAAAATCTTTGTTTTCATTGCACTTAATATAAAAAGCCCTGAAAAAAAAAAAAAAAAGATTGGTTCAGGTTCATATTTATCCACTTCTTAATCAGAGAAGAGTGAAATGTGTGACAAATGTCAATACATATCAGAAGGAAAATTTTAACAGCACAATCTATTTTATTGCTAAATTATTTCAGAAGTCTCATAGTCACGAACACAGGAAAGTAGACTAGACAACACACTGATGAAACAATAGGCAAAACAATCCTGTGCTAATAGAAAAGTGAACAGGATGAATCTTTTCCATTTTCTTTAGGGGTTTTCTGCTTGGCCTGGAAGTTATTGCAACCAAAGGACAGATAAAATTTCTTGTTGAGATTTTGCTGTCTCTTTCAGTATTATTTTATTAAATGATGGTGCAATTAGACTTTTTTGAATGACAAACAAAGTAAATAATTTTAAATAAGGAACTGTAATACGTTGTTCTTTACCTAGACAAAGGTTGCTCATGCTGTATTTGTTGACTTTGAAGACAAATAACCTTGTCAGGGAATGCCTAATTGCCAGCCATTACCATATGTGCTTGCAGCGTTTGAAATATGCACTTGTGTTTGTAAACGTAACTCAAGCCAGAGTCAACTCTCCACACACAGCCAAATTTTGATTTTCTGGTAGAATTTTCCTGCCTGCCTCTTCTGGGGGTTTGCATTTGGATGAAGTGCACTGATTGAGCCCAGCAGATGAAATATTCCAGGTGTGAAGGGCTCCTGCAGTGCAGCCATCTCCCAGCACAGCTGACTCCAAGACAGCTCGGATACTTGCCCACTCAGGGCCCAACGTTTTATGAGACACAGATTCTCCTTCAAGCAGAGGTTAAGCCATTAAGACATTTTGGTTTTGCTTCCATCTTGCAGAAGATGTTGGGTAGAATGTGCTGAAGTGGCAGATGGGCCATTCCCAGAGCAGTGTGTTGCAGTGTTTAGTGAGAGCTGGTAGTTCATCCAGGACTGATATAACTTGTTTATGAATTTACTTGAGCTTGGGACAATGCTTTCTGCTGCCTCACTTGATCACCCCTGAAATTCAACATGTTTTCACTAGAAACCCAAACTGAAAAGGAATAGGTAATATTGTGTGAGTAAAAGTACTTTCAGTGGATATTTTTAAAACACAGTAGATAACTTTTAATTACACATTCATGTACATTGCAAGCGTTGCAGCACAAAGCCAGTCCAAAGACCAGCTAGAAGAAAATAATATTTCCTGCTCTCATTATTTAAGCCAGTCAATAATTCCTAAAAATTTTAAATAGGCAACAGTCAGGTCATGATGCTGATTAAGTTTATGGATGTAAAGAGCAGCTACACAGGGACTGCATGGAAACAAGCAGGTAAGATCAAGGCCATGCATTTACTTACCCTTTCATGTGCACAAATTTGCTTTAATATTGACAGTTCTTAACAGCATTAAGTTAAGGATCACCAGCTTGCAAGGGGGCTGGCTCTCAAAATGCCATCAGGACATAAAAATCCTCATCCTTGCTCCAGACTGCTTTCCTACTACAGTGGTAGTATTCAAACCATGCCTTGTAATTGCTTAGCTCTTTGGTGTCACACACATACACGTGGCATTATTGATATTTCCATAAACTATCTTAGTTATTCCCACTCTGACATATTTATTTGCTGTACTCGATTTTTTAAAATATTTATTTATATAGCTATGAATTAAGTAGCTACATGCAGACTATAAATCAAATCATGTTGATCCCACACAGGTAGATTTCAGTGCTAATATTATGCTACTGCTGCATTTGTGACAATGGGAGGAGTTTTATCAGAGAGGAAGAACAAAAATGCTCCCAGGCTGCTACTCTGGAATTGTCAGCAGCTCAGGAACTGCTACATGAAAAAGAAAATTTTGTTGAAAAGTCAACTGTCTTCTTAGATGGAAAATATATTTTATGGTGTCTTTTTTTTTTTTTTTGTTTCTGGTTTTATTTTTGGTTTTGGTTTTGTTTTGTTGGGTTTTTTGTTTGGTTTTTTGGCTGTTTTTCATTTTTGTTTTCATTTTTTTGAGGGTTTTTTGCTTTTTTATTTTGGGGGGGTGTATATTTTTTTTAAAATAAGCATCTTCTACCATCTCCCATTTCTATCAGTTGCAGGTTTTGGATCAAAGGCACTTAGGGGGAGCAAAATTAAGACCCAGATTCAGATTTGCACACCCAGAAGAGTTCCCAGGCAAATATGAATCAAAGTGAACTCTTGAGGATTTCGAGGTTCCTGAGATAACCTCTTTAAAAGGTTAAACCTGGCCTAAAGCCCTGCAGTGTCCCCTGCTCACAGATGATGCCATGCAGGCTGGTTTTGTACCCCTGAGAAGCAGGACCAGGGGAATCCAGAAATGTCTCTTGGAGGAAGACCTGGAGGTCATCTCCTCCAGCCTGAATGAAGGAGGATGATCACCAGGAGCAGAAATAACAGGAATGTGCAGGATGATCACCAGGATCAGGTATGGCCAAGACAGGAATGACTCCATGTCCCCCTGGCCAAACTGTGCAGTCAACACTGGATTGCAGAGGGCAGGGATGCAGAAGAGAAAGAAAGAAAATGTTTTCAGGCTCCTTCCTCCTCATGTTACAGCTGAGAGCTTAAGCCTCTTGCAATGAGCTAAGTGCAGCCTTTATATAAATTATGCCTTTTGCCCACTAATCAGCTGCGTTAAAATTAATAAAAATGTAAAGAGAAGATCTTAGATTAATTAGCAATTGAGTATGGACTACACTCTTATTATCTGTAGATTTTAGGCAGCTGCAAGAAGATCTCTTTAGTGCATAGCACACAGCCAAAAAGCAAAGACATGCATCTATAAATCTCATAAATTTATATTGCACTCTGAATATATAGAATTGCTGCTTCTATGTAGCACACACATTATTACAGTACTGAACAAAACTGCTGTCCCATAATTATGCTTTGCAATTCACCTTCCTAGAAAATATTGCAATAAGCAATGTCCAGTTTTCACTCTGGGTCTGTGTTGCCTCTACTTTTCCAGTTTGCTAGAATGAAACAGAAGAAGGTCAAGTGACTGGTCCAGAATTCTCAAGCCACTCCAAGGCTCAGCTGGGTACCAGGGCTTGCTTACACCACACAATCTCCTTGCAGCACACAGCATCCCACAAGGCAGTGACAGCAGAGGATAATGAGATTGCCAGTTATTTTTCTCCATCAAATAAAGTGAGATTGCCAGTTATTTTTCTCTATGATGTAGTATTTCTTATATTCTAGTTTTAATTTAGAAACCTTCTAAGCTGAGGCTGCTACACAGATTTAAGAGAGGAAATACCACAGAAGTACTCTAAGTAATAAACAGTACCCAACCCTTTATCATGACCTGCTTGTCACAGCTACATTTGTTTTGCAGTCCTCCTGATCTGAATTTGTGAAATGGAGTTCTTGGATGAAGCACTGCAGAAGGGATTTTGAAAGCACACTGACAAAGGGATGGAGAGCTGAGTCTGTTCCCACAAAATCAGCAATAAAATTGACTTCAATGAACTCAGGGTGAGGTTGGGAATGACTCGAGGCAGCAGTGCACCACTGGTTCCAGTGACCTGTTTCAGTGGGCTTGAAAGCCACTTTTTGAGGCAGGCAGACTCCATCCTGCTTTGCCATCAAACTGAGGTCAGACAGAGCCAGTGAAGGCTGGAAGATCTGACACTGAGAACATCTAAATTCCTTTGTAGGCTGATCACATTTTTCAAATGCAAACATTGAGGCACTTCGGAAATGAATTGCATATGAGAAATTTAAATAAATTAAGAGCTGTAGCTTACTGGTATCCCAGCATTTTTTAATGTAATTAATAGCATATCAAATGGATTGCTCTTCTAAGATAGGTGAATTATCAGAGAGATGTCTCTTATCTACTACAAATACTCTTTTGTTACGTGCTGGGTTTTCTGAAGGTCAGCCATGCTGTGATGTGAGTGACTGTTGCAAATATCACAGAGTTCTATCTTGTACTGTTCCTCTCATTATTACAGGAATTGTATAAATACTCAGCCTTTGACTCTCAGTTTTGACAAAAAGTGTGGTGTGTCCCCGACACCGAAACTACAACAGCTGCAGGGGGAAAACCAGAAAAGTGGGTTGGTGGTTTTTTCCATTTATTGAAACTGTAGAGTGAAATGACAGTTTGAGAGGTTAAATCCCAGTCTGAGTTGCAAGTCAAGTTAAACAAGGAAAAATTTTGCTTTGATGAGTCCCATTTAAGAATGTTGCTGTAATGAAGGATAATTATGATGATGGAAATTAAGGACAGAATGATGATAATTGAAAACTCAGTTGTGGCAGATATTAAAAGACCCCGGAGTTCTGGGGCTGTTAAACATTACCATTAAAATCCTGGTAATTAGAAATACTTGACAAAGGATGGGTGAACATTTAGCAGAAGAAAATCTTGGGTATTACTTTCTGATAATCCTGTTAAATTGCACACTGTATTACATGTTTATGTCTTCTGTGGCTGAGACTGCTCCATGGCATAGTTGCTTTCCAGCATCTAAAACTTCCATCTTACTGCTTTGGAAAGAGATTTAACTGGGAAAAAAAATGAGAGAGAGAGAGAGAAGAGAAAATACTAGAAAATTTCTTGCACTTCATTGTGGTAATCAAGCACGGACAAGATATATAAAAGCCTAATTCCCATGAAAGCCAGCTTGTGACCCCATTTTTGTTTTGTGCACTGAAATGTCCTAGTACCTCTGTAGCTGTCTAAAGTTCATTTCAGGGATGTAGGGTATGCATTATTCCACTCTCTTTGGTGAATTTATTTGGCTGCTTTTTCTCTAAGTAAGGAAACTGCTTCTGTCTTCTACTTTGAGAGATCTCCTTAGTTTATTTGTCTTTGGGTTACAAGGAAATCTTCTGATCATCTGTGTGGAGACCAAGTGCAGTGAAAGGTCATCTAAAAGACCAGGGAGATGTAAGATTAAAAGGTAATGTTCACAGTGGAGGGTACCAGGATGGTTAGGTAAGACTTGATTTGTTTATGAATTATTTTTAACTGTTTGAAAATGAAGAGGTTTGGGGCCTGGAACACAAAGAAGAAAGAAATCACTAGACTATTCCTATTTGAGCCAATTTAGAAGAATTTACCACTTGACCAGCAGCTAGTTCCTATTGCTATAGGGTCCAATCCTACAAACCCACAGTCCTGGCAGCCCCAGTGAAGAGTCCTGGTGCCCACAGCAACATTCTGAAGTGTGAAGTATTTCTGCACCCCCAGGCTCCCATCCTGGCACTGCTGGGGTCTGGGATCAGCTGTGCATGACTGATCCTGCTCAAGTCACCACTATTCTAACTCCACATCACAAACCTGGTTCCCCTCACAAAGAACACCTCCTCTCTGAGTGGCATGTTTTTAATGTGCTGTTTTATATTTGTCAGATACAGGATTTTTATTGCTGAATTTTGAATATTGTATTTAAGGCACTTTTTTTTTTTTCTGATTGCAAACATTTTACATAAAAATTGCCTTATATTACAAAAATTATATTCTGTAGTTCTCATGAGCAGTCTCCTCATGTCCCTCACGTTTTGATGTGTACCTGAATATTTAATATTCATAATCAGTTATTGCTTTCTTAGCATTCTGATATAGAGTCAGTGAGACCCAAACAGGTATGACAAATTTCTGCTCCTGCTGGCATCAGGAAAATTACCTGCATCATGTTCCAGACTTTGGGTTCATATAAAGTATTCATGAAGACACACAGCAGCTAGCTCAATACATGCAGCCTCTCATGAAGTCTGCATTGAAACATGTCCTTCCTCACTCATCTGGAAAGCCTCCAGATATTGTGTCAGGCCACAAATGATTGAATATTATCAATTATTATTGAATATTGTTCAGCAAACAATTTTTTCCAGCTGCCTTTGGATGATCACTCCCAGCTGGTGACTGACCATGTCAGGCTTCAATGGCTTATAAGTTTTTAAAGTAAGCAAAAGATTAAGTACAGCTTAAGAGGGTAGAGAGAGACTCCACCTTAAAAATGCTATTTCCCCTCTCCATCCAAAGGCACAAACACCATCAAATCTGTGATGGGGTTCACTACTCCCTTTGGGAATCTTGCTCCATGGCAGCCAAAGAGCCAGGAGAGGAGCTGATGTTTGCCAGCAGCTTCACAGGGAAAAGGACACAGCACAGACTGCAAAAAGGAGATGGAAGAGAGTCAGCAAATCTAATGGAGTATCTGCTCAGGAGGGGAAAAAACAGAGCAGAATAAAATGTCACAAGAACTGAAAAAGAAAGAAACAGCTTATTGCTGGTAAAGGTGATGAGTAATTTGGTTATCCCACATAAGCTGTGGAAAAGGCTGGAACTCCCAGGAGATAATGACACCACAAGACCATGGTTCAAATGCTGCTTGTAGCTGATTGAAATATCTGGAAAAGAGATCTTTTAAAGAATTATTTATTCCTGATAGTGAGAAGGGGATCTCCCTCATGTCACCAGCATTTTATTCAAGACAACTGTAAGAATGTTTAATTAAAGAGATCATAGAATGTTGTTCCAATGCCTCTGCCGTGGCAGGGACACCTTCCTCTACACCAGATTGCTAAAAACCTCATCCAACCTGGCCTTGAACACTCCCAGGGATGGGGCAGTCACAGCTGCCCTGGGTAACCTGTGCCAGAGCCTCACCACCCTCACAGGGATGAAATTCTTCCTAAAAGCCAATCTAACCCTGCCCTCTGCTAGGCTGAAGCCATTTCCCCTTGCTCCGTCACCCTTTGCCCTTGAAAAAGTCCCTCTTCAACCTCCTTGTAAGTCCCCTTTGGGTACCAGAAGGCTGATATCTATCAGTAACATTTATTCCTACAAGAAGGAATATCAGGATGCTGCAGGAAATAACCTGTAAATGCAATAGTGTGAGCTGTGAAACCCTGAACTGACTTTTCCGATGGGATGATTGTTGGGTTCCCAGGGAGCTCAGAGCAAAGTAGTTGAAATAATACCACCATCTGCTGGGCAGCTGGATAATTCAGGGAGTGGAGAGCTCCTTTGGAGATGAAAGTGTGTGTGACTCCCAGCCACAGCTTCTCTGGTGCACATCAGAACACGCCTGGCAAGCCCTCATCACGTAATTCTTAATTATTTCTGTTATTGATGCCAACTGATGCTTTCCCAGGCTGCTTGCTGTGTGAGACACAGCTAAATAGATACACAACAAAACATATCTGCCTCACACAACATGAGGAGGGAATTGGGGAACGTTTTTCACACTATTTCTGTGTGGGGAGCAGCACCCCTACAGCAGCTGTGCCCTGTAAAAGATATATGAATTTAATTCCCATCAGGACTGATCTCATTTGCTCTCCCAGATCTGTTGCTAGGTCACATGCAGCTGCTCACATCCAGCCTGGGAAGAAGGAACCCAGAAATAGCAACGTCCACTGACAAGTTGAGATGCTTGCCACGGCCAGCTGTGGGGAACAGCATGTCACAAAGACCCAGGAATGATTCTTGCAGGAATTATAAATGCAGCACCACTTTCTGGTGGGTGTACCAGACTTACTGCAGCCTCATTTCTGACACAAGTATTTCCCAGGGAGGACGTGAGGCTCCTGTGACACATAGGTGGCATTCAGCAGAAATGAAAAGCCACAAGCCTGCCAGCTCAGCTAACGTGGGCAGGGCTCATCATCTCCTCTAGCCTAAGGCACAAACAGGGATGATGTGCCTGGCATTGCATGAAGCTTTTCCCCACCCTCCAGATGACCAAAGGCTTGCTAACAGTTGGATCAGGGGAGAAAAGCTTTCGCAGGGACCAGGAAAAAAGGTTAAAGCATGTGCCTATTACTGTGGGGAGAAAATCTGCTGGGGTCCCTAGAATGAAGATGAGTGACAGCCCTTGTGTGAAAGTCAGTGAGATTTCCCATTTCTGCCAGGGAAGAATTGTTGGAGCTACAAAAGACCCGCCCCCACTCCATCAGCCCATTGGTTTTTTAAAAAGTTATAAAAGCTGTGATGCCACCAGCTACTTCAGACCCCCATGGGGAAAACAAAAAATAGGATGAAGTAATTCAACCTCCTGAAAATCCTGCTGGGTGCTACTGAAATTTAAAATGCTTCACTTTTTTGGAAAGAGATGCTCAGAGGAGATGGGATCTGCTACCTGAACCACAAAGGTTTGCCTGGAGGCAGGACGGTGCCACATGCAGTGAAACCCTGCTGGATGAGGATGGGGAGGCTGGATGAAGAACCCAGCTGTTTTGTGATGGAATTCCTGGAGACTGGGGGAATATGTGATGATGCAAAGGCTGAGGGAAGGCACAAGCTTAGGCCAGGTCCTGCAATAGTGTGGGCATGGGTGTGGCTTCCTCCTGGGATGATCAAAAAAGACTCCCTGGGGAGTTCTGTCTCCCTGGGGATATTTAAATTGCATTTTTCCCATGGGTTTTTTGGTGTTTTTTTCTTTTAGGTTAGTTTCTGTTTAGTGTTTGTGTGTATCTTTGCAGCTGTTGGTAAATCCCTAGCCTCCAGAATTTACTATGACTCTCATTAAATAATAAAAATAAAAATCCTTCCACTATATTTATTCACTTTTATTAACTTATAAATGAAAATTAATGGCATCAGATAGCCAAGGTGCAACTTTTCCAGATAGAAGGAACAGCAGTAGGTCCTGTGCATTTATAATGATGTATAAAGATGAAATAATGAATAAATACCATTGGGTGTCTGTCACACATGAATGAAGCTGTACCAGGAACTATCTTATCCAGAAAGGACTTGGCTGACTGTTTTTTATGTGTTTTTTTAAACCCAGTACCTGTCCCCCAGCTATCCTCTGGTTCATGCCCAGATATCACTACACAAGATGCACCTGCTTCAGCACAGTTTCTGAAACAGTGCAGAGGATGTGGTCAGAAAGGCTCTGTTAAAATTAAGAGTCCATCACAACTATCAAGGAACTCTTTTCCTTGAGACAGCTGAAAGCAATCACATTAGTTGATATCACAGTGTCAAATTATGGGAGAGATTATTGCCAAAATTCTTACCAAATAAAGTGGGGAGAGGACATTTTCAGCTCGGCTGTGAAGTGGCCACATCTGAACACTCCTGTGAGTATTGCTCACCTGAATGACCTTCAGGCTGTCACCTTCAGACTCTGCTTATTATATTTGTAAATAAAGTCAGGGTGCTGCTTCTCCTGGAGCAACTGCTTCAGAGAGCATCATGTGGAGGAAGGAGATATATTTAAATGCAGCATTACAACTGGGTCATCTGAGACAGTTCATGTGCTTTGCAATAGTTTTCATGCAAATACCAAGTGCCAGATTTTTTTTTTCCATATTTTCCTTCCCCAGATTTTTGATTTTAAGCATCCTGTTTCTTTTTAAAGTGTCAGTTTAGCTGAGCCACGTGTTATCATCAAGGCATGCTGCTGTAGTTAACCCAGGAAAATACTGTTTTCTGAGAATGCAAACACTAATAAAGCTATTGGTGCAATAAATTATTTTCTCTTGTATGGAGATCAAGTAATTCAGTGCTTACTTCAGAAAAGACAATACAACATATATTGTGAGTCCATTAGCAGCAACAACAAATGTTTTCTGGCTCTAGAGGAAGAATTAATTACTTAGATGTTTCTCATTAACTTTTTACCTACTGTTAACAGTAGGTTTTAAAAAAAGTCCCTTTCTCTCTGTGATCAAAGTTTTCAACAAGCCCATCTACAAGCAGCATATTTAGCCATTTTAAATTATTTGCAGTCTGTCACAAAATGACACTAGCAATTTGTAGGCACTGCTGAAATGCTGCAGGTATTCCAGAAATTCCTCACAAACCCTTTTTGAGACACCAAAGCTTTCATCCACTGCCCATGACGTGCTGTTGGACGTTGTGCAAATGTTAAAATACCACTCATATCTTGTCTTCACCTTATAAAATAATAACTAGCCTCATGAGAGGCTGGAAGCTGCCTGTAGACTCATCTATGGATCTGGTGGGCATGTATTTCTCCAGAGTTTAATCTCTGTTTAGCACCTCCTGGTAGAACAGGTAGTGCAATCTTGGCCAACAGAAAATGGGTTCATACTGCTGTTCTAGGGGGAAAAATTGCAAGTTTTTTCCAGCTAAACCTGGAGTTGGTTTTGGTAGGACAGTCTCAGAGAAATTTGTGATAAAATGGTCTTCATAATTCATCTGAAAATCTTACAGAATCATCAAAATTCTCAGTAATTTCAGCCAAAAAAAATGGACCAAATTGTGTTGTGTTTTGTTACCATTTTGACTCAGATCCTAAAACACAGAGAAATCCAGAACTTATCAAAAATATTTCCATTTATTCTTTGATTTCATGAACCACTTAGACCCACATGTCTCTGTGAGCTTGTGCAACTGAATCTTTTACTACCTGATTTGCCTTCCAAACTATTTAAATAACTTAAAACCAAAACCACAACAGCAGAGGAGGTCAATATAGTGGGAATTAGATTTACAGATTCACACCAGAAAAGGAAGCATGCCTTTCCAAACTGGCTGTTGAGATTTGGCATGGCTGAAGTGCCTCTTTCCCCACTCACTCACCTCCAGGGCTGGGCTCTGCAGGGCCAGGAGAATCCTCACTCAGGGGCACTGGGGTGGGGTTTGTCCAAAGGCTGAGAGTGTGGCTGAAACCCCAGTCCCTGCTCCATGAAACTGCCAATTTCTGCTCTGTGACCCTCTGCAAACACCAGGAAGCATTTGTGATGTGACAAGCCAGACTGTTCATTTTATCAGGCCTTGCCCAGCACCAGCTGCTCCTGAGGAAAGTTCAGCAAACTTGATAATGAGCACTGGGGGAATAGCAGAAGTTTCCTCTTCAGCTGAACGATAGCTGGCTCATATCTTAAATATTTTATGTCCATTATACGCTCAAAAATGCTGTGAAAGGTCTGTGTAAGCTCTTGGTTTTCATATTGGTGTTTGGCCTACATTAAACACACAGAGAAAATTCAGTGTTGTGTAATGCTATTGAATATCACAGATTTAAGATTTATTACTGAAGGAAATTGCACTGAAAGAGCTTACTGGAAACAAAACAAAACCTCTGACTCGGTGATGGATGACTTGGTTCTCTAGTCTTACACCAATTATTTAACAAAGCATTTGTTACATTTGACTTTAGGCCAAGCAACGATGTGAGCTGACATTTTCTAGAATATTTTAAAGAATTGACAATTTGCAATACATTAGCAAGGCCAAGAAAGAGCAAAGCACGTTTAGATGGAGTTATAAAATCAGATACCTTGATAACTTTGCCAATGGTATTTAGTCACAATTTAGCCATTGATATTGAGTCAGTTCTACTAAGTGTGTGACAAAATGCTGTAACAAAATGAATCATAAGCTCCATGTCCCTTAATGCAAATTATTGAGTTAACTCTTCAGCAAGATGCCATTACCTGCAGTGATTACACGTTCACAGCATGCAAGTCAGAAGCAAATCTGGCAGGTGCAAACATCTGCTTCTTTTCTTTTTTACAGCTGCAGAGAAGTGTCCTGTGTGCTTCTACTTGGACCAGAATTTTACAAAGCTCTGGGTGTGCTGGGAAATAATATTAAAAAAAAGCTTTCCTTCCTCCTGTGCAATTTTCTGAGGACTTATTTAGCTTCATCCAGGTTTTCTAAAAGGGTTCAACTGAATTTTTGAAAGTTCTGCAGACCACTGTTTTAGGCTAATAAGTAAAACTAATATGTGCTCACAGGAAACACTGTTCTGGGTGTTTTCTTGTGGAAAACACACACAGAGCAGGTCTGTCTTATTTGCATTGTGAGATAATTCAGAAAATGAGCTTTGAGCTGCTCTGGCACCAAGTTTGAGCCCAGGGGTCTGGTCAGCCCCTTCCGACCACTCAGCCAAAGGTGAGGGGGAGAGTTGGTTGGGATGAAGCCACAAAAATCACCTTTCCTGCACAGCTGTTAGAGAAATAGCTGCTTTAATGGCCTTTCAACAATTAAAAGGCAGAATTAGAGGCTGAATTAGAGCATTCAATTAACAAGCAGTCAGCTGTGTAAAACCCATCATGTGACACTGAGGCTGTAAAATCCAAACAGGTAAATGTTATTAAAGTCCCTAATAAAGTAAAAATGCTTTTTCTTGGGTTTACATAAATAAATACCAGAATGTTTTTGTAAGAATTGCTGTGATACACCACTAATTTCATGCACTTGCACTGCACTTTGTCTTGTGCCACAATAAAAAATAAAGCTGAAATCTCTGCTGCACTTGTATTGTTTTTGTGAACCTTCAGAAACAGCAGCTTTTAGAATTTTTGGGTGGTTCATAGCAAAAATCATGTTACCAGTCCAGCTGAAAGGACAGAAAAGCAACTGGAGAAGGGAACAACAGGAATAACTGGCTGAAGGCAAGATTTGAATTTTACGGATATTAGAAGCCAAGGGCCATTGCACTGAGGGTGAAATGTCCCTTTAAAAGGCGGCTAAAACAGCAGCTAATCCAAAATGAGGTCATAAAAATG
Source organism: Pseudopodoces humilis (assembly GCF_049639895.1). Lineage (NCBI taxonomy): Eukaryota > Metazoa > Chordata > Aves > Passeriformes > Paridae > Pseudopodoces > Pseudopodoces humilis. The sequence continues at coordinate 5,096,994 of NC_142207.1, forward strand.
TCAAAATGGACAAGAAGGAAAAAAGTTGTGCAGAAGGAATCATTCAAAAGCTAGCCTGAGGGAGGTCTGTGTGCAGGAAGAGACAGCAAGGCAATTATTTAAGAGCAGCCCATTATCTACTGCCCAAAGAGCCACACAGGTTTGTAACACAGAGTTATGATTCCAATTTATGTGATATTTGAAATGAATACTTACCTTGGTGAAAAAACCCCACATGAAATAAAACCTACTCTAGACCCTTCTAAAATGCTACTGGTCTATAACAATAAATATTATTCCATTAGTTTTATATTACTGGGTTTTCAAAGGCAGGTGAATTAGATGAGATCTCTTTACACGAGATGAATTTAAGAGACAACTGTTATTTATAAGAGCTGAAATAATGTATTTGGAGTGCCTCAGTTTTTATTTAACACCTGCTTTTTCCCTGCACACAATTTTCTTCAGAAAAATTCAGTAATGAATTGATTTTTACCTGTCTCCAAAGATGAAAATCTGGATTTTGCAAAATGTGTGGTGGAGAATACTGAATGGAGGAAGCCTTGTGGAAAATAAATTATTGGGCTGGCTAGAAATTGACCCTTAGCTCCCATGAGGTCTTTCTGAGCTCTGTTGGAAACTTGCTTTTCCTGTGGGGTGATGTGTATAAATCAGATTAACTTTACTGAGAGCAAGGAAGTAAATATATCTGAGAGAATACAGCACTGTATTTCCAACATTTCTATGGTTTCTGGTGTTGTCAAGGTGGCCACTTGGAGGTTTATGACAGTATTAGCAGTAAAAGAGAGGAGACTTTGCAAACAGTGTCTGTGAGAGGTGGAGGAGAGTCTCCCACCCATGGCTGGATTAGCTGTTTATTTCAGCAGCTCCTGTTCCACCTTCCAGGGCAGCACTAATCACAAAATCATGCATTCCCTAATAATTATAATGATTTATAATTTAATAATTTTGGTTTCATACATTATACAGAGGCTTATGAGGTTTTCTTTTTAAAATCTATGTACTCTGTAAAATCCCTAAAGAAGCTTTAGAAAAAAAGCAAAAGAAAAGCAGGGAGCAGCAGGTCCCTGTGGATGAGAGTTGAGGTGCCATGGCTGATTTATAGGCCTGGAAAATATTTGCAATGCCCATATTATACTTGTTCTGGGGATAAAGAGAGGATTTAATTCACTAGTGCTATCAATCTGTTACCTTTCAAGGCAGTAAATTCACTAAATTCAGTAAAAAAAGCAATTCAGCTTCATGGAGTTGTTGTTATAGTATATCATTTGTCATTTACTGTATGTAAGTACCAATAGCACAAACATTTAAAATCATCAAAAGAACTATAAAGAGATGAAAGAAAAATGTTTCGGAATAAATCTCTGTCTTTTCCAAAGCAATCTACTCTGTGATAAGGTTATAGAGTGAAACATATGTCACTAGGAGCTTGACATAAAATTCTTATTTGTAATTGCAAATGTTTTAACAAAATTGTTAAACCTCATTTCATATTTGTGTATGACACAGACTGGAAGAAGAGGAGGAGTTTTAAGAGCACACATTGATGCCTTTACAGTGATGCAGTGAGGATTCTCCAGGGCATTTCTCAGGGGTCCTGAAACAATATATTATTTGTTCCTATGGGGGAACCTAACTCTCCTCCTAAATCTGCTGGGTTGCCTGTCTCTTAGGGCTTTAATCTCATAGTGATGAATACTCCCATTAATACTTATATTAACCCATCATCTCTGAAAATAAATTATATTTGCAGCATTTTTCTGTCTTGAATGAATGTGTAAAGACAATTGAATCAAATTAGGGGAGTGATCTACACTGCAATACTCACATTGCTCTGCCACTTGTTTTCATTCACCCAATAGCTTTGCCATATTTTACATCTCATACCATTTATATAATATTTTCAGTACAGCTCTGATGTTTTTTTATTTACTCCTAGCATCCCTGGCCTGTTTGACATTCTGAACGCCAGGAAGAGGCAGCATCTGTGTGGAAGAAGTGTCAGCAACCCCCAGGGCTGCCCCAGAGGAGCCCTGCCAAGGCCACGAGCAGGAATGGAGCTCTCTTTGAACACAACATCTGCTTGCACAGCCTCTCCTGCAAGATCAAATTGTAGCAGCCAGGATGGGAAAGGAGGATGAAAGAAGAGATGACAGATATATGGACAGTCAGTTCCAGTGCTGGTTCTGGACTGTTTTCAATCCAAGCTGGTGGTGCTGCTCTGACTCTCATTATTACCCCTGGCTGGAATTGGCACTGTGCTGGCCGCCCTTTAGAGTTTTGATTTCTTCAAAAAGGAAAGGTTCCAGGAGAAGGCTGGATGAAATGGTTCAAGGGTTGGGAAACACCTTTCCACTTCATGCCTTTCCACTGCTAATACTGATGAAAACCTCCTGTGGAATGTCTTTCTGCTGCCTTTTCAAAGGAAATTCTTTCCAAAATGGAAAGTTCACTCCATGGGAAAATTCAGTCAGAAACTTTCCTGAGCAACAGAGACTGCATGAAGGAGCAGCCATTTCTCTTTCTTTTACTATCCAGACAAAACAAGTCAAGACTTAGGGAGGAGAGGCAAAGTGTTTCAATTACACTTCCATAGTCAATGTTAATTTTGAAGAAGAAAGATCAAAATGCAGTTTGTTTGGTTTTTTAATCGTTTATCCAGCTCACTTAAGTTGCACAATAAATGGTGTTTGCAGAGGCTGAAGCAACTCCTTGTAGAAGGAATTCAGACTGCCAGAGCAGTTTGTAAAAGTGAAATAAATACTGAGCTGATCTAGGAAGAAGGAAAAAAATAAGAAAAATATTTCTAAAAAATGTTTCTCTTTCATACAAATTTTGTGGAAATCTTATGCTTTTCTGAAAATGGATTCTGATGGGAAATCACCAGCCATTTCCAATATACATAGTTAATACGTGAGTGTCTTCTTTATGAATATTTGGTAATTGCCAATCTCTTCACACAGAATAATCATTTTTGGGTTTGAGCTGCTGAGCAGCAGCAACCATTCTCAGACATGTCTTGGGGCACTCTGGAGCAGAGGTGAATTGCAATGTGATTTATTTTGACATCTCTGCAATGATTTGGGGTTCTCCATTAAACAAGGAGCTCGTATGAATAATTCACACATCAGACCTGACTGTGCCCTGGCACCTGGCAGTGGTGCCATCCAGGAAGGACACTGAGGGGGCACTCTGCAAATTTAATCAGGGCACACTGTGCCCAGCTAAAGTTCAGGTGCTCAGAGCAGCACATGTGGCAAAAGAGAGAAGAAACAGAGGCTGCTGCCCCTGCCCTGCCAGAGCTGAGGGTGCTGCAGGCAGGTCAGGGATCACACCCTGCCTTGGTCCATGCCAAGGGGCACTGCAGTTACAAGGAGCTGATTTATTGCCTCTAACAGGTGTGTTTATGCTGTGTCAGAGCCCATGCACTCGTGGTCCTGCTGCCCTGAAGAAACCTGGAGATGATCATTAGGTTCCTGCGTTTTGTCTGTGCCTTAGAGTTTGGAGTCTCATATTTTTGTTCACTGGCTAATGAGGAGTGATTCTCTAAAAGAGTTTTCCCTCTCACAAGGGAATTAGGAGCTGAAAGATAAACACACCAAACTATCTAACATAGAAATCATTCTCTGTAATCCCAGAGCTCTGAAAAGGGCTCTGGGATTATATATACATATGGTTATGTATAATGAATTATTACCCTAAAAATCACAACTAGTTCTCACCTAAATTAAGAGCTTGGTCCTCTAAATTACATTCAGTACTTCTTGCATTATTTTCTGAAGAACCAGCAGTGCTCTGTTCTGTACACAAGAACACAAAACAGAGGAAAACACAAGCTCTATTTCCCCAAAGTGGGCATGAGATGTTCTTCCCATCCCATGTCGTCTGTGCAGTCCTAAGGTAAGAGATAAGGAGAAGGTTTTTTGGCTTACAAGGGGTTTGAATACTGCACTTTGGTGATCCTAAGATTTTTGGCATTTCTCTAAAATATATTGACAAAGATGACTAAAAGAAATAAAGAGATGATCCCAGAACCGATCCTCTTCTCATCCCTGTCAGGAAAATCCTTTGGTGGGAGGAGTCCTGACTGGAGGCTGCTGGGACTCAGTCAAAATCCATTATGCCAAACTTTCCTCCTGCTCAGAAGCTGCAGAAAGGACTGGAAGAAGCAGAGGACACATCCAGCCCACACCAACAGAGAGGGCCCTGCCCTGGGGACACAGGGAGTTTATTTCTTGTCACTGGGCTTGGCAGGTATTTTCAGTCAGATTAAAAAAAAAAAAGAAAAGCAAACAAAAATGGACAGGGTTTTATCACATGAAATGTGCAAATTCAGACTTGCAAAAAAAAAAAAAAATCTGTATAGTGAAGACATCTTTTCCCTCTGAAGGACACTGTCCTGCTAGGAAAGTGTGTGTGCAGGCAGGGCCATGCTCTCTATGTCACCTGTGAATAACAAATCTCTTCTCTGCCTAGAAAGCCACCCCAGGGACAGCCTCATGCTGAGGGTATTCCTCACAGGAAGCAGAAGGAAATAAAGGATTGTACAGCTCCCTGCTGGTTCGAGTGCAAAAGGAAACTGCTTGCCACACTCACTTTTTGAGAAGCAGAGCATGAAACACCCTTCTTCTTTCCTTCCTGGGGTACCCAAGCAGGATACCTCTACCTGACCTTCAGAAAACATGTGAGGGATGGGATTCATCACTTACAATTCCATTTTAGCCCAGGCCTTCTGCAGCAACTCTCAAACCTCCTTAGTGGCTCTGGAGCCTGTTTCATTCTTGGAGCAAAGTGTCAAATAACCACATCTTTGGAGGCCTTTATGAATTTGCATTTTTATCATTGCGTTATCATTCAGCTCCATCGTGACACTTAGTTCTGCACCTGAAGAAAAAGGGAAAGATTGTTGCTGTTAATACTCTTCCTCCAGCCTTCCTCCTCCCTGTGCTGATCCCCCAGGCTGCTCCATCGTCCCTGCAGAGCCAGCCCCTCCCAGCACCCCACTCTTGCAGCTCTGACATGCCAGCAGGGATGTTCAGGCAGACACTGTCTCTTTCTTATAAAGCAAAGATATCTGAACACCCCATGTGTGTATACATCAGGCAACTTTTGGCCATTTCTGAAATGTTCCAGCTGTGACTTTTGGCTTGATTATCTCCCTGTATCCATCCCTACCATTGAAAATCCATTTAATACTAGGATTGGTGTCAGGGATTCACTGTTGTGTTGTTGACAGTGAAGAGAATTGTTCCAAGCATCCACTACCCACACTTGACCACACCAACTTTCTGTGGAGTTCCAGGTTCTCCTCTTATTCAGGTTTATAACTGTGGAAACTCTGAGAATATATTCTGATATTTTTATGCAGGTCCTCCATGGTTTTAGTTTCACTTCTTTTTTTTAAAGAATGATGTTTGGGGTGGGGGGGCTGGGGAAAAGAGAAGCCAGTGTCATTCTTTTTATTCTTTTTTTCTGAATTCTGTAAGGTCTTGTCTTGGATTGGGAGAATGGGAAATATCTCATTGTCTGACCTGCCATTGTTTGCCTTCCTGAAATGAAGGAAGCCATATCCAGCCCAGGGAAAATTCTTACTTGAGACAATGGGATGCTTCAATTTCATCTTTACCACCCTCAAAGGCTCCTTTTGATTAAACCCTTTTTAGGAGAGCACAGATAAGGGGATAAGTAAGTCCAGGGCACCTTGAGAGACCAAACTTCAGAGAAATGTGATAGTGCTGATGCCTTTTTGGGGCTACCTAAAACAGAGGCCAGACAAAATTAATAGACTAAAAAGTGTTGAATATATTTGTTGAAGGGCCTACAGGTGCATTTAGTGCAGATGAAGCCTCCCCAGGGGCTACACCCAAAATGGACACTGGGCCATGGGTTTTCACACTTTTATAAGTTTGGTCCATTTGCACATTGGGGGTTCATCTTCCAATTACAGCTTCAGGTAATGAAGTCATTTACCCCAAGTTTGTTCCTCCCAGCTCGCTTTTGTTTACATTTCTCAGGGCCTGAGGCAGTGAGGTGTCCTTGATTCCCAGGCCCAGAGAGGAATTGTTCTGTCTGACCAAAATGTGAAGACAGCAGCTGACACTCCATATGGATTTGAGAGTTATACACTAAAGAACTGCAGGATTACAAATATATGAAAAATATGAAAGCTAAAATCCGAAGGCATCACTGCAGCCTGAGTGATGGAATCCTTTGCTGCTGTTCTGTTGCTCTGGCTGGTGCACTGACACGCTGAAAAGCCTCTCACTGTTCAGGCCCCTCACACGTACGCACACCACCAGACATGACCGCGGCGATCATCACTCGGTGCTGCCCGCCTCAAAACCCTGAGGATATAAAAAAAAAAAAAAAAATAGCCACAAAAACCTGAGGCTGGTTTATACCCCCAATTCCTGCGGGGTCAGCTCCCAGCAGCGAGGCACAGGCTGTCCTGGTGCTCCGGGTGACACCGGGCATGCAAATCCCAGCAGCTGTGGGCGCAGCAGCTGCAGGCACACGTGTGCTCTGGCTGGGTGTGGGAGGGGGACAGGGGTTTGTCTGTGGCTGCACGGCTTCCCTCCTGGAAATTCTGGGATTGATGACACATCGAGCCCTCTCCAGGAGAGTGGATTGAAAAGAACGAAAGAAAGGCGGAGGGGGGAAAAAAAAAAAAAATTGAAGCAGGTGGGCGGGCTGATGGCTTTTCCTGCAAAGTTTAGGACTTCAAAAGTTAACTTGTAAGCAACTACAGATGCATGGATAAAAGCTGTCTTGGACACTATGCAGCAGCCCTCTCCTTTCCATCAGCATCTCCAACTTGTTGCCTACCTCTGTTGGATTCCCTTGCTGGCCATTAGCTCCGAGTCAGCAGCAGTAGGTAAGGATTTTGTGCTTTTTAATTACTTGATGGTTGTTTGGGGAATAGAGTTCATGTGTATTTGAAACTGAGATGATCTTGTTTACATTTACTTTTGAATGTGGGTTGGAGTGACAGAGGGCTATTATTAGAAAATCTCCAAAATAGGATGGAAGTAAGGTTAAAATAAACAACTACAGTAATGAAGAAGGTCACAGTGAAAGCCAAGCACACTTTCAGCACATGATGTATATTGATCATTACAGGAGGACATTCTCTTCCCTTTGGCACATACTTTTTAACAAAAAAAAAAAAAAAAAAATAAAACCTGTGAAAATTCTTACTTCCTACTAGAAAAAAAAATAAAAGTCAAGTGATTTAGGGAATATACATAACATTTTCCCATAAATGGAATAAATGAAATGAACCATAAAAGAAAAAAAAGGCTTTAAAATAACATTCTATTCCTCTAGGAAAGAATTATATACACCATATATCAGAGGAACATTATAGATTAGTTAATTACACATATAATAATCATACACAGCCCTAAAGCCTCTGGCAATAAAAAGTTCTGGAGTAATTTCTCTACTACTGTACACATTAAATGTGAGTCTTGTTTCACTCTAGCAGAGAGTTCGAAGGGGACATAGATTTTACATATGTGGCTTGTTTACACAGCTTTATTAATTGTACACAGAAATACATTGAGAGTCATGTTAGACATTATTCAGCTAGTGAAAACTGGGTTAATAAAAGAAACTGAGAAAAGCAAAGAGCGTAGTGCTGTGAGTGATTATGGATTCAGCTTTGGCAAATTCTGCAGAGGCAGCCCCCCCTTAAAGGAAATGTGTTGTAATATTTTAGAAAATTTAATTCCAGTAGAGTCCCAACTGGTCTGAACAGTGACTGTCAGCCAGCACTCATTAGCTCTATGAAGATAAAACAATTTAGAGCCCTCCTCACTTGAATATCAAAGGGTCACACAGAAAGTTTTGCAGGACTGAACACAAAGCAAATGACCTTATCGCCTTTATCTTCAAACAATGCCTTTAATTTCTGAAACCTTTTGAAGGGTTGCCAGTTTTCTGGAGTGTAGCAGCTACTTATCTGATAGAACAAGCTTTTCATCAGGGGAAACGACCTTTTAACTCCTAGTAACTAAGTAACTGTATTTGCCACTGTATTTTTCCTACTGCAGGTAATATATATGGACATACTTATTAAACTGAGAACACAAAGGAATTAAGTATTGTGCTGTTTCTTAGGTGATGCAGAAGGATACCTTAGGCTTGTGGTTTTTTTGGTTTTTTTTTCATAGAGTGAACTTGAAGTAAATGAAACTGCCCAAAAAGTTTCCATTCTGACAGATCGTGTTGTGACATTACAAGGATATTAACAGAGCTGTTTACTTTTGTACTCTAACAAACCTACCAATCCCATAAGAATTTCATGGTGAATAAGAAAGATCTGACCAAAAAGGTCTTCACAGATGCTTCATTGAAAGAGAGAAGATGAAAAAGTAATTTAAAGACCAAGGAAGAACATCATCTTCTGCTCTTACTTTATGTAATGAAGCTCCCTGTGACTGAGTGAATTCTCAATATTTGGGGTTTTTACATTATTTCCCATGACTGAGAAGCACAAAAAGGTTACCAACAACACCCGTAGCTGCTGTCTATTACAGGACTAAGTAAAGCATCAGGGACAAAAGCAACACAGTGAATCATAGATGTGGGAGGGCTGACACAACACAGAGCTTGTCTGTTCTGGGATGAAATTCTGTAAATAAGTCAATCAAGAGAAGAAGACAATAGATCTTTTTACAGTGGTATCTTACAGAAAAAACATTTATCTTAAAATAGTTGATTGTAACACCACCAGCAGAAAGGAATTTCTCCCCATCCCCTCTGGAGCCTTTTCATAATGTACAGCTGAGAAAGTTTTTAATTTGGATATGAGTTTCCTGCAGAGGTACCCTTGAAGCTCCCGAAATCCACTGGGGCTTCACTGCAAGGTGTTACATATGTAATAAACTCAGAGTTAATTGTTTCCAAGCTTACTCCAGTGCATTTCCCTCAACTCTGAAACACCTGAGGAAAAATTTGAGCATATCCAGAGGTGAAGGAAGAGAGGAGAGGATGGTGTCAGAGGAAGGTAAAGTGCCTACAGCCAGCATGGAAAGATGATGTGTTTTCCGGTGACCCAAGTGGTCTATTGATTTAAGAAAGTAAATGGAAATAGTCTAGAATGGCAAAAACCACTCAGTATGTCTTGTAATTATATAAGCCCATGTCTTGCTTTGTACAGAAGAGTGAAATAAAAATCAGAGTATCTGATTTGCTCTGTGTTCTACCCACAAGCAACCCATGATTTCACTGTGAGCTTCTGCTGTAAAACCTGAGTGCCATGGACTGTCCATCCTGGAAACAAAAATCTGCTGGAGCTGAGAGAGCATTTCCCCATGAGTACCTTTAAAGGAACTAATCAAACTATTCAGGACTTCTCCCACCTGCTTCAAGTATCTGCCAGGGATGGCAAACTCTCCCCTCCCTTGGTCAGGCTCAAACATTCCAGGGCTTCTTCCACCCTCTGTGGAACAGGGGTGTGACCACCCCAGGGAATCCCCAGGATCTGAAATCCCAGGCCTGGAAACAGCTTACAGGGATCAAGCTCTCAGGCCATGAGTGGGTTTGGTCAGACCATTCCTGTGCTCTGGAAATAACACTGGGATTAATCTGGCTCCGTGGTTTAGCTCTGTGGGAAGCGCCGCGGGCGTTTACAAACAAACAATAACCCACGGAATGCTTTCCTATGGAAGCAGAGCCAAGACTCCTGGCCATGCCAAAGAAATAAAGGGAGAGGAACAACCTTTACAGTATGCTTCTCTCCCTACATTACTTTTAATGTTAATCATCAAAAGTCATTTGCAGGCTAATATTTTATTTCCCTCTTATTAAATCAATATCAAGTACCAATTAACAGTTTGGGTTGGAAGGGACCTTAAAGATCACCAAGTTCCAACACTCCTGCCATAGGCAGGGTTGCCACCCACCAGACCAGGCCCAAATTAAGCCAGTTTGTATCTTTTAAACTAAGATTGAAATCTGGATTTATCTGACTTTGTGCTGTCAAAGGGAAGCAGGGGCTGTACAATGATTTCTGCTTGCTGATAACTTTTTTGTTCCACTCCTTTTTACCTGAAGTACAAGGGCCGCACTACTTCTGGGAAATTTCATTCATAAGGAAGGAAAAATTGGGCACTGTTGCAGACCAGGGGTGAGGGAACCTCTGTCACCTTAGTTTTTGACTCTCCTGACCTGTACTGGTTTGTCATTATTGGATTTTAGGACTTTGGAATTTTTAGAGAAATAATTTTTTGCTCAAGCATTTGCCTTTTAATCCCCTGATGAAAATTAAATGATTGTTTTCAAAGTTACACAGGCTTAAAGATATGTTTGGTGTGAGAGGGCTGCCCTTCAGCTGCATCTCCCAAGCATTTGCCAATTTCCCATTGGCCTGCCAAACATGTTCAAACCCCTTAACAGCTATTTACTACTCTGCACTGTGCTAAAATCGAGAATCAATTTATTAGACACTGCTCATAACAGTATAGGACATTCATGGCCAAAATGTTTCCTTTAATGGTCCAGTTCCTCAAAGTTATTTTGTCTCTGAATGCCAAACCTGAAGAAGTATTGTGCACATCCAGCTTCCCTGGCAATCGATAGGAACCACGAGGAGTTGAGACAAATCAGTGTTTGCTCCTAACCCGACAAGACAGATCGCTGAGCACAGGGAGCCTCATCACTCTGCCTTACTGATGGCCTGGGGACCCAAAGTGGCTCAAGGTCGTCAGGAAAATCCTTTGGTGAGGCCTCAGCAGTCACAGCCCAACCCCATCAGCCCTGGCACGGCTCAGAACTGGCACAAAAGCCAATACAGTAAATTGGAGGGCAATAAAAACGCTCAGCCTCTGGCCAACTTCCCTGAAAAGTCTGAAGTCAAATGGCCACGCACAAACTCAAGGGGATACAAAGTATTTCTGGTAGGTTTTAGTCTGCTTAACATGTTTTAGGTGGCCAATACTTGAAATTCCCCCCAAATTCCCTTTGTTTTAATTTAAAATGATCCATTTACCTTCCAAAATGCTATAAATTCTTTATCATACAGATATAGTAGGTGAGCAGAAGGAAAAGTTGATTCTAAATTAACTTCATGAGAGACAGAATTTATTTTCCAATTGTTCCTAGACCAGTTCTGTAGCCTATTAAAATAATTCAGGCTTTGGAAATGGCTCTTTCCTCTGGATATATTTCCTCCCCTTTTTTTGTGCTGTAGGCTTGCTGCCTCAGAAGGCTGGGAACATTGTGGAAGTACCATTTTGTTGCTTTTTCATTGGGTTTCTACTGCACCTCTTTGAATTTTTTGCTGGGAAAAGTCCCCAAGGCAGCCAGATTGCTGATTTTGTCTAAAAATTTGCTCCCCTGGAAGATTCATACTGACTTTTTTGCTACTTACTACCTGGATGAAGTGTCTTGTCACCTAACAGATGGAAGTTTAGAGCTGGACATTGGCAGTCCACAGCAGAAATGGATATTGTCTTTAACGTGGTTGCCAGCACATTGCTTGTTTAAGGATTTTAAAGCTTTTTTCAAAGTAGTATATTTTACCTTCAGTTATGACCTTTGTTAATGTCACTGTGGCAGCTACATTATGTGTTTTGCCTCAGGTAGAGATTATTTATGGTGAAATATGAAAAAGACGTGGATTAGATTGAAGAATATTTTTATTTGCCTTTCAAACAGCAATAGAACCATGTGTTAGTGCATGCAATTGTTTGTACAGCTTTTCTGGGAAGAGCTTTGTACATTAAGCTCTTAGGAGATTTACTTAATGAGAGTATGTACTCATTTGCTTCTTTCTGACACATCTTATTTTGATTATTCTGACGTCTATTACTTTGATTGCTGTGTTCACACTGCATGGCATCCATGGGGAGCCACGAGGGAATATTCTACATATTGAAACAGAAAAAAAAAATTGATTGCCTAATATAGCTGAGGGATTGTAGTAGTCTGCTCCGCTCCTTTTGCTGGTTTTATATTAATTCATTGATTGAGAACAAGTTTGCGTATTTTGCTTATTCCCCTATTTTATTTTATTTTTTTTTCTATGAAGCAGCTTCCAAAAGCTGGATAGCAAATTATCTGCCTACCACAATAATGTAATGCATCTCCTGTGGTAGCTGAAGTGTTTTACAACTCAGCTGTCCCTTGGCAGCTTTGTGTGCTGACTGTTCCACTAAATGCCCCCTCCTGCAGTATTTGCTAATCATTTCAGTAGCCACTGCACTTCCCCAAACTGGTGCATGCCCCAACTTTTCCTCTTCCTCACGCTAATAAGAGGAATAACATCCCCCAGCAAAATAAATCTAGAGGATGATACAAAGACAAGAGGGTTCTCAGAAGTTCCTGAATGATTTAATGCTAATGATTTTAATGAAAATATGAAAAATAATTTGGGATCTGAACTAGACAATTCCTTTACAGGAAGGGACCTATCTTATGTCAACACTTTCTTCCTTCTCATCTCCATTTGAAATTGTATTTTGCTGATGTTTGACCATCATGCAAACTTTTAATGGAATTTTATCTCCCTGATTTACTGAAGGTCTATATGTAGAGCAAAGGAAGGTAAAATTCAATCAGTGGCTTATTTAACACCTAAGCTAATTTTTTTTAATTCATAACTTAAAAATTTTCTTAGAATTAGCTTTATTAGACTCCACTGCATCCATCAGATGTGTTATTTGTTGAACTGGTCTGGGTGCCAAAACAGACCAATTCACAAAAATGATTCAGACATGACTGTAATCTTCTGTGTCCCTTTCCTCCAATTATTTACTTTATAATCAACCATGGACCTGCTATAAAACTAGTTGTCTGTGACTGAGCCTCCCTCAACAGCACAGCACAGATACTTTGATTCACTCAGGCTGACTTTTCATCAGCTCTGTTCTTTTCTTAATGGACTAGAGGAAAAAAAAATATAAAAATTCACAGAGCCACTTGCTCTGTTTTTCTATTAGATGTTAAGATTAAAGCTAGCAACAAAGACATAAACAGGATGAAATCTAATTAATTCCTTGGTTTTCTTTTGCAAGAAATAGAAGGCAAATTAAGAGAAGGCTATTTCCTACCCCACTGTGCCTGCAACTCCCTCTTCAAATGCTAAAATACATGGACATTTGATTTTCTGAATGTGTATAAAGCAGAATAAAAGTCAAAGAAATCTATTCTTTTCCCTTAGCTAGCCCAGAACCATCCCTGAAGTTTTTTGCATCAACAGTCTTGTGGGTGCCAGACACCCCCATCCCACAACCTTCCTGAAGGATTTGGGCTTCTTTTCTCCCATATTATCCTTTCAAAGTCTCACTCACAGCTGCTAAATATACAAACCCTCCAGTTTCAGATAAATTTCAGTCTTTTGCCAGTTTTTTCAATTGATCATGCAAGAGAATTTCACTGGGAAAGCTGGAGTGAGTACCTGGCAGCATTCCCAGTCTGGAGCAGAGTTGCATTTGGCTCACCCTCCCCTCCCAGGGTGTGGGTGCCATCACCTGTGGGCTCAGCCTCTGCCCAGGCAGGACTCATTTGTGCCCCTCAGCACAACTCAGAGCAAGGAAGCTCTGGCATTCCCTTAAAGGATCACAGCCAAAGACCACGAGCATGTGGAAGTTCTCAGTGCTGGATGTGGAAGGATGAGGTTTGACTTAACCCCTGTCCCTGGTGTGTGCCCCAAGCACTGATGCGCTTCAGGACAGCTGGATTGGGGCTGCAGGTGATCCCAGCACAACCCATCATCTCCCAGAGGAATTTTACAACTCTTTTCTCCTCTTGACATGATTGCTGCCTTACAGTACAAACAGCTCTGACATAAATCATAAATCCACTACCCGCCCCAGTCCCTCGCTGCTGCTTCGCGTTTCCCCAATAACTGATGTCTTCATCATGAAAATCCCCCACAGTTATTCCTGCTGCTTCCCAACATCTCTATCCACAAAGATCTCTTCTTCTGTTTGCTATTACCTCTACTCTGCATGGGTGTGGTGACACTTTCTCTCATTAATACACCTCTGACAAGTTATCCATCAGCTGTTTCCAAACAACTTCATCCTCTGTCTTAGATCTGAGATTGCAGCTTTCCTCCTGAGGATACCAGCACCCCCATTAAGTGCTGGAATGATGTGAGGGGACCTGGAGAGCTGTCCTTGGTCAGCCCCACACAGCTCCCAAGGACCCTGGCACAGAAACACTCACAAGGGCAAAAAAAATGTGTTGGAAGAAGGCAGAAGCTTCTTCCCCCCTCAGAAAAGCTGGAGGCAGAGACTCTAAATATCTGTATATATGATGATTATTTGGAAAACAATCACCTCTGGAAATAAAAAATCAGGGGATTGTGGTAGCATCAGGCTTCATTTTTTTTAAGACCCTTAGCAGACAATTTAATGTTGTTCTCAATGGGGCTAAACTGAGTATGAAACTAAAACACTACAGTCCTGAAAAAGGCAGCACAGGTGGCTGTGTGGGGAGCTAAGCACTGGAAACATCCCTTTGGCTACCACAGTTATCCCTGCTTCATGCAATTGTCACAGCAATTAGTGCTGCAGAAATGCTGTGGGAAAATCTATGGTGACAAAAAATAAACCTCACAAATCTGCCCATTAGAGGGGGTTTTGCCTCTGAATTCCTTCACTGCTGATACAGCCCAGCCCCTCACTGTGCTTATCTGTAGAAAAGCTATATGTCTTCCCAAAGATATCCTATTTTAGCATGAGTAACCACTGCCGATCCACACAGAAAGGCTTTCTTCTGTCTGATTGCTTCCACAACTGCAAACATTTAAACATTTTAAAACTTTTCCACTGAGACATAAGTAGGAAAAGCCAAAGTGTTAACTGATAGTTTGATCTTGTGGTAATCACTGACAGGAAAGATGTTTTAGGGTACAGGAACTGGATCAATCTCTTCTGTCACAGACAGGTGCCCTCAGAACTGCTCCATCGATTATGCCAGAGAGAATCTCTTATCTGAACTGCTTCACTTTCTATTAGTAATTAAATGCATCTTGAAATGAGAGCTTTGCTGTCAGTCTCCCATGTGCTCAGTAAAGGTATAAATACCTGTGATGGACAGCAGCTTCAACCATTGTATGGCATAATGGATATATGCTATTTATATATAAAAAAATAATAATAAAGCAATTCCAGCACAGTTAAATGAGTAGACAGACTACTCATCAATTGATCAATACATGTTATTTTGGTCAAAACCTTATGCCCAAGTGCATGAGCCTTCAAATTCTTCCTAACATGAAATCTTCACCAACAACGAAATTTGCATTCAAATTTCTGTGAACAGTTTCATTAACAGCATGTAAAATAAACAACACTTAAAATTCCTGACCAGCTCTAACCAAAACATACTTCTTTTCTTTTTTAGAAGAATGAACAAGCTAAATAAAAGGGGCAATAAATTTCAATATTAGTAATGATACTTGTTTGTGAGTCCCCAACAGTCCAGAAAGAAGTGATTTATGTTCATTTGTGCTTGGGAAGCAATGTTTTAACACACCAAATTTCAACTTCTTTTTTTAATCAAAGGTGCTTTTCTGCCAAAAGAAAGCCATTGAGTAATCCTGTGTCCCCTATTGTTTTATGCTTAAGGGAAGGCATAAGGCAATTAGATATTTTGCATAAAGAAAAACAGATAAAGTGAAATTAATTTCTACTTTACAAAGAGCATCATTTTGATTAAGGCATGGGATTCCTTAATTTGGGAGGTTCTGGAAGGGTTCTGGGGTAGGGGCAGCAGGCACCCACTGATACACAGCAGACAGGGATATTTTGGAGCAAACTCTGTGTGAAGGGCTGGGGGATCTTGGGTTATTTGTGCCATGAGCTGAAATATGACATCCTAAGAACCCTCATAACTTAAATAATATTTCAGCCGGTAAGATAAGCTTGGGAACACCCGTTCTTTAATTTCTGAGGCTCTGAGCAAGGGACTGGCAATATATTCCCTGCATCCAGAGTGGGCAGCTGTGGATTACAGAGGCTGCTCTTGATCTTGCTCTTTATTCATATCCAATAACTTCTTCAAGGCCACGAGCTTATTCCTGCTCTTTAAAGCCACCTTCATTTCCTAAAGTGTTGCCTAGCACTAAAGTGCTCTGTTAAGCTGCTGCCATGTTTTTCCATTCTGTTAGAAATTATTGTCCTATATAGTTTGATTTTAAGAGTGCATTCTGGCATCCATTTGGGGAAAAGGCACTACGTAAAAGCAAAATCAATTTGAGGGACAGTTATATTTCCGGAGCTTTTTCATTAGCTGTAAAATAGATACATTCGAGGAGGGAGGAGGAAAGAATGTCATTTCTACCCAAACTGAAGGAGGACAAGACAAAGCGTGGGAGAACTTGCATAAATGTTCACTGAGGGGAGCACAGAGTGTGCAGCTTTCTCTGGGCAGATCTCTGTTCTCAGCACATCCCAACACCCCTAAGGACACTGGCCTCTCCTGTGACAGGCATCAACCAATTGGAAAAATGCAGAAATTGATGTATTTTAAAAAGAGATTGATCTCTTGACCTGTTCTTAATTTTTGTTCAAGCCAAATTACCACTGGCTGGATATTCAGTGCCTTTATTCAGCACTAAGAATTTGGCTTGGCCTCATTTTATTGTTCTTTCCTTCATTCTTTTGCAAAACCCCACTGAACTCCACCCATGTTACCTTTGCTCTTTTCTCCCAAAATATCCTGAAAGATCCATGTTTCTACCTGAGCAGACTGTCCTTGGAAAAAGTCCTCACCACCTCATGTGATATATTTTCTAAGATTTGCAAGCAAAGAGCTGGAACAAATTCTGAAAAGCTGTAATCTGTATTCCTACAATTTTGAATTTAAAGATATTGCAGTAAGTTTTTATCAGAGTCAAATCATTGAGGCTTTCTTAAAGCCCAGCTGAAAAATTAAAATTCAGACTGCTAAATTAGCCAGTACTCTGACACAGGTCACCAAACCAGAAAGGTTTATCTTATATATATCTTATAAATATCTTATAAAGGTTATCAAATACATCTTATTTTAGCTTGGAGTAAAATTTCAAATCATGGTGTGTGTACAGTATCAGCATGCAATTATGGGAGTGAGGAATTGCACACAAGCCTTTTGTTTTTTGTTTTTTTTCTCTTTTTTTTTTAATACAGGCATTCTATAATGGCATTTTCATTAGCAGGAAATACCTGTTGTCTGTAGAAAAATAATTTGCCTTGCTTTTTGAAAACCAAATTACCCTCTCTAAAAGATTAGCTGAAAAACACTGTATAAATTCATAAGCATTCCAGGTTAAAGAACAAAGTTTTGCTTCTTTCTGGTGACCCCTAGTGATGCATTCTGTGAGAGAGAGTTCAAGAGTAAACCCAACATGTTATTTATTCCTGAAATGCAGATAAGGCATCTGGAAGATTTTATCTGTGTGATTTTGCCACTAGTCCATAATTCAGGGAACTGGAAAATAAAGGCCCAGAAAACTTATCTGTGTGTGATTGTTGATTTGAAACCCAAGTGAAGATGTGCAGGAACATGAGCTGGCACCAAGCAGCAGAGCAGCATTTGTAGGACAGCCACTGCCTAAAATCCCTCTCTTGGGTTTCAGGTACCCCTTTCATGGTGTGTTTATCATCAAGAAGTTTTATATATGTCTCCCCATATTTGCCTCATGATCTCAGTGTTGTTTAAAGAAAATCCCATCCTGTTCTGGCTCCTCTCAGGGCTCTCAGCGAGGCAAGATAACAAAGCAAACAAGAATTGGGCAGCAAGATGGGAGGAAAAGCAGCTGTTGAGTAGGATTCCATTTTTATTTTCACAGATATCTGACACAGAGATCAAAACTTATTTCCAACATGTTTCATGAGGGTGCATCAGAAGGATGTCTCTGTCCCTGTTTGCCCAGCCATTGTGTTCCATAGCTGAGATGAGCACATGAACCCAGCAGGAGCAGGAGCTCTGTGCCGTGCTCCAGGGAAAGGCTGGATGGGAGAGCAGGAGCCCCCAGCCAGCCCTGCCCTGCTCCTGCAGCCTCACACCATGGCCCAGACCAGTAAGAGACATCCCCCAGTCATTCTGCCCGAGCCAAGGGCTGTGAGAGGAGCTTGAGCAGAAGGTTTTGGAGCTGTTGTGCCTCCTATCCCTGTCCAGGGACTCTGCTGCCTTCCTGCCCATCCCAGCTGCTGTCCTCCAGCTCCTGCTCGGTCTTTTCCTTGGACATTTTATCTCTCTCAGAACCCTTGTTCCAGGGGAAAAGGGTAGGAAAGCATTTCTTGCTTCATCTCTAAACATAGCAACAAGGCAGAACTTTACATTTTTAGTATTATTCTAATGCTAATTCATCATTTAGTTCTGTTGCATGTCTCTATGCCCTGGTCAAACAATGGAGTCTCAGTTTGATGTCAAATAAAAATAGAAGAGTGTGTGTCTAATTTTAAACTCCTGTTATTTAGCATGCAATACCGTGTTAATTTAAGGCTGTTGGTCCTGTCCAGCTCCACTGATTTTCACTGGGAACAGAACAGCTAACAGTGAACAGGGTTTGGCTCATTTTTTCGTTGTAACAGCTGTTCTCAAACTCATTTTCATTAAAAAATAATTGAGACCAGCCTTACATGTCACAGATTCCCCTTTGCATAGTTTTACATTTTTTTCTCCTAAATCAAACTATTGAAAAAATAACATTCATCATCTTAATATTTGTATTACTAATGCAAAGGAAGGCAAGAAAATTCCCCTTCTGTTTTTATAGCAGAAAATTTATTGCAGCTTGCCAGGATCTGGAGTGATTAAGTCATATTAAAGACATTTCTGTCTTCTGAAGTTTTATATTTGGTTAAAGAACACGTTTTGATTTTGTATGTGACAATATTTCTTCACTGTAATACAAATATTTCTGTCCTTCCCCAATGGGTCACAATGAAGTCAATAAAATATGCACAGAAGAAATGCAAGCAGCATTTGGCTCAATATAAAGATTGATAATGTAACCACCTAAAAAAAGTACTTTTTATCATCATAAGTCTCTCCTGGTTTTTTATAGTTTTCAGTGAGCAAAACAATCCATCATACTTGAACTTCATACACGTTCCTGGAGCCAACATTTAGTACAAGTCAATTTTTAATTATGATATTTTTATAAAACCTACCATTTATTTCCTGACTTTGTAAAACACTTTAAACAGCAAGTCATCGATATAAATTATGCAGATCTCGAGGGACCCCAAATTCATTAATCTGACTGGATTTCCCAGCAAAGCAGAATACAACACAAGTGCCTGGCTCTGCCTCTGACACCCCAGAGCAGCAAGGATGGGTACAGCAATGAGGCACAGTGGGAAATCACCACTTTGCTTTACAGCAGTGCCATTTTTAACCTTTTAAATAAAGTTCCCATTATGCTTAGAATACCTGTTGCACTCTCACTTTTAGGGCTAAAGGAAAATGACTCTTTTAACCATGGAAGGAGTACAAAGGTTCTCATCCACAGTACTGCACAAAGAGCGATGAGCCCCTACTCCGGAACGCTGAGCTTTACAGCCAGCCTGCCCATGAACTTGTGGCTGTCCCATTCCTGCAGAAAACCACAGCCAGCCCTGTTGGCAGCAGAAGGAGATCTGCCCAGGAGGGCTGGGAGCAGCAGCAGCCCTTTGGGAGCAGCAGCCTCGTGCTTCTTTCCCCCCTGATTTTCTGCTCTGAAGGGAAACCAAAAATGTCTCTCGTGCCAAACCCCTTCCCCATGGCCTTTTGCTGCTACAACCCAGAGGCTGCAGAGCTGCTAGGATGGTCTTTCCCCCAATCTGTGTGAAGCACAAACTCTCTTTTCTCCTTCCCATCTCCTGTTGCTGCTCCCTTCCCAGGGTCCCCCAGCCGGGGACTCGGGCAGCCTGCAAGGCGATCTCGCCTCTCTAACCCAGCACCTGCTCCTCTTGCTTAAACCTCCTCTCTGTGCCTCCTTTAAAATCTTTTTTTTTGTTTGTTTGTTTTCCAGCTGTTCCCTCTTTTGGTGGCCACCTCAGTCCTCTCCAGCCCTATCTCTTTAGGCACAGCTGTGCTGGCTCCATCCCTTCCTTTGTGTGCATGGACATGGCCTGCATTGAATCCTTCTGGAGCTGATGCTGCTAAAGCAGCACTGAACTGTGGAAAGGACAAGAACACAGCACAGGGATGAGTGAGGATAAGTTTTGCTCAAGCACAGGAGAGAGAATTGCAGGATTTAGCCTGTGTTCTTTAATAAAATGAGTAATTTGTGTGTCTCTATTTTTTTCTTTCCAAAGTAGGATGTGGTTATTGTCTGGGTCTCAGTCTGCATGAACTGACATCACCCAAGCTCCTGTAGACCAAAGAGAAGAGGAGCTGTTAGAAGGCAAAGCATCCTGGCTGTTAACCCTTTCCTGCTTCTCTTCTTTCAGTGCCTTTTCTTTCACTTTGTGAAAGTCTGTGCAGGAGACCAGCAGGTGAGAGGGAGCAACTGCAGCATCTGAGGATGTTTGCTAAAATGTAGTTGTAGGGTAGAGCACGATGGCTTAAAAGAAAAAAACTCCAGTGGCTTTTTAACCTTTCCTAGGGGACAATTCCCACACACTCCATTCTTTTTTCAGTGCTTGAAACACTTTCTCTCCCTATTTACAGAGTAAGATATACAGTCTGTGCTTCAGTTCATATTTTCCGAACTTCAGATGCTCTTCCCCATATTCAAACAGCTCACAGGCAAATGCATATCCTTATTTATACTTCTTCTATTAACCCAGTTACGTGGTGACTATAAAATTCCATAATAAGAAATAAGAGCTCTCATTGAGCATTCACAAAGCCCTCCAAAGAGCAGAGGAAGAACAGGCCATAAGCCTCATAAATCCAACTTAATTTATTCATAGTAAGAACGTAAAAATTGGATATTTTTATATTCCAGGATATTTATGATAAGATGGTGAATGTGTAAACCTCTCGCAACAATAATTCGATAACTGATGATAAAATAACAAAATAGATAACAGGTTTCAAAATTCTTGCATCAGAAGAGTGAAATATTGTAAGCAATGACACGATTTGTAAGCATTCAATCAAATCTGCAGTGGGTGAGGGGAAGAACATAATTTCAAAACTTTCAGAGCTCTCTGATCCCCTGATCCAGAATCTTCCAGCTTCACTCCTTCAGGGTCTGCAGTAATATGCAGGTATTTTCCTTTCATTAAAAATACCCAAGTAACCTGGGGGTACAGATTCTTTGCATCACGCTCATTTTTGGTCTCCAGAAAGTTTTTCAGGCATTATATCCATAAGAGAAAGGGGGTGGTAGGAGAGACCTGTCTGTCCAGTCAGTGTGCCTGGGGACATCTCTGGTTTCTTGCCTGCCACACAGAGGACTTGTTTTGGTCACACCCATTTTCAGAGAGAGAAAAGAGAGGATTTGGCAAATGCCACCACACAGAGCTGCCTCAGAGACAGGGTAGAAGCCCCTCCTGAACCAACCATGCCATGGCTCAGTTCGAGTCCCCTGCTGTAGAGGCAAGGGACAAATCAATCGTGGGAAAAATATATTTTGCTCAAATCACTTAGATCTTTACCTTTCAAAGGAAAGAAATTCCTTCTTTTCCACCTCAAATTTCAAATATAACATCAAATATGTTCACAGATGTTGCTCTTAAAGCAGATGTTTTCACAACATTCTCCCTTACCCCAAGTTCCCCTCCCTGCTGTGCACATATCAGCAACACAAAACTCATCCTCGTTTTCCCTTTTGCTAGGCTAAGCAAATTAATTTCAACCTATACTTTAAAAGCAAGCTCTTCATTCTCCTGATTATCCTAATAGCCTTTCCCACTGCTTGTGCAAATCAGAACAAGCAGGCAAGGATCCAAATGAGCTCTGTACAGTGGCAGTAATTTAACTGTTGCTCTACTGTATTTCCAGCACTGAAAGCAGCTTTTCACATTGCAGTGGAAATATTCACCTTGTGATCAGATAGTATATCCCTTTTTTATTGACCCAATTCTATTGTTAATTCTCAGGCTTGCTAATGTACTGCTCTGCCCTGGAAGTGTTCAAGGCTCATTTGTGTGTGTGTAGGACTTTGAAGGGTTTTTGGAGATGATTCTAGATAACTGTGTATGAGACATGTGCCTGCTCAATTCAATGGTATTTGCTAGAGGAAGGAGGGAAATGAATGTGCAGCAACAAGGGAAATTCTGTGACTCAGCTAGAAAGGCAAAAAGCAGGAATCCAGTAAATATCAGTCTTTAAGGATAATAGCTTTCACTGTTCAGCTATTCTTCACAGGTTCCTTATCTAAAGCCTCTGTGGCAATCACTGAGAGAGAGAATTCAACCCACTGAGCCTCATAGGAGAAAAGGATGTACACTCTGGGCCCACTTTTCAACCACTCAGCAATTATGAATTCTTTTTCTTGATCATTTAAATTAGAAATCAAGCAAACAGGACTTCCCTACCTGCAAGCAAGGTTCTGATTTACAGTATTTCTGCTTATAGAACCAGTTTCTCCCTTTTGAGAATGTTCAAGTACATGTCAAGGTCAGTTTTCTGTCAGGGGCCAACAATGCAAAATTTGTGCTTGCATAATTTTGTGTGATTATGAAATCCTCTCGCTGCTCTCAGAAACTGCAGCACAAGCAATCATTCCTGCTTTGTTCTTTCCCATTTAAGTGGCTGCGAAACACTCCACGAAATGCAAATGCAGATCCTCCTGCTTCCTGCCTGACAGCAGCTTACAAAACTGATGGAAAATCTCTTCACAGCTCTGCTTTATTTTATTTTTTTTTCCCTCCCCAGGCATCCTGGTGAGTCTATCTTTCTCTAGGAAAGATAAGAATTCCTGCCTGCCTTGTTAAAAGTCAATTTAGGGAGCAACACCCAGCACCACCAAAGCCCTGTGGTTTGCCTGCCTGCACCTCCCAGAAGAAGATGCCATCCACACATGTCACAGGGACCAATCCTACCTTTCCTTCATAATCTAAGAGGGGTTTTATGACAGCAGGAGGTGCTACCTGGGGCTTCAAGCAGCAGAACAATCCCATAGCCCAGATGGCCTTGGAGGCCACCACAATCCCGTGCTGTGCATAAAATACAGAAAAGTCAGACAAAATATAGACATGTTGAAATAAAACACCTTTTTCTAGAGTGAATTAGATAATAATTTGATCCAAGAACTGAAGGAGAAGATTACTTATTGCTGTGTGGTGTCTGCAGAGAGCTACAGTTTCATCTTAATGATGCTCTGGCATTCACACTTCAGTCCTCAGCAAGCACTCACAATTAACATAAAAAGGCTGCTACTTATGCATTAGTTTCTGTATTTGACTTGAAGAGGCAGATGAATAAAACTAAATAAATATGAACTTTTAGACCATGGGACTTAATATGGTTTTGAAAGCAGGCGATGGAAGTTTTAATTGCAGACGGAAAGATTTGGAGATCACTGAGATCGCTTCCATTCGACACTAATGACTGTGGTTTCCCAAATCAAAGCCCAGAATTTACAGCCGGGCTCAGCACCCACTTTGCTTAGATCCTTTTCTACAAGCAGTAATGACCACTAATGAAACAGCCAAAAGCCCAGGTGGCTCTCCTGCAAATGTACATTTCAGAGCCTTGAGACCTGATCCTGCAGCTGCCAGCTTCACCCTGGGAAAGCCATTAGCAGCTGGCTCCATGTCTAGGAAAAGAAAATGAAATATGTTGCATTTTCACAGCCATCAATCAGCAGATGCAGTGCCAGAAAAGCTCCATAATGATGTAGATATCACCAGCTGACTTTGCAAAAAAGAAAAAAAATAATAAAGTACTTTTCAGGGGAAAACATATGTAAAAAGAACCCTGACAACAGATGATCTCAGAGCATATTTGTGTGTGTGGTGCCTTCCTGGTTTAGCCAGGAGAGGATTGAGGTCAGAAAACACCTCCCCAGCCAGAGGACAGCGCTCACCCTGCTCCCCAAGGGTGGCAGGAGGAGGAGGAGGGAACATTTCTCCTCAGCCCCTTGGTACCACTGGAGCCATGGCAGGGGGCTCGGCCCCAACCTCACATGATTAAATAAATGTCTTTTCCTGTCCCACTGAGCTTTCTATTATTCTGTGGAGAAGAAAGTTCTGAGAGCAGAAGACCTTAAAATGAAAAAAAGATGGAACTTTAGAGTTGCGCAGTGATGCAAATAAGCCCAGAAATAAATTTTTTAAAAAATAAAAAAAATCAATGAATAAAATGTCACTTTTGGCATTTTATTGGGTTTTCTTTTCCTTAATGTTCTGCAAAATGGCTGAAAATTATCAGCAGCATCACTGTTCCTAAGTGTTGTATTTCCAAATGTTTTTACGCTTTTACCCCTTTTTATTATCTTTACTGTTTTCCTGAGAGAGACGCTGAAATGCCTGGCATGACTCATGCTGTGAGCAATCCTTCTGTGAGAACTGAATGAAAACAGGCTGATAACAAGGGTGATTTCATTAAAAAGAGCTCAGCCCGGTGACTGGTTACCCGGGATGTTATTGAAATTATGCATGCAGAACTCCAGCTCTGTCATATTGGTTTAGCTCAAGCTTTCCGTGGCACAGAGGAAAGTACCTTTGTCAGTTCAGTGGAGAAAGGTTGGAGATGATTGAGGTAAAACAGCAGGAGGAGACCAATATGATTAAGTCACACAGCCAACTGCCCATGTATAACACAGTAACGGAGGGGAAAGTAGAGGGCAAACTAAAATTAAGTCAAAAGGACACAGGAGACAAAAGGCTACACATACAGGATATGGAGAAGATGCACAGTGAGCTGATTTGTACAACAGGCAGAGTGCAGAATTGTCATGCCCTGTATTCAGATATTTCCTGTTAATATTGATGGGAGCTCTGTACTAACTAGTGCTGGAATGAAGTCTGTTTAGTGAACATGCTTAGAGAGAGGCATGTTTAATTAATTTTACAGTCATGAGCAGAAAGGTCAGATGACAGTCTGTGAGTAAAATCCCCAGCAGCCAGACTGGACAAGAGGATAAAAAAAAAGTACAAGGGAAAAAAAAAAAAAAGTATTTGAGAGGAAAACAAGGTCAAGTCTGGACTGACTCTGGTGGTTGTTCACACCTCTTCAGCAGAAAATAAAGTCTTAATTTTGCTGCAGGTCAGCAGGTAAGAAGAGCCTTATTGCAGGAAACCCTGGTCACTTCAGAGACAACACAGCCCACTGGAATTGTTTCCCTCTGGTTAGAAGGGTGTAGACACGAGTCACAGAAGAGGTGCTCACATGAGATGTGGGACAAGCAGGGTTCCAGCCCTGGGGACAGCAGCACTGCCCGCTGCAATCAGTCCCAGCACACACCACAGCACTGGAAATGTCTGCAAATGTTCCCTAAGGGTATATTTATCACTCTGTCCTTTTCCAGCAGATAAGGAGCTATGAAAAGATGGAACAGTGACAGACACAAGGTACAGCCCCAGGCAGGAGGGAAAGCCCCAACTCCTCCCAAGGCAAGGGAGCACTCAGTGCCCTGAAGGACCTGACAGGACACCACCAGGGCAGAGCAAATATTTCCATCCATCAGCAGAGGAAGTCACGGTGGGAAGTGCTCACCAGGCAGGAAAGCCCAAAGTGCAGCTGTTTGTTCCTCTGCAATTTACTCCTCGAGCCTGTAAATCGTGACCCAGCCCCTGTGGCATCACCATGCCCTGATTCCCTGCAGGACTGGTGCTCCCTGCAGCTCCCAGGAGTGATGACACCCCACTGCAGAGCAGTCAGCCACTATTTCATGTCACTCTTGTTGTGAGCACGTGGCTTTAATGCATGCTCTGCTCAAAGTAGCAAAACCCATCTTGGAAATGCCATTTATTTCCAGAAGGGATTTTTTTCTTTATTATACTAACTGGGTACCTAATTTTCAGTAGTTAATTTACTTTCATCACCTTCATAGGGTGAATGTAAAATAATATCAGTGTTAAAGGTAAAGGAAAGTAGTGCAGATCCATTAACAGGGAAGAAGAGCAGGTAATATAAAGGGAACATAAATGCATTCAAAATCTTTTTTGCTTCATTTTTCTCAGAGACCTTTCATTACAATCAGATATTTAGCAGTTTATTTCAAGACCTTAATAAGAACACAAGGCACAATAAAGAGAGAAAGAACTAAAAATGGGCATACCACCATGAGTAAAAACCAAATCATTAGAAGCAAAAGTTGCCTTCAGAAATGAACGCAGAACTTCTGACATCCAAAGGGCAAAAACAGAGACAAAAATTCAGTGCTTAACAAGAAAAAGTGAAAAAAAGTATGGTTTGAGGTGCTACAAACCAGCCAGACTGCCTTCCATGCAGGTTCCTAATGATTTGCAACTTGCAGAGTTATTAGGAAAAATTAAGAATGGAATTTGTTACTGAGCTTAGTGCACAGAAAACACAGCGACTCATTAGACCTGTGCTCATGGATTGGAGAGGCCACAGCTGGACTACTGTGCTAATTTTAATCATCCTACTGAAATAAAGCTGGACAAATTAGAGTTCAGTTCAGAAAGTGAGCGGCAATGCTAACAAGGGACCTGGGAAATGTGACCTGAAAGGAAAGTGAAAAGGAAATAGGCTTACCTTAGAGAAGGGAGCACAGGAAGGGGCTGTGTTTATTCTTCTTACATGTGAAGCAGAGAGGCAAGAGCTGGCTACTCCTCACAGCCACAGATCGTGGAGAAGGAGGGAGACCAGCCTGAGCAGGGCTGGAAAAGGGTCAGCAAGGATTTAAATGGTGAGACACTTTGTCTGGGAGATCATTGCACACAAAAGTGCCTTCATCTGGGACTAGGAGGAGGACAGGCAAACCCTACAGGTGCATGGCTTAACAACCTTAAATCCTCCCTCAGAAAACAGGGAAATAAGGAAAAAGCTGGTGTGGATTATGAAGAGCCAGTTGCACCATGTGAGCCAATTCTCTTCTCTTACAGCATTACTGGTCAGTAGGAGGCAAGTGTGAGGTGTGGGGTATCCTGCCTTCACCAACTTCTCCAGGACAACAATTTTTGTTGCAGAGCCAGGGAAATGGGGCTGAGTGTGTCCCATCTGCTGAGGTGTCTGTTCCCTGAACCCAGAGCTGCCCAAAGCACAGCCAGGCACACAGCTGCTCTTCCCTTTCAGGAAGAGCACAGAGACCTTTTTTCACTCTTTCACACTGAAATGAAACACATTCTTTTGAAATGTTTAGTAAAAGCAAAGAAAAGAGCAAAAAGGCAAAGAAAGAGAGAGAAAGGGAGAAATATCCTCTTCTCCTCTTTCCCCACATCTACAACCCCCTAGTAGCTATCAGCCTGGCAGTGACATTAATTTGGGAAGTTTTGCTCAGGCTGACCCAGAGCAGAGCCCAAGCCCCTCATTTTGTGGTTTCTCATGTGCTTTGATTATGCCAAAGTGCAGAACTTTCTCCCTTTTCTTTTCTCCCTTTTTCCCCTCCAGCAATTCTGTACTAAAAATCACACAACAAGAGCTTCAATGGAGAAACACACCCTGTGAAAATCTCAGCTGTGGCGAGTCAACATTTTCCAACAGAAAATTAAAAGATTTTCATCAGAAAGCTCACAGCCAGCTCCAACATCGAGATTTCAGAGGCAGCTAAGCTTTAAGTGCCTCATATTTCTGCATACCAGGGTCGTCAGTCAGGCACCCAGAAAACAAGGAGCACAGGAGTAATGATCACCTCTGACACAGCTGGAGTGACTTATCCAGCATGACACGGCCCCGTGGCAGCCCCATCCATCACCTCCTCGGGGCAGCATTCCTGGAGTAATTTTTTTCCTCCAAAACATCAATACTAGCTAACATTTTTTAAACACTGTCATCCATTTCAGTCAATCTTATTCTTCATAATTTCAGTTTCTTTCTATTGGGAAATTGGAGTGTATTTCAAAGTGTGAAGTGTCAGGAGAACAACTGCGTCAAGGAACAACATCCTTTCCCTTGCCACTTATATTTGTTTGCTCGAGCAAAATGTACACAGTCACCCCAGCAAGAGATTAACTGTTCTGATGCACCACCACAGCCTGAGCATCTCTCAGACATACTAAAACCTCGACATTCAAAACCTCTGCATGACCAGAAATCAGATTTTTAGTTAGTTTGAGCTTGCTACCCAGCCTTCTGCTGCTTTTTTCTTCCTCCATAACATTGGATCATTTAGATAAAATCTTAATGGTGAAGCTACTGCTTGGCTAGGTTCTCCATGCCATTGCCTTAGTCTGTTTATATGCAATAATCTCCCCAAGAGCTTATACTTTTCACTTTTATCAGCCAAAAAGCATACTGGAATTAACATATAGTACCTGACTCTATTTACTTGCAACTGACTCCAAATACTCAGGGACAAGCTGTTAGCAGGGAGAGAGTAAAACAAGCACAGAAAATCCGTGCCAAGCCCTGACCAGACAAGGGTGTGAACAAGCCCCCCTTGCTGCTGAGCAATAGGGGACTGCCTGGAGTCCTCTCCTCAGAGGGACCTGCAGATATTCCCCAGGGCAGCTCTGGAGGTGCTGAGCAAATGAATTTGTGAGGTGTTTTAGGGAATTTCTGGGAGGTAAATCCTGCTCCAAAGCAACTCTGCTAAAAGCACGCACCCAGCAATTTAGCAGCGCTAAAGTTCACAGAGGTTATCTCATGTGTGACAAATGGGGCTGTGCAAACCCTGGGGTGTTGTGTTGGATGCAGGGGGATTAAATGACCTTCCCCAGTCCTTTCCTGCCCTGTTTGCTTCGACTTTCCATTGCAGTGCCCAAGTGTCCTGTGGTTCCCTGCTCCTGGCTCGGCTTGGACCTCAGGACAGCAGGGACAAGCAGTCTGTCCCCAGAGCATTCCTCTCTTTCTCCTTCTAGCAAGGTTTTACCTTGTAGACAAGGATTTTTCCCCCCTCTCAGTGTAAGAGGTGCTAACTCAGCTGTAGTGTTAATTTTACTGGGCCAGAAGAAGTGATTAATTGGTCTGTTTATTCCTTTTAATCTAGACATTGTTTTTTAACAGGTCCAACTTCTGCTTGATCTGTCAGGATCAACTCTTATTTTAATTATTATAAATATATAATATCTGTATAATATAGTTTTTATACACCTATCTTTTAAAAAGGGTGAAAAACAGTCTCTTCTGCATATTTCATGTGCACACACAGAGTATCACATGTCAGTTCTTTACATCCCACTCTCAGGGGAAAAGAGATTTAGCTTAATGACTATTTGCAGAGGCTTTTGCAAAGAGCTGGACTGTCACTTCTTGTGTAATCACAACCAAAATAACCTGCTGCTGTAAGAAATCTTGGAAAGGACTTTGGTGATGTGAAAATACTGCAAATAATATTTAATCTATATAAAAATCTATGTCATTCTTGGCATATACCCACAAAGTCTATCTCCTAAGAAAAGGTTTCCCTTGAAAGAGGAAAGGTAATTTTTCCTACCTTAGAAGAGGATTTTAAAAGATGGGACACATTCCAAGAATAGGTCTGAGAAGAAAATATGGAGACTACAATCCTATGATCAGAGTGATAATGTTTTTGGTTGCTGATTAAAGAGAAAAATTCCACTTTGATGTGCTCTCTGCAGTCAGGAGTCATAATGAATAAGCAACAAATACCAAGAAATGAGCTTGAGAGCAACACAGAAATTATTTTGTGGCCAGCTGGAGTCAGACCTGCCCTGCATTATCCATGCCAGTGACTGGGACCCCAATGGCAGGTTGGAGTGGCTGCCAACATCAACAAATTTACATTGTGACCATGAAGAATTGCAATCCAAAAGGTCCAAATCTGTAGTAAGAGTAGCTGTCTCTCGGGATGGATGAAGACTGTTGTGCTGTTGAAGAAATATGTAAAAATCTTGCTGGAGTGTCTAGGGGAGGTATTCATTTACATACTTGATCACTACTGCATGGGAGATAAATTGGAATTACACATCCTTGCTTGAGGTGATCTGCATTTTGGACCTGGAATTTTAAAAATTCAGAATTTAAATTAAAAAAACAAAAACCACCAAGAGCTCCTCCTACAAAGCAGCTCATGTGAATGAAGGAAATTGAGATAAGGAAAGCAAAAACAGAGGGATAATCCTCCTTGGAGCAAACCCAACTCTGTGAGCACCCTTGGGCGAGTGTTTTGGGTTAACAGGGGTTAAAATTGTATCAGTGACACTTTTTCCCACATCAGCAAGATCTACCATAATTTCATTTTGAATCTGACAAGCTATTTAGCCTAGAGAAAAAGAGCTATATTTTCGGAAAGTTTAATTTTTTTTTTTTTCCTTTCAATGTCTTTGCAAACAAAATGCCCCAATGCCTCCTGCTTCCAAGATGTTTAATTTTTGGTTGAAGAGGCGTTTAGCTTCAATTTCTATATTATCAATCATCCTTTGTGATTTTAAAGATTATATTTCTCTGGGAAAATGGAAAGATTTTACTTTAGATTGAAAAAAGTAACTTCTCCTCAGCAGACCAGTGAATTGCAAATCATCTACACACTAAATCTTCTGTGTGCTGGAAACATCTGTTCAACAGTTGCCTTCTTTCAAAATTTACAGCAGCACACCACAATAGCCATGTCTTTCTGTCCCTCCTACATGCAATCTTTCACTTTCTGCTTCGCTCCGGGTGCTGGCTCTGCACTTTATTGCAGCGGGAAAATGTAGAACATTAGCATCTGTTAATCCTTTTATACCTCAAGCCTTCACATGTTTGTCCAACTCTGCTTTTCATTGCGCCTTCATGTCTCTGGAATAGTCTCAAAATTCCAGACACAGCAAAATAACCCATGAGTGTATCCTGGCCCTGTGGTGCTGCTGGAAGGCTATTTTAGAATTAAGACAATTCAGTGGTTTAAGCGTGTTTGCTGGATCCCTAGGAGCAAACTTTTACCCCACTTTGCAGGGATTTAGCCATTCAGATGTTATTAATATCAAGCCATGCTGCTGAATCTACAGGTTCTGTGAGGGAATAACCTAGATTTGAGTGCCTTGCTTAGCACCAGACATTTATTTCAGCAAATAATAGAAAGGATGAAATGGAACTTGACTTTAACCTACAGTGTTACTGTGGCATGACAGAGGAGGAATGAGAGGCTAAGGAATATCTAGCAAAGATCTTCACAGTAAATTTGTACCCTGGATTTTCTTCCACACAGCATTTTAAATCCTATGTGGGTTAAAAATAGAATCCAAAAGTAGCCTGAATTGGAAGGGACCCACAAGGATCATTGAGGAAGAGTTGAGATCATCACAGAGATCGTGGTCAAAGGGTAAAAGTTTGCTTAAGTAATATGGGGTGAGAATGAGAGCCCAGCAAGGAGGCAGCAGAACATTTTGGTATTAGACCTGTAAGTTTTCTTCAAGAAATCATGCATTTTATAAACAGAATTGAATATTCAAATTCAAAGACTGGAATCAGCATTGGAAGTTGGCAAAGTTAGAGTGTTCTTACTTATATTGAATAGTTTAAAAATATTATAGAGAAGAGTGGTTTCAGTGGGAGGGACTCTGGCATGAAACAGCCAAAGGTTCAGGCCATTGTCCCAGCACATGGAAGTCATGGTTTGAAGTCAGGGAAGATCAGCCAGCTCCAAATCTGCCCATGAAGCTCAAACCCAGCAGAAAATGTCCCCAAGTCACCCTGCTCCTGTCACCTGCTTTTTTACCTTCTGCTGGTGTTCTGTAGCCTGTGCTCCAAACACAGCCAGTGCCTCTCAGAGCATTTCTGCTCTTTGCAAGCAGCACTTAGACAACTCAGTTCCTCATCAGGGCTACAGAGGGTTGGTTAACAGGCCCCTCGTTTCTGAATGCAAAAGATGAGCATTGTGAGGGATAATAAAAGAGAAGCTGCTCTTGAAGTCACCTGTGGGTAAATGTGAAGGGTGTAAGGGCTGCACAGCAAAGCAGGCACCACCACTCCCCAGTCTGTCACAGGCAAACCCTTTTTGTTCATGGGCTGGCAGGTGAGTTATGCAAACCCTGGGCTTAAAAACTTCATCACATTTCTGTGCTATCCCAACCCACGCTGAAGGTGCAGTGGGAGAGGCAACAGCCACCCTTGCACGTGGAACCACAGCTGGCTCTGCTCTGTTTGCTGTCCACACTGTGGCTTTTAAAGTGGTGTTTGAAGTTTTAAGGGTAACTAAACCTTCTCTGAACTGGGTTAATTGTAGAAAACTATAGAAATATTGATGCCAGGGTTTCCAGGCTATGTGTGCTTGTGCAGGGTATCAGCACATGTCAGACAGGTCTGCCTATACAAAGCCTCTGTTCTCCAGACAGCTCCATGAATAGAATCACAGAACCACAGAATCATCAAGGTTGGAAAAAACCTCTAAGATAATTGAGTCCAGCCTTTGGCCAAACACCACCTTTTTAACTAAACCAGAGCATTGAGTGCCACATCCAGTCAATTCTTGAGCACCTCCAGCGATGGTGACTCCACCACTTTCCCTGGAAAGTCCATTCTAGTGCTTAACAACCTTTTCAGTGAATAAATTTTTCTGATTTCCAGCCTGAACCTGCCCTGGCACAGCTTGAGGTTACGTCCTTTTGTCATAAAACAACTTATAAAACACAACACAGAAATGACCAAAGCCTGACACTCACCAGGCTTCACATAATCAAATTTTACAAGTTTCAGAAGCAACTCAGCAATGACTGCAAATTGCTAAAGAATAAAGTAGCAAATGATAAATTGATTGCCTGCTGTTTCTTTGTGCATTAATTTGTGTTATGGCTTTCCAATGTGAAATTGCTTGACTACATTTTTGCCAATTGTTTTTATTTTTAGCTTAAATTGCAAAAGAAATGACTGTGGTAACCTGAATGCATCAAGTCTAATGAAGAATTGATCAATTGTCATATTGTTTCTGAACACTGGTTTCTGGCCTATCTTCTCAGGATGAAAATTACAGTTATTAGCCAATTACCAACTAAGAATGCAAAACCGAGTCTTGTTTTGATAACAGAAAGATGGAAGAAAACCTGAAATACTGCTTTTCTGCCTATAATCACCTTGTTTACCTAGGGGTGGAGATGCCCAGATAACATTTTCAGTTGAATTATTCCCTAGCAAAAGAACTGAGATCTGGTTGCTTCCTCCTTCAGTTCAGTAATGCTATTTTTTAAACCATGTATTTCACTAAAAGGTGTAACTTTATTTTATAATCTAAAAGCATGTTGTGGCTGTTATCAGGCAAAAAGGAAGTGGAAGAGTAGAATGAAAAGCTCAACATGGAAATGGCTCCATGGAAATAAAAAATTGCTAGGATTCATCTCATCTGGTGAGAAGAAACTGTGCTGCATTGTCAGTATCTGAGGAGGAGAGTGGTTCCCATTGAGAATACTCCATCTGGCAATCTGATTTTCTTTTATTTCCTTTCTAAAGTGCCAGTGCTATACCTCCTGTAAGAAACACTGCGTTGATCATGGTGGAAGAAATCCCCATCCCATTCCAACCCATCCCTGCCTGGGAAACCCTCCCACAGCCTGATCAGCCTGATTGAGGGACATTTCTGCTCATTGCCTCCCTTCTGAGGACACAGACCTCCCCAGCACATTTTTAAGACAGCAGAAGCTTTAAAACACACAAACCTACACCGTGATCAAAGTTAATTCAGTGTAAATGAGAAGAAATCAGTAGGTTTGTCTTCTGCACGGCTGGTCCTGATCAAAGCACAGCTGCCTATAATACACACCATATGGGGCAACAATTGTCTGCTGTTTATTCCTGTTCCTCCCTAATCCCCTGTGTCCCCTGTGAACTGCTGATCTGTACCTGCAGCTCTGGTTGGATGGCCACAGAAAGGCGTCTGGCTTTACATATATATATATATATACACATATATATATACATATATATATATATATATAATTATGGAGATTTTTTTCTTATTATTGTAATTACATCCTAAATGGTTGCACAGGTATCAGTTGTAAATGTGGTGAAGACTCAGCTGATTCCAGCTGAGCTGAATTTTCTTTTACATCAAAAAGCAGCTTATAGCTGAAGGCCTTATAGGCTCCTTAAACCTTGCTATTTTTATTGATGATCCTACTACCCCTGACAAATAAACAGAGATCTGTGGAGCAACCAAAGCAGAGATGACCCTGAACAAAAAAGGAAAATCAGTGCCTGTTAGAACTGGGAACCAAATTCAACTAAATAAAAGTAGCAAATACATTTATCTGGAGGGTTTTGTATACAGGAACTGAGAGAAACTGTTTCGTGGTGTGAACAGGCATTACCAGACCTCTGTCAGGTGCTAGACACACAACCAGGTGTGTGAGATTCCCTGGAATACCATCATGGCTCAGGGAAAACACTGCCTGGAACTGATACAATCCTGTTTCTAGGGGAGGAAGGCACAGATTTATTTTAGGTTTGAAGATACCATGACTATAAACACAGAATCTGTGCCTTCTGAAAATTGAAGAAACAAACAGTGAGGATTGCTGATAAATTTGGATTTTAGAAATCTATTAGGCTTAATGTCACAATTCCACGGTTGGGAGTACACAGCTTTATCTTATCACAGTGGCCAGGCAGGCTGCTGGCTATTTCTAGCTCATGACCTTTTATTTCAATATTTTTTAAATCCATCCAGAGTGCTATAATGCATGAGAAGAACTTTCTGCATCCACAGCAGGAGCTGCTATGTGCTCGAGTCTGTTTCACATCAACTCCAAGTTTCACACAGCAGGCAGGCCACAAGGGGATGAAGGACAGGGTCAAAGGAAACCTAAATTTTGGTGGGATGGAGAGATCCTTCGGTGTTTGTGCAGTAGCTGGGAAGTGGAGCATGTCTGTGTACATAATTGCAGCACTGTAACAAATAAAGCTTTACTCCAAAGGCAAGAGGGAGCGCGGCCATTTATCCTAAATGTCAGAGCCCTGACAGAAAAGCCCATTATAAACACGTGAAGGGCTGAAGCCACAGTTGTGCCAGTGAATGGGATGAATAACAGCAATGAATAATAGCAAAACAATAGCAGGAAAAATTGCCTCTTCACCCTGCATCCATTAAGGGCTAAATCACAGCCGCGGAGCTGGAATTTGGCAGCGCTGAGCCTCCCGCACTCCGAGTGCCCTTATCTGCTCTCCAGCCTCTGCTGCATCCTGGAAGCACTGGCAGCAAGGGAATGGTGACACTGCCCCAAGCATAATATCACCCACATGCAGCACTGCATCGAGGAAGTGCAGGGAAGTGCGGCCAAAATTCAGCATTGTCCATGGGAGCAGTCTGGAAAAATGTGTGGCTCCAGAATGGTAATTAGTGTCGTGGCTGAGGGGTAGGAACAGCTCCAGCTCTCAAGGGGGTAAACCATGGAAATCAAATTTCCATCTGAATAGAGCCCATTGGCTTCTGAAATCAAAACCTGTGAGTTTGTTTTTGCTGCTTCTATTTAGGAGAGCTACATCTGTGACTGTATGCTCAACTGAGATTAGGAGGTAAGAAAGACCCTTTTCCTTTGATATCACTTTTTCATTCTGAGGGATGAGAGCAAAAATAGACCAATCAATAACAATAATTATAATTACCTTTTTATTGATTGCTCAGAAGCCCTTATAGGCATCATCATTAACTTAGAGATAACTTGAGGAAATTTATGAGGTTTTGAATTCTGTTGTGACACAGCAATAGTAAGTGATTTCTATATTCAGATTCTCAGCCTTCCTGGCCCTAGGGCTGAGCCAGAATGAGTGAGGAGGAGACTTGGTCAAATCTAATAGAGCTATTGACACAATTTGGCTTTGCTGATTTTTCTAACTGGCACATTCAATAGATGAGGCTGCATTTTGCAAAGTACTGACTTCACCTGGACTGTACAACTGCTTTATATCCTTGTGATGTTTCCTGTCCTTTTTGTGTCCACCACGTTATCCATGAGCAATTTTCACACTGATGAGAGATGCCAGACAGTGATTCTTGGAGACTGAAACATTTTAAAGGAAAACACTTCTGCTGGACACTTCTTGGCTCATTTACTTCAGCTGGCCATATATATTGTCCCTGAGGATAAAAAATTCTTTCATCTTCTCTATTTATGGAGCACTGCAGAAAGTGCTGTCCATCCCATCTGCTGTGACAGTTCTCTAAACTCCACTGTAACCTGCCAGGAAGCTCCTCAGACTTCACACTCTTCACAGGGACTCTTTCTTTTCACCTATGTGGTCAGCCCATCTTGACACCTCTTCTGGCCCCACATAAAGTGCTTTTCTGCCTGTCTCTGCATCCTCCTGTGTGGGCTGTATACAGCTCATTATTCTGCAAATTATTCAGGGGATACACAAATTGGATGAAAAGTCTCACCTAATCAATTCCTCCTTTTTAAACCACAAGTTAAAAATAGAAATGCAAGGCAAGATAAGAGATACGAGCATGAATAAATAATTGTTTGCTCTGGAACTGAGCGTTGGCCCTTGGTTTGTCAATAGTTTATTGTTTTACTCCACAGAAGAGCAGGATGACGAGTGACCTTGCTCCCAGACAAATGAAATTCAGATGCATGATAAAGCAACACCTTCACATTGTAGGAGGGGTTTTTCTTCTCAGATCTGCCTGTTATTCAGTACAAATAACATGTATTAAATGTCATATTCTTTTCAGCAGGTGCTCAGCCTCTTGCCTCTTCCTGGGTCAGAATTTCTATAATTACATTCATTTTGCACAATGGTTCATTTATCTCTATCAATTTTGCCGTATGAATGCTTTGTGACTTGTTCAAGACCTGGCCATTATGTGTGTGTGGTGTTTGTACAATGGGCTTCCTTATCATTTCAGTTCAGTAGGAGGTTCCTCTCCTTCTGAAATTCCTGAAAATAGCTTTACTTATTAGCTATCAAGGTTTTTAAATACAGTTATTATGTTTTATCTACCAGAGGAGCACTCATGGTTCAAGCATTTTAATGTAGTGATCACTGTCATTCACAACAAATTTCTATCTCTGAATATCATTAAGAATGAAAATTTTTGTCATCAACAGACAGAATAATTGAAGCAAAATCTTTAAAGTATTGGTGAAATAAGTCAGGAACTTTGATCTTTAATAAACTGTCAGGTGTTCCTTAGCTACAGATATCTATTAATAGATGTTTGTTCACCTGGAATGTGCATCCACCTAAAGGAATTTTTAAATGTTGTCAGATCGGTTGGATTCTACTTTTATTTTGAACATGTCTGTGAAGAGCTTGGAAAGAATTTCCCTTTCCCAACATCTGCCTTTCCTTCTCTACATAAACTCTCTTTCAGTGTGTGGTAAACCATAATATGGGGAAGTGATGGCACTGACATGATGAAAGTTTCAGAAACTCTTATCTGAGCTTTTCAACATCACTGAAAGGCAGTCCCTGAGCATGGAAGGCTGGAGATTAAAATGTTTCCTTCTGTTTCTAAAAGAGAAAGAGAAGAAAGGGAACACAACCTTTGTCTGCAATTAATTTGGAGTTATGGCTTATTAGCCTCAGCATTTCAGACTGATTTTTCCAAATGAAAATATTTCATAATTTTCCCATGAAGAGAAAGTCAAACATGCTGGAAAAGGTTCTGTTTCACTGTGGACTGTAAGAAACAAAAAGCAGAAATATGAAAATCTGCCACAGAGGGAGGGACTTGACAAATTTACTGTATGCTATACAAATGTCAAAAATACAAGGACTCATACATAAGTTGATTTATTTTTTTTTTTTCATATATATGTATGTATACATGTATTTGGGGAGGAAACTCCAGATTGTGTTCCCACAATGTGGGAGATGCTGGCGAGAAGGAAATCTGAATGTGGGGACACATCTCTCCTGGTCACAGAGCAATCACAGCCCATCACCAAATGCTGCTGTTGGTTAGCATTGCCTGCATCAGCCACTGGCTTTTCATTCACCCTCCACACAAAAGTTATTTTACAATTTGCCAGCTATTTCCCCAGGCTTTAGAATGCCCTTTAGATATATTGTGTGGCTTTGCCCAAAGCAAACATGCACCTCAGGCTTCTGGACTATATTTCTTTCAGGGTTTCCTGGCTGCCATCACCTATTGATATTATTTGATTTGCAGCCGCTATTCAAAGCAAACAAACAAAATCTCACAACTTCTTAAACCTTCCTCCACGTAAGCCACTGATATTTACTGGGAGCAAGAGGGACAGGTAAAGCTCTATTACACTTGTACTCACCTGTTTTCAGAAATGAAAGCAAAGGTTTAGCAAGTTTTTTCCTTATGTTTTTTCAGCCTGCCACTCTTAAATTTCCTAGCTTTATCTCTGATATGGCTGATGCTTCATCCCACAGCCATGAGCACCAGCCAGGAGGGACAGACCCTCAGCAAGTGCCTGGTGGTCCCAAAGCAGCATTTTTTCCACCAATACCCCTGCCCAAGAAGTGACTCAGCTGCTTGCAGAGCATCCAGCTACCAACCTGCTTGGCACAAGCTGCAGCCAGCAGTGCTAAATGTGTGTGCAGGGAGGTAACCCAAAGCACAGAGCATCCCAAAGTGATCGCTAAAAACTCCTTTGCAGATTCTTGTCTGGCTGGTCCCTGGTACAGCCCTGTGGAGCCTCACTGCCACCTGATACAACATTGGCCAGCACAGAATGGGTTTCCAGGCTGTCCCCAGGACCTGCTGGCACAAATCATCTTCCTCCAGCTCTGCTCACATGGATGTTTCCTTTAGCTGAGAGCTGTCCACAGCAGCATATTCAGTTCAGATACCCACCTCCCACTCATTTTCCATGGGATACTTCTGGATGTTTCCATCTCCTGTAGGAGGCTCTCCTCTCCCCAGCAAGCCCTCAGGCTTCCCCTCCTTTCCCACACATTAACAGGTGACCCTCAACATCCAGGCATTAACAGCAGAATTCCTCCTGGCTTCGATGGAGACAGGCTTTTCCCCAAGGAACCTGCACCAGAGTTACTCAAATGTCATTTTCACTTAGCAGATACAGCAGGTATTATTATTTGTTTGCTTTCAGTGTCAAAAAGGAACTACTCAGTGTCTCTTAGCCACAACTTTCTGACAAAAAATAAAATAAAAAAAAAAACACAAAACAAAACAACAACAAACAAACAAGCTTTTGAGTGCAGTAAAGCAAACAAATCCTTATGTCTTAGCAACAGCTCCTTGTCTGTATTGAGTTGGTGGCAGTTCAAGAAGCAGCTCTTTGCAGCAGACTAAAGCACCAGGTACACCCAGCATTTAATTCTAGCAACTCTGGATAGAGAGCCACAAAATCTCACTGCAACATTTAGTTTCTTCCTGAAGGAAAGCAGAATGGTCATAGCGACCAGCTCCCTAAAAAGCCAGCTTTTTTTTTTTTTTTTTTTATGGTCCTCTTAAATACACCAGCAGTAATACAGGTGGATTAAATTAAATTTGTTATCTTAATGAAAGAAATATTTCCTTTTTAAGACAACCTAATCTGCATGGCCCAGAGTAGCAGTGGTTCCATACTAGGCATGAATGTGGATGTGAAGGGGGACAACTGGGATGCTGAGCGTTTCATGACTGTCCATAAGCTTGACACCTGCACCTGAATTAAAAATGAACAGGAAGGTTTCATCTGATTTGAATGGAGCTGCAGCCACCATAAGGTACAAGTGGGCATCTCTCAGATGAAGAACCAACAGGGACAGGCTGTGCCTTCTTGTTGTTTTCTTTTAAATAACATTTTTATAATAAAGTCTGATTACAGTGATGCTTTATTAATTTATTTCTGCAGGAAAGCCAGTGGTAATTAACTTGTACCACAGCCCGCAATTTGCATGTTAAAGTTTACAATCATCCTGTCATGGGGCCATAATAAGCACCATTTTACAAGGGGAACTCAGTAATTGAGGGTTTGTTCTGCCCATGGCTCTCTGCAAAAGCTGGGTGAGGGTTTTTGTGCCACCAGCTCCACGTGCCCCGGTCTGATCCGCGTCAGGCAGGGAACAAAATCCGTCAGGTTGGCTCCAGGGGAGTTGACAGCAGATCAATTTTCCATCCTGCCTCCTCAATGACAGCCTGCCAGCATAACTAAACCCAGGCACAGGTACATGAACAGACTCTGGCAGGGAGTTCAGGGTAAAATACACCTTCAGAGGTGGCTGTTTGAGCCAGGGCTCCATTGGGACAGAACACATGGCTTTTGTGCCAAATCCTGTTAAATTTACTGGATGAGCACTGCTCTCCCTAGGGACCTTGCATTTCTCCCCCATGTGCTCCTCCAAGTGCCTCCCTGGCCTTTGCCAGGCCCATCTGCAGCGTTCAGCTCCTCTGGTGTTAATGTGAGAAAGCATTTTCTAAACTACTGCAAACAAAACCATGCCAGGGATGAAAAATAATTAGCCATGTGTCAGTGTCTGATATATTTGCATTGTTTAGACAGAGTAGTTAATCACTGGTAAGACCACAACATGTGGTGTGAATTTGGATTATAACTAATACATATCGAGCAGAAGGCTATTAGTTACATCTAAAGGCACGATTTGATATTATTATTATTGAGAAAGTGGATGCAATTGATTATATCACAATGTCCTTGCAAGATTCCTGTGGCAATACCGTGCAAAGAGCTGTTTGCTTTTAGATTCCTTTTCCTTTTGTTCAGACAGGAGCTAATTCAGGCAAGCAAAAGGCATCAGGAGCCAAGATTCTGTTCCCATTAACAGAAGCTCTGAGTGGTACTGGAGGGGTCAGCAAGGGTCTGCATTTTTTGAAGGGCTTTTAAATAAAGGGTAAACTTTTCATTTTTGTAAAATAGTTGGTCTGCTGAAATGTCACAACTTCCCTTGGGTTGGGAATTAGCAAAGGACGTGTCCATGTGGTCTCCAGAAAGGACTTCTGAGGGAAGGAATTTGAGCCCATATTTAATTAGAGGTGCAATATTTCCAAATGTTCCCTCTCTGAAATGTCTCTTACCTATAGGAAAGGAAAGCTTAGGGCATTTCTTTTTTATTTAAAAAGGCAATTGTATTAATTCAGCTGAATTTTGCATTGGAATTACAATGGCTTTGACAATTTAGTTCCCTGAAAATTGCAATAAAGCCTTCGTTACGCTACATTTTGTCCCCATTTGTCTTGTATACCATTGCCTTGCCTTTGGCACAATCAAAATAATCTTTAAAAATACTGCCATAAATGGATTGACTTTGACCTTCTGAGTATCTTGTCAATAAAATAAAAATGATAAATGTGTTTCAGGGTGCCACTGGCGTAATATTAAAGCAGAGTTACAATCTGAAAAGTGACATTTGAAAAATTAAGTTATGGGGAGGGCTCTGTCAGCAGTGCCACATAAATAAGCTCTATTTACAGTGAAAAGAGGTGATTTTGCTAACTGCCAGGTTGTGCAATTCCTGTGATGTGGCCTCTGCCTCTTACATCATCATTAGCAATTAAAGATTACTGCAGCAAGAAATTAGCTGAGCCTTCTGTTGCTGAGACACAGAGCAGAGCAGCTCCACCTCATCCCCTCCTGTGACCACTCTGCAGCGCTGACGTGGGGAAAAGGGACCTGGAATGCCTCAGATAACAGAGAAAAGGCCATTTTTTGCTACATGATCAGCTCATTGGAGATAAACAACTTCTAACAGAATCACCACAAGGCTTCTTTTTATTAGGTGGGAAGAAAAGAATTGAATATTCTGTAAAAAAGTCAAGAGATGTATGAAAAGAAACAGGGCAGGTGAGTAAACAAACACACATCAAGGGGCAGCAGCTTTGATTCAGACTTGGAGATGCACATGCACAATCCCTGATGTGTTTGGCTTTTTGCCTCAAGTGAGTCTGACCTGTGGCTTCAATATTTGCAAGCCTAACCTGAGCTGATTTCTCAAAACCCTTTACAGTTGTTTCTATACCATTTCTCTTCTTTTATTTTGGTAACATTTCTTGTTCTGAATCCTCTCAGCACATATTTAAAAGGATGCAAAGTGCACTTTACACTTGAGCATCAATTTATTTCATGATTAAAGCGCTCATGCATGTAATAAATTAAATTAAAACCCCACATACTTTCAAAGGTCACAAGGCTTTGGAACCTCAAAACACTACTTGATTTCTGAGGAGTGACTCAGATGTTAATCCCAAAAATTAGGCTGAAATCACGTTAAAAGGTGAAGGGGCTTGGTCCTGATTTAGATATGATGAAAATCTAGATAACTAAAATCTTTATATTACAAAATTTGCACTTTGATATATTTAAATCTGGATTCGTTTGCCTTGAAAATTAGCCCAATCCTAAAAAGAATAGGAACAGAAAAGGGTATAGGATTTAAGCAGCTATTAGCAGCATCCAGTGGAATTAAAGTGATTAACTTATTACTGCTTTCCCTTTTCCAGGCTCCCCAGCCCCCGAGTGCTGGCCGGGGGGACACCGCATCCTCCGCAATCCCCTCAGGAGCACCAGCTTCGACTCCCTGGAGCTGCAGCGAGCGGCCAGCCAGGACCTGGTGTGTGACCACTCCTTGCCACCGGCATGGTACCGCCTCATGCTGGGCCAGAGGCCCGTGGAAATGCCCACCAGATGTGTCGAGGTCAGGAGAACCTGGGGAGATGCAATAAACCCTCTCGGGGAGTTTCCCTCCTCATCCCTCTCTGTGCTCTCCTAGACTGTGTAACCAGTGGGGAGAGGTGGGTGGAAATGGGAAAACCACTTGGATGATGATGATGATGATGATGATGATGATTATTTATTATTTATAATTTATCATTTATAATTTATAATTTATCATTTATCATTTATCATTTATCATTTATCATTTATCATTTATTATTGTTTTTGTTGTTATTACTATAATTATCATTGCTATTATTATTATTATTATTATTATACAAGAATAACAGCAACAACAATAAAACCAACAGCAACAAAACTGCCACCACCAC
The DNA here is from genome assembly GCF_049639895.1 of Pseudopodoces humilis. NCBI lineage: Eukaryota > Metazoa > Chordata > Aves > Passeriformes > Paridae > Pseudopodoces > Pseudopodoces humilis. The sequence continues at coordinate 5,139,796 of NC_142207.1, forward strand.
CACCACCACCAAAACCAACACTACCACTGTCATATGCAAGGGCATTAGTCAGAGACCAGGATCCCTACGGAGCAGCCAATATTCAACCGGGCTAGGAAACAGTCCAACATAAAACCAGGTGTTTTCCAGCTCTAAAGAGTAAACTGTCTATGTCACCTCAAGCTGTGCTTTTTCCAAGCAACTGTATGGCTTTAAGAATGGATTCTGCAACTTGACTCTTTTCCATATAAATTATTATGAGTTAGGGACTTCTTCTGCTGATGGAATCAGAAGGGAGAAATCATAAAAAAATAATATTTAAAGCAACCTCTGGGGAAACTGAAAGAAAAGCTAAAGTTGAATCTTTTTCTGCATTGAATAATTTCTTGCATTCTTTAGTTTCATAAGTATGCTAATGGCTTTGTGGAGCAAAAATCCCTCCACCACATAAGAATACTTTATAAAAGAGACAAAGCAATAATTATCTGGTTTTATGTGTGTTTAATATGTATGACAATAATGTTTAACTTGCAATCATTGTTACCAGAGCAACTTGAGCCCCTCACTAAAGTCATTACCACCTCAAATATCCCAACTGCAGGAGGTTAGCATAATTTCAAACATAAAGTTAAAAATTATTCAGAAAATAATAAACTAATTACCATAAATTACTTAGAAGATGAAATATTCAACCTAGAGTGCCAGGATGTTTGGTACTGGGTGAGCCTACTCTAGCTGGAGAACCCTCTCAAAATTAGCAAAAACATTTTATATCCATTCAAACTGGACCTGTGAACTTGTCACAACTGAGGTTTATCTTAATCATTTAATATTTAATGAAATGTTAAGAGACAGCTGTTATTTCTGTAGAATTTCTAACACTTTGCGTATATAAACTATAAATCTTATTAACATTAATAATTTCGCAGGATTATTATTGAAAGGTTAATTTCATGGCATCCTCAAATCTCCCAATGCGCTATGAAGTTCTCCAGGTTGCTCTATAAGTGCACATATATATTCTATAATATTATTTAATTTTTCATTATATTTTAACAATTTTTGAGTGTGTAGCACTGCTCAGCTGTATGAGATTGCTGTCTAACAATGCATGCTTTGTTTCTTTTAATCTCTTCTCTGGAGTTTTTCATTCAGGTTTGTGAAGGTATATTCATTAGTTTAGTTTCTTATCTTGTAACATAATTCTTGCCATTGGTTTCTTCATTATCCTCTGAATGACAGTAAATCTCTGCTTCGCCATGCTGATGAAGGATTACATCTGTTAGATGTCAAAACTGGAAGAATACGCTTCTTTTAGATCTTCACCTTCTAAATCTGCCTCTACATTCTGTCTCTCCCACTTAATTAAATCATTGTTTGATTTGGTTTTCCATTTAATTTCAGCAAAACCTCTGGAACAAAATAATTTAAATTAATAACTGCGCAGCTTCCACTCCTTAATAAGCAGTTATTATTGGACATTCCAGTCTGGCTGGAGCGACCTGATTTTAATTAAAAAAGTCAAAGACAAAACCCTGAACAGACAGAAGAGAAAAGAGACCAAATAAAGCCTTACAATACAGGTGCAGAATTAAAAAATACATTACTCCAGCACCTTGTAAAATATGTGCCCGGTGATATCGTGTTGATACTGGCCAGATACAATTAACTGCTTATCGATGGATGAGATTAACTTCTTAATTCAAAGTGCTGGTAGGTAAGGATTCCTGTCACCCAATTGAGCTCAGGAGGGATTTAAGCCTAATGAAGATTTGGAGGTCCTGCCCAGCGTGGCAGGACAAATGGCACGTGCTGGGGGACACGAGGGATGGAGCTCCCACAGCCTCCAGTGTCTGCCTTCTGAATCTTGCCATGAAATAAACCTCCACAATAAAATATGTCCCTGAGTGTTGTTCCATAACCACAGGGAGTCCTACATTCAGCAGAGAGAAGAACCAGGCCACACACAGGGGTTGTGAGAGCCCCAGAATGCTGGGGCCACAGCCCAGGGGCACAGCAAGCTTGGCAGAGCAGCAGTTCTTAAAGAGCTGCTTCTCATCCCTCATTTAATAAAAAAAAGGGGGAAAAAATGGAGAAAAGACAGAAGAAAACCCCACAAGCTACAAAGGGAAAAAAAAAAAGACAGAAGAAAAACCCAAAAGCTTTTATGTCAGAGAAAGTGAAAATATTAATTGCATTCCTGAACTTGCCGTCCCTTGAATCAAACTGCTGTCCATAAACTTATTCCTCCAGTGGCAAAATGCTTTTGATTGAAAGAGCTTTCCAATTTAGGCTTTGCCTGCTGAATTTCTCAGGGCAGGTAACAAATGATCCTGACCTTCCTCCCTCTATTTCTTCCTTGCCTTTCCCCCCGTGCTCCCAAAGGAGGCACAGCAATTACTGGATCCTGGACATGCACTTCTGGCCACAGCCACTTCCCTATCCAAAAAAATATTGTAGTAGAAGTCCAATAAAAATTTGCAAATTTTAGATCCTCAGGTACTGAGGCTGCTGATACAGATCATGGTATGGTCTTCAAGAACTGACAAATTTTCTGTGAAAGGCAAAGACACTAAATGAATAAAAGTATGGTGAAGCTTTTACTAAGATTAAGGCAGTGTATTAAGAAGCAAGAAACAATACACAGACATGGCCAGACTGCAGTAAAATAACTTTCAGAGGAAGAACAAAAGATGGAAAAATTAAAGCTCAACAGAACATCTCTTAAAAATACAGGTAAGTACTTAACAGCCAGTATGGGAAAACATACATCAATTACAGAAATTCCAGCTTCTGAATTAAAATAATACAGGGTGTATACACATCTAGACTCATGTACATATGGGCAAGCCCCATGGGAGGCATGAACACTAAAAAGAAATGTGAGGGAACATCACATGTTAATGTTATTGAAGATCTGCTCCACAGTCAGATAAAAGATCGATCTGTGGATTACAGCAGACCAGTGCACACTGCTGCCTATAATGTAAATTCAAATGCCACACCATGTTCACAGCAAAGCCAGAAATGGCCTGAAAATTCTCTTCTTCCCATGGACAAGTTCTACTGGCCCCAGGTGCTTGTCCTCACCAGCAGCTGAATGTCTTTTTCTGGAGGGAATGGCAGGAATGAGGAATAATTTCATTTTTGCACATTAACAATCTCCAGCAATCCCTGGTTCAGAAACTTCTGGGTTCAGGCATGGGTTGTTCAATTTTCTTGTGAGGGTAAGACGAAGGGCAGACATCGACCTCTTCTTTTGGTGACAGTGACAGGACCTGAGGGAATGGCCTGAAATTGTGTCAGGGGAGGATTAGGTTGGATATTAGAAAATGGTTCTTCACCAAGAGGTGGCTGGGCACTGGAAAAACTCCCCAGGGAAGTGGTCACAGCTCCAAGAACTCCAAGGAAGTTCCACAGATCTTGACAGAGCTCAAGAAGTGTTTGAACAATGCTCACAGGCACTTGGTGTGACTCTTGGGCCAGGACTTGGACTTGATGATCCTTGTGGGTCCCTTCCAACTCCACAGATTCTGTGATTTAAATTAATTTCTTTCCCATGAACCAGCCCCATAACTGCAATTTTTTGGCATACACAATTTTGTAGCAAGCTTTTCTACAGGCTGCTTATGGATATGAGACTGTCTGGGAAATGCCCAGTAATACCTGCCTGTGATGGGGTATCAAGATAATTTTCAGTACCCTTCTTCAGAAATTTCATCCTCTAAATGAGCAAAACCCTCTACAAATCTGAGTATGCTCTCAATTCGTGTACAGCTGTAAATGTGCGTGTGTAAATTAATAATTTACATTGAATAATGTTATACAGTTATGGGTTGGTGTTTACTCAGTAGTTTCATTTAGCAATATAGGTTTACTTTTTTACATGTGTACTAGGATCAAACATAGTGTTAAATGTTAATCTTTGGTGTATAAAACAAGGCCATGTTAAAGCATGTCAAATCTAACCTGCTCACGATGCTTAATATGCCACTCCCTAGAGAAGGGGATTTATTTTTCTATACTTTCCAGTCCTCTTTAACCTCTTCTAGAGCATTTTACACTCACAATCAAAACACAGTACCTCAGCTGCATGCCATTAATCTATTATTTTGTTTCAATTATTATTTTGCTCTGGATCCAGCCCCACTTTGATTTGCAATTGTTCCATGAATTTAAAAGCAAGTGACACTTTCAAGGTATTATTTAATCTGTAATTCTTTCTTGAACATATACATGAATATTCCAGATTATAATGGTAGGTATGAAGGACCTTTGTTTTTCTTGTTTGTTTTTCAGACAAGCAAAAACCCTTCTGTAGAAATTAAAATTACAGCCTTTATTGTTCAGAAGCATGTGCTTAAAAGAAAAACAAGACAGGCACCAGTTTAATTGCTACTACAGATATTCCTGACGTAAACTGATTTCTGTGGAGTTTGGCCCCAGACTGGAATTAAAAAAAAAAACCCAAACTTATTTACTTTTACTAACTACAAAGAAATAATAATAAAAAAAAGCTGAAGTAAAGTTTTGAGTGGATAACAGATGTAAAATCACAATGCTTTAACTGCCAACCAGCAGCACACCAAAAAGCCTTCCATCTCCATCCAACTAAAACAATGCATTCCTCACATATGGTGCTACTTATTTTTAACAGCATAATTTCAGCAGTACCCAAGTGACAAGAACAATCAAGCTTGATTTCTTTGTGCAGTTATGAAGAACCACAGTGTTCAATCAATCAACTGGTTGATACTCCAAACCCCAAGCAAAAGGAAGGAAACCTCATTGGATTAAACAATAATCTCTTGTTCCCTTGTTTTGGCAAAAGAGAAAAACAATTTTTTTTTATTGTTTAGGTTTTCTAAATTGGATTATTTAAATTATTATCTTATGCCTAATTAGGATTCAAAAATACTTAATGAATGCTTACCTGCTACATAGAGGTGTTGCAAAGATTAATTGGGTAAGGTTGATAAAATGCTATGAAGATTAAAAAAAAGAATTATGATTGGATAAAGTATGGAAAGATACTAAAGAAGGCTGTCAACAGCCTAAAGTGTCCCTTTAGTGTTGGAGTTCTTCTCCTTTGTGCAAGCTGTGTCACTGGACACCTAACCTTGTGGAGCTTGCTCTCCTGTAGAGGCAGCTGTGCAATTCCTCCTTCCCTTTGGAAATGCTGCTGAGTGGGGTGTGAGGCTCCCACGTCTCTCCAATATCCTTGGAGCAGCAGTGACTGCAGGTATTGCAGGTAAATGCTCTGTCTTAAATGTCAATCCTTCACTACCTCTGTATTCAGTTTTCTGGTACTCTCCCAAGTGACAGCTACAAAATTCAATGCAAATTATTCCACAGTGGGGACTAGAAAATTTTGTCGCTTTGAAGCCTCTTCTCCTAGATTGTTCTTCTAGGTTTCTTTGCTTCTTTGTTTTGTTTGGGGTTTTTTGGGTTTTGGGTTTGTTTTTTTCTGTTCTTATCTCTACTGCTTGAATACATGAATATACATTTGCCCTTGCCTTCCCAGGTCTGTCTTCTAATTCACAGAAGTCTCATGCAGCAAATCCTTTTGGCTAGTATGTGGCAACTTGCCTGATTCAGAAGGACCACATGCAGCTCATAACAGAAAATAAATTCATGTGTTTCATAGAGCTTCCAGGAAAACAGAAAAACTTGATTTATACCAAAATCCTTCCTTGGCTAGCCTGTAATCTTGTATTACAGTTTGGTACAATGACTTTCTGTCTCACAGTCTGATTTTTTTTACCCTCATAAGGGTTGGTCATTGCTTGTAATTTGTGCACATTACATAACAAACTGCCTCGCTCAAGTGGTTTTAGTGCAAGATTTGCCAGGGCAAACGCAGAAGATCCCAGTGGGGGTTTATCAAAAAGCTGCACACTGACGTCAGTGATGCTAATCCACATTTTCTCCAGCACTGAAATGGCTCACGGACTTCTGGTGAGGATAAAAACAGAGGGGGAAAATCACCATCCTCTTCTTCCAGCATTTGTTTTTCCTCCATGTGTTAACAAGAGATCCAGGCCCACTTTTATGTATGGATCACTTTCTGTCTTTTTTCACAGCCAGAATGCACTCACATCTATTTATCTACATGGCCCCCAGCACAGCAGAGAGATGGGTGTCTCATTAATGAATTATCTTCCCAGCATTGCTGCAAGGCACCAAAGTGCAATTCCCATCTCAGCCACCTCCACCTCCGGTTGAGAGATAAGAAAGTGAGGTACACAGAGAGTCAGTGATTTGTTATTCGCCCAAGGTCAAGCAGCCAGAGAAACTGAGGCACTGTTTGTGCCTGGCCAGAGGCAGCCCAGCAGCTGCACTCCCAGTGGAGCAGCACTGACATGTTGGCACCAGTTACATTGGTAAAGGCAGCATCAGATGGATGCTATAGCTCATTCTAAGCAAAAAAAAGTTCTTTTACAGAGAATTGTAGGAGTATTTTTTTTCATTTGGGATGGGTAGGCTGTGCTGTGTCTCCTCACCAAACAGTTTCCTACAAGACTCTCTGAGTTTGTACACATCCACTGAAATCCAATGCTCACTCATCCCTGCTGCTTTGCTCCCATAACTAATTCTTCCCATCTTGTGTGGTTCCAAATACCTCCAAGGTGAGCTCCCTAATGCCTGCATTTTAGTGTAATTTCAGACAGGATGTTCCAGTCCAGTAATCTTTACTCACACATGCAGAGGCACTGAAGCTTGTGGTTTCCCTGTGAAATTCAGGTTGCAGGTATCACATCCAGATGAGCATGAAGCAGAGACCTCTGACCTCCAGTTTCCATCCTTCCCTCTTCACCCATGCTGCTTCTCTGGTTGTTGTTTTCTCCACTCTCCCAGGTCATTACAAGTGTATGCTTTGGAAACATGCTTCTTCACACCACATCTCGCACTCTAGGTCAGAAGTTCATCAGGACACAACAAATTCCCATCATCTGTATTTTTACCAGCACAGAAAACACCCATGTACCTCAAAGCTGCAAACAAACAAACAGAACAAACATCCTAAAAGTTACTCACAACATGGCTTTTAAGGAAAGGAAGGGATTGGTCTAAAATTCCACCTGGAAGAATTTTTATGTTGGTCCCCTCTTCTCCTTTGCTCACACAGTGCTGGAAGGCTTCTCCTCCCCAGGGAGCTGCTGCACTGTGTGAGCTCCAGTGCCACCTGTGAGACCACCAAGACAGCCAACAGGGAAGGCAGGGTCAGTCTCTTTGCTCGGCTGATGACCATTTCCAGGGGGAAAAAACCAACAAACTTGAACAATTTCAACAGTGTCTTCCTGGAATCCTTGTTTTCAGAAGCCTGACAGTAACTAGCTCCAAATGGAAATCAGACTGTGTCATGTCACGGTGTTGATTTTTTTTCAACTCCCCTTGCTTTCCTGGGTGTGCACCCCTTCTCCCCTAGTGCTGCTTTCTGGCTTGAACAGCTCCCAGGAACAACTCAAACTGCAGGAGGGCACTGGTGCGTGAATTAATAAATTTATCCTTTGACTTTCACCGCTTCCCGTGCTGTCACACATAACTTCTGATCTTGAAAGTGAAGCAGCAAACCTGTGTCAGTGGGAAAACAATGTTGGTTTTGGGGTTTGTTTTTTTTCCCCAATGTGATTTATAGCCAAGCACTCACACTGGGAGGAATCACGTTCCCCAAGCTGGACTAGTAGAGATGGTTCACTGTCACTGGCTGAAGAAATGCAAAGCAACAGCAGCTGTCATGCTCTGCTGAATATGGATGATATCTGAGAGAAAATTATTGTCAGTATTTGGTAATAATTTCCAAACTTTAGCTCAAATATCTCTGTGCTTTGCATATTGGCAAATGCTAGGTAATGGTGCAGAAAAATGAGTCACCATTGTAATTGGCTTTGTATATTTAATAGGACCCTGATTACACCTAATGTCCTCACCAAGGTGTTTAAATTAAAGACAGCTTTAGAGAACCATGTTCCTTTATTCAGGGGAGAGAGCCTGACAGGTACAGAGGGCAGCTCAAATCTGGGATTCCTGAACATACATCCCTAAGTTGGGAAATGGAAATCAGTCTCTCTCAGCGGTGACTCAACATGATGTCATTTAAACCATTTAGGACCAATGCCTTCTGCCTTGGGATTTCCTGTGTTAAGGGCATTCAGGGAATTTGTTAATAGATAAAAGCCTGAAAGCAAAAATAAAATTTAAAAAAAAAAAAAATTTTTAATTAAGTCATTCATATCCTGCACATATGTTTTGTCCACCCTTCACATGTGTCTCTCTTCAAGAATGAGGGAGAGGTACAGGCCCCACAAACAGGTCCAGTGTGTTTTGGAAGGACAGGAGCTTTCAGGAGCAGGGCAGCTGTTTTGGAGGCAGGTGATCTAGCCTGCTTTCATTCTTTCATCTTCTTCATACAAACCAACAAAAACCAGAGGCAAATACTTTGGAATCCTGTTATTGTGCCCTTTAAGCGTTTTATCTGTGTAAAGCCACCTCTCAAAACTGAGCAAGACATTTTCATCCCCAATTACATGGCTTTTTCACCGACCCTCCAGGTTCACCACACTCAGATCTTGGGTTTTATTGATCTCCACAGGGTCTTACCACACTTGTAAACAGTCCCTTTTGTGTGCACCCTCAGATGAACAAATGTGGGACACAAGCTCCGGTGTGGCTGTCACTGAAGTCTGAATCCCTGCCAGCTCCTGGGGAAAGCAAGAGGCTCACGGGCTGTGCCACCTGGCAGGTCTTCGGGGGCACCAGGGACTGCTGCCTGTTCCGGATCCCCATCGCCGTCAGGAACTGCGGCGCTTTCTTTGTCTACCTCCTGCAGCCCACTCCAGGATGCATGGGCTACTGTGCAGAAGGTGAGGACCAGTAAAGTATTTATCAATAAGATTACTTATGCCTCTCAGGCTGGGTGTTCAAAGGCCCCAGTGTTGCAATGTACATCACAGTGACCTTGCGAGTCAAGCGTCACTCCTGCTAAGGCGCAGAGCATGTAGAAAATAAATCAGTGGCAGTCCAAGGTGTTCCTGAAGAATAGCTCCTATTACCAGTGCAAAATGTAATCTGGTGTGTATTACTGAAGCGTTCTTTGCTTGGTTACAGCTCACATGTAACCTTTCCCACTGTCTTTGGCTCCACTTTGGCTTGAAGTTGCAAAGTGAGTGAGCAGAGGCATCTCGGCTGTACCGAGGCACTGTATCCAGGATACTGTTTCTAAGGCCTCTTCTTATCTTTAATAACCCAGTATCCCCCCTCAAAAACAGTAATTCTGAAACTCTGCAAGGAAAAAAAAACAACCCCAAACTAAATTGATAACATCTTTTTCATGACATTTATATAATTGTTCTCGTCAGAAATAATTTTCAGCCTGCTACGAGAGATGCAACCCCTGTTTGGTAGCTAGGAAACAAAGGGAAAGCAGAAAGCAATTGCTCATTCAGTTAAACCTCCTGAACTTTGGAGCATGGCCAGGTGCATATAGATTTCACCAGAAAACATGTTTCTTTCTCAATATGAAAAAAATTACCTTTATACTTTTCTTTTAGTGATTTTGGACAGAAACGCAACACTGAGAAGCTAAGGTTATCAGCTTCTCAATCGGGCAAAATCCAAGCTTAAATAGATTTTGAAGAGAAAGATAAATATTTTCTTATCTTTATCAATATTTTAACATTCCCACTTGAAGAAGAGGAAGGAAGAAGGGCTCAAAGAACATGAAATTAATTCACCATTTGAAATTTAAAAAAATCCATTAAAATAAATGAAACCGATTCTTACTCAGAAATTACGTTTTAGCTCAATGAAGTCATTTTTCAGCTTATGCTTGGATTTTTTATAAACTATAAGATTTCCACTACTCTTGTTCAAAGGATTTTTTTGCCAATACATTTTGGGGGAATAATCTTGTCCTATTTGATGATTCACCCTGTTCAGTGATGTAAAGTAACCTGCATTTCTAATAGGAGAAAGCTTATCTCTTCCCATCTATCCCAGTCTCGTTTTCAATGAGGTTCAGTCCTTCAGAGTCTAATTTCTTGCCTTTAGGATGTTTTTGCAGTCTCATGCATTGGATAGAAAACACCCAAATCTGGAGTATTTTTACTGGATATTTTTACCTCACTTGCTTAAATTCAGCTGTAAATATTGCACCACAGGAGGCTCAGCTGGGTCCAGCTGGCATGGTCATGGCTTTGTGTCAGGGTCAATTCCCCAGCCCCTTCTGCTGGAGGTTCAGGAGCATGACACCAGTCAGCTCAGCTTCTGAGTTGCAAAACAAAATGATTTTAAAACTCTATAACTTGGCAGAAAGGACACAACTGGGAAAAGCAGTGTTCATGTTTGCAATTCCACTCACATCCTCCTGTGAGCTGATCAACTAACTCTGTCCTTCTGGGATAACTTCCTGCACACAGTCATGATGCAAGCTGCAGTTTGAGGCAGCTTCTCTAAGAAAACGAAATAGAAAAGGGCATAAACAGCTAGTCTTTATTCATCTTTTAAGTAACTTGTTTCTTTTTCTTACCTCTTGCTGTTTGCCCTGGACAGATGTTAACACATTGGTTTTCTGTTCTGCTGGAACAGCTTCATATTTTATTCTCTTGGGTTCCCACATATTATATTTTCTACACTCCTCCAAAAAAGTTACTTAATTTATCCTTTCAAAGCATCTGAACCAGCTTCATGTTTTGTTTGAGTCTGGGTCTCTAGAGATGAAAAACATCCCCTCACACTATTATACCTCTCTTTGTTTCTACTTTCCAGGTGAGTTTAACAGGAAGAAAGGTTTCAGACTTCATTACTTGTTGAAGCCTACAGAAAGCAAGCTGTATTTTTAGAGCAATGGCATTATTCTGGGCAGAGGGAGATTCTACTGAGCAGATCTAGCCTAGATACATGCTAAAACAGCCTGGAAAGGATCTTCACAGCAAGGCAAGAGGGGCTGGCTGCTTTCTGGGAGTCAGTTTATCTCTGCCACATAATGATTTCTCATATCTCTCTGAGCTTATAGCAAAATTTGGATCAAAAGGATGTGCTCCAGGGAAATGTAAAGCTGATAACCTTTGCCAGAATAATTAATTTTTATTAATCTGAATGCTTCATTTCAATGATGTTTCTGTCACTGCAAAATAAAAAAAAACCACATTGAAAGCCAGGAGGTCAGATGGTATAACAACAATAGGTAGTCAGTACACAATTAACAATTTTTGCATTTCATATGAAACACACCTTCTTAGTTGCATGGTTACTAATTAAGTCACAGGAACATAAAATGTAGTGTTTCTCCCATGTTTAATTACATTGACATCTTCTTGTTAGGTGAACAACTGTGACATCAGAATACCATTTTGTGCTCATCCCTCTTTTGTTTTCCTCTTCCAGACAATCTCACAAGCCTGGCTTTGCAGCCAGCGATCACTCCCGAGCTCGTACAAGGCCGAGTCCACCTGAAGTGCAGCTACAGCCCCCCTTCCCCTGAGCCCCCAGTGCAGTACAGGGTGCTCTGGTCTCGCCTCTCCAGCCCTGGCAAGAGGGAGCAGATCCACCACGAGACAACCCCGCAGCCGTTTTCCTACGTGGAGATGGACGGCGCAAATCTCCGCTTGGGAGACACGGTACTGCCACCCTGCCCTCAGCAGCACGGGTCACACACCCTGATGGGATCAAACCTTTTCCCTAAATCTTTCTTGTGTTTTTATCGGTGCTGCTCCTTCCTCCTTATGTTTAAGGCTGCTGCCCAAAAAAGACCAGAAACTGTTTCCCGACAAGATTGTTTAATACCATTAACCCGGTTCAGGACCTGTAATATTTCTTTGAATTGCATTGAGTTCTTGGAAGGTATTTTACCACATTCTAAAGGCAAATTGAATATTTGCAGTTACATTACACCTTGAATGCTGTGAAGTTTGTATAAGTGGTGGGTACATGTGCCTGAGACAATTTTTCCTTAGTACTTTTTGTACCTTGCGGCTGTGAGATTTTGCAGCAGAGGCAGGCTCAGCTGCATGCACTCAGTAATTTTTATATCCATGGATCAGAGACACAATAACATCTTTTCACATTAAAAAAAAAAAAAAACCTGTTACTTTTAAAATAGAGGGAGATTCATTTTATGGTTTTTTCTCATGTTGTTCTGCCTCTCTGATTCAAATTCCTGGTTGAATAGCATACTGAAAGATAGAGTTCATTACAAAACAATCTTTAAGAAGTATATTTGATGGCTTACACAGCAACAATGATCTGCTCTCAACAACAACAACAAAACAGAAACCAATACAGATGTGAAAAAAATTGACTCATGTATGAATTCATGGTCTTTTATGGTACAGAAAAAAGACTTTTAAAGTTAAATTAGGTTCATAACTTTTACCAGCAAAGGGACAGTAGTGATGCTACAGCAAACTGAAAGAATAAATAGGGATAACGGCCTGGTGTTAAAAGTAGGTTGGAAATAGTCTTGGTATTTTGCAGCTCTTCTTTGAGATCATGGAATCAGAGAATAGCAGCCCAGACAGAGGGTTTAAGGTTCATCTGGTCTAAATTTTCTTGGCAAAAGCATAGTCTAGACAAGACAGCCAAGCACCCTTTGCTGCTGAACCTGAAGTGTTCTGGGATGCTGGGAAATCCAACACTGCTGTGATTATTCCAATGGATAATTGATCTCATTGAGAAAAAATTATTTTTTGTGTTGAATCTGAATTTTCCCTCATCTTCTCCATGTTACTATTTGTAAAAAGGGACCTTCCATCTTCTTTGTATCCACTCTTTAAAAACTGGAACATGGTGATGAGGTTTCCCCTAAGCTTTCTTTTATCAAGGCTGAATGAACCCATTTCTCTCAACCTTTCATCACATGACAGTTTCCCAGGCCTTGGCTCATTTTGTGGACCTTCTCTGGACTCTCTCCAGCCTGCCCACAAGTTTTGGTGTAGTGGTGACCCAAACTGAACACATTATTTCAGATATGGCCTGAGAAATTCTGACAAAGATAACAATTTCTTTAGCCCAGTTCAGAATCTGACTGATGATGCTCTCACATGTTATAACACGAGGCAGATAATTCTGCAAGTTTAAGAAAAGTTTGTGCTATGAAGATATAGTCTCATCAAAATAATTTCATTTGCAATCACTTCAAATCTTGTTTTAACAATCCTGAGGGATTCAGAGAAAATATGGTTCTGTTAACAAGTAGCATTGCCAAATCTCTCTAAGACTATTTTTATTGTATTAAGTTTCCAGTAAGCCCTTCTTTGTCCTCTGCTGTAGCTACGTGTTTAATTTAGTGGGTTTAGTGAGACTAAAGTGTTCTCTTCCTTGCTAGGCTTCTTTAAAGGTCTTCATGGCCTATTTGACTAATTAAAATTATCCTTAAATCATCACGGGTGAAAACCAAGCAATGATGCTTCAGCTGCTACTGAGAATTCACTTTTACAAAATAAAGATTTTAAAAAAGCATTTCACCCTGTTTGCCATCCCAGTCTGGGTGTCTAACTAGAATCAAAAAGAAGAAGATTCTCACTTCCAGTGATACAAATCTGAAGAAATTCAGCATTTTTAGGGCTACCCTAGGGGAAAGGTGATGCCACTAAAAGGGAAATCAAACCCTGGGTACCGAACTCCGCCACACAGAGGTAATGGGTAACTCACCTGCCCAAGGGAGATGCAGGTGGAAGAATATTCTCTCAGGCAGCATTAAAGAAAGGCCACATTCGCACTGATAAAAGCTACAAGAGAGAGGAGACAATAAATCAGGAGCACTTTCCAGTACTTTTTCCCTTCTCCATGCAGAGCCCAGTGGTAACATCCCCAAGGCTGTGGACTGCCAGGGTGCATGAGGGGTATTCAAGGCAGAATTTGTCCCCCAGGACAGAGAATTTGAAGCATTTTGACAACTACTTGTCTTTTTTGAACCTTTTTAAGTCATTATCTCTACCTGCACGATAACCTGCATTTGGTTCCATACATTCATGGCCTGAAATCAGCATCTTCTCAGTTCCTTTCTTGACAAAAAACTACAGCCAAGCAAGACAACTTTTTTTTACATCACTTTCTGGGTGGTTGATGTCGATGTTATTCTTTGTCTGTAAAAAAGTCTCCAGGTAATAGGTCAGTCATGTAATGGAACAGCTATTGATATATTTTAATACGCAGTCAAACCTTAGAGAAGAGTTGAGATTTACCAGCCAACATTCCTGAACTTGTATTGACTAAACAGCCAGTTATTTTTTAATAGCCATCATGTGTCCTTTCTTTCCCCCATCTTTGGGTTCCAATTTTGTTATTTCAGACAGTAATGCTGGCAGCATAATGTTCATGAAACTATTGCAGTCTTAAATAAATCTATAACATGCCACTATTTCTCTATAAGCTCTGAAAGAAGCCTACTCCATCTGATATGAAAATCCTGGCATTCCTAAGCCTTATTTATGTGATAGTGACAGAGGTCATTTCATTCCTCGAGGCACAGCCATCTATAAATTATAGCAGCACACTGTGAGTAATGAGTTATGCTAAAAAAGAAAGGTGTTTAGGAGAAAACTGTGCAGATTTTGCTCAGCGCAGCAATCCAAAAGTTCACATGGCGAGGAGCAATTGTCACCCTACATAAACCATGGTGCTCGTTGTAAAATAAGAATGTTTAAGCAAAACCAGACTTTCTGAGCTCTGTGAGAGAAGTGGCTGTTTTGCATGGAGGAGAAGGAGATTATGCCCCAGCCAAAAAGATATCAAAATTACTGCCTCAATATACAAAATAACTATTTTTCTCTCACAAGGGAAAAAGGGTGAAATTTCATAGAGTGGTTTGGATTGGAAGAGACCCCAAAGATCATCCAGTTCCAACCCCCTCCATGGGCAGGGACACCTTCTGCTAGACCAGGATGCTCCAAACCCCAAGGTGGCCTTAAACACCTCCAGTGTTTAAGATGAGGCAAGAGATCTTACAATCCTGTTGTTCTTGGTGCTGGAGAAAGCCAAATCTTGCAGAGCACTTACACTTCATCTCTCAAGGAAATAGGATTTCTGTCTTATTGTCACTTCAAGCACTTCAAGAGATGTCCCAGTTCAGCTCAGGGGAGAAAAGCAGCTCATACCAGATGATGGATCCACTACATTTATTGCACTTAGATGGAAAATCCTGGGCATACGGGCTCATAAATGCTAAATCATATTAAGTCTATACCTGTGGAAATACTCAAGCACTTAGAAGGCCTTCCTGAGGATTTGCCCTTTCTCCTGTCCCAGAAATAGTAAGGCCTCACCTTACAGACCCTCAGTCAGCAGTGGCTGTCAGCATCTTGCCTTTTGATGAGATGAGATCTCAGGTCCTGCCCTTGGCTCAGCTCTCACTGACCCAGACTCTGCCCAATTCAGAGGTCTGCACCAGCACCTGGACTCCAAAGTGACAAAGTGGCATTTCCCCTACTTAAGTACTAATCCCCTCCCAACCACTGGATTTGTCAAAATCAACAACAGGAGTAGGAAGACCTGCCTGTTTGTAGGTCACAGCTGAGTTTACAATTTCTTCCTCAACCTTCAGGCAGAAAATGAGAAACATCCCAGCAGAAACAGAACTCTAGGTGAACTTGAACAGAGATTTTAAAGCAGAAAGGGTCAGAGAGCTGATGAGCAAAACTCTGCAGATGATAAAACACCTTACTACTACCCTGGGAAAATTTCCTTCCTTAGCAGAATAATGACCTAGAGTCAGCTTCCACACACTGCCTGGCCGTCTGACAAGTGGGAAGAGCTGCCTTCTTCCTGTACAGCCAGCAGCAAAGTGAGCAGAGCTGGACTACCCGCAGTGCCAGGTCACACAGCTGCACCTGCTCCCTCCTTTCCACAGCCAACAGCCCCTCACAGGGAGTGATTTGTGTTCTAAAGCTGGAAGGTCTAGTTCATTAATTAAATCAAAGACAGATTCTCCCTACTTTCCCCTTCCTGCTAACCCTTCTGGAAAGCCTTCCCAGAGACTTTGTTCCTACCCCTTTCTGCAAAAACCTACAGCCAGATCATTTTCTCGAGCTAATGAGAACTATTTTTCTTTTATTCCAGCTTCCCTAGAAATGTCATCCCTCAGCTCTGCTCATCCTTTGCTCCTTTCATCAAGGCTGTAAACCACAGCTCCCTCCCACACACCCTCACAGCTCCCACAGAGCGGTGACTCCAGGTTTTCCTAACCCCAGCCCATTAGTGTTTCATGGAGAAGGCAATGGGCTCCAGTGCCCTGGCAGCCATCAGGAGACACCTTTCACCTGGCCTGGTGGTTCCAGCCCTCCAGCTCCCATCCAGGGGTGTTAGCTGTGACTGTGAGCCCTGCAGGGGCTCTGCCCTCTGACACGGGGCATGCACCTCCAGGAGTGAGGTCCAGAGTTAATAACCATCCTCAGAACAGGCACCTGCAGCTTCCAGCAGCACCCAGATTTCCCTGCTGAGGGAATGGCCAGCAGTGGGTAACCCTAAATAGCTCCCTCTGTTGAGAATGGAGCTTCCCACAGCTGTCTTTGTTAACTGAGCCCCTGTAGGAGCCCAGGGGGAGAGGCTGATGGACAGGAGACAGGGCAAAGCTGGATCTGCTGGCAAACATCCCATCCATGCCCCAGCCTGCCTTCCCCATGCTACATTCAGATTTAGTTAGGGGAAAAGGTGGAATTGAAGACATTTTTATCATCAAAATAAGTAGAAACAACTATTTGTTTTCTACTATTTGTTTTGATTTGGAGGAAACTTAAATTCTGAAAGCTATAGGGAAAAATAGCCACATTTTAATGTTCAAGTTATTAGGGAGAAATTTTCCGGCTATGGCGACAGGTCCTAGGATTAAAATATTCTCCTAAATTGTTTCACAGAACTAACTGACCCTCACCAAATTAATGACTGACTTCTGCTTTTAGCTAAAGAAGCTCCTCATGGGGTTCATGTCAAAATGGGTACAACTCCATTGGAGTCCATGGAAGGGGAAAATCTGCTCCAACAGACATAAAGGGAGACACTTCTTAGCTAAGAAGATTTTTTGGCAAGAGTTTTGTGCCTAGAAGTTTTCTGCCCTATGGGAAGTTTTCCCAGCACAGGAAAGCATTCCATGTTAAGAAGCAATCCAGTCATCCTGTCCAAGGACACCTGTCCCTTTAAAAGATATGATGAAAAAATATAATTTGATTTTTTTTTTAATAGAACAGATCCAATGAGTTTGTGGAAAAATACTTCCTAACTTGTCACGGCCATCAGCATACTGCTGTCAGTGGTGCTTTTATCTCTTTGCTTTAAAAAGGCTGCATCCTGAGATGGGCATAGGGGGGGAAAAGGAAAAGAGAAAGAAAAAGTTGATTACTGAAGTGCAGAAAAAAAGAATTAGTATTTAGCTGAAGGCAAAAAAATACCTCCTCCTTGGAATGACTATCATAATTATGTGACAAACTGTCAACCTGTAGCTCAGCAGCTGATGAACATATCTGCTGATTGTGAGGTGTGCACCCAACAAGGAAGAGGCAAGACAAGGGAAGGAATGATATAAAAAGACATAAATGAAATGCAAATTGTGATGGCTGTCCATACATTTTGAATTTTTAAAGTTTGTGCTGACCTCCAAAAGCACTGAAGATTGAGCTGGGATGGACTGATGGTCTACAGATATCTCAGTGTATCATTAGGGAGTAAATTTTTAATTGAGTGTTTGGTGCCTTATCAATAAAATATACCTCTAAAATAAATATGAGAGGAAATACAACGAGGCTGGGTTCTGATATTTGCCAGAATATCATTTTGGGGAAGATCACCAGGCAATGCCTTTGGCAGTGCTGGGCATCCCTGTGCCTGTCCCTGCTGCCTCTGGCTGCAGCTCCCTCCCTGGCACAAACGCTCCTTGTGCTGTGCTCAGGGGGAATCTCAGTGTGAATGTTTTTGGTTAAAAGCACTGAAGCCAAAAGTGCAAACAGCCCAGTGAGTGCAAAGACATCATCTGCAATGCGGGTGCATGTGATCTGCTCAATGAGCTCTGCAAGGGGGTCAGTGCTGTTTATTTTTTGTTAGGGGGAATATGCATTATCTGAACTCTTTCTGTGTTGTCACCGCCTTGTCAGATCCTGATTTTGCAGACTCTCCCTGTGGCAGAGGCAGGAGAAGCTGCAGGAGCATGATCAGCTCTCACTTTCTGCCTTCCCAGCAGAAGAACTGTTTTGAAAAGTCTGTAAGCTAAGCATGAACCTTTAGGGAAGGATTTGAGATAATAAATATCTAATGATAACAGGGGCTTATTACCTTGAGGAGACAGCAACCTGCCCTCCTTCAGAGGCAAACAGGATAACTATGAAATATCTGAGGAATTTTAACTGTAAAGTATCTGGGTGAGGTGAGATCTGTGCCTGTTTTTTCCCCCAGTATACCCAGTATGACCTCAAGGCTTCCATCTTGTTAATGTAACAAACGACACCATTTTCACTGGGCCAAACTGTCTGGGGCTGTCTGCAAGAGAGTGAGAAAAATTGTGACGGTAAAAACATCCCAAAGGGCACATAAGCCTGGGACTGAGCTGAACTGGAAATAATCCACTTGAAGAGCACAGAAAACACTTGTTTTTCCCCACAGCCCTACAAACCACCCTGTATTGCTGGTGGGGAATTTCTGCTGTGCACAAATGAGGTAGGAAAGAAGATTCTTCAGTTTGGAGGAAACTCATGATTTGATGGCAACGAGGAGGAATTTTTAGGGTGCTAAAGGAAATATTGCAGGCTGTAATTCAGCCCATACAGCACATGAATCTGCGAATATCCTGGTGTAGAACCTGCTTTGCAGGTAGTGGTCGTGAGGGTCGTGCCTGAGCCAGCAGGTGAGAGCTACAGGCATCAGCATGGCCAGTGAGTGATGCTGGAAAATCTATCCAAAGGTGTTTGTCATAATGGAAAATAAATTGGATTGGTCCAGTTCTTCCTTGTGGGTTACTTGAGGCTTAAAAAAGTCAGCAGCTATAAATATGTCATCTGAGTATCTATAATTTGATTTAACATGTCACAATCTGTTACTTCGTTTCCAAGACTAAAAAAAAAATATTCAGAAGTACAGTTTCAGAGTCTATTGTCATTTGCTTTAAGGAAAATTTCTGTATTTTAATCTTATGATCCTAGAAATGATTTTTGCAATTTGGTTTTTCTGAAACCAATGGAACATTAAGTTGGCAGATGGTGTGCGGGCTCAGCAGAGATAAAAGTTGTGTGGCTGTGCCAGGAATACAACATAAGTGTCCTGGTACATTGTGTTTGGGGGAGCTTTTGGTTTGGGTGAATTTTCTTTTTTCTTTTTTTTTTTTAATACAATATAAACCCCGTAGGCACATCTGCATCATCTTTTATAATACAATAAGGGAAAAAAAATGAGCTTTTCTTATTGCTGACACAGTTTCTGAGACTGGATGAGTGTCAAACTAATTTAAACTTTAAAATAAAATGCTTACAAACATGGTACAGAGAGAAGATATTTGTTCCAGTGGACAGACTGGAGTCTGGGATCCCAAGCGCAAATTTCTGAATTCTGACAGTAACCCCTATGAAAAATGTAATTCTTCCTTAGTAAAATGAGTTCAAATCGTAAACCAAGGTGTTTAAAAACTGCAGATGAAAACACATCATAAGCATAAAATGTGATTAATTGTTGAGACAAAAGCCATACTTCTTTCTTTATTAAATGCATCAAAAATTCTTCCAAATCTAAAAATTTACACATAAATATTCTCAAAGCCTAAATCCCCAAAATATATTTCAGCAGTAGAATGAAAGATTAAAAACTCTGAGCAACAGGAAGATGAATATTTATATGAATGTTACTCAAGAAATGCTACAGCACGTGCTGTTTATTTATTTATTACAGGTATTTTGCACTGTCTCAGCTTTTAGGAGGGGCACTCCTGAGCAGCAGTCACTGCCTGAGGACAGCAAAGGTTTCTATGCTGGGATTAAGGTAACACCCATGGCCCTGAGTCACTGACTAGGGAATATTTGAAAATCATGATGAAGAAACGTAAGTTATGATCATCACAAGCAGTGCTGCCTCGATTTTCACTCTGAGAAAATGGCTTTGTGTGATGGGAAGACACACCTACAAACCTGCAAGGATGCACAGTTCTGTTGTAACTAAAGCAGAACAAAGGGAAGACAAAATGTGCATTTTTATCCATTGTCTTGTTATGGTCAGGCATTACAAAGCAGATGGTGCTGAAGATAAATTCACACTGAGTGCAAGGACCAGGTCTAACCCCAGTCAAGGATTAGGCTGTCAGCCTGGCAGTCCAGAGATTTTGGGATCTTCTGAGTATCTGAATGTCATGCCTCCATGAAAGGGGCTTCAAAGCCCATTCTGTGTAGTATCTGAAGAACAGTTTCTGAGGATTTTTTTTAAATGTCAGAATTTTCCAGGGACTTGAAATTCCCATTTCTTTCTAGCCCTGAGTGCTGTTTCTACTCTTTTCCCAGGACAAGGGGCAGAGAGAAAAGGCACAACCCAAGCTCTCTCTCCAGGGGCAGGGGTCTCCAAACCTGCAATATTTTATGTGCAGAGCAATTCTTCTTCCTGCCATAGTAGGGAAGGGGAAATGGCCAAAAATTGCAATTATTTTGCACCCAGTACAGACCACAAACATAGAGTCCATGACCATGAGGTTATGCCAGACTTAATGCCATGGTATTTCTCTTCCTGCATTGGGATAGGAGATCCTTTAAGCCAGGGATATTAAAAATTAAATAAATTCCACAGTATTATTCTCAGGCTTAATAAAAGTCAGCTTTCAGGTTTGGAGATGAGAAGCAATTACACATTATATATGGGAACTGCAAACATTTTCCTAATTGCCAAAAATGTTCAAGTATGTCAACAGCAATTTTACCTTATACAGTTTAAGATCAATATTGAAAAATTTATTATTATTGAGGAGATTATGATAAAGATTATTATTTTGAAAGTAATTATATATCTTAGTAATTGATTAAAACCACTTAAGACTTCATAGATATCAGTGTTGTCTGATTAATCTGTCATCTCTCTTACCTGTCAAAATTATCTAAAAATTGTTTTCTTATTTCCAGTTTTTACCAGAATCACTAGAAATTGCAGAGGATGGCAAGGAGCATGTTTTGACTGTCCTGAGCACGGTACCCATTGCCTGTCCTGGGCAGGATGATTCCTGTAAGATTACTTTGCAACTAAGTACTGAAGACTTGGGTAAGAGTTTTACATATTGACATCAAAACAATGTGATTACTTTTTCCAGTATTTAAGTACCAATGAATTCAAATAGAAAATATAATATATAAATAATACCAAAGGGCAGAAGCCATAAAATCAGCAAACTAGGCCATATTTTTATCTGCAAAATAAAACAGCTGATAATATCTGACAGGTTTTTGAGAGAGAAAAAAACCCCAAAGCCATAAATCTGACTAGCAATAACCTGAACAGTAGTCTGTTGAGATTTATGGATGAAATAACTGAGAGTAGAAGAACTTATTTTAAATTCCAGGAGCGTAAAATTCCATTTTCCATTTTAAGTTTTTTTGTAGCAGGAATGTTCTTAGGTAGAATAATTTCATTAATTATCAATAAAAAGCTCCCCTGCAGATTTATTATTCAGTAAATGCATAGTGAAGCCTTTTTTCTTTCTTTTGCTGGCTTATAGTTTTTGTCTAACTTAATACAGAAGGAAAAAAGTCATTCTTGTTCTTATGTATTATTCTCTTTCTAAACATTTAGGGTTTCATTTTATTAACTTGAAAACATTGACAATGTCACTGAGAAAACTCTTGCCCTTTTATTCAGTAAATGCTGTCTTCAGGTCAATCAGGTGGAATACCTTTCCTACCTAAGGGTGGCACATTGGTATTTATTTTCCATTTGCACTAAATAAAACACCCAAACCTTTTTCTAACAAGTCACTTCTTTCTCTTCCCTAAGTGTCTCAATGAGAGAAATGTTTAGAGATGGGATTACAGCTGCAGTTTCTCTACCCACAAAAAGCCAGCTCTAAAAAATGTTGGCAAAACCCAGGTCTGATATTTTTCTCTTTTTAATTTCCTTTCCTAGCTCTCCTCACCATCAGCCAAGTGCTTAGACAGAAGAAAGAAAAATAATTTAAATGACATCATAACACAATGATCTTAAACTGAGCAGCACCTTATGGTTCCAGCAGCTGTGTTGGCTCTTGTACGTGGAGTACTTTGCGTTTCTCCATGGCTCAGTGCTGCTCTGTTCTACATATTGCTCTTGGCTTGGAGTCTGTGCTGCTCCATCAGGAAAACATCCACTGATCTCATGGGAAAGGATTTCTTTGGATAGCAGGGTAGAGGAGAGGCTGCCACATGTTGAGGGATTGGAGGCTGGTATGTGCTGGGACACCCCCACAGACCCTGAGTCACACACTGACTGCTCTGAGGATCAGACAGGAATTAGCCCAGACAAGGCCTTTGTTGAACTCACATTTTCTTAGGCGTTGATCAAGGCTTTCAGAATCTCCCTGACACTGAGAGCGAGGAGCTCTCGAGTGGGGGAGGCTGAGCTCAGCACATGGGACTGAGACTGACCCCTCACCAAGGACTCCTCCAGTCCCACAACATGCACTTGGCTGGAAGAAAGAGAGGATACAAGACTTGCAGAAGCAGCTCTATTTTCAAGCTGTCAATGAGCTCGATGCGTTGGTGCCAAGAGGTGCCAGGAGGAAGGCACAACTCGTCCAATTAACTCATATTTGAAGGAAGTTGTCACTGAAGTGGAAAATTTCTGTTAGTTTTGATCAACTCATTTCTGCAGCTCAAACTAAAGACAGCTCTAGCCCTTGGTTGCTCCATCCTGAGGCTATTTCCTCGGACGACACTGGGTCTGTTATCTATTGAGCTATCTATATATACTTAAGGCTGAGGATCTGCTGCTGGTTGTCTGCACAACCACGTTTGCTCTGAGACTTTATTGTCTTTAGGGTCCATTAGTTTATCTGAAGGAACACTGCAGGCTTCTGAAAAATGCATGCTGGCCACAGTGCTGGAAATTAAAAATAAAAACCATTTTAGCTGTGATTCGTTTATACCGAATAAATTAGCTGACAAGCTCCTTGTCTGGCTGAATCCATATAACTACACTGTTGTGCTAATTATGTAGGGAATAAGTGATAAGAAAGCTAATTACAAGCACAGAAATATCTCTCCAAGTTCAGACAATATCATAATGAATGCCAAGGCACAGCAGAGCCACTGCAGTTCAGCTCCTGTTAAGTTTATCGCTACTATTTTGACAAGATGATTTTCTTTGATTTTAAACTTTTGTTCTGGGTTGTGAGCACAGCTCATGGGGCTGTAATGGCAATAACTATTCCTCATGGAAACCTCCAATTTAATTGAATCAAGAACCTTGAAAATGAGCCAGGACTTTTCTATAAGATGTGAGGTGAGGCAGCCTTTAAGGATTTGATATGAGGGATTATATGTCATTAATATCTGTAGATTTTAGTTCAGTTCCCATAGTACTGCACAGGGTTAATTTAAATTATATTTCATGAGATTTTTCCATAAGGAATAAGACACTGATTATTTGATTGTGTTAGAAATGTCATCTTACAATACTTTAATGCCATTTCTATAAATTATTAAGCAATTCTACAAATGGGAAGAATGATATGAAAATCACTTATTTTAATATCAGAAAATCACTTGTTTTCATCTCAGATTAATTTTATGGCCCCCATTTCTAGAACTTCATTCTTATCTGACGATAATTAGTGGTCTGGGACAGAAAACTAAGTATTCCTCAAGAAACATTTTAAGTCCTGAAAGCAGCAGTTAGATTCTGGCTGCTTCAACGGGACCACAGTTTAATTTTCTATCAACCAAAGGATTCATTAAAGCTTGAGTGGCTTCTTGAGAAGAAAGTTGGCTCAGAACTAAATGCTGTGGTAATTCAGTGTGTATAAGGGAGAACACACTTATGGAAATAAAAATTCAGGTTTGCCCTTTACCTGAGATCTGCGCAGGAAGGGTCAGGAGCTGAGAGAAGTGGACACTGCCCTTTTGGCTGTGTGTAAAGGTCTGTTTAGGAAAGATATGATGTGCAGTACCATTGTCACACTGATTTTGTCACCACACATCGTTTCTCTACCCACCATAAATACAGACATAGCCAGTATCTCCAAGATTATTTTTCCTCATTTTTTTAGTGAATTTATCAGCACAATACTTCTGTGAAGGATATAAATAAAACTATCATAGTTTTACAGACTGGGAAGCAAAACACCACAACTTAACTAAGCCAAAAAACACAAATACAGACCTGCTACATTTGCTTTGCTGTTGTGGATCCACAGTTCACCCAAAACTCACTTGAGAACCCTCCCTTTTCACATCAAAACACCTGTTTATTTTAAATTAAATAACTCCCAGCAGATACCTCCTTATACTCCAGATAATGAAAGAGAAATGTTTTCCAGAAGCACAGATTCATCTCTTTTTTAGTCATGAGAACTGCTTGTCTTCATTCACTGGGCATGGACCCATAAAGATAACGCTGTCATCCCAGAAATATTAGCACCTGTGGAAAAATAGACACCACTGAGGTTTTAGTAAACTTTGGGGATAAGAAACCAGCACAGTGAAGAGTGCAGAGGGATGCCAGATTCAGTCAGACACAACTGCCTTCATGCAAAGCCATGGTTCCAAGGCATGCTTTCCCTGGAACGAGAAACGTTTGTGTTGAACAGAACCCAGGGAACGGGCGACACTTTGGATAACTCTTGTCAGACTCTGTGTTTGTGCTCACTGCAGGCAGCCAGGTTCCAGGGCCCCCAGACATCGCCCTCTCGGCCTGCCAGGTGGATCTGCTGCCGGAGCCCTGCTCGGGGAGCAGCTGTGCAGCGGCCACGGTGACAGTGACAGCCGTGACGGACTTCGCGCAGGACGGGAACCGCCTCAGCCGCGTCCGCGCTCAGCCGGTCGCAACAGGGGATTTGCTCTGGAGGGCTTACACACCCAGGGATGTGAAGGTTAGGTCCTGAAATCAGTTGGAAATGTGGCAAATCTAAATGAGATGTTCTTTTCTTTTTTTCTTTCCTTTTTATTCTTTTTTTGGGTGTTTTTTTTTTTTTTTTTGGTGGGGAGAGTTTTAGGGTTGGTTGTTTTTTTCCAAAGAGAATAAAATTTTAGGGATGGTTGTCATAATGGTTTGGGTTGGAAGGAGCCTTATAGACCATCCAGTTCCACCTCCTGCCAAGGGCAGGGACACCTTCCACTGTCCCAGGTTGCTCCAAGTCCTGTCCAACCTGGCCTTGGACACTTCCAGGGAAAGAGCAGTCACAACTTCTCTGGGCAACCTGTGCCAGGGCCTCCCCACCCTTACAATAAAGAATTTTTTCCTAATATCTGATCTAACCCTGCCCTCTGTCAGCAGAGTAAAGCAAAAGAGTCACTTTATACACCAAGAAAATTAACATGGAATTCCTTGTCCTTTGTCAGATTTAGGGTTGATCATTAGTCAGCTCATCAGTAAGGACAAGAGCTGGAATACAGAGGTGACCAGGAGTGCTTCTGTCTACTGGAAAAGGGGAGAGGGAGAACATGGGTTAGAGAATGAGCACCTGTTTGGGAAGGGGGAAGGGGGAAACTAAGGGTTTAGAGAACATTTTCTGACAAAGCAAAGGTAGAGCCTCAGAAAGGAGAGAGGAGAAGGGATTCAGCAGTGCCGTGTCCAATTTGCGACTGTGCCATGAATCTCCAGGACACCCTCAACAGCTCACAGCTGCTCCATCTCTTCATTTATACCACTACAAAATGTCCAAAATAAAAATAATAACCAATCAGGAAGGCAAGCCACACTTTCCCTGTAGAAAGCCTGGCCAAAAAAATGTGGTGAGCAAGGACCAGCCCTTTGTAAAGTTATTTCAGGACCTCGGGTGGGAGGTTTGAGCACTGTAATCCCACCAACCCAGAGAATTTACCAGAGCACAGATTTGAGTGAGCTAAATTTCTCAGAGCAGGGGCACATCCAAGCTGGCATATCTTGGGTAACTGAAAACACCCCCCAGTGAAATCCACAAATTCCCTGCCCTAACTTTTGTGGATTTTTTCATGACAGAATGAGTTTAAACTGGACCAAAAGAATTTTGTCTTCAAAGGTAAAATGCCTAGCGTGGGTGTATAACATTTCATCTCCAGAAATGGCTTCTTTTAAACTTTTCAAGATTCTTAAACCAAAAATTACAGCTAATTCAGCATAGTGTGCTCACACACTCATATTTTTTCTTGAAATTACAAATGCTTTCATTAAAATATGAAGATTTATCAAGTGTGAAATTGAATTAATCAATTTTAATAATAAATTCCATTTATCTCAGTTAAAACTTGATCTATGGAAACATAATAGACAATACCCTCCCCCATTTTCCCATTGCTGCTTTGTAGTTAATTAGAGGCCTTAATGTAACATAATTCTTGCAACATAGCAAGAAAAAAATCCATGTATTAAAATCCACATAATCTTTAATCCTTCTGACTTGTTTGGATATTTTTGATTTATCTGAAAACTGAACAGAAATTGTAGGCAGAACATCCTGACACACCTAGACACCTATAAACAGGATTTCCTCAGCAAACTATTCCTGCCTTCAACCAGGAATTGTGTTTTCTGCTGACATCATGCAAAAAAAAAACAGAGCAGAGAAGGCCAAAGGATTTGTTTGTGATAAATTTTCACTTAGGAAGTGTGAGGCTGTGGAGAAAATGGGAAAATTCTGAGAAACTTCATATCCCACAGCAAATCCAAATGATACAACTGACCCCAGATTAAAAAGTTGTTCAAATAGGGGTTCATTTTTCCAGTCCTCAAGACCATCATTCTAAAAGTTAGGTGTGCCAGACGCAGGTGTGCATCTAGAAATGGTTTCTGTGTCATGGTTAAGGGGCATTTTGAAATACAGATGATGTATTGCTGCCAGGTGAGGAATGCTGTCACGA
The DNA here is from genome assembly GCF_049639895.1 of Pseudopodoces humilis. NCBI lineage: Eukaryota > Metazoa > Chordata > Aves > Passeriformes > Paridae > Pseudopodoces > Pseudopodoces humilis. The sequence continues at coordinate 5,166,747 of NC_142207.1, forward strand.
ACTGAGGTTCTATCTTCACCCTCTAATTCATTTATTTAATTTCACCCCTGTTCCCAAAAGCCAAGTTCTGCTTTGTCACTGAAAGACTGCACAGGGATATAGCAGCCATCCTTCTTCCCCGCTCCATGGACCCTGGTAGAACTAACTGAAGTGCACCTCTGGACTCCTCAGGGGCAAGGAGGGAGCAAAGAATTAACAGCCCTGGCCAAGAAATCAGTCTGTCAGGATGGATAATGGGAAACCATAACACTCCATCACTCCCACCAGTATGACTGGGAGCTCTTCATACCACAAATCACTGCACAACCCAGTCCTGCATTTTTGGGAGCTGGACAGCAGAGCACTCAGCCATTAAAAAAAGCACCCTCTGGAACAGACCTGGCAGTGTGGGTCCAGCACTGCCTGAGATTCAGGTGTTACAGCTTCAGAGCCCTGCCTCTGGCTTCTGCAGGCACCTCTGCTCCTTGCAGGGCTTTCACAGCTCCTCTGTGACCCAAGGAGTCAAGGGCTGGTGCAGATGAAGAGCTCTGTAGCTGTAGTAGATCCTTTCCTGTTTCACTCACATAAAGCAGTGTGATTTGGAGCCTCCTCATCAATATCTGATCAATATCCACGTCAAATAGATAAATCAGCCATTCAGGTGCTGTAACGGGAAATTTGAGGTCAAATCAGGGGACAGGCAGCTACTACTAAAACGTGCTAATGTTACTTAATTACAGCATAGCTTTTTACCATACTTCAGGCATTAAAATTAGTAAAATTTAATGAGCACTCTGTTCTTCTGGTAATTTCAGTGAATGATCTGCTCCTTAGAAAAAAGTTTTAATAAAAAACTTCATCTTTTACCAGATAAAGGAAGACATTACATCAGATGAACAGGAACACTTTGAACTCCCTTATTGGCTATGATTAAACTCTGTTGTTTGAAAGCGAAGCCTATTTTGTCCCCATCTGCAATCGTATTTCAGAATTCAGATTGTAGTTTGTACTTAACCCTTGAATCCTGCCCCTTGAATGTTTTGTGAGGAACAGTAATGAAGAAAAACTGCTGTGTAGACTGTATTCATTGCACATTTCATTTTAACTAGGTCACAGTTCGAGACCTCCCAACAGGGAACTGCTACTCTTTCACTGATCCACACATTATCACATTTGATGGATGGTGAGTATTTTACTTTAAAATAATTTGGCTCAATTACTGCAGTTATCTGTTTCTGGATGTGGCATGCATTTGGGTTTACATTAGAATATCAAAAAAGCATTGAACAAATTTGCTTACAATGAGGAATGTGCTCCTTCGGTGGCACACGTGGTTTCCTTCCAGCTGTGTACTCCTTTTAACAAAAGGACTAGAAATGGATTAATCTTTTTTTTTAATGGGTTTGAGTCTGAATAATTTTTACAAGACAAAGGTCCAAAATGTTCTTCAAATAGAACTATTACTAGTGGCCTTGAGAGGGTGTCTACACCACATGGTGTTAGTGACTCCCCAGTGGCACCCGAGTGACACGTTGTGTCACCAGGGCAGCACAGCACACAGGGACAGCCTGGTCCTTCCCAGGAGTTCAGCAACATCTGGTGCAAAGTCATCAGAAAGATGCTCTTGATTTCTTCTACTTCCAGAGCTGGTTTATGTCCAGCTGGAGTTGACAATCATAAATACAACCAAAAAAAACCCCATAAAGACAGCTCTAATGTCTCAGACAAAAAAGTCCAAAAATTATAAGTGTCAAGTATCGGGAGAAGAACGCAAAAATAAAGTTGTACAACTTCCTGTAGTGTCCAAATGTCCTTCTGTATCACCCAGTAATAAGCTGCTTAAAGACTTTCTCAGCCAAAGTGCTGTCTTTGTGTTTGTCAGCCTGAACTGTACAGTTCAACTTTTCCACATTTAACTCACCTAATCATTCATTAATCTATTTATCCCAGCTAATTGGCATCACTGAAAGTTTTTAAAATTTGCAGCTGGCACATTTGATCCAGTGTTGCAGATATTTCAGATGCCATTCCAAGTTTGTCACTCTGCCATTAACCCCCTGGTGGCACAGGCAATGATTTTGGGTGTGCAGCATTCACATGGGCTTGGCAGGTGTGAATTTCTGCTATCCTGATATCCCAATTTCAGTCCAACATGCTCTGGAGGTGGCATCCGAAATGCTGTCAAAGCTGGAGAAATCTTTTGATGAATTGTGAGCAAGAATGGCAGTGACTCCATTAAAAGTTACACATCTGCTTGTAACAAAGATTTCAAGTAAATTGGGCAGTCTGAGGTAGGAGATTAGCTCTGCTTATCCATGGTTTCCCAGTCCTCCGTCTGCTTTGCTGAAAAGCATTTAAATGTGATCAGGAACTTGTTTCATACAAGTTTGGGTTCTTTTCTTGCTTTGAAAGCTTCATTAGAGCTGCAAGAGGTTCAAAGATATTCCCACGTCTCATGTAGCTGCAATTATTTCAACTCTGGGATATTAAACTAGATCAGAGTATTATTTCAAACCTCTCTATACATTTATATTCTAAAATACTCCCTTTTGATTTAGGGCTGGGAACATACAGTGAGCTGTCAGACTGTTGTGTTTAGGGATTTATAAACAGCTGAAAAGAACCTCTTGGAATGGGAACACCCTTCCAGCCATGTAGCACATTTTTACATTGCCTCCATGGGGAAAAAAAAAAAAGGTCTAAAACCAAATAAAGCAATTTTATTTGAATAACTCATTTTTTAATCCTATTGTTGATAGCACACAGAAATGTTTCTAAGCAATTTATGTGCTGTTTTGACACAGGGAGTTTGGAAAAGCCCATCCTTCTGTGTCATCCTGCCTCAGAGACACACAGACTCAAAAGAGGAAAAACCCAGGATCAGCTTGGCCCCTCAAAAACTGCACATTTTTCCTTGTGGACAGACATTCATCACTGCTCTGTCCAGTGCAGCTTCAAATGAGTCACGTTGATGGGGCTTCCTCCATCTCAATAACTAGGTTATTTCCCTAAGATGTATCACTTCTTGATATTCAGCCAAGTTTCTTACCCATCATTTCACAGTCCCATTACTCCTACTTATATTCCCATTTATTACTGTAAATAATTTCTCTTTCAATTATTGTAATGATTAGGCTACCTTATTACACATCAGTTAAGTAACTTCTCTGGCTGCCTATCTAAAAAGATTTTTACCATGTTAGCAAATGATTTTAAAGATCTGTACTTAAGGAGTGAGGAATGCAATTCCTCCTTCTGTCCTGGTACAAAACTATAATCTGAAGGCAAAGGCTGACACAGAGGTCTGGAAGTGAAGCATTCCCCTTTTTTCATGGAAGGAAATGTGAAATGTGGTGGGAAAATGTGTTTGAAATGAGAACCTTCTTGTGGTTTCAATATTTAAACGAAAATCATTAAAAATTTAAATTTTAACTTCAATAAAAATAGTTCTTTGAATAAATTTTAAAAATTGAAAAATTATATAAAAATCAAAAGGCTGGAAGTGCTTTTCTTACTGGCAGTAACATTTTCTTACTGAAACAGCCACTTCCAGCATATTTTTTAACTTCTATTGTGCTGTTTCCAATGTTTTTAATCTGACATAGTGAGCTCAAATTAAATCTGAGGCAGTTAGCTATTCATTAGACAACTGAAATACCCAACTCCCACTCCTTAATAACACTCCCCTTTGCTGTGCCTCCTGCTAATATATGTCTGTAGGAATATTTATCTTGTAATCTTTTCATTCTTTTCACCAAAGGCAGTGACTGAAAATCAAAGAGGAATGTGTCATATTTTACAGCATAAGCACAATCAATTTGTGTATATTGGAGCGTAGATGTGAAATAACGTTAATTATAGCAGCTAAAATCCAGAGAGAGCACTTCCTTTTATAGCAAAGTACCTTCTAAATTAAACAAATGTGAAAGCCTGGTAAAGCAAAAGTATAGCCCTCATTACTGGTTATGGCACATTATAAATATAAAAGCTTTTCATGCCATAAATCGCAGATTCTTAAATATGAAGTACTAGCTTAAAACTAAATATGCAGAAAATCCTTTTAGGCCAAAGTAAAAAGGGGAATATTTTTTGATTGGGGAACTATATACATCATTTATGTTATTTTGCATTTTACCATACCAAAAAAAAAAAAAAGTTAAAAGATTTTTTTCAGATTTCTCAAAAATTTACACTAATCTATATTATCCCACCAATATTATCTCTAAGGAAATGGCACTGTTTTCTGGTTGGCTTTAATGACTTTCATCAAAGGACCTCACAGCAAAGTCCTGGGCATGAGCAGCCCTGCCAGGTGCTGGGGTTTTGATAGTCTGCAGCAGTTTAGTTGTCCCCAGGCATCCAGTGCTTTCTGAATACAATCCAACATCTGCTCTGAGAGCAACGTGATGGGATGAACACTCTGAAAACAGGGAACGTCCTTCAGCATCACCCAGCTCTTCAGAGAGTTAAGCATACCACGAAATAGTTCCTTGTAGCAAGGAAAGAAGGAGCCTGGGGGGTCATGCCAACAAGTTAAATCATTTGATGGCAAAGCTGTGGTGAAAAATCTTAAAAAAACACTGAATTAATACAAAGATGAAGTGCAGCTTGGTGAAGAGGAAGTGCAGGGTGTGAGTTAATTGAACACTACTAGGTAGTAGTTGTTTACATATGTCTATACCCCCTTCTGTCCCTCTCTTATGATTTGCCAATATAAATTATTCCTATAGAAGCTCACTGCCATAACTAAACGCTCAGGAGTGTTTTATAATTATTGGACAAAGACATAACTCAAGCCATGACTTTGTTCTGGGACCAGAATTTGCTTCCTCCCTTGGAAAACAATCTCTGTCCATTGCTGCAGACTGTCAGGAGGCAGGATGAGAAGTGCACTGTGGAGGGAGATTTAGACACAAATAGTGGTGCTTGGTTCACAAGGAACACGAAGAACTCCCTCATGCAAGAGCTGCTCTAGGTCTGCTTCAGGTATTTATTACTACAGGCAACTTCTCCAACATCATCCCAAGAATCATTAACACAATTACAGCTGAATAAACATCACAAAAGTTTACCTGACTACATCAAATTATCCATTCAACTGATTTGAAGGTGCCTGAAAGCTCTAATTTAGGCACAGGGCAGGTTCGTTATGTGCTATGCAAGCTATGCCATGACTTAATTGAAGGACTCGGGGTGACTTCCAGGAGGGTTGGGTTGGGTCCACTGTCAGGGATTATTAAGCAATAAATAGCTCCCCTTGATATGCAAATGCAAAACCAGCCAGAGATGATTAGTGTGGGTACAGCCAACCTGATGCCTTGTTTCCCATCAGCCTCCCTAAACACCTCTCCTCCGAAGCTGATCCTGTAGAAGGAAACTGTGGAAGGTGCTCTCCTAAAATATCCTCTTTCCTCTTTCTCCCCCACAAAGGTGTCCAAATGGAGCAAGAACTCGGTGTTTAAAGAAATTATCTATTTTTTATGGTGTCCTAAGTTCTGCTCACTCTTAGCAGCAGCATCTATGTAGTGTACTATAGGAATTTATGTATCTGATTAGAAAATAGGATGAGACAGAACCATTCAAAATCTTATCTGGCCACTTCATGGCCAACCTAAGTTTTTCAAGATGAAAGATAAAGTCAGATGTGTTTTCTAGAGAAAAGGAGTTGGAATTAAAAATTTTTACTGTGTTTTAAGCTACAAAGTTATGTGCAGCTTTTATTCTGAAGAGAAACAAAATGTAGAAATATACATGTGAAAAAGTCACAGTTCACAAGCCATTTGTTCATCAGTATAAGAAGCATTAATGGCCTAAAAAATGTGGATGTTTATATGGCACTGCTTTAAAAATAATGCTGTTATTTAGCAGAAGCATTTTATACATTCCTTTTTATGCTTTCTTTATTGTAGAAAGAATAAAGCTTATTATTATAAGCTTATAGTTTAGTTTCCATATTGCTTAATTTCATAAAAATCATGTTTAAAACTAATCACAGTGCCTTAAAAGAAAGCAGAATAATCCATTGTTTTTAAAGATGGAAGCTGTTGGCTTATAGGGAGAAAACATCAACAGCATATATTAAGTATATGGCTACTATTTCCTTTTATATAACAGAATAAAACAGAGTAAGAATTAGACAAGTTTATGGAGTGAGAGCACAAAGAACAAGCAGAAGAGGGTCCTCTCACAAGCCTCTGTTGTGGAAACCCCAGAGGTTCCAGATGGTTCATGTAGAGGGCAAACACTTGCAAAGTTATTAAAGTTATCCTGCTCTTGGCCTCACCAGATGGAGCAGGGACATTCCTTTCAGAAAAGAATGAAAGTCTTAAATCGTTCTCCACGCTGGTTTGTGCTGATTGCTGATCCATTGAGTGTGAAAATCGTGCTTACGGAGAAGTCGTTAGGGGGGAGGAATAAACTTCATTTTAGCTGGCTTTCAGTAGAAGCCCAGATTTTCATAGGAAGCCTTTAACTAGCCACAGCCAGACTTGTAAAATTTGGAGATTAGTCACAGAACAGGTTATCTGAGCACTGATTTCCCTTTGAAGAACATCGTAATCTAAAAGCATCCAGTTAGAACCAAAATACATTTATTAAGACCCAAAGGCAGGAAACTTCTTCCCATTTGCCATATATCAAATGTTTATCTGTTTTATCCATGCCCATTTCCATGGCAGCAGCTGGGACACAACTCCTGCTTTCCACAGGAACTCTTAGGCACTTCCAGCTAACAACTGCTGTGGCGTTCCCTTGGATACAGAGCCAGAGAAACTCTTCCCCATGTGTGGATGGGTCCCTGCTCCAAGGCCAGACATCAGGCTGCTCTAATTGCTGCTGTACGAGTTCCAACAAACACCCAACGCAGGTGCACGCTGAGGCTCCCTAACCCTCTCTGGTTTTTGAATTGTGGCTGTTTAGGCGCTATGACAGCTATAAAATCGGGACGTTCCTGCTGTGCCGCAGCGAGTCGCGGGCGTTCGAGGTGCACATCCGGCAGTGGGATTGTGGCGGCCACCGCTCCGCCACCGCCTGCAATTGTGGCGTAGCTGCACGAGAAGGGGGTGACACCGTGGTGCTGGACACCTGCAATGGCCACTTCCAGGACAGCAGGCCCCAGCTGACCATCAAAAGCACCGAGGCATCGCCACAAGTCAAAATCCTGAAGTCTTACGGAGGCAGGAAAATAACAGTACGTGCTTGGATGGTTGAGCGCTCTTGTGGCGGCTGTGCTTTGAAAACACGTGTTTAATATTTCTGAATTATCAATGAAGTCGCTATGAAAATATCTGAAGCCACCAGAGCACCTGCAGTCAAATGTACCGCAAAACGAGAGGCAGGGAAGTAGCTGGTTAAAGTGTTGGTTTAACAAACTGTAAAATAAAACTAAACAGATACCTCTGGAAATTTCTTGGCGACACAGTGGAGCTCTGATAGCACTACTTACTCTCTGCAGCACAGCAGCCTGTTTGCTTATGCCAGCCACTACCCAGCCACATCACATAAAGCAAATTTCTTTGCAGAGCTCAAGATATAAATATTCAAGGAAAGATCCCAGGTAGCAGAATAATAGAGTTTTTGAGTGGAGCAGTAAGACGCTATTAGTCAGATCCAGAGAGCCCCCAAAAGCTATGAAAATGGGCTGCAAATGTGCAACATTTGCTGTAACATAAAGCATTTGCCTAAACAAATATATGGCCACAACTTACTTTGCATAAGTATCGCTTATCAACACTAATCCACTGAAATCGCTGGAAAAATAAGAGCAGGCTGCACCAGGGATTTTGGTAAGGAAAAGAGCCGCAAATTATGGCCAAGAAGATAATTTTATCCTAGAGTTATATCATCAAGATTTTTTGCCATGAAATGTTTTGGATGAAGATCGGTCCAGGGCAGAGCCAGAATGATGCAGGAAGTGCCTGTGCTTGGCTCTCCTTGTGATCTCACTTGGAATAGATCTCAGGAAGGTAGTAATTGAAAGTCTGTTAATTATAGAATAGAGAAAAAGCAAGAATCAAGCTGTCATTTCATTTTGCAACTGAATGCAATATAATTACTGTTTTATTACTAGGATAATCTTTGCATGGAATCCCTATTCTCATTTACACCTGAGGTAAGACTCAGGGAAACAAATCAGGGCAGAGTGGGGACACAATATGAATCTTTCTGTGATGTGAGTGGGAATCTATAGGCACTGTGCAGCAGAGAACAGAATCCCTGAGCACACCACTGAGAAGGGTCCATCCCAATTCTCCCAGCCCTTGTCCATCATTATCCTCATGCAGCCTGGGAACTGTCTCCCACAACATTCAAGGAGGCTTGGAATGGGGTGAGGTCATGCAAAGTGGCAGCTTCCAGCAGCCAGACACTAAATAACTCTGCAAACTGAGGTCTCAAAAAACCTTCTTTGAAGCCTCAATTAGCAGCATTAAGTCCAGGTGGGATGTATTGCCCGGAGCAGCAGAAAAGGAAAGGGTTAGAGCCCTCCAAACTCCTGAAATAAATCCACACCTGGAAATATTAATCTGGACAGCTCATGCAGTTCTGACTGCAAGGCTTTTACACACAGGCCTCTAGAAAAAGCCTGAAGTAATGGGGAACTAAAATAGGCAGAATTATAATTTAGTGAAGCCAAACTCAGAGTAAACTCTGGATTCAATTACAAGAATAAAGATATGAGCTTGTTACTCCTTTACAGATATGAATAGATCTGATGGGGAGGAGCTCCAAATGAACCAGAAAATCCCCACCCAAAAGAAAGGAAAACAAAGGACATTATTTGGATGAATAAATTATATTTAGGCAGGGGTCACTTAAAAAAGGAAAATAATTATTTCAAAATTATTGTAATGAGATGATTGCAACTCTAATGTATTTTTAATATTAACTGAAAATGTTTAACTTTGGATAAAAAGAAAGTATTAAGGCTACTTATCAGGATAGTATGTTCCTGCTCCCTCTTAAGGCACAGATAATTTTCAAATAATTTTCTTTTTATTTAAAAATAAAGCAAATAAAAAATACTTTTCAGTTGAGCAGCTATTTTCTTTTTGCTTTTTTTTTTTCTTTTTCTTATTTGGTTAGTAAACCAATCTGAAAAATCCATTATCCACAAAGTTACTTCTTGTTTTGAACCCTGCCAAGATTTTTTTTCCCTTTTAAAGGTCAGTGTAAGCCTACCACTAGTCCTTTAATGAGAAAATCGCTTTATGCACTTTAAAACACAATCATTTTCTGGATAATCCAGCCCTGGAAAATGAAACGATTGTTCAGAAGGAAGAAAGATGTTTTTCAATCTTGGCAGTTTCTCTAAAAAAAAGTTATTATCATGAAATTATTAATATAAAAGACACAAGGGTGGCCTTATTGTCATGGAAGATGCTTCAAAAATTAGCTGGTAACTTACCACTGGGAGAACTTCAATGGATGTAAATATTAATTTAAGAAGAAAGTACTCATGCAGTTATATATTTATGTAATGTTATCAGATATTAATGCCATGGCTTCTGAAAGCAAGCTAAATAATAGCACAAATAAATATTTATAGTGTTTCTAAGTGATCTTAAATTACCTCCACCATCGCTAACGTCCTGCTTTGATATTTTCTTTTATGGAAAGAGACTTTTTTTTATTGCATAAAAATCTTGGTAAGAGCTTCAGTTCACTGGGTTGTTTGGGTTTTTTTCTGCCTCTTCAGATCCTGTTCCCTTCGGGAGCGTTTGTTCGAGCGGACCTGAGCGAGTGGGGAATGGGTGTGACAGTGAGGACAGCGGGCAGGGACTTCAACAGCACCCGGGGCTTGTGTGGCCTCTTTGACGGGATGGCTCACAACGACCTCAGCAACGTGCCCCAGGAAGACTTCATAGAGGAGTGGAGGTACAAAGCCAGAGAGATCCCACCCAGGGGATGCTCTTAGCAGTGTTTCAAACCGTCTTGATGGGTTTATTTCATTACACACTCCCCTAATGACCTGACAGGGAGATCTGCTTAACCTGAGGGAGAAGCCTGAAGACCCATCTCCATCCCAGCAGCACAGGGGTTTAATTTTCAGTCAGCACAAAACACATCAGCAGTCACCAAGAGAGAAATTTTCTATTCACAAGTCATGTCATGTTAACAGCTGTGTTAAGATCCCTCTCAGCTGTTAAAAAAAATACAGATCTCACCCACACTTGAAAATGTAGATAGCTGACAATAGGGATTAATTAAGGGTTTCGTATTTCTCTTGTTCTTTTATTCCTGAACACTAATTACAATATGTGAATATAGATTAAATGCTACATTTTGACAAAGTCTGGTAATATATGTACCATGCTAAAACTTAATATCAACTCCACTAATGATGACAGTGAGCTCTGAAAGCTTGTATTTTCTGGGACAGATGGTCTGGAAACAGAGCCAGGAGTCTGACTCTCTGACATGTCCCTGTCACAGTCCCTGTCCCTATCCCTATTCCTGTCTCTATCCCTAGCCCACATTTTAATTCCTGTTGCTGAACTTCAAACATGCCTAATAGGTGTTCCTAAAACCAAAATGGATTTGCTTGTGTAGCCTGTTTTGTGAAGGAAAAAGAAAGCAAAACACTGTACTGTGGCACTTAATCCATACATGGGAGCTCAGCACAATCCTATAGGAACAATGAATTTTTAGACTTCTTGCACTTCAGAAAATAAAAAAAACACCTCTGCCATATTCTAGTTCTATTCAGTGAGCTATCTAATGTCTATTTTGGCCTGTCATTGTAAATTCTACTATTTAGAATTCAACAGCCATAATTAACATCCTAATAATGTGGTAATCAGTCAGAGATTGCTTCTGGGAAAGCAGATGGAGAAATAGCTTGGTGCAAGAACAAATAACTCACTACCCAAAAAGAGGGCTAAAACGGTCCTTGGGAGAACTTGCTCAAAGCAATTTTGTTGAAAGAGCTGAAGTCAGAGTGCAGTGCAAAGGAATTTACTTATGAAACAGTGAGAAGTTTTCTAGGGCTATATGATGGAGATTCTTCAGGGAAGGTAGAAGCTCCTGCTGAGTGAGAAGGGCAAGAGGGGTGGTGAGTTTCATCTTGCACTACTCCCAAGGATGGATTCTCAAGGACCCCTCAGAACCTGGCTACAAAAGCAAGCCAGTAGAGAAACTAAGGTCACCTCCAGAGGAGACTGGATCGTTCTCTGATCCACTCACAGGGAAACGGCCCAGTAAAAAACAAATGCTAGAGGGTGATTTTTCTGCTGCTTTATAAATTTCATTTTAAATAACCCTGAAAGTGTGCTAGGTTTTCTCCAGCACCTGAAGCTAGCCTGAGTGCCCACCATCTGGCAGTGCAGAGCTTTCCCTGGCTCCCACCTCTCTCAGGCAGCTGCAGGGCTCTGCACACACGGATCAGTTTTACATGCCAGCTTTCCAACACAAAATTTAAACAATAAAACAACATCAGAGCTTCCCAGCCACTAAATAGAGAAGAGATTAATTTTAAAACATGTGATTTAAGTAGGCAAAATAAAATTTTCAAACATTTAAAAATATATAAAGAAACCAGCAGAAGCGCTGTTAAATTTTGGACACTTTATAATAGAATCCAACTCAGTTTGAAAAACTTTCTTTAGTTCTTCCTAGATTATAGTAGATGGCTCAGAAGAATAATAGTCTGGTCATCTCATGCAGGAGACAGAGGGCACATCTGAGCTCAGTGAGGAGCTGCTGGTACGTGCATGGCTGTGAGGAAGGATGGGGTTTCCATTATTTCCACATCATGCACCCCTGTTCTCTGGACAGGGGCTGACAAAAAGAAGGTAATTAGTTTCATGCATAATTAACAGAGGATTTTGTTTCAATAAAATATCAAGGCAAAAGAGTTTCATCTTACTGAAATTTTCATTGGTGTGTTAAGTTTCTGTCCTGATTCTGGACCAGTTTATGTGGTTGATTTATTGCTTTTATTAAATAAATTACATTTACAATGTCCTCTAGTTTATGCAGTATTATACCAAAGGAGGAGCTACTTCTGCTGTCTTAGTCTAGGTTTAAATTTACTTGATGCTGAGTCAGGCAAGATTCAGGGGCAGATAACTCCTCTATTAGAACCAGAGGAATGGAGCGTGAAGGACACTCATTCAGACACTAAAATGTGTTGTCCAAAGGACAACTCTCTCAATCATCAAAAATGTTTTATTTTCCTAGACTATAGGGAAGCATAGAACAGCTTGTGCTGCTGTCACCATGAGCAGGAAAACCACACTTTTGTCTCGTATTGTCTCCTGCTGAGCCCACACTTGGATCAAAACAGTTCCATAAATGTTTGTGCTCATGTTTCAGGAGAACAAATAGGTTCATTTTGCCAGTGTCACTGAGATGTTTTATTTAAAAGTTATGGTAGTGTCAATGATCAAAATAGTAATATCAGATATGCCATTTTAAATGTATTTTTAAAAAATTGGATAAAGGCAATTACAGTTTCCAACAACAGTATCTAGTGTTTGGCTCCAATATGTTGGCAAATGCTTTCACTTTCCTGAAACCCCAGCATTCTGGCTGCAAGACAAAATTAATGCCAAAATAATTTAAATTTTTGGTGCTATTTCAAATTTGTCTGCTAATGACATGCTGCCAAATATTGGGACCTCCTTTTCTATGAAGCTCTAGGATTTCTCTTGTGCTGCACAAATAAGATCAGTAAGAGATATGAAATTTCTAAAGAAACTTAAATCACGGCTGCTTATTCAAACTGAACTCTCTAGAAGTTCATCCATCATTAAAGACTAAATTTAAAAGGGGGAAGAGAATCATCTCAGCTTATATGATAGCCTAGCCCTATGAACAATAGAAAACTGCTTTGTGTTGAAAGAAAAAAAATCCAAAAAATCTCAAGTAGAAGGAAAGAATGAAATGAAGTATGCAAAAAAAAAAAAAAATTAAATAAAAGGGGGAGGAGGCATTTAAAAGAAAAAAGTTAGCAATATACATCTTAGAGGAAATTGTTGATAAGGAGAGAACAGGCACACAGATAAAGATGATTTCATAGTATAGGATTTGAAACAAATATGATGTTTTGTCATTCTCCAAGAATTAGCTTGGTCACCTAGGGACAAATCCAAGACCTTATTTCATGTATAATACACAAAGGGTAACCTGCACCTCAGAGAAAGTCCTGCAAAGAGAAGTCAAGCAGCTAGGCAACACTCCAGCAAACCACTTAAACATCTGGTACTAAAAAGTCTCCATGAAGTGCTAGAAAACACAGAGGACAACTCAAGCAGGGCAGTGTAAAAGTGACTAAAGAAAACAGAAGTTAAACTTAAGCATTTTCTCAAGTACTTTCGTATATTGGGAATTCGTGCTTACCCCAGCCTCAGGGAAAGGAAGTTTCCTTTTATGATAGACTAATTTGTTGAAAGTTTATTCCCTCTAATCCCTTCCTATTTTTAAATCAGAATTCCTCCAGGGAAGAGTTTATTTGACAAGACTCCAGCACCCTCTGAGAGGAAGGAAAGGAAAAGTTTCTGCAGATGCCAGAAGGGGAGCACCAAACCTGTGCCCGTGGCAAACACAAAGATTGCCTTTCAGACTCCTTCCCCTGAGCCCTCTGGTTGCCATCATGACCATGTGGATCAAAGCTTTGCAATCCCATATCTGGATGTTACATCTGAGTTTGTCACTCACACAGAAACACAGCCAACTTTGAGAAAAGATGGGAAACCACTGACCAAGACTTTTGGTCAAAGATATTTTTCTAAATCAGTCCGAAAGCGAAGAAGCCCCGAGGTCCCACTAAAGCCTCTCACACACAATATTTCTGTGACTAGCAACAGTTCCATTGGCTCTACCAAACCAGTAGGAGACCTAAGGAAAGCAAAGAGGCAAGACCAGTATTATGAATACTCTTCCTTTCACCCGTTGCATGGCCCAGCCCAGAGAGACTCAGAGAGCATTGCGTATTTTTTCCCCGAGGACTACTTTGAAGGGGTACGGATGAAATTTCCACTTTCATGGCCCACTCCCAATGGCCTGACTGCTACCAAAGCTCAGGAGATTTGCCACCAAATTCTTGCAAAATCCACCATTGGCTTGGTGTGTAAAGGCCTCCTGGGAAAACACCTGGATGAAGCAATTGATATTTGCCTTTTGGACCTGCAGCTCAAAGATGATGTGGCTTGGGTGAGGGCACTGATAGCCCTTTTGGAAAATGAGTGTGAAAGGAGAGTGCTGGGAAACAGGAACAGAGAGTTCCCTGTTGGAAACCAGCCATCTGCTGCCCGGGAGGAAATCCTCACTGCTCTCCGGTGCCCCGCGCTCTGTAACGGCCACGGACACTGCACGGAACTGGGCTGCCAGTGCCTCGAAGGCCACAGCTGCTACGACTGCAGCATTGCCAAAAGTAAGTAAAGCATTCTTTCCATATTGGAATTATTAGGTAGAACATCTGCACGGAGTTGTTTGCTCTTCAAGCAGTGCTACCAGTAAGGCATTTGATGAATTAGTAATCAGGTTTTGACCTTGAAGAGCCGATCAAAATATCTGGTTGGCTGGTCCTTCACTTTTTTGCCTCAGTAACTTTTTAAAAATGGATTTTACAAGCCCCTTAGCAAATTGGTTTTGCAGAAGTGATTTTCTTTACATCTGATCTATCACTGGCATGCTGACAAGCGGGCTTCTCACAAAAAAAAAGGAGCGTCCTGCTCACCTTGTGGTCAATATTCATGTAAACAGTGTAGAGATATGTCTTTCTTCTTTTTTTCCTGGTCAACAGAGGATAAAGTTTGAACATTAATTTCAAACACTGTACTAGTAACAAAACAAAATTAAAAGTGACAAAATGAACAAGTAACCCTGCCAAAGTCATCAAATAGCTACAGGACATACTCGAACCTGCAGACCTGATTCTGCAAATATTCATGAATTACATTTAGACAGAAGACTGTCCCACTGGGTTTGTTTCATCTTTACAGCTCAGTCTCTCAAAGGGTGATTCCATGTGCCATGTGAGTGCTGAGTTCTTTAAACTAAGCTCATGCAGAAAGGTTTGTGGTGATTTCAGAATGTGAGCTCTGCCTCAGCAAACCACAAGCTCACGCTTGAAGTGACAGAGGGACTTCAGGCTCAGCCATACAGCTGATCTCCTGCAGCTTAAGGAGCCATGGTGTTTCAGCTAAACTGAAATGACAAGGTGTGCTCTCTTAACCCATCCCAAATGTGGGGGAAAGCCTTTTTCTGTGATACATAGGTTGGTCTGTATTTAGGACAGGTAAAGGTCACGTCCAGTGTCAGTCACCATGGCTTAGCTGAGACGTCCAAATCTCCAGCCAGCCCCAGGAGCTCAGTGGCACATCTGATACCTCAATGCATTTACTGTCACAGATGGGATTGTGTTCTTCATGAAACATGAAACACGACTTTCATGGGCTTAAAGCAGTTAAAACATATCTTGACATCTGTTTTTTTTTTGTTAATGGCAGGCTAAAATTTTGAAGAATAACTTCCCAAATATGGAGGAATTAATTCTCTTTCACACAGAGAATAACTGACACCAGGGGCTGAAAAGTGAGTTGAGCAATTTTGAAGCAATTGTCCAACATACAATTCAATGTTTAACTTCATTTCTCTGTGATACAGAGGGGTTAGGGGGCTTGCTTAGGCCAAATTTTAAAATTTTGTTTTGCCATGGCTGAAATCTCTCAGATTAGAGGAAAATAGCTTCAATATGACCTTTCAAGTAAAAGCTAATGGCACCTTGTCTTCTTGCTGTGACATCAAATATAAACAAGGACAGAGAGCAGAGCTCAGCCTGAGATTGCACAGGGAGGTGAGAACTGGAAAACAAACACACATCAGCTGTGGCAAACACCCCCAAAGTCATTGTCTTCCTCTGCCCTGACTGCTTTGACTCTCTCTAGCTGCCTCTGCATTGTACATTTTCAAAGTTCAGCTGGACAGGGCACTGGGCCATTCTGTCTAGACAATGCTTTTTCCTGAGTTAGACAAAAATTGAGAATAAAAAACCCAGAAAAATTAAAACCAAGGTAACAACTAGCATGCTTATTTTTCAGGATATTCTCCCTTGTCTTTGGTATAAATGCAGAGAAGTTAGGAGAAAACTTCACACAATAAATTCATTTCAGCATTAACTATGGAGAGGAAAAAGTACTGCCACAGCCTAGAGTGAATCAACGGAATGAACAGCAATGAGGTCCATCATTAAAGACTATTTATGAATTCATGTATTAGTGATTTAGAATATTTTTATATATATACAAAAATAGAGAAGCTGTTTATATATATATATATAATTACCTGATATTGTGAATGTGATATAAAGTAGACCTACACATACAGCCAAAGGTTGGATCCTCTACAAGGAGAAATAAAATCTTAGTTCTGGCATGCCAATCACCCTGACATTATAATACTTAGAAAAGGTCATCTAGATAATTTGGTACAGTCAATCAAGACAAGCTTCCATGGGAGCTTCACCTTTAGCTGTTCTTGATTTTTTGAATTTCATTCAGTCTATATTTAAAGATATTTGCTTGTTTTCACATTTTACATGCAGAAATGTTCTACATAGACAATAGAATCATTTAGATTGGAAAGGACCTGGGAGATCATGGAATCCAATCCTTAACCCAGTACTGCCACGTTCACCACTAATCCATGACCCCAAGTGTCAGATCTTAGGTGTTTTTTTGACCATTTACAGGCATGGTGACTCCACCACATCCCTGGGCTGCCTGTTCCAATGCCTGACCACCTTTTCAGTGAATAAATTTTTCCTAATATCCAATTTAAACATCTCTTGGTGATGACAGCAACAAGATCCTCTTGTCCCATTGCTTTTTACTCGGGAGATCTGATACAACCTCCTTTCAGGTAGTGCAGAGAGCACTAACATCCCCCCAAGCCTCCTTTTCTCCAGGTGAACACCCCCAGGGCTGTTCCCCTCTATATCCCAAGGTACACACATGATGGGACACTTCTTTCCAGGGAAAAGCACAGCAGTACTGCAGAGTAACAGCCAGCCTTTCAAATGTCACTCCAAAGGACTGGAAGTGCTCAGACCCACGGTTCTGCTGACGTACTAAAGCCAGGCTCTCACACCAGAACAGGTTATTAGAGATGAAGAATTAAGATCAATCTCAGAAATAAAGCTGAACAGCTTGAGCCCCATCACTGGCCTGGCTGGCAGAGCACAGGAAATCAGCACTGTGCAAGCACAGGTAGGATAAGCCCCCAGGCTTTGTGACTAATAAGCAGAGGTTCTGTAGGAAGGGAAAGAAAGGAGGAGAAATTAAGAATTGAATTAGGTTCCTGCAGGACATATAAAAGTGCTGTCTCTTTCACTTTCTTTTCAAAAAGTCAGGACAGAAGAAACAGGAGAATGAGTGTTGATCTCAGAAATGCTGAGTTTTAAGTGCTATTGCTAGTGAAAATTATTTTCCAGGAAAAGTTACATGAATAATGAAGGAGAAGGCAACTCCTTTTGCTGCCTATATATTTTCCCATCAGTTCCAAAACAAATCTCCGTCTAATTTTCTCAGGTTGGAATTATAGATGTGAATTAAAACTCCCCCAAGATCAAGGAGGCCATCAACATAATTCAAACATCTTTTCCAAGGTCACCCAACCTCAGTTGTGCTGCCAATACATAACAATATATTCTGCCACTGGTTTTGGCCAGCAAATACACAAAAAGATGGCCCTGCAGTATTTTTAGGCATCAAGAATATGGGCCATAATATTTTTGGAGTAATTTTAAATGAAAACACAAATAGAGAAGATGTGAAGTGTGGCTTGCAGACAGGCTCTGCCTGACTCCAACAGGAGCAGTCCAGGTGGCCAGAGCTATAATTATCCTCACATGAAAATCGCTATTTGGAGTTGAAAGGCACCTCTGAAATTTGGCAGCACTCCAGAAGCTTAGAATTTCTTAATGTTGCTTAACATTTCATAACCCCCACCCCCCACAACACCTGTATAAGGTGCTTAAAATGTCATTACCACCTGTAATTAAAGGCAGAATCCAATTACAGCAGATAGCAAATCAGGTTGGTGCTTACCATTTGTATATATTGACCATGTTGCTTATTAAAAAAAATCAGGACTAGTAAAGCACACATAGAGCAATGTAATATGCAGATTATATGAAGCTCTAAAGAGCAATTACAAGATAAAAGGTAATGAGGAATAATAAGGACAAATTAGTTTCAGTAAAGTAATGACACTTGAAGTTTAAAATTCTATGTGGAAAGTTCTGGGGAGAAAAAAAAAATTAACCAGAAAAGAAATCAAAGCAAGCAAAAAATGGTGGTGAGAAGGGAACACTCACCTACCAGACTTACAGATACCCCATTTTCACATCAATAAATTTCATTGGTGTTATTAAGAGTGGCTGTGAACCCAACTGCATTTTCAGAGCTGTGAACCACAACTACACAGGTCCCCCAGACCCATCTGCCACAGCAGCTACATCGATTACACCCTGTTATTTTTAGAGTGGTTATATAGACCTTCCTGAAATCAGCAGTCTGCTTTGGGTCCTGTTCATGTGCTGTAATTAAATTATATGAATTAAAGCAGGCAATATTTTTTAATATATATATATATAATGAGCAAAAGTATGAGGTCAGTTATTACAGTTCCTCAGGCTGGGTCTTCCAATGGAAAATATCTCTCCCCTTTGGAAGAATAATCTCAAGAGTTTTGATCAGACCAGGAATGCAAGGTCAGGTACATGTTATGGAAATTTCACTGTTTATGTTATTGTGATTTATTTTCAAGTTTAATTCTCATTTTCAAAGAGAAAGCATGGGGAAGATATTGAAAGAAAATACTTAAATTTTTTCAGGATCCCCAGGTGAAAAGGGGCAGAGAATTTCTGTTGTCTACATCAAACTCCAATCTTCTTTGGAGACTTTGTATGGGAGCATACTGACTGAAATAAATACTTTTCTCCCACTTGAATCAATTCAGCAATCTTTAAACTCCAGATCATAATGATTATGTAAGGGCTGTAAAGAAGTCAAGTAAACTAATACTTTTTGGCATTTTCAATATGTGTTTTGTTGATGTGATGAAGAGGGAGCCATCAGGGTGTATTGGCTCAATAGATGCTGTCCTTGCATAAATTCAGCTATACAGAGTAAAAAATGCATCTTAGACTTTTCAAAGGAAATATAATCCATTTCCTAAATCCCCAGGATATCTGCAATGAAAATACTACTCACTGTGTGTAAGGCTGGTGCTTCCTGAGGCTGGAACCAGCTTGTGGTGACCAGACCTTCAAGGGAGAATTCCATTTAATAACACCACAAGGGCCCCAAGAAACAGAGTTACCAGAAACTGTGACCCTTTCCACAGGAATTGATCATCTTTCAAATTGTTTGGGTTAGTAAACAAAGAAAAAACAATGAAGCTTTTTGCTAATATGCCAAAACATATTCTGTGGCAGAGAGGATGTAGTACACTTAAGCAATTCCATTGATTTTTCAAAATTCATGAGTCAAATGTGCTTGTGAGAACAGCAAAAACCATGCTTACTGTTTTAATTTTTTCTCACCAGAGTACTATTGCTATAAAAAAATGTTAAATTGCATTATTCCTTAAAAAGTCCTTCTCCTTTTCAAATAATAAGTCATTGGGCTTAATGCTACTCTTTGTTATAACAATTCCATTGACTTTGGTGGACACAATAATAACAAAGCCACAGTTCCTATCACTTTGATGAAGTTAGACTATCAAAACAAAAATCAGATCTCTTTTTCACAAATGTTCTTTTATTTTTCCCTTTTTCCTCATACTAATTGTTGACTTTTACATTCCACAATATTGAATTTTCCTGTCTATCCAACTGAGGGAGGTTTGAAACTTTCCACTGCCTGTGGCCTCCCCGTTCCCTCTCATGTCTACAGTTCTCTCAACAAGTGATGGGTGTGAGGCAGTGTTCTTGTAGTGAAGTTTAGAAGCTGGGGCATCTGTTTCTATCAAATACATTTTTCTTCAGTAGTGAATTCTGTACGGCAGGGAATGTTTCAAGCAGATCTCTCTGTACCATTGCAGCATAAACCACACTTTTATACACAGCTCCCATCCCACTGGGACTGTGTTCTTTACACTGGGTTTAAAGATATTAAGGATATATTCTTATTTCCATAAAAGAGGTTCTATACAACTTGAAAATGAAAACTTTTCTTTTGAGACCTGTTATCTCCACTTACAATGATTTTTTTTTCTCAGCTTACTGAATAATATTGAAAAGTAGATAAAGAATAAATATGAAGATGCATATTATTCAGTTCAAGATTACATTGGGTTCAGTTAGTCAGCTTTTTCCTAGTTAAAACAATTTATGATTTAATACTAAAGGAAAAATGGGGAAAATGTCTTTTAAATGTTCATTTACAAAACATACTTTCATTCTCCCACCTATCTAGAGTGGAGTGGTCCTCATCATCACTGAGGGCCTGGCACAGGTTGCCCAGAAAATAAGTGGATCTCCCATCCCTGGAAGTATTCACAGACAGGTTGGATGAGACTTGCAGCATCCTATAGGAAGAAAATGATTCTCTAGCATCTTCAGGTCTGGGCCATAAGAATTTACACAAATACATCCTTCTCAGGCTAAAATCAGAGCCAGTATTAGCAGACATGATTTTAAAAGGTATAACGATTAAATATCAAGCTTTGAGATTACTTGTCACATTTTTGAACATAGGACTTGTCACCTTTTGCAAATCACACTCTTGTCCTTTTAGAGGAATGAATACCTCCAACCACAAAAGTTTCAGTAAGAACTACAAAATTTACAGAAGAAAAAATAGTTTAGAATGAAAAGAGTAAAAAAGCAAGAACTTTAACAACCATTGATGCATCCTCACTGACACCCACATACTCTGCTCAGAGAATCATTTTTCTCAGTCACACAAAACATATTTGTGGGCAATTCTCAGGAACTGGGAACATCTTACCAGTTTTGAAGCCTTTCTTATTTTCATAGAAATTTTTCTTTAGTTTTTTCCTGGTGCAGATGCAATAAACAAGCATCTGAGAAGGAAAACATCAATACCAGCTTTAAATTACTGGTTTAAGTCCCAGTTCTTTCCGTTTGAGGCACAGAGCTGGCTGAGCAGGAAGAGGACTATTAGCTTTATAGTTACAAAGCCAATAGAAAATTAATTTTAAAAGGATATCGAATCCTTGTGATAAGGGGCAAAGAAGGTTGAACGTTCAGTGATCCATACTATTCCTGCAAACCAGATCAGGGAGATTAGTGTTTTCTGCAGATTAGTTTATTTTCTTTACTGCAAACTAGTGAAAACAGCCCAGTGAAACATGTAGCTAAACAAAACCATTTTCCAAAGAACATAGAATCAAGTTGCTAGAAAAGTTTACAAAATTATAGGTGTGATTCAAACTGACCAAAGCCAGACACCCCAGGAGCACACCTACAACGTTTTTACATCAGGCTGTTTACAGGTACCACAGGAAATTTCAGCCTTAAATCTTATTAAATCAAAAAGAAAAGAAAAGGCCCTGAAAAAACAGCTTCCTTCCCTAAATACTCACAATGCACATACAAGATAAATAACAAATCCACAGCAGTTTATAAACCAGAATTAAAACTTGCAAACCATTCAAAGGTCTGATGTAAATTGACCAAAGCCAAAAATTTAGAGCAAGCCTTTAAGGCCTTTATATAATATTTTATGTTGTGTGAAGAGCCCACAATCCACTAGATACAGAACATTCAACCAACTGTAAACAAAACCCCGACTATAATAACCAGATTTAATCTAATTCAGTAACTTTAAACATAGGAAAATTACTAAAACAAACTAATTGGGCACAAGAGTGGACATAAGGACCAAGATGACACCACGATGACCCAAATCCCTTTAGTGGCATCACTGCACACACTCACAGGGAGCCTCAAGATGCTGCCAAGGGTTCTGCCCTAAAGAGCCATTGAGGGACAGTAACAGAGACCTGCTTTGCTGTGCCAGTGAGCACCATGAATGTACAACAAGAACCTTACCTGAGGTCACCTCTCCAGTCCATCTGGAAAAGAAGGAATATTCTGTAGCCAACAGCAGAATCCTCTTCTTTTCTATTGCTGAAGTACATTGCAAGCAAGCCTTTTAAAAATAGAAGGATTGAATAAAACCAAAATGTCATAGCGAGATTTCTAAAGCAAAAAATAATCTACCATATTGTTGCAGCACATGGATGCTTTCAGTGTGAAATTGAGCCAGGCCATTTCTCACATGCAGGGAGTTCTTGCAAAATGCTTTTCCCCCACACTCTCCCAGGGCTCGTTTCTGCAATCCATGCTGGATACCAGGGACCCTCAAAGCAGAAAACCAGATTCACTCCATGCCAGCCAAAGGTCATCAATCTAGTTTGGTACTATGGAAACAGAGCTGTTCATGTTGGAAAAAATCCCTAAGGTTGGTGAGTCTTACCATTAATCCAGCAGTACCAAGCCCAGCACTAAACCATGCCCCCAGGTGCCACATCTACACAGTTTTTAAATCCCCTCAGGGATAGTGAGTCCACCACTTCCCTGGGAAGCCCTTTCCAGTGCTTGGCCACCCTTTCAGTGCAGAAAGTTTTCATAATATCCCATCTAAACCTCCCCTGCTGCAATTTGAGTCCGTTTTCTCTTGTCCCGGCACTTACTAGTTGGGAGAAGAGACCAACCCACAGCCTCCTTTCTGGGAGTTGTAGAGAGATGATCCCCATGAGCCTCCTTTTCTCCAGACTGAACACCCCCAGCTCCTTCAGCTGCTCTGATCCTCTGAGACCTGGGTTTGGAAGCAGGAATAAAAAACAGTTTTCATTTAGAAACCAGGGAGGTCACTGACATGCAAGACTTCTGGCAAAGAGCAAATGGCTGCTGATAGATTTTTTTTTTAGGGAGGATTATAAAATGAGCTTTGGGTCATGGACAGCACAAGTTCCAGGATAATGCATTTGATGATTGTGTCTGGGATTACCAAAATAACATTATAAATAAAAAAAATACAATATTTGTGCAAACATTTGAATGGAGGCAGACTCAGACTTGCTCTGTCCAAGCTGTAGAGAAAATTAAGCATCAATTTGCTCTGATACCTACGGTAGCTGGAGCTCCACATCCACACCAGCAAGCTCTGGCATGGAAAGTTTTTCAATCAGCCACCTGATTCCAAGGGGCAGCTGGGCCTCATGGGCCATTTACTTTCACACTTCAGCAAAGATTTAACCCAATCCAGCACTTATGATCTGATTCTTGGTTTGCTGTTCATGGCTTAGACTGCTTATTTATCTTCCCCTTTTTTAAGAAAAGCAGGGCAGTTCCTTTCCTTCTCTTTATTCAAACAAAATTCTTGCTGGTTTCAATTTCAGGTTTTCTGCTCCAGCCCAAAGCTCATGTGTAGTTTTCAAACATTGCAGAAGAAAGTTTATTTGTGCTGGGATACTTTTCTAATCAAATGTGTAAATCCAACATGAACCATTTCTATCCATCAGTAAGACTTCAATAAGTGTAGTTTTGCAATATTCTTGATTTTGTGTCAGCTGTCTTCATTTTACTTCTACAAGTGTGCATATTATTTACATAATACACTGTAAAAAATACCTGTAAAACCAACCATGTATTTATGTGGGGGGTTTCAGTCTATTATTTAGCCCATGCTCCTTGTCAGGTTTGATTCATGTAAATGATTACAGAATGAAACCGCACTGTCAGCAACTCTGAATTTACTGCTCTTTTCTGGAAATTCCTACTGGAGATGGGAGGAGAAGGAAGGGAAGGCAGGGGATGTGTTGTGCCTTGAGGGGGGCACAGCACAAGCATTGCAAACCAAACAGGAAAAATCCTTTATTCTATCACCTGAGGCCTGGATGCCTTTCCACCTTCAACTCCAGACCCTTCTCTCCATTTTATCTCAAGACAATTTCACTAAAACAAGATTTTTTACTTTTTTTCCTCATCATTTCCTGCTGTTGATCACTGTCCCAATCTGCCAGGTGACAGGTACATTTCTTTGCATTTACTTGCAGTGTGTACAGACTGGGCACTGGAAATGCAGTGGGATGTCCTTGCCAGTGGATGTGAACACACAGCTCCTGGAATCCTCCTCCATAACTGCTGCACCCTGTCACACATCTGAGTGTGTCACACATCTGGAAGACAGAGGGGAGGACAGACAGAAACCCTCATTAAAACCAAATGCCTAAAATTCTTAAAATTCCTACACCCATTACATGTGGCACTTAAAAAAAACAGATAAAAAAAAGCAACTCTTGTCAATATTTATGTACTGCCTAAACTGAGATCTAAAGGCTGAACACTAGTACCCATTTCTTTTAAAAAGAGACATTATAATTACTTTTATTTTCCATCAGACTTAAAGCTGGCAAGACGCTGATGGTTTTAGTTGTTGCCAAGTAGTGTTTATAGTAAGGAGAGGACTTTCCAGGTCCTCATGCCCTGCCAGCAAGGTGGGAGGGGACACCAGCAGGACAGCTGACCCCCACTGATCAAAGGGATATCCCATTCCATGTGGCATCACTCTCAGTACATAAACTGGAGGGAAAGCTGGCTCAGGTACTGACTGAACATCTCTTGGCAAGTGGTGGTCAACTGCATCGTATATCACCTGTATACTCTAAATATTTTATCATTATTTTTATCTTTCCTGTATTTTCTTCCTTTTCTCTCCCATTAAACTGCCCTTAACTCAACTCACACATTTTCTCACTGTCTCCCTTTTGATTTTCTCCCTGATCCTGCCAGGAGGGGCAATGAGCACGTGCCTGTGTGATACTCAGCTCCTGGCTGGGGTTAAACCCTGACAAGTGTGTACAGAATGATTTGAGAGAAATAAATACAAAATGCTGAGCTGATACTGTAAGTCACTGGGCAAAGCACAGGGGCTGGGTAATCTTGCCCTGACCCTGACTCTGGAGTGTGGTCATAAAGATGTAAGGAAACCCTTGGGGAAGTGCAGGGGTTTAATCAACAAGCAACTGAGCTGAGAGTGCTTTTGTGGAACAGGAAGGGCTGCAGGAGCACATTCCTGGGCCTCACTCCTTCCCAGGCTCTGAGATTCTACTTCAGCCACAGAAGCCTGAAAATGTGCAGTGATAATGAACACATTAATGCAATTCAAGCTACCTCAGTACTAGTGGGGCTAACTATTAAAATCTCATGAAAAACATAATGAAGCTTTTTTCCTTATTATTTTTTTTATTTTTATGCACTAACCACAGAAGAAGGCAATTTATCAAAACCAGTCACCACATCTGACTAATAGCTTTGTACATTACAGGAATCCACCAGTAACTGATGAAAGCTGATAAGCTGTAAATGATTTCTCTTCTTGTAAATATTGCAAAGTGTCCAGCAGTGTTAGTAATACTGCTGCAATAAAATCAATTAAAAAAAAAAATGAAAGAACAGCTAAAAGCACTTCAGAAGTGTGGGGAAAAAAAGTATTTTCATTATTTTTTATGTCTGTGTTGCCTTCCTTTTCTCTGGAAAAACATGAGTCATGCAGCTCTGTTGTTACAGGCTGCAGTCTCGTGGGATGGCAGTGTTTAAACAGCATTTTTCCTAATTACAGCCCAAATGGCAGAGCCCTAAAGGAACAGTGAGGTGCTGGGGAAGGTTATCAACTCTGCTCAGGGCATTTTGCCCCTCAAATCAGAGCTGAACTAAGGTACCATTAAAATATTAGGTGATGGAGAGCTTCTGTTTTAGTCAAGCTCCAGCTCAGAGAAAACTGATGGGCAATATTGCTCTGCCAGAGCAGTGGTGATGGGGCAGGGAAGAGGAAGCTAAGCAGGGATAACAACTGAGACTCCACTCTGCTGGTGAGCAGCATCCCTCCCAGGGCTCCTGGCCATGCCCCTGCTATTAAGTGTTGTTCAGGAGACAAGAAGAAAATGTTCTGCTTTGTGTCACTTATCATCATAGTGGCTTCTCCTGACCACTAGATCTACAAATACTATAACAGAAAATACGTAGCCATGACCCTGACCTACTGCTATTTTTGATGTATGATATTGGAGCCATTCTGAGTGCTGTGCTACTCAAGAGCTGATGCAAATATCTACCAAATTATCATTTTTCTTAATTAAAGATGTGAATTCTGACATCCAATGGACTTGAGTTTTCCCTCTGTAGAAATAACCCCAATGTGAAAGCAATGAGCAATTTTAAAAGGTGAGTACCCAAAGTATAACAGAACCCAAACAAAACTTAACCTGAGAACCATAAAACATTTTAAAAACAGTAATGGAGGAAAGCCAGCCTTGTAAGGGGGCCAGCACAGGCAGTACATCACTTAAGCTCTACTTAAGGCCTCAATGTAGGACTTAAGTGAAACTTAGCTGGTGAATGACCTTTGTGCTGACACAGTGCAGGGCTGAGTGCTACCATTAAAAATTTAACCCTCACAAGAAAGCTTCACTTTGAGGACCCTTTTACTGCCACCAAAACTTTAGGGGAAACAAACAAACAAACAAACAAACAGAACAAAAACATAGGGCTGGCTTTTACCCTGCTTTTTAACACTCCAGGGATGCTGGTGGCATGATCATCTCTTCTTCCCTTGTTTCTCTATGCTATGGGATGAGGCCTTGTCCTCTCAGCTGTGCTCCCATCCTGTTGCCTGGGTCAGCAGATGTATTACCCCTCTCACCTGGCTCAGCAGATGTATTACCTCTGGATACTTAGGTCAACAGAAGTTTTACCCCTGGAGACCTTTTAACACAAAGCCACAGCTTCAGTGAATTGATTCAGGAGCCCTGACACTCGCTAATGCATCTTGCAGCACTGGCTGCACAGGACAATATTTAATGGAGGTTTGCTTCTTCCCCTTCTGACAACTGCTGTTTCTCTGTTCAAAAGAAATCCACAGGGAGGCAAGGAAGACCCTAAGGAAAAGTATTAAACCGCAACACCCAGGAGCAACTACAACAAAATCTCTGATGAAGCAGAACGGAACAGCATGTAAGTGCTGCTCTCTAAAGCTTTGTATCTATCTCACATTTGCAGGGCAAGCTTTGGAAATCAGGGCCTTGGAGAATGGGGGCCTCTGTGACGTCCGTGCCTCGGACTGCAGCAGGATCCGGGTGTTCGGCCTGGGATTCAAGGAGTCTCCCAACCTGCACTGCCGCCTCACCAGGTTAATCGTAAGCAGCCTCCTCTTGGCTCCTAAAACATTGATGATACAGTCAAACTTTGACATGTTTATATATCTTTTTTATATCTTTTATATATCTTTGATCTGTGCTATCTTCCCTCACTGCTTCAGCAGGTTACAAGTACCTTCCAAGCCCAATGCCGATGGTGAGGGGAGCTGAGGAGGCTCAGACCTTTCCAGGACTGGTTCCCTGGAAATGCACAGCTATGAGTTCTTGCTCATTATCTCTGTGGAGTTTTGTTTGACTCCTGTTTGTTTCAGCTGCTCTGTAGTCCATTGAAGCCTGAAATCACATTATTTCTCATTTTTTACATCTGGAATCACTACATTTGGTTGTTTTCCTAAACAAATTTACATGCTACACTTTGTGATGAATATAGGGTTTCCTCAGCACAGTTACAGAGGCTCTTATTTTAATTTTCTTAGTCATACTTCAACACCAAATCAGATGTTTTAATGAGCATCAAACCCATCTCTTATGCTAGCACTGTAATTTTATCATAAACAACTATACACAGGCAATGCTGCAACTGAGTTATTTGGTGGATCAGCACCCTCAGATGTGAAATGTTTGATTAAACCCATAAATCCACCTCGGAGCAGACACTCAGCCTGACTCCCAGTCTGTGCAAGCATGCTCACAAGTCACATCTGAGATTTGCTATGTCCCCTTAGGGCTCCACAGGCTCTTACCAAGCTGGAATGTTTTGTGCAGCTGATCTGGAGGAACAGCTGACATCACCTTCAAGGAGCCACGAGCTGGCTGCTGAGCTCCAGGAGGAAACACAAAGTTACTCGATTACATCACCCTATCTCATCCCAGCTGCTCATCCCAAGTGCAGAGCACAGCACTTCCTAAATCAATAGACCACCTGCATGCCTAGCTAAGCATGGCTTCCCCTTTACTGTAGCTATAATAACAACATGTTTCCTTTTAAATAAACCACCTAGGAATGCCTTATATTATTGATTAGAAATATAAACATACATTGACAACCAGAATCTCTTTATGAGCCTTCAGTTTCTGCACTCTCCCTCTGTTTTACTGTAGCATCTCGATGGCAAATGGATATCAAGAGAACAAGAAAGCACAAAAGCAGATTTTCTGAGCTCTGAGGCTGTTGACTGCCAGATCCCACTCCTGAACATCACAGAGGCTGTGCACTTTGTGGCCGGTGACGAGCCGTTCGCAAGATGGCAAGTGAAAGTAGGAATTTTATTATGTTTCTAAGAAACGTTTTAGAAAGAGAAAATCAGTTGTCATGGTAAATTAAAATGCAAAGCACAATTTGCTTTCTTTCAGAAATTAAAATGCCTGTAGAAATACTCACAGTAACGTCAAGTAGAGAAAAAAAAACAACACCCCACCAACCAAAACAATGAGCTAAACCCAGGTGTCTCTGTAGCCAATCCAAAAGTGCAAATTACAACCACTTCTAGAGGTAATCACCTGAGATTGATGCAGTTGTGCTAATCAATTTTTAATCATTACTGTTCCATTCCTGAAAACCCCAGCTCAGGCTCCTGATTAGGCAGCAAGTGTCAGAAAGCTTTGACTCCCTGGATGTGCGAGGTGCAGGAGAAGGGCACGGGCTGGCTCCTGGGCAGGCTTCAGCTGGGATGTCACAGTCAAGGTCTGAATGGCTGCAGGAAGAAGCAAGTGCAGAATCTGCTTGTTTTGGGTTCTCTGCTGCAGTTTTAGCCCCTTTTGTTGACAAAATGGTATCTATATTTTCTAAATATCCCCAGGAAATCAGCGCCTTCCCCACCCTGCACGCCTGCTGCCCTCGGTCTCGCTCTCGGCCTGGATGGTTATTTCCTGCAGATCAGTTGTTTTTCACAAGACTGAGATCTTTTAAAAGCTCTGAAGCTGAGAAGAATATATTGCCATTGTAGGGAGACTGCAGATGTGCTCTGAAAATTGCATCATGCAAAATGAAACATGTAAAACACTCCCCTCACCACGGTGTTACTGCCTGTCCTGCACCCTGCAGCTGCCTGCACCCCAGCTGGGAACACGTGCTGCCACTGGCCTGGGGGAAACAGAAGGATGTTTGGCAGAGCACATCTTCTAGTCAGCCATTTATTTCAAAAAGATAAGGATTTGGGAGTTTAGGACATTAGGGTATAACCCTGTGAGTGCAGAGCCTGACTGTTTGCAGCTGGGGTGGACCTTGGACCTTCCTTGTGTCACACACCAGGGCAGAACCAGGAGGGAAGGTCTTCTGCTCAGGGCTCCAAAATTTCTCAATAAAGACATTGAACTCTGCCAGCTGTGAGATAAAATGCTGCCTCACAGTGGAAGGATCTGAGAGGGAGGCACCCTGGGCGTTCCTGGCCCAAGAGGACAGCCAAAATCCTGGTATGAGCACAGGAAGATTTCTCCAGCGCTCCCAGGACATTGTCCTCATAGCACAGGTCTATTACTATTCTGATTGTGCTTCCTTTCAGCCCTGTCTGTATAATTGTTCTCATTCTTTCCCCTCACAAACAGTTACAAAAACTCTTTCCATGCACTAAAGCTCCAGAAAACCTCTGCACCTGTAAGTTGTCTGCCCTTTCCCTCTCCTTCAAGCCCTGCAGAGGAACCAGGCTGACAGCTACACAGAGAATGCTCAATTAAATCATCTCAGTCTGCACGTGAATCTGGTAGTCCTGTGGACCTTTTGATGAGCAAATTGGGAAGGCAGAGCCCAGTGCTCAGTTTCAAAGGCAGCTGGCCTTGCATGGCAGCACAGAGAACAAAATCATGGAGCTTTTCAAGATAAAAAATTACTTTCAATTAATTCCACAGGTGTTCAAAAATTCACGTTCCAGAAAATTCCTCTTAAGACTTATTGCAGCTCATAAGACTTATTGATGATCTGGGTTATGTATCTATGTATCTACTTTTCAAAACATGGCTAAAGGATTTTTCAGAACCAAAAGTCAACACAATTCTTTCTGGAAATGTCACTGTTCAATATTTTCTGAATCTCTCCTGCTTCCTAAATCAAATTTCAAAGGAATCAGAAAAATTTCACTACAGCTTTTTTCACTGCCAGCACTGGGGGAGCAGGAGCTCTTCTCAGTGCTCTTTCATTTAATCTCCTCTTGTATTCATGTTTCAGATTTTGCCCATTGTTTCCATTACATGCTGCCGAATGCAGATAAGAAAGTACATGTGGCTACACCAGGGTGTTTGGCTTAATTAATTGAGATATCAAAATACAAACCCATGCTTGGGCAGCAGATGACTTGAGCTGTCCAGGCAGATGCCTGGGTGAAGAGGTGACAGAGCTTGGCAGGCACTTATCTAATTTGGGAAGCAGCTCTCATCCTTTTCATCAAGTTGTTGTTGCTGCATTTCGTCTAAAATCAAAAAATTCAGCAAGGTGAAAACTGAATTTGAACTCAGCACAGTTTCACACCCTTCCTTTTGTTTTTTTAGAAACTTTCATACAAAGTCTAGGTAGAATGATGCCAATAGCCAAGATCATTTCATGATGGATGAAAAACATGAGGCAGAAGCAACAGAGCTCCTGAAATCCTTTGCACTTATACAGAAGCAGCTCTTTCTTTCCAGATGATTCCTTTGTCCAAGCAAACAAGACCTAACTCTAAGTGGGTTTTTGCCTCTTAAGGTCCAAAAAAATTTGAGGTTTGCTCAGCTTAATTCTCATCAAACTGTTTGTTCCACATCACTAAGATGACTAATGAAAAAGCAATTAAAATAGCTATAAACCAGCTCAATTCTAAAAAGAAACCAAAATAGATGTTTATAATAGAATGGAGAAAAAAAAATACAGATTAAAAAATAATCAAATTGCAGGAGTTACATTTCACTCACAACGCTCACTTCAGACAGAACAATTAGTGCAATTTTACAGCTTTTTATATTTTTCCCTGCATAGCCATTTTTTCACCCATTGTTAGTGCACCAGTATTTGAGACAACATTGGACATTCTGGTAAAATAATGAAATTAAATTAAATTTAAATTGCATTAGGAATAATAAATTACTAATGGAAGTCTTGCTTCCAGAGACTTTCAGTGAAGAGCAGGGGGGTTGCTTGTTTCAGTTTTTTCTCAAACTGCAGGAGAAATTCTTTATTTATTTCAAAAGCATTTTTACCTGCACACTGTAGCCAAATATGTCAATAGTCTAATATTTTCCTTAAACCAATGAATTTTACTAGATCAATGAATTTTACTGAATCTTTGGACCAATTTATATAGTCCAAAGAAGTTATTTCCCTTCCACAAGTTGAAATTGTGGATTTCCATGAATACTGCCTGTTCCTCTCCTTGTGGTGGTTTCTGCAGACACAAACACTCAGCTCACAGTGCATTTTGAGCTGAGAACCATCCCATGTCCCACTGTGGGAGAATCTGCTTTATTATCTTCCATGAACTTTCAACCAATTCATGATAATTGCTGTTTTTTATGAAACTTAGTATTTTTTGCTCTTTGTATTTCTGTTTATTGTTGTTCAATTAAACTTAACATTCCTTCTGTGAACTGAAAGAATTTATGGATGGATCAAAAAACTTTATGGCCCCGATCTTGTAAAAATCCCCTGTAAAGGGACTGAGGATGTTTCAGCTTTGTGGCCTCAGGAGAGATGGAGGAGGGCTGGGGATTGTTTTTTTAATAGTAAGAAAACACAGGGGTACCAGATGAATCCAAAG
This sequence comes from Pseudopodoces humilis, assembly GCF_049639895.1. Classification (NCBI taxonomy): domain Eukaryota; kingdom Metazoa; phylum Chordata; class Aves; order Passeriformes; family Paridae; genus Pseudopodoces; species Pseudopodoces humilis. Next base: position 5,198,576 of record NC_142207.1, read on the forward strand.
CAAACCTTGTTAGATTTGCTAAACACCAGCTTTATTTTGACTGTGAGAAGAAAAAACTTGAAAATTACCTGAGAAAAGGGCTTTGCTTTCCTGCTGGTTCTCATCAGTGTCTACAGCATGGCCTTCTCCAGGGTTTTGGGGTGCACTTTAAGGTTCACACCACTCAAGATGTCTCACAAAGCATTCTCAAAAGCTAACCACTTATCCACACTTCTCTGGTATCTTTTCATTTTAACTGTGGAAAAAATTAAAATATAAATTTACTCCACTCTTTTGTATTGTGTAAGCATTCTTATATAAAAAAGGCCATGTTCAAGGCTTTCTGAATTACCCACATATACCCATTATAAGCTGGGACAGGTGACTGCTCTAATGTACTTTCCTACAGAAACAAGACTGTTTCTCATATCTGCCACCCTTGCATATTTTATAAAGTTAATTTCAAATAAACCTATATAATACACATTCTTCTTTTTTTTTTTCTTTTCTTTTTCTTTACACTTTCAGGCCAAGGATTTTACTTACTGATTTGCTATTAGTAAAAAAGTCATTCTGAGTTCCAGCCAAAAATGTTAATTGTGTTTCACACTCCTTGAAATCCCCCTGGTAGTACTTGAGTGCAGCTTCCATAAGGGTATGAGAAAAAATAAAAGAGAACCTTCAGGATAAAACCTAATAGCAATCAGAAAGCTGAATGCCAGCTGAGCCTAAAGATCTTTTGGTTATTAATGAAGAGTTTCTAGTTTGGAGCATTAAGCAATTTGTTAGCTCGCAGAGCCACTCACAAGTGGTTTAATTTATCTCTCTGGCACACATCCAGTTCAAGGGGGCAGTGGTATATGCTCCACAATGAGCAGACAGTCTCCATATGGAACATTATTACTTATAAAGATGATTTTTGTATCATTTAGATCACTAACGATGGCTTCCAGTACAGTAATTCCAGAGTGCTGACCCTGTACGACGCGGTCTGCCAGGTCTGCCAATTCCATCCGACCGGACTTTGTAAATTAAAGGTAATTTAAAGATCATAAAGGTTTAATACGGATCGTTCATCTCTTCCTTAGCCCTCCCCCTCCCTCTGATGTGCTGTGTGTAATAACTGCTCTGGAAGGGGAAAACCCATTTCACAGATCAGCTGCACAGCCCAACACTTTGCTTTTCTCTTTCACAACCTCACATCTATGATATTTTATTTCTTTTTCATATTTATGTGGGGTATGAACACCTGATAGAGCATGGATGGTTTATGATGGACCTTAATCACACAAACACCTCAGGAAAGCCCATGGCTGGCAGCATTTATCCTTTGCAGCTGTTAGTGGGAGTAAATAAGAGTGAGGAGCCTGCCCTGAGAGGCTTAACTTCTCTTCTGAAGTGTCTCTGCTATTTTCCCTCTCCCAGCCTGTTTGGTGAGGGTATATCATTTCTATTCCCATTTTCTGCCTTAGCAAGAGGCACAAAAAGATGCATGTTATACAGTTTTTGTCATGTGAGAACACCCTTGAGAGAACATAAACCATTCTTGCTTGCATTAAACACTGCTAAGTACAAACATATAGTATTTTGACAGTTTCAAAACCGTACCAAAAGTCTAGAGCTACATTTTAAACAGCTAACATGTTAGAAACTGCCTGCAGAGCACTATAACTCTCTGTTTTCCTGGGGAATCATTGGTGTAACATCCCTTAAAAAGGTCTTCCCTTCTCTTTTTTTCCAGAGATTTGCATTAAGCAAATTATCTGGTTTGCTGTGGGGCTTCAAAAAAATTTTGGAGGGCATTAGGTGGGATATTTGATTGTGATGATCCTGCTTTCCTGCCCTGAGGCAAGTATGAATTAATAGGAGGCCACCAGTCTGCTTTTTTATAAAATGAAGATTAATCAGGTACATCTTAACTCATTTGATTCACTGTTCTCATTAATGATAATGAGAAAATACAGTTTTAAAACCTGCACTGATTGCAAGCACATACCAGTTACCAAAATTTAAAAAGAAAAGTTCACCTTTTTTCCAAGTAAGTGAGTGAATAGAAGTTACTTTATAGACCTATGTGGTAGTCTGGCCCTGACTGGATGTCTCAAAGTCCCTCCATCACTGCCCTCAGAGAGATAAGGGCAGGGAAAGCCAACACAGCCCAACTGAGGGCAAAACCATTTTAGTTTCAGATTAAAATAATCGTGACGGAATCATTTCACTTAAAACTAAGGTGAGGGATTTTTGTCAAAGGCTTTCCTTATTCTTATGTTTTTGAAACTCAGAAATGTATATGGTCTCTCAATATGGTGTTCTCTTAGGGATCATAGCAATTTCCATTCTAGGATGCTTCAAGGGAATATTTGAACCAGGCTTTCAATCGCATCAGACCACAGTCTAATTACTCCTTCTACATTACTCTGCAACACCTAAATTGTTTTCAGAGAAGGTGTTTCAATTAGGGGACATTTTATATCAGCCCATTTCACATTCTGTGTTCTTTTATGGAGCCCTTTCTGTACCAAACTGTACCACATCAGAAAAAAAAATAAAAGCATCTTTCTTTTTTTTTTTTTTTCATCAGAGCATCAAGCTCTTGAAAACAACAATGTAATAAAATCTAATTAACATCCAGGTTTTAAAGCTGGAGGTCTGTCATGTTCTATCATGTCGTGGTCATTATGAGAATGCTTTTTGTTTCTCTACCTTACCCATTACCCTAAAGTGGTATTATTTAAAATATTGACTAATGCAGTTTGCAAAAGAAGTTTGGGACACCAGTAAAGCAGTAGACAGAAAACACAGGGTCAGTAGCAATATCAGTCTCAGAAAAATAAAGGAAGGAAAACGAAAAATGTGTTTGGTATCTCATCTATCCCACTGTCCCACTGTGGCAAGGACATCCTCCTTGTTCCCAGAAGTATTCCATGTTTTTCTGGGAATCTGCATGGTCAGATAAAGTCCCACCTGCCTGTGTAGCTCAACACTGTCTACAAGGCCTAACTCCTCTTCCCATGGGACAGATCGTTAGCTCCAGCTGTTAATTATGTCCCTGTGTTCCCTTCTTACATAACCCAAGTGCCTTCAGCCCACTTGGGACCCACACACTCCCAGCTGGGAGAGGAGCAGGTCAGCCCAAGGCTGCTGTGCCCACAGAACATCACCTCACAAATGAGAGGGATGAACATTTTGGGATGTCCTGCTCCACCCCTGGATGTGCTCAGCTCTTCTCGACAGCTCCCTCGTGAAGCCTAAATTCTAATGCACTTCTTTATTCTGCTTTTATAGTGTTGCTCTTGCAAATGTTCATGAAGAGTGGGATTCCAGTATTTTGAATTAAGCTTTTGTCTAGTCTTGGTTTTGTGAGTCTCGTGGAGCTCACTTTCATGGATTCCTGATGCTCATATTGACAGTCACAGCTGGGAATGGTGACCACATACACCACATGAGTGTGACAATGGGAAAATAGTCACATTCTGTTGCATCCATCATCCATCTATGACAAAGCAACACCCCATTGCCTAAGCTAAAACATTCAAAGCTAAAAGGATCCCAAGCTGAAACTGGAAAACTTCCACAGTTTCCTCACTGTAAGCAGAAAGCACCAACATTTAAATTGCTGCTTTTTCAAGGGACAAGTGAATTTCTGCTTATATCCAGAAATTATTAATTGCTAATTTCTTACGTTTCTTATTCTTTTTTTTTTTTTTTTTCATTTCCTTCACCTCCCACCAATTTTTATTCCTATTTGTTTTCTTTTTTTTGCAGGAAAATACATGCAATATAGATGGACTTTGCTATGGTGAAGGAGAGTCAAGCCCTACAAGCCCCTGTCTTCTCTGTGAACCTGACATTTCTAAGTTCACCTGGTCTGTTAATGAAAGTAAGACAGGGGATTATTTTCTAGAATTTAGAAGCACTTACCTGGGAATTTATGGCTCACTTTATTAAATATATCCTTCCTCCACTCAGCTAACCTGAATCTATCCTGGGCAGTGCACATAGACTGTTTGCAGTGGGAATAATTGGGTACAGCAGAAATGCAGACTCCACTGCATGCACTGTACATCTTGTTCTCCCTGAAACCTGATAAATGCATTGTGAAATTTATAAAGCAAGAACTGGTTTGGGAACTCTGAAACATATCATGGTTCACTTTTAAATTATGTCAAAATTTAAAAATATTTAGAAGAAAGGGTTTGTCAGACCTGTTTTCAAAAGTGTGAAAACTTCTTTAAAAGTTCTGCAGTGATAGGGAGAGTGTATATATATTTACTGTATGGCAAGCAGATCTCTGTAGGATTAGAAGCACTCCTCCACAGACTCCTTTCAGAACATCTGATTTTATGTTATTTTGTGCCTACCCCTTCCACTTACCATCCATTCAGTTAACACCTTTGTGTTTATCCATAAATGCATAGCCTGCATCAATATTTCATTGATTACTTTGGGCACAACTTTTATGGGCTCCATGGCTTTAGTGTTTGGGAAATAAAAGGTAAATGAATAGATGGAAGCTTTCAACAGTTATGCCAGGACAATCTGCTGGACAAGCATTTTAGAAAGCTCTCATAGCACAGCAGCAATAAAGGAGACACATATTTAAATAATTGCATCATCTAAGCCGTGCTATGGAAAGCAAAGTTGGATAAAAATTATATGCACCACAAAAAAAACCCTAATGATTTCCCATGAGCATAATGCAAGGAGTCCTTATGAGAACACGTATATAGTTCATAGTGTTATAGCACGGCTCAAAATTAATCCTTGGTATTAGAAATGTGCTTTAAGTTAAACATAACTGTGGTCAAATTACATTGTGAGAAGATTCCTTTAAATATCAATACCTGTCAATTTGCTCTACTGGCTGAAAAGGAAAGATGCCTTGAGCCTAAGGAGGCTTAAGACATGAAGATGAAATTCCTGGCCCTGAAAAGAGCTGCTGTCACCTCAGGGTACTCATCTGATCTTACTTCTCCTTGGTTTCTAATTATAAAATGTAATCATTTTCTCTGCCTTGTCCTCTTTACCTATGTACATTGAAAGTATCTTCAGGTAGCATTTATCTTCTGCTGATGAATAGCCTTGTAAAATTAGGGGTTTTTATCTTCATTAAGGAAATACTGAATGTAAACAGCAACCCTAGAAATAACAGTGCCAAAGGTGACATGATACACACCACTGTCACTGGGGATGGACAGTCTCAGCATCACTGATGTATCTCTGCTGGCACTGAAAAGACCTTTGTTCCTGATAAATGTCCAACTGAATTCACTGAAACTGCTCGTTTAATTACTCCTCATGGGTAAAGGCAGGAGAGCCTACTCAATGGAGGAGTTACAATTTATTTTTCCTTCTGCGTTGCCCACCCAATTCATTTGGCATTCAGCATTTGAGATTTATTTTGCTTATGTTTAAATGGATGCCTGGTAGGTAGATTATATATGTAAGTATAAGAAATATAGCTAATTACAGTTCTAGGAAGAATCAGGACTAGGGGAAGGTTATAGAAATCATATATTATTTACTCCTATATATCAGATAGCACATCAAAATTAACCAAAGTGCAGGATGGGACAAAAATTCAGCATAGGGCACAAAAAAAGGGGGAGGAAAAAGGTGTTATTTTGGTAAAGCTATTTGCTGCCTCTACACCCAAATCCCGTCCTTCATTAGCCTTTAGGTATGGTCTGTATGTTTTCTTTGAGAGCATTCCTTCAAAGACCCACTCTGAGAATCTTTATGTGGGAGAAACCAGAGTTTATGTAATCATGGTTTCATTTTTGCTGTTTAGACAACCTGCCTCCTGTGTTCCAGGCCCCCTCCAGCCAGCTGCTGACATTTATTGGTGAGAATTTTGTTTACCAGCTAATAGCAATGGATCCAGAAGGGTCAGCTGTGCTATTCATCTTGGAGGCTGGGCCACGGGATGCCAGGCTCTCTCCTGCTGGCCTTCTCCTTTGGAAAGTTGATTCAGAAGAAACACAGACGTTTGAATTCACTGTGTCAGATGAGTGCAATGCACAGAGCAGATACTCTATTGAGGTAAGGGAAAGAATACTTTAAAGGAAAAACAAAACAAACCTGTTTGTCATGTCAACGCAATTGTGCAATTGTCATCATTGCTAATAATTTGTTACTGTCTTGAAAAACAAGGCTTCAGCTATTTCCTCATAAGCGTATAATATCCAGCGCAGAAATAATGATCAACTAATGGAATAAATATCTCTGAGAACATAGAAACTATATATACAGGGAAGAAGAGAGAGTGCTATTGATTGCTGTTTGAAAGAACATTCTTGCAGAGCCTTTTAATGGTTCATTAATCTGCTTTAAAATTCACATTCTGCATCTGGATTGCACAAAAAAAGCATATAACATAAAAGACCAGGCTTTAGCTATAAAAGGGAGATTATAACTCATTCTCAATGATATTTTTAGAGGGTGTCTTGCTCTTATGTCATTACTCCACAATCTAAGTTTCTTGGCAGAGCTTGTGCATGGCTTTGTCTTTATTGTATAGGCTAACATTAATCCTCTGATCGGATGAGCTAATAAAGCAGGATGCAGACTCTTGACATAAGAACAGTTTTGTGAAGAAAAGATTTTTATTCCTAGAGATTCCTATTTTTACTCATTCAAACCACAGAATACCAATCTGCTGAACCCACACAGCAGAGGGGAAACTGGAGCCTAGATATGGCTTTAATGGAAATATTTCAAACTAGACCCGTGTTATCTGGGGGAGATAATGCAGAGCTTTGAATCTGTAGAAATGCAGCTCTTGTACATACGTAAAATACAACCATGGATCTCCCTTCCCTGAAGAGAGAGACCAGATAAGGAATGCCACAGTCATGTTCCTGCCTGGGAGCCATTTGTAATGTGAAAGAGAAAGGTGGGAAGGCAGGCAAAGAGAAAAGATTTTTCCTTTCTTCTTTGAAGAATAAGGAACAAATTCTGCCTTCAGATACGATGTGAAATCTGCTGTTATAGCAAATAAGGTTGGGTTTTTTTCCTTATAAGAAGTCAGAATGTGCCCCTAAATGATGAAAAAAGAAATCCCTTTGAAATCAGGCTCTCAGTCAAATAAATAAGTACAGTGAGCATAAGACCATCTATCTAGACAAAGGAAATTGGTTAGAAATAAGTTTCCATAATACTGGATAACATGTTTGTAGTGCAAATCTCTCCTTTCCTAAAGGGTAACAACATACCTCCCAGCCATGATTACTCATAGGAATCTTACCACAATTCCCTTTGCCTTCCCCAGGTTGGAGTGAAGCCCTGCAGCTGCCTCAATGGTGGCACATGTGTCACCAATATCAAATACCCTCCAGGCCTTGGTGAATACCTGTGCTTGTGTCCAAATGGATTTGATGGAGAATTCTGCCAGGAAGACATCAGGGACTGCAAATCAAACCCCTGTGGCAGTGGAACCTGTGTGGACAGCGTGGAGAGCTACTCTTGTAAATGCCCCGCTGGTTTGGGAGGTAACACCTCTTTGTTTGCATCTCTGGTTTAACCACAGATGCATTGAGCTACAGGATTTTTTAAGCACAACATCTGCCAAATGGACTGCAAACATAATCCTGCCCTTCTGCTGCCATGGCTTAGCTTTAGACATGGAGAGATGATCTCTCTATCTAATGATAAGGAAAAATGAGCTAAAGCTCTGTTGTCCTGAAATGATTGCTCAAGGAGGATGTGAACCTTCCAAATCTCTGTTGCTTCCTGCTCATTTCCCATGGATTTGTCCATCCATGAGATGATCTAGGAGAAGACTGAGCGGAAGAGAGAAAAGGCAAAGATGCAGGGCCCTTTTGCACTCTACAGAATTTCACTTAATTAAGCTGAGGAAAGAACTAGGATTAAATGAGGTTTCCTAGGTCTAGGAAGAAGTAGATATGGAAAACATGAAAAAATAAATGGTCCTTTAGTCCTGCTTGAAGCTTCATTAAATTTAAGCATTAGAAAGTCACAAGCCCAGTGAGTTGTCAGATACGATGATGGAACAAAATCTAACCCTTGAAACTCTTCAAGGCTGGTGCCCTGGTTTCAAAATTCTATCCAAGCCAAAACCAGAAGAGCTGGCCAAAATGGGATTTTAATTAAAGGAAGAAGATGATCACTTAACCCCCTGCTCTGTATTTTTGAGACCCGTAAGGTTGGCTGCTGCAGGTGTTAGAGATTTGAAAAACAAAGTAGAACATCAAATGCACATCATTATGACTGCTAATTGTGCATATATACAGAAAACCCCTAATTTTTAAACAAAAGCAGTGAACGGATTTTACTCAGTGGGCAAGGTACCCTTCCTGCCTGTCAGCAGCTTGTGAAACCCTTATTGCTTTGGTCATGTGGGACTGCAAGCCCAGATTTCATTCCTATAAAATTCCAGCAGAAATGAAAAATAAAAATCTTTCAGAAGTCCATAAAAAGGGCCTAAAAGATCTGTGACACCTAATCTGTGTTGACTCTGGGTAATGCTACCTAATGGCCAAAGCCTGCTGCTGTCCAAAGACTACACCACCAGAGACCCCACTGAGACAAGAACACACAAGCCTAAGCATGGAGAATAAAGTCCTTACACAGAACTTTGATCAAAATATAAAAATCCCTAAGCCAACCAAACATACGTAGAATGTCTTTAATCCCCTGGAAAGAACATTCCTATGAGCACAGGAGAAATTGGGAACTTTTTATGGTGAAATTTATGGAGATATACAATGAGAAATGTTTTGATTGCCTGTAAGGAGTTGGATTAAATTAATAAAAATCTATATAATTCCATGAGTTAATAACTTCAGTGGACCTGCTGACTAGAGAGATAAAGGGCATACAGCACCTTGATGGCCAGAGAAAAAAAAGGTTTTCCTGCACCTTTAGTTCTTGCAAGATAAATTACAGTGCAAGAGTTTTGCTGTTCTCCTCTGTTTTTCCAAAAATGCCAAAACAAAAGAAACAAAAGAAAATAAAATAAGGTATGATTGAGTGAAAAAAGAATACATCTCAAAGTTTTAATAGCAGGTGAAAAATTATAAACAAGTGGAGCTGCAAGCCAGCTGGGAAGCAGATGATTTTACTTTAGGGCAGGTTTGGTGACAACAATAAAAGCTCATTCTTGATGCTATGTTTATGTCTCAATTCCCCAGAAAACCATCAATAATCTAATGAGAAGGCAATGCTATGCATTTCAAGTGACAGCACCACTTCACCATCAAATCTTTACAAATGACAGCAAACAGGCAACAGAAACAAGAACTCGTGAGAGGTTCCCAAACACCCCTGCAAGGGAAGCAGCAGCTCAGGTGCATCAGTGTGAGGGTAAAATATAAGAATGGGAATGAGGCAGGGAGAAAAGCCAGTAGAAAATCTGAGAGAAGGCTGATTCCAGGATTGTTACTGGATCTCTGAGTGTTCAAAGCTCGTTCATTTTTCATCTGCATTGTCAACAAAATAACACAGATCCATGCTGTTTATTATTTTGGCCACAGAAAGCAAGAACACCACTTGAGAACAGAAATCCTTGAAAACTATCCCAATCACAAAATCATTATTTCTTTCCCCATATACCTGTACAAAGTTAGGGATGGAATGGGAAGCAAGATGGAACAATAATTTAATTTTATATTTCAGGAAACTGAAGAAACTCCCAGGATTTGTTAGTGGTTCCTAATCACCATAGAGACCCTAAGTGGGATTTTTCTGTTCCTTTAGAGCCAACTTAATGTGAACACAGTCAAAAAAAATCTTTCTTTGCATCTGTAGGTGGTCAGCTCCTATTGAGGCATGAAAGGACTTTATTTTCTCAAACAACTTCCCATGCAGGGATGGAGAAATATAGCTGGCACATAAACAAGGTTCAGCCTTGGAACTTGATGAACTTCTATTCCTATTATTTTTATTTGCACTGTAGCAGTGCCAAGACAGTTGAGTCTCCCCTGTGCTACTGTGCACAGGAGGTCATGTAAACAGAATAATTGACACTTCTTGATGCAGACAGCTTTCTGTCCATTTCTGCTTCTTCTTCAGCATCATTCAGCCAAGTTTGCAAACATTTCTACTTGGATTCATCAGGATTGTCATTATGCCAAAATTGGTCAGACACTGTTTAAAATAAAATCTCTGTGTGAAAAGCAGTGCTTGCATAGTTTCACCTTAACATCACAAAAATCAGCCAAGTGGCTGAATTTTATCTTGTTACTTATGGTGTTCCTTTGATTTCTGTAATGCCCTTGTCTCAAGATTTGAAAGACAGCCCTTTGCAGTGAAAATAGAGTATTTAAAGGTGAGAATGAGAGGGACCAAGGGAGAAGTGACTGTTGTTACTGAAACTGGGAACTTTGATCCAACATCGTCTATGGTGGCATGTTACATGTCTTTGTATGATACTCAGAGAAAGAAATTACTAATCCAATCAGAGGGTTACTTATTCAGTATTTTCCATGTGATGTCTAATAATTTCCCAATGCATGACCAGAAATCAGCATCAGAGGAAAGCAGTCTGATGCCAGGAATGTGATAATTGAATAATGAAATATAAACAGCCAAGATTTAATGAGGGAAGGAAAAAGTTAAGCCTAGCCTTGCAACACTGTGTGATGTCCAGTTTCAATAAATGAAGCAAGAAGCAAGAAAACCATAACAAATTAGCTCGAGATGGCGCAGGAAAAAGGATGTGGCTTTCATGTTGCTGTTCTTTTTTTCCTCAAGAAGAAGCAGGCATGGGAAGGTGATGTCACTGGCTTTTTAGGCAGCTCAATCTATAGAGAGATTTCAGTTTGAGTTTTCTACATTGAGATGCTGTTTTAACTTGAAAGGACTAGTGAAAGCTGTCTGCAATGTTGAAGCAATGAGAGATTATGTTGTAGGAGATGAATAACAACGCTGTTTTTATCATCCTGTAATTAATTCTTCTGTGAAAATTTTATTTTTTGAAGGAAAAAAAGATTTCTTTATCCTTAGACCTTTTGTCACAATAAAGCTGGATATCTGACATGGATCAAACCTTTCTGTACCTGGTACTATGTCTTGAGGCATGCCCCTGGATTCTCCAGAAGCTGTCCCAATCTCCTTGTATATTCCTACAGGGAGAAAGGGGATGCCTCAATGAAAGTGGTCTGGGCTAGTTTGTGACTGCCCTCAGGGCTGTACATCCTGGGACCAGCAGTAGCCAAGTTTGCCCAAGTGCACAGAGACAGCAGAACCTGAAGCCTGGAGGAGTTTTAAACAACATTATATTTGATTACTCTTCCTCATTGCTGTTCAGATAGTGATTTTATCTTTTGGGTCACCCTCCCCTAGAGGTATTCATTAAATCACTCAGAGTTGTGAATTTGAATATCAGTTAAGGGATATTTAAGGGGTCTAAAATCAGCAATAGTCAAGAGAGATTGTTTTGGATTCAGATCCTGTGGCAATCTATCCACCAGTATTGTGGCTCAGTGACATTTTCTGAAGTTTTCAAATGTTGATTTCAAATAGAAAAACTTGGGTTGTTTTTAAAAATCTGATAATGTTGTAAGGTTTACCTTCAACCAGACTCTGAAAGGCTGGTTCACAGATATGCAAGGTCCACATAGAAACAGAAAGTGCAATAGAGGTCAGTACATGGCTCCTCATACCCTAAAGCCAAAATGGTGAAATTCATGGGGTTCTTCAGTACATGACAAAGATCTCACATTAAGAAGACAACAAAAACAGCAGCAAAGATGTGAAATGAAGGGGCAATATTAATTTCATTTATGTGCATTTTTATTTAACATGCACAGCTTTCCATGAGGAGTAGTCCCAAATTCATCACTTCTGGAGCCAATAACGACAGTAATAAACAGTGTGATAAAGGCAGGATGAAGTGAGACAGTGGGGAATTTGGCTGGAACATGAGTGACATTCCCTGTAATGAGTGTGCAGCTGAGAAGTGAGCCTTTGTCTGCTTCAACATTCGAGCTGAACTATAAACAGGGAACCTTTCCTGATTATTAACTTCCCCTTTGCTTTGCCACAGGGTTTACTTGTCAGGAAGACAAGAATGAATGTGAAGAGAGTCCTTGTTTTCCTGGAGTGTCTTGTTTCAACACCTTTGGATCTTATGCATGTGGAATTTGCCCCACTGGGATGGAAGGAAATGGTAAAACTTGCAAATGTAAGTGTTTTACATGATTTATTTTAATAGATGGGAAGGAATGGGTTCAATTCTACTACTATAATCTCTAATTGAGTATTTTGGCACTCATTTCAAGTACAGACCCTTGAATGTACAAAACAGACCATTGTCATGTTATATTAATGGGGATATATGCAAATTGCTCTACTATTTTTCATTTCGGTAGAGAACGAACACCACAGCATACAAAAAAGTACTTTACTGATAGATCATTTGCCAAGGGACACTCTGCACATTCTCCACTATTTCACTCCTAAATATACACCCAGGAGTGAGTATTTGGGGAGCACCTCCAGGGCCGATTTTTGCTTTGGGTGACAGCCGGTAGGAGAGTAAGAGAAAAGTCAATGTGCTAATCCTTTCCATTCTTTCACCACTTTCCAAGGTGTGCTCTCATTACAGGACACAGCCCAGAGATGCTTGGCATGAAGTCATTCCTCAGATCCCAGCTAGAAGAAAAGGGTCATGAACAGTTTTAGATCTGCTCAATATTTGCTTTTAGAGCCACAGACTCTTTATGGGGGAGCCTACGGTGACTTTGCACTCGGAGACCTTCCCAGTGCACTTGGCGTGACTCACACACACTCTGCTTCTTTCAGTCACATAGACAAAAGCATTCTCCAAAACTATTTCTATTTTTAACCAGAAGGAGATAAATAACACCTGAAGACATTTTCACTTGTTTGCTGGTATTTCCAAAGAAATCCAAGAATTGAAAAATACAGATATTTACTGTGCAGCCATTAACATTTCCTCATATTGATTACAGAAAGGAAAAATAAAAATACCCATTGTAAACAGACTGAGTAGTAGCTGCAGGACCCTGGCACAAGCAACACTGCCTTTGCCAGATTTGCCAAACATCTGTAGATAAAGTTTTCTGTGTTGTATCATTTGGCCACATTGGTTATTTCAAAGTGCTTTTGCATCTGTTTCACAAATGAATATTTTAGTGGTTAATTTGATCCAGGAAGGAAGAATATAGCAAATAAATTGCTTTTGAAAAATATTACATTTCTTGCTTTGGAATTTTTTAATTACAGAAAAAGAAAAAAATCTGTTTCTGAAATGCACATTTATTAGAAAGAATAAACCCAAGGGCTTATTTGTTCCCCTAGGATAGGATAAAAATCATTATTTTTAGCTCTGATTCAGAGACTCAACATTTCTGCCCATAACTCCCTTGCTTAAATGAGTATAATGGGAAGGAGGGAAGGTGAGCTCAAGTAGTTCTATAGCTCCTAAATTGAACAAAAGCTCATTGCATTGTTTAATATATATAGAGTCAGAGTTTCAGGCTCTGTTAAGAGCAGAGAATATTCAAGAGACCCAAGGCAATCATTTTTTAGTTTGCAGTACTATCCACGTAGACTCTACCCCTAATTCATTACCTTAAAATTATGCAGAAAATCACATTTTTCAGAGTTTCCTCCCTGCATCCACATGCATTTTAACAGGTATTTCAACACACACAAAGCTGGCAGCTGAACTGACTGAACAAACACACTCACCAGAGTTTCAGAGAGGAGAGGCTTTCAAGGAGAGGCAAAACTCAGAGCACAGCTCCCAGGGTGAGGTGTAGCATCCCCATCCAAGGAGCAGTGCTGTCAAACACTGCTTGACCTGAGGCTTTCCAAGTGCCCTGAGCCCAGTGAAAAATCACAGTGCATATTAAGACTCCCAGACAAGCAAAATTCAGAAAGCTTGCGCATAATAATCTTTTCTATACTTGGTTGAAGCTTTGCTTTATCTGCTTGTTGGCTTCCAGAGTAAACTTGTGCCAGGTTACCTGATTTGTTGTTGCTGTGGTTTTTTATCATCAATCACAGCTCAGCTCTAACACCGTGTTTCTTGTCTCTGTGATATTTTCCACAGCTGTGCTTGCTGCTGACGTTACAGAAGCTTTAAGCAATGGCAAAGGTGAATTGAACAGGACTAAGGTTAAGCAGCCACTGCAATCCTTAGAGGCAAAGGATTCTCCTGTAATTAAGAATTTTAACATAAGTGATAGACATGGTAGGTATACAAGGATATGAAATCTTTTTCATTTGAGGCAGTTTATGTATTCAGAAATCATTAATTTTAACACCTTAACAGTAAATACAAACTAGCTGTTTATAACACTAGAAAATTTGAGTTAGAAAAAAACCACTCAAAACATCAGATTGTTGCTGAACAATTTGACATGGAAGGGAGGCATTACAACAGTAACAGTCAGAGTGGTCAGGCTTAATTAGAAATCACACCACTTCTGAGGCAGGGCAAAACCACTCCAAATTGTTGTGATCAATGGAGAGCAAGATGATAAAAGTGGCAGCTTATGCCAGCTTGCCATGATCAAGTGATGCTGGTGTTTTATTTCAGTATTTAATGGGCAGCCACGGAATTGTTACTGAGTTTTAAGCACAAGTGAAGATCAGCTCGAGGAATGAACTTGTCTGGGGCAGCACCTTTTCCCAGAGATGCAGCACTCTCTGACACGGCTGTGCACCTGCACAGTGCTTGTGCTGGTCGTGCTCTAATGAGTGTTGCATTTTTAATTGCTTTTCCAGTGAAAGCAGGCAGCAAAAATTGAGATTGGTCATATCTGTTGTACAAAAACATATGTAAAATAAAGGGTTTTCTTTTTCTTACCCTCTTTTTTTATTTTTTTTTTTAATATGTGTACCAGGCCAGCCAACCCCTAAGCAGAACTTTCCTCTTGCAGGTATCCTGTATCATGATACTGTAGGTAAAGTGCAAGAATAATGCAGAAAATACTTGAGAATCATGATGGAGACCTCACTGGAGGCAATTAAAAAAAGATCTACAATCATCATTAAGATTGTATTCATCATCTGTTCTCTGTCTTGGCACTATGAAATACTTCACAGGCAGTTCATATACACTTGCTATTCAGTGACATCATAAGTGGTAAAATATTATATACTACCAGAGTGGTAAATTTTGCACACAGTCCTAAGATAATTAAAGCAGTTTCCTGTAATACAAGGTTTGACACATTAAGGATGATTTCCAGATCAGTACTTCACAGTGTAACTTCCAAAGTAGGGTATAGGTGCTGTAAGGTTTGATAATTACCTTCCAATTATAAAAGACCAAAAGAACGTCAAATAATACCTTTTCTCACTCAGTTAATCTTTCACTTATGCTGAAAATTACAGTTTCTATATTTTACATGATAAATGCCAAACAATTTCGAGTAATAAACTTGAAAACATGTAATTAGAGGACTAATAAATCTTGCTTTAATGAGAAACAGCTGTTCTGTTACACTGTGCCTACAGGACATTCTCATGTTTGGCTCAAGGTTTGGGAACACTTTGCATTAATTAGATTTTAAAAGAATAAAAGCAGTTATAAAGCTTTAGCTGAGCTCAGGCAGTCACTGCTAAATTTTAGATATGAGCTTCAGCTGAGAAATTATTAATAAGATGCTTGAACTGGCTTGTTTTTGGCCGTGCAGGTGTGTCACACGTCCCCAGCTGTGCCAGGAGGCCGTGTTTCCCCGGAGCGCCGTGCTTTGACCGGAAAGCGCCTTACGTTGGTTACGTCTGCGGCCGCTGTCCAGCAGGGTTTGTCGGAAATGGTCGAGTCTGTACCAAAGTCCCCAGACCAGGTACTTTCTATTTATTTAGAAGTTTAAAAAGGTTTTGCAGAGAAAGGCTGTGAGGCAGTGTGAGCTAGCATGGCGTTACAACACGCTGTCCTCTGGAATGAAATTCTGATGGCTGTGTTCTGTCACTCCCACCTGAGGAGCAGCTGGCAGGACTTATTTCAGGAATACCTGGCTCCATGGGTTGAAATCCAATAGATTAACCACCTCATTTGCTACTGGGGGGAATTCTTCACATCAGGACTTGTTCAAGGGTATGAATCACCACATCTGTACTCCTGCCACAGCACTGGCACAGGAATGCAGGACTCGTTTCCTCCTCAGTAGGATCAGAACTCAATACATGCCAGTATCACCCAGCCCTCCTTCTTTCTTAATTCTTCTGCTGCAAGGCATCTGTTCCACAAGGTGACCGGTGAGGACAATAATAAACAAAGTGTCACACAAGAACAACTGCACCAACAACTGAAGGCAACAGATAATTAAAGAATTTCTATAGTGTTGGTCATAGCCTGAGCAATAATCTTCCTTGGGGAGCTCTGAAAATCAGCTGTTCCCATTAATCTCTGAGGACTGAAGAGAAGGCCTGATTATAAGAGGTCTTCTGCTGTGGTGAAAGAAAAGCTGGGTCCTGACCTCAGGCACAAAGTGGCAATGGCACAGCAACTGCTGTCCTCTGATCCTGCTCTCTCTCAATGATATTCCCATCATTCAATGGATGGTTCTATAGGGACAGTCTGGATGATTGTCCCCTTTTTACTGCACAGACTGCACTGCCAGGAGTATTCATGTTTATTCCTTAATAACAGTAGTTTCCAGGTTAGATTCCTTTAAATCTTTTTCCTAAGTATTCAAGACACAGTGGCTTGAAACCTGTCAAATTGTTGCCTGACCTCCTACACTTGACCAACCCCCCTTCACTTCCCATTCTGTATCCAAATCAATGATCGTTACCTTGGTGTTATATTTTAACACACTATATCAAAGTGGAAGCAATTTTACTGCTTAGTGTAGGTATCATCCAATCTCTTGGAACTATAAATTGATTTTAGCCAGTTCTCAGAATCTAAAGGTCACAAAAATAAACTCAACATTTTTCTCTCCTTAGCAATGAGTATGTACAAAGTATTACTTAGTCTGCCAGCATCACTAAGCCAGCTATTGACTCTTCTATAACTTGGGAAAGCTGTAAAAGTGGTTGAGGAAGAAAAAAAAAATCATTGTGCATATAAATAACTTTTCTGTTATTGCCCAAAGCTGCGCCTTGTCATTAATGGGATAATGGGATACACACTGTGCACCCCAAAAGTCCTTTAAATGCTGCTGAGCAGAACAGACATTCCACAGCTGCAGGTATTGGTACAGTAAATCAGGCACACTTACACTGTGCTTATATAAACATTAACCAATAAATTTGTCTGTGCTCAGGAAAGGGGAGTGCAGAGGAAAGCTGCCATTTGATGTGATTCATACCTGTCATATACAACCCCAGGCAAAGATTTAAGAAATATCCCAGGTATCAGGATCTGAAACAAGTACATGCTTCCTTCAAAAGTGAGCTGTATATCAGAGGCAGGGGGATTGTTTCACATTTTTCTCTTGAATATGCAAACTGAGCCAGGACTTCATGCTGCATATAATGCCAGCTTGAACACTTCAGGAAGGGAATGAAGAGGAATTATTGTTTTTTGTTGCAACAGAACCTTATATTCATTCCTGTGAATTGTATCACAATAGAAGCAATGAGAATCTTGTGCCTCAAGGTTAGATGAGAGCAGTCATTTGTTTTAATACCTAGAAATTAAAGCAATTGTTGCAGCTGTATGAGTGTCCTTAATTATGGCCAAAATGATGGGTTTAACTTTCCTTCCCAAGTGCTTTGCCAGTGGAAGCAGAAGTATTGTATAGCACTGTTGACTAAAAGATACCAGACAAAAAAGGATTGACTTTCAATTATATCTATGTACAGTTGTGGATTATGATTATTGTGAAATCCTCCCTGTTGGAATAATAGCTTCTCTCCCTCGTAACTTATGCCATCAGCCTTCAAATGAAACAGAACAAATCCTTTTCAGCTTGCTACAGTGCTCGTGAAGGTATTGAGATTATGTGCCACTTCTTTCCAACTCTAGTAATTTTAATCTAAAAATACTCCTGCTAATCCCTATTTTGTACTTTTATTGGCTGCTTTTGACATGAGATTATACTTAATTGCAGTGATTTAAGGATTAAAGGATAAGTATTTATTCATACTGAAACCACAAAAATTACCCAAATGCCTTTGTAGGCTGCCGAGGAGAAAAATATTCCGGAAGAAAATTGTTTCTTAAGTCAGTGTTTGATGAGCTGCACCCAAAAAGTCCTTTTTTGATTTATAATCAACAAAGTACCATTTCCTCAGCACTGATATGTGATGGGCATTCATCTGTTGAAGTGCTTGACTTACTGCAAACTATGTAACTCTAAAAATAAGTTTCTGAGCTACATTTATCTGCTTTAAAAATGCAGGGCCTCATTCTGTTCTCACTTACATATTTTACCTGGCCTATATCTGTAGCTTGTACCACTTTAAATCAACCAGACTTGGTTGCAATTTTTCGTGAAGTACATCAGAACAATCTTAAGGAAAAGCCAGAATGGAATTTCACATGTAGAGGGAAATAATTTATTTTTTTAAAAAACATATTCTCCTATCAGAAACAAAAAGCTATTCCTGTCCCTTTCAGACCCATAAAGCAGGTATCCTACATTTATTTAAGAATTTACAAGTGGGGTCAAAAGTCCCTTAAGTCTGCTGGCATTGCAATAAATAGGAAAGCCTAAGGAATTTAAATCTATCCAGGCTTCCCTGGGCACATTTCACTTTTGTATAAAATATCTGTTTCTTTTTTTGCTAGAAGAGGCAGATCCATTAAATCAAACCACCCAGTATCATTGGTCATATTCCTGGCACAAATAAAATGAATATATCCTAATGGGGATGCTGGTGATGTTCCTGCACACAGCAATATCAGCTCTCGTCAGGCGCTCTGGGTATCTCTCCAGCCTGGTTTCATCACTCACAGTCACACAGATACCCATCTGTTTGCACTTTCTTTAGCAGGTTAGAGAGGTTGGTGTCATCACAAAGGATTTATTTTTTAACTATTAGTAAATCAGCAATTTTACTGGACAAAACAGTGCCACATCCATCACCCATAAAGGATTGTTTGTTCAGAGCCAGCTCTTTCTGCCTCTCCTGGTTTAGGCAGCTGAAGATCAAGGGAGAGGGTGATTTTATGATCTCTGTAATCGAGTTCTGCTTTCCCATTCAGAACACCTCTGCAAGATCTCCTGTCATAGCAGTTAATTTGCAGTATTGTAGACATTTGGCACTTGCTATACTTTTGTTATTTGTTATGTTTACGTGCTCTGTGCTTCACACTCCTCCAGTATCTGCCCTGTGCATCTGAATTCACTTTGATTTTACATCAGAGAGACCTCTGTCACCTTCTCATTTGCACCACTGTCAGATCGACATCAGGATGTGGATTTAAAAGGAGAATAAAATGTTTTGAAGTAAAAGAATGTGTGTGTCTTTAAACACATACTGCTCAGTCAAACACCAGAGGAACATATTAACGTTAAGTTTCGCATTCTTAAATTTTAACTTGGAAATCACTTCTGTCATTATTAGCACTCATCATTAATCACTATCCATGAAAAAAAAAAATATCCCCAGTAAGAGCTTTGGTCACTAACCCAAGGTTTCACGTCTGGAGCTAACTGCAGGAGTAGGAACTTCTCACTGAACCAATCAAATGATTTTGTTTCAAGAGACGACTGAAGAATGTAATAGATTCCTTTCATCTTTTATCTAACAGAATTGATGAATTTGCATTAAAGAGATCAAGGCCCAGATTCCAGTCTCACTTAGCCCAGTGTAAATCATGAGTGATTCCACTGAATGAGTAGCATTACCCTAATGGACTGGGCTGAGCACAGTTCCTGGAAGACACAAAAAACCCCTGTTAAGGCAGGCACATCACACACAGGACTTTTAAATATGAGATTTGTGCGTACCAGTAGGTGTAGATAAAAGGCAAGCACTGCTCAGCATTCAGAGAGTGCTTTGCAAAGAGTAACTAACCCATCCTGACATGATTTTATGCAACGAGTTACAAGGCCTACGTGAAGGCAGGGATGTAGGTGCTGCAGCCATGACAAAACAGAAACACTAAACAGTAAACTCTGATTTGCTCTCAGCTCTCAGCTCTCAGCTCTCAGCTCTCAGCTCTCAGCTCTCAGCTCTCAGCTCTCAGCTCTCAGCTCTCAGCTCTCAGCTCTGCCTGTGGGCTCCAAAACTGGGAAGCATTAAATGTCAATGGCTTCCAGCTCCTAGATCTAACTCGGGCCATGGAAACTCTGTCCACAATTTGCTTTTGGAATATGTGGTGGGAGCTGCTTATCCCTTCCATAAACACCATTTCAGTGTTTCTAGCTGGTGTATTTCAGGACAAAATGTACTTTTTTTTTCAGATGGACTAGTTATGATGTAATGATGTCTCCTTCAAGGGATATGTGATGAAATGGCAACTGAAGTGGGGTTAGAAATGCCACACAAAGACATTCCATATAAATTTGGTCTTATGAAAGAGTCAGTTTTGCAAATGGCATACCAGTAATCTTCACATGAGGCCTGGAACAGCCTGGCATTTTGGACATAAGCTCTGACCCTTTCCTGCCCTCTTAGTCTGTAATTGCCACTGGAAATCCACTCCTGTACTTGTCAAGACAGAAAGGGAATCAGAGAGAGTCTTTCTGATGTCTTTCTTCTCCTTAAGGATACCTCATAAAATATTAAGTATTTTCAGAAAAATATCAAGAGACCTGTACAGTATATGCTATGACCCAAACATAACAACCAAAGTAGGCACAGTGGGAAGAATATGTTTAGATAATTTAAAAGATAAATGGTCTCCAGCTTCACTGATCCATACACTCTGTCAATCCAGAACTTGTTAAGTGCTTCCAATACAGATGATATATTTAGGAAATGATGTAGCTCAGCAATAGAAGACCAATGAAGCCCAAGCCATAAAACCACTAGGGAAGAGGACTCAGCTATATGCCATGAATAATATTTACATTCAATCAGAATATCAAGTACAGATTACATTTCTCTCCTACCAAGAATATGCCACCTTTTGCTTAAGCAATCACTGGGCCATCATGACTTTTAAGTGAAAATAACAACTCAGTCTCCAACAAATAATCTATACAGGATAGAGGCTCAGTAGTTTTTTACATTGACAGAGCAGAGCAAGATTATCTTCTCTTAGAATTTCCAGGCTCATTTAATCATCCAGCTATAATAGCACACAGCTTTTAAAGGGAGCCAACCCTGTTTGCACAAATTTGACAAGATTGCTGTTTTGTTAAAGGCACTTAAAGGCCCCTTTAGAACTGGAAGTAACTCAGACTGGACCAATATCATGGCCCCATTAAAGCAACATAAGAGTCTTTCCACTGAGGGATAAAGCAAAGAAGGATTTGAAGAGAAAGGACTTGTAAGCAACACAAAACCCAACATAGTACAGGTAGGGGGTGAAAATAGGTGTGAACTATACAGAACTTTCATGGTCAGAACAAATTTAGGACCAGTTCCTAAACATCTTGCTGGTTTTGAACCAAGGTATATAAAGGTACAGTAGCACCCACTTCACAATATTTTATTGCAGCACCAGGGGATGTCCACTGCCAAGTCATGTGAATTTTGCCCCAAGTATTACACATCACATGAACAGTTTTGGTTCATTCCTGGAGGGATACAGCAGCAGCCTAGAGCTAACACAAGGCAACAAATCCTCTGGGATGGAGGAGAAAATCATTGCCCAAACTGATAATATATTAGATTTAGAATTTCAGAGAATCAGAATAACAATGTTGGAAGGGACCTCAAAAGATATCCAGTCCAACCTTTGTTTTTTCAAAGAGAACTAGCTAAGTTCTTTTGTGACATACCTTCTGAAATCTTACTACTGTAATTCCTTACCTTTTGTTTTCTAAATTGCTAAGAGAATATAGGTACTTGTCAACTCAATTGGTTGAAATTGTGGAGAATTCCATAAAAGCATGATTTCACTGAGAGTATTTATACATGCTTACATGATTTTAAAATAAATTCATTACTGGTTCCCAGTAAGGCATAGTTCATTTTGTGTCTTGGCTTTCATATGTAAAATAACTCAATTTTTATATGTTTACAGTGCAAAACAACATAATTATTGTTTTAGACCATTTATTTCTTGAATTGAGTAAAAGAGGTATTTCAGTAATTTATTCTTTGCTATTTCTTTGCTGAAATACTTTGAAGTATTTCAGCTATTTTTTCTTTGAAGAAATATTATGGCTTTTCTTTTGAAGAAATGAACTTTCTTTATAATCTATTACTACTCTTCTAAAGGATTCTACATAGATATTTCAGAGAATTAGACAGGGATGCTTCAGAAATGATCTGCCTTAATTTAGCCTATTTTGTATATATCTATCAACCTGTTAGTGCCATGAGAGAGTCTCAAGACCCATTAGGGATCATCAGATAAGAACAGAGTTTCTATTAATTTTTCCATCTCTCTCAGTTCTGAGAAGTAAAATATACTGTCAATTCTTGAATAGAAAATATAATTTGGTTCCATGAACTCTATCTTAACACCACCTTTGTAGCTGCTGAAATAATGCAGTTTCAGGCTCCAATAATTGGAGGAGGCAGAACACAAAGAGGAGAGGTAAAAGTTCAGGCCCGAAAGATGGACAAGGGATAATGAAAGGAAGAGTGATAAAGCAGCTATGAGGGGATTAAGTGGGTGATCCAGGGTGTTTTGAAACACAACCACACTTCTCCCTGGCTTCCTGTTTTCTTGGCTGGGTATTCAGAGAAAAGCACAGGAAGAGCACTTCTGAAAACAGCAGCAGAGAAGGGGTATATAAAGATATAAAGATCCAAGGTATATAAAGAGCACGGAAGGAGATCTGGCAACAAAGCAGTGAGAGGAGCACGGCTCCTGTGCGAGGGGTGAGAGCACATCAAACATTTTGAGTTTTTTCCAACCCACAGGAGGGAAGTTTTCAATTAAATCTTGAAATAAACTGGAAGGTAGAAGATGTGTTTGAGAAAACATTGTTTGTAAAAACATAGCAGTTTTATAAACCTCCACAGGCAATAAAAAATAAAAAGATACTGATAAAGGAAATTGTTGGTAGAGAAGGGGAAAAAAAATCTATGTATGGGGAGCATGCTCGTATCTTTGCAATCAGCAATTCTTACACCATTTTAAAAATGCTGTCTCAGGTGACCATGGTGGTAAAATTTGTATTGAAAACATACAGAAAAAAATCACAAAGAAATAAAGAAAACCTCCCAACAAACAGGGTCTGAAAACAAAATGCTCAAAATACATTATTTTCCTCAAAGACCCATTTTTCTGTCATTGTGTTAATCACCTTCCTACGCTTTGCCTATAAATGATGTCGTGTCACAAGAATCTTACTTGGAAAGCAGATCCACATAATAAGAGGAAATGTAATGTATTAGGATAAATTTCATATTTAAAGCTGTTTTTTCATTTTCAGAATTGAGTGTCATTCTAGGACTCCAGCCATGGCCTAATAGTACTCTTATCTACCCAGAAGACTAAAATAGGAGCTGATCATTTAAATCTGTGAGAAATCTGACTTAAATGAATATAAACTAAGGCAGTACTAGTGCCCCAACTCTTTGTTCTTAGTTTTTTTCTGTCATGTAATCTTCATAATTACTCTTTAATTAATCTTCACAACCTCTTTAATTTCATAAAAGGTTTTTTTCTTTCTTAAACTCAAATCACAATGTTTTCTATTGGAAAAGCTTTACAAATAGAAAAATATTCCCTATAAAAAAAGAGCTATACCTTAGCAAAATCTTTCTTAAAATTGTTTTTTATTTGTTCAGTATGAAAGGGACAATCTTTATGTATTTCTTGACGTATAATAGATAAGACTGAAAATTTATCAAGTAGTTGATACTATCATTTGTATGTTCATGAACTGTTTCTTTCCTGGCTAACCATCTCAGAATCCCCATTTTCTTTAAAGAAAGCAGTTAATGAATGGAGATGTAAATTATATTGCTCTAAAATCCTTGAAGCAATGAACTGCACAGTGATGCAAAACTTATAAATTACTTTTAATGTGACATAAGCAAACTCACTACCTCACATTCAGGTAATATTTTCTTGTATACTCACACAGGTTTTCAACATCCCAGAACTGGAAAAGGACCTCCCTGATAGCAGAGTCTAGATCCCCTTGCATTTGTGGGAATCCTTTACTCTGAACACAGAAAGACTCATAAACAAGGTTGAGTGGGTGAGCTGACTGAAGATCCCAGGTTTTCTCCTCCCCAAAAGTGTTGTGTTACAGCAGAATGACTTTGTATTTCATTGACACAAGACAAATTTGCCTTGCAAATTCTGAATGCTGTTAGAGAATTGTGTAGAGAATATGTGCAGCTGCAGCCACATTGGCAAACAGAGTCTGAAGGAGAGGAGTTGTTATAATCAGAAGTGGCTGAGTGATGCAGAGCCCACAGACTATTCCCTGCTGCTCGTGATTTTGGTAGGTGAAGGGGAAGAAAATTGCTCACCAGACAGCAACATCAGCGACACAATCTCATTTTCTATCAGGCTGAAAGAGCTCAGGGACAGTGAACTAGATGTTCACCTTTTAATTTCATCATTAAAGCATGGAGTGAGTAAATTTACCCATCACAGAAGTGGTGGTTTGAGAGCACAAGGACTGAATACTCCTGTACAGATGGGTACAGAGCCGTGTGACTCCTTTGCTCTGTGCTGAGCTGTGTGGATGTGAGGCACACCAGGTTTACATTTGATTTTCCACATTTTTACATTAAATAAAATGATTATTGGGTCAAAAATTTAGCTCCTATCTAAATTTACATTAATATCCCAATCACAATGAGCTTTTGAAATGTTTTTGTTGCTACAAAAATAATCCTGGATATAAGTCTTTGCAAAACATGGGAGGTGAAGCTGTATTTCACTTAAAGGTGGTGAGGAATTCATTCTGGGAGTTACTGCTTGTGATAGTAGGAGAAGGGATATGGTGACTGGGAATT
The DNA here is from genome assembly GCF_049639895.1 of Pseudopodoces humilis. Taxonomy (NCBI): domain Eukaryota; kingdom Metazoa; phylum Chordata; class Aves; order Passeriformes; family Paridae; genus Pseudopodoces; species Pseudopodoces humilis. The sequence continues at coordinate 5,223,491 of NC_142207.1, forward strand.
CCACCCAACATCTAATGTGGGGAACTTCTGGATGCTTAACAGGAAGGAAGGGAGAACTGAAACTATATTACTGAATATTTAGGGGAGGGTAGACATTGGGGTATGACTAGACGGCAAAACAAGTGATTAAGGAATTAAACTCACTCTGAGTAGAGAAGAAAGTAATGCCAAAACATAATAATATAAAAGAGGAAACTAAGAACTGATGAAAAAAAGAGAATTTCCCTGGAGCATCCTATTGACAGCTGCTCTTGTTTCCCTTTTCTCACTCAGTAAATACAGAAAAAAAATATTAACATGGAAACATACAGAGGGAAATGGGAATATCCTAACCACTCTGGTAACAAGACTTCTTAGACTAGTGTAATTTTTCTATTCTCTCTTGACATTTTAAATAAGATTTATGTGCTGGTAGATGTTTCAAATTTTAAATGATGACCCACACAGTGTAATATGTCAAAAGAGCATTTCTCTGCCAACACTCTTCTGAATGAGAAATGGGCTGGACAGCAGGTACTACTAAATGTTAATAGCTCTAAAACTACACAAATTGTAAATTTATTGAATTGTGTTAATAATGAATCCTTAAACTGTTCACAGAATTCTGAAGGAGCTGTAACTCGAGCAGAATTAAAGGTGTCCATAATCCTCTGAAGTGAGAGGCAGAAGTGGTCACAGCCAGAGGATTTTGTTAAGGAGAGGGAGACAGTCTCCACTTGAAGAGTAGACTGGTTTGGGACATTTTATTAGATTAAAATAGTGAGAAGCACTTGAGATGACATGGTGATGTTCAAGTCATTACATAAATAAAAAGTTACACTCCTATTTTAAACCCAAAAGTTAAGTCTCTAATAGCTGCAAAGAGAAGCATGGCAATGGAAAGGTGATAAATACTGAGATCTGCAGGCAGCTTAAGCAAGTGTTTGAAGTGTCAGCTGCCAGTTTTGGTCAGGATGGGGCTGTCTCCGAGGCACGTGGCTTGGGAAGAACAGTGTGAAGGTGTGTAGGTCTAACCCCAGCAAAGATGTGGGGGAGCAGCACCAAGGAATAAGCAGCCTGTTCTAGCCAGGGTGTGAAATGTGTGCTGATTCACTGGGAGCAGAAGTAGTTGGGGTCAGAAAAGGACATAACTTCTCTTAATTCCAGTCTGGATCTGGTCTTTTTCTGAAAGACTGTGGATGCAAAAAAAACCTCCAACCAAACAAACCATAAACTGAAAAGAGAAAAATATATTGGACTTCTTTTCTGTTTCAGAATGTTGATATCTCACCCTGGGTTTAAGAGATGTCAAGTACCTTCTCTGTGAATGGCTGTTTTCACCAACTTAAACAGTCATTTTTATTCCCTTTGGAATGATCTCAGCAACACCGTGATGGCACTGGAGAACCAGGGCTGGTTGTGACAGTTCTGATTTGTGAGCTTTGTGTGAAACCCTGGGGAGCCAGAGGCTGGAGCATCACAGGCTGGGGGACACCTGCACCACATGGATGGAAAGTGTCCTGGTGCTGAGCTGGATGAGGGATGTTAAACCTCTGTCTCAGAAATTTGGTCACTGTCACCCCTGCTCCAATCTTCCCCAGACAAGGGACAACAGAGGAATCTGTCTTTTTGGGACCTGATCCATACAGGAATGATGCCTGCTTACACTGGGGCAGTCCATCAATAAAAACACAGGTCCTGCACATCTGGAGCAGAGCAGCAGCATTTCAGTCTCTTATCTCCTTCTGCGAAAAATAAACTCAGTTATTCCACTGCTGCACATTTCCCTGTTTGTATGGGGGCAGAAATACTGACAGGCAGTGAAAACGTGGGTTTGTTCCATTGTGTAACCTTGAGCACTTGGCCTTGTTGGGTTTTTTTGGTGATTTCACCCAGTCCAATGTGCAGTCATATGCTGGCATAGCAGGGAAAAACAGATTCACACATGCACAGTTTGCATGGATAATGGGTTATACATTTGAGGATATTGATCAACAGCAAGGAAAATAAATTGAAGTAATGCAGGATTTGAGAAAGCTGCTGACTACAGACAACTGTAGTCAGATTTTTGGTTTGCTTTCATTATTTTAGCTTATTTAGATACTTATAAGGCTGCAGAAAGACATTTTCAGGTATTCCAGAAAAAATCTATTGTGTTCTTATCTGAACTAAATTGCACACTATCAACATAAGTAAAAATCTGAAACAATAAAAGCTGAGAGGATACTCTGGTCAACACCCTTGAATGACACCAACACCTTATGAAGTTCAGTCACCTCTACAGGTGGCTGAGGGGTTTATCAGGACATATCATAATGAACAACCAACAAAAATGTTACACTACTCTTCAGAGGCAGTTTTTGAGATGTAAAAATTACCTTATCACAGAAATACTCAAAAAATATCCTTCCTCTTACAGGGAAAGATTAAGTTTATTTGAAGGATGGGTATTTCACCCCTATCAACTGCTAAAGAAATAAAAGATTTCCCTTTCTCAGGTAGTCAGTCTGATCCCCTTTCTAGTTACTCAAACTTAATTGGGAGGAAAACCCATTTAATTATGACACAGTGGAAGGAGCTCAAAGCTATAATCAGGGCTCATTTTGGAAATTTGTCAGAGAGGTCATTCAGTCCTTCACTGTCATTCCTGTTGATTTCTGGTCCCTGAATCAAATTTTCTAATGTCTATAATGATCATCTATTACTGAAAATTTTCTGTGGAGATATTTCTTTCATCTTTCCCTCATTCATTCATTTTTAAAATCCTTTGACTTCTCCTATCTTCATATGCTCTTTTTGCTGATATCCTCCTGCTTCATCATCTCTGTTCTTCCATTCTGTGTCTCTCATCATTCACCAGCCTTACTTTGGATACTGAAATCCATGTATTTGCCTTCTGCTCTCCTAAATACCATGTATTTACCTGCTGATGGCCACAGCTCAATCCAGTACCACTGTAAATCTCCAAAACATTGTGCTTCAGGGCAATAGAAACTCATCAGCTGCCAGCAGAATGACACTATTTATCAGCCAAATAAACACTACTTTGGCTGCCAGGATTTGCTTTGGTCCATTCAATGCCCTAACTTTCATCTGACCCTTGCCAAGCATCCGAATATCTTTCCTTGCTAACTATGGTTAAGATCTCCATCAGTGGGAGTTTTTAGAAAATTATTAATATTTATATTTAAAAGAAAAAGGTGCATCCTGCATGGGGTTAACCCCAGAACCAAGAGAGGGTTTTTGTTCAGGATCCAATATATTCCATATCCTACAGAGTGAGTATGCCAGAACCGGTTAAAAATAGCCTCTTCCATTCATTAGCGTCAGCAGATGGCCATTAATCTTCCTGAAAGTATTGATTCAAACTACTCGTCTCCACTTTCAAGGCCCTTCACAGAGTCCCCTCTGGCCATCTATCATCCCTCCTTACACAGCTGAAAAGGTGGCTGGCTTTGGGACAAGTGGGTGACAATAACAAACCAGCCTCCCTCACACGCTGCCCCTCACGTCTGGAGGGAGCCGTACGCAGCACCAACAAAGCTCTTCCATTTGTCTCCTTTAAAAGCTTTCCTAAAACTTCCCTTTGCCATCAGGGCTACAGAAGCATTCCAGAGTCACCCACTGTGATGGCACTGGAGCCTCTTCAGGGCACGATCTTGCCAAGGGCCGTGTTGACACTGTGTGATTCTCCATCTCCAGTGTCTGTCTGTGCCAAGTGCAATGTTCTGTCTCCTTGACTCAAAGAGCAGGAATGCAAACTCTCTGAGTTATGCCCTCAGAGCATTTCCCAGCACAGCACTGCAGTATAAGCAGGTAATAAGAAGCAAATCTTGGCTCAGGAGGTCAAGAACTGGAAGATTCACCACAAACAAAGGTGCACAGTACCAAAACATCATGGACTAAGTCAGCCAAAATTAGTAAACCATTTTGCAGCCAATTGCAAAACCAATTGCAGCCAAGTTTTTGGCTGGCTGCAATTTAATCCCTGCATGTCAACCCAATGCTGCAACTCAAATAATGTTTGACCTTCCCTGAGACTTGTTACCAAAAATATATATTTCATCTGGTTCATGAAAGCTATCTTCTGAGTGCCATCACTGCAGTTCCCTGCCTGTCAGTGCTGGTGTCACCCACAGCAGACGGCCCCATATCATTTCTAAGCCAGTTGGCATAAACCTCCCCATAGCATATTTGATAATTAACTCTTTTACTTCTAGAATTGATGTTCTGTTGTTTGCTGCAAACCAAAAGGTTCACTGTGGTTCCTTTCAACTCTAGACCAGAAAATTTAGCTAATATATATCTTTCTTCTGCCCTAGTTTCAAGATCCTTCCAAAGCCACATGGATTTTCCTGGAAGAAATATTGAAGATGCTAGAGACTCTCACCAAGAAGATGTATCTAAGACATCAAGAAATGTATCTTCCCTTCTTTCCCAACCTCAAATTCCAAGACAAGATATTGCATTCCTTCTGGAAAGAAACCCCAGAGTCATTCACACTCCATCCCTTACAATGGAAAGGAAGGCTTCCCAAGCTCAGATGTCGCCAGAAAAACAACCTGATATGGAGTTCACAGCACCTGAGAAACAACCTTTTCTTGAGAAACTAAGTGACACACTCACACCCCTTCTGCATGAGGAGCCAGAGCCCACAGCCCCAGCCGTCAGTGTAACCTCCCACCCCCCTCTCCATTTTAAGCAGCACAAAGAAACTACGGCACAGACTCCTCCTCATCCCAACACAAATGCAGGTTCATTCCCTGCAAGGTCACAGACTCCTTCCAGGCATGGTTATTCTCCCAGGAAATGGCCCAGTCGAGTCCCAGTGCTGAGGAATAAACCACCCCAGGGTTTCCCAACAGAGCAGCCCAGAGCATCTCCTTTGGCACCGCACGTCCCCTCCTCTCGCCGTCTGTTAGGTCCTTCCCTTGGTGCTGCATCCCGGAGTGCTGGTGCCCCAGCAGGGTCTGCTCCCAGAGCACGGCTTCCAGCACCCACCACAGCAGCCAGGAAGGTGCTCAGCACAGCAAGGGGTGGTGTGGAGCTGCCAAAATCCAGCGGTGGGGTGCACCACCAAGCGGTGTGTGCTGACCTGCCGTGTTTCACTGGTGTGCAGTGCGAGCCAGCTGAAGATGGAGAGTTTAAATGTGGTCCTTGTCCCCCTGGATACAGCGGTGATGGAATCTCATGTGAAGGTAAGGGAGAAAGCCCTCTTTAAAATGCTCTTATAACTCCAAATCTAATAATTCTCCAAAGTAAAATTATATTTTATTATAAATTTTGAGATTTTTGTGGCTGGGACCATTCTGTTTTCAAAACCAATTATATCCCAAAATAATAAATAAAACCTATAACTTCGAAACAGCTTTTTCTGCTTACAAAAATGACATATTTATTTGATACCATCTAATCTATTAAAACCAGGGACAGATTGTTATCTTGCTGAATGCCAGATTCATTCTACTAAAGTCATCACATTCAAAACCATATAAAATTTCTGTGAGAAAGAGTAAAATTGATTCTACTTCTCTAAACAACACATTCTAGGAAAAACTAATTTTTCTAACATCTTAAAAATTACTTGTAAATACCTATCTAATATCTTAAATACGAAATTGAACTTGTCATTTGACATGTATAGCACCAGAAGGGTTTTCACAATTTATTGAGTTATTTATTAGGCACCTGAGATTCCCTCCATAAAACAATAGGATTATGCACTTTGTTGAAGCAACAAATTCCCTGACTTTGCTATCATTAATCACACCTTTTGCTGACATCCCTCTGATAAGCTGATATCTTACCTGGCCTTCCACCATACAAAGCAAAAGTATTTGTATCATTCATTCCCCTCTCTTTCTTGTCTGGTCTCTCATCCTTCATGCACAGACCAGTGAGCACTGTTGGAGATGTAGTACAAAATGTACAAAAAAAGGTTACTATATTCTTGGCCACTTTATATTTTTGCCTATTTGCACATTTCTGAAAAGCCCCTCCTAAAGGATGTAGAGTTACTTGGCACAAAGGACTCTGTCTTTAAGTTCTGTTCTATACCTAGAGATGGAAAAGCACCGAGCAGGTTCTGGTACTGGGAAGCTCAAAGCAAGTCTGGCCACAAAAGAGCCTCTCCTCAAAGACCACATCCATGTATATATGAATATTTACAGTATGGACATAAGGCTGCTATGTGTTTAGTAGATTCATCAGTACACTCCTTAAAACATCAATCTACCTTAAAATGTAAATCTGTCTCTGCCCTTTACTTGTGAGATGTTTTCTTCAGTTACTGGTACTGCTGAAAATCTCCCTGGAGAGTCCTCAGGATGAAATGCTTTATTACCAACATCATTCTGCATCCTGGGGCTTGATGACATGATGCACAAACATCCTTTTTTGTGTCTTGTCACTGACCATGACACCTGACTCAATAATTAGCCTGTCCCTTCCCTTTTCTTCTCCATCCTGGGCCCTGCTGCACACCTGCACCCTGGAGCAGAGCCAGTGCTGTGAACAGCACCCATTGTACCTGCAGCCGTGGATGTCTCCTCCCATGTCAGATGAAGGTGATTCATCATGACAAATGAGGTTGAAAAATGAGGGTAATTTCTTGGATTAAGGCCTGTCATAACCTCAACTATCAGCACCTTGTGATGCCCACACTACACCAACTCCCCTCAAGACAGTAGTGCCCTTTGAGAACAGGAGGCACAAACACTGGACAAAAAAAATCAAAGCTTACATGAGGCCAACATTTGCAAAATCTCCAGGCTTCAACATAACATCCTTGGCAAGTGAGCAAAAATGTCAAGAGACTCAGACGCTATTGATAGTTGTCACCATCTTATTTCATATCAAAATTCAACAAGATAAAAGAGCCAGCTCGCTGATAGAAAGTTTTAATACCTTTGGATCTTGAGGGGATGTGACCTTTGTTTAATAAGAATGTCTGAAAACAATCTAAAATAAGAAGTACTTTACCAAGTGGTATGTATGTTGTGATAGAATACAATTTATTTTTTTCCAAATGTGCAGATTCAAAACCAGGCTTGGAGGACTGGTAGGAAAACAACTCAAGCAGCATCCTGAAAACTAATTTCTTTCCTAAAGTATATCATGACATATTTTATATCTGTAATATTATTATCCCTCAGTCTCCCTGCCACAGTTCAATTGGAATTCCTCTCCCTCTGCTTTGTCACCCTGCACTGGGGGTCACAGGAGCACAGGATGGAGGAGACCCCTGGGGACCATCAAGTGTAACCTCCTACCTTCCCCTGGAAGAACACAGCTAACTCTCAGTGTATTTGGCTTATATTCAGACATCTAAACAGAGATATTTTCAGAAGATTTTAGCATTTCCATTTGGATCACTCCCTTCGCTACTGACATCTGCGTTGTCTGTCAGAAGTAGAACCCTGCTTTTGTTCCTTCTGCTTTGGTGTAATAAGAATTACAGATTATTTTCCTTCTGTCAGCAGCTATGTACTCTGCAGGTGAGGGGAGATGAAACAGCTCCTCAAGGCTCGACAGCTCTTTCCCCTTCCTGCACAAAGGCAATAAAACCTCTTATTAGTAGCCTAATGTTAAAGTTTCACAGGCAAACAGGCCAGCTTTAAAAGCTTCATTTCAGAGCAGTGTTTTGGAGACAGTCAGCATCACCTATACTAAAATAAAAAATAAGCAGGGGAGGTAAGGCCTGCTGTAATACACTGGATTCCCCCACATTTTCTCTTGTAGAAGATGCTTTCTGGCATTTATGGAGTAAGCTTAGCCAAGCATTCCTCTGGTGATGAGGGAGGTTGCTAAATACCTAATTTTCACTCTGAGTGCCGTTTCCAAGGATATATGCAGTGAAAACCAAAGCATTGTTACAGACTCCTTCCAGCAGTTTTCAGGACAGCACGAATCACCTGCCAAAGGGTGATGCAAGAGCATCAGAGCACCAACACAAACATATTTCAGCTCCCTGTGCCAGCTGAATAAAAACCTAGCAATGTAATAATGCAGAGAGAGCCCAAACAGGATTGACTTCAGAGCGTTTCTGACATTTTGTCTGGTGTGTTACAAGTGGCATGGGTGCTGCAGTGATTTGTAACATCTGGGGCTACTACTCTGAAATATTTGTTAGTGTTGGTAGTCACCCTAGAGCAGCTCCTTGTCATCCTGCCTCTGTTCCTCACTCTACCACAGATGCTCAGGTCATCACTTGCAAAGATGCTGCATCCACTGGACAAGGAAAAGGGGAAAATGTCATTTCCCTGGTCTCAGCTGATTCCCCAGTGCATATGGCACCGCCTGAGAGCACCTGTTGTACTCCTGGAGCTCCTCAGGGTGCCCTAAGGTGGAACTCTTCCTTTCCATTTGATAACAGGATTGAACTTATTGAAAAATTCTGCTTTGGGTATCATTTTTGTGCTTCTTTCTGAGAGACCTAGACCTGAAAACTGATGAAATACAAGAATTTAAACCAAATTTCTGGTCATCCTTTTTTTGTTTGTTTGTTTCCCTGACTCCAAGCTTCTTTGATAGGGAGTGTCTGGTCACTAAAACTGTACCAATAAGAAGTCAGTCTCCATTACATAGAATACAGACAATTATTTAAAACCATTTTGTATTAGGTTGACAGTTAAGGACTTTCTGGTATCTTTCTGGTATTTCAGCAGCCATAAAAGAGCCTCAGCATTCCTGTCAAAAGTAAAATTATAATACTTTAGAAAAATATCTTTAAGAGGGTGAAGTCAGTAAAAATGTGGAATATTTTATTAGCTTTGTAGAGTATTTTCTAAGAGAAGGGAAAGTCCAAAACAGTGAGAGTCACGTTTTCTGCTCAAGAGTTAAATGCAGAGCATTGCCTTGGCATTACAAAACCACTTTTCAAACCAAATAATTTTCAAAATAAGAGGAGAGATGGAGTAGTTGGGAAAGTAAAATGACTTCACCATGTACAGCTGCATTAAATGAAGAAAAAAATCGGGTAGCTCACATTCATATTTTTGACATTTTACACCCAAAAAGATCTACCATATCAAACCAGAAGTCCTTTCCCTGTTTCCAAGAGCTGCCAAATGCATTTGTCTGGCAATGTGTGGGAAAGATATAGGGATACTGTCCCAGAAGTTATGGATCATGTGCTCCAAAACACCAAAGGTGATGCCTTGGAACTTTATCCTGTTCACCCTTTCCAGGTCATGTCTGATTTCACAGTTTTCTATCCTAAAGTCTCGTCTTTCCCAAGGACCTCATATATTCACTTGTTCTTTGTACAAAAGCTCTCCTATAACTTTGTTTATTTATCTTTGCATCTTTTTCTGCATCTTCTCTACATTTATTGTAGCTTTTTTGAGCTGAGGGATCAGACCTGCCCATGGTATTTAAGATGGAGTTCACCATGGGTACAGGTCATAATGAAGAATTTTATGTTCTGCTCCTTTCTTAACAATTCCTACCACTTTATTTGGGTTTTTTTGGCTGCAGATGAGCACCCAGCTGACATTTCATAAAACAAAATGCATCAGCACTGGTGTCTGCATTTGTCCTCCAAATTTATTCAGCCAAGTTTCTCTTGTTAATATTCCAATTGCTGTGATGGACATTTCTCTCACAACTGGGCTCCAGGCTGCTGGACTATTTAAATATGCAATGAGATAATTCAATTGCAGGAACACATGCTTTAATCCTATGCTTCATTTCATTTATCTGTGTATCTTACATGCAAAAGAAATGCTTCAGTCCACAGCTTTCCAAAAGGAAAAAAACAACCTAGGAACTTTCTTTTCCCTTTTTTCACCCCGCCGTTGCGCTGAACACATTAAAACTTCATCTGCACATTTAGGAAGTTAGGTTAATGTATCTTTGGAAGGAAATAAATAATGTACAATGAAACAAGGTAGACTAGGCTCCCTTCAGTGAAGTCTGTCCTGATCTGACTTCTGTGTAAAATTTGAAGCAGGCAATGCTCTCCCAGCTCCAAGCCTGGCTTTATTCGCACAGACCCAGGGCCTCACGTGTGGATGGCACAGGGAGTTACTCACTGTGGAGATGCCAAGCAATAACTCTGTTCTGGAAGACATTTGCTGATTAGGCTATGGAAAATTACGGGAACAACACAGCATCTGGTATTCCTGAGTGCCCCTGAAGTTATTGCAGAGAAACTTATAAAAACTGTATGATCTCATTTTAATGGAAAATAGAAGTTTGGGGATATTTCCCAAAAAGCCTTTTCAAAGAAAACAATAATGCACTTCTCCATTTTCACCTCCAGATTTTAAATTATAAACATAAACATACATACACTCAACAGCAAGATTGACCATTTGCAGCAATGTTTTCTTCTTTGCTGTTATTTTTTTTCCTATCCAAAACCGCTTAGTATAAAAACACCTTTCTACAATTTAGCAAATGCTCATGGAAAGAAGTATTCATTTCAGAAGATGAAAGATAGAAGTTTGGGAAAAGAATTTGACATAAGCAGTATATTTCTATTGCAGTGGGAAATGTTTTTTAAGTGAATATTACTCTCACTCTCACAGAGGAGCCAGTGCTCAGTTTTTATCTTTTGCTATTCACCAGCAATAGAACAGTTTTAAACATTTTACTATTAAATGTCACCATAACAGCTAAATGTTTTAATATCCAAAATACCATGTTCTCTTCTGACAGTTCAGATGCATCTCGGAATGTTCAAAGGCCAGATGGAAAGTGTTCTATTCACATGGACACACTTGCTTTAAGTGCTACACACAATCCACGCTGAAATAAAGTGTAATATGCTTGAATGTCACCGTGCTTGGCACAGCACTTAGGCACCTGGAGGCTTTATGCAACCATCATCCTACAGGAAGAGCAATCACATTTAATGTACTTTAAAAAGAGTGGTTTTTCCTCCAGGTTTTGTACCTCCCCCTTACCTCCACACACACATTATTAACCAGTTCTACCTGCTTTTAATATCTAATTGCAAAGAAATCACCAGACTGGGTGGCTCCAAGCCCCACCCAACCTGGCCTTAGATACTTCCAAGGAAGGAGCTTCTCTGGGCAACCTGTGCCAATGCCTCATCATCTTCACAGCTAATAATTTCTTCCTAATACTTTATCTAAACTTATCTAAATCTATTTAGTTGTCCAGACAAAGATGATTTGGGTTTATCCCTTCTTTTCTTTTTCTTTTTTTTTTTCTACAGATGTACACTTGGAATTTCAGCTAAGCACACATTGATTTGCAAATGTCCAAACCTTACAGCCCATCTAATCAAAACTAAATTTAGCTTAATGACATTTTTCAGCATATACAGTATGGATCTAAAATACACCTTGTAAGTTTTCTATTTTCAGGAAGGTCAAATCCTAAAGTCGTATAATGCAGCACTGGAAATTTCACCATTAAATACCAAATACATTTCTTCAATGATATTTGTGTCAAAATGGTTTATTTAAAAGCACCTTCTTGGAGTTTGTCTTTTTTACTGCAATTGGAAAATGTGTGAGGGCTTTCATTATTTTTTTGGATGGCAAAGTTCATATTCCGTGGCCTGGTGACAATCACAAGAGGTGAGGAGGTCTTCCACATAATAACTGCATTTAAATTATGTGGCTCCCCAAGAACTAGTCCTTCATTTAGCTTTCCATTTCCATAGCACATTTTCCAGCTCTAAGAAAAAAATGTGGTGCATTAAGGTTCTCTTCCCTTGTAACAATACTTAAAATGAAAGATGCTTTGTTTCAGGTCTCGTTAGTTTCATTTTGCTTTTTCCTTGGAATAACCTTGCTTAGCTTCATATCCTTCATAAAAGACAAAATTCTGCCAGTGAAGAGAGCCAAAGTATAACATTTTTCTCTGTATTCACTTCCCACACACAAGGGAAGATATTTTTCATTCTGCTAAGTGAGGTGCTTTTTTTTCTCCAGAGGCATGAGGTGCCTCTGGCACAGGTTTCTTGCTCTGCTCCTGCCACAGAGCTTCTCCTTTGAGTGTCAGTGATCATCCTGTCCCTTCTGTGACCATTTTGTTCCTTCAGTGATCATCCTGTCCCTTCAGAGATCTTCCTCCTCCTCTTTTGATTTTGCCATACACAATTACCTCTTATTAGAGGGCTACAGACAGAATTGTCAGGTACCTTAGGTTTAAAGGTCCAAAATTTCCAGGCTCCCTGTACAATAAAGTTTTTAGATTCAGAATTATAAACATATGAAAAACAATCATGCCTCCAGCAAATAGCCTGTTTCAGGAGCTGCAGTCCTTTCCACACTCACCTAGTTTCTTCCACAGAATTACATTGCATACTGCAATAAATCAAGAAATCTTTATCTAATTTGCTGCATTGTCTGCAGAGCTCATACTACTCATTAAATATTAACTTTTTTGCTTAAATGTTTGCCATTTTGCTGACAAATCCACACACAACTCTTTTCCATAAGGAAGAAACACTTAATCTTGGCCCTTTTATGAGATCTGACACCTGTTAAGGCTTGCTCACCATCCACAAGGCAAACTCATGGAGAGGGATGGGCAAGGTCTTGAATTGTTACTTCATTTGTACTTCATCCATCAGTAGCCTTCAAAATATGTCTTTAAAAATGTGCATGCTCAGAAGTTAAATATGATAATGTTAAAACCATTCCCTTGCAGATTTTATACAGCTGCTCATTAGTGCTGCATTGCTAATGTGATACCTACTGCTATCCTGCAGTGTTTTCCTCAGCCAAATTACTCGCTGGATTAATAAAATGGGATGGGGAAAGAAGTAACCTGTGCTGTGCTCATAACCACGGAGAATGTCATATTTGAACTGTATTTTTTTCCTCGTGTTTCACTCTTGCAGCGCTGTGTGAGCCGCAGTGTGAGCATGGAGGAACTTGTCTGCCTCAGAACACCTGTTCCTGTGCTTATGGATTCGTAGGGCCTCGATGTGAAACAAGTATGTATGAACTCACCCAGGCTTTCTGCATTGCATCTTTCAATTAGCACAAAATTAAAAGAGTAAAAACAAAAAAACAAAAACCCAACCTTTTTTCTTCTTCTTTTCCTATATTTCCCCTTAAAATGATTATTGAATACAAAGGATAACACGTTGAAGTAATACAGTAGCTATTTCAGAGTAGATATTTACCAGCAGCATTGTTGTATTATGTAAAAATATGCAGATCTAGATCAACATTCTCTATAAAATTGCTTCTGGAAAAACAAACAAAAAAAAGAAGGAAAGAAAAGGTGCATGTTATTTATAGTAATATTTATGAAATTTAAGATTGTGAGTGAATGAAGTAATGCTAATTTTGAGAACCTATTAAGAGTAATGCTACTCTGCAATACAAGTATAAAAAGAGGTTCAATACAGAGAATATCTTAAAATCAGCCTTCAAACCCTTCTATATCAGCAAAACACACACACCTCCATCATTACAGTCCTCACTGCTTATTTAAATATCAGGTTGCCCTTGAGAGGAATATAATTTTATCTATGAAGCTGAGTAGCTGGAATACTTAAAAAGCAAAGAATTTTAGATGTATGCCTTCTAATAGAGAAAACAAAGCAAGGGAAGGGACAGATTCCACCCTCAGTTTACCTCCTGGACTAACACTATCAGATATTGGCTGTGATAGGGGAACTTTAGGATCTGTCCTGGTGCCAGTGATAAGAGATTTGGATCTTTTGTGTGTTTTCCAGTGGTGTGCAACAGGCACTGTCACAACGGGGGGGTCTGTGTGTCACCGGATGAGTGCCAGTGCAGGCAGGGGTGGAGCAGCCCCTCCTGTGAGACAGGTGAGTGCTTGGCAATGACTGATCCTGCCCTTTGCTGCCCAAAATCCCTCTGGTTGCCCCACAGTTCAGGGCTCAGTATGGGAACTGCTGCTTAAAGAATTAAACCTTAAGAGGAGACCAAGTATAGGGCAAAACCTCAGAAGGCCTTGATTTTATGTATCTATTCATAAGTTTAGATGTTTATGTAAGTATTACTAAGTTTAGATGTTTACCTAGATCTCAGGGTTTTATAGAGGGAGCCTACAAACAAATTCTTTTCACAGCTTTTTAAGTGTGTGTGATTCTGGAGTTAATTCTTAGCATGCTGTGCTGCCAGAATTCACACTGCTCCTCCTGCCTGCATCTCTCACTTGCAGAGCACCTACAAAAAGCATCCACAAGAGTGTGGGAACTCAGAAAAAAGCCACCTCCACCCATGCATATGAAATGACAAGGTACTAGAACCAGGAACCTATTTCTGAAACTGGAACTAGGTACTTATTTCTAGTCAGGGCTCAAAGTTTTAAACAGACACAGCTCGGACCCCCCTCTCAGGATCAAAGTCTTAAAAGCTGGGGTGGATATTTTCTCCAAAGGCACAGAAACTACAGCACTCACCTGGGACAAGGCATGCAAAATAGTGAAATATTAGAAGATGAGGACTACCTGAATCAGTGCCAGACCTCAAGGCTCCAGAGGCAGTCTGCCTCTGCCACGGTGAATATTAAATGACTGAGACACCTTCAGCCTACATTACCTCTCCTGGAAGGTGAGAGATGTCATTTTAACCTCCATCTCCTGGAGATTGCTCTTCCTGTAAGTGTTAAAATGACAAACCTACTGAGGACACATAAATTAGCTCAGCTATGATCCACAGGAAATGACTGGGATTGTCACTGCTCTTCTGGTTCCCACCAGCTCCGCTTTTTCTTCTCAAGGAGTTCTTCAATTTTATTTTGGGGTGGCTTTAAGGAGAATCATTGCAAGAGTAGGACAAACAAGCAAGAGTAGCAGTAACTTCCAGAGCAGAATAACAGCAGCAGGATTTTTGATTTCTGACAGCTTTGGTGAAAGGCTTCCAGACTCATCTCTCTGCCACTGCTTTGTGTGCACTGCACAGAATATTCTGTGGGCACGGCTGGGGTTTCCCACCTCAAGTGTTATGATAGGAATCTCAGGAAGAATACAGGAATGAAAATGGAAAAAAAAAAAAAAAAAAAAAAAAAAAAAGAGGACTTAACCACTGGAAATACAAACATTGACAGACTGACAAGATTATGGATATCTATAAACTAGCCAGGACAATGAGAGAACTAAACCAAATTCCCCTTGAGCAATGAATTCAATCCATTTTGACTTCATAAGCAACTGCTCCTTAGAAAACCCTCTCATCTAGACTGTGATTTCACTTTTTTTTTCTCTTTCCAAATTGACATTTTATTTCTTCTTTAGTTCATCTGAAACATTTTTGTGACCCTTAATTTATTTAAGCTTAAATGCATTTAATTTATTTAATAGGCTATTCTGTAAGGTACTGAAAGACAAAGGCAACAGAAGGAAAAAAGCTGGTTTAAAGTGTCATTCTGCTCTACAATGAAAACTTTATCAGATTCCTTATTCTTAACACCCTGACTTCCCATCTAAATCAATTTGAAATTCTAATATTTTTTTTTTTTTGTAACAGTCTGATACTTGCCACATAGAAATATGCAAGACAGCTTTCAATTCCTAATGCCTATAGTATCACCTAGAGTAATAACAGATACATAAAGAGGCAAAGGGAGCTCAGCCAGTGGCTTTGTTGGTGATGAATGAGCCAATGTGTTGTGGGAACTGGCATTTAAATGAGGCAGAACAAACAGGTTTTTTGGTGCACACCTATTCAAGTCCATGGAAATGCCACAATGCTCTGCTGAACACAGACAAAGCAGCAAACAATTAATATCTCATCTCCAGGTTATCCAGGGTGTATTTTATTTGACTACATTTACTACCTTGGGATGGTGCTTGGTGAGAATACTGGAATGGAAATAAATGAACTGTGTGAATCAAAGGAATACATCCAAAATAAATTAAATTATTACATTAAATTATATTCTATTTCATCTCCCAAGCTATTCTAAAACACCACTGAAATGCTCCCACTGTGTCGACCATGAATAAATGCTGCAGCACAACTGACCTGCAAGGGCTGCATTAAACTTTTCACAGTATCATGAGAAACATTAATTCTAATGACATGTGCAGCAGTAAAAGAGCGTCTACTCTAAAAAGTTCAACATTATCAGAGATTCATAAAGTTATCTTATATTCCCATCCAGCTGTGTGTAATCCCGTGTGCCTGAATGGAGGAGTCTGTGTTCGGCCAGATATGTGCTCGTGCCCTTCTGGTTTCTATGGGCCACAATGCCAGAGAGGTAAGAAAATTCTATTTATCATCTTGATAAAGGGCCCAGGCTCAAAATATAAATATCACCTACAACATTACCTGCCCCACATGAAATATATCCCGAGACTCTCCTTGTCATAACTACGCGTGTTCCTTTGTTGTTATAGTCTGTCATAAATCCACATTTTATTGTTCCTGATGGTATTGGGAAGAAGAACTTATGGGTGATGCCATTAACGGTGACTAAATAATTATTCTAAAATTACCTGAATCAGTGATATCATTAATTAGCAACTATTCTATTAAATGTTAAAGCATGGCAGCACTTTGTTCATTTTGGTACCCTGTGGTGTGTACTATACTGTGTTTCAGAGACAGGTGATAATTTACCTTCAAATGGGGCTCACAATGTCACCTACTTGACCACCTTAAAGTGTTGTGCATGGGAGCATTCTGTAGGACTTCATCAGATCCTTGCTTAAAAATCTGATCCAATACTGCTCTGATTGAGCAGGACCTGATTTTGAATCCCTGTCTTAGCTCTAAGCTGAGGCTAACAGTATCCTGGGCTTCTCACTCACTCTGTGCTGCAGAAGGCAAATTAATGAATCCTTTAATGACCCAGTATCAGGCAGAACATACAAGAAAGAGCTTAGGGCCCAAGCAGCTGGAAGACCCCTGTGCTAAGACCACTCACTTTGCTTTTTTCAATATGGATCTAGTAACTCCTCCTGAATCTGGGAATATAAATGCACCCGTATTACCAAAACTACTTCAACATTAAAAGTCCTTTGCTCTTACTCTTTCTCTTTTGTTTCCCTGGGCCTCCTAGATGAATGTGATCCTGAT
This sequence comes from Pseudopodoces humilis, assembly GCF_049639895.1. Taxonomy (NCBI): domain Eukaryota; kingdom Metazoa; phylum Chordata; class Aves; order Passeriformes; family Paridae; genus Pseudopodoces; species Pseudopodoces humilis. The sequence continues at coordinate 5,240,452 of NC_142207.1, forward strand.
GTATATTTTTGCAAGTGAATGATTCACACAGAAAAATCTAATTGCACATGGAGCTTGCTGGAAACTCTGTTTTTATGATGTTGGGGGTGGAGAAGAGAGTGAAAATGATAGAGACTGTAACTTGATCTTGCTCTTGAGCACAGAAGGTGATTTTCAACATCTAGGTGATTTGAAATTTTTGCTCTTAGGTGTTCTGGTTTAGACCGAGCAAAAACTTGAAAACAAGTATCCACACTCATGGGATCTGAAATGTATAGGAGCATACAATGGATGGATGTTGAAGGAAAGCAAAGCCTTTCTTCTGCTTCTTTGAGAAAGGGGGAAGAAACGGCACCAAGGCCAAGTTAGCAAATGTCAAACACTGATCTATATTTCATGGGCAGAAACCCTTGAGGAAGCCCTTTGACAGAGACTTCAAAATCTGACACCACTGGGAATATTCTGACCTCTTCACTGCAAGTATCTAAAAGACCCTTGGGTGCTAGGAATCACTTCCAGCATTTTCTCCACAAACACAGAATCAGGGTCTACGTCCAGGCAACTGCCCCAAACCACCCTTTGGGGAGACACCTTCCCTACCCCAGCTAAAAACAACACCTCTGTGAGCTGCTGTCCCAACAGAGGCACCTAAATGAGGAGCCTGTGTTTTGGCAGTGTTGATCCCCCACATGATTTTGGTGCACAGAACATTTCCTTTCCTTTCCCCAGCTGTTTGCATTCCCCCCTGTAAGAACGGTGGTCACTGTGTCCGCACCAATGTCTGCTCCTGTGCCGAGGGCTACACTGGAAGAAGGTGCCAGAAAAGTGAGTTACACATTTCCCTTTGTTTTCCAACAGTTCTCCAACTGCTAAACAGCTTTTCTTCTTTTTGTGCATGTTCCACAGAACATTTAACCTGTATTTATGCTGTGATCACCTATATTTCTATCAGAGCCCATAAAGCTCTATGTTATACCCAAAACCAGCTTGTTAATTAGAATAAGCCAAGTGGAAGTTGGGAGGAGAACATTTTGCTGGAATCCTCTCTAAATATTTCATGCATTCAAAATGAGTAACATTTGTATTTGGAGATTAATTAATTATTTTGCATGAAAGATTTTTTGGGGAAAAAATTAAAGCCAAAGGCTGAGAAGCTGAATAAGATCCTTAAAAATATTAGAACATCACAGTTCCAGCTTAATTAAGGTAATTGGTTAACAGCACTTCATCCTTGAATTTGTTCTTGTCACTGAAAACTCCCTTTTCACGTTACCATCAGTATTAATATTTGATTCTTCGATTCTTCTGGGGAAATAGGTTATTTTGGCACTTTTACAGGCTCAATTGCTCAACAATATCTGTCAGCCAGGGAGTTTGGGATATCTATGTGAAAACTTTTTTTTAATTATTATTATTATTATTTCTTAATCAGTTTGAAATTGGCAAGAGGGGAGCTGTGAAAACAACCATTCTTGGCAGGAAGAATCTGTACATTTCCAGAGCATTTTACGTCTCTCACACACAGAGGGGAAAAAAGCCAGTAAAAAATTCCCTGCAGCAACAAAAGCCCTCTCGTTCCCCACACTGCCGCTCTCCCCTCCTTCAGCAGGGAGGGTCGTGACGCACAGTGCACAATTGAATAGTTTGCTCTGGCAGGAATGTGCTGGAGGGAGAAAAAAGGAGGAAAAAACCTTATGTTTGGCATCCTGTTTTTGAGGTTAGAGAACATTAGAAAAGTGCTGTTTCCAGCTTTAAACACCCTGCCACATCTCCAGGCAGATCAAAGGGAAGCGCACTGATGATGATTGCAGTCTCGCAAAGCACTCCCTGGAATCCTCCAAACTCCACCAACTCACAGCAGGTTTCTTTCCACTTCCCAAAAGTTTCTGAGGTTCTGTTGTCCATCTCGGTATTATCTTTCACAAAAATGTTTTTTGACATGATGAAAACATTTTTGTTTTGTCTGATCCTTCATTCTACTTCAATAACTGCTGTTTAGTCTGGTTTATTTAGTTTAGTGTTATAAAAACTTAAACAAAGGGCCTGTGAGTGTGATGGATGAAGAGAAACATAATTAAGTGTAAGGAAAACACGACTTTTTGCTGATTCTTGCTGGCCTCTGACTGCTAATTGGTGAAAAATGTTGAGCAATATTTCTTTTTTCTTGACTAAAATCAAGAGCACATGGGACAAGTATCAAGATCCACCAAAAGAAGTAGTTAATTCACAAGATTTTATAACAAGCAGTTTCTCTTAGAGCTGTATGTCTTCTTATTGTTGTTATATAGAGTAATTTCTCTCTCCTCTGGCAGAGGTTCCAGATTTTGCAGCTCCTCTGGAGGAGAAGCCTGCAGGGCACAGCAGAAGTCAGTCTCAGTTGACCTTTGCAAACTTTCCTCCACACAAAATGGAGAAATGCTCCCAGCAGTGGGAGGCTGCTCTCTGTCCCATAAACCTCTCAGAGTTCAAATGCAGAACAGATCTCACCCCTTTTTTAAGCATGATTTCATATCATTTTGCATCAGGCATAGACTATATTGGGGGATTAGATAGAATATGTGGCATACACTGAAAGGCTAAAAGTGTAAACACAGGCACATGTTCCTAACTCACACACAGACAAATGAAAAAGTGGAGAATAAATCCCTAGCATGAAGAATTCCCACTACCCAGCCCCTTTTTTCTTCAATAAAATGTGTAAAAACGACCATAATATCCATTTGAAATTCCAAAAGGAGCTGAGCATCATGTAGCTCATTCTGCAGTGTCACTAGCAGTAAAAACATCCGTATCTATAAAATTATCAGGTTAATTTTGATAATCCTGAGCCACCTGGGGTAGATGACTGCAGAGGTGAGACAGCCCCATGGGCTGAGTGCCTGAGTGCTCAGAAATCCATCTGGGAGACTTTTTGTGCAGTGCTTCTGCTGACCTTCCTGGGAAGGGTATGGCAACAAGGAATCAGGAAAAACCAATAGAATTCTGCTTTACAGAGGGTTTTTTTCTGGATTTGAGCATCTTTTCTGTTGGGCTTTAAGGACTCCATGTAAGGTAGCTGAGCCTCAAGTTACACAGGACATTTCAGCTTACACAGAGTTGTAAAATCCACACAAAGAGTGAGGAAAAAATACACATATCATGATAGCAAAGCTGTGATCAGATGTGAAGTTTACTGGAAGTTTAACACTGCATCATCTCCCATTTCCAAATCACCAGGACAATGTGAGAGACTGCTAAAGGTGAACCTGTGGCCCAAATCGCAGCTCAGAGGTGTCCCCTGTTACTGCCCGGTGACCCCACACTGAGAAATGTATGGGTGGCTTAGCCACAATGATGAATGTGACAATTCTGATTTAAAAAAATTTTTGGAAGGATTTTGTCATTATTTTAATTGTTCTTTGCACTCTGAATATGAAATTGCTGTGTCCTTGTGTACTTTTTCATTTCTAGTACATTTTCAAATTCACCTCTGACAGCAAATCAGCTTTACTGTGTTCTTACACTGAGTCTATAATCACATTTGGGGTGGATTATTACTTGACTAATAAAATCTATCAAGATATCATGCGTAAACTTAATACTAAGGCAGACAAATTGGCAGTTTATTCAATGTTGTCATTTTTTGATACACTGATATTTTTCCGCTGCTTTTAGACATTTCTCTTTCCTTCTTAATATCTCACCTGCATGGACAGAGAAGGAAAAGCCTCTATTTAATTTTGGCAGCTTCAGCTCCCCAATTGAAGGAGATAATTAAAATAATTAAAAGCCACACAACACATCCAAGACAGGTTATTTTTTGAACCAAACCCAAACAAGCTATTGGTTTATTTCAAATACAAAGAACCATGGTTTAGGATTTTCATTTTCATCCCTGTATGGTTTGGAATTTCTCCCTTATGACTTTTAGTTTCATCCCTGCACAGTTTGGAATTTCTAATACTGTCTGCATGACAGCCAAAAACATGCAGGACAGAGTGGTGGCACCACACCTATTCAGGCTCGCCCTCCTTTGCTTCCTGAGCGTATGGAGAAAGGCATTCAGCCTGAAAGTTTGTGGTTTATATCTAAATAAACATCACTCAAAACCCCAAAAAGTGTAAATCTGCGAGGTGTGATTGGCTGCCAGCTGCAATTAGTGCCTGGTGATTATGCAAAGCAGACACCCACACCCCGGGCGTGCTGGTGGCAGCGCTGACAGGGAAATGTGTGGTTGTGCCTCAGCAATCTACAACCTCACATCCTCACTTGAGAAGGATTGTTCCCAGTATAATCAGTCTTGTTGAAAGGGAAGAGGCAAATGCTGGCAGCACCTATTCAAAATAAAATATATTTCTGGATCAACTTTGCATCCAGCAAACATACTCGGGAGCTAAAGAAAAACTGTTTGTGCAGTGGTTTGAATTCCCTTTTGAAAAACACAGCTTTCACAATCCTGGGATGTCACTGCTTTTCAGGGGCTTTAAAGCAGGGTTCTGACTGTTATCTACTGCATCCTTACAAAAATTATGAACAAAGACAACACGATAGGTTTCCTTTATTTCCTACATGTATTTTCATAGGACTGCTCTACAAACAACCTTTAAAAATGAAAGCCCATAAAAGCTGAGTTTTCTTATGAAAGGTTGGAATGAAGAGAAGGGGAGAAGAAGAGGGATCCATAGGACCAGTCATTTATCCATTCCTCTGCTGTCTGCTTCTTGTGAGTGCATCTCTGAGTGAAAAAAGGCGAGCCACAGCTCCCTCTGGAGCCCATCAGCAAGCAGAGGTCACGGGAAAACAGCATCCTGTTCCTGCCTTTTCCAGCACACCAGGCACACCTGAAGCCTGACCTCAGCCCCTCTTTTGGCACTATCTCATGGCCATGAACACGGCCAGAGACCTGGGCTTTGCTCCCCATTTAAAACTGAGTTTGTGTGAGCATCTGCTTCATTGTCAGGCTCAATCCTGACCACTTTGTATTACATAAATCATCACACTGACACCGGGCTTTGCAGATTGGATCTCAGAGTTAGGAGATAACTATTTCTCCATTTCAGTAATTCCTGCAGCCAGGATTTATAGCCATTTCACAGTGTGCAATGTAACTCACAGTCATTCCTCCAGCTCTGCTTGCTCCTCTTCCCTCCTCCTTTCTTTTCCCTTCCTGGTAGCATGAGGACTTTCCTTGCATGAGAGCTAGAGGCAAACTAATTGGAAATATGAACGCTGGGTTTCAAAGGCAGCTTTTTGCTAAGCAATGTCATATTGTGAAAGTCACTGATTTCCCACATTTCAGCCTTCCCATGTAATGTTTCTGTACATTACTGCCTCGCCAGCTGCATAAGCAGGAAGTTTTACTGCTCAACAAATCAGACTCCCACCGAGTTGTCATCTTGACACTGTGTGATATATTCTCTGGAATGTCTTCACTGAGTAGCCAGATTGACTTAAGCTATCAAAAAGCAGCCAGTTTGCAAGCCAAAGGTCCAGCAAACCCTCCCACACAAACAAGCAGGGAACAAACCGCATATCTCATCCAAATGGATGGAGGAATCATTTACATCAGACTTGCTTTTCATACAGCAAGGATGGTGCTTAAAAGCAACAAGTGTTTGTCTAAGATTCCTGGATGGCAAATATGCTTGAACAGGGGGTGACTGGAAGCAAATGAGCAGCTGCTTATAGCAAACAGACCTGTAACTTCCTGTTCAAAGCATTATCTATGCAAAATACAGATTTGCAGTCTGGCTTGTCCTTTGGTTGGTGCCCAGTCTGGAGACACAGGAAAAGGAAACACTGCTCTCAGTCCTTACTTGATTTTCTAGTCTATGTAACAGAATAGGTTCATATTAGATGTCATCTTCCTCCCCTGGGCAGGAAATACAACAGAAGATGAACCAAAAAAAAAAAAAATCAGGTTACTGCTGTCTTTCCTATTCAGCTGAACAAAACATGATCTGTGCATCTTGCCTGGGGGGAACAGGGAGAGAGAGCTGTTACTTCCCAGAGGAAGGAATAGAGCCCAACAGGAGACAGTGACTCAGAGCACAACCTGGTTTTTGGTCTGCTCTCAGAGCACAGCTCCTCACTTCTCACTCTTAGTAAGGATTTGTGACAAAACATTAGTCAGCCTTTCTTAAAAACTACATTTTTTCATATATATGTAGTTGATGCATTTATTTTAATAGGGGTTTGAGCACATGCATTTGTCTAAATTTATTTTTCAGGAAGGGAACAAGAATACATCCGGTTAAGAATTGAATATATTTCCTAAATAAACCCAAAAGCCTTATTAAATTTTTTATTCATTCCATAAGTAGACCATTCACAGACTACAACATGAATTTTATGAGAGTAGAACAGCTAAATTTTAATATTCTTTATATTCTTTACCTGTATCTTAAATGCACTGAAGAAATGTGCCAGATCTGATGCTGTATGTAAAAGCATGCTTAAAGCAAAAGGATTTCTGAATTACTTGCATCTCTTTGCAGTGGGCTTCTGTGCAAGAATAAGTGCCTTTTGCCCACTAATTGATTTACAAAACAACATTTTGGGGATCTATTTTTTGATTAAAATATTTTTTAAGCATCTCTTAAAAAAGGAGCAATGGATCTATCACTTGAAAAGCCCAGAGGACAGATGGTCATGGAGATTAATGTTGTCTGTTTATCCACAAAAAGACAATCCTCCCCAGCACTGATTTCCATGTAAGCTCAAGTTTATTTCTGAGGCAGATAATAACAGGGTGATGAACAGATTAGTGCAGTGCCAATCCTATTCCCATCTTCCTGACCAGGTCTTTCCTTTTTGGCTGGGTTCTCAGCCACACCACTGCAGCCTGTGGCTGCTCTCCTTGTCTCGAGGCTTGAATCTCCCTTTTCCTTTGCCTACATGAAAATGAACCAAACTGCACCAAGCACAGGCAGTGCCTTAGCCCGTTCAGGGCAAGGAGAATGTGCCCAAATGGCCTAAATTGCAGGTCATCTCCAAACACAGAGCTGCAAAAACAATCAACAGAGGAGAAACTGTGTGTATGAGTCCTCTTTCACTTCTCATTCAGGCATGACAGGAAAGCAGCTCAACAGAACAATTTATAGACAGGCTGGAATGCTTCACTGACCTAATAAAACACAGAGCATTCTTCAATGAAGAGAAAATGTTACCAAATTCAAGTCCCTAACAAGCTTGGGAATATGACCTGTGCTGAGAGTATACTTTGCAATTCCCCACATTAATTATACAATAACAGTTGCAAAGATGAGAATGAAGTAGAGCTATAGTCTTTCTTCAAATTAATAGTGTTGCAATCAGACTAAAATCAGTCCATAAATGAGAAAAGGATTTACTAATGATCTCAAAATCTCACAGTTCCTAGCAGAATATTCCCTGAACATCCAAATGTGCACGTACACATGCTTATTTTATTTATGTTGGTTTCATTCTGAAAGATCCTGAAGTATCCCACAGCTATCCCAACATGATATAATTGCATGTCCAGAGTTTCACCTGAGGACAGAAAATAGGTGAAATGAAGATCATCAGAGAAAGAGGAAGAGACATTTCAGTCCAAGGAGAGTGGAGAGTCCCCTGCCTGTATTGCAGTGACAATCCCACACTGGTTTCCTGTGGTTTAGGAGTCTTGCCTACCACTGACTCCCAGGGAATCTGGTATGGATGCAGAGATCAGGATGCTCCTTAGCTGACAGAAAATGTTATGAGCTGCTGAGAGTGACGTGACAGCAAACAAATGCAGTGCATCACACACTGACTCTAGGAGCACAGTCTAGCAGCTCAGTAGTTTTTCCATATAGTAGCAATTATTTTTCTCATTTTTACTGAACTAATAACTAAATTAGATTTATTTTCTGCTTTAATATCTCTAAAAGGCCTCATAAGTATATCAGAGTACTCATCAGAATGAAGACCCAGACATAATTAGGCAAAGCACTGACATTGCACTGCTATCTATATGGTTTACAATTTTTCTGACCATTTTTTCCTTCTGAAATGTGTGCTAGGTCATGCAAACTAACTCTTATTGCTAGAGCTCTGTGGTAAAGTGAATATATTAGAAATGCAAACTGTCACCACAACCATCACAATTACATTTACAGCTCCCTCTGTGTCTTGTAGTAATTTGTTCTCCCGCACTGCATCCCTCAGAGGTTTCTACCAGATTATTTTTTACTACTCAGAAAGGTAATTTATTGAAGAAGTGCTTTGCATCTCCGTCAGAGGTACGTGAAGCGAGAAATAGGGATGAGCAAACCTCGAAATGATTGGTAGTTTGATATGGATAAGGATCCAAATTTTAAAGCACTGCACAAAATTTGCAATTTTGTTACATGACAAGTATTCTTTCTCCCTAAAATTTAATCTATGGCTATAATTACTGGCATTCAGTGGATCACACATCCGAGGTTACCCAGAGCTTACAGAGAAAATTATTTCTTTATTTACCAACCCAAATCAACACAGATGAGGAATTTCAGATAAAATCAAGCTGTGGGAAAACATATGTGCCTAAAACTCAGCATGGGCGAAACTATTTCCTCACTGCCCTTGGAAGCAGAAGAAAGGGGACTAGAAATTGCTGGTGTCCCAAATCCATAACGTGTTTTTCAGAGCTGTGTGCATTTGGGACCTTCACAGCAGCAGATATATTGGTACATCCATCTCACTAATGATCTGTTGAGCATCAGTTATACCCTCTAAAGGGGTGAATGACATTTTTTTACCTCCACTAGTTTCTGCCAGTAGAATCCAAACAATGGTGCCCTTTGTTAGAAACATCTTTTTTGGCCAGAACACACCCATTTGGGGATATTTTTTATTTTTTATTTTAAAGGATTGAAGATCACTCAGCACGATCAAATCTTTATTTGGAGCCTAGAAGCATCCAAGCAGTTGTTCCCTTTCTGCAGCCAGGATAATGTTTCATCTGAGCAGTGCTGCTTGGGTGCATAATGCACCCTGAGAGATGGAGAACTCTTTTCCAGTCGATCAATTGAACTGTGCTATTTTGTGAAACTGCTGCTCTGACCTTCCCGTTCGTGTCCTGTGAAAAGGATCAGCAACATCCCCACACTGTAAGGCTGCAGTGTCATGATCGTGCCATTCCTGGCACAGAGTTTCTCCACATTAATTTTGTTTTATCAATAGGTAATATATTCTACCTACAAACATTTGAAAGGGCTAGAAGTGACAGCATTAACACAAAATCCACTTCTTTCACATTTACTGGCTTCATTTTTGTCCACAGCTCAACTTCTGTCAGCTGTATTTTCCCCACAAGACCAGTCAGTGATATTTTTAAATCTGTCCCACGCTCTGTGTCCGTACTGGGTTGTATCTCCCCAGCTACAGCTCTTTGCTTTTGAGAATGTCACACCAAATCAAGGTAACCACTAAGCAGCAAGGAGAAAACAAACATTAAAACAACATGTACCCACAGAAAAAACAAACCTGAGACTGATCAGGCTCCCTGCTCCACAAAAGAGCAATAGAACAAGTTGAAATATGCACTGGACCCACAGAGAAGTCATCAGTTCAAAACCAACACCAGCCAGAACTAAAAGCAGTCCCTGTGAATCACCCAGAAATGTCAGCACAGGGATGATGACTTAAGGGATAAGTTGAAGTATGTATCTACCAGTAGGTGTTCTTTTGGCTGCATTTCTGTGTTCTTTGTCAGCAAGATACAGCCTGATGCATTGCCTTAGCTGGCCCACACAGATGTTACTGCTTGAGGCTATTTTCTCTCTTCCATCCAAAGGATGCACCCAGAAGCAGGTCGATTTAGTCAGCTTCCACAGGGACAAAAAATAAAAATAAAATTAAAAAATAATAAGAAAACAAAAGCTATTTTGAAAACTACATCTTCTAATCAGAACTGCAGCTTGATGCACTGTCTCCTCATCAGAGGCTCATCAGAGCTCATCATCATGGCTCATCAGAGCCATGGCTCAGGATACATGATGACAGGTGATTTTTGATTCAGAAAGAAATAATTTCTTCAGTCTCATGGCCAGGAAAGGATATGGATATTTCTGTTCCTGAAACATTGCAGAGGATCCCCCTCTTCTAAGATTTTAGGGTCCTGGTTTAATACTCCCTTTCTTTTGACTTTCTGAGGGTTGTGATGAAGATTGTCTCATTTCAACAAAATTAAAAGCTTTTCACTACTTTTCTCCTTCTAGTAAGAAAAGCTGTAATGAGGTCCTTGTGTCTAAAGGTGGCTTATGGTAAACTAGGAAAGTTTTTGTCTGATAATCCACAGAAGAAGTGGAAGTCTGGAGGACATGTCTGGCTGTTTCTGATCACTGTGTCTGGCCAGCAGATACAGCTGGTTAGTAGTGTGACCCTTCAATAGAGTCAATTCTAGTATCCACAGCCCAGCAAAGCACGTACAGTGCTTAATTTCACCCCCAGTCCCCTCTGGCTTTGCACAACAGGGACATTTTGCTTAATACTGGGTACATTTTAGTAGGACTGTTACTGTAGATCAATGGGAACAAAAGCAGGCAGCAAAAGTCACTGAAATTGTGGGTGTCCATGGATGGTGCTACTTCCACCAGGAGGACAGGCTTCGCTTCACACACAACATTTCAGGTGCTGGGTGGTTTCAGTAATCTCCAGAAATATCTGTTTTGCAGACAAATTCTTTTCTTTGGCTGAAAAAGCAGAAGGTCTGACTGTTTTAAAAATTTTAGGACTGAAGAGTTTGGTATGGAGCTTCATGGAGGTTGATAAAAAGAGTTGCAAGAAGCACTTCACTGGGTCAAGTGAGCCTAGAGGGGATAAGCTATGAAAACGGTCACAGGAAAATTTAAGTGATTGTAAGGTCAAAATGCATTAAAGCCATCAAAGAGAAAGAGCTGCTGCATTAAACAGAAAACTCAGCAAGCTGTGAATGCCTTTCAGCGCGTGGGAGGACTGTGCACGTTTTATGTGATGTTCTGTGCAACACCTGTGCTTTATCTTAATACCTGCAGCTGCTTGTTACCTTATCAAAATCACCCCTCAGCTGAAATACAACACAGAACCATGCTTCCTCTTCAACCTGCACTATCACCCTCAGCATAGGCTTACCTTATCTAACCCACCAGTTCAGGGAAACGTGAGACCCTGGAGGTGGTACCGAGCTGTAAATGGTGGCCTTACAGAATTGTGGCGCATCACAGACTCGAGTAACACTGTTGCATATGAAATTCTGTGATTTGGTTCTTGCTGGAGAGCATGGAAATGTCAGCACTGGCAGCAAGGGAATGATGAAGGCCTTAGTGATCCTCACTGACTGCCAGCAAGCTTGCACCCAGGATCTGTGGATAGCACAGGACTCCCCTCACTCCCAGTGATATATCCTACCTAACTGCAACAAAGGGAAGACACAAATGTGTTCATATCCATGGCATTAGGACTAGTCCCAAAGAGACATGGAAAACTTATCAAACCACTGCTGTCTCTGGGTCAAGATGACAGGGCTTTCTTAAGAGAAGGGCAAAAAGAAAAAAAATTAGTCTTTTCAAAGTTATGCCAGTACCTGTGAGGATTTCAATAATTTGATTTGCTCTCCTAGTGTCTGATAATTTATTTAGTTTTCCTGTGAGAGGCTCTAACATTTTTGTTTGCTATTTTGAAATTGGAACTCCTCCACAGAGGCCAAGGAGTGGGACTAGAAAGGATCCGAACTAGTTATCATTAACAAATGTTGAAGTCTGCCTGATGGGTATTGAGATGGAGTTGTATTTAAGAAAGTCAGAGAAAGGGAGGACAAGGTGAAGATGTCAGGAAGGAAAAGGGGAGAGATAACTCCGCATTCATTTACCTAAAGGTGCTTGTGAATTCCTTGGCAAAAAGAGAGTGTCTTCCCTGGAGGGCAGGCAGAAGTGCTCCTCCAGTTCCAAACAGGTTTGGTACTGACTGGAACCCTTAGTTCACTTTGAATTGAGCTCCTTCGGATTTATCACTGGAGTCAGAGGTGCCATAAGTAACGAAGGCAATTCATGTTATATTTTCATAGCTACTTGGTCATTTGTAAGGCAATTGAACAAAAAAAGGGAGAAATGGAAAGCTGAAAGTCAGTTTGAGCTTATGTGTTTTATTCAGGTCAAGACTGGAACTCACCTATTGCTGAAACCTTTGTTAAATTACTAATTTGACTCCCTGCAACTGAGTCTGCTGTCAGTAAAAAAAAAAAAATTTAAAAAAATGTGCTTGTTTGTGTAAGGTTAAAAATATACAGAGAATGTAAGCAACAAAATAATGAAAAAAAGGTGAAATATCCATCTGAACAAACGCTACTGTCCTCATTGCCTTTTTTTGATTTTACTTTCTAAGAGATGGTGGGAAGATATTGTCCAAGTTTCATAAGGTCTCAAAATGACACTTATAGATTTTCTACTGATTTTAGGAAAGCAGGTTAGTGCTGGGAACACTATTGTCCATGAATATCAAAAAGCACAAAGTGATTCTAAATCTAGAACAAAACTTTATGGTTTGGGGTCATTTATGCTAAAATCTGAATGTCTGAGCTATTTTATAATTGAAACATGAAGTCAAATACAATACAATGTAAGATTGTGGATCACAAATCTCGTATTGGAGAGGTGAAATCAAAGGGGAGAGAAAAAGGAAGAGGGAAAATAAGAGATTAAATTATTTCAGAGTTATGGATGCCATGACCCTTTGAACTCATCTAGGTTTTAACCAGTGGTTGCAGCATTTTTTTAACAGCTCAGCAAGAACTGTAGATCCCTGTTAGCATTAGTAAGCAGAGGCCAAGATTACAGCATGGATCAGGAGAGGTGGAGAAAGCAGGAAATGGAGGATGACAGTTTGAGGGCTGGGGTCCAAGCAGCCCCTATAATCATGGCCATGCCTGCCCTGCCGAAGGGCAGGTCACGGTGCTGAGGGATCCAAGAGGTTTGGCACAGAATGAAATTCAAATGTAGCAGCCAAGCAAGAACAGCAATACAGCTCTAAAAGCTGCCAGTGCAGCAGCAGCTGGACTGAGAGACCAGCACACAAAGTGGCACAAAAGCAAAATTTCACTAGATCAGAGGAATAATCAGGGAACCTAAATCTGTCTACCTAAAAATGCCTGATCATCCCTGAGAGAGGAATAAAAGGTTATCCTCCCATCAAATAAAAGCATTTTTGCATCCTGTCTTTTAGTATTCGTGCCTATTTTGAGGTTCTTTTCGGGTTTCCACCTCTTCAGCAGAGGTCTGAGTGGGGACTGTGGTCATTCCGAGTCCTGCGTGCAGTGACAGCTCAGGATTGCTGCAGCATTAGCATTCATTCCCGTTCTGGTCTTGCTGCTGATGTGCTAAAAGGCAGCACAACCTGGAGGCTGATGGAGGCACTGCTGTGGTTTAGCTGTGAGCCCCGAGTCCCCTGGTCCCTGCTGGGGAGCTGGGTGTCCCACAGGCACCCATCCCTGCAGGCAGGGAGGAACGACACGGTTCCAGGGATGGGAAGGAGCCTCTGGCAGCTCCCCTGTGCCTGTAAAGCTTTGAGCATGGCAGGAGCCTATAGGCACAAATGTGTTCTCACACCTTGACTGCCAAACTCCTCCTGACTTGGCTCTCCTACCCCAGCCCAGCCTCTTGCTGTGTTACACGGCTTTTTGTACTCCACCCAATTATCCAATGCCTCCTTCCATGTAAAATGCAAATCGTTCCCACTCCCACCCTACCGGCACTGCCATGTTTCTGAATTACCCTACTTCTGATGGGTGTTCCAACACTTACCTTAACAGGCGGGGAGGAATTCAGGTACCTGCCTATGGCATCTCCCTAAAAGCAGGTTGGGATTGCAGAGTTTGAGTTCCCAGAAATGTGAGATTTTTATGCTGGGTGTTCTAAAACAACACTGATAAATATAGCTTAATCAGAGACACAAAAACTAGCTATTCAATTTTTAATGAAATCAACAAAAAACCCATCTGGTTTCTTGTGTTTGAAAGAACAACTCAGCTCTCACATCTTATTTGTACAAAAGAACAAAGTAAAAAGGTAAGTACTTGAATAAGTAATGGTTCAAAACTGCAATGGAAGAATAGATCTTTAAAATTTATGCTTGGTTGACTACAAAATCATACCCAAAACTGTGTGAAAACAATCCATCCTGATCTAGGCTTTTCTTACCCAAATGAACATCTGAGAAAATGAAGGAGGAATTTTCCCGTAGGGAAGTGAAAGCTCTAACAATCTTTGGCCTGTCCACTTGCTTTTCTGAGAATCTTTGTAATCAGCCTCTCTGCTCTGTCTGGTGAGGCAGCTCTCACTGGAACTTCTGCCAAAGAGTTTCCACACACGGCACAGCGTTTTCCATGAGGATTTATGGGACCTATCAAGCCTCTGTGTTTCAGATTCTCAATTCCAAATTACTTTTCTGTTCATTAATTACAAGCCAACTAACCCTCTGCAAGGAAGCAGGTGAGCCTCCACTAAAGTCTTCCCTCATTTCCCAGCTGCCTCCTTTGTTGTGCTCCTGCAGGTGTCTGTGATCCCATGTGCATGAACGGGGGGAAATGTGTCCACCCAAATGTCTGTGACTGCCCGGCTGGCTGGAGGGGAAAGCACTGCAGCAAACGTAAGCACCTCTACTCCCATCAAACAGATTATGTTAATTAGTCCAATTGTCGCCAATTTGCTATCTGTTAATACTAAAAAACAACATAGGCTCTGTTTTGCTGCTTCAGCAGTCTGAAGAAAAGCAGTTTTAAGTACAGGTAATACAAAATGCTATAAGTACTTGATGCTTGCAAAGGAGAAAAAGCTGTGTGGGGGAACCCTGGTTCTGCTTCATGCAGCTCTGTTATACATCTTGTTATGGAAATTCATTTTTATAGTATTAAACTTGAAGCACTGATTTTATGTTTTAACAGCTTCACATATTTTGTGATATTCTGCAGAGAAATGTCATGTATTTCAAAGTACAGAACTATCTAAAGCCTGCTATAAAGCTTTCCAAACAGATGTACTCTCAAGGTCATTGGTGCATAGTTTGGAGAATGACGTGTTCTTACTCTGTAACTCTGACAACAGTTACATAAAAATGTAATTAAAAAAAAAACCCTCTCACCCTAAATATTTTCAAGGAATATTTTTCCGTACATGGCTTTTCATTACCATGAAGTTGACAGATAAACTGAATAAATTTATAATCAAGATGACATACTGTATGTAAACCAGATTAAAATATTGGCTTTTTACCCTTTGGGTCCTGCTAGTAAATATGATTTCAGAACCAGTGGCTTGAATTTATAATATTAATAATTTATTCAGAAATGCTGAAGGAAGGAAGTGTCTCTCATACATATACACCAGATCATGCACTCAGTCTTTCAGGATCTCTGAACAAAAATATATGCAATAAACATATCAAACTTTACTATGAAAATATTTGGTTTTTACATGGAACATGTAGTAGGCATGTAACATGAACAAATGTATCACAGAGAGATTATTCATAGCTGATGATGAGCTAAGCATTAGAAATGCCAAGTCTCCCAGTAGACAGTTATCAAAGATAAATTTCTTAGGAAGAAAATATCAAAGAATCCTTCACACTGATGATGTGATGAACAGAACACACCCATTCCTTTGGAAGTCAGCCATATGGAATAAAGCCTAGAAGGTCACCTCTCAGACAGCTCCTGAACACACAGATACATCATGTACATCCTCTCACTTGTTTCATGTCAACCTGTTCAGCTGTTTGCCTGCAGAAGTGTCTCAATGGAGGGGAGTGTGTCGGTCCCAACATCTGCGAGTGCTCCGGAGGATGGGCGGGAATGCTGTGCCAGACCCGTAAGTGCTCCCTTCATTACTGCAGCTTCCTAACCACCACAGAATTCTACACATTGGATTGTCTGCTGTGTATATTGTGTTAGGTTTATGCTTGAACTCAATCATCTTAAAGGTCTTTTCCAACCTAAAAGATTCCATGATTCTATTATGTGTAAAAGTCAACCATAACATGATTAGCACCTAAATTCTTCCTCTTATTTGTCAGAACTGTCCTGGGCTGCCAGTAAAACTGGTACTTTCAAAGATGTCTCTAGACTCAACTCAATGAGGCCTGACTCATCTTTTTCTCACATGGATGCTGGCATCAACCTGTCAGACAAAATAAGTACTTTTTAAATTAAATAATTTGAAATATGAGGTAAAAAGGAGAGGTTGAGGAGAAAAGGAAATGGAGTAACCATTCTCTATACCCAAGTGGCATTAAACACAGAAATTCTGTGTGTCTGCTAACCTTAGAGCCTGACCCTGTAAATTCTACTTGTTGAGACTGACCAAAGTGGCTGGAAGCATTTGCATTTGGGGGGATTGGAAGACCTGGAATGGGAAGAGATCTGTTATTGCCAATTACATCCAGGGTCGCTTCAGTTTGTGTCTGCCATTAGCTTTACAGCAAAAGGGCATGAGGAAAATATCAAGGCATTATCCCCTGTAAAGGGCATTATCTCCTTTATCTTCCTTTCCCCTCACACTCACAGAGTATAATTACTTATGGAAATCTTCTGTCAGCTAACTCCCAATGGCTGTGTAATTGTTTCTCTGTGCCAGCTGTCTTCTAGTTCAAACATGGGAATGTTTAAAGTTATTGATGGAAAATTCTTGACTCAGTTTATAAAATAAATAAACAAATCATGCTTGCTCCTGTGAAAGGCAAATTAGACTAACATTAACAATTTCTGCTGTCCTATGCAGGCACACAAGCCCAGGTAATTTTTATAGATTTATCTAACCTTTGAAACTTTGCTCCAAATCCCTTCATTTGCTAGTCATTCTGGTTTTACTATTTCTTCCCATAGTAGAAGGTTAAATAATTTATTTTTTGTCCAAAAGAACCTGGCTGAAACTCTCAGGTCCCACAGCAACCCCAAATTTTTGTTTTTATAAAGAGAAAGAGAGAAGACTATTGTCAGAGAGCAGATGGTGAGGTCTTACAATGTTGCTCTAGGGTATTCACAGCGAGGCAGGGGCAAAGCAGGGGAACAGGAAAGTCTTCATCCTCACAGATGTTAGGTATAAGTTTTGCACAGAAGTGTAACCCTAAAAGTAAGTCGTGTTTCATGTTTTAATGGGAGGCTATTCCCTCAAACCCTGGGCTCGATGAAACAAATGTATTTATCCACCCAAACACGAAAAGCCTCCTGAATGCCTCGCTTTCTCACCTTCTCCTCAGCTCTGGCAGAGCTGCTCCAGCTGCAGCAGCACAGAGAGCTGGAACCAGCCCCTGGTGACTCTTTTTGTTGCTCTTGTGCTGCTCTGGCCTCTGTCCCATCTCCCAGCAGCACAGGCACAGTGGGCCAAACCCAGAGGCTCTGCCAGAACCCGTGAGCTTCTGGCAAGGAGCTCTTTGCTTCATCACTCCTCTCCCCTGTGCAAAACTGCTTTGTCATGTTTAAGCTCCTGAGGTTTCCCTGAGCTCAGCACCCCCGTCTTGCCTGGATGTGTATTCCCAAATTCTGTGTTCCGCTGTAGTATCTGCAAGGCTGAATTCAACCTAGATTTGCACCACTTTAACTACAGACTTTGGCTGTTAAACTCAACAACAGAGCAAAATATTCATGTTGTAAGATAAGAAAGTAGTAGCTGCCACATATTTTTCATTACACGAAAATATTATTTTGTATTTATATTTATTTATTCTATGACATTAAATCAAAGCGACAGTTTGTTATACTACATTTGAATATATAAATTCATAATATGTATTAATTCTATGGTTTTATATGATTAATCTCAATTGTTTCCATTTTGTTAATCTCAATAATTTCCATTTCATAATGCAAATATTCCTTCTCACTCCCCATGTAAAAATTCCAAGGATGGGTTTTTTCAACAATCACACTGTAATCCAGAATCCATTAGGGCAGGATTGTTTCTCGGGGGCTTTTTCAAGAGTAGGGGATAATTAGATAATCCCGGCTTCGTTCTTTGTTTTCAGCCTGTGAATTCACTCAACTGCCCTTATCATGATGGTGATGGAAATGCAGATACAGTTTTAATCTACACACACTGAACCTCATTTTTTCCTCACTGACTTCCTAACACATTGAGGGGGAGTGACTAAACCACAAGATACACAGAGACTTCCACTACAATTTTCTGGATATTTCCTAGATGGAACAGGTTGTTGCAGTCCTTTATACTGGGATAGCCAGAATAGGTTCTTAAGCCAACGAAAGGGACAGTGCACAAATACTAAGAAATCATCTTGGACATCTATTTGGACATCTACTTTTTGATTTATCTTTCATAAGTCACAGATCACCTCCAAACACTTTCTTTCTTCAGTCTTCTACTAAACCAGAAAAGGCAAAACATTCTCTACTTTTAGGTCTCTAATAATTTAACTATTTACAGCCTCAAATACTGATGTCTCTGATTTTCTTGTCACCTTTCACCAGGAACAAAGACAGAGATCTCTATCACAAGTGATGACCCAAAAGACTTCAACCTTTCAGCAGACAAACCCATTGACAGAACAGAATTGACTAGAACAGATTTTCCATTCCACTGCAATGAAGATTGGCAGTGTCTAAGGCAGAATAATTTTATGTGTAAAATATTTCCAAAATGCCTCAAAGAGAAGGCTGTAATATCAGAGGTATCCACTCTATGCGTAGGAGTTTATAATTAATTTGGAACAGCTCTGCTACATTTTGGAGATGCAATCACACAAGGAAAACCTCTGCCTCTTTTGCAATGGTGCACAATGGAATTGCATGTCCATGTCATGCAGTGAATGATGATTTCCTAATGCTACAATCAGTCAAACTCACAGTGACATTCCACAGACAATCTGTGCAGGAAAGTTTATTTACAGTTTCACTGGTCCCTGGCTGCAACTAGAGAACTTGGCAAGAGCAAAAGAGACTTTCAGTAGACATTGATAATGGATAAAACACAATAGTCCACCTTTATCAGACTGTAAATAAAGAGGTCAGTCAAAAGCGTAGTTTTCTTCCCCACTCATCTGTAACTGAACAGAATGCTTACTGAAAGAGAATCGATAAAATAGGTCATTTGTCCCAACAAATAGGGTGTATGGTGGAATACACATGTTATCCTTGATAAATACCTATGACTTTGAGGGGCATCCTTTAAGGGATAATGGTCAATTTTCAGACTGTACTGCAAATGTAGGGAAATAACCTTTTGGAAGAAGAGGTTAAAAACGTAATTTGAAATATTCAACGTATATCAGCTATAAAAAAGAGGAGCTTTATAGATGAGGGCTCTTCCATTAGAAGCTTTTTTGGTCTGACTCTGTTTTAGCTTTCATGGCTGCAAAAATATCCAAAAACTTGCCTTTCTGAAAAAAAGAAATGGTATCCCAGGGTCACCAAGTTTTCCCATCAGTGATTTCCTTCCTATTCCATATTACATACCCAGTTTAAAGCTCCATGCCTGTGGCTTCCCCTTGCCTCCTGTGCTGGTATCTCTTTTTCTTAAGCTCAGAAAGAAACATTAGGTCACAGAAATGACCATCTGGCAGCAGAATGTGGCCACCCTGACAGATACACCCAAAACAGAACCCAGTAAAGTCAGAACTCTTCTGGCCAGGGGTACAGGTCTGTTCTTTAAGGCTCTGAATGCAGGCTCAAGGTATAATTCTAACAATTAATTATAAAGTATAAGAAGGTTATAGTTGTGAAGGATGTTAATCATTAAAATTCATGCTGCTGTCTTCTGTTCTAATATTATTGAACCCATACTGGCTCCTCATTGCCCTTCAGAATAACTTCTCTTTATTTGCATGTTATAAGTGTCAAGCTTATGGCTTTATAATTTCCTCAATATTCTTCCCATTCTCTCTCTCTGCCTTGAACAACATCCTAGGCAGGATTTCTTCAAGCTTTCCTCTGTAACCCTTCCAAACCTTAAAAAAAGCAAATAATTTTGAAAATAATGTGTTTCACATGCAAATTATAGCTCTGTTCTTTTAACATGCAAGGATAAAACTCTTTCTAATTGGCATTTATTGATTATAATTTTAACATAAGCTTAGCTTGTTAAATAACTCTGCTGAATCTGTACAGGATAATGCTGGTGTCATTTTTAGTGTTTAGTGGTTTAGCATCCCTTGTAAATACATTTATGAAATATTCATTTGAACTTCAGCTCTGTTATTATCCTCTGTGATGTCAATTCCAATTTTCCTCCAAAATGTTTTTAACTTTTCTCCTAACTGAGCTCTTGTTTTTCTGAGCACTACAGAAAGAAGCTGGGGGGTGAACAGGGAGAGATAGACAGAAAGGATGAAAAATGGAGAAAATACTTTCCCTTTTTAAAATTTATTTGCATCCACTGAGAATCAGGAAAACCACAGACAAAAGGAAAATCCTAGTACCTCATCTAATGGCCATATGTATCAGAACACCCCCAGATGCGATAGGGATCTGCAGAAAATCCACTTCTCTTTACATTTCCTGTTCCTGTTTTATCTGCTACCAAGATGAAAGAAAAATCAGCTCCCATTTTTCTCCAGATCATATTAATATCAAATAATAGAAATATACACAATTTTTTCTCTAATAATATCATCACACACAGTTCTCTCTCTTCCTGCTAACCACACAGTGGAAGAAAACTTGCTTGGGCACAAGGAGCCTTTTCTGCAGACAGTGCAATCCCTGTTGGGAAGCGGTTTTGTTCCAGTGAGAGAAACTCCAAGAATTTTCCAGTTGTAAATCTGTCCTTTCAGTGTTCATGGAGGAGCTGGAGTAGCACTACAGAATGTGATTTCATTCCCACTCTGCCCCTTCCACACACAGAATTCAAACTTGCCCCCTGCCCTCAGAAAAAGGAGAAATTCTGAGGTTTGCAGTTCATGAGTCTGTATCTTAAGGAGATTTTTGTATCTTAAGGAGATTTTTGTATCTTAAGGAGATTTTTGCAACAGATACACAAAAAAAACAAGTTTCCTCCTTAAAATTTGTTTCAAGAAAACAAACTTTACACACTTTATTCTTCAAAGTAAACTGCTTAAAAGTAAAGAAGTAAACTCAAAGTTTACTTTTCAAACTTTACTGCTCTTTTACCTTTTCAAAGTGGCAGGAATACATCAACAAGCTCACAGACCAGGAAGGCAGGTTCCTAGCTCCAGGTCACTGGACTCCTACAGCAAATAGCCACTGACACAGCTGGCTTTTCCAAAAGGAGCACCTGAAGGTCACCAGCACATGCAGGTCTGTGTGTGTTCTTATTCTGGACATGGTCTGGGGCAGTGGTTTTGACACAGCATGAGTTTTCACTATGTGATTATAAAAATTCTCTTTTGCCAAGTTGGTAAGAGTCTCTCCTCTTTAAGATGTGTAGAGTGGCACTAAGTCTGGTTCTTTGCTTCTCTGCCCCATAACTGTGAAGTTTGTTATAGAAACTTAGATTTTAATATTCCTCACTCTGTCAAAACCTCAGCCTCCTCACTGGCATAATAACCTGATATAACAAACCCAATACAAATTCCAGGTGCTGTGAAACATGATGCCATTGGCCTTCCAAGGTCATTCTAAGAATTATTATAACTCTGAGAGTCACTTTTGGATGGCTTAGGATCCCACAATGTGTTTCCTAAAGAAGTTTGCCCTGGTCTATCCCCAAGACTTCAGATCTCAACACAAAGACTTTGCACTAACTTAAATCTGTGTCAGAATCAGAACCTAAGTGCAATAAACTGAAATTGTGGAATTTGATCCTTTAACTTTTTTAAGTTTATTTTTTGTAGGAAGGAGAAAAATTCACATAAGAATACAGCAGATTCATTCAAATCTGATAGAACATTTTGCTCCATCATGGAGGAGATTGGTCACAAACAAGTATCTACTTTATATTCAGCTTTGTCTTAACACTGCATGGTTGGCACCTTCCTATGCTCCTCTGCCACACAAGAAAATGTAAGAAACCACTTGTTGAGTCACATCTGACCAATTTTTAAGGCATTTCCTTTGACTGTCTGTAACTAGGATACAATATTCTGGCAATATTTATAGAAGGTTTAGCTCATGAGATCTAATTAAAATACTGTGACATGTGTGTTCTTGAATTGGTGCCCTCTGAATTGGCTGTTCTTTTTCTTCTATGCCAAAACAATGTCATAACAATGGAAACTGCTAATGAGGATGAAAATCCAGCTGAAATTTGACTAATTGTTTTTTTCTCTCTTAAAAAATAATAAACACTGATTCTTTTATTAACAGAATATCTTCAAATTGGTAGGCCTTTATAAATGCAGTGGCACTCTAGATAAAATATTTCTCTGATTTCTTTTTCCTTGGGATAAGTGGTTCATTACTGATTCTCTATGACCAGGAAATCACATATTCCTATTTGGTTTCCAGAGGTATAAAGTGTGAAGTTCACCAAATTCTCCCATTTACTTATTTATTGTGATAGTATCATTTTTGGGAGTACGTATTTAACACATTCTTTCATCTCAGCTCGAGGTCAGCACTTTTTACAGCTGTTATTTATTTTAATTGGAACAAAAGAAAATAAATTGTGGCACAAATCTTGCCCAACCATCAATGCCCAGATTATATCATGGCTTTCAAAATCAGGCCTTGCACTGATTCATTTCCAGTTGAGCCAAGGTCATTACTTTGTCAGTCTTCTCTTTCTCCCCATCACTGGGAAAAAAAGGAGAAACTAAAAATTGTAAACATAAGACACAGAGGCATGAAATGCCTATGACAAACCATCTTTGATTTTCAATATTTCTAAATATTCACATCCTGATTACAAGACTTAGAATTAGTGCATTTCTAAAGAACTTCATCTCTCATTTGTAGCACTTTGTGAGCAAAATTGTCAATTTGGAAGCAGATGCATCAGACCAAATGTCTGTGCTTGCAGAAGTGGCTATGCTGGTTCAGCATGTGAGAAGAAGGTAAGGCCCAAACACACTGTTCTTTATGGTAACAATAATTGACCTTTTGCATCCCTCAGACCAAGATGACCAGGACTGCTTTAAGAATTATTCTAGTTATGAATGTACAAAGCATGATATTTCTAATTTCACAAATGAAGTGGAAGTATATTACACTTAGAGGAAAAAAAATTTTAAAAATCAAGCTTCCTTTTCCACATAAATAAACTATTGCGCACTAAATCAGTGCTGACAGAAAAAGAAAGGACTTAGCAAATTCTGTATGTCCATAATTCCAAGTCACCAGTGACATGTACAAACACATGTGTCTCTCTAGCAATGATTCATCTCACAGCTTTTAAAAGTCTTTGAAGCCCTCTGCAGTTTCAGGGCTTATTCTGCAGAAATCCTGATTGGCCGCTCTGATATGGACATGTATTGCTTTGATGTAGAAGGAAATCTTCTGAATAAAAGGGACTTAACAGGTTTCCTTCAATCTGTGAGCCTTGCTGAAAGGTAAATTCAGTTAGTAATTAAAATTATGGATTTCATGGTGTCTAATATAAATTACATGGCTTATGTTATATGAAGGCAAATGAGCTACTCCTCCTAAAAGTCAGAATTATGTGATATATGGAAATGAAAAGCTAATTTACTAGAATGGATTATAGTAAACTGTACACATTCCCATATTTGTGTAAGAAATTTGGGATGATAAGCCTCCCAAGAGTTCATTCATCAGACTGGATTGTATGTAAGTGAACAATCTGTATAAGCTTTAATCAACTTCTCCAAGCCTGTCAGTCATGGAAACTTCACAGTTCATCAGAGTAATTTTTCAAGTATTTAACTACATTATTAGAGCACAGTTTTGACTTTCCTGACACTGAACATAAAGTCTGCTGTGAGTAAAATTGGTGCCACCTTGATGGGCACAGGGGAACGCTAGCTCAGGTCTCTCAGGGGCAGCATGTACATGTCTGAAGGAAACTCGAGGCTCTGCTGCCTGATTTTATCCCATTTTCCTGAGCCAAACCAACCAATTTGCAAACCCCATTCTCTCAGTTTCCTCATGTCCTTCCTGGTGTGTTGTGGCTGAGATCAGCCCCCAGCAGCTGCCTCTCCAAGTGGCTCCTGTCTCTAATTAATACTTTTGAAGAAAGAGATGTCTTTCCCACAGCCCTGACACCTTATCCCTTATTTCCCATTTGGTGCAGTTGACTTTTCCTCTGAAAGCACCATCTTTATCGTCTTTACTTAATTTTGTCTTGTGGATTTCAAGCTGTTTCATCCATTTATCAAAAAGATTTTTAATTCTAAGCCTGCTTGCACTTCCTCCAAGTGTGACATTGTTCAAAAATGTGACATCTCATTGCCTGAGACTAAGGAAAGTGGTGAATAGAAGAAAAATCAGGACCTACAGACTATTGATAAAATTATCCCTTGATAATGTTTTCTCAAACAGGCCTTGCTCCTTACTGATTTATTATGAATCATACTTACTGGCATGACTGTCTGAGTCATATCAGAAGTCTCTCTAAAGTGAAAAACATCTGTTCTTTGTGGCAGAGTGACTTCTCCCCTCACTAAGCCTGAGGAGCTCATAAATTGATTGTTTAATAATTTATGTTAGCATCTCCCCAGATACCAACTTAGTCTGAATCTTTGGCTGTCATTCCCTTGCTTTTTCTTCTTTTTTCTCATCTAAAGACATGTACTATGCTTATTGGGACTATTTATACCCTTTGGGAATTCTCAAAGCAAGTCACTGCTGGTTTAGAAACCGCATCTTTAAATATGCTGGGGTAACTCTGAGGATCTCTTGACCTGGAAAAGCTGCTTCATGTAAAAACCCTCTTATTTGCTCAGATGTTCCATATGGGGAGTTAGTACACAGCAGATAGCATGCCATAAATGCAAATCCCAGTTTATTGCCATTTAACCTTGTAAACAGACCTTAAATCTGACTTTTCAGAATCTAAATACTCAGTTCCTTCCCTATCCTCCCTTGCATTCATGTTCTCTTGCTAATTCTGATCCTCTCAAGCCTTTTGTCACACTTAACCTTTCTGTAAAGAGTGAGGAAGAGGCACTCAGCCTTGCCTCTGTCATCTGCAACCTTCTCTCCTCTCTGCTGGATTCACCAAGCATTTTGCTATGGGAGTTAATACTCAGGCTTTGCTCTGTTTCTGTTATGAATCTTCGAATATTGGGAACAATAGAGTAGCAGTGACATGTAAAATTTCTCTAAAGAAACTGGATTAAATTGGGGAGGAGCAGCCTCTTCCCTCCCTTCAGCAGCAGCTGACAAGAGATGCTCTAGGTGACTGCACCTAAAGTTAACTGGAGAAAAGAATGCAAAGTGATTGCTTCCTATCCAGTTTAGGACACTGATTTTTTCCTTTAAAATTAATTTTTATTCTTCAACTTATTCTCATAAAATTAGAGTGAAATATTAATTTTCAGCTTTTTTTTTCAGAGTACAGACTGAAAATACTAAGGAAATAGAATCATGGACTTTCAGAATGGTCCAGGTTGGAAGGGACCTTAAAGACCACCTAGTTTCATCCTCCCTGTCCTTTTTTTCCCTTTTCTTTGCATCAAACATCTGCAGGGCAAGAATTATTTACTGTGGAAATACTGAAAACACCACAAATTCAGTCAAATTGTCTGATGTGAATAGAAGCAGAGAGCTGGGGAAAAAAAAAAGGCCTCACTGAAGAACAATTATTTTTTTTCCCCTGCAGTAAATAGTGCATGGAGTCTGGTTTTGCCAGTGTATTTGGAAAAGCTGGATGGTGCATATTTGTTTAATTAAGTTATTCCCCTTTCTCTGCTGTAATCTTTAGCATTGTTCCCATTCGTACAGTTAAGATTCCTGGAGGAACAATATACATTTCCCTAAATTATTTATCAACTACATCCTATTTTTCACATTTATATTGCCAATTGATTTGCAATTCATTTTGTGACATTTTTGGTTTACTTTGTTTTGGACTTCTGCTAAACAAAGCCTGCCAACAGCATTCCTCAGAAGGCTAATGAACTTGCTAGAATAGCAATCACTCTCTTAGAAACCTTGTGCATATTTTTAATTTGTATTGACTCTGAGAGATCCAGATAATTTAGCAAGTTCCATGGCAGACATGAAGACAAATGCTCGTGCTGACTTTTACATTCAAACCTGCCATTAGAGCACATTTGTTCAGGGCTGCAAGGGGTGACCCAAACAAAACAGGCTAAACAAACCTCGCTTCCAATGGAAGCACAGTTTAAAACTTTGGCATTAGTCCCAACAGGGACTGAGACAATCACTGCATCATTTGTACCGCAGGGAATTTTGTGGGAAGTAGAAATTGATATTGTATCTGTTGTCTTAACTGATACCATCACGCTCTCCATGTTGTTTTTGCCTTCCTAAACGGATTAAAGTAGTAGCGTTAATTAAGCCACAGAATTAATTTAAGCTAAACAATGTTATCTAGTTAGATATAAATGGTACATAATACTACATTACAAGGTATTATGATGGTGTATTTTCCCAATAAGAGTTTAAATATTAATGTGCTAAACTTGTCTGTAACTTGAATATTTATTCTAAGGCCGAAAGGCACTGAGAAATATAGCCTGTTGCAGCAAACAATAATTAAGAAAAGGTAAATCTTATAGAAGCTATTTTTAACTCTGGAATTTACCCATGAATGGAACAGTAACTGCCCATCTATTCCCCAGGAATGAACCCAGTGAGCACCTCCCAAAGATTAAACACACTATTGATTTCAGTACAGCCTGAAAATGCACAGTGTCTTTAATAAACTATTTCTCATATTAAGGCAATCCTTTGCTGCAGCTAGTGACCTTCACATCACTATTACTTAGTTCATTTATACATTAAGAGACATTAAACCACAAATCAAAGGTGCTCAAGTTATCCAAGCTGCATTCAGCATCAGTCAATGTACAAGTCAGTCATCTGTGGAGTTTTCTGAAAATACAGCTTGTCTCTTTGTAAATTATTTGACAAGTAAATGGAAGTAATATGAGATTAGAAAGGGAAAGTCAAATACAAGCAGTATTGAGCTGCACACATCTGCTGGTCAGACTATTTGTGCATATATGTACATATTTCCATATATACATATATAAACTTACACAAAAAAATAATAAAAATATGCACATCTAAAATCCAGATAGACATTTCAGTATAAATGGGTATATACATACATGGAAATATGACATGTGACACAGACATGCACGTAAATTCTTATTTGATTTCAATAAACATATATCACTCTTCCAGATATTACACACTTCTTTTTCTCAAATCCTTATTCTAACTAAAGCTGTCTAAATGCCAGTAGGTACTTGTAGGGGTCTTTGAATATAAAAGAAATGTACCACGTACTATTCACAAACAGTGCCTGGATACCTCACTATCCAAAAGTAAGGAACGGTATTTTAGATTCAAACTGGGAAGGAAGATTTGGATACATGATGCTAATATCAAGGGTAACCTGTCACATCAAATACAGTTATATCAAGATTAAGAAACACCTTTCTTCTTGTCCTGAATAATAAAATAACATCAACCTCTTTATGTGCTTTGTGATAGAGATTTCTATAAAAATGTCCTTCAGAACGGGTTCTTAAATGTATATGCTAGCATAAAATAAAGCTTTTCATATCATCTATTATCTTGCTTTGGGATAAAGCAGATTTGCTCATGTATTTAAAATGGGATGATATTCACGGACAACTTCTGCTGTATGAAAATGGGATAAGTGCCCTGAAACGCTTTCAGGCAAGAAGCCAACAATCTCCATGCGTTATATAGAAGTGGCAGAGTGATTTTTTTTTTAAGGCACACCTGCTTTAGATGAAAGAAATTGAATTCCAACTCCATAACTGTCAAGCGGCACCGCAAATAATAGAGCCTAAGCAGAATCATTCCAGCAATATTGCTATTTTCCTGTAGGGGCGATGGAGCAGAAACCAGCCTCAGCTCGGTGATAGCACTTTACGTGCATTCTTTGGGAACAGTTCCATTCATCATTCCACTGCTTAAGCCCTTTCAAAAACATGTTCTTCATTCCTGGGTTAATAAAACCTTTGGTTAGCTAAGTCAAAAGTGTAGGGGAAAAAAAAAAAGGGGGACTGATTTTGCCAGAATTACATAAATCCCAAAAAAAAGACAAAAACTACAATAAATCATTTGAGCGCTTGCATGTAATATTTCTTACATGACACCGCATGCATGAGGCTGTTTCTTCTGTTATCCCATAAGCAGCTGAATCCTCACTTCTTTTTTTCAGCTCCCAATAGGATAAAGAGAACAGCAGGACAATGAAGACAATAATTTGGGCATTGGTAATCTGGCACTGAGCACGTTTTATGTTTGGGAAGATGCAGTGTGAAGAAATAGCTAGTTCTCTCCTTTTTACCCTTATATAATCACACAGAAGAATAAAGGAAAAATACAAAATCTTTCTCATATTTCAATAAACCAACATTTATTTTCTAATCTGTCTATGGCAAGACTCAAATTTATGATCTGCGGCTGCAGTGACACCATCAAAACTGCTTCTAACAAGATTTTACAATGGTACAGACCACTTTGTAATAAAAATTTACTGCCATGTTATTCTGCTTTCATTAAAATTTGATGGCACGGATGAATCCCTCTTTTTTTGGATTTTTTTAATGCATGTTTCACACAGTCTAGACAAAAATGGATAAATAAGATCCTGATTTTACTGAGATATTTCAGTGACTACCAGTGAAAAGGCCTCAGTCATGTTTAATTAACACAAGTGTCCTTCTGCTGAGTAACTGCTAAAGCCAAATGTTTTCGTTTTCTGAGTTCTTAATGCGTCAGCATTTCTTTGGGGAGGTATCATTGCAACACCTCAGGAAACAAAGGCTTTTCCTGGGTCAGTCAACCACTGATATGCCAAGGACACACAAAGCCCCAGGCAGCCAAACAGCCTAAATCCCTGGAAACATTTTAGAAAGCCATCCTTCTAATCATACAGCTGGCGAAATACTGGATAATCTAGGTGGGCTCAGAAATTTGCAGCTTAATCTACAGAATTCAGATTTACAGAAACCAACCATTGTCTCACCTTGTGTTTCATCACAAGCAGAGGCACTGATGTGGAAAAATGGGGGAGAGGACAAAGGAGTGTGAAGAAGGGAATAAAAACAACAAGTATAATTTTAACTGGAAAAAAAGAATCTCAAACTCTCACCTTGGACAACTCAGGTTCAGTAAGGGAAAACCTAAACATCCTGGGTATCCACCCTCTCCTTTTGTTTGTCTCAATGGAAGATTCAGGGCAAATATAGACTGAAATCTTGGATGTCTTGATTGAGGAATACAGGAGTTTTGATATTCCCTCATTCTTCCTGAAGAAACTTAAGGGAACTGTGATACAAGCAAGGATTTTTTGATTGAACCTTCGGGACCGTAACAGTAACTAGGTGTAATATTTGATCTGACTCTTGCTGTCAGTTTATAAGAATAAAAAAGCCTGGCTGTGACATGCTTGAATACTTCAAATTAAGTCTTTTTTAAAAAAGCCTGGAAAAACTGTAGCTACTATAATTCACTGAAACACTCATCATTCCTTTCACCCTGCTTCTAAGAGTAGCATTTTTCCCCCACATTTAACTAATACAGCAAATTGTTTTTAAATCTATGTATTTTGTTCTTCAATAGATGATTTTCTATTCTTTATTTCTGAAGTTTCATTTTATGTTACCAACAGCTCCAGTGTAGACAGTATCCCAAATGCAAAAGATTAAAAAAGCAAATTACACTCATTTCTCCTTGAGAGTTTCCTACAAACACTTAGACAGCAGACAAGACTTCAAAAATTCTTCCTATATTTTACTAATACACACTGATCTAGACCACAATCAGCAATGTTAATATGATGTGAAGCTTTTTAGAAGTTCCAGGAAGACATTAATACTAAAAGAGAACATTGGCACCCGATGTGTATCTACAAGATTAAATTTAGGGTGGCAATTACGCCTTTCTTCAAGTACAGTCACAATCAATAAAAAAGATTTCTATTACTTTGCCTCCCTGCCTACCAGAGACAATGCTAATGATCAAAACTGCTTGCCAAGATTGGATTTGAAAATCTAAAACAGTTTTCCATGCCTTGCAGTCTCTACTGTATTTCTAAAAGTGACTACTTGAGACAACCTTCATCCCCATCCACTTTTAGACAATTCAGAAATAGTTTTGGGTCACTGAGGATTGTTCATGTGTGGTTAGAAAAGAGAAACTATTGCTAATAAATAGCAACACTCAAGCTCCAGTATCTGATACCAAACTATGGGTAACCCACAGCTGCTTTGGCTCACAGGCCATGTCAGTGTAACTCTCTTTTCTGAAGGATGAATTTGACACTCTCCCTTTTCTCACAGTCACTTCAGCACTTAACTGATATGTTTCCCTTGATTGTTCAATATATTTTGCTAAAAACTCTCTAGATGTGACAATTATTTTACCTCCTGACTGTGGTTTAAACAAGCTATTAGATAAGAGAAAAATTCTTGTTGAAAGCTACCCAATTTTCTTGAAAATAAATTTAAAAAAAAGGTCTTATTTTTCTAAACCTCGTCTATATCACTACTTCTGTTATATTTCCAAAAATACAGCAAGGAGCTAAAGCAGAAGCCCTAGTAACTGCATTCTAGAAAAAAATAGTACCAGCTCAGCACAGTTACTTGAAGTTACAAGCTACTTAGTTCTAACTTCTAATTGTCATTACGACTTCCAGTATTCTTTGTTTGCTGAAGACTTATTTCAAAATCCTATTAAACCCAGAATAAATAGGGTACAATAAATCATGATCTCTTTCTATGGGAATACCAAACAGAACCATTAGGTAGAAGGGGGTTTTTGCTTAATATCAATCTTTTTAAGAGCACAGTAATAGGCAGATTTAACTCATCCATGGCTTATAATATTCATTCATGTGGATGTTTAAACATTAAGTCACTGCCTCTGTTCTTTTAGGATTTTCTTAGGGTTTGTGTTGTTTCCAGGCCAGAACTTTCCCCCTACACTTTTTCTGCCTAGAAAGCAGAATTTCTGCAAAATGTATAAAGAAGTTATTTTGGGGGGGGCCTATTTTGCCACTATTAACCTCTGCCAAAAAGATGGGACAGGTTATAAGCTCCACTGAACATAGGTGTGTGTGCACAAATGTGCATCACCAGAGTATATCAGCTGAAAACCTCAGCTCAAAGTAAAAATTGCTTGAAAGAAAAAAAAAGAAATAAAAAAAAATGGAAAAATAGACATGTTGTTCATTCCATAAGGGAAAGTACCATTTAATTTCAATTTTTTTCTTCTCTCATTTTATGAAGTGCCATTTAAATTTAAAGAAGTACATGCTCTCCCTGTAGAATAGCTAAACATCTTCGCTCTTTTTAAAATAGGCAGTTTTGCAGCAGAAATGTCCCACTTTTGGGTGTCTGCAGATCTCATTCCTTGAGATTTATCCATGAATAAGCACAACAGCAGAAGCCACTAATTCTGACTGAAGGAGGCCCCCCCTAGGGAGAGGAGCATGATCTGGTCTCCATGTGTATATAATGCTCAGCCTTCCTGCCAGAAAATCCTGTTCCCCATGGATCACTGACACAAAAGCTGGGATGGATGGAAATTAAGAAAGTTTGGGGCTCATTTCAAACTGATGACAATTAGAGAGGATCTGCCAAGTCATATACCACATCCCAAATGAGAAAGCCTCTGTAATACTACAGATATATATAAATAAAGGAACATGGAATTATGCATAGAATTATTTTCCTTTTTAATTATTTAACTACAAAAGCTGTAGCTAATGATATGCTCTGTGGACCTTATACTACATCTTTATGCTCAATTAATTTTTTAACATTAATATCATTTGGAGAAGGAGCAGGGCTTACCAGAATATACAAAATATGCATAACAATATGTACCTCTAAAATTACTGTTTATACTTGGACAAACTAATTCATGCTCAGGAGCTCTAGGTAGGAGCTGCCACATCCAAAATTAATGGCCATTATTCAGAAAAATTGTCACTGTGCTTGAGAACACAAGCTCAGGGGCAGGTTTGGAGAGGAAGAAGGTCTCTGCTTTTCAGGACACAGATATTCCTCTGTCCTCTATAGTGCTGCCTATCTATTTCTGCTGAGGTTTGGGAGATTTTAGCCAGTTTCTCCCAGGAAGAGGAACACACAGATGCTCTGTGCAGCTCTTTTATAAAAGCTCCAGGCCCCGCACTCTCAGCAGAGGTGCAGGAGCTGCTCCTGCAGAGGTGAAGTCTGGCTCCAGCAGCACAGCCCGTGCCTGTCTTCTCTCCACACCCACTCCCATATCCAAGGGGATGTGTTCTGTCTCTGCTCATAAACTAAGACACAAATTGCCTTTCTTTTCTGTCTCTGTCTGAGTCCCAGGCAGCTGAGTTCCAAATTGACATCTTAGTTGACCTCTTCAGAGTTCAAAGAATTACATCTTTCTCTCTCTCCTCTGCATCAGGCCCAGTTCTGTTATTACTTTCCAGTTTGACAGGCAACTCCACATCTTCCCAAACTCTGCAGCTAACCTGGTTTGGAGAAGCCTCTCTATTAAAACTGGAAAGTGGCTCCAAGGAAAAAGCCTAGCTTGACAAACTCTCAGTCTGAACTTTTATTCTCATGATTATAATTTTGTCAAATTTCTCTTGAAATTTGCTCTTGAAATTTTATTCTTCTATCATTACAGTATTTTATGTGGAATCAGCCAATTTCCCAGATGATTTCTTTGCCACCTGGCTAGATTTCTTTTCCTTTTGTTTAGAAATAATTTCAATCTAGACATGCAATTTGCTGGCATTTGTACTGTGTCAGGACAATAGGAATAATTTACAATGAGTTTACTAAGAGGACACAGAGACTTTTAATCCATTTGCCTTACAGACATGGGAAGAAAGAATCCTGCTCCTGATTTGCTCTCAAGTCCCTGCATTTTTCCTTTCTTATTTTTTTTCCCTGCAGCAGCTTTCAGCATGCATTACCCATGACTGATTTATTAGATTGTCAGTGCTGTCAGAGTCCATGTCAGGTGTATGGCAGATTTGTCATAAGGGTGCAGCAAACCCAGATTACTCTGTTCAAAAGCTGCATGCCTTCCTATACTCTGTGTCAAGCTTCTGAGAGTTAACAAAGGGTTTGTCACTAACCTGGATGTCTCAGAGAATGAAGTTCCAAACCTTTTGTAATAATCAAGCCTGTTTATTTCACATTTTAACTAAGTCTACTGGACCAAAATAGAATTCCAACGTGCACAAGATTAAGCAGTCTATCTGTTTAATACCACAAGCCACTATCAACCTCATATGTTCATTTGCCCTTTAATACAGAAACAATTTCAAAATCTTTCTCCTGCTATTAAAACACTTTTAAAAGCTTGTGCCCTTGTAAACCAAGCAATCATTCTCCCCTCAACAGCTATGACCTGCCATCACTTTACCAGACCAAATTACTGAAGAAGATTAGAGGTTCATAAAGGCAAGAGGCAGAAATTCCCTTCAGGACGTAAAAGATGACCAAGGTTCTATTCACACACAAAAAGAAATTAAAATTCAAGTTCTATTTACTATTTCTTCATACAGAACACAAACTGGTTTTGCAACCTCTACTTGGAAACACCTGAGAATAAAGATAAAAGTCCAGACATAAGAAATGGGCTAAACAAAATAGTTTTAGACTGTAGCTGGGAAGATCATTAAGGAAAACCATCAGTTATTTAAATTATGTTCAGGACATTATAAAATAAAAAAATGTAATAAGTAGGGTGGTATCTGAACAAGATGAGCAGAAGGATTAACTATGTCATAAGGATATACAGATATTGCAAAATAATCCCAGAACACTGATTTGCCTTTCCTTAAAAATAACCAGAATAGAAGGGGATAAATGAATTCAAAATAGACAGTGGAAAGCCAGCCCTAATCTCTCAACTTGACAAAAGTTGAAGGAAAATTATTTTTGTGTCACAAGGTCTGGGGGAAAAAAAAAACCAAACCCTGGGAAAGGTTACAGCAGCAGTTAAAAAAAGCTGGGGGTAGATAGGATCTGAATTAGAAACTGTTACATTAAAGACTACCTGGATTAGAAAAGAAAATTAAAGAATGTTTACATAAAATAGGAGGAAACTATTCTAGGATTGCAGTTGAAACAGGAAGAATATTTACATGTGAAAGTGTTTAAAGTGTGCCTTATAAAGAAGATGGACACTCCCTTTTTATGAGGAGTTATGTAGAAAAGACAGGAGGTGATGGGTACAAATTAATTCCGGGAGATTCTGATTAGAGACATGAGGAAAATTTTTCACAATGAAAACAATCAGGTGCTTGAATTTGGAACCATGTCCTGAGGGAAGTGGTGGATTCCCTAATGTTGGATACTTTTAAGATTCAGCTGGACATGGTGCATCACGTTATAAGGAACACTACTCAAAAGTCATAACTCTTTCAAAGTCCATGACTGGTTTAAGGGCACAGACCACCATGAATATAATCTAAAACTCAGACAAATCAAAATCAAAGCAAATGTTTCCACGACCTGGCTGCCACTGTTTAGGACACAGTTCAGCTGCAACAAACTTTAGAAAGCAAATTTTAAATATATTTTTATAGCTAAGTTATAGCATGAACCTAAATGCACTTGTACACTCATCCCAGTTAATTAGCAATCTGCAAACTAATAAATATTCCATAGACAGGGGAGAAATTGTCCCTGTGCTTAAAAGGAAAAGTTTTGTGCCAGCAGCCCGACACCACAAAGTGCTTCCAATGTTTGTGTGCTGTTTTGTGCCCATGAAAAGAACTCTTAGTCTGCAAATTTAATACTATACTGACAGTACAGTACTGCAATCTGTTACTGCCTGAGTGCTGCAGAGTGCTTTGCCTGGATGCTCTAGGCTAAGTCCTGTCCTTGGGTGCAAGGGCACAGCAAAATGCATCTGTGTACTTGAGAGCTAAATTTAGATGAAGGAGAAAAGGCCACATGAGATAGAGTTTCATTTTGGATCATTTCATGCTTGGATTTGTAGTCAGTAGCTTTAAATTTTCCTGGTTAAGAGAGGGCACCTGAAATACATTTGGTTTTATCCAAGTTAGGGGTGCTCACAGATTTGTAGTACCCTGCTGAACTAGCTGTTACATGATCAAAGTTTGTA
The DNA here is from genome assembly GCF_049639895.1 of Pseudopodoces humilis. Classification (NCBI taxonomy): domain Eukaryota; kingdom Metazoa; phylum Chordata; class Aves; order Passeriformes; family Paridae; genus Pseudopodoces; species Pseudopodoces humilis. The sequence continues at coordinate 5,275,538 of NC_142207.1, forward strand.
CAAAATTAATAGCAGAACTGAGTGGGGGGAGGACATAAAACAGCAGCAAAACAAATTAGGCAGGGCTTAGAAAGTTTTCTGGCTAACTTTGAGGTTGAGCTCACAGCCCTTATAGAAACAAAATTCCCTGTAGTTCCTCCACAAGCTTTCCAACACCACTTTATCTCTGCTGAGCTCTTGCCCCAGAATTCTCTCTGTCCCTCAGCCAAGGGACCACGTCAAGCAAATATTCAATGTGCATGCTATCTATAAAGAACTCAAAACCCACAGAACTGAAATCTGGAGAAAAGATCTTGTAACTAAGTTCTAGGCTGTAACAGCAAAAACAAAAGCCTGGAATTATTTGCAAATTAGAAAGATGTCTAGCAGACACTGGGATTTCAAACCATTCCTCAGAGTATCTTTATTGAAAAGAGTATTGTCATTGTTTAATTTGCCATACAAACTAATCAGAGATTACTTTACATTAACAAAATTACAGCAAGAGTTACCGAAGACAAAAGCTAAAACATTATTAAATAATACACTTCCATTAAAAATTATAAAATTATCGTTTACTTCTCTTTGATAGAAGTAACTACTAGGGAACACAAATCCAAGTGGACATTTATTGAGCACAATGCACTTAGTTTTTAATTAGTAGTTTATAGGTAAAATAATGTATAACTCAAGAAGACAGAATCAGACCAAGTTTGGTTGTTAGATTTTTGAAAATGTAATTTAATATTCTCGTGTCTCATCATTATTTTATAAAATTACCACCAAGACAATGACAATATTTACATTTTATCTTTCCAATCAGGCAAACAATTTCTAGTGAAGAAAATATGCCTGCTCATAGCACCAAATCTTTAAATGGACTTGGATCAAAATACATAATGAAAAGGGGGAGAAAATTGTATAATCCATCTTCAAAATGAGGAAAAATAAGTAATTTTTTATAGCTAATCTGAGATCTCAAAGTGTAAAGCCTCATACATGAGTAAAATTACTCATTTCCTATTTTTGTATTTATATTATCACTAAATTCACTTCAACTGTTATGCCCTTGCTTTATAAACTGTTCATATTAGCAGAAAAAAGCTAGAAGTCAAGTTTTGAGCTGAAGAAGAGATTAACAGTTAAAATCAGAGTTTACCAGTACTTTATAATGAAGAGAGGAATTATATCTGAAATATCTTTTAGGTTGTCACCAGACACAGGGCACAGCCAGTGGAACCTCACTGGCAAAATGTTCCCACAAAGGTGCTGTGAATCACCAGGAGCTCCTCAGATCTGCTCAGTCCTCTCCCCACTGCAAATGCAACTGGACCAGGTTTCCTCAGCTGGTTTAAGAAAAGAATTCTGAGACAATTCTGAGGCAAAAGGCACACACAGCTTTCCACAGAAAACAATTTGTTTGACATGAATTTTTCTTAATAAATTCATTTTGACTATTATTCATGTTGTTGTTAGTGTGCCCTCTGTACATAGAGACAAAAACCTCACCATCAACCTGCTCCTCTTTTTTCTCTTTAAGTAGCTTTCATTGTAACTCAAAGCCCTAGAGACAGAAGATATTCCTTACTCCTTATCTTTGGTTTCACAATAGAAGTATGATGGATATTCTGACAGAAATGAGAATAGACATTAGGCCATAATAATCCTGTGTTCTCAAATAACTTAAGGCATTACTTCAGCTTCACTCATTCAGCAACACAAAATGTTATTTATTGGCTGTTAAAGAAAAATATGGTAGCTCTTGATGGCAAATTCATCCTGTTTCTAAACATATGTTATCAGTGCTCAGAAGGGAGCTGTAAGCATAGATTTTAAAATAGTCCTGCAAAGACATTAACACTGAAAAATTGAAGACAAAACTGATGGAATTCAGTTTGATCCCATATTGACAGTCAGAGACTCATAGAATCACAGTGTCACAGAACGTTTGGGTTAAGGGGACCTTAAAGCTCATCCTGTTCCAAACCCCTGCCCCAGGCAGGGACACCTTCCACTGTCCCAGGTTGCTCCAAGCCCCGTCCAACCTTGGGCACTTCCAGGGATGGGGCAGCCACAGCTTCTCTGGGTACCCTGTGCCAGGGCCTCCCCATCCTCACAGCAGAGAATTTCTTCATAATGTCTAATCCAAACCCACCCTGTTTCCATTTCAAGCCATTTTCCCTTGTCCTCAGGGCTGCTCTCAATCCCTCCTCCTCCCAGCCACTCTTTGTGCTCGGGATTGCCCTGGCAGAGGTGCAGGACCTTGCACTTGGCCTGGTTGAAATTCATGATGCTCACAGTGGCCCCCTCTCGAGCCTGTCAAGGTCTCTCTGGATGGCATCCCTCCCTTCCTGCGGGCTGACCACAGCACACAGCTCAGTGTTGTGAGCACTCTTGTCTGGAATTCCTGTGGCACATTTCCCATATTTACAGTAAAATGCCTAAAACACAGGTGGAAGCACAGAAAAGTGCTGGGCAAAGGCAGAGCTCGCTCCACACATCCTCTGCCACTGCACACACACAGAGCACAGGCTGGAGACGTGTGGGACAACACACAGCCTGAAACTGGAGCATTTTTAATCCTCCAGACACTGTAATAGAGGTCAAATATCATTTACAGCGTTTAAAATTTTATTTTTAGGAAGACTGATGACATTACATCTCATTGGATATTTATGAAGAGACAGTAGTCTCATTTTCATGGGCAGCAAACACTGTGGACAGAAACATTCACATAAAACCCAGCTGTTGATGATCTGCATTGGGAATTTTTTGCTATCTTGCACATATTACCCACAACACTGACATTCTTACAACTGCCAAGCCTTATTTTGAGCAAAGCAGCCTGTTTGGCTGGTGATTTCATACAGCAGAAGGCATTCTGAGAAAAGAGAAAGAGGCAGGGAGCATTCACTAGCACAGGTTCATTAAGTCATTGCAGCACAACTTAATTTGGCCGTGGGACGTTATTTTCCATGGAAACTCTGGTTTGTGCTAACACAGTTCTACAGGAGGCCTAATCAGAGAAGCCTGATGTATTTAGTGGGAGCAGAGGGAGAAGGGCCTCAGCTGCCAGGACCATGGCTTGTGGGAATAGAAATGTCTTTAGGTTTTTCTCCAATTCCCTGAAATGCTGGAATCCCTCAAGGTCCTGGAACACAGTTGCAGGAGCTACAAGGGCAAACTGTGCCTGGCAAAGGCTGGGACATGGGATGGCTGTAACATAGTGCAGGAACACTGCTGCATGGCAGGAATAACCTCACAAAGAGTAATTTTGTATCTGCAAAGCCACTTTGGATGCTAGGGAAGAGCCCCACATGCAGCAGGTCCCATAAACCCTTTATTCCCCATCTCAGACACCCACACCACAGGACTGCCAGATAATGTCCCTGCTCCAGCAATGGCACCAGGAGAATCAGGATTGCAAGTGCAACAGACTCTACCAATATCTTCTCTAACCATGCTCAAAGGCTGTTTTTCTATTAAAACCAGACCATTTATCTTTTAAAACTTCTGTGTCGGGCTGTCATTGTCAGATAATGCCAGACAGATATTTATCCTGTAAACCTTGACAGAACCCTCATAAATGGAGTGATATGGGCTTTAATTGCAAGGACACACTTTTCTGTAGGATCCTGCTCCATCCAGCGCACTATATGGACATAGGAAGGGGTCAGATTGCACACAGTGCCACAAATCTGGCATTTCTCAGCACAGAGCAGATTTCCTTCACTTCACCCAGACACCTTCCCTGATTAAACACTGATAACTAAAAGAAACTGGCACTAACTCTATCAGCAGGATGAGAAAAGATTGTGAAAATAACCTCCACTGGAGATACTGGGGGATGCGAGTGAAATGTAGATAAAGCAAATAAGGAAGAGGTGAGGAACATTACAAACTTCAGTGCCTTCAGGCTTCACTTAGAAATATACAAATAAAATAGAGAGTTATGATAATCAGGCTGGAATAATAAAGTGTTATGTACTAATCTTTTGAATATTAAGTGCAGCTATCGGCTTCAGACTAAGCAGGACTTGTTACCTTTTAACATCCCCTAGAGACTTTCAGCTGTCTTGACTGCTTGCTGTCCCATTAAATCACAAGTGCAGTTTTCCAATTAGCTGGGATATTTGATAGAAGTTTTTCCCCTTAAAATAAAGTCAATTTTACAAGCAAGAAAAGCTTTAAGAGTGAGGTGGCCTTTTACCAGTTTAGTACATAATTTTCATTAACTGAACTTCACCTACTATGTGAAAAAAGCTGGTTAAACCTAGATAGATAGAAAACTTATAAAATTTGAGTTCTAGAGTTATGCTGGTTAAAATATAATTGTTTCCTAGTAGTTGGACAACCTTATTATTTTAAAAGTAAAAGATTATGTTGAAGGTAAATACCATTGTCATTGTTACCATGGTAAGACAGCATTCAGTATTCATCTCACAGGATTTGCATGTCACAATAATGAATATAATGTTCAATTAGCTGATTATATTCACATTAAAATACCTCCTTTTATTTCTAAATAATTTGTTACAGGCTGAACACTCGACTCCGTTATTTTTTTCATTAATAAATGCAAAGTTGATCTGTAACAAATTACTTCTTTTAAGTTTAAAAGGAAAACTTTAAGGAGAGATGTTTAAATAAAAGATATTTTAGGTGGTAGCTTACCAAAAAATATTATTACTATTCATTTTTTCTTCTTTTAAATCCGTGTTTCATATCTATGAAAAACACTTTTAATTCTATTTTAGATATTTACATAGATAATGAATTCCCACATCCTTTAACTTCTCTAAGTGCTACACTTGTTTTCTACCTGAGCTGAAGAAAGGAGGTATCAACAAACCTTGAGTTCACTGTAGCTTAGTGTGGTTTCATGTCTAATATAACCTATTAACTGGAAGAGAAGATTCCACTGACGTATAAAATTCACTAATCCTACAGAACTTTTTCGCCTGAAAGTTGGCATCTAGCATCAATGCTAAAATAAAAAAGTATAATTCAGCAACAGTCTGAACTAACAAAAAAATACATGTAATAAAGCTTACTCTTATCCCAAAGTATTAGAGAATTTTAACCTCTAAGGCAGAAAAAAGCTATAGGTTTATTTCTCCAACATTTCTCATCTTTGTGAACATTGGTTTAGCTCCACTGGTTTGGAGCAAATTGAAGTCTGCAACTTCACAAAGCTCCAATAAAATGCATAATGTTCAATTTCATCCTTTCTAAAGCTCTATGTCCATTACCATAATGGACTTAAATATCTATCACTCAATTCTCAAACTGTGTGTTGAACACACAGAACAGACACACATTAAACACAGGTACAGGCTTATGACAAACAATTCAGGCAAAAATGTGCTAAAAGCATTCTGAAATCTGCTTGCATTTCCATTATTAACATACATCACAGCTATAAGATTCTTTCCCACTTATACCTAGATTTTAATATAAATGTTCTGACCTTGGATAGATAAATAAACAAATGTAACTAAACTTTAGTAAGGTTGGTTTATTTTATTATGAACCTTAAGGCTCTTACAGACAGACCATGAAAATACACTATAGTTACTGCACTATAAAAAAATCTAGGCCATGACATATTCTCCAACCATTCTGGGAAAAGCAATAGCAATTATAAACAAGCCCCTTGAGGTTATAAACAGATTTTCCATAAACTATCATCTCTTCCCAGCTATTACACTAATTTCTTTCTTACTGCCATCACTAGTTTTACCAATAATATCTTTTCAGCCTACTTATGCAATAGCTAAGTAATAGTCCATGTAGCTGGATATTTATTCATTTTAGAGAGATCAGACTCAAGGCTGGGCTGAAGGAACCTATTGGAAATTACTCTTGAAGTAGATGCATTCTTCTACTTGGCCTTCTAGAAGAGAATTTTATTCATTAGTAACCTTCTGACAATATCTTGTTTGCACCAAGGGTCAGAAACTGATCGGTTTGTTGACATTCAAGTTGTTCTCCTCCAGGGCTTTTTGCTATTTTAAGATTATCATCCATTCTCCCATTTCCAAATATTTATGGCTAGGTTTTTTTTACCACAGGAGGGAGCAGAATACATCATAGGACTGAGTTAGCAGTTCATAGTTTTTGGAAAATCCTGACAGACAGAACTGAGTCAGAAAGACTCTGTTAAGTCTCTGTGAGACTGTGTTTAGGACTAGGAGGAGAGAAAATACCAATTTTAATCCCAAATCTACCAAAAATTTACCAAACACCTTCAGCAATAGCATTAAAATGTTCTATACTTCATTAATTTCCATTATTAAAATGAATAAAGAACTCCTCTTGTTTTGAAAATTTTCCCTTTAAAAGGATAACCTCATGGAAAGGATTACTGGGGAAAAATTCCCTAATGGCCCACCAATCCTCTAGGCATGTCTCACCATTACCTGCTGCTTTCAGAAGCACCACACAAGTGTGAGGACCAGCAGGGAACATGTCTGCTTCCCTGTGTTCTTCAATTTCCTTCTACCCTCTTCACCATCCCAGTATTTGGATCCGCTGTGTCTCAGTGATGCATCAGCCTCACCAATGAAACCCCTGTGAGTCCCTGTGCCCTTAGAGCACATAAGTAGCACAGTCTTGAATTTGAACTCAATTTGAGTTATGCCATGAGTAGAAATTCATTCTTGGCGTATGATAATCTGCTCTGGCAACAGTTCCCCTCCCTGTTATTTTTGATAGTTGTCCAGCAAAACAAATAACATCTGTAGCCTGGAATTATTTTTTTGAGATTATCCAAATTATTGTTTATCAATATGTGAGCTGCCATGAGGTAATTGGCACAAAGATGGCCTGGCATGAATATAATGTATGCAAGAACCCAGGAAAGGAGAGATCCTTCCTTATTACTTCAGCCCCTTGGCCATCATTTGCAGTGGAAAAGAAGGAGGAGGTGTAAAAATCAAACCTGAGGTGTGAGAAGGGAAGAGGCTGAGAAAGGAGATAGGTAGGACAAGTTGTTTCTGGTGATGAAAGGATGGAAAGGAAAGAAGAGGAAAAAAAATGAAAAGAAGCAGTTACAAAGATCACCCTAGGGACTGGTAATTATTTCTACTTAATTGCAATTTCTCTCCTCTGGTAAGCTGAGCTTTTCAGTGAACTTCCTCAAAATCTCACATCCAGTCTATAAACATCAAATTAGCACATCATTACTCATGCTTTTTTTGGGGGGATTTTAGGTCCATGGAATGAAAATGCAGACAAAATTCACGCTGAATTTTACTCATTTCAAACAACTGGCACCCATCTGAGATGAGTCCTGAGTTTCTGAAAACTCAACTGGGCTTTGAGCCTTGCAGCAGTTTTCTCTGGGCTGATGAGAATTGTGGTGACTATTTCCAAAGCATGTGCCAAGCCTCAGAGGAGACTCAGCTTCAAGGGAGAAAGAAGGAAATTTAATTAAAAGCAAACTAAAGTCATTGCATTGAATCCTTTGGGAGAGTTTCACCTAGCTCTCCATTTTTAAATACTGCTGTAGCAGGACACACTGCAAGCAAAGGAACTATAAAACTCTTTGGAAACTCTTGTATGGAGTTCTGGCATAACATTTCACAGCCAATAACAGGCAAAATGCATCACATAAGACTATCAGGCTGTTGCCCAATATCAAGTTCAAAAAGACATTAAATTCAGTATGGCTAAATTATCAGGGAGGATTCTGAAAGAAAAGGATTTAACCAGGCTTCATAAAGGTCAAAAAAAACCAGGGAGGAAAGTTAAAAGGAGGCAATTTTCTTCCTGCTGTTTTTTATAGATTCTGTAAAAAAACTGGATAAGACAGGCTGTCATCTACCACAAATAACCAGTTTGTTTCATGTAACCATACTCCAATTGCTGTTTCAGACTTTTGCCCAGGATGGTGCAAGGAATGCCACCAGAAAACACTGGTCTAAAGCCTGAAGTTAAAACCTGATTAATCAGTGGAAGAGGCCTTTCTGTTTTCCAAGCCTGTGCCCAGCCATATATTCCATTGTGCATGGAGCCTTAGAAACTCCTGCTCCTGGGAAGGTGAGTGGTGAGGGAGTAGGATTGATGATTCCTTGGCCTCAAGGAACTACAGCTTCCCTGTCATGGGGGTCCTGCCTCAGCCTGGTATTGATTTCTGTGCTTCCTGATCAGTCAGAGCAGCAGTTAAGTCATTATAAACATGTTTTTCATTCAACTGGGACAGATGTTCCTCCACTGCAGTGTGCAGTTGTAAACTCTGTTTAATACATTAAGCTTCCGAGCTAAATTGCATTAGTAATTTTATCCCCTTTCCTTCCTGACCTTCATAGGTTTAAAAATCAGGTACTTAACCTTGCATTAATGGCAGGGGTTTTATTGCACAAGATTACACATTTAAAGCCATTATTATAACCTCTGCTCCCAGGTATAAAAGGCTGAGAGACATCCAAATACATGCCAGGAAAATGACTGGAAAGGAAGAACAAGAAACCTTTCTGACACCATCATTTTCTTCCTTTTTAACACTGCTATGAAAAATGGGTCCCCCAGTTACTACACAGAAAGTTCTCAACCATAACAAAGTTATATGAATATTTCTAATATTTTAAAGAGTGACCTGTGCAACGTTAATTGAGGGATTGTAATTTAGGAGTTAGGCCTTGTTTTCACATGGAAAACATTTGCATTTGCCAATTACACATAAAATTCTAGTAAAAGCAAAATTAGTGTCATCCTAACATGATTTTTTTTACCCTATTTAAGAAGAACCTAATAATAAAACTTAATTTTCCAAACATTATCTTTACCTGTCCACTAGTTCACAAAAAATCCTCTCACTCAAGCTTTTTGTGCTGTTTAAAATCCAAGGTGCTGGAGGTGTAGGATGCAGCTTGCAAACTCCTCCCAGGCTGAATTTCTCATGGGTGCAATGAAAACCCCCTCCTGCTCAGTCTGTCATCTCATGCCTGCTTCCCCTAGGACTGGACTTTGCCTTTTTACAAGGCTCTGGAGTGTCAGGACAAGAGGAAATGACTTCAAACTGACAGAGGGCAGGGGGAGATTGGATTTCAGGAAGAAATTGTTCCCTGTGAGGATGGTGAGGCCCTGGCACAGGTTGCCTAGAGAAGCTGTGGGTGTCCCATCCCTGGAGGTGTCCAAATGCAGGCTGGATGGGGGTCTAGTGAAATGTACCCCTGCCCAGAGAAGATGAGCTGGAATGAAAGGGTCTGTAAGGTTTCTTCCAGCACAAACCATTCCATGATTCCATGATTAAACCTGTGGAGCTGCTGCTGGCCCACCCTTGCTGTGCTGCTGCAGAGGTGCTGTGTGTGGGCCAGGTCTGACAGCCAGCCAGACACCCCAGGAATTAGATCTATTTGTACATAAACAGTTGTTTGGGGCTTTTATCTCAAATAAACATTTTGGTTGCAGAATTTCAATTTCCAGGTCTTTGGAGCAAAGCAGACTGATTCTAATTGGAAAGGCCAAGTGCCCAGAAATGTTGCCCACAGCATCGGCAATTTTGCATTCAGGTGGAACAATCCAGTAGTTACCAGACCTTATCAATACACAATAAAAAGTGGCAGCTCTTGTTCGTGCTATCCCTGGGAATGCCAGATGGCTTTTTCTGGCTCATGACCCAGATGGATTGCTGGTTATGTTGTTAGTTTACTTCAAATATCTATTTGCTTTAATTGCCACAGTGCTATGTTTTCTAATGATGTTTCTTGAAGAGGCACCGATTTATTTGTTTCACCAGCCATTTCTCTCATAAAATGTGATACTAAATATAAACTGAGATAATATTGGCAGGATGGAAGTTAGTTGGTTTTGGTTTTTTTTAAAGAATAAAACCAACAAACTTGGAAAAACAAAAACTTTAAATTTCATTGTATCCATAGGTCTTTATGGTTCACCTTAGATTTACTAGTATCCTGTGGAGACCTTTATATGCAGTAAAATGTCTGCCCCAGGTAAAATTGCCAGCACTTTAGAACAAAGGTTTTGTAAGTGGTGGTTTATAATGCGTGTGGGATTTGAAAAGTACATTTTTTCTTGTCTTGAAGATAAGTCTTATTAAGATGGCATACCACCTTGGAGGCAATAATGGGTTCTTTTCATACCACAAGTTTGCAATAATACTGTTTCTTGTAAGAAAGGCAAAGAGTGGGTTTTTTTTATCCTAGATGAGGTTGATGCTTTCTGACCTGATATTGTTACAGTAAGATACAGATTGAAAGGAACTCTTGAACTTCTAAGCACAGAAATCACTACTGCCAATATAAATCACCAATATTCAATCTATGGCTGGACTGAAATCTTCAATTTTTCACCCCATGTTGCCTTCACATCCTCACAAGTAAAGCTATTTGGGGTATACAGCTCAATTTTGAAATAAAATAAATTCCAGATATGATAGAAGTCTCCTATGTCAGCAAACCTGAATCAGGATTTTTAGTACAGTTCTAGTTACACTTCTAAGTTGATATGTTTTCTAAATGCTTTCAGGAATCAGATTTCAGGGCTCACCTTGCACCTCTGAACCTCACCAGGCCCCAGCTGTGCCATCACCAAACTGGGCCCCAGAATTGTGTTTTACAGGCATCAGTCAGGATTGGGAAGCACATGCCCTGTCCCTCTGTTAGCCTGTACTTTGTTTACTTGACTTGCCAAAGAGAGTTACAGCATTTTAAAGTTGCAGGTTGTTCTGAAATGTTCTATTATATAATGCTGGGTATTAAGGTAAATCTTGCTGAATGAGTGCAAAGGCAGGTGAATCACTTTAAACAGTATAATAGGCAGCACACTTCAATTATTCTGCTGTCTCACCTGTATTGTTTCAAACAAACCAGATTTAACAGAACATTGCCTTTATAGTAGCATCAATTTGTCAACTAAACTAGAATAAATATAAAACAAATCTTGCAATAGACCTGCATTTTTAATCTGGTTAAAACAATATAGAAAACAATTACCAACACAAAAGTTCTCATAAATGGCTTCTGAGGGCATGGTGGGATCAGATGGTTCTTCAATGCCCAGCTGAGGTCCTTCTTCATAAGGACATCCCAGTCAGCTGCCAGCTTTCCATGGGATACCTCAAACCTCTGTTAGGCTACACTGGAGCTGGGTTACAATATGTGCAGTCCTTAACCACAACCTATTTCTCAACTCCACTCAGAAACTCTCCTCACACAAAACTGATCCATTGGATTGCTCCCTCTCTCCCTGCTCACCCTGTTTCTCTGAACTTCCTCCTTCAGCAACAACCAGATCCTCGGGCCATTGCAAAAAATCCCAGGAAAATGCAGGCTGGAGCTCCCCCTGCTAGAAGCAGGGCCAGATTCCCAGGGACGTCAGTGTGCCAAAGATGCATCCACTGGAGCTTATAAAATCTCCACAGCCTCTGTGGACTCCTGTGCTGGTGTTTAACCCTGCTCACTGTGCCATTTTTATTTCTGTATGTCCAATCTGAACATCCCTTTCTCTCTTCCAGGCTGGGCCAAGGCAACATCCCAGTCTCTCCTCACAGCTGAGGAGGTGCTCCCACCCACCTCAGCAGCCCTCCACAGAAAGTCCTCCTTTTTGTGTGCATCTCCTGAAACGAGACACAGCTTTGTGATTTCAGCTGCCCCAGTGCCACCACCAGGAGGGGGATCCCCACCCCCAGGTGCTGAACCTCAGGCTGGCACTGGGAGTTTTCCACTGGCCAGTCTTTCCAGTCTGTTCAAATCTCTAGGAGATTTGCTCCATGCTTTCCTCAGGCATGGAGTGAGACTGACACCCCTCTAACTCCCTAAGTCCCCGTCCTTACATTTTTTAATTATTTCAGATGCAGAAAGTGACATTAAAATCTGATATTTCTCTCAATCTTATTATTCTGAAATTTCCTTCTCACGTTTCTTTCCAGTAAGCCCTATTGCATTAGAGCTTAAGGGAAAGTTTAATAAGCAAAAAGACAACAACTTTACTGCATATTATTTCATTAGTTCCAGAACCAACCTCACTAACTCCTCTGCCCCTTCTATTTACATTCTGTATTTGCAGGCAACTACTGTGTCTTTTGCTTTAGTAGTTGTTAAGCCATGCCATGCATATTTAACTCTTAATCATTTCTCATTAGTTCATCTTTCCTGTTCCTGACTCACTTTTGTGAATATTAATTAGCTTGTTAAGAGCTTTGTGCCTCTGTTGGCCTCGGTCCTGCCTTTATGGAAACTGAGGGAAAATTCCAATTCAAGGGACCAGGCAGCTCCTAATCCAACCGTGACATCTCTGGATAGGAAGAAGAATAATATCTTCCTTTCTTGTCTTTGCTTGGGGCATTTCTGTCACTTTTCCAGGCCCCAGCTGCTATTGGCTCCCCAAAGATTTCCAGCTGTGGAAGGCTCACTTTTATTACCAAAGAAATACAGTAACTTATTCTCTCAATAAACTAGAGATGCAAAGGAACAATTTGTAGAAAGGAGAAAGAAATATTTTAGTTCAGTATTGGAACAGACAAGTTGTTATAAAACTGCTTGGTTAATGTGATAAATATTGATCAATAGCACCAAGTCATATTAAAATACGTGTTCTTTCTCATTGAGAGGTAAAGCTACCCAAAGAAATTTACACCCAAATTTTAAATAAAAATTGTTGTTGATAACATGGAATTAAGAAATAGAAGAAAAAAATACAACAAACAGGAGAAACACACAAGCTTCTTCCCTTTTAAATAAAATCTCTTGATCTGCTCCCTTTTTAAATTATTCCTTTCATAGTTTCTTTACCAAGCTTTTCTTTAATAAGGTGGAAACGTAAACACTTTTTTTTTTTTGACTGGAGAAAAGATTTTAACAGCTTTCGATTTGGAAAAGCACTCGCTTTCATTCTCAGATTTTAAAAGTCAAATGAAGAAATCTATTTCTATCCAAGTTCTATTTCATTTTCCCACCAAGCAAATCAGTAAACAATATTTGATAGCTAAAAGACAGTCCATTAAGATGCTCAATTATCTATTACCGCTTAAATGTGTATGCTTTGAATACTGCTCAGTCCCTAAATCATGAGAGGAAATGTTATCTAGAACAAATAAAACCTAGGGAGGAATGCTTTCATCTTAAAAAAGTTTGTGCCAGTTATTACTGTAGGTCACCTTCAACTTCTGTATTAAAGAAAGCACTTATTTTTATGCAGAGTTCTATCTGACAGAGGGATATGCATTTTCCTTTAGGATAAAAAACAAATGGTACTGAAACTCCTGCAAGTCCCTAAGCTCATTCATTATGTTGAGAGAACTGGAATATTAGTGCAGGAAACAAAGTATCTGAAAAAGAAAATGGAGGTGGTTACGGTAGAAAAATATTATTAGTGCATCCCTCATCCTCCCAGTGCTCCCCACACAGGAGGGGGACATGGATCCTTGAGCAGAATGCAAGGTCTGCTGCTCTCTCATGGATTCAATCTTTCCTTTTCTTTAAAAAAAAAATATATAAAATAGGAGAAAATATGAGAAGTGCTGATCTTGTATTGCAAATAAATTAATCAGTGTGCTGACATCTTTCATGGCGTTGCTACACATTTAAAACAGTGGCAGCAGCCTAGGGTTTATTTAAAATTATTTGCATAATTCTATAGGAATGGCTTTAAAAAAGAAACAGAGGGAAAGAGAAAACAGGGATTTGCAGGAGTTATTTTTCAAATCCAGCTGTAGGACATACTCATTGTCATTCCTTAAAAATGCATTTTCCATTATAGAAATGGAGTAAGAAATACGTGGTCTGAAATACTTGAGGCTGCCTTAGACTTCCAAAGAAGGGATCCACAACTGCCCAGTTGTCCTTGGAATCATCACCACCTGCAGAGGAGACAAGGACTTCCCAAAGAGCTGAATATGCATTCTTCACTAATCCATGATCTAACTTACAAAACCATGGAACCACAGAGTGGAAGGGACCTTAAAGATCATCTAGGGACACTCTGTTCTAGCAGGGACACCTTCCACTATCCCAGGTTGCTCCAAGCCCTGTCCAACCAGGTCTTGAACACTTCCAGGGATGGAGCAGCCACAGCTTCTCTGGGGAACCTGTGCCAGAGCATCAGGTACTCACAGGGAGGGATTTATTCCTAATATTCAATCTAAACCTGCCGTCATCAGTTTGAATCCATTCCCCCTTGTCCTGTCACTGCGGACTCTTGTCCAAAGCCTCTCTTCTGCTCTCAGGTAGCCCTTTTAGACACTGGAATGTGTTCCAAGGTCTTCCCAGGCTGTGCAACCCCAACTGTCTCAGCCTGTCTCCATAGCAGAGGTGCTGCAGCCCTTGGATCACCTCCTTGGCCTTCAGCCATTGCCATCACCACATCCAGCCCACCTTCCCCAAGGACACACCAAATATCGCTGTAAGAGCTGTGTAAGAGCCACAAAAGTCTCTTGCACTGAGGACATCTAGAGACATCTAAAAGGACATCTAGACATTCCACCTCTATTTCAGCACTCCTCACCTCCCTAGGAAGCAATAAAAAACACTTTGGTATATTTGTGCCCATTTCCAAGGTTTAGATGTTCCTGATAATTTGTATAAGAAACAATCTTATTATCCACAACCCGCTGTGATATCCATCATAAAAACGTTATTTTTCATAGTAAACTAATATTCAGAACACACCAATAGCTGTTCCTGGCTTAGGTGGTCTAAACCACCAGGACATGATGGACAAATGCAGCACCCCTTGGGCTGTGTGGGTGAGCTGTAGCCTGGCTGTAGCTGTGCTGGGTAACAAGGCACCGGTATTAACACAATGAAAAACTTGCCAAAACAATTAACAGGATGTGATCTCCCTTCATCCCTCGTGCCAGACCTGAACTGATTACTCCTCACAGCCATATTTTTCAAAAATAGCTGCTTGATGTAATCAGTCACTGCTACATCTCCACTTGCTGAGGGGTGCAATGTGGGTAACGTGCAGGTAATAAAATGCTTGCTCTGCAAACAAGCAGACCCTGCATTCAGCACTGAATGAAGTTTCCATATTGGATTTAATTACTTCTACTTTAAAATATTATCCCTCCTTGTAGAATAAAACTTCTATTTGTGTAAATCACCGTGTCAGGGAACATGCATCATCATCATTCAACTTTCAGTAGAATAATTGAATTCGGGGGTTTTCATCATGATCGTGCAAGAGATCCAGAAGATATTTCTCAACAACAGTGAAGTAACTCCAGGGAGTGTAGTTATCATGATTATCATCAGGCAATTACAGTCTAGCTACTGAAGGATAAGAGACCTTGAATTGCATTACTTGCATCATAACACTGACATTATGGGTTCAATTATCACATAATTTCGGCTTGTTTATCCTGTTTTACTATTTAACTTTCTGGGATGCATAAAGGGAGACAGGTAACAATAAACACACACAAAGGGCAAAGAGCACAATGAGAACCTGCATGGAAGTAATGCCTAAACATCAGGATGATTTTTTAAAAAAAGAAAAAGAAAAATACAAATCTGTAGAGACTAATATCCAAAGCTCTTTTTCTTTTTGGCAAGCTTCTGCAACATTTTCCCTGGATTTTAACTTAATAAAACAAAAAGAGCTACTTGTAATCAGACAGCTAATCCCACCGTGGATCCATAAGGCCGTGATCCAGCAAAATGCTGCTCGTTCTGACTCACTCCAGCAAAACACTTAACTCCTGCTTAGTTTTGAGCACTTGAGAATCCCTCTTTGACCTCAGGAAGATTTAAATCTGATTAAAACAAAGCGTATCTTTCACGTGCTGTGGGATTTGGGGTTCGAGCAACAAGGAGGTTAATTTTATATTTGGCCTGGGAAGAAGAAAAAATAATAGTTCTGTAAGATATAGTGGCAGCAATATATTCTAAAATATTCTGAGGCTAAAGTTCTCTAAGAAACATGTCACTCCATGCCTGTCGTACCTTGTGCTGTCAATTAAATGCACATTTGGTAATACATAAAATGTATTGTCTATACCTGTTTCCACATATCTATGGAATTTTGCTTTCCAACATTTTATCTGTAATTATGCTTTACCTTACTGTGAGCAGGACAAATATTGACACAATTTGAAACTGCAATATTTGCATGGTTGATTTGTCTGGATCATTGGGCCTGTAATTTTTTTTCAACAGGAAGATCTCCAATTAATTTTATGGTGTTCTATTCAGCTTCAATGGAAGGTCTTACATAGAAAAAAATTATTTTTGTGGTTGACACCAACACTGAGATAGTTCAGAGGAAATGTTGTATCATACAAATATGATAGTATAGGCAATTTATTACATTTATGGAATCTTTAAGAAGCATTGCAAGGGTTTGGCTGTCATTGTCACTTTTTTCCCCTAAAGATCCAAAGAAATAACCAAAAACAATGGGGAGGGAATATGTCTTTAGGCAAAGGTATACCCAGCATAGGACACATGTGAGGATATTTACCATCACAGATTTCAATTTCATAATTTTAATTTCATCATTTTAATTGAGTCTTTTGTTATCTTGCAATGTTATGTGTCACCCAACATTTGTATATAAATATATATTAATAGAAATTGTTATTTATATTAATCATAATTGACTTTAATACGTTCAACATCTAAAATATCATCATCTCCAGTAAATGCTTTTATGCAGTGTATGGTTAACTTCAAAGGCAAGAAGAACTGGGGTTGAAAGGGCAAAAAAAAAGAAAACCATTGTGAAGTAAATCTGGAAGAAAGAACGATAGGAAAGTAATGTTATTCCTGTAATTCATGTTTAGGAAAGCCCTGTTATTCTTCATCTCTTGGTCTTTGTGGCAGCCACATGGATAGTTTATATTGCAGTTTCCTATTGCTAATCCAACTGGCACATCAAGTTCAAAGGATTTACAGAGAGAGGTTTTTTTTCAAAGCCAGTTAATTTGCTGTGGCCTGCACTTCATTCCTAGCGGACATCCAGCAGTGCTCCCTGGGCTGATAGGTAGCAGCGGGCTAGAGAGATGTTTACACGGCTTTTAAAACTAAAAGGCAGCCTTGCCACATTCGGTGACCTCCAAAGTGAGTAGAATTGCAAATGGCAAGCACTGAATTTAATTCAGTACCCAGCATACCACTAATGTTTTACATGCATGATCAATGAGCAGTGCTGGGATGAGAAAAGTACTGAATATTCATGTAGATGAAATTCTCTAACCCTAATTTCAAAGATAAAATACCATTTTCACTTTGACAAGACTGTTCTGGGTGTTTTCCAAGAATATTGATGCACAGAAAGCTCATTAGAACTTTTAAACTGAATGAACAACCACTGCCCTTTGTCAGGCCTGGAATTATTCAGGGTGGAATTGGTTGTGTCCACATGACTTATCAGCTGTGGTAGCACAATGAGCTATCCATGCCAAATCATCCTGAGGAGCTTCCACGTTGTGATTGTGACCTTCACACTTCCCCTGCCACCCCTGAAGCTTTGTTCCTGCTGTTTGAGGCTCTCAGATGTCCTCAGAGTTACTGGGATTTTCTGATTCAGTCCACTGGAAACCTTTGTGGCTTGAGTTCTACAGACACAAATGCATCAGGCACAGAGGGACAGAGCTCTAGGAACACTTCAAATACAGATTGTATAGTCTCCAGTAGGGATCACAGCAATCAGGCAATTAGATGGACCCTGTGTGGTACCACCTATCTGAGTTATGGCAGGGAAGACGAATTTCAGTCCTCCCTCTACCTATCTTCACAGGCAATTCATCACATGCTCACTTCAGCCTGCTGGCCCTTAAGACAAGAGATGTAGAGCAGTTGATAAAAGGAGGTGTCATAACCTGTGAAATTCCTATCATTCTCTGTCCTAAACCCAGCATGGGATCCCACTGGCCTGTGTTCAGGTTCATAAGTATTGACCTAATCAACCTACTTATAGCATATCCAAAAATTCAAACCACATTCAACCAAAGATCAAAATTCTAAGCTTCTGCAGAGAATGCCAAAAATCTACCAGACTGAAGGGCATTTATATCTAGATAGAAGATCTTTCTAGATATCAAGATTTTTTGATAATCACGAACCATTCACTCAGGACAGTCATTGATTCAGTTTGACCATATCAGGAGCAAGATGTTGGACTCCACCAGGGAATAAATTACATCCCTGCTGGCACTGAGGCATATCTTGAGCTATTCCTTCCACTCATTTTTACTTTGAGCCAACCACTGTAAGAAATCTCAAATTAGTTTAATTTTCAATCTGTGTCTATACAAATTTTTATTGCTCCAAATTTACAGTAGAGATTTTTCTAGGGAATTATCTAGCTACAGTCATGGGGCTTTTTCCAAACAGTTTCAATTTTCCTTTAGAAGTCTATATTTAAATTCCATTTTTATTACTATGATTCCATTGAATGCTAACAAGAGCACTGGCAGTTGTAAGCATGTAGCATTCTAATATTACCTTGCAAGCAAAATGCCCTTTTTCTATACAGATAAAAACCCCTTTCCTATTGACACGGTTCTTTTTCTCCATCACAATATCCTGCAATATTAGACGAAGTTGCAACACATGCTGTTTTCTCAGAGATCTGTTACCACGACTACATATTAATAAAAGATTTCAGGGACAGCTTTCCCTTCTTTAGAAATTCCACACTGCAAATGTAGAGGGTTAAGCTCCTAGCTGGAAGGATGGGAGCACATATATCTGGGAGCACCAATAATGCAGAAAGGAGATTTGTGAAGATATAAAGCAAAGACACAGGGTCTGGTGACACACATTTTGGAGAAGTAAATGGTGCTGTAATTTTACTGTGTCACCTGCTTGAGCAGATTTTTAGGGTTTTTCTTCTGGTTTCATGATGCACTTTTTCACTCTGGCTTTAATAAAGGAACATTCAGTAATTGAACTCTAGACTGGGAAAATAGGGATTTAATTTATTGGAATTCATGGTATTTTCACACATGGCAAGAAGGGCAACAATTATCTCCTGAACTTAAGATATCATTACGATAAAATTGGAACTGGAAACTACTTGTTTATTTTGAAAATTGCCTTCTGCAAACAGAAACAGCAATTTAGACCAGAAAGACAGGTGGTCAATTAATCCAAAGTATAACCAGAGAATTAGGTGAGGTTCCTCAGCAAGAATAAGCCAAACCAGACCTGGAAACATTCAGACATTTGAGAGCAGTGACAAAAGTTTGGCTGTCAGGTATTAGAACAGCAGAATCATGCTGGGACACCAAGTCCTGTCAGTTTTTATCGTATTAATTAAAGCTCCCCTTTGTGAGAAGCAGCATCCCAAAACCCTGCTCTGACACACTGAAATAATGCTGATAGAATCAGAAGTATTGCAGGATGTTATATATGAATTATTGTCTCCTATGCCAAAAATATAACTGGAACCACATTAAGTGGAAGAAAAGCTAGTTTTTCAGCCATTCATGTCTGTGGATAGGTTTTCCTCATGTCTGTGATGAAATTTGTAAATGCTAGTATGTTTTGATTCTTAAGAACATTTTACATAATTCACATAGATTTCCAGGTGGAAATGTAGAAATGTAAATTTTCAGGAAGAAACATAGATTTCTCAGACAGGTAGAAGTGTAGTTTTCCTCTTTGTTCTTTATATCTGTGTTACCTGAACAGAAATGCTGTGTATTTGTTTTCTGTCTTTGGCATGGCTGGAGGACAAGAGGCAGCAACACATCCCAGCCCCATCCCTTCCCTCTCTGTGCACAGAGATCCTCAAGACAATGAGTAATGTGAACAGGGTTGTGGCTAAATTGCTCTGGAGATGACTATTCAGCAAAGAGGATTATCTAGAGGCAGGTTACACAGGCAAGATAAAGTTCATCGTGTAAAAAAATGGCTTTTTGTCTAATTAACCTGTGCTGATCATGTTCCTGGGCTGATTTACAGATCCATCCTTTGGGGTTTAGGCTGGAGGCCGGGTTACACAGAGCCCAGCTCTGCCATTTCAAGGCCATTGGCTCTCTGCTCTGAGTCCCAGAATCCCTATGCAGCCACAACAATGCACTTCTGCTGTGTTTTTTGAGTGGCAGTTCTTAAATTGTATCAAATTCCTCATTAAAACATCTCTCACAGGGATGGGAGTTGAACACCCACTTGCTACCTCTAAGCAAGACTCTATTTTATATAAGTATTTTTAAGCATGAACTTCTTTAATCTCAGTGGTGTGTGACAGCTGCAGTTCAGGTGTCTGTCCTGACTCTTGTGCAACATTTCAAGTCATATGATGTTTAAAATAATATATTTTTGCTGAGGATTTTTTTTTTATATATATTTTAGAATTGTGCAAGGAAATTAAATATGGAATGAGATTTAAACCCCCTACCTTTGATATAGGTAAAGTTGAGGGGCCACGGTAACATGAGCTGGCTTTGCTCCAGCTGATAAACATAGAAAATGGAATAAAAAGTGGGTAAGATCCCTTTTTGCTACAGTTCTATAAGTAGTTGAATAAATTCCAAGTTTGTGACACATGGTAGCAATGAAAATGGAGAAAAGCCATAAAGATCATGCTGTTATTATCACATGAAGGTGAGTAGCAGACATGCCAAAAAAGCTGACAGTGTAGGAATTTCGGGGGGGACAGATTATATACAGCACAAGTACCTGCACCTCCCAAAGTCATGGTTTAACCCTCACTTGAAGCTTGCAGGTAGGTTTGCACATTCACATTTCATGGCAATTTGATATAATTTTCATAAATGATTGAGAGAAAAGAAGTGAGCAAACTTTAAACTGTTTTTGTTATGTGAAAGTGAACTTTGAATAGAGGAGTTCTCACCCTGTAGGTCCACACAAGTGAAAATGAGAGAGGAAGAATCAAAGGGCAGATATTGCCACTTGTCAGTGAACATCAAGAGGGGTGCAGTTTACTAAAAGGTGTTTTGATGCAGGAAAGGTGAAGAATCTTGAGGAAGCTGGCTCATAGAGAGGGCACAATCATAAAAATAAAGAACAAAATAACATCTGAATAAATATTTGGGTCCTTGAGAAGTTCAGTGTTTCATCAGAGTCCTGTTCTTGAAAAAAGACACATGAATTCCAAGGCATCTGGAATAATAAGGCATCAAAATAAATAGGAGGATATAGTTCATCATTTAAAATAACCTTCACTTGGGACAGTTATAACCACAGGAAAGATTCTAGGAAAAAAGCTTTCCCTTGTAATCTATAGTTAAATAAATTATTATTCTCTGATGGACTAAGATGATGTGACACATTGTGTGCTGCAATCAGAAAAGAAAACATTAGTTAGAAGAAACAGGTTATTTGCATTCAGAGAGAACAGAGAAGGAAGAAGGCTCAAAGAGAGAAAAAAAAAAACAAAAAAACAAAAAAAAGAGGTATGAGAGAAAAAAAGAACGAAGGAGAAAATGGGAAAAGATGAAGAATCTTGGCTGTTGGTCCTCTCAGATTAGAGCACCAGTTTTAGGGACCCCAGATGAACAAATCCTTTCACATCTGAAATAATAAAAAAAGGCTTGTAGTGAAAATCTTGCTTAAGAACTTGAAAATAAGAAAACATCTAAATTTATATGGGGATGAAGGTAAGAAAAACAACATTACCCACACCACCATTGTGAGCAGATTTGTACAGCCTGAGCAGGAAAAGAGAGAGTGGCAAGAACAGCCACAGCTCCAGTGATGTTTCTTTCAGTCACAGATGTACTAAACAAAAACTCTCATTGGAGACAATGTCCCAACAGGGCTGTCCCCAAAAGCCTCATCCTGCACTTCTGGAACTCAAAAGCAGAGGGAATAATGCAGGACTGGGCAGTGAACTGGGAGAGGAACCACAGCACAAGAGGGGCTGTGGTGCTGCATGTGAGAACAAGATGCTGCTCCTCATGCCAACAGCACTGAGATTCGGGGTGTGATGGCTTCTAACACACTGAGCCAAACCTGTTCCTGCTGCAGTTTCACCAATGGCAGCAGAATTCCATCACAGATCAATTTGAAGCATTGTCTTTCTAGAAGATCGTGGGACAAGGTAGGAATCATCCTCTTATTGCCACAGGCAGGCTGAAACTCGTTGCTCAGTTCAATCAATGAATGCCCTGAGCTTCAAAAGTTTCACTTAGCAGAATATGTAATGACAAAAATAATAATAAATTAAATTTTTCAAATGAAAAATAGGAAAGGTTTTGCTATATAGTTCCCAGCACTACAAGATACAGTTATTAAAAATGGTCTGTCCACCAAATTATTCCTGTGGAGAAGTAATACTCCATTGCTGGCAGATTTCTCCACCAATATCTTTTCCACCTGGTGGGTTCCTTTTTTAATACAGAAACTATCCACACTATGGGATTTAAAACTAATCAGTTTGCAAGCTGTTCTTAAACATCTACAGCACTATGAGTCTAAAAATAATGTTCAGCCATACATTCTCTATCTATATCATATCATTCTCTAATTACATTTCACCACAAGGGCATAAAAAAGGAAGACATCCTCCTTTAACACTGCAAAGGTGGGTAAAACTGTCATCTCAGTATTCAGGATCACTTAGCATTGAAGTTTCTTCTGTACTGATGTTTATTCTTAATTGCATGAGCCTCTATGCCAGCATGTGAACTGTTCCTCCACATTTCTTTCCAGGAGCATTCTACCAATTACTTCATCCTCTCCCTCTCCCATGTGGTGACTTAATATAAAACTGATAGAAATAAAATTGTAACAGGTTCCTGTCTTTGGATTTTTACAATTTAAAAAAAATAAAAAAATAAAAAAAAGGTATTTGGGAAAAAAAAATTACATTTACTAATAAAAGAGAACCAAATGAAATGAAAATTTTCATCTGATTATAATTACTATTTCTGTGACTTGAGAAAAAAAAAATCTATTTTTTGTGAAATAGATGAAAAAATATGAAAAATTAAGACCTATATTTTCTGATTTTCTGTTATAGAGGAGAATAACTATCTTGCATTAGAAGGCAGTTATCCTTCTCTTGCTCAGGAAAGCCATGACACAAACAGAGCAATAATCTGAAATGTCCACTGCTTTGATTGCCTGCACTGCTTCCTTTGGGCTTGTGCCCCCCATTTACTGAGCTCACACAGAACCAGACGTGGATCCTTCTCCTGGTACCTCTCTCCCAGAGCAAACACTCAGAGTCTGAGCAAAAGGGTTGTGAGGCTGATCACATTCACACCCTATCTTTTCTGGGCTAAAAGGCCCAAATTTCCTCTTTGTCATGGATAAAGCATTGATTAAAAAAAACCCTCCAGTGCCCTCAGTGGCACTTGAGCCAGTTTCAAGCTCCTGGGGCATGACAAGATACTTGAAGCAGCATTCTGTGAAAGTGCAGTGGGACCCATCTGCCCACACCAGCTTCAAACCCAGGAGGGAACTCGAGCCCAGAGGTCACCTGTGCCCTGTTCATTCAGTATCTCTGCAAGGATTTCAGCTGGCAAAGAGCTGATAAAGAGCATTGCAGATAAAGCAGCTCAGCAGAGAGCTATCAGCAGGAAAACACCGTGATTTATCAATAAACGTACAATCACGTTGTTGATTTAAAATATTTGAGTAAGGTATCTAAATAGTCAGCATTTATTCAGTATTTATAGACAATATGCTGTTTAATATCTCTATCAGTGATATGGAAGGTGAGATCAAGTGTACCCTGACAGAGTTGTCTGAGGACACCAAAATGAGTGGGGAAGTGGACATTTCAGAAGGGAGAGCCAACATGCAGGAGGTCCTGGGTGGGCTGGAGGACAAAGGACATGTAAGCATCAATCATGAAAAAGGATTTATTCTATGCCTAGGTCTCACTATTTTAAAGGTGGGTAAGATCAGGGTACATGTCTGTACCAGAGTATTGTGGTTCACCCCCAAACAACCCTTTAACTGTCCAAACCATGGCTTTGCTCCATTAGAAACCCTCTTGTCACTGTCATCATTCTTGTCTGCTTGGATTACGCATGATTAGACAGATTCATTCACACTAAGCAGTTTATTCCAAGGGAGCCCAGCCCATTGCTTCCTCTCCATACATACCAACTGAAAACACTGAGTGGTAAAGAAAATTACTCTGCTTATTTTAACAGAAAAGCAGCACTCTAATGAAGGAAGAACACAGCTTTCCTTTTCACATACAAGTTTCCCAGGGAAATTTCTGGTCTTTAATGCCATTTAAACCTCAGCAGAGAGGAAAAAGAAACAAAACCAAAGAAAAAACAAAAACAAAAACCCACTGTGAAGCTCTGATTTAAAGAATTGGCTCACATTTCTCAAGCTCCTGCCTTTCCAGACCCCTGTCCTTCCAATCCTTTGTAGAGGTGAGGTTTGTGATCAGAAGCACTTCTTTGCAATCAGTATAAATGGTCACATTTACAGTGGGTCTTTAAAACAGCCCATGGCCTTTAGAATCAGAGTTTAAGTGCAAGGGAAAGTCTGCTAAAAGACCTCCTAGCCCAGCACAAAATGGATCCCATTGACACGACGTAAACCTATGCTGACCCTGTTTGTAAGAAACTCAAGAATGATTTTCAACACAGGCTGTTACATTTACCAAAGCTTTTACAAGTTCCTTCAAAACATTCCATGACCACAGTGAGATTTCCAGAAATTAAAAACAATATTAATTCTGCTGTGATTAAAGTAGGCAAGAGTTGCCAAATAAAACCAATATTTTCACATTTTTTCCTGAGTTTTAAATATGCATTTTTAGATTCCTATATTTCAAAACATGACTTCCTAGGAGATGGTTATTATTTTTTCCCTTGGCTAAGCACAAAGCAATATTAGCATCTCTAGCAGAAAGCCCTGGTAATTGGTTTGACAATTAAAAACACAAATATCAAACCACTGAGGGAAGATTACCCAGGACCAGTAATTTGCAGTTTTGTTTAGCAGGACAGGAAGCTTAAGGGCATTCAACAAAGAGCATAAAATGTACTGTATAATGGCAGTGACATTTTCAGTTATCATTATTGTAAAAGGCAACAAAATACATATTGTCAGCTAACATACCTGCAATGGCTCGTGACCCCAGAGCATTTGTTCAAAGACATTTTTAGAATTGTCCCAGATATTTGGGGCACAATTTCTTTTACTTGAGAAAATTCAAAGCCATACTTGAATCCTGACTTTCTGGAAGTCAACTCTTCATCCTGTTTTGATCACAATAATACTCTAAAATAAGGAAATGGCAACCCCAGAGGCTGAAGATCCACAATCTGTGCTACCACCTCCAGCTTCTCCAGAGATACCAAAATACTTAGCAAAATACCATGGATGCAAAGAGTGCCTTGCTCCCTTGCCAGCACCCAAACTCACACATGTCCATAAAAAAACATTTCAAAATGGGTGCTTCTTTCCTTAGGCTTCTAAATATTGAAGATTTCAGTACCTGCAATACCTTTGCAATGGTTTTATCTCTAAGAGAAAGTCATTGAAATTATTATAAAGAAAAAAGGTGAGATGCAGCCAAAACCCTACCTGCAAATAGTTAATCTACAAAGAAAGCTTAGGCAGCTGCTCCATCACATTTTCCTCAGGAAGAAGTAACTTTAAAATAACAGTAGCAGAAGAAGAATAAAGATGTCACAGGGAAAAATCCAAAGAATCTAGCTAAGAACACTGCACATAAAAGAAGGATATTTTCCTTATTTCCACCATTTTGACAGAACCAGACAATACCTGACAGAAACAAGCACTCAGATCAGTCTCTAAAGAACATAAAGCAGGTCAAGATTTCCAGTTTACCTTTCTACCCAGTCCAAAATGGAACAATTTTTATCTCTTATATATGCTAAAGGAAAGTAGAAATTTGATGTAACTATTGTTGTGTGACCAAAACCACTTTTGCATGTACTTTTTGGAGTACAGATATTAATTTCTTAATTTGTTTCCTCTTTGGAATGTCTATGGAAATGTTTTTAACGCATTTTTTGCTCTGATACTCTTTTCCTCATATTGGCCTCATAAGCTTAACATTCAGTGTGGTGGGAGAGGTTTTTTTCTTTTATATTCTTTGCTAGTGTTCTATCTTTAAATAATAAAACACTGGCATTGTGAGGTGCCTGGAAAGGTAACAGCCAAAACAGAACTGTGGCATTCCACATCTGCTGCTGAGGGGAATCAGAGCCATCTCCCTCCCTCCCACCAGAGCAGCATTTTGGTTAATTTTGCCTAAGGATCTGGTCCTCAGTTCATATTTGATATAAAGTAAGTCTCACTGCTGAGATCTTCCTGGGCTAATGAAAACAATCTCATTTGGTTTGTTCTGTGAGATTGAGTTTCTTAAATATCAGCTCAGCCCAAGGAGAGAGCGTGGGGGGAATGCAGAGCATCCTCTGCATCATCTATTGATCTGTGCTCCAGCCTCCTGAGCCTCTGCAGCTCAAGGCAGGACACAGTGCCAGCCTCGTGCATCAGGGCTGATTAAGGATCCTGACTGCTGGTCTTATGAGAAACACTTAAGGAAGAAATTGGGCAAAGGATGTCAGAAGCTTGAGGGGGGAAAAAAAAGGGGAATGAAAGAATAGAAAATGAAGTGTGAAAATAGCAGACAAAGATATAAAGGGGCAAAGACAGTGATGAGTCAGGTGAGCTACGAGGATGAAAATTACCTTGAAAAGAATTAAAGGACATTAGAGATTGGAAAAGGAGAACATTTTTAAAGCTCAATTTCATTTGGGAGAGTCTGGTTTTGAAGAAAGAGAAAGAGATTAGGAATAAGAAGAGTAAATAATGAGTCCATATCTAATTTACTAATAAATTAAAGGCAATCACAAACCCAACTAAACAACTTAGAATTCAGTTGGGATCCTCTATAAGGCCACTGTAAAAATGAAAAAGGTGCATTTGGGAATTATATTTCAGTTACCAAAATTTTAATTATCCTTGCCTTGACTCTCCATACATGCAGCAGATCACTTTGACAGAAGCACTTACACTGCCCTCCACCTGGAGGCTCTACAGCAGCAGCTACTAAAGCCAGCAGGATTCCCTTCCTTCTGCAGGGCACATAGTCCACAGGCATTTCATCCATCACTTGTATAACCTATTTAGACATCAGCAAGATGGTTGATGATTTGAGGTCTGCTCCTTGAGCTATAGATGTAAAGGCCTGTTGCACAGTTTAGGTTCTGGATGTGAGGCACACACAGAGGTTGTATCACACAGATTATTGAAGGCTGACTAATAATAATTGCAGTAACTTGGTGGAAAAGCTTGCAAGGCACAGGTAAAATTATGTCTTTCTAACTCACCCTTTTTCCAACTCACACTCTCAAAACAAGAGCACTCATCTCCCTGAGAGAACTGAAATGGTCACAGAATGACCTGCCAGCCACAGGGATCAAAATGCCAAAGGTGAGAAAGAAATGGTAATGAACTGCAGACAGGAGATGATAAGAATTCTCTGAGAGACCTATTACTCCACTGCTGGCTGGTCTACGAGACTCGCTCTGCTGACACCTCCAAGGGCAGCCCAGAATGTCAAGCCCAGCACTCCTGCCAGCACTCCTCCTTCCTCAGCTGATGCACCAGGCTGCCCAGGAGCCACCAAGCCTCACTTTCCTGCAGCATCATGCAACATCTTTGTCAGATACTTCCAGTACTGTTCCCACAAAAATCCACGTTGGTCTTCAAGGCCTCTGCACCACCAGTGTCCTTCATAAATATGCCTTTGCTCAACTCATTTGTAAAACAGACAATTCGTTTTGTTTTTAAGAAAAAGCTCTGAGGAACAAGTTTAATAGGAAGTTGGTAGAGGCAGGGTTTGATGAGGGATTCCTCCAGGCCCTGATAGGATTTAAACCATATTAATGCTCTTGCTCAAAGGTAATAAGCTCTCCAAAGCAGGCACTCTGCCTTCCTGCATTAAGAATAATATTCTGCACATCCCAGGGATTATCTAGTACTAAGAAAACAGTTATTAAAAATCTATACTAAATCATTCAGACCTTAAATTTTTCCCATTTTGTAAGACAAATTGCATTTTTGAGTGAAAATTAAAAGCATTTTAGTCTACCCAGACCAAGGTTTCAGTTGGAACCTCCATCATAAATAACAGTTAGAAATGAAAAGCCTTTTCAGCTAGTGAGATATTGGCCTAAAAAGCAATCATCTGGGTCTGCAGCCAAATCCCAGACTCTGGTGCTGTAAACTAAGGAAAGCATAACTCTAGCTTGTGCCTTTAAACATTTCCATTCATAATATCTGAAGAGATATCTGGTTTGGCAATTTGCTCTTTTTTCTCTTTATTTGCAGGAGAGACAGACTTTTAAAGATTTTTTCAAGACTTGCCAGCTTTCTGAAACTCAGATATTTTAGTATTCCTCTGAACCCTACGTCCCTGCTGTTCATGGACAAGAGAGATGGTGGAAGGGCTGGAATTCTGAGCTCTTCCAAGAACAAAGAAATTCCCTACTTACTACAAAGGAGGAGAAGAACCTGCCCTACCACTAAAATTTTCCTTCACTGAAACTCGAGTTGGAGAACATCTGAAAAGGGTTTCCTTGTTATTGCAATTCATCCTCACAAGCAAGTTTGTTTTCTTGGTGTTTCACATTGAAACACACAGAAATTTAGCTGGGAAAACTGGTACAAGATCTGTTAGACAGCACCACCAAAACAGGCAGCAGGCTGAGTTCAGCACCATCTTCAGTGGTTTTTTTCTTCTGTCTTTCCTCTTCTACTGAAAGAAAAGAAAGGATGTGGGGGAAAAAAAAAAAAAAATAAGAACAGATAGGTGTTTCCCTTTGTTCTTTCCCCAGATCCCTGCAGTTGTGTTTGGTGAGTGCAGTATTGAATTGGCCAAATCCCTACTGAAAGTGTCTTCTGCTGCCTTGTCTTGTTTGTTTGTCCTTCACCTTGTTCTTTGTTCATAATTTAGGTGCTTACTTGCTGCAGCCTGAAAAGGACTTAGCCTCTTTTCTGAACCCTGGTGCAATGTGACATTTTCAGCTCTGAAGGCGGGCTCCAGATTGTTCTGCTTCTGAAACTGATACATTTTTAGTAGTCACATTTCCTTTTCTCCCCTCCTTATTTATTTCTCTCCTTGATTTCATGCCTCCTCCTTCTATATGACCTGCTTTTATATGGGTGACATCTGTGGATGCAAGAAATCCTCAACAGCTTTGGTGCTTGGAAGCAGAGACACCTATTTGTCAGGATCACAAACCATCTTCTCCATTAGAAGTACAAACTTACATTTCAGGCAAACAGAGTCTTTTCTCCCTCAAGACAGGTAGAAGATGTCACATAGAGGCCAAAATAATTGTTTATTCTTTCTCCTTTTTTATCATTGACACCAAAAAATGGATTTATAGGAACTTAAACTCCCAGTAGAAATATTCCTATTAACTACTTTATATTTATTACTCAAACATTTGTTGTTGCAGCATTTAAACTTGATCAGTCTCTTGTTTCAGCAACTCAGCAAATTCACTAAAGCAAAACTCAAATATGATGTCAAAGTCTCATATCTCAAACAAAACCTTCACAGATCAAGGCTGAACTCCTAAATTAGGTCACAGAAGACCTACTACCTTAGTGACAGACAAAAGAAAAACATCTCCAAAATAAAAGGTCAACATTTTACTCTGCAGAAGTGACATCATTGCCATCAAGAGTTGTAATTTTGGACCTCATGTGAGTTTCTATGAAAAATTAGTAATCAATTTTATTGTGAAAATTGCTTTTATTGAGGATACAGTATGTTCTAAGAACCATTTACAATGATTCAGATGAGAAATTCATTGACTTTATGCAAAATCAGTATGTAGGAATTAAAATAAAATACTACAGTCAAACCCCAAAGACAGAATTTAACAATACCAGGTGGAACTTGAGTTGAATTCATTTAAGCTGGAACCTCCTCTGCTGTAAAAATAATTTTTAAAGTACCCTGTCCTCTTAGCTCAACACTGTTAACTTGCACAAAGGTCATGCACCTTGCAAATTTCTATCAATTAAAATCTACTTTAGATCACAGCAGGTTTGAGCCAGTCAATTATCATTTTACCTCCTCATTACTGAAATGTGCTACCTGCGTCTTCATTTATAATTCACATACATACTCTGAAATCTTGCTTATTCCCTTTGGAAATCATCACCTTTGCTGACATAAACTCAGCCCTGACAGATAACAGCTCTGTTAGCACCTAGTAATCTAGAGCAGATTATTAGATTAGGGCTAAACGTGCATTAATATAATAAAACAGAAATCTATTTCAAATAGAGTGGAAACAAGCCCTACTTTAGAAAATAAAGGAACACAACTCATCTTTGAGTACTCCACTCAGTAGAAAAAGATGATCTGCTCAGAAAGCCTGGAGGAGAATGTGATTTGTGGAATGGGCAGAGGTCCAGGAAACATTACATCTTGCTGGTCCTTTCCTCCTTTCTTTATAATAAAATCATCCCTGAGAGCAAACATCCACATATACACTAATTATAAACCAAAATAAGCCACTTGAATTTTTGCTATCATGCTGGAAAAAGATCCTAACTCCGCTTTAAGCATGGTATATAAACAGTGGTCCAACTTTTTCAGTTTTCTGGAGTCTTTCACAAATTTATGCAACAAAATGACATGAATCTTACTCTACGCCTTTCCCCAGAACTGTTTCTAGGGGTTTTTGCTTTGGGATCTTCCTGTTCCATTCTATAATCTCTTCTGCCCCAAAGGGACTCTTCAGCTCTTTATCCTTGCTCAAGTTAATAGGGCTCCAAGGATTTAGCAGAATAATTCTTCATCTCCAGGAAGGGCTCAATAGTTTCAAAATGTGATGACTTAACAATACACCTTTATCCACTGACAAATTTCTTGGATTTCTCCCTTTCCTACACTAAAGCAGAAAATTCAACTCAATCCATTCTAATTCCTAGATCCACTTTTGAGTTCTACAAACTAGCAAGAGAGGCTTCTGAGCTGCAGTGTCTTTGGCTGAGATGTATGACAGGGTTTTCCTCAACCCACTTTTTTGGTTCATCATTGGGGTTAGAGATGTCTTCCTGTGTCTTGATTTCTCTGGACAGGACAACCAAGAGGATGCTAGAGGAGAGCCATGGAATACTCTTCCATCATTCAAGCAAAAGAGCTCAGCTGTGAAACCTCTGCCCTGTGGTCTAAATATAACGTTGGACCACATAAATCAGACATAAATTAAATATTCCTTGAATATTTAATATATATATAATATATATATATATATATAATATCTTGATTTGATGATAGATGAAGACCGAAGATAGAAATGGACCTCCAGGCTGCCCCTCCTGGTGAGCACCCATAGTTCAGACTCACTCAAATATCTTACCCTGCACTGGAAATAGAAGGCTTGCAGAGCTGATCTGACTTCAGTGCTTCCTTAACTTTATATTATTTAAATAAAATTGGAACATAATGTAAAAATAATTCAAATATAACTTTATTTTTTTTTAATTCCTAATATTCTTCATTTTCTAGGAATCCCTGCTAGCCAACAGGTCTGCTTTTCTGATTTTACAAAACTCTTTGTGCTCTGATGCTTCATTCAGATGGATTACAATCTTCTGCTCTTCTGCCTGCAATTCTGCTGGAGTTTTACAAGGAGATCGAAACTTGAAAAAAATATTTCAACTGCCAATTAAACGTTGTGAAAAGACAGTTTAATCTCAACGGACCTCGAAGTTGACAAAGTCATTGTTTAATGTGTTTAGATACAAAGCTATAAGAAATTTGATAACAGCAATAAGGCACTTCCAAGAATATCGTTACCATGAAATAATTACATCCCAATAGGATTAGGGGTAATCAGCCACACTGTGCCTCAGTACACCTCAGGGGGTGATTATCTTACCATAACAACACCACCCATTGTGCTGCACTGCTTAAATGTGTTCTGATAAAATAACATACTTTTAAAGTTTGTGTAGCTGTTTGTGTCAGCAGAGGAGCATTATTATAGTCAAATTATAGTCATCGTGTATTTTCTTTTCCCCAGTAAATTTGTACTTGAAAAAATTTAAATCCCACTGGAAATTTGCAAACATATTCATTACAAAAATATGTTCAGCATTTAGACTGCAGCATAAATAATCAGAATTAGGACATTCACATTTATCTTGGCAGCCTGTGCTTCTTTTACGCTGCGGTGGCTTTGACTTGTGCCACCATTTTAATGTTATTTAAATATGGAATTGTACTTTATGCATTTATAAATTGCTAGAATGAAAGAAAATAAAGAAATGATTCATAGAAGATTATCAGCCGCACAGAATATTATTTATTTACTTATTTACTTAAATAAATAATACAAAATAAAGCAATAAATTTTAGTCTCTCAAATAAATGAAACTATTATGCCTGATTGAATGCATTTATTTATACCAATAAAAAATAATACCTCCACAGGTATTACTTGGCTGTTATTTGTTATGTGTGGTCAGTGTGTTAGGAAATATAAAATCAAATAAAAACTTGCACAAGGGCAAGAGTTTGACAGCATTATTTTATACAGCAGAGTATTGGGGCACCATTATCTGTTCTGCTGGTTTCCTAAATCTACACAAGGCAACCCAGAGCTTAGGTCAGCTTTGAGAATGGACCACCACAGGCACCACTTCTGCAACCACAGCAAGAGATTCTGCATCACTCACCAACCACTCCAGACAGACCTGGTGGTAGCAGTTTGTTTGCTCTGCAGATATTCAGGGAATTCCTGAGATCAAACCAACTTGTTCCAATTCTTTTGTTACCCAAAAATACCACTGGCACTTGAGTTTGCAGACTCAGCTTAAGAAAAAATAACTTATCCCAGACACACGAGAAGTTTTGGCATTGGAGAAGCACAGAGAGTGCAACCAATAAATTACAAATGAAAGGGGATTTATCAAGAGTAGTGGCTACTAAGAGAAAGAACATGTTTTGGTCTTCTTCACCTTTCTGAAGACAGACTTCCTGGCTTATTACCAAGAACTCTAAAGACTGTTATAAATGGTTAACTCAGCTATTCTAGAAATTAATTATGCAGGCCAGAGAGTGAACTTAGCTGACCACATATACTACCATCTTTTGAATGACTACATTGCTTTGAATTAAAAGTCAAAAGGAAATTAAAATGGTTCTCTTTATGACAGTTTTAAGAAATTTTAAGCCCGTGATTGAAAGATAAATATAAAAATGTGTATTTTTTTAGTGCATCACTCAAGAATCCCAAAAAATACTTAAGGTATGGAATCCCCATCTTACAGATAAGAAAACTGAGGCAAGGAGACAATAAAGACCAAGTGCACCCAGAAAATTTACTACTTTTTACTAACAGAAACTTCCATTAATACATCCCAAGACTACATTCCATTAGTAATTACTACATCATGTCATTTTTACACCAGTTTCTGCTAGAAAAACTTACCTTTCAAGAACACTAGCATTTTAATGTTCAGAAAGCCAAATTGAGAAAAAAAAATAAAAACATCCTTCTCCCATGTTCACTGTCTTCTTTCATAGGACCCTTCTGAATTCACCTATTTTCTGTTCTTACTGAGAACATCTAAATAAAGGTGCTAATGCTGCACGTTTGAAGAGAATCAAAGCTGAAATCAAAGAGCAAAATGTCTTACAGTGAAGGCACCCTTCAATTTGTTCTGTGCCATTTTGCAGACAAAGAAATAAAAGCCTCTGCACCATCAATAGGGCTTTGTTTAAACTCTGCATCACAGACTTGTAAATCTACTGCTCCAAAATTTCTCCTTCAGTCAGCCAAAATCAATGATCAAATTAGAGGTTTCCAAAGGACTTTTTTTTTTCAAATTCTGAAAACTATTTATTTTGAGTGTTAATCACTGCTGTTTAAATCTCACAGTGGAACTAGTACATACACATGAAATGAAGGTAAAATGTTGCTTTACCTATTTGTTTTTTTCTAATACCTGTAACTGCAACAGCTCCTGAAATCAACAGCTATTTTGGGCTTTGTGTGCTTTTCATGAAATTGAAGTTGGTAGAATTTTTTTCCCTTGTGATCTTCAAAACTCTGATATATGTGTCATAAAAATCTATTCATAATTCAATATCCACATTAGCACCAGTGCCATTTGGGAATACATCATTTCGACAAGGACTCAAAACACTTACATAAGGATGAGTGGATGAGAAAGATTTCCTTTCTAGTTAGGCACAACAGGGCAGATCTTAGTCTGCTTCACATCTCCTCACAACAGGCACAAAGGAAAAAAAAACAAAGAAAGAAACCCCAAGCAAACAAAATAAAATAAAAAGAAAGCTAGTGTAATTAACTACCTTGAAATCCCTTGCAGGGACTGGAAATAGAGGGTACCCAAAGAGAAAATTAGTGTTTGGGAGGATCCTGAGCCCTGCCACTTATGGGTTCCACAATTAAAAGTCAGAACACCAGTTCAGAAATTGAGGGAGAACTGAAGATAATATCAAGATAATATCAGAGGATCAAATCCTACCCTCTATCTCTAGGCAATCACAAAGCATGAGTTTCTTCATGAGCCAAGCAACCTCTGCATCACCTGACTGTGATCTGCTCCTTCCTATACTGCTCCCGCTGGAGTGTTCTTCTACTATCACTCTATATTCAGTGTATTACATTGACCCTCCTTTCTTTGTACCAGATCAGGCTCACCTTTGGGCCTCCCTAAAAACTGAAAACTTTTAACTACATAATTTTTAACTAAAAAATTTTAAAATGTCCCTTAGCAGACAGAAGGAACTGGATGAGGGAGGGATTCTTATGGCCCTGCTGGCATCACATTTCACTTTGCAGAGCCAGGCTCAAGCCTCTCCTTTTTCCATGCCAGAGGTGCATTAATTACTCTGTTAATCTTCTCTTCTGCTTGTCCATCCCAGCTTTTGATCTCCCTCTGACTGTCTGCACTTTCTTCTCTCCTTGTGCTCTGGTCATCGCTGTGGAGCTTTGCTGGCCCCCTGTGCAAACCTGGGAGTTTCACTTTCACTGATCCCATTGATTCCCAGCTCATCATCTTTCTACATTTGTTGACCTTCTTGCCTACAACAAGTTGATTAGAATTCTTTTTGTGTCTCAACCTACAGCCAGTTCAATCTAGCTCTTAGCTGCCATTAATTCAGCCTTGATGTAGTCTCTGAAAACCTGAATTATCTTCCATGCTTCATTTGTGAATGTCTCTGCCCTGCAACCAGCCTGTCACTTGAATTCTTGTCATCCTTTGATTCTGTCACCTCCCAGTTTTCATTCCTTCGCCTTCTTTACTTTTTAATGAACGTTTCTACCCTTCTTCCAGCTTCCTAGGTGGTTCCATGGAACTGCATCCATTCTCACTTTTTTGCTCCTATCTCACTATTTATTCAGATAATGTCATCAAAACCAAAAACTCTGTCATTGCCTCCACGCTAATGCTTCACAGAACTGCTTTCCAGTTCTGCTTCGGCAGATCTGTCTAGGCACTCTCTGTCAGCATCCTCCACAAGCCAAGAACGCATCCAAAGGCCAGGAAGTTTTCAGCTGAGTCCCAGAGGACCCTCACATCCACCACAGACACAAGCAGTATCCTCACATGCCCAGCCCATGGGCATCATCTCTGACTCAAACCTTACCCCTGTTTCTCACATCCGGGCTGATTCCAGGACCCTCCTTTCTCTTATTGCCGCAATCCCTCCGCTCCCAGCCCCGGGAAATCACCCAACTGGCTGCAGTCCACCGGGGGTGGGAGGGGGGACAGCAAGGACAAAGATAAAAGATGAAGGAGGCTCTCTCTTCTGGGACACTGTAGCCAGTGTTTGGGGTGGAGGAGGTATTTTAAGGTATATAAGGTATTTTAAGGTATGTATTTTGTTTTTATATAATACAGCTTGTCAGATCACCAGATGCCCCAGACCCTTCAATGATCTCTTTGCTCAGGTATTTCAAAGCTGCGTCTTGTTACCAAAACTTTATTTCAGTGGTTTGTCTCATGCTAGATATTTCTTCACGTGATGCAAAAAAGAAGTGAAGCTTTAAGAGTGAAAACACACAGTTTCCCTAAACCCAAAAGTTTCCCAAAAGATTCCACAACTGCTAACAGAAGCAGTGGTTACATTTTTCGCCTTATTTCATCCAGCATGGGTCTCTTTCCAGTGCTCACTGCCTGTATTTTTCTTCTCAAAATAAAATAAATAAATAAATATTGTTTTGGAGTAAAGAAGCCCTCAGAACTGCTGTTAACATTTCTTCAGTATTCTAATGAACTTAATTAGCTCCCATGATGCTCCTTATAATGCAGAGAAACCTTCAAAAATATTAAAGTGACTTTGTTTACTCCTGCAATAAGGAGTCTTCCAGGTGACTGGGGCAATGCATCAATATTACACATGTTCTTAATGCTGGGAAGGAGCTCACCAGAGGAAACAATTATTCACTTTGAAGCTTTTTAATATTTCTGAATGTGACTCAATTACATAATTCTGTCGGTACATGTATTTTTTTGTTTCACCTGAAATATCAGTTGATTTATGATGAAGTCATATTTTCTCACCCAGTTCTAATTTCATTTATATCACACTTATGAGTTCTCTGTAATTCAGTGGAAGTCACAGTTTGACACCATTCCTCTGACACCAAAACGAGCTCCATGAGCTAATGAAGTCCTCTGACTCTGCCAAGAGTTTTGAGATAAAGAAATCTTATTTTTAAATATTATTTTTCCCACACTGGGTGTAGACGCTCAAGAAATTATTTTAAATATTTGAAACAAATAAAAGCAAGTTATGTAAATTATTAGAGTAAATAATAGGATTTTATAGATAGAGTAGGATATAAATAGAGTAAGATAATAATCCTCAAATCCCATTTTCAGAAAACATCCTTGTGTAGAACGTATGTGATTTATAAAATTTCATAGCATATACATAAGTAATTCTTACATAATCATTACATATATAACATTAAATATTATATATGCATTATATTAGTTACATATAATTGTCTGAAGTATTCCTAGCATTGCATAAGTAATTATTTGAGGCAAGGCTTCAGCTGAAATGAGCCTGTTGTCACTATCAGAGCAACAGATGGGGCTTGGCAAGGCTCAGCCTGCTCCCAGTTCCACCAGTGGTTCAGAGGCTGATTTAATCAGTGAATCACCTCACTTCCCCATCTATAAACAGGAAATGCATTACAGCCCCCTCTGTAAGGCATTTTGAAATCCAGTGATTATGCAAGTAAATATTTCACATATCAGTCTTGTGGTTAATTGAATGTTTGAACTTTAAGGGTAACTGAATTTGTATAAGTAGCTATTTATTGAATGTGACTGAATCAGAATTGAGCACCTACCTCAGATATGCCTTTAAATAGCTTTTAGAGAGGTAAATTATTTTGAGGCTGAATTTTTGGGGTGAGAAAATCGAACATGTTGCTAACAGGAATTACTAAAAACTGCCTGTTTCCCTCAAAACCTGTGGAAATGATAAGGGAAAATAAAATGTTGAAATGGGCACATTAGCAGTAACAAGAGACTTCAATTTACAAAGTAATTGGAAGTGAGGGAAAAAAATAAACAACATCAAGAGAAGCAGTTTGCAGACTGAGTTGCTCCTAAGAAGGAACCCTGGAGGAAGCTGGAGCATGGGACAGCTGGAAAAAGGGCACCTGTGCCATGGTCACCCCAATCCAAGGATAACTCCCGGGCTCTGGCCACACTGGCTGGGAGCAGAGGGCCTGATCACAGGGAGCAACTCGAAGGTGCTGTAGTTTTGCTTGTCATTAGGAGATTTCATGCAAGAAATAGTGCACTTTACTGGCTGAACAAGTCTTCTGGAAATCAGCACAGACTGCCCTAGGGATCAGGCCATCAGCAAGGCTGTCCTTGCTTTTGTCACTCCAAATCAAGAGTGGAACACAAGGAATCACCATTATCCTCTCCACACACATTAGTTACTCTTCTGCATGGTTTATTTTGCATTGCCAGCACCTCCTTTTCAGACACCCCTCACAAAAATACAAAATTACAAGATCTAATAAACTTCTAGGAAAGATTAAGAAGCTTAGTTAGGAAGTCTCACATGCTACATCAGCTGCAGTGTAATCACACCAGCTGGATCTTAGTCTGCTTTTCCACAGGGACTGATGTTTCCCCTCATGATCTTGTGTTTTGGAAATTAATAATATTAATCTGGAAAAATAAATATACTTAGTTAATAGCCTATTTGGTGATTCATTTACTGATAGCTCAGTTGTATGGATAATTGCTTACATTTATATAACAGCAGATTATGGTCTCAGACCTTAAAATTCAAACAGGCAGCACTTTCATGATCAAAAAAAAAAAAATAAATTAAAATGGGGGTGAAGATAGAAAAAGATGTACACCATCCACTGCCATGAAAATGTTACAACAGAAAAGGGCCTGCCTTGCTACCTCATCCTGTGATCAGGAAAAGAGAAGCTTTGGGAAGTAGAAGACCACTTTGAAAAGAAATACTCACATATCCTTCTTTTGCTAAAGTAGGTCTACCCCTGCAAAGTATTTCTTCTTTAAATAGCTAAAGCATCAGTCCTTTCTAGCTGCAGATTTTGATATTCTTTTTCTCTATGCTTCAGCTTCATAATCTTGTAAAACTCTTAAAGGAAGAGGTTATGGATTATCATGCAATCAAAGCCAGAATGTTTTTATATTTCCATCTGCTTCTACTACGCTCTCATTTTATAGAAAATCATTTTCATTGCATCTTCTTTCTTTAATTTTACTGTCTATTTACTTCTCCAAAATAAACTGGGGGAAAAAAAAAAAAAAGAAAACTAAATATTTCACAAAATTCTTATTTAAGGAAAGTGCCTGAAGCACTAAGGAACCATGCTTGGAAACTCACATGAAGGATGAGCAAGAATTTAAGTCACTGAAACTACATCCAGGGAGGTGCAGTGGCAGCTCCAGTTTCCCTTCTTAAAGGAATTTTAGCAGAAGAATCCTTATTTTTCATGTTAACAAGTCTGAACTGCCACATACAAATTATGTACAGAAGTAAGGAAGGCATAACAGGGGAAGCAAGTTATTCAGTAAAGTGAGTGCACCAGTGATTTAGTAGAGACATAAGGTTGAGATTTTTTTAAGAAGAAATAAAGAATCAAACTCTTTGAGGCATAAAGATGTTCTAAAGGAAGGAGAGAAGGAAGATGTTACAAAGGATATGTGACTTTCTATGACACATATAAAATTGACCAAGAAACTTAGTCTAAGAAAGACCAGGCTAAAAGGGATTTAAGACAGAATTTTTTTTTTTACCAGCAAGACCATAAAAATTTAAGCTAAAAAAAAAATCAAATGGCTTGCAATGAGAACAAGCAGTAAACATTATGAATTTTTAAAATGTGTTTGAAGGATGAGAATCCTGCCTGAGAACAGAGAGAGAATGGCTAATTAAAGCTACCAAAGGAGTGCAGTGTCTGGGCTGTTTCCTCATGCCGGTCTCAGACACGCCATGCTGCTGTATCCAGTACAGCAGGCAGGTTGCCTGGCTTCACTCAAAATGTTATCCTGCTAACACAGAGCACATTTCTATCAGAGCTGGATGTTTGCACCCTGCAGTCTCTTGTTACAAATCAGCTGCATAGGCCCATCCAGTTATGCTGCACACATAGCACTGCTCCCTCCAAGCTCTGCAGCACGAGCAGCAGCAGCTTTCCATGAGCTGCTGAAGTTTCATTTTCTGTTTGTTGCCAAACACCAATCTTCTAGTTTTAAAAAAAAAAATTCCCACTGAATTTTTCTGTGAACTGATTATTTTGTTCTGAGTGCAGATGGAAACAGCCAGTGTGGGTAAGCTTGCAGAAATATTTTCCAATGCAGTGGGCAATTTTTCATTCACGGAGGATTTTTGAAAAATCCACAAAAATTACTGAATTTGCCATTTTTTCCTCAAAGGATAATTTTGATTCTCTTTTACCAGTTTGAGGGTGAAAAACAGTAGGAATAAAATCTAAAATCCCAGTTCCACTGTCTTCTTATTTTTCTACGGGAAGAAAATCTGCTGTATAGCATGTCACAGTATTCAGTTGGCATGAATATTGTAAATATACTTGCAATATTCCTACAAGTTCATAATTTTAATGTTCCAAGTATCTGAATTTTGGAGACTGAATACTTGGTACTTGAAGTCAATTGGGAAAATCATCAAAGAATTCAATTAGGAAGAAAAGAACTGTAATTGTTGCTTCTGGCATTCACTCTGGATTTAGTTCCTTGCATTCACTAGACCACAAAAGACTATCTAAAATTGCTTAAGTTTGATAATAATAAAAAAAAAAGTCTTTCTTTTCTGGTTGCATTAAGCAATCTCAATTTTGCAGGATGTAACACTGAAGTTTGCACATTACGTTCGTTCCTGGAAGCTCAATTTTCTATTCGCTAGTGGGGAAAAAAAGAGGAGCAAAGTAGTTTTCACTTGGAAAAGAAATAATGACAGCTCCATGTAAAAATGTATGCTAGAAAATGTAATTTTTGGGTGGCTTGACTACAGGAAGAAGGGAGGTCAAAGATGCTATTAAAGAAAAAGAGGATCTATCTCTAGGCCATTTAAATAATAACGTGCAATTGCTTTTCGTGGTGTATTTCCTAATGTCTCATTCGTAAGAGTTCAAAGTAATGAGATTCTCACAGTTATCTTTTGAAGAATATTCCATAATCCAGTGACTGAATCCAGACTTAAGTCAAGGTCCTGAAAGAGTTATACACCCCCAGAAATAAGAGAGAACTGGGAAATGCAAGACTTTACAGGATTAGCCCTTGGTACCTCATTCCCAGCTAAAAGGGAGGGAATACCAGGAGACTAACACAGGGAGAGAATGTAAAGCAAATTAATTAATTAATGTTAATTTATCTTTTTCTCTGGAGTGCAGGTATGCCATGAAAGTGAATCATCTTAAGTACCAGTTACAAAGGAAGCAGATTTTGGTTGGCTGGGGAAGAGTTATGCAAGATCAGAGAGAAAAAAGGCAAAGAAAAGGTCATGCTTCAACTCATCCATGTTTTGTGAGTTTTTGGAAAAGCTAAAGTAGGAAATGTTGGCCTGAGCAGCCTGAGGCCAGCAGAATTACAGGTGTGCGGCTGGAAGTCCAGAACACCAGTAAGAACTCCAGGCTGTCTCTTGGCATGGTCCATGGCTGGGCTGTGAGGCTTTAAAGCAAGCTAAATTCAAGAGGAAATGGAATCTCTCAGAAGCTTTTCAGGGCTGATAACTGGAAGGTTTTTTTGGTGGAAAAAAAAGTAGAAGGAAATCTAGCACATTTGCAATTTTTTGCATGTTACTGGAGTATTCAAATATGACCTAAATTTTTTGTCTGACCCAGAGGTAAGTCTTTACATTGGCTTAATTATTCTTGATACCTGTAGTTAAGCATATTTAGGATTTTCTATTCAGCATCCAGTTTTTCCTTGCACCTAAATTTCTCTCAGAGTAACAACAGAAAATTTCCAAATGAGATGTTTAATTTTGGACCTTGGTTGATATTTTTCTTCATCTTGAGAAGAGCAGCTCAGATGTTTTATTGGAAAGAAGTCTGGTGAACCCATGCTTTTTGCATGTTAACATTTGGGACAGTCATATCTAAAACTTTCCTGCTCGGAAGCAGAGACTGAATTTTTAGCTGAGGGATGAATCGCACAGAAGGAAAATCCTGTTGCCATATCATTAAGCTATTCAAATCTGGCCACATTTCCAGGCTCTGAAAATATTTTCTCAGTTAGGCACCCACTAGAATTTCATAGCTAATTTCTCAGCTTACTGCCCTGTACCCTCACAGCTCCTTCAGTCTGAGTGGACGTGGCCTGCAGAGCCTCGTGCCCACACTTGAGCAATCCCAGCACAGCCAGAACTCGGTGTGTTCTTCCATGCAGTTGTTCCTTGGAGAAGACAAATTCTCCTGTCAAGAACCTTCTCACAGCAGTCAGTTCACCTCTCCTCTACAGTTAGTGCTTCCACCCTGTCCAAGGGGAAAGGGGTCAAAGCCATTCTGTGTTGGGACACAGAGTGGAAATTTATATATATGTATTTTAAATATATATATGCAAATAATTTTCATATATATATGTACATAACATATACTATACACACATATATATAAATATCTTTGAGAGCTCCATTACAATACACTATGTCAAAAAAAAAAATTATTAGGGTTGCAAAATTCAATTTCTCCAAAAATAAAAACGTCAAAATGAGAACTGCACTTGGACAT
Organism: Pseudopodoces humilis; assembly: GCF_049639895.1. NCBI lineage: Eukaryota > Metazoa > Chordata > Aves > Passeriformes > Paridae > Pseudopodoces > Pseudopodoces humilis. The sequence continues at coordinate 5,317,662 of NC_142207.1, forward strand.
TTCTTTAGCTCCCATGGACATAGAGCTCCTGTTACAACTTCTATGTACAGGACTGTATTAATTTTTAAAGACGGGAGTTCCACCTCATTCAGAAGATGAGGTTGTGAATTCAAGCATAGACAGGTGGGGTTTGATTTTCAAACACTTCTGTAACTGAGACCAGCAGAAAATGCAGTTTGAACATATAGAATGCTACTGAAGACACATTACTTTGCAAAAACTAAATGTGAGTAACTTCAAACTGGGTTTATAGAATTAACACTCACTTTTAATCCATGTTCTAGGTCATATTCACATGGGGGCCAACACTGCCCCCATGGTGTCACACTAATTAATTTAGGGGTGTCATGCTAATTAATTTAGCTACAATACTGAAACCACGATGCAAAAGCACTAGAAGACTATTTATTTCATTTGTTGATGCAAGGCTTTGGTAGCACTCCATAAATAAATAAATAGGAATAAAATAAATACTGACCAAGTACTGATTCAGTAGGAACTCTGTATGCTGAGCAAAGCAAAGCTTATCTGGAAATAGGAAAGAGGTGATTTAAAGTTTCATAGGTGACTTTGATCTTGGGATTTTTAAATGCTTGACTTACTTGACTTTGTACTCAGCTTTTTTTCCCCCCCTTTAATATTAGTATTGGTTTGGCAAGGTCAGTTTTATGTAAATTGGAATAATTTAATGATACTGAGTGGAATTCAGACTGGAATGTAGAATGCCCCCTACAACACAGATGAAATTTAAAGGGTTCCTTGTTGTAATTAAAGGAGCGCTAAATTGATATAGAAGAAAATCTGTCTGGAGGGAGCATAATGACCGCCCTGGTAATGAGCCACTGCAGGCAGAGAAATGCTCAGACCCATAATGTCAAAGTCACCTGCCCACATAGGCAAAAGAGCAAGAAAGGCAACCATGTATGCATTTGACATCTCCATTGTCTTTGTGATTTCTGTTCTATCAGCAAACACTGTTCCAAGTATCATCATCGCTCAGAAATAATCAGAACTGTTGCCACTTCTTCTAGAAACAAAGTCCAAAATATCTTTGAGGATGAAAAATCTGTACAAAAAGTGTGCTGTTCCCTTGGTGGATAACACTTGCCTGAGTATTGCCTACCATACACAAAGGAAGACTGCAGAGTATGTCCAGCTGGAGCAAACACATCAGCTGCCATTCAAAGCACAGAGTGCAAATAGATTTAGTCATCTTGCAGGGTTTGCTCATATAGAAAGCTGAGCACTGAATTTCTTGAAGAGAAAATTCCAGGTCTCTCTATATCCCAGTTTTGGTGCCCAAATCATCTTTCTGGGGCTGTCTGGGGTATCAGTTTGTTCATGATAATACAGACTAATGACAGGTGAAATTTCCCTCTCTCCTGGATGTCAACAGGAGGAGAAGGAAACTCCTGTGTTTGTAGGAGCAGGTATCTGCCCCTTTTCAGATTCCCCAACAGACAGTGCAGGGCACCTCCCTGAAGTGGTTTATGTTTGACATCAGCTCCCAGGACCTCTCTGATATGGGTCTCTAAATCATATCCCCTTGGCTGGTAATTGCCACTTGCCTGCCAGACTCCTCTCCAACTGAGGGGTTTTTTTGTGGAAGACAAGAAGCACTACTAAAAGGCTGTGATGCGGAAAACAAATTCTTCAAAACAAAGTGTGATTTATTTTGTCAAAAGGTGTACAGCACTCAGAGAAATGGAGCTAAAATGGCAGAGCCCAAGGCAATACTGTTACTGCTTGGCATCACCATCAGCCCCTGGGGAGATGTGATTTAACCTTGATGTCCACTGCTCCCTCAGGTACCTTGTCACAGCTGCCCTAGCCCGTGGCTCTCAATCACCTCCAGCAGCTTGTGGCAGCTGCCTGCTCCTGTCTCCACCAGGTTACAGCACTCCAGCCTTGTTCCACATCAGGGTCTTCTTGCCTCCTCCTGCTCTTTCTCAGCAAGACAGCCCTGATGCTGCTATTAAAACTCTGCAGCTGCAGCTCATGGATATAAATATGACCACTCTGTTCAAGTACTTCTGAAGTGCTCTTTTTTAGCTTCTTATTTTGCTTTTCTTGCCTGTTTTTTCCTTCTTCTTTGTTCCCCTATCTCCCTCTTACATATTTCACTTCACATGATGGAACTCACTCCACAGAACCAGACAGACTCTATAATCATGGAAAATAGTTCCAAGATATAGGAATGGAAGTATGAGTAGAAATAGAAGACCTTGAATTTATATCCGCTCCCACCAAAGTGTCAAAAGCAAATCCCAGTAAGTGTAAAGCCCTTGCGTTCAGCCCAGGGCTATTTCCATCCCTCCTCCCGTACCTGGAAGTTGTGAACTTTATTACCCACTCTGAGATATCCTCTTCTCCCTCTTCCTCCAGGATTCAGAAATCCACTCAGAAACCAGATTTAAATATACACTTCAAGCAAACACATCAATCTTACCCTTCTCCTGTGGTATTCACCCTACTGCAACTTTCCTCAGGAGCCCTACGGAAATGTCATTTTCTCTCCCACAGAAACCTGTAACTGTGTTGTAAACATTCAACAGAGAGGTGGAAAAGGGAAGCATCAGAGGCTCAAGACACACAGCAGCATTCAAGAGTTACTGGTCATGAAATGACATGGCTAAAGATCATGAAAGGAATTACTTTAATGTCTGTACCTTGTCTACACTTGGATTTTCAGATTCAGCATTTAGCGATATTTGCTCCTATGTTAGCCAAGTCTTATCTTACAAAGTAATTTTCACTTTCTCACAACCCAGGGGAGTGGAGTTAACACTGACTAAATGAAATGCCATGGCATTTTTTCCATCTTTCTCAAATGCTGGGGGTGTGAAAGTCCAGAGAACGAGCCATAAACAGCAAAATCACACAGTAGGTGGGAAAAAATGGGGAGGAGGGAGTGACTGGATGAACCCTCCATGGCTGATTAAACAGGACAGCACATTTGGACAAAATTAAATTTCAGTGTTGAAATTATGTTGCAGCACTGACGATCAGAGGAAAATATTGATAGCAATAAAACGAAATTCTAAAGAAAGTGGCACTACATCAGAAGACAGCACGTTGACACGATTTATGTTAATTTCTTCAGGTTTCATCCCCATCTGCATTAATGTTGACACCTCATGTAACCAAGCAAATAACTCTGAAAGAGCCAGGGAGCGAAAGTAAATGATTGCAGCTGCCATTAGGCTCCTATATATTGTAGCAAGCAAATGCACCAACTCATTACGACCTTGATCTAACAACCCCAGGAGATGGCTCATCGAGCACGACATTTTTAAAAGTTATTTCATGGAGAATGTTTATAAAAAGTTACATTTCTCTTACCAGTTTTCAATTATAACAAGCAAAAGACAATGGCAGAGAAAAGAGGGAAAGTAAAAGCAAGAACACAGAAGGAAATCAGAGGCAAGTGAATCACAAGCAATAAAAAAACCTCTCTCTACAGTCAGGTGTGTTTTCAAAACTATTTAACAGGTCACAGACATCAGGGGACACTTACTTGGGTCACCTTAGCATTATGTTAGCAAGCATCCTATCCAATCCCATCACTGCAGAACCTGACTCTCTAAGCATACTCTCAGGCATGAAAACAACTTTAAATAAATTACAGCAAAGTCCTGTTGCCCTGAAATTCAGTCACTCTTGTGAAGCTTCTTGCAGGGGCTCTTTCCACTGGGAAAGAGGATATACTGAGTCATAAACTCTTATTTATTCAAACCAGTGAAGGCCTGATTTGGGCAACTGAAGTAAATAGAAAAAAATCCCACTTACTTCAGTGGACTTTGAATCCTCTGCTAAGTTCTCAACAGGTATTTGCCTTGGCTTTACTTCAGCTGTTGTCCCGTCTCCTTCAGGTGCAGTTGCCATTTGGTCAAATTAACTGTTGTCAGATTCAGGAGATAGATGGGATTGTGGATCTAGCTGTGTGGCTGTCCCTGTTACATTTTCATTTTATAAGCCTGCCATTCCTGTTTTAATTTGAAAATTACTTTGTTTCATTTAAATTGCTTTCAAAGGCAGTCTGTCCAGGCCAGAAGATGCACTAATGAGGGTTCTTTATCTTTAAAATGTGCAAAGGGTAATTTTCTTTTTTCATTTAATTTTAAAAATATTTTATTCTGTTCTTTTTTGGTTCACATTTAATTCCAGAAAGAAGGGACAGAAACATAAGATGCTTTGTTGTAATCCTTAATGGATTAGTGGTATTGATCAAAGCTTTGGGTGCTGATGTGAATTTGACACTTAATCTTATAGGCATGTTTATCTATTTACCAAGAATTCAGAGTGCCACGCTAGCAGTGCTACAAGGCCAAGGGCCAGTCCGTCTGCTTCCATAGCTGGATACACTTGCTGAGGAAAAGAAATAAATGGTCAAATGATACATCTTTGTGTATTAGGGTGGGAATTGCTGTTTTTTCTGCTAACTCACAATTTCCCTTAAATTCATCTAAACAGGGCAGTTTCATCAAGAATGGAGCAAAGCAAGATAACATTCTGTATTAAATTAGGTAGTAACCTGTGCAGTGAATGTTAATGGGAAGAAAAGCTGCATCGCTGGGATTTCTTTCTTTTTTAATTAGACACAATCAGTTTGACAAAAGGACATTGAGTGGTCTTGATTTTCATTTCAGAGAGATGTGATCATACTTACAATATAGCTGTATGACAATTTTTAAAAAATGCCATATTAGATTATTAAATTAACTCTTCAAATACATCATATTGGTAAATTAAATCTGAAGTGACCTTGAAGGAAAAAAAAGTCTCAGATTTTAGAAAGAGAAGTTTCTGAAGGAGAAAATAAAAGGTGGAAGAGGACTTATCCCAGCACTGGTGGGATGGGGTGGGGAAATGGGCCAGTGTGGCTGCCAGCTGCACAAAGGCAAAGGGAAGAGAGGATTTACTATGGTGCCAGGGAAAGAAGATCCATGATGAGAATGAAGATGGAAAAACAGAAAATGCTGTTTATGCAAGGTGTTGAGATGGTCCAACATCTGTAGTCATGTGTCAGAAAAGGTGCAGTAAAAGCATTGCAACACTGTGAGAACCAGTGCTGAAATGAAAACCGGTGCTGCAAAGTAACTGAGCTGCCAAATGGGCCAGAGAGGGTGCAAAGCACCACTGTAAACCATGGGCTCCTTATAATCCCGTGAGATGGACAGCCATCTTCATGAGGTATGTTTCAGCAGACTGCAAGCTGAACCCAAATGTAGCCTGTCCATCCTCCGGATTTTCATGTAATATTTGCCCCTGAAAATTAAAATTCATAGCATTTTGGATGATGCATTTGCATATAATAACCCCTGATCTCTTTGATCTTTCTTGCTGCCTGGCTCCTGGTTCCCAATTCCTACCACCAACTCCAGTCCCAACCTGTACTTTCTGTCAGTCCTGTTCCTTTAGCTGAATTTGATGCTGCTACTTATTCACAGCTACTTCCAGCTAAACTGACCACCTCCTGCAGACTCAGGAGGCTGTAATGTTTTTCAGCATTGGCACTGCTTAAATGTGTCACCTGAGGCCAATTCTGTTTCCATATGCTTGAAATTTTTCCTCTGTAGATATAATGGTTACTCTGGTTATAAATGGTTATAATGATTCTGTGGTTATAAAGGTTATACTTTAATGTAAAAGACTTTCTGCTCTTTTTCTACCCAGAACAACTGCACACATTTCAAAAGCTGCGATGATAACTACAAAAGCCTGGCAGCACTGACTGGAGAGTTTTTCTGAAGTACTGATATGAACCACTCTCATCAGTGACTTTGTAAGAAGAACATTAACCCTGATCTTTAGGAGCCACCTTCAGCTGTATCAAAAGTATCCCACTAAAACAGACATCCAGTTCCTTCAGGATATCCTCAAATCAGTTGTACCCTCTTACCACTTTGGGTTAGTGAAAACATGCTTAGACTGTAAATAACTTTTTTGTATCTCTGTTTGCAAGTGTGAAGCAATGAGAGTTTTGCAATTTATGTTTCTATCAGTGTAGTCTTCCCTGTACTAACACCTTAATTTTCTTTGTTGAGGATATATTCCCATAAAACTCCTGCGAGTTGCAATGACACAGCTCAGCAAAGTTTCTTAGCGGCACATAATTCATAACCTTTCCCTCCACCTGCTCCAGGCTGGGCAGAGTCTCAAGCACAGACACAATCAGAAGATCTATAGAAGGTCTATAAAGGACATTATCCCAGGAAAGAGACACTGGGATTTATAACCTATTCTCTCTGGGCCAATGCTTTAATGCAAGTAAAGGCCTACAGCTATAAACATTCTGCCAACAGTACAATGAGAGTGACATCCACTAGAAGTTAAGCATTCTTGTTTGATAAAACCATTGCCCATATTTTTTTACCAGAATAATTCCAAACATCATAGAATGGCCTGATATGGAAGGGGCCTTAAAGATCATCTGGTTCAACTCCCCCTGCTGTGGTCAGGGGCATCTTCCACCAAACCTGTTTGCCCAGAGAACCATCCAACTTGGCCTTGAACACTTTCAGTGATGGAACATCCACAGTTTCTCTGGGCAACCTGTCCAGTGTCTCACCATCCTCACAGCAAGGAATTTTTCTTTTAATATCTAATCTGAGTCGACTCTCAGTTTGAAGCCATTCCCCCTTGTCCCATCACTACATGCTCTTGAAAGATTACTCTCTCCATGGTTCTTGTAGGCTTCCTTTATGTACTGGAAAGATCATAAAGAAAAAAATCATACTCTTGTCCTGTGAGTTATCTTTCCTCTGGTTTAAACAGAGGAAAAAGTCACAAAACTAAACCTACTCTATATGCCCTAACCTGAAACAACAAAAAAATATCAAATGCCCCTGCAGAATGGAACCCCATTCCAGCACTGAGCTGGATGCACATGGAATCATGCACAAAGACCCTTTGCCTGATGCTCCCACACACACTACACTTGGTTCTTTACCATTTTTTCCCCATGTGGAGGAGATTCAGACCTGACATCCTACAGAGCTGCCCCATTTCTGCATAAGCAGCAGAGGTTGTTTATAAGAAATGTAAGCCATTAAAAAAAGATGCTGAGGAAACTTTAGAAATGGAGCTGTTGTCAGCAGAGATTAAATTGTATACCAACAGCACAACATTTATGCACTGCTACTTAAACTGTGACAAATGGTTGCAAACATGATAGTTTCAAGATCTTTAAGCTAAATGAATGGTGCTTTTAGCCTACCTCTGACTGGAATTCATTTTGGAAATAAAGAAGCATTTCCTGCCCATCTGTGTACAGAACTACACCGGCAGTGACTGAAAGGGCAGGAGTTGCAGCTCTCGACTGTACTGTGGAGCACTGAAAGGATTGGAAAAGGCTGTCTCTATGTATTTGTTCTCTTCATTCCCAAGCAATGTCTGAAATGTAAATTAAGATTTTACCTACCTGTCTACCTCACAGAAATTGTTTTCAAGGAGTTTTTTCTCCTCTTTCATTTTTCTTGTTACAACAACACGCATAATGTAAGCTCACATAAGACAGCAAAGATCACATTAAAACATTGGTTTTTAAATTGCAAATATCTCAAATAGCATTTTGTTCAAAAATAATTTTCATCATTTTCAGTTTAAATGTAATATTAACTACTGGAGAAAACTGATGGCATAGGGAATTTGTCCTGCTTGCACTGAACTTGTTCCTGTGTTGTCTTCAGACACTCAGCTGAAGGAATTAAACATGATTCTTACAAACAAGTATTTACAAAGTGATTGGTTTAGTGTTTATAGTCTTGTTATAAAATATTTATAAAATAATTTAATCTCAAACATTCCAAGGTGTTCTTCAGTTGATAGCACAAGAGAAAAAATAACTCTTTTATCCTGCCCCAACTACCCACCCCGTCCCCAACCCTGTTCTCAATCAGAGACTTGACTGTACCCCTTAGAGATTTTGGAATTAAAGAAAAAGAAAGAAAAATGGAGGAAAAAAAGAAACAGGAAGATGTATTAGGTGAAAAACCTTTCTTCAAAAGGAAACTAATTATCACAATTACAAAATACGTAATGTGAATTTGGCATACAACCAGGTGACCATATTCTAATGTTTGTGGGACATTTTCAGTCCCTCTGCACAACTGCAAGATTTGCAGCTTCAGGGTGACCTGAGGTGGTGAACTGGGTGACACACTACAAAAACATCCTCCCAAGTTGCCCCTTCAAACTGCGAAGTTTCCGCCAGCTTTTTTTACAGCCTCTATATTTATTTATTTTTTTTAAAAAAAAAAAAAGACAATAAAACAATCTTTCCCGTTCAGTTCTTTGAGGGAAAATAAAATCTTTGCTGAGAAGAAATCCTTCTGATGAAATCCTTAAGTTGGAGCAAGGTTAAACTGAAGTCGAAGCTGCTGGGAAGAGCAGGAACGCAGTGCCATCTCGTGGTGCCCGCGCCGGGAGCCGCCGCAGCCCGGCTGCCGCAGGGGGGGAAGCGCGTCCCGGCCATCGTCATCCGCTGCGCACAGAAAAGCAAGTCCCAGAGGCTTTGGAAGCTATTAATTTTTTCCCTAAGGAAATACATCTGAGAAAGTAAGATAAAAGACCTTTAAAATCCATCTAATGCAGAGATCGGGGTGAAATTCTGTGCTGTCTCGAGGCTGTCTCTATACTGGGAGGTTTCCAGCCCGCTGCAGGAAGCGGTGGCGGCACAGCGGCAGCTCGGGCAGGGAAAGCCGGTCTGTCTGCTGATGGAGAAGCGACACCTGCCACCAAAACGTCCCTTAGAACAGCAGAGCACAAGTTTGGGGCAGCTGGATGACCCCAGGCTCCTGTGGGCACTCCTTGAGTGACCCCTGTGCAGCCCTGCCCAGGAGCGAGGCGCTGGCAGAGCCCGTGGCCATCCGGCCGGCCCTGAGGGGGGAAATCGCCTGGGTAGAACAGAGGATCCCCCTCTCATTTTTTTATATCAGTGTCTGTTATTGCAATGTATTAGAGCTGAGATATTCAAAGCTGCCTGAGGGTTTGGAGAATTAGATTCAAAATGTTCTAGGCAATTCTGAATATTCCTAAGAGAGTGATTTTACAATGCTATGAGTCTGATCCTTCAATCCCTCCTTGTGTAAGGAGTACTTACTTAGAGAAATAGTTTAAGTAGTATTGTCTTAGAGCCAAATTTTGACATTTAGCTGCTGGCCATGCCGGTAGCACATTTTTTTTCATGCTCTCCAATCTACAAGTAAACTCGGATTGAGCAAAAGCTGCCATCTTGCCTTTGGGCAAGGTGCACTCCTGGACATGCACCAAGAGAAGAGAGCCCGTAGTTCCGAGATGATGTAATGATGAGAGACAAATTCTGCACATGGAAATGGAAAATGTGTTCCTTACATGCTGTGTTAGAAGTGAGGAGGACTTTAATTATTTTGCAGAAAAGTATGGCTTGATTTGTTTGCCTGCTATTGTGTTGTGTGTTTCTGGTGAGTTTAAACCCAGCAAAGGCCAACAGGCACAGGGACAGGGAGAATGGGCCCACACGTTGTACCAGGATGGATCCGCCCTTAATGAAAAGATGCATCAGAGAAATGGTGCTGCAAGGCCAAAACCAGAGCCCTGCTGAAGGTATAGAAACCAGCTGGGAGCAGTTTCAAGGTCCCAGGACAGGCAAAGGCTGCATGGTTATAAGTCAGACTGATGACTGATGTCAGTCAGATCGATGGAGCAAAGGCAGAGCAAGCTTAGCTCCAGCTTTAAAGGGATGTCAGGGACAAACAGGGCCTATGGAAAGTGTTCAGTTCAGGGAGGGATGAAATGAGTTAGGCTTTTTGCATGGGTTTTCAGGGGAAAACAACTTATGCAAGCAGCTTGCTTGTGTGCCTGTGTCTGGCAGTCCACTCAGTGGTGTTTAAATCTTTGAGCTAGTTTAGCCAAACCCAGCAGAGACTCAAAGGCCTTGTATCCCTAACACAGTTTATCAGTACAAACACCTAGACAGTGATAATAAACTTCACAGCCCTGTCAAGAAAAAACTGCAGCATGAATCAGAGCTCAGTCATAACCCAACTCCAAAACAAGCACAAAATCACAAGAATCTAGAATCCAGGACTTCTGCATTTTGTAGGACTAATGTTTCCTCTAACACATTTCCCTCCATTACTGCATTTAGTGGCTGTTTTTCCTTCCCAAAGCATTTAAATTATTACATCTCAGGTGGCAAAAGGGAGATGGGGTGGAATGCTGATTTGATTTAAAAACAGGATGAGCAGTGGGATTTCATTTGGAAAGGAGCACAGAGATAGACCCATTTTTTGAGAGAAACAGCCAGGAGAAAATGAAAAACAGGTCATAGCTCACCCTGAAAACATAATGCCTGAGAAAAAATCTGGCCCAAGTAAAGGGTGGAAGTAAATATTCTCCATTCATGTCTAAAATAGCACTTCCAGGCAATTTACTCTCTACCCACTGGATCAGAATGGGTATTCACACCCCACAAAGTAACCTTGACCAAGGTGTAAAAAATGCTGTGCATAAGAAGCTGGCCTGAGTTTCTAAAATGCCCTGAGTGTCTGATTTGATCCAGTGAAGGGTTATGAACTGAGGACAAGCTGAGGTTTTTCCACTTCACTCCCAGCTGGTAATTGCACTCATCATTCTTACTGTATATAGGAGACCATGGCATACTGTGTGAGGAAATATTTTGTTATGCAGGATAGAGATGAAAAACATGGACGGTATCGGCAAAAGCCTGGCAGGGACTTCAGCATCACAAAACCCAAACTAATAACTATGGAGAGCTCAGATCTGTGTTACCCTTCATTCATTACTGAATTCACTAAAGCATGGAGGGTTCAGAGTTTTGGTTACCCATGTCTACTGCAGATTCAGTTCACTAACACAGTCACTGGATTTCAGTCTTGTGTCCACATCTTTTAAAGTCTTTAGTGCTTGATGTTTCTCAAAATAAACATAGATGAGCATCAGAGGATTTTTGTGCAACACATTTGGCAAACTCCAAAATGCTGAGTTAGAAAAGTACACTGCACCAATGAAAAGAAAGTCATAGAATTATAGAATGGTTTGGGTTGGAAAAGACCTTAATACTCATCACCTTCCACTAGACCAGGTTGCTCCAAGCCCCATCCAATCTGGCTTTGAACAATTCCAGGGATGAGGCAGCCATAGCTTCTCTGGGCAACCTGTGCCAGGGCCCCCGACCCTCACAGGGAAGAATTTCTTCCTAAATAATTGATTCCTATTAATCCCTTCAAAGTCTTTGGTGAAAACTGAGGTTTGTACATTTTTTTCAATAAACTTTGATGTTTCAAATGTACTATTCAAATTACTTCTCAAAAATTATTTTAATATATTTGGACCAGTAACTTGCCACCTATTATCAGCTGATACATGTGCAACACCACATCATTTTATTATAAACATTATCAGGTCTTTCAGAAAGCAAAATATGAACTCAAATAAGTATGGTTCCAGTCCTGCTGATCAAAAGCTACTCCAGTTAGTGGCACATAGCACCAGCACATCTGGTGACTTGCAGCAATCTCAGTCTGGTTTATGAACAGCAAAGTCACCTGATTAAATACAGGCTGGGAAAGTGATTGGACACAGCTATGTCCCATGAAGGCAGAATTTTAATAAATATCCTACACCCAAATATTATACCCAGTTTGATTACATTTTAGCACTTGCAGCTTTTTATTTGTAACTGGGCATTTGCTCCCCTCTCAGCACCCAAATCTCGTCTCATGAGCAGGTCTTGCTTTTCAGCTCCTCCTCACCTGTGTGTGATGGAGAGATCTGTGCTGTCATTTGTGCTCCTTTGGAACTGTGAATGTTGTCAGCGCTGCATCTGACTGTTGTGGCAGTACCCAAAGGTGCAGTCTGGTCACCATTACACTAAGTATAGTCCTTGCCTCTGAGGAGCTATTTCACAATGAATAATTTAGCTGACAAACTTAGTCTGCTTGAGAAATACCCAGGAGCAGATTTCAATTTCTTCAGCCACAATCATTAGTCAAAATATGCTGGAATAAAGATGGGGTGAAAGAGGTTGAGGGAAAGAAAGATGAGGAAAAAAAAATGGGGATCATACCTGTATTTCTGGATGTCACAGCATGACTTCAGGCTCCTAATTTCTATTCCTCATGCCCAATGAGTAAAATTAATTTAGGCAGAAGAGGGAGACGAAAGCCTATGAAACTAGCCTAGATCAGAATTAAATCACTAATAAAAAATTCACTGCTTTCCTTTCCAAGTACAAGATTGTCTTTTTTAATCATTTCTTCTATGATACAGAGGCACCAGAGTGCCTATAAGGAGAGGGGGAATATCCTCCTAAACCCCCAGCCCACGTGCAGAACAGTGCAGCAGAAACCCCAGGTTCCATGCATCCAGGGCTATGATACAAATCACTCTGGGCCAGCCACCAGCTGGGAACAGCTTGCACTGGGCATGTGTCTCCCTACAGCAAAGTGTTCCTGCATTCTACCTTTGCTGAGACAAAGTACACCACCCCTAGGTGCTCTTTGTGCACAGTGCCCTAGCTGAGAGACTTAAGGGGACTGGAAGAGGGAGAAATTATCCCTGACAGCAGATGTTAGTCCAGAACTGAACTGGATCAGACTACAGGAAGAAACAGAGTAGGACCAACAGGTACTGCAGTACCTACTGTGAACTACTGCACTTCCTGAGTTAACATAATGTTTTCCAAACACATGGGATGTGTCACACTGTATCCAGGACTAACATATCTAAAGTTAAATTCCTGCTTCCTCCACAAAACACAAGCAGAACTAAAATAAGAGCCTAATTCTGGGCTCATTCCATGCCTGCCAGACTGATTATAACCGACTGCAACCAACCTACTGCAGAATTACACTGATATACGTGCACAACAATATTGCACCAAACATAAAAATGCTTAATACCTGATCTATCCTTTATCAGGTGATTTAACTGCTTCTGGTTTATAGCCTTGAAGTATATGAATCTTTTTTCTGAAGTCTAATATCTGACTTGCAATCTCAATTTCTCTAAGAAAGGAAAAGAAACCAAAATGTATTTTACACTTAACTAGTAATTACTCTTTTCTTTTCCGGTAAAATAAAGCACTTCTTTGATTAGAAATGAGCATGTAGCACTTATGATGTTGTATAAGTGACTGAGAACTGGATCCCTGACATAATAATTAGATGCCATTTTTAAGACTGAACATTGAAATACAGTGTCCACCTTCCCTTTAGTCCTTCAACACAGCATAGCAATTTTGAATTATTTTTTAAAAAGTCTCCCTACTCCCTTCTTTCCCTTCAGCAAGCTGGCAGCCTGATTACTGCCACAGAAACCAGCCTGTGTGAGCTCTGTGCTACATTAGTAGAAATTTTTAACAAGTTCTTTATTTTATTTCTCAAAACGTGGGAGAGGGATGTTTGTTACAGTCCTTACATGTGGGAGGTTAAAAGATAACACCAGACACAATGATCAGTCAGAACTAAACACATTTGCAAGTTCATATTGTAAATGTCCCTTTTGGAGAGATGCTGTTTGGGGTAACTAATTGCTCAGGATTTTCTAGAAGGAAGATGATCAGCCCGAGTACCTCCCAGGCACGCAGCAGCGAGCCCGCTAAGGACACACAAGTCTGTGTGGAGCTGCTTCAAAGACAGCAGAGATAACTAGACAGATCTGCCTTGGAGGCAGGTTATCAACAAAGGGCTGTCTCCCAGACAAGTATCTGTTCTTGTCTGCCTGGAAAGTGAGTTATGAGCCTTTGTACAGCACCTTTCAGGCAAGCAACTTATTCAGGTCTGCCTGGAAGGCAGGTCAGCATGCAGATATGCGCCTAACAGGCACAGAACTGTGCAAGTCTGCCTCTCCACACCTTCAAAGATCCCAAGACAAGTCAAGAATTTCATTTTAATGATCTCAGAGGAAAGCCATTATTTCCTGTATGTAGTAATTTTTAATATAGTTGATGGATATGTCAAACTGCAGTTTCTTTAACCACGCTTTCTTAATGCCAGACACAAGAACATAATTCCTTTTTACAAGGTTCTGGTAGTATTCTTGATATAAAAGGAAATGTTGTTTTATAAGATTTGGCAGTGGGTTACTACAGAGAGCAAAGTGTCCAAAAGAACCAGTGAGTTCAGCAGGAAAAATAAGAACTGATAATAAACACACCAAGAAATTTTATGTACTCTATCCATACAAACACAGTTGACTTACTGTTCTCTCCCCCTGTAAGTAACATCTATGATTGCACTGGAGGTTTAGATAGAATTGACAAAAGCAATAAATGAATTTAAATGTCATTCATTTCAAAAAGATTAAAATTTTTTAAGATCTCCATTCAGGAAGTGCTTTAGTAAGTTTAATCACTTAACTAGAGAGCTTTTTAGCAAAGATGCAGGGCTTACTTTGCACATTACAGAGGTCATACACAAGCCGTAGTTCTGGGACAGTGTTTGAATCACCTTGGCCATGTGTGCTGACCCAGAGTGAAGCAGGAATCTTGTGCAGAGAGCAGTTAGCGACAGTGTGAAGTGAGAAAGGACAGCCTGTGACACGAGTCAGTATTTGAGGCAAGGAAAGGCTCTATATCTCCGGGGGAGACCCAGCAGCAGCACTGTGACAGAAGTGGTTTGGACAGTGGGCAGTGGTCCATTCCAGCCTAAGGGGACCCCACAAGGCAGCTTGGAAACTCTGGTTGTTTTGAACTAAAGAGAAGCACAAAAGAAGAATTCTACAAGGCTCCAAAATGTGCTGCAAGGTTGAGAGCAAATTGGGAAAATTTCAGGGAGACATCAGGGCGTGTGCAGAAAACAGAAGGCAAACAGCTCTCGTTGAAACTAAAACAAAGAGTTTGGTTTAATTCAGAGCACCAATAAGCCACTTCATACTTGCACAATCTTTAAAGACTCAGGATGAGAGACCTTGCTCTTGTGTTCTGGAGGACCACCTGGCCTGCCAACTGTCAGCAGGAATCTTAATGAGAATTATTTATCTTTCCCAAACGATATCCCCATAGGCACCCCAAGAAAGGTCAAATAATCTTCACAGAGGGTTTTCTGTGTCTGAGCTTGATCTTTGGTGTGCAATCTCTAATCTGTGTAAAAGACTTACCATATAACAGGATCAAGATAAAGATTCTATAGGTATAAAACCACAGGAAATAAAAAATTAATTCTTATACTTGCACTACACATGAGATTGTTTTGGTCTGCACAGATTCCTAATGTAACTAGCTTAGTTAGACTTATTTTACATGATACTATCTACTCTGACAGAGCTAGAAGCTCATTCCAAAAGTATAATACTGGCATTATTCCACGTCTGTTTGGCATAACAGAATATTCTTTTAAGCTTTCAGACGGTAAACTCTTTGTTTGCTGTAATTCACCTATTACTTATTAAACTGTATTAGTTCAGCTCCAAAGAACCACTGAATACATCTTCACCAACAGCTGTGGATTTTGGCTTCCAAAACACTCTTTTCAATTACTGTATTTTAGAGTAAATTCTATTTTAAGTAGATCATTGCTTTGGTTTAATTTTTTCCAACTTGCGAAATTACCACATTAAAACTTTCAGGTTTAATAAGTGATTGATTAAAGGAACTTTTTAGAAAACTTTCCACATCCCTGTCTAAAGATAAAAGTATATACTACCCCTGCCTCAAATGTGAGTAAAAGTTCAGGGATGAGACAATTTTATTATAAACTGTAGGATCACAAGGCCCTGAAAAGTTGGCTGTCTTCTTTACAACACACATTTGAAACTGAAACAGCTCTATGTTTTTGTACACATTCATATATTCCATTTCAACTAGTCAGGCAAAAATTGAGAGCATGAAGGAATTTACCTTCATGCAGCCTCTAATATCAATAAAACATTTCCAACAGCAGCTTAAAGCTTATTATTGTTCTGATGATGCCACCAGCTACACTGATGCAGGGACAGATTAACGCAACTGGAGGCAGTGGAGTCAGCTCTGACCTGAACCTGAGTGACTGAAATTGAATCTGTCCTTTAATCTAATTTGAACTACGGAATCACGATCAGAGATGTCTTTGCTAACAGAAATGCTTGTGTGGAATTGAAGCACTAAGGAGAACAAAGTGAAGTACTTAAAGAATGTCAGATTTTGAGTATCTTCATAGGAGGAGACTCTAGAAGCTGAGAAGAGGGACAGAAACCATACAAACAACTTCAGCTGCAGTGATAGTGCAGAAGCTGTGGTAATTATACAATCAATTATATTTCTTTCATGGGCTTTGGGATATCTATGGATTAGTCAGCTCAAAGCACTTTAAAGATATTGTTGGAAATACATTCTTTAAAGTACCTACAAAACCTTGAGCAGTACAGTGCTCTTCATAAAATGATATTGTAAAAGTAGAAGTATGGGGTGAAAAAAAGCTTTTTTTGGCAGATGTAACTATGATTGGGCAAGGAAGATGGAACAAATCAAATTGCAATAGGCATTTTGAAGTATCTGCAATAGTTGTTCCACACAACTGGATGATTCTATGTCTCATATTCCTGTTCATTATTACAGTAGCTGAGTATTTTTTATAACTAAAATCCAGTTGCATTTCTACAGCAGCATTCCACCAAGAAAAGAAAAGAAAAGAAAAGAAAAGAAAAGAGAAAAGAAAAGAAAAGAAAAGAAAAGAAAAGAAAAGAAAAGAAAAGAAAAGAAAAGAAAAGAAAAGAAAAGAAAAGAAAAGAAAAGAAAAGAAAAGAAAAGAAAAGAAAAGAAAAGAAAAGAAAAGAAAAGAAAAGAAAAGAAAAGAAAAGAAAAGAAAAGAAAACCCAAGTAAACACTAGTCTGTGTGAAAATTCAATGCCTATTTAATACTTTACATTCTGCTGCTTCACAGTGACCCAGAAAACTCCAGAAAAGCTGGATTTCCATCAGTGATCCAAGCTGGTGAGCCTGGATCATGTGATATTGCAAAACAGACCTAGAAACCCTTAGTCTCTGAAAAGGCAAAAACATTCCACTGACTGACCATTGTGTGACAGCATCTGGAAGTGGGCAGAGAGCACAAACTGGTGGTGCTTTGTGATGAGAAGAGTTTGAAGAGCATGACACCTTGCTGGGTGGTGCTCCCAGTCCCTTTTCCCTACAAAACCAAGCTGAACACACTTCTGCATGTGTGTGTGCATGTTTGAGGCACGGATTCATGTTTGAGGCAAAGTACAGGGGAGTGGGAGAGCCCCTCCTGGCAAGCCAGCCAACTACACAGAGAGACCCAAGCAACCACAGCTTCATCTAAGGTCTGGTTTCTCACCAACACAGGGATTTCCAAATGGATCAGCAAAGGATCTCAGCTCCCAAACCATGCACAACAGCTGAATGTTCTAGACAACATCTTCCCAAACACTAACCAAGCTCTGTCAGGATGTATTTAAAAAGCAGTGAAATAAGGCAGCAGGTAAGGGAGGGCTCTGGCAGCTTTAATGAACAAAACAGAAACAATGCTTCCAAAACATTTTGTTTCCAAGGACAGGCGTATTGTCCTTACTTTGCTTCAGCCTGACAGAGAAAAGAACATGCCTTGTCATCTTTCTGCTGAATGCAACCACAATCAAAAATTACTTCTGAGGCAGTTAATAACAACTTAGAGAGTATCAGCACAATGGTGTAAAACACCACTTAGACTTGGCAAGTTTAAATGGTTTTGAAACAGCAGGTGAATAATATATTTGGATTTGCTTCTGTGGGCCGCCAGAGCAGAGAAAATTACTGTAAGACAAATTTTTTGTCAAAAACTTAAAGATAAACAACTCAGCTTCTTTTTGTCAAGAGTAACAGAGTGGGTGTATAAATAAAATGCAGTAGGCAGGATGTCCCTGGTGTTTAAGAAGGCCTCCAGCACTCCACCACACATAAAACTCATTAACACACTGGAGAATCGTGGCACAGATCAATTCAGATGAAGAACAGAGATTGTAAGTGAAGAGATTGCAAGTGAAGAGATAAGTGTCATGCTAAATCTGGCTGGCTGGAATATCAAGAAGGGACTTGTTAGATCCCACATTAATCAACTACCAGCAGTGCAGGGCAGAGCTGCTCCTGCTCCTCCCCTGCCTGGGAACTTGCACTGTAGTAGCAGACAGAGAGTTCAAAATGTGTGCAGGATCTTTATTACAATCTGGAAGGTTCACCATCCCACCTGGCAGGATTTTAACACATGAAGCCTTAAGTCCACCTCCTGATTAACCTTTCCTCATTTAACATGCTCTGCACAAGCCCTCCTTCTCCAAAAAATTCTCTTGCACCATCCCATATTTTGACTACTCCTCAATCTTTTCTCCTTAAAATCATGCCCTTAAAGAACCCGTATAGGGTAAAATGATATTTGAAACACTCTTCAATCAACAGGTATTTTATGGCAGTCACATTTATTAAAAATTGCAATAAAATGACAACTCCATCACCCAGGTTTGTGCAGGACAGTAGCAGCTGTCACAGCCAAAGCCTGAGACAGACACATAATTGATAACACTTTGTCAAATATATTATTTTCAGCTCTGCAGACATTTCCAACCATCAACATCCTGTATTTGTTTCTCTTTGTTAGAGCTGGACTCTCCCTTCTGTCAAATGTGATTGAAGTACAGAATGCACCTGCTTCATTCATGCAGAAGTATCCTTCTTAGTAAAACAGATAAAAACTGCAGTTTGGAAATCTGTACAAGATCTGTGCTGCTTTTGCCTACAACACAGAAATATCTTCTCATCTGTGTGAGCAATGTTGTATGCAGAAATAAAAATACATGTGTATGTGTAATGGCTTTGATGGAGAAGGCAAACAGAGCATAATCCTTCAAAAACATAGTGTGTGGCAAGAAGCAGCATGGAGTGAGGCAGAAAAATATGAACAGTTGGGAAAAATAAAACCAAAAATTTTGTCCATAGGATGCTGCCATACTTCTGCTCTTGAATAAACAAGTGTCTCACTGAAGTCAGTGTGACCTGCAGGCCCAGAATGAAGCTGCAAACATTCAAGTACTTCTTTTTAAAGACATTTTGTCTCTGAATGTCTTCTTTTTTTTGAACAAGTGAACAATTCTGTGTTATACCTCCTATTTAATGGAAATACATTTGGAAGGTTTCTTGGCTGTGACCAGAGACATTCAGCGCTGCTAATTTAGATTTGCTTCTTTTGTTATCCTCTAAATAACTTGCTCTTTTCATAGGTATAGCTTTTCCAAATTGCCTTCTCCTGAATTCCTTTTTTTTTTATTTCCTATTAATGCTGCTCTTCAAAAAAATAAAAGCAAATTAAAGAAATACCAGCCACTAGACTGCAACTAATCAGTGAGATACTTCATATTTCCAGTCTTTTGAATACTATTGAATGCTTCCTTACAATGGCTATCAGATAACTTTCTCCATGTAGCACGAAGGCAAATTTCAGGCAAAACCTTATCACTGCACATAAGATATTGCCACTCTTATGCTTTGCATTCATGCAGCCCCATTCTTGCTTGCTATTAACGATTCAGCAAATTGTAAAATAACAGCAATGCTGCACCTTCCTTGAGGAATATGCTCCCCCTAGCACTTGCATAAATATTATCCCAATCAATAACCTAGTAATTAAAGTCACCAGCATTTTGGCCTTTTTACAAGACTCCTTATCTAATAAAAAAAAAAAAAAAAAACATTTCTTGCATTACTATTTCCAACTGCCCTGGAAACAGAACAAGAATTGTTCAGCCACCCCTTTGTCCTTAACCCCCAAATTAGCTATTGCTGTAAAGTCACAGAAAATCATTCTGGTTTTCTCTGCAGACATAGCCTCATTTTCTCCCTGAGTATCACTTCTTCCTTTTCTCATTCTTGGTTTATAAATAAACCATAAATTCTGACTTTGAGAACACGTTTTAGTTTTGTCTCGGGGTTCTTTTTGTTGAAGGGCGTTGATTTTGTTTTGATTTACCTTCAGTAATAAAAAAAAAAAAATAAAAAAAAATAAAAAAACAAGAAACTGAGATGCTAAGAACAGGAAAACTCTGGTAAGCAAATGAGTGAGTCTGACAAAGATTCAATTATCTCCAGTGCTCAGCTACCAGAACATATCAAGGGTGAAATCCTACCCCCATTAAAGTCAATGGGAGTTTTGTCGTTGTCTTTGTCTCGTCAGGAATCTCATTCTAGAAATATTGGAGGTGACAAAAAGGAAGAAACCTGCATGGAGGACAGAGCAGGCTTACCTGGAGACTTCAAAAAAGCAGCACTTGTAAGGATTGAAATTCAACTCCAGAACTTTCTAGATCATGTAATTTTTGAAAGCTTAAGCAGACAGAATATCCTGCTGTGAGAGTAGGATATGGTTATTCACAAACTTTAGGAAAACTGCATGACTTTGAACACAGTTTTCCCAGCATCTGGTGATGAAGGGCCACATCCTGCTCTCATTGCAAATGAATTCCTTTAAACCAAGAGCATGGCATACACCTGCCCATCCAGCCCTTGCATTTCTTCAGCCTTTGCTATCAAACACCTCAACCTCAAGCTAATTTTATTGCAGCAATATTTTGCTACAGAAAAAAAAATCTCCAAGACATGATCCAATGGGAAAGCAAAAGACTTTCCCCCTCTTTGTCCCAAGAAATACAAAGGAAAGTCACATGAAAGAAGTGTTGCTCATTAATAGGCCAATGTAGAATACTGCTGCAACTGGCTGACAGAGCTGTTTGTCCATTTTTTCCTACAATTTCTGCCCAAACAGAAAGTGCAACCAACATAAACCAGCACTTTACCATCCCAGCAGAGGAATGTACTGAAGAGATGTGGCCCTGCCTGTTGGTACCAGCTGTATTTTGAGAGGGCACAAGTCCCAGCCAGACATGTCTAAGCAGCTGCCTACCCTTAGTGTGTGCACCCATGATTAGAGAGATATGACTCTGCTAATCCAGCCCTGATTTGGGAAGAAGGATTCATATTTAGGCCACCACATAAGCTTCCAGGACCACAGAAAAAGAGTCAGTTGAGGCTGCTTAATCAGGTAGAGATGATTCATTTGAGTAAACCTGTGCCATGACCTTTCATGAGTCTCTGAGCTCAGACAGGATGTCAAATTTTTATGAAGAAAAGAGGTGTAATCAATTAGTGCTTATGATGACCTTTTAATAAGTAAATGATTGAGGCAGACACTCATTCTGAACAGAATGAGAAATTGGATTTGTATGTGTGTCTAGTGTTGCCTGGGGAAGGCAATGAAATCCACCTCCATGCTTGATCTATTAGCCCACTCCAGCCAAAATATAACCTCAAAGGAAGTTGTAGTCAGGAGGGGGCCAGCATCTTCTTCAAGGTAACTAGTGAAGGGACAAGAGGACATAGCCTCCAAGTTCAGGCTGGGCATCAGGAAGAATTTCATCATATGAAGAGTTGTCAAGCATTGGAAGGCGCTGCCCGGGGGGGTTGTGGAATCACCACCCCCGGAGGTGTTCAAGAAACAGCTGGACATGACATTCAGTGCTATTGTTTAGCTGACAAGGTCACCACCTTGTCCACCGGTCAAAGGTTGGACTCGATGATCTCTGAGGTCTTTTCCAGCCTGAATGATCCTGTGACATATATACACACACACATATACACACGGCCGGAACAGACATAGAGTACGGGGGTGCAGAATGGGCAAAAACCGCAGAGGTTTGTACATGCCACGAGGAGCCACGGCTCGGTCACACCGGGGGACGCGGGAGCGCTGCTCCCGCGGGAGCCGCAGGCGAGGCCCCCCCGGCAGCGGGAGGAGGAGGAGGAGCGGGGGTTTTCCGCGGAGCCGGTGCCGAGCCCGGGGCCGCGACAGGTGCGGCGGCGGCGGCCCCCGGCCGAGAGCAGCCGCCAAGCGCGGCCGGCGGGACACGGGGCGAGCAGGGGCGATGTGGCACCTGCCGCGCATAAAAGTGATGGAGCGGCGGGGCGGCGGCGGGCGCGATGCGGGGCGGCGGGGGCGCGGCGGGCGCGGGGCAGGCGCGGGGGGCGGCGGGCGCGGGGCGGCGGCGGCGGGCGCGGGGCGGCGGCGGGCGGCGGGCGGCGGCCAACGCGCGGGAGCGGGACCGCACGCACAGCGTCAACACGGCCTTCGGCGCCCTCCGCCGGCTCATCCCCACCCGCCCGGCCGACCGCCGCCTCTCCAAGGTGGAGACGCTGCGCCTGGCGTCCAGCTACATCTCGCACCTGGCCAACGTGCTGCTGCTGCAGCAGCGCCGGCAGGACGAGGCGGCCGCCGCCGAGCAGCCCTGCCCGCAACCCTGTCCGCAAGCCTGCTCGCAACCCTGCCCGCAGCCCGCCCAGCCCCCGCAGCCCTGCCCGCAGCCCTGCCCGCAGCCCTGCTCGCCACCAGGTGCCTCCGCGCCTCGGTCCATCTGCACCTTCTGCCTCAGCGACCAGCGGCAGCGGGTAAGGGCCGGCTTCCGGACGCCTCTTGCGGCTCTGTTGGGGAGGGTGGTTATTGGTAGCCCCCTCTGGTTTGGGATTGAACCAACCAAGGGTTCGGTGCTGTCCTTGGTACCTCCTAACCTGTGTTTTTATCCATCGAACAGCACCGAGAAAAAGAGAAACCATCACCTGGTCCAGCCGTAACCGGACTCTGAACAGGCTGAGGGTCTCGCACCAGTCCTGCTCTGACTGTACCACTGCTCTGGGTAACATCGCCTCACTCGTGCTGCACGTTTACACATAGATAGCACAGTCCTAAAAGAGTTACTTTTTAAGCCTATGCACTTTGTTTCATATTGTGAGGGGTTTTTTCAGGGTGTTTTGCAAATGAAATTCTCTGCCTCTGTTGAGACGGTTGCACCTGGTGCGGCAGCTATTTTAGCGCGAGAAATGTTAAACCTCAGCAGCCAAGCCCTGATCCTGATGCCTCCTAAACCTGTGTCGCATGATGAAACTTGAACTTCCAAACACACGGTGTCCCCTGTCAGGGGAACTGCCGTGAACACGCCGTGCCCTACGCCTCCAGCCCAGCCCGGGCTGCACGCAGCGCTGCCGCCCACTCCTCCAGCTGCACGCCAGCCCTCGGGGACAGGGGCCGATGCCGACAGCTGACATGCTTGAGAGGTCTCAGCGATGCTGGAAGATTATTTTGAGGTGTTCGCAGAAAGTCGGAAAACTTCCAGCGAAAGCAGCCCGGTTGGCTGTGCACAGGCGCTGCAGCACGGGATGTATCCAGCACAGGAGAGGAAAGGGGAGAAGTGCAGTGTAAGCGATGCTCTTTTCTTATTAACAGGGCGAGTCGTGCCAGTCCTTTAAATAGCACAGGATATTCCTAAATCTGCCGGGCAAGGAGGGTTTCCCAAGGGCTTTTGCCCATCACCCAGGTAGTTCCATAACTGCCCTGTACATCACTGAGGTTGTTTCTCCCCTCAGTTTACTAACTTGTGTACTTTTTTTCAGAAGTAACTGTAAAAGGCAAATAAGATTTTCTATTTTCAGATTTGGACATTAGTGAAGCAGCAAGCTAAAATCTTAAACCCCAGTAATGCTGGGGTCTAAGAAACACAGAGATAGGTTAATTTTGCAATGTTTTTTATAGCTATTTATTATACAATTAATTAGGCTTTAATTAATCTAAACTCGTTATTTGGGGAGGCACTCTGTAACTGTAACCACTCCAAGTGCTGCAAGGAAAACTTTCCTTTTTCCTCCCCTGATGCCATCTGTGCAGTGCTCCTGGCCAGCCTTGCTGCTCTGGTCAAACTTGAGGGCTGAAGAAGCAGCTCTGTGTTGTTCACTTTCTTTTCTGTAGAGAGTTTTCTCTCCTTGCCCTACATAAGTGCAAAGCAAAATCTGGCAGTCGTTATGAAGAACTTGGCAAGAGCAAGGTCGTGGTGTACTCCTACACAACTTCACCTTTTCAGTTTCCCTTTTCCCCTGCTCAACATACAGCGGCCACTTTTTCTGTAGCACAATGAGGAAAAATCTGCTGCACCTACAGAAATGCAATGAGCTCTTCCTTTGAATTCTAACAAAGCAAAATCCCAGCGATTCCACATCACGTCAGTCTCTTCAGTTATTAAAAGCTACAGGCTGTATTTTCCTGGATTGAGGGGAGATTCTTGTTTTTAGAAGGTTTCTATCATTAATCTTTTTTTTAATGGGGAACTTCCAATTGCTGCCAAGTCATGGTCTTTGCTTTGGCACTGATTTGTGAAACTGGAACTCTTTATAGCTTTGTACAGTGTTTTTTAATTTTTTTGTTGTGTCAGCCTCTGTGTGTGGGTATAGAGTTCTGCAAACATACCTTCCTGGATTTTTTTTTTAATCAATTTGAAAAAAATTGTTTTTTAAAAAGTCATTTGCTTTACAATTAAAGCTGCTCTTACAACTTAAAGCTGACAGTTTGGCCCAACATTCTTATGAACACATTAAACCAAAACATCTGACCTCTTTATAGACAATTAACACTAATTTATTCATTTAGCTGTATCATTTCATATGATACCCTAAAATGGCAAAACATAATGCAGTTTCAAACAATTTTAGGAAAATTTTACATTGCGTATGCTCTGAATTTTGAATTTTGTAGGAAAGACAATAAAATTATTTATTTCAGGTTTTCAAAATGCTGTGATTTTTTTGCAGTTTTAAGAGTTTTTAGTGTAGCTCTTGGCAAATGAAATATATTTGGATTTAATAAGATATCTTTATACTTAGTTATTAAAGGAAATGAGTACAAAATGTGAGGTCCATTTTTGTACCAAAGTATGAGCTGAAATCTCATAACTCAAAACTCTCATGAATAATTTCTACAATCCTATAGGAATTTGATGTTCTCCCTCTAATGAGGATTTTATCTCCCTAGTTTTGCAAAGGGTTTATACCAAATACTTTTCAATGACAAAAGCAGGAGCAGGCCCTAACAACTTAGCCTTCTCTCCTGTTTAATGTGGCTCAGTGTACCATTAAATTCTCTCTTTACTCAGGATAAACTGTTGAATTCAACTGGGCTTGGAGATTTTCTCAGGGTTTCAATTACTAAATAATGCAGGAGTTTCAGTAACACTGATTGATCATGGCAGAAATTAGACCCCAGAGTACTGTGGCCCAAATATTTATGGTATAGACAGATAATGTCTATCCAAAGCAATTATAACCGTGATTTCTCTGAGGAACATTTATATATGTGTAACTCTGTGTATTTAAATTAGGAAAATTGGGGACAAGTCCTTAACTTTGCTGAAATTTATTTGTAATGTAAAACTTCTCTAACCCCAGGAGCAGAAAAAAAAAAGATACAGGATTGAGCTGTTACTCTGTAATGGATTTTCTATAAATCAAGGGAAAAAAAAGAATTTAATTTCTGGAGACACAGATGAATTGAGGGCTTGGATTGCACATATAAAGAGCTCATCATCATTAGGTGTTTTACTGAGTTTTTACTGTATGAGCTTGTGTGTCTTATCAGTCCTTTTTTTTAATCATGGAGCAGCGTTATCCATGGCATGCAAAATATAAAAGTCAAAATCTTGAGGGTGTCTGAGAGCAAGTACCTTACTTGAGGTAATTGACCAATGAGGCATTGGAATTATGTGAGTTTTTCCAGAGGTGCCAAACAGCCTCTTGTTCTGCAGATATTGGGGGTTTGACTTATTTGTGAGCACATTCTGTTCTGTATGTATGAACAGAGGCATGCCTGATGCCAATCCCAGCTTTGTTTTCCTGTAAACACTTGGCTATTCAATTTATGATGCATGAATAAAGCAGAAACAGTGACATATACACCAATTGGTCTCAGATCCTATTAAATTATTGTTAAAATAATCCAAGCATAGTACTTTGTGTAAATCATTGTACTTAGCCTGCTACATCACTGTATAAAAACAGCACCAAGCAAAGTGAATAAATCATGTTGTTTGATTTTACAGGTTAAGTTTAAAGAAGCATTTGAACATAGTTCTTAGTTATTTATGAATTAATCATAATGTAAGTCAAAGTAGTTTCATATGTTGCCTTCTATTTTCACTGCTGTTCTACAAAACAGAAGTTTCCTTTCATGGAAAATCTGCTTCTTTACAAAAATCTGTATTTGTTTGCAAAATGTGATTACATTTGCTAAAATAAACTATTTTTGTTACTAATTTAAACAATAAACTGCAAACACTAGGCTGGAAGTTCTCTTCCACAGCCATCTCAAGATACAAGTATTTAATTATTTTCTTTACCTTTTTCAAATCTATCTCTCCAAGATTTCAGCAGCATACTGACATGTGTATGAATGCACCATGTGTGTGCATTGGCAGGAGAGAAGAGAGGTGGGTGGAAGCTTGGGAAAATGAAAAGTGAGCTCCTCTGCTCAGGGCCTGAACAATATCCTAAGTGCCAAACACAGGAGGAGATGGAGGGAGGGAAAGGATGGGGCAGAACAGAGGGAGAAGAAAGGAAGAGAATTCATCAGGAATTTCATCAGGGCAGACAAGCAAAAGAGGCTGGAGTGTGAGCAGTTCCTGCCATGTTTCTGTGCTCTGGACGGTTGCACTGAGAGAATAACACCAAAATTTATATAAAACTTAAACTGACTGCCTAAATAACACCTTTGAAAAGAGAGAATGATGTCTTGATTAATAATAAGAGCTACTGAATAATACAAGGCAAGGAGAAAGAATTTATGTAAAATTAGCTAAAATAGACAGCATGCTACAAAGGCAAGAGATCTGGGAGATCTCTTACACCAGGAATCCTTTGAAGGTTGAAGAAAAATGTTTTGAATGAATCAACATGTGGAGTGTGAGGGAAGAAAAAAAATTATTACTGAGATAAAAAATACCATAGAGTTTAATGAAAGCCTAGGGGGAAAAAACCCATTTCTTAATAGTGAGAAGAACTAAACTGGCTGCTCTGGATGTATTTCTTCAAAAACCTTCTCAAAATTTGAATATACATTCATATCCAGGCAGCCCAGGTTCTATTTCAAGTGAAATCCTTTAGCAGTTACAACATAATACAAAGTTTTAGAAACCTTGAAGATTCATCCCACTTTTGACATTGTACAGCAAGGAACACAGGCTTCCTCAGAAGAGGAAGGAGAAAGAGAAGGCATGGATGAATAAAGAGTAACCCACCACGGAGGATATTCCCCATGATGCCAAGAAATCTCTCTCTTTGTAAGGATTTGACATCTTGATAGAAGTAAACTATGGTGAACCAAAAAAAAGTGATCTCTGTTTTGGTGATAGATAAAATGTAGCAAAATACTTAAGACAAAAGTTGCTTTAGAAAGGCCTTATCTACTCTCATTTAGGTCATTCACATCACAGAAGTGTTGTGAGATTTTAATTAACAATTTGGAAATCGCTATGTGTTCTTCCAAAGGAGGAGCCAATATAAATAAGACAATTACACTGAAATGGGTGATGGAACAAGGAAGTGATAAAAGTAATTCTACCTGTAATGGCATCTCTCTCCAACATCTTATTGTGTTTCCTTCATGTTATTAAAATAAGCCCTACTTTCCAAGCATATGTATGCAGATCATTTTTAAATGCAAAGATTGCACGAACAGGTAATTATTTCAATAAGACAGTGGAGTTTGGTGGGAAGGGTAGGCATCTGTCAGGCTCAGATAAGATCAGACAGCTGTGCTCTATCCTGAAAGGGTGCCATGAAGCTCAGTTTTCCTAGGGAAATAACATCTTCGGTATGAAAAGCAGCAAAATGAAGTCTCCAAACAAATAAGTAGAGAAAACATGAACTCTCAGAGCTCATTTTAATATAAAATACCAACTCTATATCAGGTGAAAAGATGCAGCATGAGAGAAGGATAACAACATCTTTACTAAACAGTAAAATATAAAGAGCAGGAGAATCTTTTCACTCTATAGTCTCAAATTAATCCTTTATATTAAAAAAAAAGGTGACTTTAGCAACAATAATCTCTGCAAAGAGCCACTGGGACAGCACGAGGATTGGGACACAGGACACCCAGGACAGGCTGTAGGAAGTGGGATGGTTAAAATGGAGCCAAGAAGGTGGAAATCCAACAGCAGTCTCACAACAGCTCCATGGAATGGTAAAGCCAGGCTTTCCCAAGGGACACACAATGAAAGCACAAGCAGCAAAAAGCACAAGGTGCAATAATTGAATCTTTATTTTCTTTTACTTAAGGAAGAAAGCTTCTCACCACAAGCACGGTTAAGCACTGGAACAGGTCAGCCAGGGAGGCTGTGGAAGCCTCTTCCTTGAGAGCCTCAGAACTTGACATTGAGGGCCCAGTTGGGTCTAACTTTGAAGTCAGCCTTGCTTTGAAAATGGAAGATATATCAAATAACTCAAAAAGTCCTTTTCAATCTAATTTTCCCATGATTTTATGAAATGATGAGCTTAGGGCTCTCTGGAAAGAAAGTTTGTAGAATAAAATAAAAAGAAAAATGCAAGGACTTCACAGGAAAAACCCAAACTTTTGGTCATGCCAGGATCTATTATGCCAGACAAGATGAGGGGCATCCAGGTATGCATATCAAGAGGGGAGCAAAAAAGATTCCTGGAGAAAGCAGGAACCCAATAGGCCTATAAAGGGGATTTAAAAAAATAGCAACAGTCAAGATTCCCTGAATTATGTCTGAAACATCTGGCTTGGTGGGAAATCTGTTAAAAGTTGTAACTTAGAAGAATATTAGAAGTAGAGAAGTATCTTAACTACTGTGTCTGTGCAAATGAAATGATGGAAGGGACTTGAGATTGTGAATGCCAAACTAGGTAACAGTGAAAGAGGATATCTGTACCTTAACTAATAAATGTCTCCCAAAGACACCAGCAGCAGTGTAAAAATAATAACAAAAATAATAACTAAAAATAACAAAAATAACAAAAATAATAAAAATAATACAAATAAGAGATGCTGAAGTTTTCAAGGGTAACATTTAAAGAACCTGTGGTGCTTCTAGTACTTGGAGCCTGAGAATATACTAAATACATGCATATACAACAATTAGAGTGTCAGAAATGCACAACAGAAGTTTTAGCATCGTGGTAAGAGGTATAACAAAGTGATTCAAGATATATCCATGGGAAATAGGCACCAGGCTGCAGGGAGTAAGGTCCTATTGTGTGTTGTTTTGTTACCACTGCAACCGATTATTTTTATTTGCCACACTGCTCAAAGAAAACCTGAGTGGAAAAGACAGGCTTTAATAACAGGTGCTGTGAAAGATAACAGGATAAGTGAGAGTTTCTGGCTGATGTAAGAGGCAGTCTCTGGAACTCTCAGTATCTACAGCAGTGTGAAACACCAACCCTGGAGCAGCCAAGCATAGGTCAGGCACACTGAAGCACGAGCAGCGGCCAGCAAGACAGTCCCAAAGAGAAACAGCCAACAGCAGCAACCCACAACGTTCCTGCGCTGCACAAAACCGAGCTGAAACCAGCCAGAGGCAGCAGGAAAATCAAAGACCACTTTTCTGCTACATAAAACATGTTAGTGCTTATTTTAGCCTCTGCAATGAGATGGAGCAGAAACAAAATGTACGTTATGGGGAGCCTCTGCATTCCAGCAAATGCCGCAACATTGCCGTGTCCTCCATCACACAATCCTTTGGCACATGGCAGCTGTCACCAACGTATTGCAAATGAGCAGATCCTCTTCTCTCCAGGAATTGTTTCTCTCTGCCATCTTGGTGTGCTTGCCTCTCCTCAAGTGGCTCAGCTTTGGGAAATGCACAGGAAAAATTACTTGAAATATCACCACTGTTAGGAAAACACCGCCGCTCTTGAAATGTTTTAATTAAGATGGTTAAACTGTTTAATTGAAACTATTTAAAAGGCTTATTCTCATTTTCATTATGAACTTTAGAGATCTTATGGCCTCAAAGAGTACAAAGGGGTCCAAAAGTCTCCATAATGTGAATAAGAATTAGTGAATTTACTTT
Organism: Pseudopodoces humilis; assembly: GCF_049639895.1. Lineage (NCBI taxonomy): Eukaryota > Metazoa > Chordata > Aves > Passeriformes > Paridae > Pseudopodoces > Pseudopodoces humilis. The sequence goes on from NC_142207.1 coordinate 5,347,530, forward strand.
TACTGGCATTATTTATAGTTAGTGATCTTCTCATGTTAGCTTAATTATCATGTGATTCTAAAAGGCTAATAATTTCACTCCATTACTCTCCAGATCTGCTTCTCTTTTACAAGCAGTTTAACAGATGAAAAAAAAAAATTAAAAAAGTAAAAAGAAAAATTAAGAGTCAAAGTAATGCAGAAAATCAAAGCTGTTAAAAGAAGGCTGGGCATTTGCTGAACCAGTGATTCAGAATTTGTTGCTCACCACCTCCATCTGCTGAAAGTTTCTGCCTGTACCAGCAGAAACAAGTCAAATGTTGTAGGTACCACTGCTCCTGGACAGAAAACAGCTTAAAATATATCAGTAGCAGTTCCAAAGAATGTGTTGGTTCTGGTGGGTGAGGCTCTGGTTTCTTTTGCCAGCTCTGCTAGTCCCTTATTCTGCCACAGACAATGACAATGCCTTCTAAAACTGTACAGTCAGGTAATGCTGGAATTTACCTCTTAATATCCAAACTCATCTGATTTTCAACAAGATTGGGGTCTTTGAAAATGAAACTAAGGCTTTATGGGGGAAAATTTGCTAGGATTCAGATGCTGAATAAAAATCACAATGCATACAAAAATCAACATCTACACACACACACACACACACACTCACACACACACACACAAACCCCTTCTGTGCATGTACTTCCAGATCAACCATGACCTGAACCACACAAGAACTGAACAGTGTGGAAAGGAGCAGGAACAGAGGGACCATCTTTGTGTATTCCAAATTGAGAAAATGATCAAAATAATGCAGAATAATTTGAAGGGATGGACATCAGCTAAAAAGTGATGAACAGAGAATATGTTTGCTACCAGCCTACTTCCACAAAGACACAACTCATTCTCTATCTCTGCTGAACAAGGGCAGCCATGTAGAGGGAGGAGAAGCTGGGAAAGACGCTCTGCTCAGTGTGTTTTCTCCTTTTTCCACTCCCAAGACATAGAATTGAAATGAACAATTCAGTAACTTAGCTAAACGCAGCACATTCTGCAATTTCCACTGAGCTGGTCCCCAATGCACAGCTGCTGTTCCACAGCCAAATGTCAGCAGAGCAGCTGAGCCACGCACAGGCCTGGGAGGGAAAGGGAGAGCTCAGGAGCCTGGAAGGAAAAGGGAAATCTCAGTGCTGACCAAGGAAAATAACAAAATACACCTTCTGTTTGGCTACTTGATGACATGGGGTACGTGGTTTGAGTTTCCTTGTGAATCCCTGTCAACTACCAAGCAGAATTGGAATATTACACCAGATAATGTCCCAGTCCCAGTCTTCTTTCAGGATTGGTACTCCATTATGCTCCCACTTTAGGTGGAAATGAAACCCACAGCCCACTTTGCCTCAATATGTAAGGATAGGTTTCTAATAACTCTGTGTCACCTTGGAAAATTAAAATAGTACCTCTTGTTCTGATTGTGTATGAAAGTATAGCTAAAACAAATTTCATGGCACTGATTAAGTGTCGCGTTCACTAAACTTTCCAATCCCATTACAGATCTTTCTATATTGGTGTTTGCGGAGGCTGCACGTTGAGTAAGAAAAATCAGATTTCAGGTGCTCACAAGCATGACAAATAGGCACTGAAGTGGCCTTGAGCACTGTGATGTAGTAACAGAGAGGAAATTGAAGCATTCAATATTCTGAGGTGTCTGAGCCCTCTGCAGATGGCTCTTGGATAGTTGTTCGTAATGTAGCAAAAAGAAATCATCTGTTTTGTGAGGTCTTGTTGTTTATTTTGCTTTGACACTGCCAAAATAAATAATTTTAATGCAGGCAGCATAATATGAGTAACAATAATACACACACTAACTTGCAGCTCTTACTTTAGGTGCTCACTTCTAAATGAAATCAATGCAAGATTTAGCAAGTCTTTCATACAGTAACAAATCTCCAGTTCCAGGAGACTACTTTACATTTCTGTGTTAATTAGGAGCTTTGTGGAATTTAATTCAAGGTTGCTGACAGAAAGGCTTGTGATGAGGGGTATTTTAAACCCATGACTGACAGTAACAGCAGTGCTGCAGTTTATTGCCTTAGTTGGACTACGTGTTCTGTCCATCTTCATACCCCACCATTTCATTAAATAACTTGATGCTTAATAGCTCATAAAAAAAATATATTTCTGTATGTTAATCTTTGTATCATTCTGTATTTTATAATTGGATGAATAATTAAAATGCAGAAATTGAATTATATGCTTTTATTTTGGGGCCTTTTTCTATCTGGCAAGTAGACCTGTGTAAAGACATGAATTCATAGTTGAATGGATGATCTGAAAATATTTATACGCTATATAATCCATTTAGATATTCACTTTCAGTGAATGAAGACAATATCAGTAGGTATCTGATAATTAGGTGTCATTAGCACATGCATAAAGATAAATTTTAATCTGTTATACTGCACTGAAATTATCAAGGTTTAATATTTTTAAATTAAGAGCTTCACTGTTTTAGATTTTCATATATATGGAGGCGCTGCATTTCTGAAATAAATTCTAGTATTAAAGAAATCACAAAATAATAGAATAGTGATATTTCCTCTTTAAATTGTCAGGCACGGCAACTGTGAGTCCCAGCAAAAATTTCAAATTTGTTAACACAAATCTCCCTGATCTTCCAACAAAAATAATTCTGTATCTTCAAATAAAATTAACTCAGGTTAGCTTGTAGGTTTCATCAAACATGTAGAACACAGACCAGAACAACAAATTGGCTATTAATCAGTAATATGCACAGGTGTGACCCTGCAAAGGTCAACAGTCAGGCACTTTGTTCAAGTATGGAAAGTTAAAAATAGCCTGTGCCAGTGTAGTTTATATAAATTGGTGATGTACAGTTGCCTTTGACAGCGAGTGAGAGTGAAAAAGTGTATTTAATTACCTCAAATTTAATTGGCCTGTACAGGAGAAAAATATGAAATATGAACAATCCAGCAGCTTTATGAAAGAAATGAAGTGGTACTTTATAAGACTGTTAGAATTTCTATTGATTTTGTGAATAATCATGTCCTTGATTATTTTATCTCTTTCCACACATTCAGCCATCCTCTGCAAATGAAATTTAATTATTGTTTAGACAGAATCTGAGCACATCCTCAAGCAAAATAGTATAACCAGCAATGGCACAACAATTTGACAGCTCCCTGCAGCAGTACACAGAATCCATCCAAAATCAGATTGTGTCCCAGCGTGCTGCAAAACTACACTTTGCTGCCTCTCCTTGTGCTTTCAGACAAAGCCAAGCCAGCCAAAGGATGAAATTAGGTAGCTGTTGGTGGAATTCCTGTTCCTCCCTCAAAGCCAGCACTGTCAGAGTGCTTTAGCACCAAGCCTGATTCCCTGCTGGTGGCCCTGTCCTTCAGGAGCACAGAGTGAGCTCTGTGTCCCTGCTCACCGAGGAAGAGCTGAATTAATTGCCAGAAGGAAAGCAGCACGTGCAGGATCGGTGGCTTGGTAACAACCAGGACACCCCAATATCACAGGGCTTGTGCAATGCAGGTCACAACACTGAGCTGATGCTTCAGACTGGCTGAAGACTCAGGCTGGTATCACAGCACCAGCTATGCCAAGATCTGGTCCAAAGTGGGAAAACCCACTTAATTTTGAGATATTCTTCATGGCTTCTTTCAGAGGAAGAAGAGTTCTTTCAAATGCACCAAACACTGTGCCCAGCCATGACATTTCTGTAAAGGTTGCAGGAGTACAAACAAGAGCTGGACTCAGCAGCTGCCTGTCATCCATGCCAGTTCTGGATGCCAGCATAGAAGACTGATTTAAAATTGCATGATGTGGTACATTTAAAATGTACATCAAAAACTTGCATTTATACAGGCTGGATTCATCCCTAATTTTATAAGTACATCTTGTCACATTTTCCAGGCAGCTTAACCTTTTGAAACTACTACCTATTAGTGGGCCAAAACCAATCTTTTAGGTTTAGAAGGGGTTTAAATTCAAAATATACTTGGCACTTCTGTTTCAAGTAAAGATTAAAAGCTGGTAAAAAAGAGTCTCACACTGAGCTAAACCAACCCGAGAATGGTGTTATAAATATGCAGAGGCTATGGGGAATAAAAACAAAAAAAAACCCTTTCTTTCAGCAAAAAAAGCTGCTTCCTTCTCAGGATCAAATGTGATCCAAGAGAAAATGGTGAAAACTATAAAAAATTACACAGAACGAGAGTCTGCAGCAAAATATAGAAATATTCTTCAGTAATATGTGAGAGAACAAGGAAATAATCATCAGTTCTAGTTTGAGACACCCAAGTTAATACCTAAATACTCACCAAGATGACCATACTCAAGGCCTGAGTAAAGATATCAAACTGCAGTGAGACTGAGGAATGGATATTACTGAACCCAAAGGGAAAGTAAAGCTTGATGTTCTCAATTTGAACATGTCCAACAGTCACCATTAATAAAGTCTGATAGCATGATTTCTCTAACAAACCTAATTCAGGCTTGAAAAGAGAAAATACACTGTGTGCATTTTGAAAGGTAGAACAGAGTCACTTGGGAACTACAAATTCACGAGTATGACCTCAGTAGTTTGTGAGTCTTTAGAACATACTTTAAAAGGTTTGAAATAATGCAGATAAATGGAGATAAAAAGGATGGTCCTGTACAATGACCAGAAGAGCTTTTATTTGTACATTTTCTCAAGAGAGAAAATACAAAGGAGAAAAAAATAAAAAGAAAAATAAGAAAAAAAAGAAAACCAGAACAAGACTCTACCCATACTTGTAGGCAAATGAGCATATGCAAGTGGAAGCTGGAGCCCTGGAGTTTTCTGTAATATTCCATGTGCAGCTGTGAATGCTTGCTCTAATGCCAGTTAATCTGCAGAGCTATGGGCTGAGGGAAGGCAGTGTTGGCCACAGCACTGGAGTCATCTACTACTCTTCAAACACTGAAACCGAATCCTTCACATCCTCCTGGGCTCCACCAGAAGGGAGCAGATGGAGCCTCACTAAGCTGCTCGTTCAAACACAAATGCATAATAAAGCAGTAAACATTAGGGGTTTGACACAATACCAAAGCAGAGGAACAGCAATAGTTTTAGTAAAAGTGTTTCTCACTTAAACCTTTCTCTGATGTTTCCAGTAGAGTGAGAGTTCATGGCTTAAACCAGGACTAGCAGCATACAATTAAATCCGAGTAAACATGTTTTACATTAAAAAACAATTAAAGCTAAAGAAAAGACCCTTTGCAATGGCAGAGTCTGACTCTGCTTTTATTTGATACACCAATTTCAAGCAGCTCTGCAATTTGTTGTTTGCATCCTTGCAATTAAGGCTCATCCCTGACATCCTGCACTAAGATGATGCCTTTCAGCTTGCTTTTGGTTTGTTTTTTTTGGAAAGGTCTGACAATTTTCTCTTTCATTCCTACTCCAGATGAAATATGGATTTTTTTCTCTTTCCAGCAGTCAAAGCTTTAGAGAACAAATAAAATGAGGATGAAAAGTTCTTCTTGCTCAGCTTTTTAATTTAAAGGTTTTTCTGCTTTAATTTTCTTTCTTTCTTTCTTTCTTTTTTTTCTTTTTTTTTTTTTAATTCATTGAAATCATGTAGGGTCAGTAGTAAATGTGCCATTCAAGTATCTCTTCTTCCTGAAACCATAGCAGAAAGCATCCATCCCTTTGGGATAAGCAAGCTGAAAGAAGATTTTCTTTTGTTTCTCTTTCCCATGACTGAAGTGAAATTGCTTGCATCACTGGATTATAACTTAATTTTAAGAGTTTTCTTAATAAATATAAAGTAGGATTCAGACTACACAGAAAGATAGATAGGACAGAAAAGGAGAAGGGATCCACAAGGAGCATAAACCTCAAAAGAATTTTCTCCTACTTGGTGGATATCTTATTCTAAATCTGACATCCTTCCTCCTCACAGAGCAATTCTGACTGCAAACCTTTCCAAACCATCTCTTTCAAGCTGAGGGACATTTTCACACCATTTTGTGATCTGATGCATTCCAGCCACTCACAGGTGGCCTCACTCTTTGTTAGGATGCATTCCTGCCTCACTTTATTTAATACCTTGAGGATATTACTTGTTGCAATACAGTTGGGCAAAGAAGAGAATGTGAAACAAAGTCTTGATTCTGAATTCCCTGGCCAATCTTGTCATTCAAATAGAAATAAAGAGTATGGAATAAATCCAGAGAGGAAAAACAGAACACAGTTTTTTGTGCTTATTCAAAGGATAATGATGTCCTAGGGGAGACAATAAAAGAAAATGAAGCTGTATGAAGGACACCTCCAGTACATCTCGTAAACCTTGTAGGAAAGCACAACAAAATCAATAATGAAAACCTATTTGTGAGCTTGCTAAATAAAGCAAGCTAGGAACAAGACCTTTGAAATGCACATATTGTAAACTGAGTTCTAAGACTTCAAAATAATTATTTATAATCCAGGTTGAGATTCAAGAAAGATATTTACCCAGTGCTTACCTCTTCTTTTGTGCAACCTGACTTCCTATAAATGATCAGGGAAAGAGAAACATGGCAAAGCTCTTCAGCATAGTGCACACCATGTACTGTTCTGCACAAAACAATGCCTGCATTTGCCCAAAAGCTGTGTGAGTGTTTAAGGAACATCATCCATGTGCTGTTTTGTTCTGCATGGATTGTTACTCCTGTTAAACCTTGGTGATTTTTATGTAAGAGGAACAGCAAAATGAAAGTGCAGAATTCCAGTATTCTGGAATATTGGCCAGGGAATTCAGAATCATGCTGCACTGTTTCACATATATACTGGTTACACAGAGTCCAGTAGCATCCCAAAATCAACCTTTTGTAGCAGATATAACAGTATATTTTATATATTCTACTCATTTAAAAGGGATAATCAGATTTTCATCTGATTATAACAATTATCTCTTTGTGCTGAAACTAAGCACAATGGAAATAGTCTAAATGGATTTTGGAAAGAGTGGGACAAAGTCACAGAGTGAACTGGAGTAATGCTTGACAGAATGGCAGGAAGGAATCTACAGGTTTGCTATAAAATATATGTATTAAAGAGAAAAAAAACCAACAAACCAACACATACCTCTAGCCTAGCACTTCAGCACATAAAACAACTTATCATTAATGATCACAATACACCCCTCTCAGTTTTAAGAGACAAGTTCCTAAATACTTATGCAATGCTTTGAACTCTGAAAGTCTTTTAATTGAAAGAGACCTGCACACTTCAGCAGTACTTAAATGTTTTCAGGTAATCCAAAATTTATCTGAAAGTTCAAAGAGATTCATGTATAAAGTATTGGCATTTCAAGTGACCAACTCTTAACCTGTCAAATGATATATCTTAAAAACTACAGCAAAAATCTCTTTTTAGAATACTTTGGTCTGGTCATGCATTGCAGTTTATCAATAGCAGTAAAGCTTGGCAAACACAGAAGCTGTGGTTGAAGTTCATGTCAATATAACACAAGGTCCAGGAAAGACTTGCTGTCTCACTAAAAGCTTTTCTAAAGATTTAACTAGGAAAATGCTAATGCTATTGTAAGATTTCTCTGCACTGCACCCACATTCATCCTGCAAGAGCTTCCTGCACATTCTCACAGAAGTTAAGCATAAATGTAAGTAATGAATACAAAACAAAAAGACCTTCTGCAGTACTACAATAAGCACAGCATTTACATTTCAGGAACTGTTGAATGATAACAATCATAACTCTGAAATTATTTACTGCAAAATGCGGGCCACTAAAATAACTCTAAATACACAATTCTCAAGTACAAGAAAAGTTCAAGGAGAAAAACCCTTGGTTCTTACTCCTGCATCATATATTATAAATAAAAAATTAGTTTTATCCAAGTCTTAGAACATTTAATAATTACATTTCCATCTTCTATTTTTCCCTTGAGGTGTGCTTCATTACACAGGTGCATAACTGAGTAGGGATGCTCTGACTGACCTCTCCGTTCTCCTAAGAGTCCAAGATGAATTCCCACTTACTATAAATGATCAAAGTTTTATGGACTAATGACAGTTTAAAGTACTTTTTTTTCCCCACTTTTACTGCAGTCCTGTCATTAAGACTAACAATCTAAAGTAGCTAAGAGAATGAGTAAGCAAGATGATTTACACAGATGATAGTGCAATGGTAAGAAGTGGGGAAAGATCCTTTCAGATTTTTTTGTAGCTGAAGCATTAAAAAGATTTACACCAAGGTCTTTAAGTGAAAAGAGAGCATTGCCAAAGAGGTCTGGCAAGCTCTTCTATCAATAAAATACTTTGCCCCATAAATTTAACCAAACTCTCAGCTTAAAACCTGATTAGCACTACAAGGAGCTTGCCTTGTTACCAGAGAAGCCCACCAGCCCAGTATCCAAAGGGTCTGATAAAAATCAGAAAAATAGCAACGCTTCTATAAAATTTTCACCACCATGGCATCTCCCATACTTTTTATTTTCCCACGGTGCTACGTACAAAAGCTGAGAAAATATTTAGCATGAGAAAGCACAGGCTCTAATATAGAACAAAGTCATATTGAAATTACTTAGGGCTGGGCACAGCAGTAAAACCTTGTATGTTTCTGTACCTGGCTGATCTGTACCTTTATAGCAAGACTTACAAAAATCATGCCATAGGGTTTAACTTCTTTCAGAATGCTTTTCAGAAAGAGGTCAATTTAGAACCAGCTTGTATCTTTTCCATAATCCAACTCCTACTATTTTTGTTCATCAGAAATAGCCTGAATCAAACCTGAGTTCAGGCGTAGGGCAGGTTCCCATCAAGGTTTAATTTTATGGCTGTACCAGTACATACATTTGACATTTGAAAGCAGACGTATTTAATACAGTTCACAACAAAATTTCAAGGCAAAATCACAGAAAGAAAACTGGAGGTTTGCTGTTGCTCAGTATAACAGAACATTATTTGTTTGGTGCTAAAAATGGGCTTAAGGTTGTAAGCCATGAGGGTTTTGACAGTCCTTGCTTCCAGATCAGCTGTTCATGACATTTCCATCAGCTATCAACTTGGATTGCAGCCCATCCAGATCTAGAAAACAGGTGCCATCTAGTTTTGGACTTCACCCAAAAAGAGTAGGGAAGATACTCATATATGTCCTCACCCTCACCCTGAAAGTCTGAATAAAGTGATAAACTTTATATAGGGAGCTCCAACAGTCAGATTGTAGCAGGAAGAAATGCAAGGGGCCAAAGGGGTGAACAAGCAAAAGGGCCTGTTGGTTTCTTGGTCTTTTTATGGCACAGCAGCACAGGTATCTCTGCTGAGGGCAGCAGGTTGTGCCCATTCAGACATCTCTGAGCCAAATTCTTTAATTTCCAAACAGATACAAACAAATCCATAGAAATCCACTCAGAGGGAAGCCAGGTTTGCCTACTGACCAGGGCACATGTCCTGTGCAATTCTACTCTGAAACTGAATCAGGACACAGCCTTGGATAACTGGTCCATCATAGTAGTGCTGAGTTTCTATGGAAAAGGTTGATAAGCAGCTGGATATCATTCAGGAATTGTTGTGCTCCTTTAGCCAAACAAGGCTGGAAGACAAAGCCACCAAAAACAGAGGAACCTCCCATAACCAACACCCTTCCCAGACCACTGCTGTGATTTGGCAGTACACAGGCAGCCAGAAGTGTCAGGAATTTAAACAATTCTGGTTACATAAAGGTTACAAACCTTGCTGGCAGCATTTACAAACACAGAAAGAGGCAGATCCCATTCCTCTTTCTGCTCAGCCTTTCTTCAACCAAACTTTAGCACTTGCAGGTCCAGTTTCCAATTCTCCAATTTTCACCCAGGTCTCAGACTAAGTACTGGACACTATCTACACCCACTTGTAAAGTAGTGTCACAAAATCCAGGTATTGGCATGGTAAAATAACACCAAAAAAATTAATAGGGAGCCAACATGCATCGAAGAAAAGTCAGCCTACAAGTCTTACTCCGAATAATTTATCTGCATCAAAGAATTTATTCCTCTATCCAACCACAGATATTATCTACTACTGCCTAAAATACAGTTAGTGTTTCTAACGGTATTCTGATTGAGATATAGAAAAAAACACTGAAGGTTAATCATGAAAGTGCTTGCCAGTGTTCTTTCTTGGTCAGAATTATCAGTTTTATCAAATAAATTCACTATTTCAAATTATAGGAGAATCTGTGCCAGCATTGCATGTATTCATTCAAAAACAAACACTCACATGTGCATAGGAAGCTCCAAAAATGGATTTGTCCTAAGCAAGAAACAGGACAGAATGTGACCTTCATGGCAACAAATATTCAACTGAATACAGAGATTTTAAGCTGTTTTAGGAAAATGCTTGTTTCACATTCAGCAGTTTGGAGAGGGATTCCTATTCTGCAAATGCAACTACATCAGCTCTCCAATGGCAGATGGCAGGAGTGATCATAAACAGAATGATTTTACTTTCTGGTCAGCATCCAGTTGTCAGGATTTTTTTTATAGGTTCCTTTTTCATTGAAATGAAGGAAGAGCTGCATCGATTTCTTCATTCACATACAAAATATATAGGAAAAAATAGGAAGAAATTCTCATAGAAACACAGCATCTTCCCTCTCACTCCCTGCCTTAGCATCTTGTACAGCAGCCTGGGAAACCAAAACAGGTCATGCATTGAAAAACGGTTTTCAGAACAATTCATTAAAAGCACTGAAGAGTGCTTGTTGCTTTCATGTTCTCCCCCAATGATGTGTTGACTGCACATCATATATGCAAGCATATATTCCTTACAGACCTGGTCCCAAGAGAGAGTTAAAAGTGGGAAGACATATTACTCATCCAAGTATGAGAAGTTAAAAACGTTCAGAGGGGATTACAAATGTCATTTTTCCCACTGATTCACTTTCATGCTAAGTCCTGTTCACTGCACATGTTCTCACAACCATCCCCTTTGGCTGCATAATTGTAGAACCATCTCAATCCCAACTGTCTTCCTTGAGGGAAATGCAGAATATTTCTCTTGTTTTCAGTGCTTTGGGAAAGACACAAAACCTATTTATAAAGAAATTGTTTCTTCTCTCCCATGTTTTTCCTCTCACGTGAAATACAACTTTTACATCCTGCCTGTATGAGTTGTGTACAACTGCGATTTATAGCACTTGTTTCATCCACTTTCATTGCAGTTTTTTTAACTCCGAACAATTTTTTTGTTTGTTTTGTTCGACTTTGTATTTCAATTACTGGGTTTTCTCCTACAGCCTATGAATTTAAAGAAGCTATGGAAGTGACACTATTTGTTACAGAGGCCTGTTGTCAGTAGATGGCAGCATGTGGCTGCTTAGCGCACAGACTCTGCCAAAATTCTTACCGGGGAAACAAACTCCCAGACAGAAACAGCTGGGTCTTTGTAGACTCCTATACCTACATATCTTTTCCAGCAAAATACTGCAGTCATGTCTCTTACAAAATCCTTCAGGGTCTGAGTCAAACTATGTAGTTTTCCTTGATTCTTGGTTTGGTGTTTGGTTGAGGATTTTTTTTTTTTCCCAAACAAAAGTGCAGGAGAAATTAAAATATTTCTGTAAAGCAGAGATAATCTGGACAAAGTCTCTTGGTACAGATGCTCAGAAAGGTTTGTAAATTTGGAATTCCAGCCCTGTATCTGAAGTTCAAGAGATAGTTCTAGCAACAAAACTGATTTTTTTATCCTTGCCTCTTCACAGCTTTTGACTACACAGGGTACTTTCCTGCTATCAAACCATAAGCACACATATATAATATTTTCTCTCTTCCCTACCTGTATAAAAGGATGTAGCAGTGTATCCAGGAGTATAGAACTAACAAAATTTCAAATAATGAATTCCAAAATTTCACTCCTCTCTTGACTGGTTTTTCATACAATAATTTAAATGGAAACAAATCCCAAGTTAGTACCGCATATATATTTAATTCCCTCTAAATTCCTAATTCTTTACATTCCCAAAACCAAAATGGGCTTGAGAAATGTACACAGCTATTTGCTCTTGCAATCTACAGTTTGCTTCTCTGAGTAATTAATTATATGAAATGCTGTGGGCAACATAACAAAAGTGTATTTCTGTATGCAAGGTTTATTTCAATTTATGTGATGTGGTTCTTTCAGGTTAGGAAATTTAGGGTATATTCAAAACAGAGTTTTCACAGTGGATAGAAACATCCTCTCTCCTACCTGGATATATCCCTTTCACTTTCTGGCAATATAGAAGCTTTAAAGTGTATTTTTCTGAAAATTTTATAAAAGTGGTAAGAATCCACAAACAGTTCATGCATCCCCCTGTGCCATGTTGGTTCTACAGCCAGAATTACTTGGTCATTTCAAAATAAATGCTAGAGAAACAAGAAGCTATTTTAGGTTGCTGGTGTGTTTTTCTTACCTGACATGATTTCATTAGCCTTATTCTGTCCCTCAGAAACAGCTAAAATTCCACTTTTTCGTCGTTGCAATAGGACCTGCTTCAGCACTGTGGGGAAAGAAAACTCTTTTGTCAAACAACATAGTGCTTTTAAATTACAACATATCACACAATTGATCACAATAAAACAAGGCCTCAGAAGGGCCCTCCGACACATGAGAGCTCACAGATGTTTTTTAAAGCAGCAAGTCCATTTGTTTTGAGCCTGTGAGGGTATGGCTCCCAGGGCAGAGGCAGGAGAGCTGGAGTGCACTGATGGAAGCACTGCCTGTGAATCCTGTGCTCCTGGGGAGGCTCATCTGCTTCAGCCACAGGCTCCTTCAAGCCTCTGAGCTCTGAGCACCCAGATGAGGGCCTCTCCCTCCCCAGTCCTGCTGCCCCAGGGCTCCCAGTGTCTGTCAGGAGGAGTGTGTGCTCCCCCAAGCTTCCCCTGGCAGCTCCTCAGATTATTTAATCTCCAGAAGTCCATCTGTCAAGGAACAGAAGTTGAAACCAGGTGCTCATCCATGGAGAGCATCGCTAGGCAATTATTGCCACAGACTATCTCAAAAAGTCCCAATTTCAATATGCCTTTGAAATTTGGTGTGCTTTGAGTTGCAATAGATGAACTACAAAGAAGGCTGCAAAAACCCTTTGTATTGCTAGGCAGTATTAATAGAGTAAAATGATGGTGGGATTTAAAGATCCCAAGGTAATGGCAATTAAAATGGCATCAATTATAGCAAAGAATGGCAGTAAAATGCCTGCATCAACCTAAAAGTGTAAATACAGGGAAACCCAGGACATTTTCTACTTCTCCAGGTTCTAATGCTGCCACAATATTTCCTACTTGCACCTATTGTTCTGCAGTTTCTGTGCACACCTTATATGCAACATGGCAACTGACAACACAGTTCTTTATGTCTTTGATAAATATTCTTCCCATCCTTTGATTTCTTTTTTATGACCTCTTTTTTCTTTATTACCTTACCATTAATCTCTATGTCCTCCCTGATTTCTCCCTCCAGGTGTTTTCTCCTGTATTTCTTCAGATCTTAATAAATTTGATGTATAACACTGGGGTGAGGGAAGGATCTTCTCTGAAGAAGCCTTTAAGAAAGATAAGGTTAAAAGAGGGGCAACAGGATCTAATGTCATTATATATTCAAATAGTGCTAATAGTGCATGAGCAGGCATGCCAGAATTCACCAGCTGTCCCTAAAGGTACAAGCCAGCTTTCTGCCTGCTCACATTATAGCCCAGTTTAACCTCTGCTGGAACATATCTCAGCACAAATGGATTGTAAAACCTCCTTCCCTACAACCAGTCTAATTTATCTGCCTTCAGAAATGTTTGGAGTTTTTCTGTAGAGAAATTCAAGGATTACACTCAAAGTTACAGAAAATTAACACAGTAGAAGTTTAATAGTTGAGTTAAAGCAGAGTGGAAGAAGTACCATAACAGAAGAATCTTCATAGATTATCTATATGTATATGGAAGATATAGCTGTATATTTATATATATAATCTAAATATTACAGATATTTATATAGACATATATACACATATATCTATATAATAAAATTGATAATATTTTCTGTATGGATAAGCTATGATGCCATCAAAATAAGCAGAATTTGGCATAAATTTGAATGGTAATTCATACATGGGAAATAGTTCTGGACATGGAAACATGCAAGAAATTAAGGTACAATTTAGCAGAGGCAATAAGATAATTGTGCTGTGTCCAGTTAAAAGAACAGCCATTGAGTTGCAGGTAATGATATCTGATCTAGACAGTTTCAGATGTTTGGGTTAATGGGCACTTAAATTCAGCTAGAAAACAACAGATCAAAATTTATGAGTCACATTCTCACCCTCTGACCTCACTATTAAGAAGCAAATATAGTACCTACAAATGAGAAAGAGAATAAATTTCTAGAGAAGTGTGTGAATGGGAAGAATATATTTAATTTTGGAAATGCTCATAGGGATGTGCAACTTCTAGTGTTTGCAACTAGCTTTTTCAGGCTACAACATGTAACACTTGATTGAGTCTGTGTCTGGAAAGGATTTAGTCTTGTCTTGAATAACCTTCTGGCAGCCTGCTGTGCCTGTACCTCCCAGTTTTCCTTCAGACCTTCAGCAAAAGAAGTTTGGTATCATAAAAAATTTCCCTTAAATTCTAGTCAGACAAGCTGGTATTCCAGCCAAGAGAAATGATATGGCTGTTCATTTATAAGCATCCTTTAGCTCCAGAGCCCTTATAATTTGTTTAGGTTTATAACATACATCATGTATCACCTTCAGTGAGCTTCCATAGCCGTGCCAGATGCCATCAGTGGAAGACTTTGGCAATGAAGTACCTTCAGTTCAGCAATCCAGCCAGACTCAGTAATGAGTGCTGTCCTGATGAAGTCTCTGTTACAGACACAGAAACCTCAGGCAAGATTTAACTTTGGAAAATTGCTGGAAACCTGGTTTGTGTGGCAGTACTGGAGATGGAAATAAAATTTACACTTCATACACTATATAGCAAACATTAGCACAGTTAGAAGGTTAGAGCTGTTCCACATCAAGAACAAAATACTTCACTCTTCTGTTTAAGCCTGCATAATTTTACTGTTAAATAAAATGTCTCAGATTTCATCCAGTCTTTCATAATGTATTTTCTGACACTGCCTGCATAGGCAGCCCATGTACCTACAAAGCTCCTGTACCTACAAAACTATTCCATTTATCTGTTTATAAAACAACTTCTCAGTTCTGACACTGCCAGAAAACTTTCAAATACAGCATCTGTCCTTCTTGTACTTTCCCTGCATTCACCAATGCTTTGGAAATGAAGCCACATCTCAAAAATCAGGCCTGGATTACAAAGAGGTAGTGAAGAAGCCAGCAGTGATGCACTGGGCTTCAAAAGCACAAAAGGTCTATAGATTATTTTTAATAACCTGGCCTCATCTTGCAGGAGAAGTAGAAATTAAAAAGGAGGAAAAAACAGATGAGGAATGAGATAATCAGCTTAGATAATGATTTGATTATCAATCAAAGGAATGATTTGATGCATTTTGCTCTGCAGTCAAATTATTGGGTACATAACACTCACACTCTGGGTCACTTTAGGCAACTTCTAACAGGCACAAAGAGATTTGAGAAGCAGAGGACACACCATGTAAAAGTACAAACCAATTCATTACTGTCCAATACACAAAAACAATTGCTAGGAATAATGAGCTACCAATCCAATCCTTGAGAAGTTCACTGCTTCAGAGATGACTCTAGATGACTGCTCCAAACAACATTTGCCAGCCAGGAAGATCATGTGAGGAGATTCTTCTCTATTTGTCCTTGGGACAAGGTTGAACCTTGGTGCTGCAGAGCTGCCATCTTAGCTTGTTTTCTTCTTAGAACTATGTATTTTTCCATGTTTTTTTTTCCTTTCAAATACTTAAGCTGCCAATTATGCCCTTCTCACCAACCTTATCTCTACAGTTTCACCTTGTTTCATTGCCCAGCTCTATTCTGTGTAGGCTTTTCCAGCTCTTGCCATTAGGTCAGCAGGTTTCTCAGAAGTCTTAGCTGGGGCTGCACAAATGTTGCTGGATCTTGGATCAGATAGCTGAACCACTGGGAGGAGGGTTACAGTGACAACAGACTATTCCAGAAAACTATTGGCATTCTCTTATGAAGAGCCATCGCTTTTATTGTCAGATCACGTTGCTGCGAGGGAGCAGAGAGCAGCAGCACACACTTAATAAAATAAAATAACCTCTTTGCATCTCATTCAACTCTGACACAGCAGTGAGAGCAGCAGAGGATTCACACAAAAGCAGACAGAAGTACGTAACAGACCTCTTCATTTGCACTAAGAAGTTAAGCAACAATAAGCCTACTTAGGCCTGCAGATGGTTCAGTGCCTATAATGCTTGGCTTGGGTTTTAATGCAGAAATATCAAAAGCTGTTAGTGGCAATGCTGAATGACCTCCTGCCTACAGCCAGTGATTTGCTTTTAATACTGAACACAATCTACAGAGTGACTGATCATATTTTGAGTCTCATTAGGCAGTCACAAATGGAAGGGAAGAGGCACTAGCTAACTCTCTCTGCCCTGCTGAGCTATAGCAGGATAAAGCACTGCCAGCCCTCACAGATAAGAACCTGCACACTCTGGGAATGCAGCAGCAAGAAAAGTTTGGTGTGTGCAAACAGCCTAGGCAACATGTGCCAGATGTGACACTGCAGGAAAAGCACAGGAAATAAAAAATCATCATGGATATAACAACCTTATGTGTGGCACTCTGTCCCTCTGGTGAGATGAAGAAATTTCCATATCCTACCAGGCAATCACATCTATCTGCATGACCCCACTTTGTTCAGTTGAACAGCTAAATAAGTGTTTTCCATCTTTTCTCAGATAGAAGGCTCTTAAAATGACACAATATTCCAATACTGTAAATCTATGTCAACTTATAAATTGTATGTTATCTGAGGAATTCCTCTTGACCCCTGAAAAGAAATCCATAAATCTCTGGACATCAGGTCAGACAAACAGAGCAGACATAAACCTCCTCACTATAACTATTTTTTTCTCTTTTTAAGGTCCCAGCACCCATCTACTCCTTACAGTAAGAGCTGTCTTGCAAAACCAACTCTGTTAAGTACTTTGATTTTATCCTGAATACTGGTTGTCATAGAAAATTAACTATGCTAAGTGTATCTAGAAAATTGTCACAAATGCTGTCACCTTGAGGAAATTGCAATTGCTAAACAAGGATCCCTGGTAACTTCAAAGCTTTTGGACATAACTTTGAAGAAGTCTGTGTATGTCAGATTTCACCTGTCTATATTTATGTCCACTATTGCCCTGAAATGACTGGAGCATCACTACTGATGAGAAAGAACAGAGCACCACCTGTTTATACCAACGGGTTTCGACTCCTACAATGAATTTTAAAAACACTGTTGGAAAATTTCTACTTGCTATACTTAAATATTTGCAGTCTGGCTACAATGTGCCTTAATGATGAGAGAATAAAGAGGAATTACATGATGGCACAAAATCCCAATCTTTTATAAATTACTTAATCCCACAAATCTTGTTTTCCTTAATCCATTACTTTTTTGATGACACTGGCTGGCTGAAAAGTTACAGTAGCACTTGCCTCCACTAATCATTGGATCAAAGAAGTCTGTTAAGATTTTAATTTTGGAAACACTTCTGAAGAATGTCTTTTGATTTGAGAAACCTAACTTTTCTCATCTAGATATTTTCTTGTCTTCTTCCCTCCTGATTCTACTCTCAAAAGAAAAATTGATCTGTCAAATCTTTCTTTCTATAACTCTGAAACTTTTAAAATTGGCAGAGGCTTTCATGGGTCTTTTCAACTTAGTTTTACAACCATAAAAAATTGACAGATCTCTGCAAGAAAAATGAGAGCATGATAGATTTGTCAAAGACTCAGTGTATAAAAATGAATGCAACAAGACATATATATGTCTCTTTCTGCTGTAAGTGAAAGAAAAGCTCTTCAGAGTCCACCAACAGGAACAATCTGCTCCTCATCCCCCAGTCACACCAAGTTTATGGCTTTGTCTCCCCATGAGCAGAGGGAGGATGTCTCCTGTTCAGTCCAGCAGTGCAAGGCCTGGAGATATTGATGATACCCCAAGATGCAATTTTGGACTCCTATACTCTCAAAGCCAACCTAGGCTGATTTCTACCACTCTCCAGAGCAAACTTGCTTTGTTCCAGTTCTCTCGAAGGTTATGTAACTTTCCCTGCTGTATTGCAATTTTCATACAGGTATCTATGCCCTGAGCTGGGATGGTAAAATCTGAGATCAACACAGAACAAACTGTGGTGTGACCTTATACAAGAATTCAATAGGTCCCTCAAAAATCACTGTTTCTCTCCGTAGATAACCCAGCTGGTCTCACCGAACCATTTTCAGATATCTTGCCCTTATTGAGATGGGTTTCAGAGCAAAAGGCAAAGTTAAACGGCATTGACTGGAATACATGGCAAACTTAATTACAAACTCATGGCCATGTCCTGAGTTTCTGGTCAAATAAAAAGCAAAAACAATTTCCTCAAGCCAGGCTTATTCAAACACATTTTTTTAATATTTTTTTAATTATTATTATTATTTTTTATTTCAAGCACCTGGTCTCCAGAGATCACAGACTTTTTGAAAAATATCCCAGGAAATGAAAACCAAAAAACAACATAAACTACCTTGTTTGACAGAAGACTCCTGAGGCCCTCTGATTTATTCCAATGCTGAACAGAGCACCTTTGCAGCAACTTTGCCAGTTCTCCAAAACAACTGTGCCAGAAACTAAAGTTTGCCTTTCTCACACTCTTCATCCTTAGAGGGAAGCTGTTTCTCCAAAAGGTCAAAGCATTTCTTCCAAGTTCCTCAGTGGTTCTGGTCTGGATTCTAAAGAAAAAGAGGTTTGTGTTGGTTCCCCACTCCTGAACAAACCTTCCAAAGGTAATTCCCTCCTCCCCCAACAGCTGTGACCCCACCTGGCCCAGAAGGAGAAAGTGAAGGAATTGTGCTTTCTCTCCATCTCTGCTTCCTGGTGACAAGATTACAGGCAGCATCTGAGAAACACAATTTCCTTCCAAGTGGCCTGACATGAGGAAGCTCAAAAAATTCCCAGTTTCTCTGGGTTACAAAAACATCTTGTGAATAATTGCTTTGGCTTTGTGGAAGATGATAAGGAAAATAAAGAATTTGTGTCAATTTTCAAAAATAACCAATTATGTATTTAACCTAAGAGCTCGTGCTTTTGTCAACCTGTTCTAATTGTTCTGATAACAGAAGGCGCATTCTGGATGTTTTATGAACAATTTTATCTCTCAAGGCACCAAAGGCCACTGGGACATGTGCTGTGCTGTAGCCTGGGTAGATTTAGAACAATAAAAAAAGAGTAACACAATCTGACATCTGCTGATAAACAACGTGAAAAGAGATGCAGAGCACAACGTCTTCATCCGTGATTCAAGTCACTTACGTTAGAAATTATGTAAATAAAGACATTCTTATTTTGTACAATTTGGCCAGGAAAATGATGGGTTTAAAAACCACATGGGGCCTCTTTAAGGCATAATGTGATACGTTTCTCTCTATCTCTGAAAAAGTTCACTCGGGCATGTTATCATCCCTTTAAGCTATTTCTATCCCTATCCTACTGAAACTCTATTAAAAATATTATATTGGAGTTGTCTTTTAGAACTAGCCAGAGTTCATCTTGATATTAGTAATTGTATATGTTTTATACAGATATTTTCTTATCATTCCCTATATGAAAGGTGACAATTTTAAAAATCTATCTTTTTATATAAAGATTATGCCTTAGAAATGTAATAAAATGAAAGGGAAGTGGATTTGGAAGCATCTGTCAAGCAGTATTTTTTTCAGTACTAAATGAATATAACAGCAAATTTAATCTCTCAAGTCACAAGCAAAATTTTAGCACAGCTCTAGGACCTTTTTTCCCATATATAAAGTTGGACTTTTTTAATAGAATTACACAGCAAATATTTTTGTCATAATGCATATTTGCATTGTTTATCTGTTGGGTTAAATATGAAGGACATGGTACACTCTTATAGTTTATACAAATTCTATGGGAAAATAAATAGTTAAAAATTAGATTCTCAAAAAAACCCTGAAAACAAAAACAAAACTTAAAACTGAAGCAATTTTAGAACTCAGAATCTTAGAGATAAATTAAACAGGGTAGCCACAGCATAAATGAATCTCACATGAGGGTTCATTATAAATGAGAAAATGTTCCCTTGCAAGAAATTAACTGATTAAATAATGTATCAATTTCCAATGAGCAAAACATATTAAAAATTTTGAAGGTAGGGAAAAGCCCTCGAGGGTGTAAATGCAGTCACTCTGCCCTCAAATGCTGTGATTGCTTTCTTTGAATATTTAGTTCTGCAATAACTCTAGCTAGTATGACTTCTAAAAACTATTTTATTTAATAGCTCTCTTTAACCAGTTACAGACAAGCCATTTTCCTTGAAAGCAGATTTTCATCATTATTTCTTCTCTTTAATGTACCTCCCAAAATCTTTCCCATTTTCCTGTTTTGACATTTCTAAAATAGTTTATAAACTTGGGAGTTTAAGTTGGGTTCTTAATGTCTCAGTGCCAAGTGTGTTGGGACTATCTAGATAAAAAAGCAGCATTCAAAGATAAGCACGGACCACCAAAATAAGGCAAAATAGTGATCATCAAAATTAATGGTATATTAGAGGTCAGAAAGTGTAATAAATGGAGAGTCATAAAAGATCACATGAAAAAGTAGCCAAGACTCTTCAGCCTCACCCAAAAGTACATGGAAAGGAAAAAACCCAAGGCATTCCTCCTTTGGAATGAAATCAATCTCCCTCAAATTCATCTCCTACTTCAGCTTTCAATTTGAATTAATATCCTGAATTTAGGATATTCAAATATTACTAATCAAAGGACAGGAGAAACTGGAAGTTGAAAGATCATGGGTAAAACAGAATTCCAAAGGCTGCTGTGCTCAGACAAGCAGAGATGTGGAAGTGGACAATTCTCACTCCTAAACTCTGAAATAACCAATGTGGGAAACTGCAAGTCAGAGAGAGATCAGTAATAAAGCTATGAAATCAGGAATGGTATAAATGTAGAACAGCAAATGCAAATCTAATTCCTAAGACTATGAAGAGAAACACAGCATCAGCAAATATGAGCTTTAGAAATGTGCAGAGCTGTTGAAAGCAACCCGAAGGAGAAGGAAAACGATTTGGAAAAGCAGACAAATAGAATATGGGATAAATTCATCTGGGTTTTGGTTTGTTTTAAGGTGGTTTTTTTTTTTTCAGAAAGGTAGATTATTCTATGATGACAAATATTTCATTACCTACCTTTGATTAGGTTACTAATTCTATAGACAAAAGAAATAGAGTCATTTATCAGCACTTCATTCAAAATATGATTGGATGTCATGGAGAGAAACAAATAGGCTGAAGAGGGTGATTAGGAAAAAGTTGCAAAGAGTAAGATATGGTTTAATAGACTGTGTTCAAGGTTTGGAAGGAAATAGGGTTCTTCAAGAATTGATCTTTGGGACCACTGGTATTCAATAAAATAATTAGCTATTCAATAAATTAATTAGCAATTCCAGCAAGGTAAGACCTTGCTGTTAAAATATACTGCTCATAGAACCAGCAGGCACTCAGTAGTGTGAAGGATCTGGATAACACATTGGAACAAGTGGAACAATCCAGAGAAAAATATAATGGGGTTGCATTCTAGACAAGGAAAATACAATCACATGGTGTATCAAAGACTCTCTTTTCAACAGAGATAAATTAGGCATTAATGATGTTCCACAAGACCCCAGCATCTAAATTTGAATGTTCATCCACATTAAAAAAAAAAAAATAGATTTATTCCAATGGGAACAGATAAAAGTAAAGTTGTACTAGACTAACACAGGAAATGGAGTGCTATTGCCTGAGAGAGACTGCCTGGCTCACATGATTAATAAAATTTGAGAGGGAATCTGTATCTTATAAATTTTTTGGGCTACACATTATACTTAGGAATAAGAGCTCATTAACATAAAGCAGTTGACTGTAAAAGGATTCAGCTATCAAATACAGTAAATTTGAAAATAAGAGGTTTTCGAATGCCAGAGAATTTTTGGAGCATGAAAGTCCCCTACTCCTAACTAGCTAATTTAAAGATGGATCTTGAAGAGTTTCTAAAAAAAACCCCACACTTCACTGTCTGCAGTTAAGGGAGATGGACTGAATGGCACAGGCAGCTCTTTCCAGTCCACTGTTCCCAGTAGCTGGAAACAGAGTGAGGAGTCTTAGGACTAAGAGAAGTAAAAGTTGATGTCACTACTATAAATTAACACAGAGAAATGGGATTTGAGACTTGAATTGAGGTTGAAAATGGATGGGTTTGATGCTAACTACAAAGGCATCAAACTTGCTTGTGCAGACAAACTACTTGATAAAGGAATAAAAATTACTACTGACTTCTTGCAAAAGCATTAGAGATCATGTGTTAATCAGGTATTCTTCACCGTCTTGATGCAGCCAAGATGGTTTAGCAGGATCCTGAGCTTTTAGTTTATTTTTTCCACAGATGGTTCATCAACCCATTTCTAGAGAGATTAGGATTACTTCCTGCAGTATACAACCATTAGTTCCTGAGATGAAGCAACTACTAGTTATTGTGCCTTAAAATTAGACCAGAAAATTTGCCCATCCCCATTTAAATGACATTTGAAGATCATGCTAACATGGCAAAGCGATGGAATGCAAAGCACAAGCCTTCCATTCTCTTCTTAACCAGCACTACTGTGACTTTTCTGGCAAGTAATGCAAATAACAACAATACTTAGCACTTACTGCGCATGATGCTTCTCATCTTCAAAGCGCTTTATAATTATTTATTGCTACTTAATCTGGAAAAAGTATGATTTCAGGCCGGCTTCTGGTAGCTTGTGTGACAAAGTTAATGTCATTTGAATCGACTCTGTCTGTATTTAATAGGATAGAACTGCAGTACTTTAGTTTCAACACTATTGTTTCATTAGAAGCCAATTACAGAAATCCAGCTTTCCCTGAATTTGTAGAGCGCAGATTTTCTTTTTTTCTTTTTTTTCTTTTTATTTTTTTAATACAGATGAGATCTATCTTACTTCACGCGAGTTTAGCCCTCCCAATTCTGACTCATGGCTTAGGAGCCTTCGGAGCCGGTGCACAAAGCGGGGCCGCGGTACCGCCTGCGGGCAGCAGAGGGAGCCCGAGATGTGTCCATTCGCCAACGGGGCCCCGCCACCGGGCGCAAAAAATGCAATTTCGGCACCGCCGAAAGTACCATTTCTCACTATTAAACATACGCATAGCAGCGTTTGACTGTTTTCCATCCACGCAAGTTTTTGGATTTAAATTCTAATGCCGGTAAATCCTAACATATTTTATTCTGATCGTTCTGTGTTAAACAGGATATCAAATGGTGGCACTGAAATAACGTCGGGGCAATCCCAAGCATATGTAAGTTCAGGCTGGGCGGAGAAAGGATCGAAGGCATCCCCAAGGAGAAGGTTGATGTAAAGCTCAACGTGACCCAGCAATAAGTTCTGGCAGCCCAGGAATTCTCCCGTATCCTGGGCTGTCTCAAAAGCAGCGTGAGCAGCAGGTGGAGAGAGGGGATCCTCCCCACTTCCACTCTGGTGACATCTCACCTGCAGTACCACATCAGCTCTGTGGTCACAAGGTACAAAGGACACGGACCTGTTGGAACAAGTCCAGAGAAGGTCACAAATACACTCTGAGAACTGGAGCAGCTCTGCTCTGGAGCCAGGCTGGAGAGCCAAGGGTGTGTGGTCTGGAGAAGGCTCTGCAGAGACCTCAGAGCCCCTGCCAGTGCCTAAAGGAGCTCCAAGAGAGCTGGAGAGGGACTTCAGACAAGGGTCTGGAGTGACAGGACAAGGGAGAATCATTTCAAACTGACAGAGAGCAGAGTTAGAGATTAGGCAGAAATTCTTCCCTGTGAGGGTGGTGAGGCCCTGGCACAGGTTGCTCAGAGAAAATGTGGCTGCCCCATCCCTGGAAGTGCTCAAGGCCAGGTTGGATGGGGCTTGGAGCAGCCTGGGATAGTGGGAAGTGTCCCTGCCCAAGGCAGGGGATAAAACAAGATTAATTATAAGGTCCCCTCCAACACAGATCATTCTGAGAGTCTATGATTCTATGAAAAAGAATTTTTGAATAGTGCTACAAAAAGTAACTACATTAATTCCATTATAACACATTGACTCAGTGACCATCACTAGTTCAGTTTTCTCTGAATCTTTGAATCCACTGCAAATGAATTAATTTTACATTGTTCCTTTATAAGTAGATTATTTTGCTATAGATAAAGCATTTTGTCTAAAGTCAAATGAGTAATTGTGGCTTATGGCTCAATCACATCGACATGATACTTTTTACAAGACACCTTGCAACAGAGATAGGAGGGGAACCAGTGGAATGTAACCAAACAACCACAATCACTATCTGGTAAAATCATGGCTGCTCTCAAGTGCCACAAGAGGGATTGGAAAGCTGTTTCCACTGACAATGATTTCAGCAGCTGAACATAAAAGGGTTGTCAAAATGTAACCTGAACACAGACCTAGTAAGAAGATGAGGCTGAGAATTAAGAGGAAAGTAATCTGCAAATGACAGGCAGGGTTTGGAAACTGAAACCACTACTTCAGTCCGGTGGCAGAGAGCTCACATATCGCATCATGGGATTACTGATGAGCAAACACAAGCGCTGCCAGGCGCGACACAGGTGTACCTGCTGTGGTGGCACTGCTTCAGCCCAGGCTGGGTGTGTGGTATATGTGCCAAACCTGGCTGGGGTCACCATTCCACACAGCCTCCTGCACCCAAAACTTTATTTCCCCTTTAGAGGTTGCCACCTTACACGGTTGTCATTTCTACAGCTCAAAAACACAGGGACAACTGCTTCAACCTTTTCACGGCTACCTCAACAATGGATCTAGCGAGTATTCATTAAATTATGTTATTAAATGGATCTGACCCCAGTGACTTCTTCCGAGATGGGTCCTGCAGCCTTCGGGGCTCCCCGCAATCTCAGACCCCATTACCCAGACCCCGCGGCCCTGCACAAGGAGCCCACTTGAACATGACCCCGGGGCAGGTTCAGTGTCCCCCGGGGCAGGTCCGGTGTCCCCCGGCCGCCCCACTGTGTCTGTTCACAGCTGGGAAGCAGAAATAACCTCGGGTTTCCCCACAAGGACCATGGCTGCCCAGCCGTCTGTGGGTGCCAGGGGGCCCCAAAGGAAGGAGCTGTGACGGGAGTGCCCTATAAAGCCGGGACCGGGCTATGACCGTCGAGTCTCTTCACCTGTCTCTGCTTCCCTTCGGCGGCGGGGCCGGGCAGCCCAGGGCGGCTCCCAGAAGCGCATCCAGGCTCGGCTGGGCGGCCGCGGGCGGAGGAGGGGCCGCCGCCTCTTTAAACTTGCCGTGAGGGCTGGGCCGCCCCGCCCGGGGCAGCGGGGTCCGCTCAGCGCCCGGCGGGGACGCGCCGCCCCCGGCACCGCTCCCTTCAGCTGCGGCCCGGGCGGGTCCCTCCGGCACGGAGGGCGGTGGAACGGCGGGGCCCGGCCGCGGGCTGTGAGGGGGCCCCGCCGTGCCCCGCGGGGGGGGCCGGGCAGCGCCGCCGCCTCCCGCCCGCCTCAGCCCGCCTCCCGCCCGCCATGGCCGCCCGCGGAGCCGAGCGGCGCCGAGCCGAGCGCCGCGGCAGTGCCGGGGTCTGGCCGCTGCCTGGCAGCGCCCCGTGAGCGGGGACAGCGGGCGGCGTGTCCCTGCGCTCGGTCCTGCCCCCCGTCCTCCTCCCGGAGCGGCGATGAGCGAGACCCGCGCCGGGGGAGTCGCCGCCTAGACCGGCAGCCAGGATGGTGCCCCTGCAGCCCCTGCCCCTCGTCGTGGTCCAGGGCGTCCTCCAGCTCGTAAGTCTCAATCCCCGCGGCCCCCCGGACTCTCACGGGGGGCTTGGGGAGCACCGGTGTCTTCCCTCCGGTGAGGGCGGCGGGCGCGGTCCCCTCTGGAGCCCGACCCTGAGCAGCCCCCCAGACTTGCCTCCCGCAGCCTCTAACATGATCTCGGTTTTCTCTTTATTTTTCCTTATTTTTTTTTTAAATTATTTTTTCTTATTTTATTTTAATTAAGCGGGATTACTTCTGTTCGCCCCGTTCGGGGATGCGGGACGCTCGCATGCCCGAGCACAGCGCGGCCCCGGGGTCCGGGATGCGCCGGGAGCCGCCGCGGAGCTGGAAAATAGGGATGGGAGGGATGCGTGTGTGTGTGTGCCGAGCATCGACGAGACTGCCCGCTCCCGGAAAGTTTTCCGCTGGCCTCAAGCGCCTTTTTTTTCGCGTACAAGACATAGCTGGGTGTGCAGGTAGAGTCACCTGCGCTCGGGAAGCTCCCTTTTAGTTTCGTCTTGCTGCAGCGCGCCCCAGGTGTTTCCTTAATTTTTATCAGAAACTGTGGGACACGCGGGTGTTATGCTGAATATTCCTCTGCATGCGGTGGGGGAATGCGGGGACTGACGTGGCGGCAAGGTGAGGTGCAGACTGCGAAATTCCGAGTTCTGAAGGGAGGGAGGCAAAGCGAGGAGCGCGCCTGGAGATGGGCGAGGAGCTCAACTTCTCCCACAGCCCAGCGCCTCGTTTGTGGGGTGCTGATGGTAGGAAACAAACGGATTGATGCTCGTGTTCATGAGGCGGGAGAGGTCATAAGGATAAAAAAAAAATGTATTTGTAAAAGAGTTTGGTCATCTTCATTTTTTTTTCGAAAAGATTTTACCTGCGCTTGCTGTTTTGGGGGGAGTTTTGGTGTTACTCTCATAAATACCTCTGCTGCAAAAGTTATGCCTCTCTTCCCCAGCTGCCTTGGACGCGAAAGTTTGTCACGAAGTAGTCAATAGGGAGTGTGTAATAAACCTTGAAGGGATTAAACACCCTCCTTAAGAACTGAAGTCTAGTATTACAGCGTGAGGTGATTGATTAGTTTTTGAGGAAGCTTATGTCAAATTCTAATCCGGTTTTGGATTGTGCTTGTCGTGTAATGTTTTTTGCTCCAGCACTTTATCATAGCAATGAAGTAGCGAGCTGCAGCCCTGCGATAAGGCGCACATTTCTTTCACACCCCCATCCTTTTGGACAATAAAAGGCTGTTTACATTCTTCACATTCTTGCAGCCCAGTTTCCAACTAAACAACGCGCAGGGGTGAGAGATGGGAAAGGAGAGCAGCAAAAGGATTACAAAGTTGCTGAGCAGAAGGGAACTAAACAAAAACTACTTCCTCACACCTACAACTTCTCTCACTACCACCCTCCTTTTATTATTTTTTTTTTTTTTAAGAGCTACCAAAGGGATCAATTGAAACTTGTACCATCAGGGATGGTGTTTGTTGTGAAATGTTTTATGGATGATGTTGGGAAGTTGCTTGCTGTGAGTGAAGACTGACTAAATGAAGCGAAGTTGCTGCCTTGAATCAAACAAAAATCATAAATAGCCACTGCAGGCTTGTTCTCAGGTGGATGTGGCACTCAGCTCACCCTGGAGGAATCTTTTTTCTTCTGCATTCTTTAGAGACAAACCAGCAAGGTTTTGCAGTCAATTAGTTTTATAGCTTATATCACTTAGTTTAAACAATAAATAAAGCAAAATGACAATGTGTGAGATTTTTGAGGGGTTTTAGGTGTAACTACTGCTAAAAAGTTGTGTAAAATGCATTTTGGCATGTCCTTACCAGAACATCTGGTTAAAGTTACAGCTTATTATAAATTAAGAAATATTTGATGGTGGTGGTAATGCATTGAATGCAAGTCTGTGCTATTCTTTGTTCTCTGGCCAGAATTTGGAGGGACTGGTGGCTTCCTGAAATCTGATTAGCAGGTTTAGAAAGGGAGGCATTGGTATTACTGATTCTTGAGTTTTTCTTTCCTTTTTTAACCAAAAATCAATGTGGATGATATTAATACTATAGTGAAGGCTCAGCATTTCAGCAAGAAAAAATCCTGGCTTTCAGTGATGCAATACAACAGCATCTTAGTAAAACAGAAATGCTACCATCAAAGCCTTCCTGATGGGGTAATCTTAATTTTTAATAAAACCAGAGATGCTAGAATGGGAATATTTTGGCACTGCATTTCAGTGAAGGGAGAAGTGCTTTTTATTTTAAAAGATTGAACTTCAAATGCTGTCTTGCCTTTGAAATACCAAAGTGTGCTGTCTACTTACCTGCTTCTTAAAGATGCATAAATTAGGATGAAATCCATGTGAAACTTCACAAATTTGAGGAGATTATGGCAGAGTGTCTTCTGAATTTCCGAAGGCAGTGTTAGGTGATTCTTTTTATGCTGTATCTAACATTGTTCAGTCAGAAGTTCGTGTTTAGTACTTTTAATACAGCATAGATGTATTTTTGTGACATGTTTCTAGATTATTATTTGGATTAATAGATGGGGTAAGCAGCAATAGCACATACATAATTTCTAAAATATTTTGCATATTTGGATAAATTAAGCAATAAGGAAGTCTGCTGTTGAGTCAGGTTAAGGTGCTAACTTGTTCCTGTATAAATACATTAATTTTTAAAGCCAGGTTTGCCTTCTGTTGACAATATGGAGCAAAACAACAATTTGCAATGCATAGTCAGTGCATGTCTGGGCTATTGATAAGAAGATGAAAAATTGCTGTGTTGTGTTATCATTAATAGGTGCTCTTGCTTTACTATTAATTTTCAGTAAGCTTTTCCAATTGTCACATAATTGCTGAATGCTCTGTTAGTTATCTCTTCGGAAGTAATGGAGTTCTACATGTTGAGAATTGAAGTGAGTGAAGCGTAAGGATAATGCAGTTTATAGAATCCCTGCTAGTGTTTTGTTAAGTCAGCTTTAAATGCCTCTGTGGAGGGGGTGCTTCTTTTACTTCCCTGCAAATATGAGTTGTTATTTTGAAGAATTCTTGTTGGAACAAAAAAAAAAGCTGTCACTATCCCTTTGTCTAGGCAAGGTGTAGTTACACACACTCTCCCAGGCAGGACCTGTGGTTCTGTAGGGTAATCAGGCACTGTAACTATTGGTTTATTCTCACATCTCTGAGGTCTGAGATTAAGAAAGGATCACAGCAGCATTTTCCAGTGCTTATAGTCAAAGTTGCTTCAGTATTCTATCAATAAACTCTCTTCTAACATTAGCATTGAGCAGAGTTGTTACTGCATTAGGAATCAATCATTTTACAAACCCTTAAAAGCAGTTGATTTTTTTTTCCCCCAACACATGATGAGAAATAATTAGGAAAAAAAAGACAAAGGTTGTTAATTTAAGATTTTTCTCCACCAAGTTTGAAGTATAGCATTTGACATGAGTGAAATTCAATGACAGATTGTTTGTCTTGGAATTTCAAGGGCTGAAATTAACTATAACCGAAACAGTTTTTGACAACGAAACAAAATTTTCACAGAGGTTTGGTTTTTCTTAACAGAATTGAAGGTTCTTAGTAACTTGAAGTGAAAGAATATTTGCTGTAGTACAAGATACCGCTTCATAAGAAGAAATATATTAAAAGCTGAGCTAAAGCTGCCTTTCCATTTAAAATATGCATACCCTGTGAGGTGTTGAAACACAGAGATCTCTTCCTTCTGGCTACTTTAATTTTGTCTCCATAGCCTTGCAAATGTTGTCCAGGTAGCATGCCCTTGCAGTGAGAATCAGAAATAGGCACCATGCAAGAATCTCAGCACCATTTCAGAAAGGTAAATGCTTCCCTCTGGTCATCTTGAAGTGCACAGATGAAATTCTATCTTCCCCTTAATTTGAGGGAGAACTTTGTCATAAAATGTATTGGATCCAACCTTTCATTTGGCTTCCCTTGGTAATTTTTTTTTGATGCTGTAGGCATTCTAAGCCTACGTCTCCTTGTGTAATGAAGTAATGTAGGTAACCCAAGAATTGCAGGTAATTTGGAGCTGAAGACAGATCAACAAATGCTGGTTTCAGCAGATTGAGAATTTATTACCTTGAATAAGGAGTTGTGTCTTAAGGTGGATGGGGTCAGGTTTAGTTTACACAAGAGGTTCACAAGTCAACCTGTCCTTACATCACATCTTTTGACCTAGTTCCATGAAACTGGTTCCATGATCCTTGTCAGTTTATTTGTAGATTGACTGGGGTACAGGAAGATTACAGATCCTGTTTAAAATATGCACAGCAAGACTTGGTTGACTGATGTCCAGTAGGCCACAAGATCCCCCAGGCTTCCCCAGCACAGGACACATAAAATCAGAGTCTCCATCTTTCCGTCTGTAACACACAAGGAATTTTTCTGCCATTGTAAAGCACTTTGAGAGATGTCAGAGCTGTGCTGTAAGTGTAACAGACAGGGAAGTGAAACGGAAAGATTGGTGAAGCCCCAATGCTAAACTAGGATGCTCTCATCACACCCACCTTTCTGGTTTTCCTCCTGTGCTTTGGTTTCTGCAAGAAGGGAACTCAGGAATGGGAGTTGAACGGGAGCAGCAGAAACCACTCACTGACCTGGACATTGAGAGCAACAGAGAGCTCTGGCCTAGGTACACCAAATTCCTCCTACGCTGTTAAAATTTTTACCCTTAATCAATACTTTACAAACAAAACTGTACAAGGAGAAGCAAGAGCTGCTTGGAAAATTTGCACTGACGTGCCAGCAAGTTGCCTGTAGTCTGTGAGTGAGGTGTTGACCTTTATTTGGTCCAGGTGTTGAATAAGACACGGTGATTCTTGGACACTTCTGGTGAAGAGCTGCAGTAAGGAAAGATCAGTGCTGCTCTGTGCTGAATGGTTTTAAAACAGAAGCTGAGATTCCATAGGTGAGGACTGCATCTTGTATAGAAACTGAGTGGTTCCACTGCTCAGGGAATCCTGTGGCTTTGGATCTTTCACGCCTACTTGGCAATGTACCAAAACGAAAAAAGGAAGGGTTTTTTCGAGTTTGTGCTGCGCACTTAGCAGGACAGTCCCTTTGCTCTGCTAATCTGTCTTCATGTCCTGATTTCACTGTACCCATAACAAAGCACAAACACCGGCCACAAAATCTTTGCTAGATCAAATCTGTCAGAATTGGAAATCAGGAAGGTGGAAGTTCCCATTCACGTGGGTGTTACAAATTCATCCTGAACCTGACTTCCAAAAACATCCTATTTTGAAGCAGCTTTGGCCTTTCACTTCGAATCTTAAATATGTTTATATTTATTCCCCCAACACCATTCATCCTTCCATTATGTTCCCATTCACTCAGTTTCCCACTGGGTTTGTAGCTGTAGTTTGTGTAGTGTGTTTAGGTACTTAAAGGATCATTCAGCGTGAAAATAAGGGGTGGACCTGCTAGGCAGTTTTTGTTTCCAGCAGAGCATCGCTACTGTGAAGTCCAGTCTGCAGGCCAGGACTTGGAAATCAATGCTAATTCCATTACTGTAGGGAATCTCCTTGTGGGCTGCTGTTCTGTGTCTAAGCTCAGTTGCAGTTAACAGAGGTTCAAGGAAACAAATCAGGAGTGTGGAGGAAATGAAGGGCTATGAAGTTGGGTCAGCAGTTAAGACTGAGTAGTTTTGTCTTTGCAGCAGGGATTGCAGTGCTGGTGTGATGCTCTGCTTTCCCTGGAATGGCAGTGCTTACTGTAAATATAGAATTTGAACGATTGACTAATTTAAGGTGGATTTAAAGAGCTGTAAGAGCTGTAGTTCTTGAGATAGGTTTGCTCTTTGTTCCAAATGACTGGTAGTAATAGAAGCTATTATTAGCTGAGAAGTGAAAATGAAAGAATAGGGAGAAATAAAAAAATAAAGTGAAGAATCTAATGTCTCTGAATTCAGGTTTTATGTGCATTGGGGCCAATTATGGTTATTGTATCATTGCAGTACAGATTTGAGGCTACTCCAAAAGCCCTCATTCTGCTTCTCCAGATCCAGTGTGTTTGGTTTATGTTTACAATCAGCTGTGAATTTCTTGACATCATACTACTTGTTTTAGGTGATGACTAGGTATTTCTAATATCATCAATCACCAGTCTGAATGCAACCTTAATTTCATCTTACTTTACCCATTATCTAGGAAAATAAAACACTGTGCACAGAAGTGCTCCTATATTTGTTCTGCTATTAAGTAGATTTAAGGGGTTTTAATGGAGAAGGAGCTGGCTGTGCTTGAGGCTGACCTGGTGGAAAAAAGCCCTGGGAGAGAGAAAGATGATGGATGTAAAACAGCCCGTGGGCAAATGGAGTGAGCCTGAGAAGTTTCTGCAGGCAGAGAAGGACAGACAGACTGACTTTAACTAGGAATATTCCCACAATAACAGAGTTCTACTTGTGATTGAAACCCAGGAGGGTGAAATATCAGAACTTGAAGTTTTTTGTCCTTTAATGCTGCCTTTCTTTTCCTTGCAAGCACCTGCTCGTTGATTCTGTTGTTCCTAACGTGTGTGGAAAGTTGAAATTCCTCTTCCCAGTGGGAATTGAAGAGTCTCATTGGCAGTGGTTTGTTCTTAAATCCAACAAAGCTGTTTATTGGTGAGCACATGTCTCTGCCACTGGGTGTCTAAAGCCAGGCAAGGTGCTCCCAAGTTGAATTTTCTCCTTACTCCACGCACTTGGGTGGTTCCTAGAAGAAAACTTCTGAAATTGTAGTACAGAAATAGACATATAACAGTAATTTTGTAGTGCACTGTAATTGGAGTTCATGGCACTTTGTAGTCAAGATGTGTTTCACGTGTGTCATCATTATTTTGGGAAACTAAAGAAATAAAACAGAGCCTAGAGGCAAATTTCTTATCTTCACCTCGGTAGATCAGAAGAATGTTCTGCGGAACTGACTCTGTCCTTGCCTGGCCCATCTCCACACAAAGGCAAAGAGCTGCTGAAGCTGATCTTTCCTGGCTGGCAACAGGGGCATTTTCGGAGTGATGTTTGGATCCAGGCAGGAGTGAAGCCCGGTCCTTCAGTTTCTGGAGCAAACAGAGTGCCCGGGGTGAGGGCTAAAGCCTGCGTTGTTTTCCGCTCATTAAACTAACGCAATGCTAATCAGCTTTGTGGAAAGATTCGCAGTAGATAATGTTACTGTGGCACCACTGACTTATCCGGTGTGTTAGCCTGGGCCGCTTTAAACTAGGTGATTGAAACACCTCAGTCTTTTTTGAAACCGATTTCGTTTTGCTCATTGATTACTTTCAGTTCTGTCACCATTCGAGGCAAGGAGAAGATGGATGCTAAACTCCTTGGGCTGGGACAAATCCTGTGGTACAGCTGCTGTTGTGTGCCAGCCTCTGCTGCCACCCTCTGCTGAGCTGCTGTGTCGATTTCCAGACATCGAATTACTCTTCCAGGGCTGGAAACATCCCGTTTTGAGTTAATTCTGAATCAAACTGCACTGTTTTCTGTGCTGAATGACAAATCCATCAGTCTTCTTCGCCTTCCCCTGGCTTGGATCTGCTCACTGCTGTGAAGAAGTTTCTGGCCCTCCAGGGAGCTTTTCTAAGCTGCATTCTGCTGTGAGCTGCCTGCTTGCTCCCTTTGTTTCTCTCTCAGACCGTGCTCCATCTTCCCGAAGTTTTTTTCCAAGCAGAGGATGCTCAGTTCCTCTGGGAGAACCAGCAGCTTCCTTGCTTTCCTCTTCCTTCTGGAGATGCCTCTCAGTCCAAAGTACAGCAGCCCAAGAGCAGGTGGAAAGACTGCCTTCTATTCCACTACTCAGCTTCACTCCGGTTTACCTTTTTTTTTTTTAATTTAAATATTTTAAAAATATTTTTAGTAACATTTTATTTAATTTCTTTCCAGGAAAAAAATTGTTAGAGCTACCTTTCCAAAATCCATTAGTTGTCATGCATTCAACCCTTCGCTGACAGCTTCTGTCCAAGCTCTCTGGTAGCAAACCAATCCAAAGGTTTATCAGCTTTGGGTCCTAGGTTGTATAATGTATTTCCAGAATGTTTCCATTTCAAACCGTCCATTTTTTAACTCATTTGTCACGATTCCAAGTCTGAGTGGATATCCACTTTTAAAGCACATGACTGGAATATGATGTGAGGATTGGTTTTTAAGGAGCAAGTTTTATAGCACTGTAGATGTTGTAGATTCTGCCCTAAAAAGCATTTGTTTCAAAAAAGCATATACTTCCTCTCTGTGTGGGGACACCCTCTGCCAGTGAAGGTCTCATTGTGGCAGTGAGCTGTATTGTGTAAAACTTAGATCCAGACCAAGAGTTGCAACAAACTTCTTTTCTACCACATTACCATCCTGGGGCACAGAAGGTTTTTAGTTTCTTTATGCTTTCTCTCCTTCCCTCTAGAACCTGTAATCCCAGATTTTTATTTTTTTTTTAATTTTTTTACATCCGTTTTGGTGAAATCACAGTTAATACCTTTCCTTAAGGTTCTTAAAGAGTACGAAAGTCATTCTCCTCCATCTCACTCTTCAAGTCTTTTCTTATGTTTCTTCTGACTAGAATTCAGTATCCATTTTCTGGCACCAAGTTAAGCTAGCTTAAAATAATACCAATGTGTTGAGTGTCTGACAGGGGAATAAATTCATTATTGAGTTAGGACCTATTTAATTTAAATTAAATAAAATGCCTTTAAATGTAAGGATGAACAAACATGACATACCTCATACTCAGATCCATTTTATGGGGTTCACCCCATAATCCTTTTATTCAGACACGTGTGACCTCTGTGTTATCAGCAATGGGCAGCCTTACACTGCAGTAACCAGGGAATTTAAACTCCATATTTTATTCAACAAAGCCTTTTTGTGGGTATTGGATGGGATCTCTTACTCTACTTGCTTAGACTGAGGGTTCAGTGTTGCTATTTTTAATACCTGGTGTTGAACAATGGAGGAAAGAATGAATTTAAAATAGCAAACTTTGTATTTATGCTGACTAAGGGTTCCATTCTGCAGAAATTTGCCTTCTGGTGAGTTTGCAATATTCTTTCAATGAACAGCACAGTTATATTTTTGGTGGAATAATAAGATTAATATGAGGACAAATATAAATATATTGACTATTGTATCTTTCTTTTGTTTTGATGGATTGGATTGTCTTGTCCATCCAGAGTAACTACAAGATTTATTTTTAATTTTTTTCACTAATGCTGGTAACTATGAGGGAGATGGAACTTCATTCTATTTAGATGTTGAAACTGTAGTCCTGATAATACAGCTTAGTAGTCATTGACTGACTTGTCCTACACCAGTGAAATCCTTGCATGCTTTTGGGAGTATTAAGATAAACTCTGTCTGTGATCAGTTATTAATAAAGCCTGTTGAACATGTGCCCTATGTCCCTATTCCTGTCTTATCCACTACAATTATCTAACAGAAATTTAATTATCCTTGGGATCACCAGTTCTGATCCAGCTGAAGTGCACAGAATGGTTGACCAGCTCTTTGAGTGATGCTGGGCAACAGCATCACAGGAAGCTAGATTTTCGTAGGAAATGGACTAAAATAGTATTTGAAACAGAAACAAGTTTGAAAGCCAAAACATGCCTGCATTGCAATCAGAAGTTCACCAGGATTTCCTGGGGTGGCCACATTTTGGTATTTTGGACAGACATGTAGAGGCTACAGAAGAGCTTGTAATCTTCCCTTGGCTGTAATGGAAACATGGGCTGTTGTATAATTTGTTTGGTTCTGACTCCTGCTCAAAATACTCACCTGGAAAAGGACTAGTGATCAATTTTAGTAAGGCAAGAAAACCTATGTAAATTCAGTTGGTTTGTTTGGGTTGTTTTCCTTGTTTCTTCAATTTGAGAATAAAATCTTGACTAAATATGGTCAGGAGTTTTCTTCACTCACTTCTGGAAAATTCAGTCATTAAAAGATAATACAGAGGTTATCAATATCATGACTTTGAATTAAACACCTGCAGATTGTATATGGTACCTGAGAATGAGATTCAGCCAGCTCCCCACACAGAAGGAAAGGTCCAGAACAGGGATTGCAGGGATGCCTGCTTCCTCTTGGACTAGGAGACTTTTTAAAGGTTGCTGGGTGGCTTAAGGTAGAACAGTTTTTAGTGACTGATGAATAAAGAGGTGATATCTCCATTCTCTCCGTACAAGTAAGTCAATGCTTATCCCCTGGTTAGGATGGCAGAAGGGAAAATGAGCTTGGATCTCTCAAGAGAGTATCAAATTTATCAGGGGAGACAGTATCCTACAGCAGGGTGCTCAGTCCCTGCCCTCAACAGGACTGAAACTTGCTTGGATCTACCTTGAAGAGACACAATAGGTACAAATGTGTTCATTTCTTTTGGTGGGAGGTGGAGTATGTACAAATCCAGTGAGAGCATGAAAGTGACTTTTCCTGCACCTACGTGAGGATGTTCTTGTTTCTGCAAAGCGACACTAGAAAATAAAATGTGGTAGAAGCATCACTGCAAGCATTTTTTCCCTCTTTTTGCAACCTTGGTCACAGGTGTGTGAAAACCACATCCTGGATTGGATCCTTCAACAGAAATCAAGGAAGGAATGTGCCTGGGTTTCTATCCTGGGAGAGCCCATCCATGGATTTGCAGCTCGGGTGCTTGGTGAGGTGTGCCCTTAAACTAAAGGGAATTTGTAGTCTTAAAATGTAAGGACCACTTGGGTCATGTGTCATAGTGTGTGATTTTAGAGATTGTAGATTTAGGCACCAATTATCAAACTGGGGAGGAACTGCATTTGCTGTCAGCAAACTCTCCCTGCTCTTGTTGTTCTCCTTATCAGATGGATACCTGGAAAACTGCTCAAAAACATCCTGTGATGTAGGATTGCTGATGCTAAACACTTCCTAGTATTCTTCCTTAGTGCTTTTTAGAAGGTCCTGTGATAATCCCTAGGAAATCTCACAGCTGATGCTATCATATTGTTTAGTTTTTCCTAATACTGTGCACAGAGTTTTCTTAATTCCTTCCCTTTATGCTTACCTATCTTCTTTTCTATCACTCTTGAGACACTTTGTTCAGGCTGCATTATTTGCATATTCCTGGGCACCTTTTCCTCAAAGATCTGCAACATTAGCACTGAGTCACAGCAAGTTTTGCTTCTTTATTGATGTTTTCTTCTGCTTCTGAGTGTTCGGAGTAATTTTTTTTTAATTTTTTTTTTTTCCTCTTTCCTGTTGGTTTTCACAGAACATCCTACTGGAATGATATGTGCTGACCCAAGTTGCTTAGACATCTTAATATCTTATAACCCTAACACAGAGGAGTCTTGGCAAATATGGCAATATTGCAGATTAAGAAAATGGGCTAGATTCAGGAGGAAGGCATTATAGTCTGAATAATTATCTTGGAATGTTTTTTCTACTTCAAATTGTGATGCTTTCACTGCCAATTTTTTTTTTTTTTTGGGCATGTGATGTGGACAGGTTGGGTTTTTCCTGGACATCTGCAGCCAGCCCCTGAGGATGGGACACTGTGTGTGCTCTGTGGATATTCTGAAGATGTGAACTACGTGACTGTATTAGCACCATGCATGAACTCACAGGCACAGCCACAAAAAGGAGGATGAACACAGCTGGGAGGTTTTGGTCAGCTCATAGCTTAGGGAGAACATTCTTGTATCTAGCAGAAACATTACCAGTCTCTCCAGTGAAGTATTTCCATTAGAAGCTCTTCAGGGGTGTCAGTGCTCTGAGTAAAATTGATAGTGTCTGAAAAGAAAAATACCAGCAGGAAATACAGATAAACAGACTGTACACCTAAATGTTTTGCTCGGTCCTTAATTTCCTATTAAAGAAATATCCCATGAATTCCCAAGGGACACATTTCTTTGCAAGCAGTGACAACCTTTGTAGCTGCCAGTGTGTAAGAAAAGCTTCTGTTGAAAGATGCTATTAAAGAATCACATGTTCTGTTGATATAAACCTGATACTGCTTCAAATTTCCTATTACTGAAAGAAATACATTTAGAGTAGTCTGTAAAATAGTCCTTTTGCCTGGAACCACCACCTTTTCTCATACAAGTCATCATCTTTAATAGATAAGCTTTCCATTAAGAGCTAGAGAAGGTGCTAGTTTTTCTTTCAGCAGTTAAGAATAAGAACAATAAATGTGTGGGGGAAATGCATCAATTTGCTTAGGAACATCAAAGTGTGTTCCTATCTGAAATATGGAGAAATCAGTTCAGAGAAGGCTCCAAGTGTAGAATTACTGACCCTGGAGGGTAAGATACAGAATAACCTTCCTAGGCTGTACTTTGTCAATTTTAAGTTGTGTTTGCAAGGTGAATAGTTTAACAGTCTCATCTCCCCTCACCAAAATATTAATAGTAGATTGCATCACATCTTTTCCTAAAAGTTTTCTTTTCCCTTTATAAATTACACTGCTGTAAAAGTATATTAATGTTCTATGTATCTATTAATCTTCTGTAAGATAATATGAATAAATCCAAGTGATTGATGTAACTCATAAAAGCCCATAATTGTCTCTGATCTGGTTGCTAATTTCATTATGTGGTCTCAAGTCTGGAGCAAACTGGTTGAGCCCTCTCTGTGGTGTGTCAGAGTCCTGAAAGCAGTGGGTGCTACATCCAAGTGAAGGGCAAAAGATTAGACCAGGAGATTACAGGGTTAAAATCACTTTTGTTAATCTCCTTAAATATAAAGATAAATCTCATAAATTAACGTTTGAGATTAAATTCTTCTTTCACACAGTGCTGTCTGTCTGCTCTGTGATATTTTGAAACCCACCAGGCAAAAAAAAAAAAAAATTCTGTTTTATTCAAAATGCTTTTGAGCCATCTATTCAAGAAATGTACTGTCTTCCTGACAACTCAGATAGGAAGCAGTCCTGGATGTATTTCCAAGCAAGGAAGAACATCTCATCCTGTGACATATTCAGTATGTGTATGTAAGACAACATCCTGGGAAGTTAGGAGGTGAATTCTTTCCTTTAAGTTTACCACACAATACAAATATGGCTTGTTTCAAGGAATGTGTACATTAGAAACAAGGGGAAAAAAGGGTTAAATTCAATTAAATTCTGCCAATCAAAGTCTAGAATTCATATAATCACCTTTGGTCCAACATCAACAACTGTCAACATTTTATTTTGAAAATAACTTTTAATGAAATCTGAAGCAAACAAGATTGTTTAAATCATCTTTGGGAAGATTAGTTTCCAGGGGGAGTTATTCTGTTAAACTGTGATTTCCAGTAACTACGTCAAATCTCTTCAGTAGTGATAGTGATTATGGATGGAGTGATTCAAAGTCCATCTGTGAATTCAGTCTGCAGTCTTACAGGAGAACAAGACCCCCCCCTTGTTTCTGATGTCTGCTTAGAGTGTGACTCATTAACCACTGCCTTCTAAGCCTCAATCCAGCTGCTTTTCACTCATTTGTCCCCTCATCAAGGCAGCAAACATCCCAAGTTGGAGGCAGAAGCTTGGGAGGCTGTGTCAAAAACCTGGACAAAATAGGTGACATTCCTCTGCTCTCTCCTCACCCACAGATCTAGCTTTTTGATAAATATTTGGCAACCGGTTTAGTCAATCATGATAAATTTAGTAAATCCCTGATAAATCTATGCTGGCTATTCCCAGTCATCATTTTCTCCTTCCTTACCACGTCAGACTTTAGAGAAGATGTGCTCATGATTTCCCAGGGGGCTGAAGTGACTCTGAGCAGCTGGTAATCTCCCAGATTGTTTTTAGCCTTTTCAAAAAGAGTTGCTGAACTTGGGGTCTTTCCTTGTTGTCAGGGCCCTCTCCCAGTCTTCAAAACCTTTCAAACCTGATAGTGAAGTGAACAGCCTCACAATAACATCAGCTGGCTCTTTCAGCACACTTAAATGACAACCCACCCTCCAGGCCGTGTTTGGGTTCAGAGTGCTCAGGGGACCCCAATTCCCTGTTCTCTCTGACCAATAGTAAGGATTGCATTGGGAATAGAAGAAAACTTCAGAGGGCTTGAATTAGTTCTTCAAGAGCCAGATGGATTCCTTGGAGTTCTATATGATATCACTGAGACAGACACTGGTAGTTTTGTTTAATGATGGATGCTAAATTATTATCAAGCCAAAATTTAAATAATCATCTGCAAAGGAATAGTTTTCATTCACAATTTTGTCTCTAATTTAGCTAGAAGGACATGGATGGTTCAGGTCTCTTTAGGGAGATCTAAGCTTTGTTTAAAGATCAGGTCTTAAGTTTGGTCTTCCAGTATCAACAGAGAATTGCCCCACAGAGACAGAAGGAAATGTTCCTTGTGGACAAGGATGCCAGGGTGGAGCAGAAATGGGTACTTGCCTGGTGACTCTGGAGCAGTGCTGTAAGAGCTGCTTCATTCCCCACCTTTCTACAGTTTGAATGTGGGATAGTGTTCTACGTTAGCAGTGTATGAGAATCAACAAACATTTGGAGCATTAGTGTGGGTTAGCCCCATTTTTTTCCTAATTGAAAACTCAAGAATGGTTTTCTTAAAATATGGATTATTAAATTATTCGCTTGTTACATTTTAGCAATGCCTACAGATAGAGAAATAATATATTCTTAAGGCAGGCACAGGAAGATGTGTAATTCTTTGTAAGTCTCATCTTTCTGAATTCAGAGTTTTATGGAGAGCAAGCACAGAGGTAAAACTCCAGCCTGATCTTTGACTCAGACTAACAACTTCTGCTCCTGCAGAAATGATTCACATTTTTAATATTAGTTTGTGTTCTTTACATTGAGTGCTTGTAGAAAAATAATTTGAGAAATTCTAGATAGGCAAATGAGAACCTCAAAGAATTTATAACCTGAAAAATTTATCAAATGTAGGGATATTTTTCAGCTACGGAAAGAAATCATCATTAACCACAGTCGAGCACTTGCAGTTTTCTGCCATGCAGGAACTTCATTCTCCCCTCAGTCTGAGAGCTGATGTAGTGACAAGCTGCAGAGAGATGACAGATTTCACTAAGGATTTAGAGTCTGAACACCTGTGCAGTGTCATGCATTTAAAAATAGAATGTGACAGCAAAACACATCAACCTTCTAATGTCCAAATGGAAACCACGGGGGGTTTTTCTTCAGCTTTTATCCAGAGAAATCACTTTCAATCATCACTGGCCAAGTGAAAATACAAAGCAAGGCTGTTTTGTTGTGGTCCAAAATAAACAGGAACAAGTCAGAATGGTAGGCACAGGTGTACAGAAAATATTCAGTAATGCCCATTTCTTTCTCCTCAGATGTTGTGCATCTCTGAGGGTGCAGGTTATTAATGGTCCAGAGCGATTTCTTCAGGAAACCATCGGAGGTGGGTTAGGAGAGGGCTGCCAACCAAAGCTGCTTTGCTTACTTTGACTTCTGCGTGAGTCACTCAACCCTCCAATGAATGCATCAATAAAAACAACCAACACATTTTTTTTGTTCCCTATAATCTTCTCTTTGGGAGAAAAAGAAGCATTAACCAAGGGCAAAAAGATAAAAAGAGGCTTGCTTGATTGCAGGGTTAGATGTGTGCATTCTGCTCTCCTCTGGAGGAGCCTGCGTCACTGGCAGTGTTGGAAGGGAACATCTCTGCTGCCCATCTCCCTTAATAGTATCCTTGAAACCTTAATCAAATCGAAAGCACATAATCTTTTCTTTTCTTTTTTTTACAGAGGGAACAAAGTTTCCCAGTCTGCCAGAGCCTCTGAGCCCTCTGCCAGGCTGCTCTGCTCTGTTCTAAGGTTGAATGTAATTACTGGGCAGCACCATGGGCTGCCTGGGAGCCCAGTCCATCCCATTTTTCCCATTATGTGATGCTGACCTTCCAGCAAGTGTTCTTTCTTCAGCAAAACCTTTGTTTTCAGAGATCAAATGTTTTTTCCTCATCTTGGGTACAATATCTTTGAGAAGTGGTTTTGGCCTCTAATCCTACTAGCTTTGTTTAAAAGGTCATTTATTCAGTGTTTTGGGACAAGATTTTTATGTGATTGTATGACAGGGAATTAAAGAGGGTCCATATTTAGCTTTTCTGTGCTCTCATTTATGGATGAGAAAGACAGAAATCTAATTTAAACTCAGACAAGAATTAGCATTTTGGATGACAAAAGCTACATACACATGAATGGGTTGCTTCTTAAAGTCAATGAAATAAATTAGACTCCCTGTTTAGGAGCATCTGGCACCCTTAGAACCCAGTTCATATAATGATGTCTGTGTTTGTTAAAAAGAATTATGTAACAATATGGTTGATTTATTTCAAGATGATTTGCTTAGCAAATTAATTGGACTATGTAGTATACCAGAGCACAAAAAAAAAAAAAAAAATTTAATTAGCTCATTTGTTTGTGGATGACTGCAAGCACTGCACATCAGGCTCGGCTCCTTTAGAGGTGAGCAGCCATTTGATCCTGTGAGGAACCTTGTCAGCTTCCACAGAAACTATTCTCCCAGCCAGGAAACAACAGCACCATGCTGGTGTTCAGGTGTTGTCAAAGCCCACAGAAACCTTCCTTGGAATCCAAGGAGTGCCCCATGATTCCTGGCAGGCTCAGGAGCCTTCCTGGAGAAACAGCAAGGCAAAAATGTTCCTTGAGGAATAAAACTTGTTTTCTTCCTCTGTGGCTTCTCTTTTCTCTTGAGCTGATATTCCACTGTCCAGCTCCCAAATACTATTAGGATCCCAGAAAATTAGCATGCTGGATCCAGGTTTTATATTAATCCTGGTGCAGAGTTTTATGTCCTCTCTTTCCGGGATGGCTACTTGTACATGAAAAACAGGCATTTGCCACACCATTTGACTTCTTCTTTCGGTCACCACCTCCCACCTGAGACAGAACATCATTATTATTATTATTATTATTATTGTTGTTATTATTATTATCATAATTATGGTTATTATTTTTGTTTTAAGAATAAAAATAAACCTCCATGTAACATAAGAGTAACATTTATTGTAATGTGTTCAAATTACTTAATATCCAAGTAGTATTTTCAGAATAGCACTTGAACAGTTCAGCATTTGAACAGTGCTTCAAATAACTTTCAAGATATCTCCATTTTCTTTCAGTTCCAGATGCAGCCAAGAGATTGCTGACATGTGGGCAAATTCCACTTAAGTGTTTATTAAGTTGTTTCTATACTCTA
Source organism: Pseudopodoces humilis (assembly GCF_049639895.1). Lineage (NCBI taxonomy): Eukaryota > Metazoa > Chordata > Aves > Passeriformes > Paridae > Pseudopodoces > Pseudopodoces humilis. Next base: position 5,390,598 of record NC_142207.1, read on the forward strand.
ATTTTACACAAATTTAAATAAAACTAGAGGTGTGGATGTTGATTTCTTTTGTGCTGTTAAAATACTCCGTGTCCTTCGTGATTTCCTTTTTCCATTTCTAATTGAACAGCGAACTCCCCACTTCTCTCCCACCTCACAAAGCACACAGAAAAAAAAAACAAGAAAAAAACTAAATTAAAATCAGAATAAGGATTTGACTTAAAACATAAAAGGAGAAATAGGGCTGAAATTCCATACTTATCGCACCCTGTAGTTCCTAGATACAGCTGCACATCTGGTGTGCGAGATAATGCGCTGTTTAGAGACCGTGGTAGAACACAGAAAATTGGAAATGAATTTAAAGCCTTAACACTACATTTCTTCACTACTGGGAGCAAGTAAGGCCTTGCTTTTTACTCTTTTTGTAGGTTGTGTGATTTGATTCCCTCTGGTTTTTTGCTCTGTAAACAATGTACACATGAAGGAAATTGGGAAAGGAATAGTTCTGTAAGAAGCATTTCGTGCAGAACAGCTGAGAAGGTTTGTTATCAATTCTCAGACCATATACCAAAGTTTAATTGTGATATTAGTCACAGGATAAAAGAAATAAGAAATGCTCAGTTGAGGACATGGGTAGAGCAATAAAAATAGCAGGTATCTTGTTCATTCACTTACCACATAATATAAATCATTAAAGGCAAAGGTGGTTTGCCATTCTCTGCAACAGAGGATATTCTCTCAGGACAAGCCAGTGCTACAATTCACTTTTGCCACAATCACACCTCTCAGTTATTTGCATGTTCCTAGCCTGTGGCTATCAGACAGAAGTTAAACCTGCAGCCACCGTGCTTCCCTGTTACCTCCCACTGAAACTTGTGGGTGTCTGCATGGGTTTGACTTCTGGTAAGGAATATTTTCCTCATCAGTCATGCGAAATGCAAGACTATTTTACAAAAAAATGACCCATGTATAGTGCATTAACTTTGGACTTAATGTACAGGAAGTCAAGTACATCTCTAAACGTAGAACATCAGACCTGATCTGACCTTTTAGTATTTCCACACAGTGGTGGGAGCATCCCAGCCTGGCTACAAGACCAGGGAAGCAGCATCCCAAACCAGAACGAGGAGCAAACCGGGAGTGTAGTGACCCACCCTCCCCTCCAGCCAGTTTATCCCATGTATTGACTGTGGAGATGGAGAAAAGCAGCCAAGAGAAGCATGTTGTTGGCACTCCAGAGAAGACATCTCCTTCCAAGTATTGAGCTGCAATGAACTGCACATCAGAAGTTTTTGGGAATTTTGATCCATATTCAGCTGTCAGAATTTTTGCAGAAGTTTGAGCAAAGTTGAACCAGAGCTTATCTTACAGGACATACATTTTATCTGCACTAACGAGGTGTTGCACTTTGCTGGCTGGACAGAGATTAGCTGAGATCCTTCTTTTCTGGAGCATGATGTGGAAATACTACCTCTGTTCAGTGAAGTAACATAATCAAGCTCCTTGTTCCCTGAAGGTGGTTGATAACAATCCTTGTTTCTCGCTGAGTGCAGCCATCCTGCTCTCCTCCATGCATGGCTCGTGGACAGGAGAAGCTGCTATGCCTCAAACAGGAGCTGGAAGGTTCCCAGCCTCAAACCCAGCTATGAAGAATGGGGAAACCAGATTTATTCACCAGTTTCTGAGCCAAAATCAATAGCAGACTACCTTGCATATACTCTGGCAAATTTGATGGTTGTGACTAGTCCAGATTTGGTTTGTACCAAAGGCACACAGGGAAGTGGCACAGGGCTGTGCTCCATTTGTCTTTATCCCTTCACAATCACAGGCAGGTAGAACAGGAAAACAAGCCCTTCCTGCAATGGTTCATCACGAGAACTGGCACTCCTGTAGGTATCAGAAGCTGCAATGTAATTTGATGTAACAAGTTTATTGGCCTGATCATGGAGACTCAGAGACTTATAAAATCACATTTTTATTACTGATTCAGTCACGCACATACATATTTATAGCTTTGTAATTGATCACATAGGGCAACATATTAAATTTTAATACAGGGAATTACTTCCTGTCCCTGTTAGAACCACCTTTTGTATTCACAGGAGACAGTTTAAAACATTTACAGCAGAGTTGCTTTTATGTCTGTCATACACTTATTACCAGCTTTGGTCTAGGCAGTTACATTTAGATTTGTTTCCTTCTTTGATCTCCACAATCTGTGGGGAAACACGCATTAGGAACAAGAAGGATTGCGTGACTTTTGAAGCCTGGCATCACTTACACATCACCAGTTCTTGTAGCCTCCTTTATCAGCTCACATCTCACATCTCTTGTTCTAAAAACCTGCTCTTCCTAGCCCCAGAATGGTGGGGTTTGAGATTACTCAGGGCACTTGCTGACACTCACTCCCAAACCTATTCATGACCAGTGCTTAGTTTCTTATACAGACTCAGAATTTGACAATTTAATGAAAAATACCTCACTTTGTCCTGTTCAGTCAGCGTGTGAATTAAGCAGTGACTATAAGTCTTATTAGCAATTTTGGGTCCTTCTGAACTGATTTATTCAACTTTTTAAATAGCAGTGAGAACTGACTACTGGAAATTGGTAATTTTCAGAGTATATCTTAAATTAGCAAATTCCGTTTTGGAAGCAAATTCATTATTTGCCAGGGAAGTCAAGACTGCAGTCATCTGAAAAAAAGAATAACTCCAAAAGAAATCTGAAAACGGAGGTGTTTACGGAGCACTTTGGTTTTGTTACCTTGGATGGTCAAGGCCTGGAGTAGGGAAAAGTCAAAGGGGTTGTTAGGGGAACGTGGATAGGAATATCCATGGAACCTTCCTGGCTGAAGGTGACCCTGCCCATGGCTGAGGGTTGGAACAGGATGATCTTTAAGATCCCTTCCAATCCGAACCATTCTGTGATTCCATGATTATCTAAACTTTTGAGGAGGGGAAAAAAAGTTCTGTTTTAAGTGAAGACAGACAAGCCAACAGAGCTGAGATTTCTCACTGAGGCTTATCTAAACTGAAAGGTTCCGGCCTTTGGGGTTTTTGCAGGTTTGGGATCCAGCTGGATATTTGCATTCCAGTTTTCATTATTTGTGCTAACACAGGAGAGATTATTTCAGGTTATGCTTTTATACAGCTTTTCCTGTGAAACACTACTAGTGTACCTCCGAAGAGAACACTTCCCCCTACCATGTTTCTAGGATTGTACATTTTTGGGGGGATGTTTCAGACACATGTGCCTTAAAAGCCACATGCTAAAGTGCCAATCCCCTCATCCTCAGCCCCCCTGGATTTATCTGCTGTCAGGGCTTGTTTCATCAACTGCAAGCACCCTGCTAGTACAGTTCTTTTACACAACCTGGAAATGTTATTCTTTATATGCCAATTGGAATACATTAAATGCATAGTGAAATGAGACCAAATTAACACTTGGGTTTATGTGCACTGTAATTCACAGTAAAAGAAAGATTGGAAAATGTAAAGATGTGTTGAATATGCTCCCTTCCTGTTTGATACAGATGTGGAGCAAATAGGTTTGAAATTGTATTTTTGCATGCAAATGACAGCAATTTGTATTAACTCCTATTGTGCTAGAATGTAACATTTTCATCTGATCTAAGCCTTTCTGTCTTCAGATCCTCTTTCTGTTCTTATAGTGCATTTACAAAGATTTAGATATTAATTATCTTGGTAAATTCCTGCAAGGGAATAAACCAGGCACATGTTGTGACATTATTCAGGCGATCTAGGTGTCAAACTCGTCTCCCTTTGTTAAACACAAGTCATGGATTTATTATATCAGGGCAGATGACTGACCAACTTCTGATTAAGCTCTGTTAAAACTTACATGATGACTGGATTTCAGATTTGAACCTTGTCATTTTCAAAGTGTCTTAAACCTGTCATTTTGATTTTTCCAAAAAGGAATTCTGATTTTCCTATTCTTGGGGACACACAAAATGGCTGAATAAATTAAAAGGGATTAAAATTTGGTTTCAATAGGACCTTACAGTATGAAGTCACTGTTAGTACACCATTATGAAGAACACAATGACTGCAGGCGTGGCTGACTCATGCCAGGCAAAAGCTAATATTGTTTCACCTTAAAACTTAATAATCATGCAGCCTCAGTCAGTGATTTTCTCTTCTTTAAGAGAGTAATTCATTTAGGAAAGCAGCATGCATGTGTGTGTGTAGGCAGCAGTGAAACACCTCCAAGTGCCCCCATGTGCTACCTCAAGCTAAGTGCTTTGAAAAGGAAAAAGAATTTTAATTTAATTTAGAAAACCGCTGTGGCCTTCCACACATTCAGCAGGGAGGACACAAGCTGTGAGCAGGCATAGGGACAGGCAGCTCCACACTGGCTGCATGGTGGGGAGGAGGACAACCCTCAGCCTGGCCTTCATCCCAAACCTGTGCTGTCATCTGGAGTAAGTGGGGAAAGGCAGTGAGAACAGGCTTGCTCAGCAAGGTTTTGGTGCAGTCCTGGGGTGGTGGTCACTGCCAGGCTTTTCCTGGGCCTCCGTCTTACTGAAGAGATGTCAGTGGAGGAGCTTCTCCCCAGTGTGTGACTCTCACATCTCTGGGCTGCATTTCCAAAGCAATCATGGCCCCGTGGCTGCCTGGTTCACAACATTTGAGCAGCAGTGGGTCCCCCTGTGCCTCCGTGCCAGTACCAGTCCAGCCTGCTCCTGCACTTCCCACGTGTTTCTGTCACAAAGCTTTGAAGCAGGAATATTTTTCTTAGGGAGATGCCGTGGATGCACTGAGCAGCCCCGAGAGCTTGGGTCTGACCGTGCTGCTCAGGGTGCATTAATGGCAGCGCACGTGGGCAGCAGGGTTTCCAGGAAGAAACATCATCCCTGAAGAAAACAATAAAAGTATTCTCTGGAAGAGAGCTTTTAACCTGAGAGTATTAGTCAATCTCCCCTGTCCCTGGCCAGCTGATGGACTCTTGGATGCATCCACACACTTCCTTCAAACAGCAGGAGGATTTGGGAAGAATTCACTGGATAGGGCCAGTTAACTGGTTCTGTAGAAGGAGCTTGGGGTGACCACTGCTTTCCTGAGACGTCAGTGCCAAAAGCGCTTAGGGCAGCTCTTTTCCACTGGGAGCTTTCCACACTGAGCTCTGTGGTGACCCTGCCTGAGCCCAAGAGTGGTGCCAGAAAAACACATTTTAAAGCTTTAAACAGTATTTCCTTCCTAATGCAGCTGAGGGTTAGGAAAAGTGCACGCTCTGACAAGATGCACTAAACTGTGACAGCTGGGGCAAAGCCCAGAAACTTGGGATTCGTTTCTGTTCACTCTCCCCTAGCTACAGTTGTCTCCCATGAAAGGCAGTGGCGTTTGGAAGCTGTTCTCCAGGAATGGGATCTTTATCTCCATCACATAACCGGCAGGTTGTTAGGAAATGCAGTCTGCAGTGAAGCAACACAAAAATCTTATGCTTGATTTAAATAATGGTGTTCATTGCCTATTAAAATGTAACTTCTTGCTTTTAAAAAAGATTAATTAAAATGTACAAGAATGCAATTCAGTTACATTTAATGCTGCTACCCAGTGCTCACTTTTCATCACTCATTCCCAGAAGAAGTATTCAGGGAAGCACGGCATTCTCAGTTCTGCCATTAAAAGCACAAATGACTATCAAACGCGTTCTTTTCAAAATCCTGGCTCAAGTATCACCATTGTTAGATTTTTCATAACATATTACTTTGGTCATTACTGTTTTGCAAGATAATTGTATCAGTGATCTAACTTTTGACAGGATCCAAAGTGGCTGAAAATAGTTCACTGCAGCACCTTTGTCTTTTAAAGGCCATTTGGGGCTTGTTATTTTAATCCTTGAGCAGCCTGATTTATCACTTCAAGCATCTGTCAGCTGTGCTTTGTCTTGAAATTGATAGTGATAGTGTTACTGATTTTTCTAGAGCAGCTGGTAGAGGTTCATTAGTTAAGCTCTCAAAGGAAGTAGATAACTGTAATATTTTTCTTTGTTAATCATCTCTTACGCGTTGTAATAATACAGAGCTTGAAATCTGCTAGAAGTGCACAGCTTCTCTCTTTCTAACTCGTAGGAGCATCCTTTCATTCTTTTAATCTGGTTTGATTATTAAAACTCTCCTCTTCATAATGCAGTAAAAAATTGAATAACTGCACATGAGTGGGAAGAGAGAAAACCAGCCTTTGCTGTGTCGCATTTAGCACAGGGAGGTCATCGGGGTCTCCGAGTTCACATCCAAACATGAAACAATTCCAGAGAGGAGATGAAGGGCTCTTCCATAATTGATTTTTAATTTAAACTTTACAAGGCATGAAAAAAATCTCATGACAACTTCAGTAAAGTCAGGTTCATTTCGAACAGATACAGCAGTTTTCTGTTCATGCACTTTCCCTGCCACACAAGACAGCCTTCATGCTTAACTGTAATTCTTAAAACAGATTTCTTTAAAACAGATTTTTCCCCTAGAAATCTTTGCCAGCCAGGCTCCAGCTGAGCACCACGGTGACTCCTGCCCAGAGCTTCCAGGGACCTGAGCATCTGGGAAGTCTCCTGCAGCTGAGAGCGTATCAGTGCTAGCACCGGTTCCACCGGCAGCGCTCACACACAGATAATTACCGCTTGAAATTAGTATTTTAATGAACTGATCCCGGCAAACGTAAAGCGAAATCTCCCAGGCATTAAGGAAATAAGCAGGAGGGGAGATTATTAACTGTAAAGTTCAGCAGACGGCTGGCTGGTCGGCAGGTGCCGGCTTGGCAGAGGGGCTGAGCATCCCTGCTTCCCTTTGCGGGAACAGGAGGCTGGGCTGGGGTTTGGTCCTGCAAGCTGCTGTGGTTTTCAGGGACAGGGTTTAGTGGGACTTGGCAGTGCCGGATCAGTGGTTGGACTGGATGTTTTTTACAGTCTTTTCCAACCTAAATGACTCCATGAGCTGCACCTGCAAAGCAGGACATTTTCAGTTTAGATTGAAAACACCTGGCACATCTCACAGGATTTCCAGGTGAATAGGATTGTCTTCTAAATGTCTGCTAAAAATAGCTAAATGCCAGATCTTCACCCTAAAAGCACATCTCAGTACCATAAGACATTACGTGTGTCCGTAGTACCAGTGAAGCTCAGTGCAAAATAGGTTGTGAGAATTCAGCCTGAATTTCAAGAAAACGGATGGAGTGACTGAAAAAGCCACTTGAGAATCAGTGTGGGTTATTTGGTGCTAATATAATAATAATCTAAGTTTTCTGTATCTATTGTATCTCATTTTGATATTTTTATACAAGACTTTTTCAGATTCTTCACAGAAAGGTTTAAATTTCTGTTACTTCCCCACCCTTTCAGAATGCCTCATATACAGCAAAGAACTAAAACTACTTAGTGATATCTAAGAAAAAATTTTAAAAGTTGCTCCCAAACAAACATACAAAAAGACCTAATTTTTATCTCAAAGGTCTTTAATTTAGATTTAAGGCAGGGGGAGGGGAACCCAAAGAGTCAAAGTCTTCAAGAAGAGAATTGGTTCACGTATTTGGCAAGAAACATTTCTCAGAACAAATTTTCTGTTCTCTCAGCAAAAAGGTAGATCAATTCAATGCATGGATATAATTTAAAAGCAATCTATGCTCTAAGCAATTTATCCGATTGTGGCTGGAGGGAACACTTCAGATAACCTAAAACTACTTGTCAGGGTTGTGAAAAGGCACAGTTTTGAAATAGGAAATCTTTGCAGGCTTTATTTTTAATTTTCACTCTTTTCTTCTGCTGCTTCTTCCTCCCAGTTTTGTTTCTTTACTGAAGTGGTGTTTTAGTAAAATAGTATTTTGATTGCTTGCACAAATTGGAGAATTTTAAAATGGGAGTTTTTTCCCTGTAAAATATGGCATTGAGTTTGAACTGTCAATTCTGTTTAAAAAACATGCAATGAAATTGTATCTGGGATTGGAAATTTCTCCCAACATATCCCTTTTAGATTTGTATTTTTGTCTGTGGGTTGTTTGGATGTTATCTATCTCATATTCTTGTTAAACTAAAGATTTCTACCTGTACCTTTGCTGGCCTTTATGTGGATGCAGGTGTAGACAGAGATCTTTCTCCCTCAGATGGTTTGAGGAGGAATGGCAAAGCCCCTTTCAGTGGCCCTGTCTGGCTGAAGGTGAGCCCAGGTGTGGCCAGGTGGCCAAGAAGGCCAATGGCACCTGGCCTGTGTCAGGAATGGTGTGGCCAGCAGGACCAGGGCATTGATTCTACCCCTGGCCACGCCTCAAGTGCTGTGTCCAGTTCTGGGCCCCTCAATTCAGGAAGGATAGTGAGGGATTGAAGCATGTCCAGAGAAGGGAACAGAGCTGGGGGAAAGATCTGGAGCACCAGGAGCAGCTGAGGGAGCTCAGGGGGCTCAGCCTAGAAAAAAGGAGGCTCTGGGCTCTGCTCCCAGGAAACCAGCAACAGGACAAGAGATCATGTTATTAGCTGTGCCAGGGGAGGTTTAGGTTGGACATTAGGGGAATTTCTTCACAGAAATGGTGATTAGACACTGGAATAGGTTGCCCAGGAAGATGGTGGAGTTACCATCCTTGGAAGTGTTTAGGGAAACCTGGATGTGGCACTCAGTGCCATGGTCTGATGGAAATGGTGGTGTTCAGTCACAGGTTGTACTCAATGATCTCAGAGGTCTTTTCCAGCCTTAATGATCCATTGATTCTGTTTACAAGCAGAAAATGTAATGGGCTGCAAGGTTCAATCCTGAAGGCTTTCTTTTCTGCTGAAGCATCTTCTCATTTTATTTTTAACTATACAAGTTTGGGTAAAATTGTTAAAATAATCCAATTCTGTTAGTTATTGAACAGAGGATTTCTGACTACCTTCCCTGAGTGAAAGAAAGTTGCAATAGCATTTAAAGATTTCTGAATTTTGAGCTTCCTAACTTGTCTGGGGGACTTTGAGAAGTCTGAGTACTCTGCCACTGTCCAGCTAGAGATCAACACCCCTGACTCCCATAATGGATATCTTTGCTGGATTTGGCACGCTGAACCCCACAGTCCCTCTGTATCATCCGGTTCAAAATGAAACAGAAATCAAACAAATGAACTCTGAATCTGTGGCTTAATTTCATCTTTGCACAAGAATGTTCAGAAGAGTTAGTCATTGCCCCAGAAGAGAGAAAAACAGGTACAAGAACCTGCTAGTGTTCATTTACTTGCAGTTTAGCAGGGAGGAGGCTGTAGAACCTAGAAAGGCATTTTGGGTGCCTGAGGAGTGAGGGCATCCTCAGTTACAGGGTTCAGCCTCTCTTCTGGATATTCACATCCCACCACCCCACCAGCAGCTCAGTGCTTGGTAGAATCACAGAAGGGTTTGGGTTGGAAGGGATCTTAAAGCTCCTCATTCCAACCCCGGGCCGTGGATGGGCAGGAACACATTTCACCAGACCAGATTGCTCCAAGCCACATCCAGCTCGGTCTTTTGGCTTCATTGCAAAGCAGTTCCACAGCATCCTGAAAAATAATGCTGTGACTGGATGGAAAAAATGTGGCACTCTTACACAGTCCTGCTGAAAGATGTTGCTTAACTCCCAAATTCCTCGCAGCATTCCTGACAGCAGTCACATCCACAGCCATAAAACCCTCCACAGCCTCTGTCTTTGAAAAAAAAATTTAATAATCAGTAAAGTTCAAGATCAGCTTGTTGTGATGAATTATTAGAGCCTGTCATCATTTTCTTGGGGGGAAAAAAAGACTAAAATACTATAATGGAACACAATTTTATGGTTTTTTCCATTTAATTGATGATGGGCTGAGTTTTTATTAATATTTCTGGGCTCCAGTGTAAGATGCTGAAAAAGCTAATATGAGATCATTGTATCTGGTTAATGTGTGTGCTTTGCAAAATTGATAAGCCCTGTCAAGACATAAATTATTTAAAATTTGATAAATGTGTTGAAATCACTGAATTTTCAAACCGATAAAGCAGAGTTATTTCTCTTCCCTGCCACACACCCCCCTTCAAACTGGGGCTTTTGTGCAGTCACTTGTTGGGGCCACATTATCTTGGCCTGTGAGGCTCCAAAATCAGCACAGGGAACCCAGAGAGGTGCCCTGTCCTGCCGCAGAGGGGACACAAGTGTAAACCCATGGGACACTTGGGCATGGAAGCAGCAGAGAGTGAGGAGACCACTGGAATCCTCCCCCACTGTGAGTTTTTCCCTGGTGAAACTGGGGGCTGGAGGGATGGTGGTAGCCCTCCTCTCCAGCAGTGGGATAAAAAGCTCCCAGTGAGCAGCAGAATGGTGCTTCAGAGCTGTTTATTCCAGCAGACCAACTCATTTCAGCTAATTGCCAAGAGTTTTTAAATGATTCCTGGCAGGGGTGAAGCTAAAGGAATGATTGCTGGTGATTGATGAATAACCTGGATAAAATTCCCAAAGCACCAGAACTATTAACTCTTGCATGGGGACACCTGCTTTTATTTAGTGCCTTGCCTACAGAGAAAGGCACCGGAGTGAGTTCCAAATGAACCCAAATTTGGGCAAATAGAGAAAATAGAGCATTTGCTGATACCAGTGTCTCATCAGTGTCAGCTCATTTCTCAAAAATAGCTCACAGGGAATGTTATTTAACCCTGTGCTGCTCTATCTTGGTCAGGATAGTGCATGGAAGGGGGAGATTTGAAGAGCAATCACCGTCTTTTAGAGGAGGGCACAGGAAGTACCAAAGGTTTGACGTTTAAAACCCCATAAATATAAACCACACCACACTGATTTGAGCTGTTCTCGACATTTACGCAGCGAAAGAAAACAGACGCGCTGTGGATGGGGCCAAGACTGTGTTTCTTACTGGAAAATATCTACAGGCTAATGGAAATTTTAGGGTAACTGGGTGCCATTTTACAGCCTCTGTAATAGGGAAAAAGATTAGGTGTTTTCTCTTTGGAAATTGATGGTTTGGAGGGAATGGGAAAACACCGGTGCAGCAGAGGAGAACTCCAGCAATCGCCATCTGTTTAAATGGATACACTAACTTCCCTAAGCTGGTATTTTTCAAATACCCTACCAGCAATATTTTTCACTATAGCAATGCATTATAGTGAAATTGAAAGATGCTGAGGAAGTCGTTTTTTCCAGCATGTGCTGCATTCTTTTAATACAGATTTTTTTTATTGCCCGGAAATTGCTAACCAATGTGAATAAACAGCTGAACAAAGCCATCGGCCCTTCCTCACTAACAGCAAAATGCAGCCACTGAGGGAAGGGCCTTGGGAAAAGCGAGTGTTAGAGTCGGGTTCTCTTATATTGCAGAAAGCTTTATTCAAAACAGGAAAAAAAACTACACGCCACAAAGGTTTTACATTACAAAAGCACAAACATTATTCACGTCTCTGAACAGTGTCCCCTCGCTCCTGCTGCTGCGGTGGGCACTGAGCAGAAACGGGCAGTTCTTTGTTAAGCTCTTTTTTTACTGAATATTTGCAAAACACAACCAATTTACCACCCCGAGCCACGAGGTCCCTTCCCCACAGCCCTCGGCGCTGACAGCTCTGTCAGCTCCTGAATCTCAGCCCTGTAATGAAATCACTGGAACAAGACAGCACTAGGATGGAGCAGAGTCAAGAATTAAGGCTGTGCAAGACTGGAGAATCCCACAGCCTTGCAAAATACTTTGGGCAAGAGGAGAAAAAAAATACTCAAGTAAGATACAGCTTTCTGAAGTGCCTAGGGATTGCTGTCTGGGCCTTAAACAGGAGTATTACATCCTTATAATTCAATTCATCAATGATTTCACTTTCCTGTGTTATGAAAGCTGTTTTGTTGCCACATGAAATAGCCCGGCTCACTGTAGCTTCAGGGGTGCATTTCATTATCCCATGAGTAAACCTCACTTGGTGTAACACATACATAAATAAAAGTAGCAGTAGTCTAGCAAGGTGCAATTCTGTGATTTCACCATCATGGTCTTGAAATACTTGTGTCCTGATACGTTATTGATGTGGCAAGCCTGCCTGGCTTTAGCATGTGTTAATGTTTCCCACCCTTCAGCCATCCCCAACCCTATATCCACATATTTCTTCTTTTCCTATCAGAGCCTTCAGCAAGGCGCTCCTGGGAAAGCAGCGCTCTGCCATCTCATCTGGTGTGAGAGCCCCCAGAAGAGACATACACTGAGCACATGGCTCAGTGTCCTCTGGATCTCCTCATAAAAGGCCAGGGGAAAAAAGCCAAAGAGCCATTGCAGGGATTTCAATAAGCATTGCAGAAGACAAGTAGCCCTGAAGGATATTTGAGGGTGTTCTTGTGCCCTTGCCAGAGGACAGTCAGAGCTGGGTGCAGACACCAGCAAAGCCAGAATCCCCTGTGAACTGAACAGCTTCCTTTCCATAAATTTCACCTTAAAATACCCAACCACTTTTCCCTCTGACTCAGTTACTAACAGCAATGCCAGCTGTAGGTGCCCATGGTTTGAGTGGTCATTAGCATTTTAAATAGCATTTCATTTAGCCATGCAAATGAGGAAAGTTTCTGGTATTCCAGCACTGCCAGGCCCCTGGGCCCAGCTGCAATCTAGAAATGCGGCAGAAAAGTCTCTTCTTTGTGCTTGTCAAGGCCTCAGGTCAGGTTTGGGATGGGTGAACGTGTGCAGCACTTCTTGCTTCATGTGAACAGAGTAGAGTCAGTTCTCTGCAGCAGGGGAGTGATTTCCCTGGCAGTGGGGATGGCCAGTGTTCTCATCATCACACAGCTGATCCTGGGCTGGTGACAGTCTTAAGAGTGGCTGAAGAACCACACATAAACATGACAGAGCTTCACCAGGAGCTTTCCATCACAGCAGAAGTGATGTTTCCCCCAGCATCATTATGGCAGTGCTATTTGGCCTGGTACAGATCAGCATCTGTCACTGTTTCCATTAGAATCTCCTATTTCCCCGGGTTCGTAGCTTAGCCATAAAAAAATATAAGATAGAGGCAAAAAGTTGACATACAAGGTCTCGGGCTGAGAGTGATCACTGTTGTCTTTTCTTCCCCCGCTTTTAATCTGAAGAAGGAAATAATGTATTTCTGCAGAGATGCACCTGGCCCACTGCATTTCCACCCAGCCATGGATTTATTTCTAGTAAAAAATAAGAGATAGGGCGAGTGGAATGGCCTTAAGCTGAAGGAGGGCAGGTTTAGACTGGTTATTAGGAAGAAATTCTTTACTGTGAGGGTGATGAGGCACTGGAACAGGTTCCTAGAAGTGTCCAAGGCCAGGTTGGAAGGTGTCCCTGCCCATGGCAGGGGTTTGGAACTGAATGATCTTTAAGATCCGTTCCAACCCAAACCATTCTGTGATTTTATGATTTAGCAATAGTGATGGTCACCTTTCAACATTTAAAGTGAATGTTGCTGCTGTTCCACATTTCATCTTAATTACTGCATTGGGGGTGATCAGGAAGGACATGTGGTAGTGGGTTTGGGCTCTGGTTTGGACCCTATTGCTGCAGAGCAGGCCCCAGTGAAGATTAGGGGCTTTGGAGTTTCTAATCTTTGCCAGATGATGAAATGAAAAAATGCAGTTTATAGAGATAACAGCTGGATATTGTAAAAACAGAACCCTCCCCTGTGAGGAGCCAGAGGTGTAGGAGACCCTTTGGGATCAGGAGCAGAGGGAAAAACAAGCCCAGCATTGAGGTTTCCCTCATGAGACAGGAAGCACAAAATTCCACCCCACACATTCCATGTGTGTTCCACGTTTTGGCTGCTTTAGGCAAACTTCCACCCTGTAATGTTGCCGCTGGAGAGTGAAAACCCCATCCCTGCATTAGTTATACTGGGATCCACCACCTGGATCCTGGCACTGTCAAATCGGTGATGAGGAGGTGCATTTTGCCAGGGGCCAGCAGCAGTTTGTCACCAGGGACATGGGCAGGACAACAGTGTCCTTTCTTCTTCCCATTTTAAGCGTCTCTTTGATCTGTTCACACATTTTGTAGAAATAGTTGCAGCTAAAAAAGTTTTTCTTTTGTACATTAGGACAATGGTGTAAGGCAGTTCTAAACAGAACAGACCCTAAAAACACTTTCTCCAAAGCTTCTACTCAAGATTTAAAGGAGCTAAAAAGTCAGATGATCATTTCTATCCTGTTGAAACAGATCTTGCATCTGACCTCTGGATCATACACTCGAGTTCTGCATTTCCAACAGGGCTTCTCTGCCAGAGAGAACAGGAAGAACACATCTGGGAAATGTGTGTCTGCACTGAGTTGGAATTTTACTGAGACCTGTGTGTTTGACTCTGAAATCTTAAGGCCATTCTATCACTACCAGAAGGAGGTTTTGCCTTCTGATTGCAGACTCAGCTTGGCCTCTTCACTGATCTTAAAACTGAGCTGTGCTGTGTGGCTGGGAATGCTCAGCACTTCTGGAAGGCTGGGCCGTGCTTAGCACAGGCAGCTGAGCAGCTGAAACCAGCACACCAAAATAGGGCCGTGTTCTCTGTGTCAAACTATGGGCACAAACGTGCAGACTAAGTTTGGATCAAATGGGAAAAGCAACACCAGAAAAGACAAATGTGCAATAAACAGTTTAGGAGACAATTACACCAGCAGAACAGGATTTTAAGCCTAAAGCAGCTGGAAGGTTGTGGGAAGAGAAAGGAAGGGACTGGAAAATCCTGCTGTTCTGTTTCACTCCATCTTTTAGCAGAGGGGCCACTTTAGTCTTCAGGGTTTCCACTTTTCTCAGTCAGGTATTCATCTAACAAATCTCTTGAGCATGGGGCCATCAACCTGTTCAGAGGTTTATCCATTTGTCCCTGTGGTTGGCTCCTATTGAGGTTTTTGCATCTTCCATAAGCTGATTTGAGAAAAATCCTTGAACTTTCATAGGGCAGTAGAAATTACTCATTACAGTGGTCCAGGTGACTGATTCAGACCCTATGGATATAAAAATAAATATTAATGGCTCCTTCTGTGTCCTGGCTGCTTTGTCTCCACCCTTCACACTGCTCTCCCTTTCTGTTTCGGAGCAGGTGTTCTGTGACACCAGTCGGGTCGTACAAGCCGCGGACGTGCTGGACTGGGAAGACAAGGATGCTGCAGAGACACTGGTGGACAACGTGGTCCATTCCAGGATCATCAACCCTTTACGCCTCTTTGTTAAGCCATCTCCAGTGCTGAAACACGGCCAGGTATCCTACTCAGACAGCATAGAAAACTTTTGGGATTGGTTGTCCAACATCACGGAGGTTCAGGAATCTCTGGCTCGAACTAAACGCAGACCTATAGTAAAAACTGGGAAATTCAAGAAAATGTTTGGATGGGGCGACTTCCACTCCAACATCAAAACTGTAAAGCTGAACCTCCTGATCACGGGGAAAATCGTCGATCACGGCAATGGAACCTTCAGCGTTTATTTCCGACATAACTCCACGGGTCTGGGCAATGTTTCTGTCAGCCTGGTGCCACCTTCCAAAGTGGTCGAGTTTGAACCATCTCCACAGTCCACGCTGGAGACCAAGGAGTCCAAGTCCTTCAACTGCCGCATCGAGTACGAGAAAACAGACCGCGCTAAAAAAACTGCCTTGTGCAACTTTGACCCTTCCAAGATCTGCTATCAAGAGCAGACCCAAAGCCATGTCTCCTGGTTGTGCTCCAAACCCTTCAAAGTCATCTGCATTTACATCGCTTTCTACAGCGTAGATTACAAACTGGTGCAGAAGGTCTGTCCCGACTACAACTACCACAGCGAGACACCATACCTGTCCTCCGGCTGACCCAGCCTGGGGCCGGGGGGTCAGTTGCAAAAATGAGCATTCCCGTTAACCTTTTGGAGAAGAATATGTTTTCCTATCAGGTTAAAAAGTCTCTAAAAACTGTAGCTGTGTTCGTGCTGTATCGTAACTAATCCAGCTGTTTATGTAACAATCGTTTTCATTTGAGGCTGTTGCATTTTAGCTCTCTCGTCATTCGTAAGGGAACTGCCAGGCAGGCACGTGACAAAAATCAAACAAAATTATGTCTGTAATGAACGTTGATCTTAAAAATCACTTTTTAAAAAACTCCATGGCAGAGGGGTTGTCTTTTACTTGAACTGGACAGCACTTAGCAGGTCCTATTTCCTTTGGGAACTTTAGATGACAATAGAAAGAACAAATGACAAAGCAGCCTCGAAGCTGCTCATATTTCAAATAAACAGCTCTCCCACTGATACCATGAAGAATGTTACACAGAGGGCTCAAGTAGTCAAGTCTAAAAACTAAGAGGAAGTGCTAATTCTTTGAAAAAAAAGGAAAGAAATCTGCATTTTTATGAGTTGTAGTAGCTGTAGGTGTTCATTGAAGTGAGGAGTGAGTAGTTCTTCCTTCAGGCTTCCTACCCATGGATATGCAATGATGTAATTAGACCTCAATGAGCTTTAGTTTATTAGACCCCACAGGTGTGCACGTGTGGTGTACATTCCTTCCTCCTGTGCCCACCACTGGGTTTGATTCCTCTCACACAAGCACAGCCCAGTATTAGTTTTGCAGCAACAGAGAATCTGTAAATACCTGGGAAAAAGATAATCTTTGTTTAAGTCAAGCTGGTCTAGTGGAAGGTTCCCCTGCCCATGGTAGGGAGGCTTAGAACTGGATGATCTTTAAGATTCGTTCCAACCCAAACCATTCTGTGATTCTCTGAAGTCTGAACTGTACCAGGGGCTGGCTTCCAGGCAAAGGCAGCAATTATTTTGCTATCTAGCCCCCAAGCATTAAAGTGCAGCAAGGAAAACACATCACAGCACAAGGATGATACCTGAACAAGCAGCTTTCTCCTTCTTGGCACCAGTTGTTCCCTTAGCTCTGCACTGCACAACTTATGTCAAAGTATCAGCCATGACAGAGAGAGAACAATGAAAATCTATGCACCTCCACCTCATAAAGCAGGTTTGAAACTGTTAACACAAATACTCAGCCAGACTCTCCCCTAGTGCAGAACCAGCTCCCTGCACTGCAGTTACAGCAGGGGAGGGTCCAGCCGTGGTTGTGCTTCACCAGGTGTTGACCCACTGCACTCAGGAGTGGTTGGCTCTGGGCACGCAGGTTCCAGCACCATCCCCTGTGCTTTCCCTGGGGATTGATCGGCTGCTGCTGCCAATTTGCTCTCTCGATGTCACAGGGCCTGTGGAAGGAGCTGGCTGAGGAGGTGCTGATTGCCCCCAATCAGGCTCGAACAAGGGTTCAAGGAGTTACACACAGCTTAAATAAAGTACTGTTGAAATACTCTGGTGATGTGCACACAGACAAGTGACTATGGCAGCTGGAAGGACTCACTCATGAGATTAATTCTGATTTCCTTGGTAAAGACTCATACAAAAAAAAAATTACTCTGTTAAAAATACAGGAGTAACTGGGTGATTTTTCTCTTTAAGTGACAAATTTAAATGTGTGGTTTAGTTTGATCAATAATCTAAATGTTTTCCTTCGTCTTATTTCATACAGAGTCTCTCCTGGCCTATAATGATGTTTTTTTAGTTTGCCTATTCCTGTCAATTCCAACAAGTTGGTCTACTTTGTATTCTGTATAGCGTGTCCTCGCCCCAGCTGTACATGAGCTTGGATTTATTGCTATGAGTTCAGTGGTTGGTGCTTTTGTAACTTAGCTGTAAGCCATGATTTTATTGCCATGTGTTTTTACTCAGCACTGTAGGCAATTAAAAGAAAACCCTACATGCTATTTATTGTAGAGTATGTGGAAACCATGTATGTATATACACTTAAATATGTGTACATATACAGAACATATGTGTACATGTATTTGTATGTAAATAAAGAGAGTTTATTAAATCTGGCACTTGATTGTGGCCTATTTAATTTTTGGTTTTAAATGTTGCATGTATGAAGACACAAAGTAAAACTAAGGCACAGCAACGCCTCACTGAACATTTTTGCCCATCTGGAATTTGTTTTTTCTGGGAGATATTTAAATGTGTGCTATAGTGAACTGTGTACAAGCCTAGGCAGAGTAGGTTCAGCAGCATTCCATGACTTTTGAGAAATGAAGCACATGTTGTGATGAAGACAATCATTAAGTGTTTAATAATTGCACCAGGTACTTTAAAAGTGAAGGGGGAAGTTTAAATTGAACATTTCCAAGCAGGAACATGCTGGGAGACAGGGCAGCTCACTCTGATTCAGCCCTTGCTCAGTTCCTCATCCAGAGGGGAGCTGGATTCTGCTCCTCCCTGGCTGTGGCACTTCCCAGGCTGAGGTTTCCAGGCCTGAGGAAGGCAAACCATGTGAGAAACTTACCCCAGTCTCCTGCCATCCAGCCCTGGCACAAGGAGGCAGCCTGGCAGCTGGAGAAGGAGCTAGGGAGGGAGCCGATACCCAACTCCATCACACCCAGCAAGTCCCCACCACTCTTCTTCCAACCACAATACTTTATGAATCAGCTTAAAAGCAGGTGGTTGATTTTTCTTTCAGATCAATTTTGAAAACATCATGGAAAAAAAAAAAAACCCAGTTACATTCTTACTGCAGTCAAAATCTGATTAAGAACAAATTATTTACACCCAGCAGGGTAAGCAAAATACAATGCAAAGATGACAGGCTTGATTAGGTCAGATGTCATGCTGCCCATGTAAACAAAACTAAATGTGATTTCATTTCACAAAGAATAGGCCATGTTTTTAAAAACATTTTCCTTTGTAACAGGTGACTGTTTCAGACAAGTTTCAAATTGTTACTATTATGGTTCTTATTCAAAGGATTTTGAAACAAAAACTTGAATGATTAAATACCATTTATAAAATGTCATGAGTGGGCAATGACAATTTATGACTGCAACTTAATCTAGAAGTTTTTTATATACAGCCTTTATTTAATCCTGAGCTCCACAAGATAGTTCTGCACGCATTTCTATCAGTGCAAATGTCATAGAATCATGGGATATCCCGAGGTGGAAGGGTCCCACAGGAATCATCACGTCTAGCTCCTGGCCCTGCACAGGACACCCCAAAAATCCCACCCTGTGCCTGAAGCACTTCCTGAACTCTGGCAGTGACCACTTCCCTGGGGAGTTCATATTAAATATATAAAATTCTTGCTAAATACATTTCCTATTGTTCTCCCCATCCAATGGATATGCATTAAGAAATTCCAGTAAAAAGCTCATTCATGGCAAACATATAAAGCCTCAGCTTCTTTCTTTACCCAGCACTCTGTGCAGAGCTGCATGAACCATGCACATCCATGGGTTTTTAATCATTCCAACTTAAGTAACAGGGGTTTTTCTTCTTTTCCCCCTGAAAAATTTTGTCCTCTAGATCTTCAGATTTCTAATCTCCCTGTAGCCTCACAAGGAGCAGCTGTGGCACAGGGGCAGCAGGGCAGAGAACAGCAGGGAGCTGAGCATTGAGTGCCATGAGCTCCCTGGGCTGGTTTGCTTTTTGTGGTGAATTTACCAAGTAGTGGCAAATGAACAAACCCCTGGATGATCCTGATGCAACTGGAAAAACTCTCACAGCAACCAAGCAAGGGTGTTCCATGCAGATCAGCATCCTGTGCTGCTTTTCTTTTCAAATTGTAATTCAAGGACATTAGAATTTGCTATTTGTTTTATGCTCTGTTGACCAGCATAATCTGGATAATGTTTTATTTATAGTATAATAATGATTCGTCATTAGCACTGTCTCTATTCAAATTTGCACAGTCGAAAAGACAATAACAAGCTGCACTACACTAAGTAGCTCAATGAAATACACATCAATCAAGTAGATTTTTAGCTGTAGGGTGTCTAGTTTTAAAAACCAGACTTTGCCATTCCCATCTCTGCCCCGTGAGCACCTCCTGCACGCATCTATCAGAGCAGCATCCTTTGTTTTGGAACGAACAAACCAAGGGGGTTTACAGAAGAGGAGTTGAATTATTATGAAATACCCTACTTGGTGTCAAACCATGCCTCCCTTGAGGGGTTGTTGAGCTTGGGGCTGCAAAACCTGTTCAGATCTGCAGCCAGGAGTGATGGGAACTGAACAGAGTCCACAGGACACAGCCAAGGCTGCTGCCACCAGCTCCATGGCACAGCTCTCCAGCCCCAAATACCTGGGGGGTTGCCAGTCAGAATCAAGCCCAGAGCTGTTGGTACTCTCAAGCAAGAACCCCAGGCATGTAGACTGAATTTTAAAAGAGGAAAAAAAAAACACAGAAAAAGATGTAATTCAGTTTCCAACTCAGCACAAATCCAGCACCAGCTGCAGCCCAATTAAAAAGCAATCACAGCCATGGGAAAACAGTTTAGTTGGAGAAGAAAAAATCCTACCTGCATAAACAGTGGTGGGACTCTATTTCAGAGTCCAAAATAAATATCAGCACCTTCCTATTCAACAGTAATGGAACAGCCAACCAGGTCAAATAGAGCCTCTTGCACTGCTCTCTGCTTTTGTTCTCTTGTTTCCCCTCAGAACAGAGGGGAAAAACTCCACTGCTTCAGGGACTTTTTAATAGATTTCCTTCATTTTATGGAAAATGCACACTGAGATCAGCTCTGAGCACGGTGCTGGTAACACCAAGGTGGTGGGTTAGACCCCACATGGACAGTGCACTTCAGAGTTGGATCAGTGATCCTCCTGGCTCCCTTCCAGCTCAGAATGCTCTGTGATTCCTCGCCCAGAAGCTGAGCTGTACCGAGGGTTCACAGGTGATGAGCATTCCCCTGTGCATACAAAAAGCTCAAGCCTTTCCCAGCCACCAGGAAAGGAGGGAGGTGGAAAGCACAGAGCTGGCACTTGGGGAGACCATGGTCTCCTTTGGCTGGTCAGGAGGCCAGAATTGGAACAAGGCCTGATGGCAGGAGTCAAGCACGGCCACGATGGAGGAGCCCCTGTGCAACAGCTGCCCCTGGAACACCTCCCCAGACACCCCAGTGCTCTCCTGGCCTCTCATGTTCCATCCTTGGAAAACAAGGCAGCTTTGTCACCAGCCTGATCCCAGACCAGCACCTCACATTCAGTCCTCACCCTGCTCACTTGCCCTTGGCAGCCCTACATCTCGGCCCCCTTGGATGCAAATCCCATTTCCTTGTTCTCTTGCCTCATTCCCAGACAGTTTGTGGCTCTTTCATCATTACAATCCAATTAAGTCTTGGCTACCTTATCTTAACAGCTCCAAATAAGCTGGTGATCTTCCTGAAAGGTGATATATTATAATTGGTTCCAAATTGGCAGGAAAGAGAACAGTGTAACATGAGACTTGGAGGTTATTTGAATTAGCCCTGAAGTTAAAAATGGACCAAAAAAACCACCCCCACCCAAAGCTATCAAGGCGTTTGCTTTAAACTTCTAGTCAGTGTTGCTTCCCAGGAAACAAGACTTTGCATCTTTTGTGCTAGAGGTCCTGCTTGAAGCAACCTGGCCTAGGGAAGGTGTCCCTGCCCATGGCCAGGGGTTGGAAGGAGAGGGTCCTGAAGGTTCCTTCAAACCCAAACCATTCCATGAGTGAAACAATAAACAACTAAACAACCATGAGAGACACATCCCAATTATGAAGTTTTAGATGGGTGGAGAGCACTTACACTCCTGCCCACGTCTCAAAAGCCCCTGATGAAATGCAACTCACGCCAAGCTGTTCTAGACAATGATCAAATCGGTTCAGGTGTTCAAAACACATCAAGTTTATTTAACTTGGACAGGAGAACATGTTCTGGCTTAGCAGGAGAACTGCTCTGAGAGGAGCTGTCAGTCCCTTCTAAGCCAGCAGTACTCCTTAAAAGAAGAGGTGCTGGAAGAGTGTGTCTGAAGCAGGTGATGCCGAGCACTGCTAACCTGGGAGCACAGAATATTTAACACAGATTTCTGAGCAGGTAAACTAAAGGATTAAAAACTATTTCAAGTCGCCACATTGAAGATGATAAGCAAGCCTATTTATTATATAGTACTTAGAGCTACTTAATTCCAATCCACTTCTCATGTCAGATATATTTAACTGAGGCGTTTCTGACTTCAGTCAGGGAAGATTTGGATTAGCCGAGGTACCCGGGGAAAACAAGATGCCTGCTCACCCCAGCTTCAGGAAGGCAATGCCACACAGGGAGACTGATCTGCCCCAAGGGAATAACCTCTCTCTTCCACTTCCATCACTTGGTTTTAAAGTAAAAATACTACAAATACCAGGCCTACAGTCTTTGGTCACAGCCAAGCACAAGCTGGCTGCTCCAAGCAAAAACAGCAGAACAGATGAATGGTGTGCAAGGCTGCCCAGATCCTCGGGGTCAGCCAGGCTTGTGGGTATCCAGACATTAAGGGATACTTACATTTGGCAAAAATATAAGGGGAGAGAGAAATCTATTTTGATTCACCACCCCAGTTACCTTTAAAACAAGCACAGTCCCTTATTTAAAATATGAGTATTGAATTGTGTTGCCAGAAGCAGATTAATTGCAGCTTCCAGGAAAAAAACTCTGAGCTTATTTCACACTGACTTTATTCCCACTTGAATTAAGTTCCTTATGCTACACCAACTCATTTGAATTTTTTGAATTGGTTTTGCATAGTATCATTTACTGATGTACTATCTTTAATTACATAACACACATACACTCTCCAACTGCATTATTAATGAAAGTGTTTTTAATTAAATGGCTCTCAGCATAATATTCAGTCATTAATTTCTCTAGCTCAGGATGTGCAGAGATTCTATTGCGATGGTCTGGGGAAGCTCTGTACTTTAGATGAGGGATACTTGCAAAGCAATAGTTTCTGAGAGAAGTTGGAATCATTATGAGCACAGAATCACCTCCTCAGCAGCTGCTGCTGCAGTTCTGCTCTGCTGGGCATTATCTGTTCTTCAGCTCAAGTGCTCCTTTTGCTCTGCCACACTTCACCACTGGTAATTTGAAAATGCCTCTCCCTGGACTCACCGAGATTCCAGGGTGAATAATCTGAGTTATCTTTTAGGAACAATTTACACTTAGACAATGGCACTAAGGCTGCACCCACTGCAATAAAAAGCTTTGCACCCTCCTCCCTAATTATGGCTGCCCACCTGTCTCCACTCTGAACCTTTCAGTGCTCCCCGAAGTGACAAAGAACATTCACACTCCTGGGACAGGAATTTTTTTGCCCACATGGAGACACAGACACACCGGCACATCATGCAGTCATTGCTGTGAGCTTCCTTCCTGCTCACCTGCTGCAAAAGTTGCCAATTATGGCCAAGAGGCACAAAACCAGCTTTTTGTTTGTTGTTTTTTTTTTTTTTCTGCAAACTAGCACAAATGTACCATTGTTTCACACAGAAACAGCAGGAAGACCTCTTCTCCAGACCAGCTGGGAAAAGAAAGCCCACGAAGGCAGTCCTGTACAAACTTTTCCCTTCCTCAAAGTTCACCAGAAGGATTAATTTTCACCTCAGTTTATGCCTTCTATTTATTGATGAAAAAGAAATTCCATTTAAAATAATTCCTAGGACAGCATTTTCCAGGAAGACTTTGGAGGTCTTGGAATTAATTTTTATCTTTTTATAGAAGAGCTCAAGGGGATTTGAGAGGAGCCAGACTGCACACTATGGTACCTGTTTCATCTGTGAATTACATGGTGAGTTCTGTCCATCCTCCACAAAGGCAACTGCATGTGAAACTGTTTTTGGATAGGATTCTTCCTGGAACTCATCATTTAGTTAGGCTCTAATCCAGACAGTCCTGGACTTTTGATTTTGACTAATGAAGTCCTTCTCCTTAAAAAACTCTGTAATTGCTAGGCTTAAAGGCCTTTCCCTCAGTGTTAATGCACACGAGGAGGGGAGTGGCTCTTGCCCACCCCATTCTCCCAAAAGCAGAACACCCTGGGTCACATCTCACTCACCAGCCCCATCTCCTGTTGTCAGGCACACTCTGGACTCCTCTCTCAGCTGAGCTGCCCTACAGCTCTGTCCTCCTTGAGCTCAAGGCTGGCCCTTCCAACCCTGCTCCTTCAAAAGAAAAAGGGGTGAACACAAAACTTTACTCTGCCAAAAAGATACTTAACATGGACATTTCAGTGGATTTTTGAGAAATTACTAATATTTTTATATGGCATGATTAATGATAATATATGCCCACATTCCCAGCACTTCATGTCTACATAAAACATTGTGCCATAATGAAGATAATTGAAAGTATGACTTCCATCAATATTTAATTAGCATTTGGTGCTAACTCATTATTTCGGTGCAATTAATTTGACATCTTGCTGTATGGCCTGCACAGATTTCCTCCTAGAGGGTTGTTTTATTGGTGGGACACAAGTAACATAAGACACATGACACCTTCCCCAGGCATTCGAGGGGACTGTGAAATGTGGAGAACATGACTGACACTTTAATCTACTGCAGGATACAAAAGCACATTAAAGCTCACAATGTGCACGTGCATTCAGCTAAGGCATTTCTGCAATAGGGCAATATTCTGCTAAACCAACATTTTCAGAAAACAAACTGTACCATCATCACACCAGGCTCTTCCACGTGTCTCTGTTCAAATCCCTTTTCCAGGCTGCAGAAGGGTACACATGATGTCAGCACACAGCTCTGGGGACAAGCACCAAAGAAAGATTCTCTTCCCTTCCAAATTATTTCTGCAGTTCTTCCCAGGAGCAGTGAGAGTAGCTCTGCCCCCACCCACTCAGGAACAAGTTACTGAGCCCAGCACTCACAGCACAGCCAGAATCTCTCCCCTACTGTCACTTCCCCTAACCTACCTATTCCCAGCAGCTGATACCTGGGGAGGGGACACAAAATAAATTCTGCAAGGTGCAAATGGGAAAGAATACTTGGCTTACCATGTGAAAGGGACACCAAGTCCTTCCAGCCTAAATTCACTGGAAATAAAAGCACTCATCACCCTCTGCTTACTGATTATTTGATGAATCTTCTGTTCTGAATATTTGACAAAGATGTAAAAGAAACAAATGACAACATATCAAACGGCAACTGCTCCACTGCTCGCTCCTACTGCCCTGCTGGGGGGCCCTGGGGTGGGCAACACAAGCCCCCTCCTTCACCCCCAGCTTCACTATTTAAGCCCAACTTGCTGAATATTTAATAAAGTGCTTTTGGCAGCCCCACACACGAGTGCCAGCTGTGGGCAGGTGAGCAGTGGTGCCTCGGCTCCACCCTCTGCCTCCTCCAGGGCAGCATTTCCCTCCCAGCTGTTCAAACCCTATGGAGCTGCAGGAACAGAAGCCAATTCTCACCAGGTTTAGCCCAACAAGAAGCAAGTTAAGATTACAAAACTATGATAGCACTACTACTGATGGTTCTGTGGCAAGAATCTCTGCATACAGCTAAATAAAGCTTATTTTTATTACTGATGCTGTCCCAGTGGCACTGAACATTGCTGAGCCAGCCCGAGGTTTCATTCTTGCTTCTAAAGAATGAAGAAAAATATTCATTCCAGGAAAAACTTCTTTCCATCCTTGGTAATTCATGCAAAAACACAAACCAGGTTTAATGTTGAAGACAATCTCAGTGCAATAGCACCCTCCCCTACATATTTTTATTCAGGGGAATCAAGAACAAATATTTAGCTTGCTCTCTTCAAACAAGCAACAAGATTATGGATTCTTTTGACAGCACTGACAAAATAAATACAACTGTTCATAGTATGACTATGACCAAGAGTGTTGATATGAGTAATTATTAATCAAAATGGGTGCAACTTCAAAATGCTCTTAGTTTTATACCACATGGAGTACCCTCAAGAGCTGACTATTAAAAAAAAATAACTGGTCCTTTAAACATACCTCCTTTAAAGTCATAAAATACCTGCACTTTTTATCTTTGCTTCTTTTTCTAGCTGCCCAGGATATTCCAATACCTTCTTGGAAAACTGCAGCCTCCTGCTGAGTGTGTACCTTGGTTACCAAATGAACACATTCTCAACACCCATACTATTTTTTTTTTCAGGATAATTCTTCCATAAATCCTGTTTTTATACTCTGCTTAAATACTTCAATTACAATTTGTACAGAATATTCAGAGGTGAATCTCACTGGGGCACACTGCCCCAGTAAACACCACACATTTAACTGGGTGGCAAAACAACTAGAATGAAGTATTTATTGATTTAAAAAGTAGCTGAAACTGCCAACACTCCGTTTCTTTGATGAAGTGTATCTAAAGAAAAAAGATTTCTAGAGCTACCCAAAGAGATGCTAATTTCAGACACACAGACCCCACCACTGTTGCAGGCTCCCAGAGCTGGGGAAGGTTTTGGGGTTGTTTTAATGAGTCAAATGCTGGACACCTGCAGAGCAGCATGGAAAGCCTGAGCTCCTATGCATAAAGAAAAGCAGTGACTTTCAAAATCTCCTGCTACTGAATTTAAACACAAATTTTGTATGATTATTTCTTTAGATAAACCCCTCCATGTGTGCATGTCAGGGGTAAAACAGAATTAATTACAACATAAAGGAGGCATACAGAGACTCAAAACAAACAAACAAACAAACAAACCAAAACCAAGCTCTGAAGAGCAGATGCCCTCCAGGATTTACCCAGTTTTACCAAACTGAAGCTGTAAATCTTTCTCAAAGCTGATGCAGGATGAGTTGAGCTCCTGACAATAACTTTGTACCCCTACATTCCCTACCTATCCACTAAAGAGAAAACATCTTTACAGGAAAAATTGAAGACCTGGGTTATGCCCAAATTATTTACGTGGAAAGAGCGAATTAAACTCCCTAATGCAGCCATCTTATTCCCTTGTTCAACTGGAAATACAAAGCTGAAAATCTGAAAAACCCCAGCACCCTGAAGAAATAACAGACAAACCAGCCTCACCCACATACACAAATCTGTATTTTTTTAGAAACACTGGAGACTGAATATGCAAATTATAAGAATGTATTAATTATCATTAATCATTCCTTCACAAAGACTAGAACTAATTGGAGAAATAATTTGAGAAAATTGAAGTACATGACAGAAAGCATTAAGATTCATTAAGTTTCAATTCTCTGGTCTGTCAGCTTGTCAGAAGTAGATGCCTGCTATTCTAGCACTACTGGTAAAATACTGAGTATCTTCCTAATCTAGTACACAATTTAACCCCTTTTATAGCTTGTTCTGAGATTAACTACATCTGACACTACACATTTTTTGCTAGAAGGCACTGCCACAAGGAAATTTGCATCTCCATTTCTTTAAATCAGCAAAATTGAACTTGCTCAAATTTCACTATAAAGCATTTGCAGGTTCACTAGTTATTTTGTATTTATTTACATTTGAGAGGTGCCAGCACACATTCAAAAATCCCACCAAGAGACAAACACCAAGGCATTTGAAGAAAAAGCTTCATTAAAAAAGAAATCCACCCTGCTCCATACCCACACCTCAAATTCATCTTGACTGGAACAGCCAATAAATATGCAAATATTTTATGTCCTTCTATTCGTGGTTCTGCAATAATCCTCCTCATCTGAGTTGGTACAAACTCCTGGTTGAGCACAATGACCCCCAGTCCTGCTGTGAGGGAGGAATGAGGGTTTGGCAGTGTAAGAATTGCCTTGTGTGTGTGACAAGAGCAGCCCATCTGCAAGAGGGACAGGATGCACCATTTCATTGACATTTTTTTTCCTCCATTTAAAAACATATGGTGTGGGCTTTACAAAGAGCACCACAGCTCTTAATCTTGGGATAGCACAAGTACCAGAGGCAAGATTCAGTCTTTGCTGGAGGCAAACATTTCAGTAGCAGACTTCAGTAGCAAGAGTAGGTGGTTTGTTTTAAAGTTTCAAGACTCAATAAACACAGCTGGGTTAAAAAATTGTGTACGTAATACATAAAGTTAATTTCAAAGCTTACAGGAAAGTCACCAACTTAAAAATGAAAAATATAAATAGTTTATGTGGCAATTAAGGCTAAAATAGGTCAGCCTGAAGTTAGGGTGAAATCTTAAAGCACAGAAGCTCCATTAGAATGTTTTTGCAATACGCTTCAAAATTTACCTTTTTTAACTGAAATGGCTCAGTCAACTGTGCAGGGAGAAACGTGGGAAGTCACAAACTGTAACTGCTTAAAATGCAGCACCAGTTGTCTCCATTCTGATCAGCAGCACCAAGTCTGACATGGTGTAATTTATTTTCTGCATGACTATCACTGCCAACGCATGAAACATGCATAAGTTGGGCAAAGCAGAGATTTCCACTCATTATACACGTACCCTTGATTGAAACACAGTACCTGCATGAAAATATTGCTATGCTCCAAACTCTGCTAAGAATGCAAGACAAAAATGTTGGTGTCAGGTAACATTTTCAAAGAAGGCCCTGCTCCCTGCCTGACAGGATGATGATCACCAGGTATTGCTGCAGCTCTGAGGCTCCTTCAAGAACACTTTAACCAAGAGCTCAAAGCACTCCTGGTGCCTTCTCTATAAGCCAAGGCCATGGAAATTCTGAGGTGTTTTTTTCTTCCTGAGTCTCAAAATTGCAAGTTTGTTTCTGTTCTCTGTACTCGACTTATGAGAAGCCCGATTTTACACTAAGAGCACCAACTTCACATCCTGTCTGAAATATAATTTATTGACACCCCCTGGAAAGCCATTCCAAAGCACTCAAGAATTCTCTCAGCTGAGCCTGGGTTGGGTTTTTTTTTCCCCTTGGTGCAGTGCTTGTAATGGAAAAGCAAGTCCTTTGCATCTCACATCTGAAATGCTTCACTCGACTCCTTTTATTTTTCCCAACTTTCTCTGAGAGTACAAAGAAGGAATCTTCAAAACTGACAACAAAAAACATATTCTCCTAGTGGAAGATTGCCAAGAAGTTTGCAGAAAAATAAACTGTTCAAGACTAATTTTAAGTGGCAATTAATAGCATTTCCTCCATTAGCACACTATCACAATGTTAAGTGCAAAGTTATTTGTGTGCAATGGAAGCAGCTGCATCTTTAATCTAATTTACTTAATAAACGTGGCAAGTCAAATTTGTAGTGGAATGGGTAATAATCTACCTTGAATAGTAATTGTAACAAAACCCATCTAAAACACAGAAAACCATTAATACTACGAAGTTTGGAGTAGTGGCACAAAGACTCACTTTAATCAACTTTAATTTCTCACCTGACTGCTCAGGCTGCACTCAAATGCTTCAACATCAAACCATCCTTTCAGCACAGGGCAGGACAGGCAATTCGGCACAGCAAGAGATGGGTTTTACTCTATTAGCCTCCATCACCCAATTGAGATTCAATATTTGAGCTTCCCCCTTTTAAAGAAAGGGCACATACACAGGAATGGACCAACACTGTAAAACACCTTCAACAATATTCAACTAAAATGAGAAAAAGTTTTCTTCGTGTGCTCAGTTTCCACACAAAAAACTGGAATTTGCTATAGAAGAAAGAAGGAAAAACAGGTGTTTTTTTTTAAATCAATGCTCAGTGAATTAATTCTGAATAACAAAGAAAACTTTTTATGATGACAAGATAAACAACTGGGAGGAAAACCATCTTCAGAAAGGATAATATAGCCTTCTAAAAAAAGAAATAATGAAGTTTAATATTCTTTTTTTTTATCTGGAATTTGAAGTTCAGATCAGACATTTGGATTGCATAAATAATTCTGATACCACTGGCAGTGGTAAGCAGTCCTGTTCCTCTCAGAGGTTACTAAACTGTGGGGATGTGAGTTATGCCATTGTTGATACAAACCCCACGAGGAACCTTAGACTGGATCATTGTGGAGTTAATTAAGGGACGCATGTTTTAAGCACACCTGGAAAATTTTGCATGTACCTACCCAGACACACACTTTTTTATAAAATAACTTACCCTGACATCATCATTTTCAGGAGTGCAGCATGCCCAAAGCCACGTACACAGAGCAGTCTATCAGCAATCCCACAATCACTGCAAAGTATTTATAACCATACTGAACCCCTGTGCTCCCCCTACAGATTCCTCTTACATACCACTTCTCCTGTAACAAATGCCAACAGCATTCCTGCTGGATGTGCTCATCAGCAGCCTCTGCTCTTTGGCAGGACAAAGGATGATGGTTTTTGATGGTGGGTGGAAGAGTAAAGCAGATTTCAAACCCACCAATCCCATCTTCGTTATCACAGCATGAACTCTTCTTCCCACCAGTCCTGACAGAGTCTGTGTAAAGGGAGACACTTCTCAGGTAGGCAAGTTAAGCTGTCCAGAGCTTTAAAGCATCAAAAGAGAAAAATAACCAAGTTAATGGAGATCAGAGCAAGGCTGCAAGATGATCCTCCCCAAAAGAGGCTTACAAAAGCACAGCAGCATATTTGACACCAGACTGACAGTGCTGATAAAATACCTTTCTCAAAGCAAAGGTAGCCATTGGGAACAAATGCAAGTACAGACAACAAATAAAGACAGACACACTCTGTATAAGTAACAACTTTATTGTAACTTGATGTGCTGAAACGCAAAAATATTTTCAGCAACAAGGTACAAAAAGTATTTCACCATTAACATCAGCTGATAAAAAAAGGCTGGATGGTTTGATACGACTGTTTACATATCTGAATTCTCTTTACCATTTCCACCCCAAAACAGATCCAAGTCATTTCACTGGTTTAACTTCTAAAATAGGACTCATTGATCTTAAGCCTTCAAAAACCAGGTTACAAACACAGTGAAGTTCCTTGCTAAACACTTGAAATAGTGAATTCCCTTTACAAACATAGTCCATTTACTGTAAGCAGAAGCCACGATATGAGACTGAGTGTCTTGGCTAGCTAAGGAGCTAAGCTCTGCACTAAATAAGCTATTGACACCAGACAAAGAGGACAGGTAACATTCTATTTGTCAATTACAAAAAAAAAAAAAAAAAAATCAGTTAAGCTTAGGAATTTTAAATCAACTGTAAAATTCAACAGAATCTGACAACATTTCAGGTAGCAGTACCTCACATTTGCAATTCACTGCCTTCTATGAAACACAGTTTCAAATACTGCACGCGGCTTTTATTCTCCCAAAGGAGAAGCCTTGCCGTGAGGATTTAAAAGGAACACAATCTCCATGTAGGTCTTCTACTGATCTCCTGTGCAAAGGTGAATTTTATACTAAATATTCAATGTTTAGAAAAACATCAGAACTAAAGTAACGTTGTGTCCGTGATTATCACGTTTTGACATACACTTATCTTGTAACAGCAAATATTATCACAATTTCACAAAAATATACCATTACTCAACTTGTATCTGTAATACTTATTTCACTTGTTTGTGTAGTTTGTACCTCGGTGAAATTGAATTTAGGAAGCAAGAATCAACATGCAACAGAGGTCAAATGTAACTTGAACTTTTCCATCTCGATTGTGTACCAGAGTATTCTTCTTCACCTTTAAAAATACGTTTTACAAAGACCTTGCACCCTGTTAAATCCCTTCATTGCAACAGTTTCTAAAAAGGCACAATGTGTTCATACTTCTGCATGCAGTAAATGGACTAGGAAATAAGGATTATTTATTGAAGCAACTTCCACCCAAAGCATCTCCTTAGGAGAGGTTTGAATGGAAACAAAAAAAAAAATATATATATATATAATACATAATAGCATTTTAACAGCAAATTGAGTCCTTATTTTTAGAAAGTCACCCTTGACAAAAACACCACACAGTCACACACACACACACGCACACACACACAGGACACATGCAGGGTTCTCCCCAGAAAAGCATGGAAGTGGTGGTTCACATCTATCTGAGAGAGTAGTGTTGGCAAGCCAAAACATGGCACCTTCATACGGCATTTTCCTAACCTGGAGGGAAAACTAGGAAAAACCCCCAAGATTTCAGCCTGGAAAAACCTGACCATTGATTATGGGATCGTTCCTGATCTGCTGCACTTCCAACTGAGGCTTAAAGGGCAAGTTCTTGAGGTGTGGGGAATGAAACTGAGCTACTGAATCCAAAGGGGAAGGTTGTAATTGCCAATGTCCTGTTCCAGTGAGAACGCTGCACGCAGGTAATTAAAGAGGTGAATAATTAGTGCACTCACTTAAGAATACAGCAACTGCTTTACCTTCTTCTCAAGATCTGAGAGAACTTGAAAACATAAATAAATAAAGTCCAACCTAAGCAGATGGATCAGCAGAGGGCTCTTTCCTGTTAGTGTAACACACAGCTCACACTGCCTGGCTCCAGGAGGGGACACTCTATGATGCAGATGATAGCACAGTGTCTGACATTTTTTTGGTACAAAGTGTGCTATTAGGCTTTAATAAAAAAATGCCTAGAAATCCTTAAGCTTTCCATCTGATTACTGTAAGTTGTTACAGAAGAACAGGCTGGGCAATCATTACAGCATTAAATATTCAAGTCACTTTGCACGTGAGCGCTGTGAGTTTTACAGTGATGAGGATGAGGAGCTGTACTCCCGACACATTACACAGTGCAGCAAAAACATCACGATTTTGGAATAAACAAACACATTCACCTCCTGTTATAGAGAATGCTTATAAGACCTTATCTTAGATAAATATTTAAAAATTGATAAATCCCTGTAAATATGAAATTTGATACCTTGTCAATTATTTAAATTTCCAATTTTACACTTTAGCCACCATTAAGATTTAATTATAGGCTAAGAAAAAAATTCATGTTTAGAGGTTTTAATCTATGAAATTGGACTGGGAATTTTTTTTCCAATTTACCTTTGTAAGCAGTTTACTAGATGCCAAAGTATAAAATTATATATTCTTTCCTCTAAAAATTTCATTCAGAGCAAGTCAGATGAATGTCAATGAAATGAGGATTGAGAAACAATCTGAAATTCTTCCTCTCTCCTCCCTGCACGACTTTTTTTTAATAGGCAAATTCAAACCCTTATGGAAAGACATTTATAAATTAGCTGAGATCTCCTCCCATTCCCCACTGCAAAACCCAAGTCTTCCCCCCCCCAAAAAAAAAGAGAAATACAGCATATTATCACTATTACAGTAAACTCAATGCAATAACTCAGGGAACATTTAGAGTGTGCACTACTGCAGACTTTTCCTCCCAATTGTAAACAAAGCTATCAAACACTGAGGATGTTGATATTAAAGCTAAGGTTCATATAATAAAGAACTGGCCCGTGACAAGCAGTTTACAAATGTTTCATCCTTTTCACATTATGCAGAATTTCAATACCATCCACAATGCTAGTACAATAACTGAAATGCAAGACTGAGCAAGTCTCTGCTTGCAGATACCATCTGACATTTCAGGGAAATACTCCTCGATGTGTGCACAGCCTCCCCAGGTGTTCGTGGGAGCCATGCACGTACGTCAAGATGGGAAAAATCCCCTCGAAGTTTTTACCATTCACATGCCTTTTTCAAATAAGCGAAAATATTCTGTTACTTAAATATGAAAGCTCGCAATAGCCACCTTCAATTGGGTCTTAAAAAGACATGCCTTTCTTTTCTAACAAAACTAAATCCCATGTGGCTGTGGGCATCTTAAAATGTATCTAAAAAGTTAAGCCACAATTACCTGTACCTCATTAATTCATCAAAAGCAAAATATATATGTACCACACAACATACAAAAGTTACACATTAAAAGTGCATATTCAGAATCCATTTGGCCCATTTCCTCAATTTACATTTGGTCATTCTATGCATCCTTGACTTTTCTATGAAACCATACACTGGGATATATTTATTCCATATACAACACTATTCCTTTTCACAATGAACTCTTTCACCTCTCGTTCAGTTCTGCATTAAATGTAAACTAATGATGGACCATTAAGAAACACAAGCAAAAGGTTTATTCTGTGTTTCTTTTCACCGCTTGGACAGCTTTGACACACACACAATAAGCATTACAAACTGTAATGAAAATACATTTTTGGGCCAAACCATTGCATATTTGCCCCCACAATGAAAAATAAATTATGTTCAAAGCAGTATATTGCCATAAATAGCCTGTAGGCATTTGCTGAAGGTAAACAGGCTCTCCCTATATTTAGCACTTGCCTAGGGTACATGATGTGCCTGTGGTTCAAGTGCTTTTGAAGAGAGGCCAGTCAAAACCTTCCAGTTAGCACAGGACCAAACTATAATCTTTTTCTTTTCTCTTCTGAAAATAATGGAAGATCCCTTTCAAAAATTAATCTTCAGTTATCAGCTTTACTGCATTATGGAGCTAGTGCAATCCTGCAGAGCCAAGTCAAAAAGACAAGGCACATTAAAAAATAATAATAAAAAAATCAAGGTACATTAGACTATATGGACTAGAGAGTCATTGAAGATAATTTAAGGCCTTTCAGTGAATTAGAGTAATCAGTCTAATTTAAAGCTGAGGATTAAACCATAAATTATCCATCTGAAAAGCAAACAATAGGCTTTTTCAGCTTCTGTTCTGTGGACAAGGATAACAAAAACTCTTGTTATGGTTTGTGAAAACACCTCTGGACAAGGAGGAGTGGAGTCAGTCCAATTTCTCTAGAGTTCATGGAAGATTTCAGGACTGTTTTAGTCGCTTGCGTGGAATGCCAAACTGTGGACACTGTGCAGACGCCAGAGCGCGAAAGGCCTCGGCTACTAAGTGAGGGTGGGAGTGGATCATGGACTTCCAGCCTGCAGTTTCCATTATGTCTGTTGCTTGGCTGAAAACAGAAGCATTAACAAGAGTCACACAATTTTACAAACCAAATGCACAGTGGAGAAGAGCAGGCAAGGCAGAAGTGCTGCAGAAGGGCAGTCAAATATTGTGGAGCAGACTGGGGATGCCAGTGAGGGTGCCAACAGAGAGAAGCAGCAATTTGCAATTTGGGTACAGAAATACAATCAGATTTGGGACAAAGGGTACTTGTTCTGCCCTACACAGTACCAGCCAGACCTCAGCTAGAGAACTGTGTCAAAATAACCACCTTGAAATTGTTCGGGAGAAACAATAAAGAGGAAAACTAGAAGAAAATGAGGTCTAGTGCAGAGATTAAAAGCAAGGGAAGACACAATAATCTCATTACATAAAAGGGCATGCTCAATTTGGGGAGAGAGAAGGATGACAAGATGAATCAGCTGAAACTGCAGCAAAAACGATGCAGTTCATCTCCTAGAAAGAGCCATGAAGGCAGATTAGCTGGCTGGCTCCAGACCCCTTGACTGGGAGTCTGCAGTCTCAGTACCAGTGGAGAATACTGAGAATATTCACTCTTTTTTCAGTGCAGATGATGGGCAACATTCAAAATAGCTTTCAATGGCCACTGCTGATTTTTAACTAACACAAAAGCAACAACAGATTTCACCAAATATCACATTGACACCCAGGAGATTAAAAACAATATATTTACTCTATGTATGTATTTACTTTTGGGTGAAATAATATAGAAAAAAAGCAGAAAATTCACTTTGCACATGAAGAATATTATATTGGTTGTGCTGCATGTCACACTGACACAGAATAAATTTGTCATTTGGAATTAATATGGGTCAGTCCCAGGTTCCCATTGCTCTGCATTTTCAAAAGCCTTTCATGAGCACCCTCACACTGTTTCAGGAACATTATCAAGCATGAAGTTATCGGCTGACCTCTACACCACATGATCTCTAAAACACCTTTGGCAGATTTCTAATGCAAGTCTTTCATCTGCTGCTGCAAGTTAGGGAAGGTAAGGGCCTTGAGAAACAATACCAAAGTTCAGACTCCTCAGTGCCTAGAGTCAGTAAATTAAGCCAGGCCCTCTCATATTATTTCCCTGAATTACTGTAGATGTTTTAGCTGAAGCAAAGATGACCAGCATGTTAACTAACAAACATTCAAGACAGAAATCAGCTCAGGGACTTCCAAATCATTTGAGAAGAAATACATCAAGTAGTTACATAGTTATGATACTGACTTATCTCTATTACTGGTATTTTACTATTTACCTTTCACCACCCACTTCTTTTCCACATCATGCTCGATCACTATGCCTGTGGAACCTTTTTTTTTTTCAAGGAGAAACGATAATTTAAACTAAGTGGTACAACACAGCCTTTAAGTTCTCTGGAGATTCTGATGGTAAGAAATAAGTGCTTTGCTGCCCTTACTGTTTGAACCTACCACCAGCTATTCTGCAGCTGGCTGTCTTCCACTCTGTGATTCACTTGAGCTGCTGCAATCAGTGCCAGAGCCTGAGCCACACAGTCTCAACCTATTTCCAGTGTAGGCAGGAGCCCTTAGAGTCAGAGGGACCTGACTGACGAGTTGTGTGGCCTCCAGAGCACTTGTGCTGGCATGTGGGAAGATGCACAAACTCATCCCCAAAGGCAAGACAGCAACTGTCCTCCTTTCTGTGGAGCTACTGCAGGCTCAGACTGACCCAAGCAAGTCTCAAAACCACACTGGGGTTATCACTCCTCCAGGCACAAACCTGGGTACTCATGGGAATGGTTTTCTCTATAAAGGCTGCTTCCATCATCTCACAGCACTCTGCCCCTGGGAGAGGGAATGAAAACCTGCTATTGTTAGGATCTCACACCGGACAGCAGTTAACATTGCCTGTCATTTAAAGGGGGAGTCACAATCAGAACTGGGGTAGCATCTGCTGAATCCTACTTTACTTACAGTCAGTGACAGGCCTCAGTAGTGTGGAAATGAAGCAACAGTTCTTAAGATCTGCAGTCTACTTAGCAGTGTTTGTACAGAACATCGTG
Source organism: Pseudopodoces humilis (assembly GCF_049639895.1). NCBI lineage: Eukaryota > Metazoa > Chordata > Aves > Passeriformes > Paridae > Pseudopodoces > Pseudopodoces humilis. The sequence goes on from NC_142207.1 coordinate 5,427,165, forward strand.
GGGCAGGGAAACTTACTTGCTATTCCAGTTTTTCCCATCTTTACACCCAAGTTGTCTAAGAACACTGCACCTGCAAGAGAGAAGTGTGCTAATATTGCAAAAGTACACCACGTATAAACAGAAATATATTTAGAGTCTCGTAAGTATTACTTGCCTGTTAATAAAGTCTATTGCTTGTGCTTTTAGCTGTTCAGCGCTGTGCAAATCTGCGAGGATAAGAATGTCAGCAACATTTTCTACCGAGAGGTTACTACAGAGTGCCTCCTCACACATCACCTTCAGCCGTTCCAGTGCATACTGCAGAGAGAGAAAAACTGCACTAATCATTCCTCAAACTCATTCCTTCTGTCCTCATCTCTACACTTCCTAAGAAACTTCCAGCCAGGCTTGGTGCCACCCAAGCTAAACATCAAGCTGTTTCCCCACAGGTACTGCAAAGCACAATGTGCTGCATGAACACTTCTCAAAGGTAACACAGGCATTACTTGACACAAACTACTTAAAGACCTTGCTGACAAAGTTCTTATCAAAACAACGAAAAGTAACTCATTCAAAAGTTTGCATTTCACTTCAGCTTGGTGAGGAGGAGGAGCAAGGAACCAAATCAGCATTGAACAGGCTCACATCTCTAAGGGGCAAGAATTGATACAATGGATACATTGATTTAAACAAATTTAAGTTTAGCCCAAACCCATTTCTGAATTTCCTTATTTCCCTCATACCTTTGATACAGCCTACAAGAAATTTGATGGAAAATAACTGCATTCCCATATTACATTCTGCATGAATAAACTGTGCTTCTTTTTTGAAGGATGTCACAGTCTGAACAGGTTTTATTTTTATTTTCTGGTATTGCAGACAATCATATAACTCTACCTTATAACAGTCTCTACATTTATCAAATATGCCCTGAATCAAGGCCAGCATTCAAAAAAACCCCTAGTTGCTGAGCTGCCATAAATCCTTTAATTTTAAAAATCATAACTGAAAAAGCATTTTGAAGACCTACAGTTTTAAGACTAGACAAGATCCAAACAAAGAAGAGATGAAAGATTAGAACTATTACATTTTCAGGGAAGACAAAAAGATGAAAGTTCTATAGTAGCAGTACTTTAGAAAAGTACTTTAGGAAAGCACAGTTAATTCAAGAACTTGGATAAATCTTCTTGAAGAAAACAAAGATCTAGTATACATTTTATTCAAAACCAATTTTCCAAATAATATTAATGGTCTCCAATTTCTAAAAAAAAATTGGTACTAATACCTGAAATGCTTCTCTTTAAAAAAAAAGATTTATCAGCCTTCTACTGCTAAAAAATGTCTGCTCTTTCCTATCTCACTTAATTTCTCATGCTTCTCAGGTTTTAAAAAAGCAAAATATGTATCAAACATTCTAAATAAGATTAATAAATAAGAATAAATAAATAAATAAATAAGATCTAATAAAATCTAAAATAAGGTATTTTTTTCATCACCATTCCCCAAGCAAACACCAGGTTTGGGAACTTTGGAGTCAATTACTTACTTTGTCTGCAGCTGCCAACAAATTGTCAGCCATTTTTTCAAGGTTTGGTGCTTTTCCTGTGTAAATGAATCTCATCATTTCTTTAAAAACTTCAGGGTCTACATCATTTATTTCTACACGATTCTAGTAAAGAAGAAGAAAAAAAAGTCTTTAGAATTTAGCTACAATTTCAAAGTGAGTATTAAATATCATCTGCATGCATGCTACACGTTTTCATTCACCATACATCATACAAAATCCTTACAAATTTAAGGTAAGATTCAACAATGTTAAGCCGAAAGCAATCAAAAAAGCTCTCAGAAGTTAGGTAGAAATCAGCTGGAAAAGCTTCAGCAATAAAAAGTAATTGCAATTTTTTTCCTAGAAATGCATATCTCTGGAGTCTATCACACAGACCCTACATAAAAGTCAAGACAGTTTCAGGAATATTTAAAAATGTTTCCAACACAATGTGTTTGGAATATCAGAAGTCAGAGCAGCAGACAGAACAAATTGAGCCTTTCTTGGCTCAACTTAAACTGAGTCAACACAGCTCGGAATCCAAAAAGCAAACACGCAGAACTGACATCACACAGCTGAAGATTGCCCTAATACAACAGTGGCACTGCAAGCTTAACCAATCCTGTAACAGCACTCCCTGTAAGCAACTAATAAAGTAGGAAATGATGTCAAAGACGTAGACGCAAACACCAGACTTTTGAATGGAAATGCCAGGCACAGGAGATGTACATGGTCTGGTTTCCTGTCAGTATTTAGGAGTAGGGCTGCACTGGAGATCCACTGCTAACATGAAGGCAAAGGCCTGGCAAGGCACATTACTCCAGCTGTGACATGCTTGGATTTCTTTCAGAACAGGAACCTCAATAAAATGCCCCCAATATTCCAATTCCACCTGGGACAGTTTCCAAACTGGACAGGTGCTGGGAAGGAAAGTGACCCTCAGTTGCAGCACAGCACCACGTTCACCTAATGCGTTTGTGCACACAAGTGGCATCCTGCAATTTTCAAGACCAAATGATGATCATCTATCATAGCCCTTTTGTTTTTGATTAGTTCCTCACCTTTTCATGGATTCTGCCTATAACCAACCCATTTTGATAATTCTTCTTCAAGAAAGACACAAACAGCTCCTCACTGTGGGAGACATCAAGTGCATAAAGCAGAAGCAGCACTCTGCTGATTAAGTAACCACCCATCCAAAACACTTACACAGGTCAAGTGCCTACAGAAGTGAATGAAAAGAAGTGTTCCACTGCCTGAGGACCTAATTCCAGTCCTAATTCACCTCTTGTTTCTTGGTTACCATAAAAAACACTTTAATGCTCTACAGCAAAACCTCAATCAGCAAAAGTCAATCAGCTGATAGGGAGATACAAACTGAGGCACAAAGGGTGCAGAGATCACCAGGTCAATACACCAGTAGCTAATGTTTAAAAACACTATCTAGGGCAGATACAAGTACCTGAAAGAATGCAAATCCTCCAGCACCTCTCCACTCTCTACACAAATTCCCTCAGAACTCACCAGGAGAGGTTCCTCCTGCCTTCATGCACCGTAAGAACCCTCATCCTCCTCAATCTCCTCTATCTCAAGTTTTCTGCAATGTCTTCATCTTTCACAAGGTACAAGTATTTACACATAACATTTTCAGTGAAGCTTACCTTTTTGCTTTCCTCCATTTCATGTTCAAACATTGCATTAAAAACTGGAGATCGTGCTGTATCAAGAAAAGTAAATATTAAATAGAATCAAATTTTAAACTTATAGCAATTTAAATTACAAAATAATAGCATATACAAAAGTAGAAAGTACCTGCAAGGACAGATTTATGAGCTTTGAATTCTTGTCCTCCTACATAAAAACTGCAATCTGTAAATCTTGTTGTTTCCCAGAGATTCCCTAAATCTTCTGCTAGTCGACATTCAGGTACCTTCAAAGTGTTTGTATTAGACTGTCCTGATATATTTACTGAGTCTTGGACCACGCTTACCTAACAGAAAATCACAGCAAGACAACTCCTTCATAACTGCATGCCAACAATAATTAAATCACAGTACCTATTGCTAGAATTCCAACAATTCCAAAGCAAAGCAAAAAACAGTAAATCTTCTGGCATTAGGCCAGAACCATAAACCAGTGCTTTACAGTTTACTTTTAAGCAACATAAAACAAATAGGTCTTACTTAGAGACTAATATTGTGTACTTATCCAACCAAAACAGAGAGCACAATACCACATGCCACCTAACAGAAATGCCAAAGTAAATAAGGACAGATACAGTTCTTGGAAAACTAGTGGGAACAAAAACAAGTTAATGCTATTTCAGAGTTGAATTAACAGGTCAACACACATCTGAGTAAAATACACACAATATAAAATTCTATGCAGATCATCAGGATTACATGGTTAGAGAAAAGTTTCAGAAGAACAATTCATATAATTTTTCAATAAGCTATCCCTTATTGTACTGGCAGTTAAGTTTATATATAACCTGCAGTGTGATAATGCAAACTAAATGCACGAAAGAGCTCCTTCATTATTTCATTTTCCTTAGTCCAGGAATCACAAGTAATTGGTATCCAAACAAGATTAAAAGCCATTACTTTCAAAATACAAGATGTAGCAGGTAACTTCAGTAATGAAATGCATGCTCACAAGATCTAACTTCTGTACAGAACCAGTTAAGAAAACTGAAACATGTACATTTGAAGTGAATATTCTGCCATTATTCCCTATGTTTAAGTCTTTCATACAGGAACTGAACAGGGCAGCAGCACTCCTTGCTGCTTTTTCAGTTATCTTCACGAACTAAGTCCTTAGAATCGGTGTTAGTAAAACAGAAGAGTTAAGCAGGTTTTGCTTTTCTTGTGTGAGATCACAGACTTGAGAATAAAACTTTTGCAAGGAGCCATACTACAAGATCTTGATCACTCCATCTCCCAAATACAGAAAATTAAGATTAGATATTAAGAGAAAAAGCCAATTCTGTTAGGATGAGGGCTTTGGTTGATTTCCAAAGGCATCTGGAATAAATCTGGCATAAAGCAAAAACAGCACAGCTCAGCTTCACAGAAAGTTGGAGCACTGCAAGCCAAACTCCAGACCAGAAGAGGAGGAGGATGATCCAATTATGACAGCAGCTTGGGGATTTGAATCACTGCCTAATTCCCTGTATCATCTCATACCCCCTTGTGAATACAAGAAATTCCTTTATATTCTTTCACCTTAAAAAAAGCGAAGAAACCCCAAGCACAGCAAAATTTCCTTTTCACTGTTAGACTGTACATTTATAACAAAGAAAATAAATCTGTAGAGCTATTTTCCAGTTTTCATACACACAGTGATTTCAGGAGATATACATACACACAAAGGAAGTTTTAGTTTAGCCAAGCTCATCTTCTGTTGCCAGAGAAGAGTCTGCTTTTCCAGAGCCTTGACTCTCATGGTCCCAGTGTCCACAGAGCATCCTCCAGTTAGCTATAGTGCCTAGGGAAAGTCATCTACACACTCTTTATGTGCACTTAAACTGATCTCTGACCTTCCAAACTTCTGTTTTAGAATGGTTTCTAATATGTATTGAGAGCTGTGCAACACAGCAATTTGCTACATCTTTTTAAGATGTAACCCAAGCAAAGTTTTAATTTAAATCTCCCCTGCTGCAGTGACCTGGCATGCATTGTCCTTTAAAGATTCTAAATACAAAAGGATTACAGGGGTCTGATACTTTATAGCTCACTTGTCCAACAGGCATGCCATCAATCAAGAGCATCCTCTTGTTATTTATAATTTGTTTTAATAAAGCTGAAATCAAATCAAGTTAATTCCACCACATAACTATTGAAAACTTGTCAACTTAAACAAGTTCTGTGTGATGACACTTAACAAGGATAATGCTCATGATTTTTTTGATTTTGAATCTGTGGTAATCTAATGGTAAGGGTGATATAAATGACTCCTTTGACTATTAAGGCAGGTATGAGATATATGAAAAGCAGAGAATATGCAATTCCATTAGCAAATGGAACACCTGCAATGCTTCAGTACTTAAAAGATTATATGGAAAGGGAGAATTCAGTCAAACCGATCAGCATGCCCAAAACACTGAGGCTGTATTTAATCACTAGTTGTTGCTGGCAGCACCAGACTTTACAAAATATTAAACTTAAGAGTCCTTCAGGTCCAATCCAAGGGCATATCCAGTTGCTCTTGAGAATCTTTGGCAACGCAGAATAAGTATCTTTGTTCCCAAAGACAACCAAATAATCTTCTTGCAAGCCAAGGGGAAGAAGGACCAACCAACAGTGAGTAATCAGTGACCTTCACTAAATACCTGCTACATCTGACAAGTTTTATCAAGCCAAGTGCAATATGCTGAAGAAGTGGTAAGTCCGTTTTCCAAACAGGAAACGAGTAGGAAGGCAAAAATGGAAATTAGAGCTTAAAAGTGAAGTTATTAAAGGACATAAACTTCAGGCTTGTCTTTAGTTCAGGTCCTTCAACAACACCTGTCATTTCTAAGGACAGCTGAAGAGCTGGTATCACACATCCAAAGAAAGAAATTCTTAAAATATTTGGGTTTCCAAGTTTTTCCTTCACCCTGAAACAAGCCAGAAGTTATTTTAACATGCTCACTGTGAACAACTAAACATTTTACTTCCTTCCACATTTAAGATCAGGGTAGGTCCAACACTTCACAAAAGCCACTCACATTAAAGCACCAAGACATTTTGTAGGGAAACACAGCTAAATTCAGTGATTATCATTAGAATTTAACTAACAACATTTCTCTGTGGAAATTCAGTATTTCTGCTACTTATATTTTTTAAACAAACCTATTCTCTAAAATTAGAGAGTGACCTATTCTAAAGCCAAATGCTACTTTTAAAAGCTGTTCATTTACATCAAAGTGTTCATTAGGAGGACAACTTAAGAAGAGAAAATACTCAAAAGTATCTTTACAGAACCATAAAACACTTGTTATATCTGCTTTTATCACCCAAATATTTGTATTCATAACAAATTTATCATGCAGCTAATTTAACTTGTCTAAGTGAAAATAAGATGCACTATATTTGCAATATCTAGTCTCAAGGGCCACATTTCAATTATTCTTCCTACCCAGCATAATGACATATAATTAAATTGTAATCTTGCCAAGACAATTTTACACATTTCCTGTAAATACACAGATCAAAGCAAACTTATTAGCAGTTAGAGCATCTATCATCCTCCTAAGTCACTAATCACTTTATGGCAGCCCAGATAACCAGCCAATGTATATTCAACATACACTCCACTTACACTGCTACTTTCCATTTTTAACACTGAGTAAGCTTTATACTGAAATTTAATATGAAAATTTAGGTTATGAACATAAATGATATTATAGAAGAAGGGACCCACAATGCACCATGAAGTTAAATTTATACCACAGCTCTCAGTATTAATTTTCAGCATAAAGCACATCTTCTACAAGATATTTGCACTTGCTCAGAAAACAAAATGTAACAATTAGTCAAAAAATAAAGTGTTTAATTTACTGGAAAGATCTGTTCATTGGTTAAAGCCATATCAATATAGGTTTAATATTAATATAGTAGATATTAAAGAAATATAGATTCTGACAATCAGCTGACTTTTCTTTTATAATTTGAACCAGTATGTGAACATTCCCTTCTGCTTATCCAGTGAAAACCAATCTTCTAATTCCAAACACAACTTCTTTAAATACAAGTGACGAGTAAAACAGCATTTCTGTAAACAGCACACACCAGCTACCTCTGGCATAAATAATTCTACAGTCAATTCTGATGTAACTGTGGCAAATTCATGGAGAAGTCCAGCAGTTTTCAAGTGATCAATTCAATATTCTACACTTCAGTGTACAAGCACAAAAAGAACAATATGCAATGCAGACAAAGCAATGTATATTTTACCAAGCTTATAGTTTTCAGAAGACAATTTTAGAGTATGTTACTGTTAAAATCAATATAAATCTCTATTTATTAGAGCAGGAAACATTTTATTTAAAACTTTATTACTTAAAAACTAATACCCACCTCACAGAATAATGTAAGCTTGTCATCTGGTAGAAGACCATTAGCTTCATCTAGTAAAAAATCTCTTCGGATAAATTTCTTAAACCCCCAGTCCTTGCCTTGCACAAATCGATATGCTCTTTGGCTTTCTGATAAAAAATTGTGTACAAATACAGCAAGTTAAAGGAAAATAAGAACAAATAACACCTAATTCCACATCAAGACTAAGTGTTAATAAAAAAAATTAATTGGTTCCACACATTTGGGTCACGTGTCACATTTCTAGAAAACACAGAACTGATTAAAACCTTTTTAATATTGTAATAGTGTTATTTTATAAAACACCTGATAGAACTTAGTGGAGCACAATTTGTAATTCAAACCCTATCATCTCTTTACATCTCTCAGGCACCATCCAGCACAAAGAGTTTTTCAGTGATTTTAAGAATGCCAATGTGTCAAAACAGGAATTGTTCAGAGGGAAGCACCATTACAATGAATTTGTCACCACAAACCCATCCTGACAACGCTCTGCAGTTGTCATAACAATCTGCTTTGACTTCTTCCAAAACGGAAAATCTTGTTTCACAGGTTGAAATTAGTTTGAAATACAGTAAAAGCATTAAAATAGCAAAACAGAAATGAAAGCTTTCAAATACTAAACTTTTTTTGGTCATAAAAGATATTAATTATATTTACCTTTTGGCCCTAGTTATGAGAATTATTTTTTTAATTCATCAGATTTGCTGTGACCAACTTTTTTTTCCTAATGTTCACAGCCAAAAAAGAATTCCCACAGTCATCTCAGTGCAAACACATGTAAATTCAGTAAGATCACACATTTTACATGGTTGGTTGACTGAAAAGTGGCCACTTGCTGCCCAAATTAAACCACAGGAAAGAGCACCATATACTTTAAGTAAAATATGGGAAAGAGGTTATTTGGGATTGGCTTTAAGAATCTAAGTAGACTAAAACACATTCAGAATTAAATTTAGGAAGATTGTTCCTAAAAATGAAGACAGCAAGAATAAGAGCACAGGGGGAAGTGGGGAGGGATCTTATGAAGAGTTCTTTAAGTTCTTTAAGAACTTCTCTTTCATTCCAAAAAAAAAGTTGGGCAAAAAACACATCACCATCTCATTTGCTGTTTGCAGAGATGCTTCAGCCTTCCAGAGAGCACTTTAGAAGTCAGAAGTTTGTAATAAAAGCAAAGTGTTTTTCATGACAGAATCTGTTAAAATATCATTCCTTCTACAGCCTCCAAAATAAAGCCATCAGCAAAGCCAGACTTCCCTACACTATTGACCTTGGCAGCACCACTGGAACACGCTTGAGCATGTACCACAGAAAACACACGTGTCACACGCTGCCCTCACCTCCAAGAGCTGGAAAAATTACTTGCAGAACAGTTCTTCACTAGGATTATATCAAGCAAAATACCCTGTAGAGATTTTAATTGTATTTTCAGAATACACTAAAGAGCACCCAGGAGCTGACACTGCAGGAGGTGTGAGGTCTCTGTCCCTGTTCCCTCACCACACTCCTGTATCAACAACCCCTTGCCCATGCAGAGCACAGTAGCAGAGGGAAATGCATTCACTGAAGTGCAGTGTGGGCTTTGAGGGCAGCAGAACAAACACACAACATTGTTCACATCTGAAAATCTGTATACCAAGGAAGAAAATCACATTTAAAAAAATATTGTCTAGCTTTTTCAGCATCTGGATTAGCGCTTTCACACTTTCACCAACTTTTAACCTCATTACATTGAATTAAAAAAAATAATAATCAGAAAATAAGGTTCCCAAAAGCATTCAAAAATTTCTTCTCTAGATTCAGCCCAATTCTTTATTCTGTAGACTTCGATTTTAGTTTAAGCAGCAACAACCACTGTTAACCCCCAAAATTAAGAACCAAAATTGAGCAGCACAAGAGTGAAAATGTATCTTTCTTCTAAGAAAGTAAAAATGTTAGTTCACTATATGTTTCATACACAGCTTCATCCCTTGAAGCCACAGCCTATGCATGAATTATCAGTTTAGAAGGGACACTGGAAGTGGGGCATCATTTTCCTGTCTCAGTAAATACACAGCATCTACAGAAGCAGACGGCAAATGGCTGGAGAGTCCAAGAAATAAGAGTTCTGTTGGTAATTTCACAAAGTGAAAAGATACTTGTAACTCCTGTGGTGCCAAACACGGCACAGCTACAACTGCAGGAGCTGAAGACACCCACTCATGGGATTTTCAGCACTGCAGTGGATGATGAACCAGCAGAGCTGATGGGACAGGATTTGGGTGTTTGCTACAGATCTACTGTCAGGAACAAACAGGTCACTGGAGATCAGGGTCCTGAGGGACAACAAATCAACAAGAACCCACAATGAACCCCTAAGGTGAAAAAGGGCCAGCAGGACCTAGCTAAAGACTAAAATACATTGCCCAGATAAGCTGTGGAGTGTCCATCCTTGGAGACCTCAAAGCACCACAAGTCCCAAGCAAACTGCTCAGGCTGACTGCTTTCAGCAGGGGGCTGGGGCCAGCCAGCCTCCAGAGCTCCTGTGCAAACTCAACAATTCTCTGCTTCTTTAATTATCTCTAAATAGTTTTTGATGCAGTTTTACATTTTATTACAAATACCATTGCACTCCTGGACTGTGTCAAGTCCAAATGTATACATTCTCCAAATGATTCCAACTTTGCTCATATAAGCTCCAAAAGCAGGAAGTCTGCAGGGACCGAAGAAACCATCACCATCAGTGTAAAAGGATTAGTGGAGTTAAACATGCGTATGAAACATATATATTTACCCTCCTTAGGAAGAGCCCAATAATTTAATTTTTACATTTGAACCCACTTCTGTAGATTTAATTTAGAGATTACAAGTGAGCCTAGGTACTTAAGGAAAAATAGCGTGACCTTTGGGTATAAACACTGCAGAATTACAGACTTTTTGTAAGAAATGCAGAACTTGCAACAAAACAGGACCTGAAACCACCTCTTAAGTCCTGGAGTAGAAGAAAGGAAGAAAAATAGATATTCTTCATACACAGGACTTGCAGCAGAACAAATTCAGTGCAGATCAGCATTGCATTATTCATTTCCACAAGAATCCCAGCTTTCCCAAAAAGCATTTCCAAGGAAGGTTGTGCTCACAAGTATGAAACTAAAAGCCTTCCATACATTTTTCATATCAACACAACAATTAAATCACCAGTTATTTCAAAGTCTTCTAATTCCTTGGGTACACAATGCAAGTTTTTAAACTGGTTACAGTGTAGATCAGCTGAAATAGACCAAAATATTGTAAAGGATGCCTAAAAAAAACCAGCCAAGTCTGCTTATCCTATTTAACAATGGAAATCAAACACTTCCACTTTAGCTACAAACAAGCAAATATACCTCTGTTAACAGGAAACAAGAATAATCTGCAGAAAAACTAAGTGACAAGGACCTAGAGTGACAGCAGTTGGCAATGTGCTGCGATTTATACTGCTCAGGATAGAATTAACATAGCTCAGTGATCAGAAACAGGCGAAACATGAACAGGATTTTATAATTACGTTTATAAAAGGAAATTAAAAAAAGTTACTCTAAAAGTTTATCTCAATATTAAATTCTGTTCTCAACTGAAAAAAAATTACATTGCTGATGATGTTCTTACAAAACCACATTAATATTCCCTTACCCATTGCTTTTGTTTCTTCTCTTTTAGCATTCAGCAGGGAAAATTTGAATTTTGCTCTGACTTCACTTTTTGGACAACTGACTAAAAGCAAATACAATGACAAGTAGTCTTTGCTTTCATCATCTAATCCCTTTGGATTCACTCTCAGGCACCTGAAAATAATGAAGAAATCGTAATTTTTAAATGGCACCCAGAATAAATTCAGAAATACTTTTACAAGAGATAATAATAAATGCTACTGAAATAAATGTTTCCTTTGTGATTCCTGACATGAAATTAGAATCAATCCATACCTACAGTAACCCTTCAAGAAGTGTCCAAGTTTTAATATTTATTTGTAATTTAACTTTATAATTGTTGTTAGCAAAATAACCCCAAAACAAAACCAAAGCATTTGCTCAAATAAAGACCTTACCACTTCATTTTGTCATTTGGCCCTGATGAAAATGTAGAACTCTTTAAAACTTCACCCATTTCTTCACGGCAAAAACTGAAGTTATTAATGGTCCACATGTATGAAAATTTTACTACTTTAACCTGAACAAAAGATCAGAAAATGTTAAGAAAATTTAACTTACGTATCAAGCATTAGCTATGAGAACTACTTAGATTGTCAGTTATATTTTTTTCAATATGTCAATAACTTTAGGTCTTTTTTAGCAATTATTATGACACTAAGAGAAAATAAAACCATTGGTATTTATGTTTATTACCTGTGTGTAACACCAGCTTTCAGCCACAGGTCCACTGGACATCTCCCCAGGAGGAGGTGGGGTGGGAACCCTTGACATTGCCAATTATTGCAGGTTTATAGTATCAAGAGAGCAATCCAAGCTTCAGCAATTCTCCTAAAAAGAGGAATTCATACATTTTGTTCACACTTTTTAGGTGTGGGAAATACAAAAACTCTTATTACTGTGTTTATTAAATGATGCATCTGAAAATTAAACCTGAAAAGAGGACAATGGCTCTGCCGGGTGTCACATATTAACAACCACTGGTGCTCAAAACCTGCAGGCTGAGCCCTCACGCAATAATTTATAAAAATAAGCACCTCTGCATCACACACCACCACTAATGGTGCTAATGACAATATTTCAACACCCCCTTCGCAAATTACCACTTAGGCCACTCTAGAAGTGTTATAACTTTCTTCAGGCTCTCCTCCTTTGATTTGCAGAGTACCCGGAGCACTCGGTTATTAGTGCAATGCCTTGGTTTGTTCACCCAGACATAATTCACAAGAAAACTCAGCCACCTGGGAGCAAAACAGGCTCACACAACCCTGAGATTTCTGAATGGAGGGTAAAAAATCAAACCTGCATTTCAAGCAGTATTTTCTTTCACAGATGCCTTCTATCTTTAACATGAACAGACACAGATGAAGAACTATAATCACCACACCACGTGCTCGTTGCCCCTTGAAGGACAAAGCCAGAAAACAGTTTCAGTCAACTCCCAACAACAAATAAAGTGATTTTGTTATGAACTACCACCACCTAACAGAGCACTACAGTTGTTCCTGCCCATCAGGAACTGAGTCACTTGCCCAGATCCCTGACACCTGGCTCCACAGCAGTAATTGGGACTGGCTAATGAAAGAAGGTGGGCAGTGGGAGGGCAGCTCTGGGTTCCTGGCTGTCTCTCTTTTGAGGGAGGGCTTGCTGTCAGCTGTGGACAGATTCCCATCACAAGCACAGCCTCTCACTTAATCTGCTTCATTAAATTGCTAAAAAGTGAAATGAACCCTAATCAAACCAGAAAAAAATCAATTATTTCTGCCACAAAACATTTTCTCTCAGTACAGGAAGTTTCTTTAAACATATCCTGCTATCACTTAAAAGCAACCATCTTTCTGCAACATTTGATTGCTTCACTGTACAGCTCTTTTTAGCTGTGATAGAACAGCATTAATTGTCTTCCTCAAAAGATGTGACTGCACATCACTAATCATGATGGAACTCTCCAGGGATGGAGCAACCCTTAGAAACAAGGTTTTATGCAAACATTGGTAAAAAGACACTGCAAGAGCACATACAATTCAGTCATGATGTGAACAAGTTCATTATTCCTACAGGAGGAATTCTGCTCTGTGAAATGCTATGATCCTTGCTGGATACTTTCCCCCTGCCTTTCCGGCGCTGCTTCTCACTCATGGTATGAAGCAGCCCTTCCACATCAAAGCCTGCTGACAGGTGATTGCTCTGAATCACACAAGTGTAAGACCTTGAAAAGAAAGCTAATTCTCAGTTTTTACCAGAGGAGGAAGCAGATGCTTTGTAATCATATCCCTTAATGAATCTCTACCAACAGATCTGCTATGACAGGGTGAAAATAAAATACTGAGTAGGTCTCCTGTAAGATATTGATCCCTGAGACACTGAAAACTAATCATAAATACAATTCAGCTGTCTTTAACAAATGAGTTTTCTCCAAATACAACTTATATTTGTGGCAACATTCAGTACTTCATTAGTACTTTCCATAAATGAAAAACAAACATCATCCCTAAATTTAAGATAATTGAACTTGTTTACTTCATATTTTTTTAAGCAGGAAACATATATATTGTGCATATTGTGCTTACATAGTTTTTTCTTACATGTTTACAATTGGTTTTGATTCTCTGTACAGAACCACCCAGCGTAAAATTCCTGGGAAGGATACATACGAACTTTTGCTTTCATAAAGCAAACATTAGCACTTATATTACCACTATTTCTAGAAGTACATCTTACTCAGTGGTGACAAGTGAGGCTGTGCCCCAAAAGCAACAGATTTTGACACAGAACCATATCCTGAAAGGGTCAGAACAGCTTACCTTTAGCCTTACTGAACCTGCTTGCTGCACCTCCACTCTCCAAAGCTAAAAGCAAGATGAAATAGAGCTCATTCCTTATTCTGTCATTTGCATGAGATGCACAGGACTGTCTCGTCTCTCATCTGCACCTCAATTCTTCAGTCCATTAGACCAGTCAGCTCCCAGTAACCATGAAGGAGCAGCAGATCTGAGCCAAATTTGCTCTGAAGGGGTTTCTAAATTGGAAAAGCCTGAAAATAACTGCTGTACACAATCTCTTTTAAGAAAGTGTTCGGTGACCTTGGGCCAGCTACCAGTAGCTATCTGCCCACTCCCGTCTCACAGCTAAATCAGTTTGATTCACTGAGAATTTAACTCTAAGCAAAGGTAGTTATTTGCAATTATTTTCAGGACCATCTGTTGCCTTGTCTCTGTACCTGTTCTACCCACAGCATCTGTGCTTCAGAGGCTGCTTCCACCTGCTGCATGGCCTTTATTTAAGGAAGGCCTGATTTTACCTAAGTACATTTCTCAGGTCCTTCTGAATAGCCTCAGCTTTTTGTGACGTTCCCCTTTTACAGCACTAGCACCAGACAACTGATTTTCATGACCTCCTAATACATCTCTGAGGAACAGATTTACACCCCACTTTTTTTGCATGGATTTACTAAGCCAACCACTTTTTTAGACTGGGAAAACTGGCAGAAAGCAGTAACCTTAAATCCTTCATACTGTGTGTCTGTGTTGAGGAGATGTCTGTATTTTTTAGTACACTTGAGCACACAATTTTAAAAAAACAAAGGCCCAACCAAGACAAACTGAATAATGGGAGAATGAATAAACAGAGCTTCTGATGCTCTGTTAACATGTACCAAAAGACAGGCAGAAGGATGGAAAGGGTTTAGCAGTACTGCAGATCTGCTGTTCGCTTTACTTAATCAATTAATTGAGATTTCAGTGGGGTCATGGGGATATTTACCAGAGCTACATGGTGAGAGAGAACACAAGCTTTCAAGATGCTGTCCTGAAGGGTAGAGGTGTTTGGAGAAAGACATTTGCAGTCCTCAGACTGACACCAGGCCATGCTGAGTGGCCACCAATGGTCACCAGGGCGAAGTGGACCCTGCACAGGCAGCCTGAATGTGAGAGCAGAGATGCAACTACACCCTTTGTTCTACCACGCTCTGCCTGGGAAGGAGACTAAGTACTACTCTGAAGAAATTATTTATGAATCATTGATTAGCCACCGTCATCAGCTCTGACAAAATGGTTTTCCAAGTATCAACCCCTCATCATAGCCTATTAGACCAAATGGTTGGGAACAGAGAGAGCTGCAGTTCACAAAACCAGTCGGAGAACAATTGGGTGGAATTAAATCAGTGAAGTGCAGGAAGACAGGTCTGCTATCTGCAGGATGAAACAACTTAGAGGGACAGTTTTCATGCTAGAACCTGCATTTATTGCTCTGCAGGCTCTCATGAACAAAGCAGCAGAAATGATGGAACATTATCAGACAATAGCTCCAAGAGTTTTCAGGCAATGCTGTGCCTGTCTGGACACAGCCCAACAAACCAGTCTGTGTGGCCATTCTGCCAGGCTGAAGTGTCTGACCATCAGGGCAAACATGCAGTGGGAACAGGAAAACAAGCTTCAATAGATAGGGTGAAAGAAGTTTCTGGTTTTCAAAATGAAAATAAGATGTATTTTTAAAGGGTGTCAAGTTCCTTTGTTTGTTTTTTTTTTCTAATGAAGTGATATACTGAATGTTGTACAGCAGTCAGTGCTGATTGAATTCAGAGTTTGTGTTTACTGTCTTCATTGAACACTTCTTTGTGTTCATTAAAAAAAAATAATTAAAAATCGAAGGTTCTTTGCTTGTACTTCCAGAGCCCAAACATGATGGACTTATCAGTTCTACTGGTCTGTTAAGGAAGGTACTGGTTTCACCTGATAATTGCTCTGCAAATAGACCAGATTCTGTTAAATTAGAATCTTTGAGGAGCTGATACCACAGTGAGCAAGTAGGCAGAAACAACATGAAAAAAAAGGAGATTTCTCAAAGCATATCTTATTTAGGAATTAAATGAAGTGCTCTCCTAGTCAAATACTTATGCTAAACTTAAAGCCATCTGAAATTGATTATTGTTAATTAATTACTTGTACACACAGTGTAAAGAAAGCACAGCCTACCTTCCAAAAAATGTATTTTCACAGATTTTCATCAAAAGCTGTATCAGATCTCCATTTTCCTAACTTTCAAGAAGAGATCTTAAGATTCAAAGTGACCTCCTACATCAATAACATGACTTTTAAAAATATAATCTCGTTCCCCTCTCTGAAATAGAGTATTTATCAACATTATTCTAAAAGTTACTTTTCAACCTCTCTGAACTAGACAAGAGCACATTCCCAGTCTCTTACATCTTGTGCTGGAATTAGCACAACTTTTTCAGTGAAAAAGTGACTGGCTCGTTAAGAAAGCACCACATACAAAGGAACATACAAAGAATTTTCTACACCCCCAATAATAAAGCCACAAAACACTTCATAAACTTATTTGAAGAGCTGCCCTGTTAGGAGGATGCTGGTCCAGCTGTCTCTGTAGGAGCAGCTCAGTGCAACAAGCAGGTCCCAGGAGTTCTGCCAGGGCAGAGCAGGTGCACACCAGGTGCTGCACATTAACAGTGACCACAGCAGTGGTTTACCTCGGCACTTCACTGAGGGACTGCAGCCAGCACGTCCCTGCCAGGAATGGCTGAACAAACTCTTCTGCAGGGTACCCAACACACCCCAAAGTCAAATCCAGCCTGCCAGAACCCAGCCCAAGGACAGCTCTCCAAGCAAACCAGTGATCCTGTCCTGCTCCCTTCAAGAATGAGAAGAAAAGCACGTTGTGAACTCAGTGATCAGTTCCTGCTGAGCCTCTTCCTTCCAGCATCCCTTCTTCCCAGGGTTTGGGCCTCCAGGATCAAAGTGGTTCCTTCCAGGGTCACACCAACCAACTCCAAGTGCATGCACTGCATATTGCACTCAGATGGTGACAGTCTTTTCCTGAGCTGGGCTCAACATTGCACGAAATGCAGAGCTGCTGTGAATTAACTTTCTGTCCCCTCTCTGGAAATACTGATATTTCATCACTGGTTGATATAAAGATCACTGTCTGAAGTCTGGTAAATAACATTGTGTTCCTCCAGCTTTTTATTCCTAGTAAATACATAATTCAGAAACCAAATATAGTTTGTGAAACTTGAAGGGCTGGCTGTAATAAAAAGAAAAATCTGAAGTAAATCCTTCATTCAGTAAAATCAACTCCCAAAAAACCATTCAAAATAAACATGGCGTAGTTACAGATACTTATTTAATTTCCTCTCATTAAATGATAACCAGTGAATAAAGTATTACATAGTATTATATAATTAATACGTAAGTGCTATATATAAAACTATCAATATTTGTTCCAGGATTCAGCTTCATTTTTCAAATAACAGAAAAGGCAAATTCTTGGTAAAAACATCATCTTCTCACTTCTTGGCTGAGAAAGAATACATTTATGAATATAAAAATGAAGGAAATAAACAAAGCCAATCAAAATAGTTACGTCTGAAGTGAAAGACATTCTAAGGCCAAAGACAAAGTTATTTCTGCACTGCCCCTGGATCCTGCTGGATCACACAGTTCTAGGCAGCATCTGCTTATGAAGGCCTAAGAATGAAAAAAGCCATGTCCCTTTCTCATTGATCACAGCAGGATTTGTGTAACAGCCACCCACCACCCTGGGTCACACTAATTTGGTGGCATGAAATGCCTATGGCTTGAAATGTAATTTTTTTCTGTTTAAGACTTTGTCTTATAAGCCAATAAAGCTTAAATAAATTCCCATGATTTTCATTAGTAAGTAGAAAAAAAATGAACTTAGCAAAAAATTGTTTTCTTAATTAGGAGGATTTGCATCCCTTTACAATTGATCTTTTTGAAAGAATTGCTGTCATATTTCCTAAACAGCTAACTATTAAACTAAGTTTCCTGTTGGATGATCCACAACATAATAACAGATGTCTAAAAGGTCTATTAAGCTCAGGCAGTTTTCCAATTTGTTCAGTTATTATCTCCTCTGAAAACATACTCAAGATATACCTACGAAAATTTAAATACAGCGTTTAGCATTTATTGATTTTAATCCCCATCCATCACTGCACCATTTGAGTGAACAGAATTACATATATCCATCACCTAAGGTAGAAAACTTATAGGTTAAGGAGGTATTATACTTTACATTATCTGTAGTACTTCTAACATGAAAAAATCTCCTTTTTGGGGCAAAAGAAGGGAAGAGCAGTTGGGCTACACAAAGGAAACTCCTATGACACTGAAGAGGCAGCTTATATCAGTTAAAAAGTCTTGAGGCTTTTTAGAACATGGTATTAAAAATGCTTCTTTAAGTATATATGTTTGCTCTGGAACCACCGAATAGTAACCAAGTTTACACAAACCCAAGCTTCGGGGCTTTAATCAGAAGGTCTGGCTGCTCCTGTGTGCTTCAAGCTTAACATCTCACCCTTGCCATCCCACAGCTCTGCTGGAAGCCTGTCCCTGCCAGGAGACACAATCAGCAACCACACCACGAGCCAATTCATGACTCTCTCCACACTTTCCCAGTGAGAAAAAAATACTACCATGGACTGGGCCGTGACAGCTGAGGAACTCCATATACACCCTGTCACCCCTGCCCAGGGACAGTAAACTCCAGCAGAGAGAGGGCAGGCAGCTGGGGTCACAAACATCTCAAAATAGCTGCAACTTAGACTGCAGCATTTCAAAGCACATCCTTCCTCATGGTGGTTTTGGCAAAAAAGCCCCGGCAAGGCAAAACCCAGCACAAGGGAAATGCCCAACTTTTCAGAAGGATGATGGGTGTACCTATGACTGATGACACTGAAGTCAGCAGCTCAAAATTAGCAAGATAATACTATTAGTTGTAAAAACTGTAAGTTTGTGTACATGCTATTTTCAGGCTTTTCTCTAAATTTTCTTTCCTATCCTAAAGCTTTGAAAAATGAAGCTGAATTTTACCTCAGCTGTAAGAAAGCCCAAGTACTCATCAGAGCTGGAGCTGAAACTGTCTAGTTTACATCAGCCAAGCTCACTGATAAAAATCCCTCAGCATTAGCCTTGCATTATTGTTCTGTAATACAGGAAACACACTGTGCTCTGTATTAGATGTCCCAGACCATTCCCTACAGCAGTCATCTATGCATTTCCCTGGAGAAGAAATGAAATATTATTTCTTACAGCATTTTTCATTTTCATTGCCCAGTCTAGTTTTACAGGACCCAAAAGAGGGGTATTTCCACCACAATTCCTCTTGGGAAACTTCTATTCAAATAATCTATTGCTGTCGGGTTTGTTTCCTGGTATACAGCCAAAGTGATCTTTTCCCCTCCTTAGTTTCACTCCATTACTCTTACTCCAACAAATCACTGGCATGTGAAAGTGTATTAAATGAAGACATTTTTTCCTTAAATGCTTCAGTTACACACAATCAAGAGTTCACCAAATCGAAAATACTAATCTTAACTTTTTTCTTTGCACTTGGAACAGGATTTCGTATAAGCCAACAGAAAGTTAATTTCAATTGTAACAAAAAAAATAATCTTTCTCTAGCAGATTCACAGCTAGTCTGGGGTGGTTTGGGTTGTTTTGGCTTTCTTTAAAAATCTGTAAGATTTGTGAAAAGCACTGGCCTACACTCTCTGGAGACAGGCACTTTCATTTGCTGCAAAGGAGCTGTACAGGGCAGCAGAATGTTCTCCTCATTAACTTCTGCAGAATGGCATCACCTGCAAAGCTCACATGGCATTGGTACAACTGCTTTCAGCAGGCAAAAGTGCATACTCACAGATGCTGCCAGGAGGAGGTTGATCAGCCATTTGTTGCCCTGTTACCTCTCACGGCAAAGCAGTGGTCACATTTGTGCACACAGCTGCATCTTGGAGATCCTGAGTGTCACAGCTCATTCCAGGCCTCCTCTGTGCCCGAGTGTCAGACTTTGTGCAAAAAACAACTGATGCTTTAAAGCTAGGAAATTGAGAAAAAAGGCCTAAAACTCAATTCTGCCAGAGGACCAAACTGCATTTGATACTAATTTGCCACAACAGTCTTGAACTAATCCACAACAGCTGATTAGACACATCCTAGGAAAGACAGGCAGGTCAAGAGGTAGAGCAGCATACACACTTGCTTTAGTGAATATGAAGCAGTAATTTCTAAAAGCCATCAATACAGCAAAACTTGACATCTCAGGATTGGACTGCAGCTAAACTGGTTTAGACCCACAGAGATAAAAAATATCCTAAAAATTCATAGAATATCTTGAGTTGGAAGGATGATTGAGTCCAGCTCACAAACTAGTCCAACAGAAACTGGCATCTAAATTTCAAAGACAAGTAGACAACTTCTATCATTCTACTGTTCAAAAAACAACTAGGTACTGTTTTTCTTATACCTCAGGATTTAAGAACCATTCTGATATAATCTGTTTAAGATAATTTTTTCCACTACAAAAACAATCCAAAGCTTGGCAGTCTCCTGAAAGTTTCCCCACTTACACAGTCTTAGTTGCTCAAGACAGAAGTAAGTAGCAAGGCAAAGAGGCTGGCACAGGCCTGTCGGGGTGGCCTGGCTGTGGAGTAAATAGATTTGGTTTCATCTTGGGTGCTGTCAAACAAGGCAGACCAGAAGCAGATCTGAGTCTGCTGCTTTTTGCCTCCATCCACAGGAGACACAACCCCGCTGTGAATCATCCCCACGAGGCCACCTCGCACACATGGAGCGGTGCCACCGCAGAAAAGCGCTCTCCCGGAGCAGAGAAACAAACAGCGGGGAAAAAGGCAATTTACTATCAGGAAATCAAGAAGTCAGCCAACATCAAGCACTGAGCCCTTCTTTACAAGTGACTCTGGAAACCTCTGAAGGCTCAGACACTGTAATTTATTAGTAACCCAGACTAACACTTGATGATGTTACTGCCATATATCTTTCCCCTCAGCACTCAGTGAGCAGTCTCACGCTTGTTGGAGGGGATGGCACATTTCCAAACACAACTGCCATTTAATCATTAAAAATGATGCCTGGCCTGTAAAACAATATTCAAAACCACTGACTACAGAATAAAGGTGGATTTTGCTTGATGATCTTATTAATATAACTAATCATAGCAATTAACTCTGGATATAGTTTGCCACACAAATTTTGAGCAGGTCACTGCATATGGAAGCTTTTCTTTTTCACTTCTGCCTATATAATGCTTTCTGCCTTCTCTCTTCCCTCCCTCTTTTTTTTTTTCAAAAGGGAAAACCCATGCTTTAGGAGAACCTTACTAAAAAGGCTTTTTTTTTTGCCACAAGCAAGGCAGGAACTTGCCTAATCACAAGCGTCTCATGAGATGCAACAGTATTAATTCAAGTCTTTCAGATTTATTTACTGTATTTTTTCCCCTGGACCAACCACCTGCCCAGTGGATTTTGCAAAACTTGCATAAAATGTATTTATGCAAACTTCTTCAGTATAAGAAGTTCTTACAAGCTTTATCACCCATCACAACCCAAATATCATTCTGCTGCCATTTTTAATTTAAATTAGCTTGCTATATGCACATAAATAAACAAAAAAAAATCTACCTTGACATATTCTGCAGAGATCAGAAAAACTCACTGAAAATAGATTTCATACATTTTATTCCTCTGAAACCACCATATGCCAAGTGCAGTGCCAGACCCAAGAGTGAGATCACACCCACTTGGACAGTGAGTACAGCAGTGCATTACATTAACCTGCAATCACACAAATCAGCCAGAGATTTCAGACAACTTCATCTTCAGAATAACATTTTTACAACTCAAATAATATGACTTTAAATAATTTCATAGACTTTATGCAGAACTTCCCAAATGCATGGAAAAAACACCTAAAAAAGGTATAAATCCAGATGTACAAAAATAATTGCTTCAATTAACTTTGCACATAGCACAGACATGTTAGTTAAAATGACTGTTTTGTCCTGTTACAAGAACAGTTACTCAGCTTGATATGTAAATATCAGTATGCCCACTGGTACATCTGACACTTACAAAAAGGAGCTAAAATTAAATATTTTCATTATATATTGCTCCATCCCTGAAACTGAAGAAACTATATTAACCACTCATTATATAAATTTGTTACAAAACGTTCTGGTTTTATCTGCAAGAGTTTTGATTACAAACAAGTAACTCTCAAATTAATCTGTTACCAAGGAATCTATCTGTTTTAAAATTGAAGAAAAATTGCTCCTTAAGAGTGATAGTTTTGTTGCTGAGGTAATGTCTACAGATTAAGTAATTCAGAGACCTATTGTCTTCTGTGAAGACAGTAAACATGTGTCTCTTCTAAAGAATTTAGAGAAATTATTAGCTAATCTGAATCACTAGATTAATTTATTAAGCATTTGAAACAACAACTTGTGTTCAGATTTTACTTCTACTTAACCCATTGATTTTAAACTCTGTGTACTGAAATCATCTGCCCTTCATAGGCTACAGGCCACACTAATGGAGAAAGCAGATTCATCAATGAGAAACCAAGTATGTATAAAGAAAGCCAGGAAAATGAAAGCTTTTGTGAACTTTTCCAAAGAAAAAGTCAGCATGGAACAGAGCTAGAAAGTAGGACACCAGAGGAGAAAGTTACACCAGCTACTCCCCAGGTCAGAGTTCTGCACCTACACCTCATTTCAGTTGTTCAGGAAGCAACCGCTGATGCAACCACCCCAAACCCTTTTAGAGACACCCAAGTCTAATTTAATTGCTGAACATTCAGCACACAAGAAAACAAGGCATTTGAAAGAAATCAAGTCATCACACCCCCCCGCCCCCCCCATTTCCTTCATCTCTATTCGAAGCCCTGCTCATGAATCGATTTTGCAAAAGACTTGACCAACTGGTAAGTGAGCTCTTGGGAGGGGATGAACATTAAAGGAACAACCAGGAAGGAGGCCAAGAGAAAGCTTGGCTCCCAAGTTTCACCCAGTGATCCCTTCCACTGCACAACAATAAGAGGTTCCCACCCCATGAACTTTGGAAGTTTCCCAACTGCTGGAGACATTTACTCCACCAGCAGCAGCGCTGCCTATGCCAAGAGCTACTCTGTTGCATATTCCCTGGCACACAATTGTTTTTTCTTTCTGTAATGCACACAGGTAAATTACACATCAAATGATACCTCACCTTTGAACTACTTAAGAATTCAAGTCACAATATAGTGCAAGGAGCAAATGTCACACGACTCGTCTGCAGCGGATGAGTTGATGCAGATTGTTAAAATTAAAAGTAGTTCATATAATAGTTTTCACCAAAAAATGAAGTGATAAATGGCTTCTGGGAGATGCAAAGCAGTATCAAGGATAAGTAATCTAATTCAGGGAATTTGGATATGTGAGCTCTCTGGATTATTCCATGCCAATGACTTTCTGAATCAGCTGAAAGACTATCTGACTTTCCACTACATTTCCCAAATGCTATATGCAAACACTCATCACAACAACATTGACAGATACATGCATGGTTGCAAAGTGATTCCTTGTACAGAACATAAAAAAAACTTGTAGCTGATAAAGAATAATTTTAAACCAGGCTACCAAAAAACACATTGGAAAGCTATTAAATTTGGATAAAATGGAACCAACAGAGTTGAAGTTTATAGCCGAGAGGTTTTAGGTTAAGCTCTTTCCAATACTGAACATACACTCCTGCCAAAATTCCACCACACAAGTTGAATAGCTAAAACATTACCAAAACCCCACTTTTATGGAAAACACACACTGTAACACACCTCTTAAGAAACCCACTGAACTAAGGGAAGTGACCCTCTCTCAGTTAAGAACTACAACATCTAAATTCCCACCACTCAAACACCTCCACTTCTCACAGAGCTGCAACAGATCCCCTCTAAGTACCGAGCACAAACTGAATGAGAGATTTCCTACTTCCATTTGAAAGGATAATTCCACTAAGAAGCCTTTTGATATGAGTGGGACAAGAAGCAACAGAATGTCACAGGAACATAAACTGGACATTTTCTCAAGAAATCTAAAGAAGGGAAGTCTCTTGTGAAGAGAGACTTGCGTTATTTTGTAGAGGGGAAAGGGAATCGTGGAATGGCTTGGGTTTGAAGGAAACTTGGCAATCATTTCATTCCAAGCCCCCTGGCATGGGCAGGGACACCTTCCACTATCCCAGGCTGCTCCAAGCACCATCCAACCTGGCCTTGGACACTTCCGGGCATGGGGCAGCCACAGCTTCTCTGGGAACCCTGTGCCAGTGCCAAGAGCCAAGTTACAAGAGGCTATTGGAGACCACAGGCATTAGTCAAGCACTGAAGCAAGTGCCTTCTATTTCATCCTAAAAATGCAGGGCCCAGGACACACACGCCAAAATGCACGGTCTTCATGCTTTGATTGGGAGCACAGTTTTTTGAAGATCCCAGAATTTTATGACTACAAGTATCAGGCTGCTGCTTCTGGGAAGTGTAACAATTTCACTCAAGACTTCCTTTAGTCTCAACCAGGTTTTGCTAAATACACAGGAAGCAGACTGCTCTTGACAAAGAGACAGAAATGCCCATAAGGACCATATGAACCCGTCACAAAAACTGTGAGAAAAAACACCACCAAAAATATCCACTTGTCATCAACAGGAAAATATAACAAAAAAGAAAAAAACCAGGCTGAGGTAGTTTTGTAAGGCAAGACACACAGAAGCCTATGCCTGGGTATACCACAGTGCCTGGAAACATTCAACAGGACAAATTCCTAATTACCACCACTTCTAAAAGGGCATGAGAGGCAAAGAGAAAAAAAGTGAACAGATGTGAAAAGATTGTATATGCAAGGCTGGAAAAATAACCAATGCAGACAGAAAACCTGGGAAGAATGAATGAAGAGAGACGTTAGTGAGATTTAAGTGCTAGTCAACTGTTTCTTATTGCTATCCTCAGCTCTTTCTTCTCCACTCTAACTTATGCTGATAATGACAATTGGTTTCATTCTCTCTCCTGTATATTTATGTTTAGGTGCTTTCAAATGCATAAAAATCAACAGAGAAACACAACCCATAGCAAAAAAAAGAAAAAAAGTAGTTTTATGTGATTTCAACTCAAAATGCAAAACTGTAAAAAACATGCACTGAAATCAGTGACTAGGGCCAGAAAGAAAACTTGGTGGCCTTTCAAATTCATTTTATATTTGTCTATAGCATAAGTAAGTTTTTAATAGCAACAAGTAGCTTGCGCCGCCTATGCAAGTACAGAATGTAATTCTTTATTTTCACTGACAGTTTAAAAGCAGGCTGCAAAGTACCAAAGTCAAAAGTTTGGCAGAAAGCTGTTTCAAGGGAATATAACACCAAGGATATTTCTGGATATTTAAAATCTCAGATTTCCAGAAGAGAGTTAAACGCAGTTTCTGCTGATGTACCAAAGCCCGGCAAGTCTGCAGCTTTATATACAAAAGGCATATTATGTAAAAATTACTTTCCCTTTCCTGAGTAAATATCCCCTTACAGAGCGAGGGGGAAATACCATGCAATAGGCACACACTGGAAATCCTTCACAAACATTTATGGTTGTCCTGGCCACACATCCCAGAAGGCCCAGATAGAGACGCCAGGTAAAATACTTTCAGAAGAGACAACAACTGCTAAGTGCCCCTCTAAAAAGAGGTATTTATTTCCAGAAATAATAGAACTTTTAGTAAAAAACAGAAAGGGATACTTTTTTTTTTTTTTAACTTTTTTTTCTTATGGTTAAAGCAAAATGCCTTGGCAGTCATACAAATGATTTTGCTCAGAACCACTGTGGTAAAAATTCCTGTAACCATATGGGATATCTATCAAAATAATGCTTTCTGCAGAACCAGTAAGAAGGACCCTGCTTGACTCTGTCACAGATTGTTCTTCCTGGCAAGAGGTTCAAGACAATCCATTTTGTTCAAATACTATTTTTATGACCCTTAACACCCCTTTAGAAAAGAAATTAAGATTACAGTCACAAAGCAAAGATACGTTTTTAAACAAATTTCTGATTTCAGTATCCTACAGCTAAAAATACACCGAGAGCTCGTCGATATCTCTCATGCTGTTTCCTTTGTTTTGCCGTTTTCCTTTCTTTATGGTCTTTCTCACCTACTTCTGCCCTCGAACAGCCTCAGTGTGATGCAAATTTCCCCGGACTCCCGGGAATTTCAGCAGACGACATCATCAGGTGAAACCCAGCCTGAGTCAACTCCACTTCCTGACCACGTCTAAGATGGTGCGCGCAGCCGGTGAACCGAGGGGAGCTCTCCTCACACACCATTCGCTCCCTGCTACAAACTTTGCCGCAGCCCAAAGACGCCAAACAACCCCCGACCAACCCACCGCCCCCCCCCCGCCCTTCTGCTTTCTTACACGACGCGAACTTCCCAAAACAAACTGCACTTGGGGGGGGTAATGAGGGCACGGGCGGCGATCACGGCGCTGTTCCGCGGGGCTCTCCGCGGCCGAGCGGCGGGCAGCTCTCACCCAGGGCCTGCAGGAGCCCGGGGAGGGATCCCCGGATCCCGGGATCGCTGGATCCCCGCACCGCGCAAAGCCGACACCGCCCGCCCGGCGCAAGGCGAACGCGGCCCGGCCCTCCCGCAGCTCCTCCCGGCGCTGCCCCGGGCCCGAGGGCACAACAAAGGCTTTTCCCCCCGCACCCCCGGCCCGGCACGTACCGGATCGCGGCGCTGGCGGGGCGGCGCGGCGGGGCTCATTCCGCCGGGGCGGGGACGCTGTGACGGTCACCGGCGCCCGGCGGGAGGCAAAGGCGGCGGGCCCGGGCGGGGGCGGAGCCGCATCGCTGCCCGCGCCGAGTCCCGCTGCTCCCGGCCGTGCCCACCCCGCGCTCGGCACCTCCCGGCTCCGCACGGCCCCGCTCCCGCTCCCGCCGCACTTCCGGGAGGGAGCGGTCACGCGGCCGCGGGACGCGCCGCTTCCATCCGGGAACGCGCGGGGCGGGGCGGGAGCGCTGCGGGCGGGGCCGGGGGCTGAGGGCGCTCCCGGACTGCCGGGGGGCACAGGGGCACGCAGAGCCATCCCAGAGCACATGGAGCAGCATTGCGTCCAGATGGTTCTGGAATAGCTCCGCTGAGGGAGACTCCGCGCACTCTCTGGACAGCGTGTTCCAGAAAGGAGTTCTTCCCCGTGCCCAGGTGGAATTTCCAGTGCCTTCCCGTGGCCTCGTGTTCTCTTGCCCGTCCAGAAGGATGGAGCACCTCTCCCGAGGGGCTGAGGCGAAGGAATTGTTCAGCCTGGAAAAGAGAATCTTTGTGGTGATCTAATTGCGGCCTTGCAGTGCTTGAGGGGAACTTACTGGAAAGATGAGGCAAGGCTATTTACAAGAGCACGTAGTGACAGGACAGGGGGGAATGGGTTCAGATGGAAACAGTAGGTTTAGATCAGATATTAGGAAAAAAAAATTACTTTGAAGGTGGTGAGGCGCTGGCACAGAGAAGCTGTGGCTGCCCCATCCCTGCAGATGTCCAAGGGCAGGTTGGATCGGGTCTGGAGCAGCCCGGGATAGGGGAAGGTGTCCCTGCTCATGGCACGAGGTGGAACAAGACGATTATCAAGGTCATCTTCTATCCCAAACCATTCTATTGCTTGGCACCACCAAGAAGACCCTGTGACCCAACAAGTGACATCTTCTTGGCACTCCCCTTTTGGTATTTATACACATTAATGAGGGCCCTTCTCAGCTCTCTCTCCTCGAGGCTTAACAGGCCCGGTTCCCTCAGTCTTTCCTTGTAAGAGAAATGTTCCAGTCCCCCAATTTTCCTCACTGCCCTCTTCTGGACCTCTGCTCAAAGGGGTCAGCAGGGCTCCTCTAAGGACTCCTTATTTACTTATTTTGTTTTGTTTTTCATATGAAGTTGACCTGAAATTGACAGAAGTTCCATCTGCTCCCCAGTAATGGGGCTGGAGAGTCCTCAGTGACTGGTCGCCCAAATCCAGGGCTGGTGTTGGGCTCTCAGCTTCTCACCCTGCCCACAGATTTGCTCCTGGATGGCACTGGCATGGGCTTCAATATCTTCAGTCCACAGCCCCTGACCAGGACTTTTCTGCTCCCTCCACCCATGTTCACCACCCAGCAGTTCTGAGATCTGTTGGTCAGATCTGTTTCCTTTAGAACCAGGTGAATTTCTCTATGTCACTGAAGTAGTTGCTTCTAAAAATAAACAGTGTGATAATTTGTAAGTTACATGCACAGTACTGCAAAATTCCCTGTGGAGGTCTGAAAATAAAACTTAAGCAATATGTTTTGCTTTGTTTTTCAAACAAACAGGTCTTTAAAGAAAACATCCTCTGTGGAGACAATTATGACCCAGTGACACTTTAATTGCTTCTCTTGAGAATGACCGCTAAGAATACACGCTAACAGAGCATTGTGCTGTGTCAGGATAACCAGGCTAGCAAGGTCTCAAAATCGATACAACTGCATTAGTGAGGCTCAGAGCCCTGGATAATTCATCCTGCAGAGAAAAACTTCACTGACATGGCCATGGTGCCTTTGGTAGTACTAGTTCTCGCAGAACTGTTTCATGAACCTGTTCAGCACTGCACTGTATTTTCAGATGTCTCAGCTTTTTTTGTTTATTTGGAGTCTTTTTCACAGCAACCCTTGTAGGAAATAGCTTTACATCCACAGCCAGTGCTTACTCCATTTAGTGAACAGGATTCTGGCAGGCTGCTTTCATGTGGCCCACTACTTAGGAGAAAACACGGTAAACCTTTATCAGTTGTGAGAAGCACAAAAAGAACACAGAGTATCAGGATGTTTGGTCTTGTGAGCTGAACAGTTGAGTGATTGGAGACGCTGTTGCAACTGGGAAGTGAAAGATGAGCATTTTTTCACAGGGCAGAATTCAGTCACTCTTATTGAAAATGAGGGGTGCATTCCTAGCTGTACCTCAAGAGTCTACAATGGGATTCTTAGGATTTAAATAGAGTAACTTGGCACATAGGAAAATCAGTGAGTCAAGTGAATCTTTGTATATAGTAACCATCATCTCCCTTAAATCCCACTCTAGAGAAAGTCTGCAAAGATGAATCATTAACAGAAATTGTGGAAAACATGCGTATTTGCCAGCAGTCAAAAGGTGAGATTAGAGCTCATGCATCCCTTGGGCTGAAAAGTTCCTTTTCTTACCCTCAGAGATAGGATATTGTGGGGGGTGTGGGCACATGCCACAGCAGGGTGTGTAAATGGTGGCCAAGCAGAGCAACTGCCACCTTCCAGATCTGGAGTCTCCACTTGGTTTTAGCAGAAGTTTAACTTATTTTCCTGAACTTTTCATCCTCTGCTTAGTCCTGTTTCCTGCTATTCCCCCTCAGATTCCCATTTTTGCACCCTCTCAGTGCTAAATTAAAGTGCCCCATATAGTGTTGGCCTATAACGTTGAGGTGAAATTCTGGCACATCAGGAGACGTCTGTGTGATTTGAATTTTGGCAGCACTTAGTGGGTCAAATGAGATAAGTGACCCTTCATGCCAAATGTGTTACCAAACACAGAGTTTGTAATCTAATTATGACAGAAACTGTAAAGAAAAACAAAGCCAGGTGATTAAGTGCACTTCCAGAACAAAGATTTTGGCAGAGACCAGAGGGAAGACAAAACTTTCCTGGGTCCAGAGTGAATGCCCTGGATCATGCTTTCTCAGACCAGGCAGGAGGACTTACAGGAAAATATTCTTACAATATACATCATTTTCTGGCAGGACCTTGGTGGTATTTATACTTTTCAAAAATTTTCACAGAAAGAGCCTATGCTAGTTTATTTTCCTGAATAAAACCCAATCTGTTAAATGTATTTAACTTCCAAATTACAGCCTGGGAAACTATATTTCTAAAGACACCTGAAGAAAGCACAATGGCTGTTGTAGTTGTTTTTAACTGTACACACACCCAGCAGTACTGACTCCTCTATTTAGAATGACCATCACTTTTCATTATGAAAAAGCTCTCATTGCACACATTTCTGTGTGGGGAAGGGTTGTTTAATGTGAAAGACCTCTAAAATAATTTTACTTAATAATGCTCCTTGAAAGATTAAGAAAGCATATTAACATATAGCTATAAAAGGATTAGTATGTGGAGATTTAAGTGCTCTTGTCTGGGCAGGCAATATAGAATGATCAAGTTTCAGGTTGTTGGGACTTTCACCTTAGATAAACCCTTCAAAATACAAATTCTGTCTGCTGTAATATTAAACACATTATTTCCTGTGCTTCTATGTGAAATAGAGAATTTATTCTATGTTGTTGATGAGATTTCTTCACCCTTGTTTGTGATAGGAGGTGAGCTGAATTCAGCTGCTGTACATAGTGATGTTAACTCTTAGGGCCTGTAAATAGATTGGTTTTAGTATTACTCCCACAGATTTAAAGAAAGTACATGCATATGTAAATGTGAATTGAAATGATTTGCAAAACACATTTGTGAGTGGAAGCCATTCTCTGCCCAGTAAGTAGTCACATTTCAATGGTGACATTATATATCCTAATTACAGATTCATTATAAAACTCTGAGATACTTCTGCTGAAAGGACCCATGTATACATGCATGTAAGCACATTGCTGCAATAAATTTTCAAGATCCACAACAGGATTATGTCACTAAAATAACATTTTTGAAATAAATTAAAGACAGGAATATTAATTTAATCTATTTTCTTAATCAGTGTAATTATTTTATTAACATATTGTAGAAAAATCCATTGCAAGTAACGCAAGAGAGGGCAAGTATTACATGCTTTCTGTTTTCTATTCCTGTCTGTTGTCCAAATGTAAGCACTTTCTGGAGGAATCATGATAAATCCATAGCATCTTATTTCATTCAACCCTATTTACTTTTAACAGAGCCAGCAGACAGCACTGCAAATGTGCTGCCAAGATGTATGGGTGACTTTGCATTAAGTAAATGCAAAGGCAGATCTAGCTGATATAAATCACAATTTTATGGGCAGTTTTAAAAGAGTGAAAAATTTCAGCATGAAAGTTTTTTGTCTTTTTATAATATAGGGGTTTCAGAATTTGAATTGCTTTTTGGAATTTAAAGTTCCAGGGCATTAAGATATTACTCAATTTAGAGTGACTTTTCCACCTTATATCATTTTTATATTTTCCTGGACTTCCTGTCTGAAAAAGAAAAGAAAATAATAAAACTGTTAAGCCACGACAAACAACTAATTTCCTACAAGGTGGTGATACAGCCCTGAAATTATTCAGTAATGTTTCAACAGAATGGGTCTTCACTTGAAAAGGTCAGTGTTTTGAAGCCAGCACTCTTCACTGTGAAATATATACTAGTTTTAGCAGGAAGGTTTTAGTGAAGATGCAGCTTCTCCTGAGAGAGGAGGGTGACACTGGAGGAGTGAAATGTTCTTCCAGTGGCTGTAGCACAGAGCCTGACAGTGGGGGTGAGTCACAGCCAAGTCTCTGTTTTTCCTGATTCAGTGTGAGTTTAGATCTATCTTTCACTGCAGATAAAAACCACCAAGCTTCTGTAACCACTAAGTCTTCTCCGTTTACACTTTGTATAAACAAACACTAGCTTTAGCAGGGGCTTGAACTTGGGGCTTCCAAACTTTGCCTGAGCTCAGCAGCTGTTGGGTGTGAGCTTCCCTTTCTTCTTCCATTAAAACTAATAAATAAACACTGAAAAGATTTTCATGCAAAATATGAAAACATTTCAGTTTTCTAACTTTCACAAGACAGGTAGGTATTTCCCAAATAGTTTCAGTCAGTTTTTCAACACATTTTATTTCAAGAGGTGCTTTTATGTTATTAGCGTTAAAAAAGAATTATTAAATAGAATTTGCTTTGTATTGTCATGTCCCTTTCCATCAGTTTCTGTGTTTGCTCTATTCACTGTTATGCCTTAAAATAGAGAGTAAGGACTTCAAAGCAGGTATCCTATCTTCCTGAGGGTATTTTTTTAATTCATAATGGCAGAAAACTTCCTGGAAACTGATTGCAGCACTGCATGACAATATTTTTTCTGCAGAATGATGAGCTGCAAATCACTGACAATCTTTGTTTTACTCCTCTTCAGTATTTCCTAATGTGGTATCACCAGTTTCTTGTAAAAAAACCCTCCATATCTTCAACAAATCTTCTGAATTTGTACTTAGTTTGTCTTCATTCATATTTGCCAGAACTCCACAACAGGATGGCTGTGTAACCAGGTGCTGTGTCCCAGGTTTTTTCTCCTTTACTCTCTCTTCACTGCCACTGCTGGGTCACTGAGGGTCACAAATGAGATAGCAAACCATTTGATATGCTCAGTAAGTCACAAACCTGACTGCCACAACTGGAAGAGGTAATATTTTTTATAATATTTTCTTCAGGGAAAGATTATTTTTTTTCATTTCTTTGTAAAATTAATACAGCTTTTTCAGATCTTGCTAAAGGATGAGAAAGCCTTGTTAAAGTTCTTTGCAAATAAGCATTCCTCTCCTTTAAAAAAAATAAAAAGTAAAATCAAACCCTGTGGTTTTAAATGTTATGCCAGATTTGTCCTTCTCGACTTCCTTCTGCTCTCCAAACTGCTGAAACACAAAGGGGCTTCCCTTCTAGAGACTTCAGAGAGTGGAAACTTCTTTTTGTACCAGAAAGCAACAATAAAGAGTAAATGTTGCTTTGTGGCTTATACTCATAAATTTGATAGTGAAGCCAAACGCAGTCTTTTCCTCATTTCAATACCAAGTAGCTTTTTAAAATGTATTTAAAAGTAACTTTCATAGAGGGAAGAACAAGCATGAAGTTCTGAATTTTATGAAAGCCCCAAACATGATCATTTATAAATGGAGATATGCCCAGCATCTGAACACGATTCAATTGGCTCAGAGAGCCCATGAACAGACTCTCAGAAGAATCCACAGATTCTTCACTGAATGAAGATCAAGCTGCTAAGGCACATTTAGAGGAAAAAACACACCTCAGTTCAGTTCTGTCAGAAAGCTAAGTTTTTTGAACTTTATTACCCTTTCTGGTTGTGAGATTCTGTGGTGTTGCCTCTTGAAACAGACTCCTGGTTCCCAGCTGATAAACAAAAACCTTAATTATGCTGTTCACAAGAGTATATTTCAATATTAATGTTCCCCAAATTCTCTTGAGTTTCATGACAGGACTTGGTGTAATTGTCTCCATGCATGGTAAAAACCCTCATCTTCCCTCTAATGTAGTATTTTATAGGACTGATCTCTTTTGCCATACTTGGAAAACTAAATACATAACTTTTAATAAAGACTAAAATAAAGCAGCATTGCCATTCCAGTAAGTGCCTATTTTTACACCTCCCAAATATGCATAACGGGCAATTGGATATTTACTGATTGTTGCACAATAATTTACCCATGGATTTTTCAGTTACACATGAAATTGCCTGTTTTGTTCAGTTCTGCATATTCCACCAAAACATCCTGTATTTTTTTATTATTTTTTTCCCTGTTGCACAATTTTTTTGGGTTGGAAATCATACACTGGGGAAAAAATGGATTGAGGGAGAAATATTAAATTTAAAGCTCATGCCTTCATGTTTTACACGTGGCTTGGCCTCTGTTGATTCAGGAATTAATTAATCCCTAATGAAACACGCTTTTACCGTGTATCAAACAGCATTTTTGTTTAACCATAAATTGTTTTTCATATTTTTTTTCTGGGCAATAAAAGCATTGGCTGTTTTTCTAATTTTTCTAATTTTTCGATTTCACTGTCCCCAAAAAAGACATAATTTACACGGCTTTATTCACCACTACTATCTATAATTAATCTGGTCATATGGTTTTAATAAAATTTAATTAATTAAAGTGTAAGACTGTAACTGTCCTCTAAGTTAATTTTAAAGTGTGTTGGACCATGTACACTAGATAACAAACAATATTAAATGTATATGTATATAACAATGTCTTCAGTTGTCAAAACAACATAATCTGTGCAATAAGTTTGAGTTTTTGTAGGAAAATCTCCTAAGCAGAGTGATTCCTGAATTTTACTGAAAAAGATGTGGGGTCACTGAATTTCATGTCTGAGAAATACTGGAGATTTGTATAAATTCCCCATTCCTTGTGAATAGATGTAAGGACAAATGGTATATTCTGAATACCAGAAAAAAACACCAAACTACTTTCAGGATTATTGGAAGGATCCCAATGCAAATGCTAAATATCAAGCTGGGAACACAGAACAGCCTTTGGTAATTTCGAACAGAATTATGCCAGATATTTGAAATTTTGATGGAGCCAATCTTTTCAGTTTAAGACAATACAGGTGTTTCTTACTTATTTTTTTATTTCTTTTGGCATCTACTTAGATTTAACCCTTTTTTACATATCAATGTGTGCCGTAAGTGCTGTAGTTCTCCTTAGCATAGATTTTGTACTGTTGATGTTTTCATGCAGTTCATTTCTCCTTGCTGGCAAGCATTTAGTGTCTCTAGACATATTATGATTCATAAGATGAATAGCTTCCCCTTGCTCTGGGATTCAAGAGACCAGCATGGAAGTATCCTATTCCTAGAGCAAAATCTCAGATGAATAATGTAGTATGACAAGTGTATTACTCACTGATGGAGATCTGCTGGAGTCTCTTCAGCAGCTTAAAACTGCTGGTCAGGAAGAGGTAGATTAAGGTAGATACAGGTCTTCTGAGTCAGATTATGTAGTGGTAAAACATTGTTAGAATCAGTTTGCAATAGTGTAATTGGATGCAAACTTCATTTGAGATTTCAGCTTTCAACTGCTGTACCAAATTTACATAACACAAATGCTAATTAGTGATGGATATTATGCAGCAGACTCCTGTGCACATTATGCTTAGGTCAAAATTCCACTTATATCAAAAGGTGAAAGCAGTTTATTAAAAAAAAAAAAAAGTCTGTTGACACCATTGATTTGGAAAATGTGATATTTTCATATTTACATGTGGGTTTGTTTTGTATCTCTTCATTTAAAAAGAATTTGCCACAGTTTTCCCTATATATTAAAAGCACAACTTTTTGTAACCCAAAATTCAGGTGCCTAATTGCTCTCAACTCTTTCTTGGTTTATATTCTGAATACTTAAAATTAAATACTTGATATTTAGAATCAGATATTTGTAATATGGCTGTTTTCTGCCTGAGTATCTATATTAAATTCAACAAAATTATTCATAGTGGTACAGAAGGTGACTCAGATATCCAAAATGATTTTGATAGCCAAAAAGCAGGAATTCACAGTGGAACAACTGCAAGATACTGTGTTTAAATTCAGAAAACATAAATGATAGCTCCCTAGTGAGTCTTGGTGAAAAAGACCAGATAGGTACAAATCCAAACAGGTATCTTTCATTTCGGTTGTTCAGTAATCAAAAACTGGAATATCCTTTGAATTTTAGTATTTCAAGGTGTTTACATAAGCATATAAGGTAGATAATTAAAAAGGAAGGAGCTAAATATGATCATCCTGGATAACTACCTTGAACTTTCTAAGTGTCAACAAAACTTGAAGTGTGTTATCTCAAAGCCATTGACAGTCATGGCTGCAAATCTAAAAATGTCTTCTAAGCGCACAAGGATCAGATTTGTCATCTAAACCACGTGTTTGGCCCTGCAAGTTTTAAGGTCAGAGAAGATGACAGCAGCATCTCCTCAAATTGAAGAGATTCACAGGGAGCCGTGATCTCATGGAATACCTTGAGGCTTTTCTCTGAGTCATCTCTCCCTGATGGCCGTTTTAAGGTCACTCCTGAATATGGACAATTTATTCTGGAGACAAGAAACAGTACTTGGCAAGAAAGAAATAGAGATCAATTGGTACAATACATGACTGTAGTCCAGTTAATCAAAGTGCCTTTGAAATACTTTTGATTTGCAGCTTTGCTAATACATTGTTTTAGAAATCAGTTCAAATTTTTCACCCAGTACTTTAGGAAGAAGTCTGAATTCCAAAACGTCTGGATGGAGAATGATTTTATTTTAGTGCTTTGATCAGTCCTTGTTGACAAAGCTTCATCAACCATTACAGAGATTGATTTTTTCGGTTTTTATTTCAAAAATTTTATGCAAAGAAGACCTTTCACGAATGCTAATTCCTTGGAGTTACAGGCTAAATCAGAACCCAAAACAGAGATGGAAATTTCCAACTGTTGATCCCAGTTAATATCACCTCCACTTGCTTCTAGTTCCTTGGCTGCTCATGTGCAAGGAGGTGGATAGCTCTTATCTCTAAAATGTGTGCACCTTGTCTCAAATGCTTTTGCCAAAGCTTGGGAATTTGGCTCTTTTCTACCTATGTGAACAATCACAAGAGGAGTTTAAAAAACTGGTTCATGAGAGTTCCTCACCAGTGGCAAACATATTTACTTATGAGAAACATGGATGGTGTTACTGTGTTTCTGTTTTACTTAAAAAGATAAGTCTATCAATATTTTTCTTTGAAATAAGTGGAAAGCTGTTTTCCATTCAGCTGGCCTCTTTATCAGAGAATTAGTTATTGAATGGTCAATATTACTTGTTCTTCTCTCTGCACACTGGGTAATAGAGTGAAAATACACAGCAGGACATTCAGAACAATGCAAGAGGAGAGGAAATTAGTGCAAACTCATTTGCACAGATAAGGGAAACCTCTGAGGACTTGAGCCCAGGGCTTCATAGTACAGAACTGCCAGTATGGGTCCTGGGACTGGTTCAGGACAATGCTGAAAAAGAAAAAACTTGTGCTCCTGCCCTTACAACATTTTATTTGTAACAAAGTTGCAATTATAGAGTATGGCATGCTGGTTAAAAAAGCCTTAATTAGCTGTTTTGAGTCTCAAATGACTTTAGAAGTGCAATCCCTGTTTGCAACTATTGCTGACTGTGGTGCCTCACCGGAGAGAAAGAAATTACCATGGTGTTAGTGCTACCCATGAAAATAAGGCTGAAGTTGAGCAGCAATTATGGCTGAAAACCTGCAGCATTTGAAGCCTTTTCAATTCCTGTACTGTGAAGAGTCTTTCATTCAAGTAATAAATTGGATGGCACTTAGATAAGAAGTACAAGTTGAAAGACAGAAGAGTGTAGACCAGACAGTACAAACCTGAATGTATGGCTCAGGCGTTTGCCACAGTTTGGGGATTTCTGTAAGCAGCAGATAAAAAACAATTTGATTGTAAAGCTTGAGCTGTTACTGTTCAGCATTCCCAAGACAAAATTTGATGTCACTGTGCAGATTTATGGCATCCACAATGTGTCAGGAAGTGCAATTAACAAGGCAAAACTGCAACACCTACAGAAAATTGTGATGCAGAAAAAATGAAGATAAAATTGTTTTTCTTTTCAGTTTTTCTTATTCCTTTATTTCTGTACTTTCCCATTGTGAAGAAAAGACATAAAATGATTGACACTGTTACTAGGAATAATGTCTGAAATACTGGAATAAGTATTTAGTGGCTGGTGAGAACTGTGACCTGAGACACAAAGAGGCTTTAGAGTGAAAGGGATCAAACCTTAATAGCCATTAATGCACAACAATTACAAAAGTTCAGAGTAAGGGAACAGGGAAGCAGAGCAGGCAGGCACTGTCTGAGAGAGCAGACATTGCCTCTTAAGGTAGAGAAAATGCACAAAAAGCAGGAGCTAAAACACTTAACCCAAAATATTACTGAGTGTTTTGTGGGCAGAGGAAATATCCCAGTGTTTGTTCCCTAAAGAAAATGGAAGCTGGAGTACATGTAAGCACCCACAGAGGCTACCAAGAAACACAAGTTGTGTGACAAGATTCTCTATGGACACTTCTTATGCAGAAAATAACATCCAGGATGTCATTTTGCCGTTTTGCTGTAAGGGCAGTAACAAGCTGGGTTCTGGCTGACCAGCAGAGCTGCAATCCAGCAGCACTGATAAGCAGCTGGTATATGACCATGTGAAAAGAACTTCAGCATTGCAGGACCAGTGGACTGGCTATCAAATTCATCACAAGATGATACATGTTGCCTGAATTTTTTTAACAGAAATACCCTCTCTTCCAAGAAAACTACCTCCCAAAACAGCTGAGTAAATCTCAGATGAGCCATTAACTTGATCTACCATAGAAATGATTCACTTATTTTTCTAAAATCAAATTGAGTTAAATTTTCTCTACTTCTTTCTTTTACATTAAAGCAACTTCTAAAATGTTTCCTAATGAGAAACCAAAATGAAATAATTATACTTATTAATATATTATATAATTATGCTTATATTATAATTATATATTATAATAACCTAGACACAGAATATTTCTTCTGTAATGTGTTGACTTCTCTCATTACCTGCCATTTTTGACACTTACCCAGACTAAATGTAACTCAAAATCACAAATAATTTGGGTTCTCTTCAGTTTTCTGGCAAACAAAGTATTTGGCCAAGGGAATCAAAGAACTTGTGCCACAATAGTGAAAAAGTGTGTATTAATACTGAGTAGCAGGCAGAACTCACTGCTCTGGAATAAGGAATTGGTTCCACTTTCCACATGAGAGACAGGACAAAGCCTGAGTTGGCAAAGCTGTTTAGGAGAACCAGAGATCTTGCACATCCTCTGTTTGGGAATTTTGTGAATACAAAGCTCTCTGTGAATTCCTGTGTTACGTTCACACCTCACATTTTTGCAAATCCCAGTCTTTGTTCTAACAGAATATCACAAGTGACACAATTACAAGAAATAGACTAACAAACATTAAAACTGACAGAACATAAAATGTTCTCAGTTCAGTGGCTTGGATATAAGCTAAAAAAGCAAAGAACACAGCACATGTTTCTGCACTTGAAAAGCTTCCCCCAGAACCTTCTTTCAGGGACAGCTTGA
This sequence comes from Pseudopodoces humilis, assembly GCF_049639895.1. Lineage (NCBI taxonomy): Eukaryota > Metazoa > Chordata > Aves > Passeriformes > Paridae > Pseudopodoces > Pseudopodoces humilis. The sequence continues at coordinate 5,466,130 of NC_142207.1, forward strand.
AAAGACAAATTGTACTGGAGTTTTCCAATCTGTCACAGTAAGGGAAGCTTCTGAGCTGTAGAGAGATGCCTGTGAATTAAAAATATATCATTTCATCTGAAAATTTATAAACCTTTCTAGTTCAGTTGGGTTTCTTTCCCTTTGAATAGCAGAGATACATCCTCCAACTCTTACCCAGATACTACCAAACTACCAAAACAACTCTAACAATCCAAAACAAGTGTTGCAGTGTTGGTTTTTTAATATATTTTAAATGCTAGTTATTTCTTCAAAATGTAAATGTCAATCTAGAGCAAATGAGGAAGTATTTTAATGGGAACTCCAAGCTGAAGATGATCCTCATTACCATGGGAAGCTGGTATCCATGCTTTTTTCTCACTGAAAAACAAAGCAGTACAAGTGAGAGACAAGTCTGTCATGCAAGAAAAGAGGTTTTTTAAGACCCTACAAAACAGGTTTAATTTTAAGGCTAACAAAAAACTCAACTAATCTCTGACTGAAGATATGTGGATTTAGCCTGGGAAGAGAAGATTTTCCTTTTTGTTAGAAATCTGCATCAGTGCACAAGAATTGGTGGAATCTCATGCTCCAACATGATACACATAAAATTGAAAAAGAACACTGTTTTCTGATCAAGTGATTCCTATAAACACAATTTCCTTGGTGGTTACCTGTTCAGTGCTCATCAGTGATCATGTGCAGACTTGTTTTTTCATATGAACTCTGTTTTTGCATGATGTCACAGTTCATAAACTTTACCCCTTAAAAATTGTAATTTACAGTTCATTTTCTTCTTGCGATTCTTCTTCTTGGTAAATATATCAACTGTACATTTTATTTTCTTTTCCTAAAGGAAGGTTCATATATATTTTTCAGTTAAGCATTTTGATTAAGTGAATTATGAAGGCTTTCTGTGAAGTTAATCATGATATTCATGTTTTACAAATGGGGAAGTTGAGGAGCAGAGAAGGAAAGTGACTTTCATAGTGATACTGTAAGTGGCAAGGCCAGGAATAGAAACTGGAGATTTCTACTGCCAGATCCACTCTGCTGGATGGAGACCATAACCTACTACTCTTTATTTTTCCATAATTTGCTTTTTTAAAGTCATTATCCTTGAGACTTTGCAGATAGTATGATAAGTGATGTATTAAATCACCTTTATCAATGTCATGCAATTTTATTGCAAAATAGTAGAAGGGGATACTTGGGTAGTATTTTGGAGATTTTTTTAAAAAAAGCAGATCTTAATTCTGACTCTTTAGAATTTTCAAAAATTAGAAGAGAATTCAAGGAATAGACTAGTAAATTTCAGGAAATTATTCAAAAATTCAAAAATATTCAGAGACATTGTAAAAGTGAGTGTACAAAGGCTGTAATGCCTCAAGGAGAAGGAAATGTGCAGTGGATTTGATGATGTAGTAAATTAGGATTTTGAACTCCTGTAGCCCAATCAGAAAAGTCTTGTGTTTCATCTGCAAACCATCACCTCATATAAATTTAATTTGCCAGTTAAGACGCTCTGTTTTCACAGCATGGTAGAAAACCTTTCTAAGCATCATCATTGTTCTGGATAATTCAACAGGAGTGCAGTTTGCATCTGTGGCTGGTGTGGAACAGATTTATATGGCAGAGTGGTTTGATCCTGCGCAGATCTGGTTTTGATGTTTGCAGTCACAACCTGAGCCAGAAGGAACAGCAATGACCAATCTGGAAAGAATCCAAATGGCATCACTTCTCTTGCATGTCACCAAAAATGATTCTGTTTCCATTCTCTCTCTGGCTCATTTCTTTGGCCTGTCCCTGAACAGGGTCATTCTCTAGTAGTGTTTAAAGGTTTTCGATAGAAGAACCACTCCTGAGCTCTTACCCCATCTGCTCTTGGACAGACCCAGCTGTTTCTTTTAAAAATGCTCTCTTGCAAATTTTACACCTGAGCTTGCTGACCCCTTACCAGCAGGTAATGTTGAGGAACCCACATCTGTTACTCTTGGCCAGTGGGAGGTGAGCTGGGTTGTGCAGAAAAGCTGCATGAAACAAGTTCAGACACTAAATAATAACAAGTGTCAGCCTAGAGTAAGATTTTTATGCTTGAATTATGAGCCTCCTGTAATAGAAACTATAAGGGAAATTCAAACAGGCTATTAATTGTAGCAGTGCCAATATATTAAGATGAGTAAGATTTTCTAAAGGTATATACTAAGCAATTTCAGTTCTTTTTACTTGTTTCATTAGGAGGAAGCTCTGCAGGTGCATTTCCAATAAATGTGTGTGCTGATTTAAGAGCTCCTGTATTGGAGTCAGTCACCCCTGCCAAGGCTCAGAAAACACCACCTTCCTAAAGCCATCAGGGTTGTACTGTGGTTACATGCTCCTCTCTGCCTTTGGCTTTCTCTAATCTTCATCTGACCTGTGGTAAATTCATGCTGACTGTTCTCACCCCCAAGGAAATGAAGTAAGATTAAGGTTTCTAAGAGTATAAAGTTCTGAAAATGAATATCATGGGCTGAAGCCTCTTGGCTGTTTTAGGAATTGGTACAAGTCCACTGGTCATGATATTTTCTTCAGCTGACAGAACTGCTTTGTGGAAAGGCTGAAACTTCTCCTTTGAGAAAGGAAGTTTCAGTGACTTTTGGCCAATGAAGGATTCCCTGAAATTCTGCCTGAAATTTCAGACACAGAGGGAGAGAATCAATCCAGCATTATCCATGGCATGGTGGCTTGGTCACACCGCAAGAGCAGAAAGCTGGCTCAAGCCTGTTCTCTGCCTGACTCGGGTCAAGGATTTGAGTCTCAGCTGAGATCTTTTGTTACAGCACTCACTCCACCTGGTCCATTTTATTTTTTTGATATCTACATGCACTAGAATGATTCTTTGTAAAGATGCAGAAAAAAGGGAAATAAGGATTGCCTCCTAATTAAAAAAAAATAAAAATAAAAAAATTCTCAGAGTCAGAACTCTTTAATCCAGGTCTCATTCTTCAGGAGTGGATTGTGTGAAGTTCACAATATATGTGCATAAATATGTTAGCCACAAATCAATGTGAAAACCAGAAAAGCTTTAACGTAAAAATGAGAACTCTAAGCACATTTACAAAGGACACCCAGCAGAGTTTTACACTGAAGCAAGAACTGCATCTACAAAAGTAATTCTTGTCACTGAAAGAAGAGTACAATTTTATTTCTTATAGCTGTGCATGAGATATTAAGGTTATTTTATTCCATTACTGGTTCTCCTCTGTTCTTCCTGTGCCAAGCCTCTGTGTATGCTACTGTGAACACAAATTTGTGTTATATCACTGTAGAAGTGCATGACATTGTGTACCTGCATGCTGAAGTGTATTTGGGGAACAGGCACCTCTGCCAGAAGCAACTGAGTCAAAAAATATGTATCATCATAAATAGTCCCCTATTTTTCCAGAATATTCATAATCTCATGGGAAGTATTTCCACACACTTCCTTTAAAGGAATGAAGTGTTTGGAAAGCCTAAAGGGACAAAAAAATAATTTCCTCTGACTACGCATCCCTAAAATGTTAAACATAATTTTCAGAATACACAAAAATATCTGTTACTTCATTTGACTTGCTCCAAAACAAATTGGTCTTCTGCCAGCCTCTTCTTTCCTTAGCTTCTCTTGGAAAGATATTTCCATTCTGAGACCGGTTGCAAAAGAAATTAAGGAATCTTATTGAGGGAATAAAATCAACTTTATAATGGATGAAACTGGACTATCACAAAAGAAAGAAATTTTTTATTTTTTTATTTTCATGTTCTTCAGCATTTAATGTATATTGTTATTGAGGTAAATCCAGAAAAAAATTCTTATTTCTGTCTGTCCAGGAGCACATGCAAGGCAGTAACTTCTCACTGTTTTCAGCTGCAAGGTACCTGTGACAGCACTTTGAGCTCCAGGTGGCTTTTCCCAAGATATCTAAGGACTGGGAAATAAAAACTGTGCTCTGTAGATACCAGGCTGCCTGGATCAGTGAAGCTGTTCCAAAATACACAAGCTGAGGCTCTGGCCTGTGAGAGGCAGTGGTGTCCATCTGTACCAGAGCACTGTCGGGAGGGTTTTACACTGGCACCAGCATAAAGCACCTCTGCTTTCTTTTCTCTGCTCTGAAATTCTTTTTCTTAACTGCTTTTCATTACAGTTCTCTCTGGAAAAATACCAGTAATTTAAAGGTTAATAGAATGCTGATGTCACTGTAATTAGAGCAGAGGAAAAACATTTCTGTAATTACTGCTAATGCTTTCCTGCTGTTCAGCCAATAAGATATGGCCCCCAGTCTGAGATGGGAGGTGGGTGTAGAGATCTGTGTGAGCGAGAACTTGTGACAGGTTCATCAGACTAGTGCAGAAATGGTGTCTGAGTCACTGGAAGCATGTTGGAAATTGGTCATTAAGCAACCCACCTGGAAAAAATAGAAGTCAAAATGTCAAGGATGTAATAAAAATGCAGTTCATGGCACTGGCTAGCTAAAAAAAATGTAGGACATGCACTTAATCAAAATTCATGTTTTGATTTCACTTCACAGCATTACAAGTAATCCCATTAGTGTAGGAGTTCTATATTTCCAAAAATAGCTGTGATGCTGCAGAGCTGACCACGCACAGGAGCCTTTGGGAGTGACCCCTGGACAGGGCTGGCAGTCAGTCACACCCGGATTATTATCCCTAAAGTTGGTTTGTTCTGTGCCTGGTCACTTCCCATGGAGTGAGTTGGTGCCTTGAGGTGCATGGTGGGGTCTCTGCTCCACCTCCCAAGGTGGGAATGGCACTTCAGAGCTCTCTGAAATAGATGTGAGCAAACAGAGCAGGTCAGCTTGGGAGGTTTTCTGTTCTGCTGATGGGAGACCTCTCAAAATTAAACTTATAGTTATTCAAATTTGTGTATTGTCAAAAGACCACAAAAAGAGGATAATTGCTGCATTGTAGTTGTTTCCAGAAATGCCAAGGAATTCATTTCCTTGTTTTCCAACAGAAGTTCAGAATTTTACTAGAAGAAACATTTGTTTGCCTGCACCTAAGACCTTAAGGAAAAAAACCTCTCTACAAATAAGGCATTGTGTGAGTTTTGCTAACTTTAATGGAATTACATTTGCTCAATTGCTAATGAAATTCTACAGTCTGATGGATGCTCTGATGAAGACACACTAACTTCCTTCTCTAACCCTCCTGGCATGGCACTGGGCTCAGGCTAATTAGCTGTGTCCCTCAGAGCTGCTCCATCCAGTAGGTTTCCTACTCAGGTTTCCTGTAGTATTTTACAGTGCAGAAATGCCCTAATAAACTCATCAATGAGGAATAAATTTTGCAGTTGCTCTTTCTACTACCACGTATTTCCCAGATTCCCTTTGGCAGATCTGTCATTAGTCACCTCATTGTTTCCATGTGTCACGGTGGATGTGGATTTTAAGAAAAAAAGGAGTTTACAAAAAGGTAGCTACATGTTTCAGAGCAGAACTGGCATCCCCCAGAGAAGCAGGGATCAGAGAAGCAGCACGTGCAGGTGAAGGTCAGAAACACCAGAGAGGAGTTGGAGAATGTGATAATAGGCAGAAGCAGATAACAGGAAGAGTTTCACTACACCGGGAACAAGCAGGGCAGATTAGGAGGAAGATAAATAGGCCTTTGAAACTTCAAGTCTTCCCCTTTCCAATTTAACATATGAAAGTGAATTATATCTGAATGCTTATGGGGATCTAAAACTGAGAAATAGCCAAGGTTCTTTTCTGACTTCTTTTCAGTGTTCCAGCAGCTCTGTTTTCACTTTGAAACACACGTGGCAAGTGAAATACTCTGAATGGGAGCTGTTCAGTTCCGAAAGGCATGGCCTCCAGAGATAATCATTACAACAGTGTTCCTTTCTTGTACCATCTCTGCAGTGATCAGCACTCTTGCACAGGCTCTGAATGTTGTACCAAACTGCCCCTAAGTGATTTTAGTGATTTGGAATTGCAAATAAGTTATAGTTCAGCTGTAGTACCTCAAATGTAATACTGAAACTGCATCCTTGAGTATATATTTCTGTACTTCTTTTAGGTGGGCTAGATTATCTGATTTTTACCTGAATCTTGGTATTAAATTGTGCTCATGGTTGAAAAGCTGAGAACTGAGATCTTCATGGTCTCAGGCTTAGGACAGGTTTTTTTCCATACAGGCCAAATTGATTAATAAGAATTAACACTTGAAGGCTTAGCATAAACTTATTCTCTCTAATTCTTTTCAAGCTGTTTTCACTGGGCATGACATGGAGTCTGGAAGAAATAGGTTAGACATTTCAAGCAAAACCAGAAATCGGAGGAATGGTATCTCTTTTATAGAGCAAAGAGTTCTTGAAAATTCAAGTAATAAATACATAGGAGAATGAAGGATATAATTTATATCTTGGATCTTCAGAAAAAAAGACTCCTCCCCTTCAGTTAACTGTAATTGCTGTGATTCAATGCAAATATTAAATTAATTGCTTTAATACAGTGGGAAGATCACTGTTCAAGCAGTGTTTCATCCCCTCGCTTTTAGGTTCAGTCTCCAGCTTTCTAGCTGTCACTTCTATTTAGACTACATCAGGCTAAATTGAAACTAATCACAGACATGCAGTGTGGCAAATCTGCTTGACCAGAAATTTCTCTTCACTCTTCTGGCAGGATTAGATCCTAACACTGTGTTGATTCAGCCAGGCTTTTCCTCTGATCAACAGAGTGACTAATGGTCCTGACTGTGGTGTTTGTCTCAAGGGCAAAGCAGAGCAGGCAGGCAGGAGCTGGACCTGTCCTGTTGGACAGTCAGCAGTGTTTGCATTGCTGTAGCACTCAGGGAAGCTGTGGCCATGCAGAGATGGAGGGCAGCATTTCCAGAGGACCTGTGCTTTGCTCAAACTCATGGAGAGGAGTTGGATTCTTCAAGCTCCAGGGGAGCACCCCTTAGATGTGGAGAATGCTTATTTAGACTGTAAGGGACAGCTTGCCAGTGATTTGGAAGCCATGTTATGGGTGCCAAAAAGCTCTTAGGCCTTTTTGAATCCTTCTAAAACATGTATTCCTTCTCCTCTTAATTCTGTTGTCATCTTCTCCTTGTTCCCCTTGCTCCCATGACCTGAGATTGATGAAGATACGGTGATAATAAACAGCAAACACTTTGTCAGAAAAACCTGCACGTGTCTTGTCCTCTTCACCAGATATTTGATTTCAATTTGTTACAGTATGGAAAACAGTGTGTACAGAAGCCATACTGACTGACATAAGCTTCTCAAAGGAAAATCTGATATGGATTTCATGCACATATTGGTGGAAATGAGCATTTCATTTTCTCAGATAGCTAATGGCATGGAACTCTCAAGGACATTTAAAACAATGAAATAGTTTTGTAAAAAAAAATTTTAAAAAGTGTGAGTTAATTCACCAAATACCTTTAAAACCAATAAGTGCTCATTATTGCTTGTTCTGGTTTTGGCTGGGATAGAGTTCATTTTTTTCATTGCTCATCCTCTGAATCTGTGAATAATGTTTTTACTTCTTTTTTAAATGCCCATACTGTACTGCACAATTATTTCAGTAACTTCATGTGCAGTTTTTTTATTGAGGGGCAATTTGCCCACAGCAGCTCTGGCACTTAAAAAGTGAGTAAGAGTAGTAATAAGGCAATAATTTTGCTATTGCAATTAAAGGTGAAAATTATTTCTTTTAAATTTGCAAATACTTTCAGTAAATACTGGGCATAAACTTACAGCTATATAATCACTCCAAGAATCTACACTAACTTTGAAAGGTCAAAGCACTAGAATAAAGAAGGAAAATGAGATGTAATATACCAGTTTCTGTAATTGCTACTTTCATAAGAGTGCTATCAACAGCGATTGTAATACTATAGTAATGAGGAGAATTGTCAACATAGGCAAAAGATTTTGCACCTTCTATTGTAATATGAAATTCATCTTCATAGGTATCTTTGCATGCACACTTGCTAAATGCAAGAGTGAATCCAGCTGAAATGGTTTTCTCCTTTACCTTTTCCCTTATGTCTAAGCACCTAATAAAAAAAGTGTTTTCATTTGTTTCTGTCTTATCACAAAAGTTACATGGTATTTTTCATGTCAGAAACTCACAGAGCAATTCGTAATCTATTAAAAATAACTTTAAAACCACTGCAAATCAGGAATATAACACAAAAAAGAGGAAAAATTAGCAAAAAATGTGGGATAAAAACCTGTTAATAACACTTCTGCTATTAAGTGACGCCTTCTGTGCCTTTAGACTTGCACTGTTCCCTTTGCCAAATGGCTGCTCTTTTTGCATATGCTGGCTTTTGCCTCTCTAGTTAAAAAAATACTACTCTGGTATATTAATGGTGCAGGAAAATGGTTTAATCGCAGAAAGGGACAAGAAGTTTTCTTGTAAATGGATAAGAGTACCTTCCCCTGGTTGAAAGTTTAGCTTGTGGCCATTTATAACCTTTCTATTTCCAGCTGAAACCTGAATCCTTGTTCTTTACATGGACAATGCTGCTTTCTGATAATATTCCCCAATGACTGAGAGGAGGGGTTAAGTGTTGAGCTTGTAATTATGGGTCAACATTAGGCCTCTAAATTTCTCAGGGAAACATTCACTTCTGTCAAATTCTTTGCTGCAAATACTGAGTATGCAGCTCTACAGATCCCCTGATATGACTTAACTGGCTAACAGTGATCCACAGACCACACTTCAGGAACAATTACTCAAAACCATGGAATGAAATGAGGGGCAAACTGTAGTAGGGATTTCTATCACAACTGTGTTGTGTTGTTCAGTACTGTAGTACCATGCTGTTTCTTGACCCCAGTTTGAGAGAATTTTCTTATCTATAAAATAGATAGTAGTAGAAATGTCAAGTACAACCCCTGTACTTGGAAGAACTGTTTTACTCCACGCCATAAGTGTTACACTGAAAAAAAAATGAAGATGACGAGCCATTTCATATATTTCTAGGCACCTGCGGATATTTGTTTCCACACTTTCCACTGCAGAAAAATGCTTCTTTCTTAGTATACCTGGGTTTGCATCTGACTATTACAGAATAGTTCTGAATTTATGTTCCTGGTATGCTTATTTGTTATATTACAAAGGTTCAGTCTGTGTCATGGAATTGTAGTCTCTTTGTCTCCTCAGTTTAGTGCAGCTAAGAAGGGGCAATTAGGCTGAGGAAATTAATGTGTGTTTCTCATGAAACTGCAGCAGCTTGAAATGCCCTCTGTTCACAATCTCTTAACTAGTAAGTTTTAATTTAGGGAGGTTGTAATAGGTGCACAGCATGAGCTTATATCATACTGAAGTGTCCTTGTTTGTACAGGTAGGTGGCTGTTGTGTAAATATTCTGTCTCTCATTTTAAGATGGGATCAAAAGTATCAATCTGTGATCAGATCCTGTTAAATGGCTTCATGCTATTTAACTGTAGCTAGCTGCAGATTTTGATATTTGCAGTGCATTGTCTGTATTTTACCTGTGGCACACCATGAAGTAAGAGAGTTTATTGCAGGACCTAAATATGATACACATGAAACTTGTCTGGGCCTTAATTTCAGTAACAATTCTGTCATTACTTTTCCTATGCAAAGTTGTACTCTTTCACCCAAATGAGTTTTGACTTGAAACTGTTTCTCAGGAACAGATTTGCTTTAACCATCACTTTCATTCTCTACATGTGTGTGTTGGACTATGTTTTTTTTTCAATGGCATCTGGCTACCTCTCTCACTAGGCATTTAACCTTTTTTTTTTGAAAATGAATGTGTGAGAAGGCCTTCTATGAGCTACCAGAGCTTGCATTCAAAACTCAATGAGTTCCCAGTTGTACTCTGCAAGATTAATTCAAGTCAATAGAGGATTTAGAAGTGAAAGGGGAGAAAAATCAGGTCAGCAAAAAATATGAATAGACTGATTGAATCAGTGGGAAATGCTGTGGTAAAAGACAGAGGATTCCAATTCCATTTATAATAAACTGGGAGGCTGAGATGCTTAATAGCAAGGAAGGGCAGTATTGCTTGAGAATTGGGTTGGATTGGCAGAGTACATCCAAATGTTCTCCTTCCAAAAGAATGACTGAATATGTAATATGAACTTGGTACAAGTGCTTGCTCTCTCTGCTTTTTTTGTGAACGTAACTCCTGATGAAAAGATCAGTGGTGTTTCCTCCCACCAAGGGAACGAAGTAAGAATGCATTTGATACTGTGTGGCTTTGTGGTTTCTGGTTTAAAATGGTGGTGACAAAATCTGGGTGGACCTAGTTCATCATGTCCAATTCAGAAAGGTCAGGATGAAGTCCTGATCCAATGATCCATTCCAGAGTTCTTGTCACTAGTTACATAAAACTATCAGTACATTCCAGAGTATGGTTTGCTGTCCTTTAAGTCCTAGATTTTACTGTAGTAAAAACATTCCCCACTGTGCTGAAAACAGATGCAGGTAAGAAGGAGTGTGTCTTGGTTACTCTAATTAAATTTGAAACAAAAATCCTAGTTTCCCTTTAAACCTATTTATAGGAGAAGTATCCAGTGTTGCTAAAATGTGCTGTTGTGTGGGTTTTGGATCATGAGAGGGAAAGGTTCCCTGGGATTTTGTCATCTCCAAATGAGATAAATATTTTAGGCCTGTGATTGACTTTTATGGACATGCAAAAAGTCACAAACCCAACAAAACCCCAAACTTCATTGGGGAATCCAGTCACTTGTTCTGTATAAATATTTAATGGTAGGAGATGAGAGAGAATTTCTCACTATGGCATTATGCATGCACCCAGCATGATGGCATTTTAATTCTTTTCTTAGATGGTACAGTGCTGTCACCCCACAGAAACTAGAAATGAAAAAGTCTGTGCCAGCCTGCACATTCCCCATGCTACACAGAAGAAAAGCTATCTGAAATAACTGAGGGCTCAGAGGTGACAGAGAATGTCTGGATTAAAGTTTGATGACAAAGGCACATATACCCTGAAGATCTGACTGTTATCATTGCCATTTGACACTTCAGAGTGTTGCTCAGCAGAGTGTGAATTGATGACACGCTGTTTATTTCTCCTTATGCTAAATCCCTGTGTGGGCATGGCTTGTGTGTGTATATATATGCATATATGTGTATTTTTATATATTCATATATATATATATGTAAAAGTGGGCTCAGCCATCATCATTACCTGCAAGTGAATGTAAAGCCATCAGAGATTCAGAAATTTGTAGCTCAGGTTTGTGTAAAGCTCCTTTATGCAGAAAGACCCTCTCTAAGCAAGTTAAAGTCACTGATTATAAGTGCCCATGGAGAGGTTTCATGAAGTTAAATAAACTGCAGTAGTGCGTGTCAAGTTTCCCATTTTTCCCTCTGTAGGTGAGCTCTAAATATCTTCACCATGTTTTCTAGCAGCCTTCCCAAATCCTTCATGAGTCCAATTTCCTGATGTCAGAACGGGACTGGGATCTGCAACCACATCAAAGTTAACTTGTGGGATTTTGCTTTGCTTTTCATAGTTATGGATGCTAAGCTTCAATAATGTGCTTAGTGCTATAAGAGGCAGCGAAATGACACTTGGTGGCCCTAGGAGTGTGCAATCCAACGACAGACAGACAGTGCAGAGTGTGCTGGGAGACCTGGGGAATGTACTTCTGAGAGAAATGGTACTTTTTGAAATAATGGTTGGGTGCCTGACAACATTTACATTAACACTGGTGAGTATTCATGGCTTCAAGAATGATGAGAGTTTAGGGAGAGGATTTGGCTTCAGCAGATTTTATTCTGCCACATGCAGAGGGATCAGATCAGTCGACCATTGATGCTATAGTCATATACATTCCTTCCTTACTTTTTTTTTCCATATGGTGTTTGAGCCTGCTTTTTGATCTGTGCCCCTTACATTCTGCACTCTGACTAACAGGCTGCTCACAAATGCAGAGGAGTTTACGTCCTGCCAAATGTGTAATTACTGCAGTACTCCAGGCACCTCACTGCATACTAAGGAAGTTTCACTGGCCCTACATTGATGTCAGATACTGCTGTACCAAAAAATCATCTCCAAGAAAATAAGCTTCTTTAGTCTATGATTTTTAGTAAGTCCTTCAAAGTAAAATTGATATATTTGGGCTCATACTTCCTTTCCCTTAGTTATGTGGATATGTGTAGGATTAAAACTGCTTTCTGTATTAGTGATTTTCTCTCTTCTGGTTAAATAAGTGTATTTATTGAAGGGACAATTCTAATAGAAGCAAAAAAGTGTCTGAAGACAAAAAGTGAGGAACTTTCAAGCATGCTAACAATGCAAATTGCTAAGCTGTTTTGGGGCTGATTTTAGAACAGAATACACATGAGAAAATAATTTGTCATATGCTTAACTTTTATTTGGAATAGATTAATGAGCATGCTGTCTAAAATCTGGGTCATGAGTGAAAAAAATTGACACACAGCCCAAGTGAAGTCAATGAAATTCTCAGGTTAGGAACTGGAATAGGCCTTAGGAGAAAACAAGAGGATCTTTAGGGTAAAGCTGACGAATATGACACACTTCCCTTTGCTCCAATTCTTTTGCCCTGCTTGAGCTTTTGTTTCAGGTACAGATCCCAGGCTTGCCTGTATTTTAGTCTTCTGATTCTAGAAGCAGTTGAAAGCTCATTGTTTATCATTGCAGATGTGTGAGAAATCAGTTCTCAGCACACAGCAACTGTTAATTGCTAAAGCAAATGGATCTCCCCATTAGAGTAGTGATGCAGTCTTCCACTAAGCCTGACAGGACTCATCCAGTCCAGGCTCTCACAAAGGAATGTGTTGTTGTTTAAGTGGCAAATTAGTAGATCTATAGCTTTACTCAGACGGCAGTAATTGTTGTAGTCATGATTTGTCATGATTAGTTTGTGAATATTAATTATCAGCTTCTCAATCTATTTCCTCTGAAATAGGCACTGATGATGACCAATTTCTGATGGACTGGTTTGGGTTACCACTTTTTCTTATGTTACTGTCACTGCCTCGGGCCTCACCTGCACTGGGTGGCTTCAACAGAAACATTCTTGTTCTTTCACAAGAGCTTCTATAACTCATCTGTTCCTGGTTCAGAGTCCTCACAGAGACTGGTTCTACCTGTAGATATTGTGCAGTGTTGTAAATGAGTGTTTTGTTGTCTCCTCTACAATGGGTGAGTGGGAGTTCATTTACAGTGTGCAGGTGGAATGCCTCTCTGGGATTGTGAAATCCTTAGCATCAGTGCACTTGGTCCTCCCCATCAAACTTTGTTTCACAAACTCGGTGATTGCTTTAAATTTGTATATTGGCTTCTCTTTGAAAGAAAAAAGTGTCTGTACAATTAGCTTTTTGTTTCATACTCTAAGCTAGACTTTCTTGTGATTTTTGACTTGCTTTTTAGCAGAAATGGCAATTCCTGGGAGGCTGTGGTTTCTACGTAGAAGCAGCAAACTGAATTTAATTAGAGGTGAGTGCGATCTGGTGATGTGACAGGCAGGCTTTGCCCAGCACCACCGGCAGCACAACTTCCCCAGCTCTGAAACAGAATGGGCAGCAGGTCAGGGCACCCTTTTTCCCCAGCATCCACATGCCTCAGCTTGTAGCATCTCACCTCATTGTGCCTGTGAGTGTCTCAGCAGCTTGCAGGTGGGGACTTGTTGAAGCTTTCCCTGCTCTCAGGCAGCACCGGCTGCTCTGCAGATTTTCCGTGGGTTCCGCACCCCTGGACATCCAGCACCAGCAGCCCCTTTGTCGGCAGAGGCCAGAGAGAAAATACAGTGTGGGAACAGAGCTGGTGGCTCAGCCGTACAGAAATCAATCACCAAGGTCAGCCCCTGGCAGGAGCTGTGAGGGCTGATAAGGCAGCATCCTCAGCTGGAGCGAACGTGCCTCATTTCACTGCATCTCAGCTGCTCTCCGGAGCGAGGCACATCAGGCTTCCCGTGACAGGATTGCTGATTCACTGGGAGAGTTCTGTGGGCTATGTGCAAAGGGGAAGGCCGAGGCTGTCAGAAGAAAAGGAGGAATCTTCATTTTTGGAAAGTGGCAGAGAGGACAGATTTTGAGATGTGGTAATAGAAAATCGAAGGAAGAAACACTGTTTGCTGTGACAAAATGTGGATCTTCACTGTTCTCCATTTGTGAGCCTTCATTTGAGAAGAAATTGATAGATGGGATTTGCAAAGTGGCTTATATATAGGTTGTGGTTTTACTAAATATATGCTATTGTTGACCAAGCTTTCTTATTTCATCTGAAAAAATAAACAAATTTCAATCTGGAACAAACTAAATTCAACATGAGATCAGATCACTGCAGCTGCAACTTTGCCATGTATATCCACAGATTCAAGAGCTAGTGCTTTAAAAAATGCATATTTTGTGGTTTTCTTTCATCTTGAAAATCAACAGGATAATAAAGATAACAAGCATTTTTCTAAAGTAGTTGTTAAAGTCTAAATGTCAGAGAGGCAGTTAGGCATTCCATAATTAGCTAGAGAAACACATATATCTTTATGCATTGACTCTTCAAAGTGTTTTATTACAGTTTGACAGTCGAATTGGGATACTGAGTAAAGGTGTTTACACCCTCAGCCTTCATGGCCACACCAAAGCAGGAGCCAGCAGGAGGTTCAAGAGCTTACGGTGTTGCAAGTGAAGGCAAGTAGTTTGCAACTGAGTTGTTTGTTGCTGAGAACACTTTTTGTTCATTAATTCAGAGACCATAAAATGGTACAGCAGATAAAGTATTTGATGTGTATAAAAGATTTAGTTGGATTCTGCAGTGTGGGTCAGTCTGAGACACATGCACAAAAAGAAGGCATGGCTGGATGTGGCCGTAATAATTTTTTCTTCAGGTGATCCTTACAAACTTGCCTGGACGTTTTGTGGGAGAGAAAAGAGCTCTGTTGATGTGAAACCTCTAGAATTATATCTCTGAGCTTCCTAGATCACCTAGAGCTGTAGTGGATAATGGGTTGTTATCTTCTCTCCCTTGCCATTGATCTGCAGTCTCTGCCTGTCCCTATGGAAAACACCAACCTCAGAATCTCAATTTGCTTTTTACTCCACCCCAGAGTGGAGCAAAGTGGACAGTGCAAATTGTTATCTGGGCATGTTTTGTTTTAACCAGCTGGCATCAGAGGAGATTCAAACAACCCAATAAAGCTTCCAGTTGACCACCCCTCTCAGTTTAGGGAATCCCATTTAAATGATTCATAAGCTGCCACCATTCTGTATGGTTTCCAGCAACAAGTAGGTAGAACTGTTAGTGTGGCTGCTATTCTATTACATATCCTGCTGGGCAGCTGGTCCCTGAAATTTTTTGGAGGCCATGCAGATGGAAGCAAAAAAGTTGGAACAGCTTCTGTGCCCAGAGGAGTAGCCAACATTTTGATGTCCAAAACCTCTCTGTCCCCACCATTAAATTTCTACAGTGGTTTCCAGAATCCCAGATTGAACACTCATGCTCTCTGCTTCATAACTGTCTCCACTGAAAATCCAATTGATGCTGGAAATTGTGTGTGTGCATGTGCAATGTACTATATACCTGAAAGAAATGGGTCTATAAGAGAGATAGTTGTAAGATTTGCCTTTTGAAAAGCCATTTTCAGGAGAAATGAAGGGTGCTGATTTTACAGCATTAAGAGATCGGGCTGAATGGAGGGAAAGCAGCGTGGCATGAACCTGTGAAAAGCTGGAAAGTTTACAAAGGACTTATCCCACAGCTCCCAGCGACAGCAGCTGTGCTGTGACATACAAACTGATGTACCAGTTGTCTGATCCATAGGTTTCACTTCTAGGACCATTATTTCTTGGCAGCCAACCTAACGTAATTACGTATGTTTTCCTGCAACAAGCAAACACTTTATGTGGCTGAGGAAGCAGCTGCACTACACTGAAGAGCTCATTTGCATAAATATGAAAGTATAGTCACAGAATTGCAAAATTACATATTGGGTAGGGTTATGTGTTAATGTCAAGGATTATAAATACCAATAGGGATTATAAATACCTATAATACCCTTTTATTTAAAAGGAACTAATATTTAGCCATTTTGAACATTGAAAGACAGTTTGTCATCTGAGTATTTAAAAGCGTGACTAGTCTAAAACAATTTGTATGTGACTCTGAACTGGAGATCTTTGCATTTTTCCTTATTTTCTGTCATGAGCTACTCTTCAGAGATGGAGAGGCAGAGAGACACCTTCAAAAAGGATTGCCAAGCCAGGTAAAATTTGCCTCATTTTCTTTGAACTTAAATTAGGCTTGTTGTTTGTAAATTCATAGATAAGTTTCTAAAGGAACCTGGTAAAACTTCCTGTGTATTAACTACATTATACAGGAACTAAACTCATAGGCTGCAAGTAACATTAGTCAGGGGAACTCTCTGACTCATAACACAAAGTGTTTCCAGAAAAGACCTAGTGACAGCACAAGCATTTGTGCAGATGTGTGTCTAAAAGAACAGATTTGGTGAGTAAAACATAAAAGGTTTGTTTCAGTACCTCACCTGCTTCACTCTGTGACCATACAAGTGCTCGTGCTGTGCAAGAAAGATGTACAAACCAGAAAAGGAAAGCTAAAAATGTGGATGATATGGACACAGCACCAGCCTATTCTGCCCTAAATGATTTGTGGAATTACAGCATCACACTGGGAGAGCTGAGTTCCTGCTCTGTGCAGGGGCAGCTTGGCAGGGAGACCTTGTGGAGAGAGTGCAGCTTAGGCGGTGTTTAGCCAAGTGCTTTAAAAGAGATTTATCACCCATTCTGTGTTACCATGAGACAGGGAGGCTGTGAACTACACACACTTCTGCAGTGGGGACAGAAACCCCTGGGAACAGAGTTCCATGGGCTGCTGGGGCCATCTCAGCCCTCTCTGCCCCCAGAGCCCCTGTGCTCACAGCACAGTCAGCACATTGCAGTGCTGACACAGTGAAATGGGTCCAACCAACGCTCTCGGGGCTGGCCCCAGAGTGATGTGTTGTTTTGATTTCTTGGGAGGTTTTATGCAGATTTGATTGACGTGGTTGGTTTCAGCTGATGGATTCAGTTGTGCAATTTGTTCAGCTTTTAATGAAGTAAGAGCAGAAAAATGCTCCAAGTGTCATGACAGCATGATGAGATGAGCTCTAACTCATCTTCTCTTGATATTTCAAAATATGTTGTTACATTTTTCCTCCAGCTGTTTATTCTGCCCATCTGCTGGATGTTGCATTTCTTGCTGGCAATAGAAAATCCAGTCTCAGTGCCCAGAGGGTGACGAGTTTTTTCTGTGTTGGTTTTTGCTCACAGTTTTGACGTTAAGACTTGGCACTGAAGCAGCTCATGAGCATGAACATGGACTATTGAATGACACTGCATTTCTCCCGAACCTGCTGCATTTCTCAGAGTCTGCTGATCTCCAAGAGGAAGCCCTGATTGGTTTCATCCTTTGCCTTCCACCAGCCTTTGTGAACAGATCAAACATTAACCAGGAGAAAAATTAACGTTGTTTTGGCCAAAGCAGTGTGGGTGCAAGGGCTTGAGGGCACAGTGAGAAGCAGAGGAAGAAGGAGGAAGAGGAGGGTACCAGCCCTCCTGTGGGCAAACTGTCCAATTAACTTGTTTGGATTACTGATTCACAACATGACACTTCTGTCACCTCCAGCAAGAAGATGGTAACCCAAATCTGGTGGGTGGAGATGTCTGAAGCTCTCAGGGTCATCTTTAGCTTTTCTGGCAGCAGAATGTTGTAGCTACTGGATGATTGGTTTGCATCAGCACTTTGGGCCTGGAGAAGATAAGCTATTAGCTATATAGCCAATACATCCTTGTTACCTTGGGAAGAAGGCATTGGACTGTTGCCAAAAATTCAGTAAAAATCAAAAAACTCCTTAACATCAATGTACCATTAAGAAGCAGGCATTCTTTATTTCCCCAGATGCACAAGAGGATATCTCCTCCAAAATGTAGAGATATTCATAGAATGCCTGTCCTCTCTGACCACAGAAATTACACATTTGGAAGAACATAAGAGAGGTGCAGGAGTGCATGGGTTGAGGGGAATATGAACTTCTTAAACTGGCTTTGCTATTAAGAAAGGGTAAGGTTGAACATCCACATCAGCTCACATTCATCAGCTCTGGGCCATGCCCTCCCACCCATGTATTCCTTACCTCTTTCATCACCAGTGATGCACAGGAAGCTGATTCATCTCAAGTTTCCTGTGGCAAAAAAAAAAAAAAGAAAAAAAGAGCTTAAGGTGTGAAGGAGATGCTCCCTTGTTAGCATGCAAGTATGTGATGAGCAAACCTCTAAGCATTGCTGATACCTCTGAGACAACAGCAATTGGATGAGACAATCCATGGGGCTATCTCCTTGGATCCAAAATTATTTTCTCAACACATGGTTAGAATGGGAGGTTACTGGGATTATTTGGAAACCTGCAAAGCATCATCCATGTAGATTTTGTGCTGAAGCAGACATATTGGAACCGGTAGGAATGTATAATAAGCTAAAAAGAGTTTTTGTTGGAAAATAGTAAAGAGATGTGGCATTACAGAGAACAAGTGATAAATATGAGAAATGTGAGTTGGAGTCACATGTATGGAAGGTATATGAAATAGCACTAAGCACAGTGCCAGTAACTTAGACTAATCAAATGTCTGTATAATGAGGAAAGGTGAGTGAAGTCATAGCAATATTCTTGTTGCTCAAAAAGAGGAGCAGAAATCAGTATCAATCTGTATCAAATCTGTCTCCTGGGTACTCTTACAGTTCTTACAAGCTGCAGGAAAGTGTCTCCAGCTTCAGAAGAGGATGTTTGTGCTTTTCAGGGGCTCTTGCTGAGATGAATAAACAAATAGGACCAGGAAATGGTCTTTTTTGAATTTAAACAGGCATATTACTCAGTATGGGAAGACTGTCTGAGAATTGATGGAGCCCTGTGGACTTGCAATAAAGACTGGATGATGAAAGAATGATAACACATGTGAGAACTGAAGCTGGAAAGGCATGTCAGTTAAAAGTGAGGCTGGAAATGCAACAGGACTCTGTCTTGTTCTCCAAGTTGTTTGAAATTCTCAGGCATAAGCCTCTTAACACTTGCTGGAAGAAGACATGCTAAAGATTACCAGCCTGGAGGTATTAGGGTATGCAAGGCATTAGGAATGGTAATTACCGTGACCTCATACATAAATAATCATTTAATAACACAGCTGATTTCTGGAGACTTAACAGGGTGCTGTCAGTGTAGAAAACACAAAAAGGAAATTTCTTGAAGCAGGAAATGCCTTCAGTCTAAGAGCTATAAAGGAAAGAAGCTTTGAAAAACAGAAAAGCAAGCATTATCATGTTCCATAAAAAGGCAGTGGAGCTGAGCAAGAGATGCTGCACAAGAACCTGTCGGCAGGTTTCCAGACTTTGCAATGTGAAATACTAATGATAAGCCCCTAAACAGAGCAGGCCAGGGCTGGATGATACTGCAAAACATCAGCTCCCACTAGACCAGTGCATTTTTGATACCTTTTCAGATCAGCTGTTTTCCAGTTAGCTGAAATTTGAACATAAAGTCTAATTTTAGATATATTTGTGTTTGAAAAGTGGGATGTTATCCATACAATTACTTAAAATGTCTGGTTTGTTTTCTTGTTTATTAGTCTGTTGTCCAAAATCCCATCAATTTTATGGTTAGCATCAACACTGGCAGTGTTTCCAGAGGCAAATAAACTGCACAACAACTTTATGGTGTAAGATGTGTAATAACCTGTAATTCATTGTGCAGTTTGACAATAATTATTCATAAATTTAGCATTTGTAATTTGATAGCCTATTTTAACAGTACTACAAAAAATGTTCCCGAATAAACATTTCTGTAACTAAGCAATCCTAATGAATTTATATCATGTATGGTATGTACTTTTAATTTTTAATTTAAATGTAACTCCAGTTGGAATACCTCTGAAATCATTAGTAGAAAGTCAACGAAAAGTCATGAATGCTATTAATTGTGAGTAGGAGACTATTTTTAGTCTCTGTTCCCCATGATCACAGAAGACTTGTTCTCAAAAAGACTTGGTTTTGAGAATGAGTCCTAGATCTCTGCTGCAGATTTCTACAGGCAGATATTTTTAAAGGGGAAGGTCATGTCCAGTTAAGACATCAATCAAATAGAAAATTTTACTACTTAATTGCAAAATGTAGATTTTGATTTTTAATATAGAAATTTTCTTAGTTACACAGGAAGATTTAACCAATGAACTATTGATTATTGCAGACATTTACATGCCTGCACTCAATTTTTTCCCTCTTTCTCGCCCTACATTTAAGAAGTGTCCTTCTGAGGGCAGTACTTAGCTAGAAACAAATTATCCAAAGCTGTGGGTTAGTTTTTGGGAAGAATTGTTTTTGTTATTTACACCAAAGAAAAGGTTTCTTTGTGAAATGTGAGAAACACATTCTCACGCTATCTTGGGAGAAGTTCCAATTAAATTAATTAAGTTTGTTAGATCCAGAATTATGAAATTTGGGCCAAATCTAGTGCTAATAATTTCAGAATTTGTTTCCATAAACTCTTAACTGAGAAGCCACTGGGAGGGTTGGTGACTCTGCTGTTTAAATCATTTTGTTTCAGGGCTCGAGCCATTCATGTCTGTTTAACACTGTTCAAGAATTCCCCCGTTTCCTTGCAGGACAGTGAGGTTTTTGAGGCGCTTACATCATACTGTAGGATTATTTTTTATTTTTTTCTGAGGACACAATTTTCTGTTGAAGTGTAACTTTTTTATCGTTCCCATTGTTCACTGAATTTTCCAATTAATGTCCACAACAGCTGAAGCCTGTGAGAATTCCCTGTGAATTACAACGTCGTGCGGAACTGCAGCAGAGATGAAGGTGCTGTGTCAGAAAATATGAAACACTTTCCCCAAGTATACATCTGCAATTGCATTTATTTTAAAACTTGAAAGAGAAGTTGATATTGAGGTTTTCTTACCGTGTTTTTCTAATCTGTGTTTTTCAATCTTCTCTCTTTTCGCCTGAGGATCGATATTATGTATTGTGCCCAGAGGGTACATTTGTTTGTTACAGAACATCTCATGAGCCATCATTTCCAACCTGCTGGACTGCAAAGCCAAGCTGAGTAGATTCTTAGTTTTCTTTTTAAATGTCACTGACTTCATTTCAGGTTTGTAGAGGTTTTTTTCCTACTATCTCAACAGCAAGCTTTCTCTTTGTAAGTGTCTCTTCATTCTTTTACTATTTCAGTATAACTTACAGTTTTGCACATAAAAATTGAAGGGCTGTGCTCCTCTCCTTCCAGATAGAGAATTCCTGTAGGTAGAGAATTCTTGGAGGTAGGCTGTTAAATAAATGACTGAAGGGGCTGGATGACTTTGGATGTGATCAGTGGCTTGTGAGTGGCTCTGAAAACCTGATAATTGCTTCAGCTCCCACTGGCTTGAGGGAGGCTGGGTCAGATCTGTGCAAAGCAGCAGGATGAAGTCTCTGCACTCCTCCAGGATGTCACAGGACCACCATAGTAACCATCCAGTAGGAAGTGGGCAGCTGGATAATCCTGGCTGTCCCCAGAACCCAAGTGGCAGCTGCAAGACCTTGAGGTGAGGAAGACTCAGCTTTGCCTGATTGCATGGAGATGTTTCTCTCCAGGACAACCGAGACACCTTGAAGGGGGACAGAGGGGTGCCTAAAGGGACCATCAGCAGAAATTCCCTGGTGTTTCTGCAGCCCTGTTTAGAGGAGTCACACCAAATATTTCCCAAAGCAGGGATTGTGTTCAAAACTGCAGTTTGCATACCATGGTAGTGCAGCTCAGTTCACAGTTACACCAAATTCTTTATCCTGTGTTTCACTGGAGCAGAAATAGATTAGAAGCAGCCTACAAATCATGGAGAGCAGCAGAGGGAGTTCCAACCCCTTTTAGAAAATATCAGAAGGCCTCTTCTTCCTCTTCCTCCTCTTCCTTCTCTTCCTCCTCTTCCTCCTCTTCCTGCACCTCCTCCACCTCCACCAGGTATCAGGCACAATACCAGAACTCATGAAATGGTACTTGTTGGTGGTTACTACTAAATAAGTCATCACTAACATTTAGTCAGTTTTTAAAGTCATGAATGAGACTACTAATGTCAATAATAAATAATTCATTCATTTCAGGAGTACTAAATCAATTTTTCTGGAATTAAGCCTGTGGAGGGGCAAATGCTAAATCAGCTGTAAAATACATCACTACAAAGTGTAAATTGGAATTCTAACTAGGATCCTTTGTCTTAACTTGTATTAGTAATTGAGAACAGGGAAAAAATAATAGAACTCTTGACTCTAGTCCAAATTCTGCTCAATTTGAGATAGCTGTAGGATCTGACACAGCTGGAAGAGGAAGGGAAGAAGTTATAAGGTGGGAAACTCCAACAGCTGATCTGTTCCTGCCAGTTTCTGTTTTTTCTGTTTTAGAAGGTCCTGTCCCCTGCTCTCTGCATGGGGCTGTTCTAACCATGAAGGACAGAATCCTTGACCAGTGGGTGAAGGGGGAAAGAAAGGCTCCTGAGAGTGAGAAGTTCTTGCAATGCTAATACAAAGCTAAACTGATCCTTGTACTGAAAATAGTAAAAGAGTCAATACACAAACTCTGACTTTTATCCTTTCCATCCTGGATAATGGATCCTTTTCTGAGAAATATCTTTGAATCCTGCTTAATTTAAACTGCAAGCTGTATTAAACCTTTCTAAAATACCACCCAAGACAGCTGGATTCTCTTGGTGGGTGAGGGAAAAGAAAGTTGCTTATCTGAAGACACATTCTAAGTACAAACTGTTCAGGTGAAGCAAGTGGAGCTCAGTAGATCCCACTTTAGACACAAGTCTTGTTATCAATTTCCTATACCACTTACCCTGAGAGAACTCTTGTTTTCTTTCATTGCACCCTGAAATCACAGTAACAGCTTAACATCCAGTGTAGAACCTAAATCTTAATTCCCAGGGACTTGAAAACATCCTCTTTATAAACAGAGGGACTGCTGAAATAGTTGATATATTCCCTTTGGCACCTGAACTTGAATTCCTACAGCATTCATTGACACCAGGCTGCAACTCCAGTCAGGTCTTGGACTTCAGTGTAAACAACATTTAATTTTTAAATTGAGTTTGTGTTTAAAAGGTGGAAAATCACAATTGAATTCTTGCATTCAGGCTCTCCAGTAAAGTGCTTTCTAATATCTATACATCATATTTGCTCTATTTATAGTATTTACCCATTTCTGAACTTGAAATCCCAAATAGTTATATTTCTTCTAACTTCTGAAATTATTTGAGATGCTGTAACAGCGTTTTGCCTATTTTCTTAGTTTTAAATAGGAACAGCTGATGAGAAAACATCCGAAATCAGAAAAGCAAAAATGATTTTGTCATGTACCTGCATCATTTCAAATTAAGCTGATATTTGAACACTATCAGTTGCTATTGGGACCTTTTTTAATAGAAATAACAGAAAATAAGAGATATGGTAATTTTTACCTTGTTAATTTTTTTACTATTTGGGAAAAAGGTATTGAAGCAAACGGGATTATCTCTGTGCTTTAATAACTTCTGTGAAAGTGAGTTTAAACTACTTTAGGATATTTAGCATTTAAAAGACTTTTTAGTTTCGTAGGAATGCTAAAATACAACTAGTTTCATGCTCTTGTTTGGCAAGTTTTTGACCTCTCTGTGTTAACTAGATGCAGAAACTCTTCTGTAACCTTGCATCTGAAACAGTTTTCTTTCAAGCATGTACTGCCATGTAACAACCGAAGAGTAAGTGAGGAGGGAGCAAGATAAGCAAGAAATTAATTTCTCAGTATGGTTGTAGAATAACCTAAATAATTAGCTAGGTAGAAAAATTACTATTGATTTGAGCAAATCTGGCTTTGGACAGATGTAGGCAGCTGCCTGAGGAAGAAAATCACAGCTTTGAGCTGCAGAAATGAATTTTGCTGTAGGCCTGACTCAGATTGGCTCAACAGTGGTAGAAGGACAGCTTCAGTACCGGGCTTGGCTGGCAGGGATTTGGAGCTGGGGGGCTACGAGGGGACTTCTGTGAGAAGCTGCCAGAAGCTTCTCCCATGTTTGATGAGGGGTGGGCCCACTGCTGGCCCAGGCTGAGCCTGTCATCAACTAAAGCAGTAATGCCTTGGGATAATGTAGTCAGGAAGAGGGAAAAATGTTGTGCAACTGCAGCCAGAGTGAGAGGAGCGAGAACAACCTTTTCCCAAAACAAACTGCACATGCTGCCTCTTGACTCAGCTGTCAAATCACAAGTTCTGGTAAGAACCTCAGAGAACTGCCCATTCTTCATAATCGTTCAGTCTTAAGGAAACCATTCTGTGACACTATACAGAAAACTCACCAAAGATAAGATCTGAGAGTACAAACCCCTTGGTATCCACGAGTGAGAAGCCTGCTTACCATGAATCAGAGTAGAGATTTTAAGCCTGGGTCTATTTCATTGCAGATCTGCTTTTATAGCTAAGCTCACACAGAGAGCTTGTTGCAGTAGATCATTCTCTCTGTTAATATCTTTAGTCCTGTTCTGTTGTACATAAGACTTTGCAATTCAAAACTGCTCTTTTTCATTATTGTAGGTGAGGAATGAAGTAAGTTCACACTGGAGGTGTTCTTTCATCTTTCTGTTTTGACTCTCCAAGATGAGTCAGAGGACCCTAACTATACTTAAATCAGATCCACTCTGTGAATGCATTTGGACCATCCATTAGAGAGGAAGACTCCATAAAGGAGGCTGACTAAGTAGCCAGGTATCTGATTAGGCACAGAATAATTTCAATGGCTAATCAAACGAATGAATCCTTACTTGATTACACTTCAGTTTTGTATCAGCTAATCATGAAACCAGAAAATACACTAATGGATGCTAGTTTCTGACAGCACCTGTTCACAGGTACAATTGCTGTAATTTGGGAAGAAGAAGGGAGGGGGCAGCACTAATTTCCTAATCAAGAGCTGAGACAAATATCAAGCTCTAATATTTTTAAGCAATGGTTTGTTTTTCTCTAGAAGAAAACTGGAGCTTTTCCAGGACTTGAAGAAAAGTCAGCTGGGATCAATCCCCCACATCTCCCAGAGCACATTTTTTTAGTGTATACATTGATTCTCAGTAGATCTTCTCTATAACATGGTGAAAAGAGACCTTTTTGGCACATTCTTTAAAAAATGAGACAATACAATCTTTCCCTCACCCCTCAGGTCTCTTTTCATACTGACTGCTCAGCAGTTATTAACAGGGGCAAAGATGGTCCCTGCAGAAAAATAGAAAAAGTTTGTTGTATGTGTGTGTTTGCACAGGTTCATGTTCTTTTGGTCCTCCTGGTGTCTCAGGCGATTTGGTCTCAGATATAAAAGCCACAAGTTATCATATGGGGGAGATACCTCTGAATTCTCTCCACCAAGGTCTCTGACTGAAAATATATTAAAAGATATAGGAACTATTGCTTGGAGGAAATCCCATTGTGCTCTGTGAATGTAGAGAAAGCAGCAGTCCCTGGCCCAGCAAGCCTACTGTGTAAAACTGTATGTTTTCTTTTCATATAAAAAGGTAACAAAAGGGAAATATTGGAGCAAGAAAGGGAGATAAAGAACATTGGGTTCTGCTTTTAATATAGCCTGGACCTGTCAGTCCTTTTTTGTATGCAGAGAAGAATTTTGGTACGGAGTTATGAACGAGATCTGACATCTACATTCACAATGAATCCCACAAAGCAAAGCCATTCTTGAAGCTCTTATTGTCACACTTCCTCTGGTGAAGTATCTCATGAGAAACAGACTGAAAATAAGGCTGAGCTCTGAATCCTGAAAAGTGGGTCCTACCTTACAGAAGTTACCCTTCAGTTGCTGTGCAGTGTTAGTGTCACCAGTGTCAGGAGAGCTCTGGGACTTGGAGCTCGCATGCATTAGGCTGAAACTATTGCTAACAGAGCACAGTCCTTAAAACCTCTGCCAATCAATACTGTCCAGTTCTTTGAAGAACTCTTAATTTAATGCTGCTTACCTACACAGTAAATGTCTCTGAAGTCTAAGCAGAGAAAATAGAGAGACCAAGGGCAGCTGGATTAGCAGCATTAAGCCATGGTCAATCTACTGCTTGCATTTTAATAGCTTTTGCAAAAGTGGAACACTAGATTTGCTGCTGTGTGAATTGGTGTAGATCCACTGAAATTGCCAGAACTGTGCTGATTTATGCAGGCTGAGGACTGCTCACAAGACTTCCAGCAACAGCTGTTTTCAATGGTTGTGTTTGATCCCTCTTTGGAAATACAAGACCAACAGATAGATTGCATCCAATTTATCAGTGCTGGTTAATATATATGATATGTCATAAGTATCTCCTAGACATCACTCAGCTTCATTTCCTCATTGACTTAAAATCCTGGATCTTCTTTAACTTTTCATAAAAGATCCTAAGTTGCAAAAAGAAATCTTGGAAAAGACATAAATAAACACTTCATTAAAGAGGTATGGTGTTACCATTTGTCATTTCATTGTTCAAATAATATCTGTATCTGAAATAATAATACTAATAATAGTAATTATAATAATAATCCTGAACAACCAACCAAAAATGCACTATCTGAAGTGCCTGAAGTTATTCAAGGGTGAAAACTCAGTTGCTAGAATCACACCTGGTGTTGTTATTTAGGATTTTTCCTACATCTCAGTTTAAAAGAGGGGAATGAAGGGTCAATCCTACAGTGAACTGAGCACTTTTTCAGACCTTTTAGCCCATTTCAGATCTCAGGATCTCTACACTGTATGAGCAGAACAATAACTGTGTTCATCACCACAAACAGGTTTTTTTTATTTGTGACTTGAGTTAGAGGTTAAGAAAATATGGATACTATTTCCTATCAAAAAAGTAGTGATGTTCTGGAGGAATTCCATAGGTCTAGGAAGGAAAGTATTTCTTTTCATGCTGTCATAACTCATAGTCCTCTCTTCATATTCCTGGCCTACTTATTCTTCAAGTGTGGTCTATTGCCTCTTTTCACACCTGAGGGAGCACAGTGATCTGTTCCCTGTAGGTCACAGCCTCGTGCATCCTGAGCACCACACTTCCTCCCTGCTCTTCTCCCTGTCCTTTTTGTCTCTGGATGTCTCTTGGCATGGTGCTCTGGCCACTGTGCTAACACCAATCTTCCAGATTCTTCCAGAACTCCCTCATCCTCCATCAATACCAGGCATGATCTTCGAGGTCATTGCTGTCTTCCTGTTTCATTGAATCTCCTCCATTTATTTCAGGAGGAACTGGAAAAATAATTTTCAGCTTGTTTTCCTAGAGATTCCTGAAACAACAAGGAAAGAAAGCAGAAAAGCAACTGATAAATATTAATTGACACTGTTTACCTTCTCTCTCTTCATGTCCATTAACAGTGAAATGGGAAGCAACAGAAGGGAATGACTGCTAGTTGCAGATTCTAAAGGAATATGAAGTCCATGAGCACCCTCTGTTCCATACTTGCTCCATGCAGAGCAAATAGTCCACTGGCATGCTGACTGAATAATTAGGTTTACACAGTACCTAGAAAATGGCTGTTATGGACCAGAACCCCCTGTGCTTGCTGCTCTGTTAGCAGAAGGAAAAAAAATAAAAAATTAGAAGACGGTCACTACTATCAGAGCTTAAATCCAAACTGTATGACAGGAGACACCAGATGGAGATGGACAGATGGTGAAGTGCAAAGCAACTCCTAAACAGTTGATAAGCATGAAAGCAAACAGTATCAGCACACCAGCTGCCTAACATTTGTCCATTAGAGATGTCAAGCCAAGGAATGGGATAAGAATGGTTCTGAAGGATAATGGGAGAGCTCTGTGGAGGCTTGGGGAACAAAAACCATCCCAAGTGGAGATGGCAGCAGGGAACAGTTTGATTGGAATCTGTGCTAACATCCAGCAGAGGCAGGAGTTGTTCCAGTGAGGGGTAGGCTGTGAAGGGCATGAGAGTGAGAGCAAGCATTTTACCAAGAAGTGAGACCTGTGAAGGGGCAAAAAAGAGAAGGGTACCAGGGTCACAGTGAGAAGCTTGAAGAATTTTTGTGTAGATGAAAATGAGGCAAAAGTTACACTTATAATAAAAAGAAAAAAAAAATTGCTGAAAGCTGTAAATCTGCATGATTTTTAGCATCTTTTTAGAAAGAAAAGGCAGTTTCACAGTTCTTGTGTAGAAAGGATCAAGGCTTTGACACATTACAAGGCTCCCTTCTCAGTGTTTGAGTGACAGGCAAAATACATCACAAGAGGCAGGAAAAGGAGTAGCAGGGTCATTAGCAGGGTCATGTAGTGGAGTAAGGGGTCTAGCAGCAATATTTTAGTCATCTTTATTGTGACATAACAGTTAAATATTTGCAAGGAGATGCCAGGGAGAAAGGCCAAGATGCTGTTTTGGGTGGTTAGAGACAAGCACAAGCTGGAGAGGTGGGTATCTGTGCTGTATGGATGGCAGTCCATGTAAAGATGTCATTTGAGTCTTGCTCACAGCTCTAAGTAGCCAAGGATAAAGAAAAATTACCTTGGCTGGGTGTTGAGCAACCTTGGTAATTTTGGGGTCCCAAGAAGCAGACCCTTTAAAGAATACCCTGAGTGAACAGGAAATAGTGAAGGATGTTGGTACGGGGCAAGATTTCATGAAACATGGCGACTTTCATTGTAATTGGCTAAAAAGTTGGGGAACCTCCTTGATGCTTAAATGACTCCACTGGGAGAACCTGGCCTTTCACAGATGATGTGGGTTGGTTTTTGTTGGTTTTTTAATCCTCCACGGTATTTTCCCTTTTTTATGAGTGACTGCATAGCAGTCAGTCCATTTAACTGCAGCTGCTCGCCCTTCTCCGAGGTGTTTTGAGAGCAGAATAGATTAGGGATTTAAACACAGGTGATAGCAGCATTGCCTGGAATGAGCAGAAATGTAATATTTATAACACAAGCATATTGGTCTTTGGGTGGATAAGTGGTTCATAAAATTCAGTGCAGCATGATGCGAAGTAATGTAGCCAATTACTAAAAGAATAAGCATGAAGATTGCAGTCTAAATAGGGACACAACAAGAAATTCATTGCAAGAGAAGAACCCAGAATGGACTGCAGATAATAGAGTAAACCATTAGCACTTGTTCCTGGTAACAATAACAGAAATGAAGAAGAGCAAGCAAGTTTTTGAAATACACTCTGGCAGTGTGGTGTATAAAGCTGCAGGAATTATTCTGGCTTGCTGCTGGTCTCGTTAGAAAACAGTGCTCAGCTTCAGCCACTTGGTTACAGGGAGATATTGAGAAGGTGCTGCAGGGGCAGCCTGAGATGATTTAGTAACTAAGGCATGATTTATGAAGAAAGTTTTGACTTATTTCTCCTCAGTACCTAAAGGAAGGGAAAATTCTCACGCAAGTATGCAAGATCCTGAACTGATGGGAGTGTATCAATGATAAATACAGGGGCTATACACAAACTTTAAATAAGAGACGTCTGACTAATGTTAGGGAAGAAAATACAAGCAAATTTTCAAACAGAAGAAAAAGCTTTATGAAAATGGTGAGAAAGAAAATTACTTTATCTCATGTCACATGAAAAATATTTGAGGAAATGACTATAAATGTGTAGAAGGGATTATTAAAATTCTTCCTCTTATTTTTTAAAATAATAAATCCTGAGCCAAGTACTAGTTTTCATATTTGCTATATACTGACGAAGAAACCCCCATTCAATAGAGACAAAGAGATCTCTGTCAGCTGAGCACTTAAGACAGCAATTTCAAAGGGACAGTTTTGTTCTCAGCTACCTGAAAAAAAAAAAAATCGTTGGCCTATCTCTCAAAGGAGACAAGAATATAAAAATCTACAACTTATCAGGTTCCAAATTTATTACAGCTATACGTGTTCCAGCATAAGCACCTGGATTTCCTTGTGTAATTCCTCTTCTGAAATATAATCAGGTAGGAGCTCTTTTGAGTTGTAATAGGGAAAATTGTCCAGAATACAGAACCTGAAGACCTGAAAAATTTAAATATACATGGCACTTCTGATCTGTCATTTCTTTAGTTTATTCCCTCAGATAGTACTTGCTGGTAGGCTTATGCAAACACCTTCAGCTGACCAGATGAATTAGATTTTATTTGTCTCCAGACCTGTACTTTGCTTAATTACCTTCTTTATTGGTTTACACTGGACCTGAACATCCTCTGGCAACATGAAAGGGTAGGAGATTGTATGTATGGACACCTTTCCCAAACTGAGGATGGGTGCAGTTCCATCCATACCACTGCTATACCCTGCCCCTGGCCCAGCTCTGAGCTTTTTTTCTAATTAAGTAAATTCAATGGAAGACAGAGAAAGGCGTTCTAAAAAGGTGCAGGAGAGTGTTGGAGGTGGTGTTTGCCACCTCAGAGTTTCCAATAGAACCAGTACAGACTTCCTTAAATTCCTTCAGCAATGGGATGGCTGGCTCTCCTTCCTTCTGGCCAAAGGTACTTCCAGATAAACACAGCAACAAACCAGTGACTGACAGATCCTACCAGGGATGAGGAGAGAAAAGCCAGTGGTATGAATAAATGTGAGGGGAAATGATACAAGACCATTTTGAATAAAACCTGTAACAGAGATTGAATAGATTTTTAAAGGACAGTTTTTGGCAGGAGAACATATTCTAGTTTTTAATTTAATGAGTTGGTATCAAAGGCCTACGCACGGATGGTTTGCATGCATTGAAGTGAATTTAGGGTGAATTTAAGAAAAACAAAAGTATTACTCAGAAGTGAATTTACCAGAGAGGAGCTAACACTAACTCTGTGAAGTTTTCCTATGTCTTATATCCCATCCACTTCAGTGGTAGCCTCATGAAGAAAGGTCTGTAGGAATCATCCTGACAGAATTCCTTAAATGCCCTCAAACTTTCCCTCTCAAGTTGGTAAAAGTTTTGTTGGAGTCACTGACTGCATTATTTAGTCTGTGGGTTTAGATGCAGTAAAAGAAACAGATTTTAGTGCTTGTGTTAGAATTATGGTGAAATGTGTGCTTGCTCATCTACTCCTAGACACTGCAGCATGGGACTGTTTCATGTGCACTCTGTTTGCCAAAGATAGTTGTGGTGACAGTGAACTTTCTTGGGAATACATGGAATGCCTGTGCACAAGTCTCCACAGCAGTCTCATAGGCTTGGAACCTGTTGCCATTTATTTTATTGCTAAGGTGGTAGACAGTTTTTCTGAGAACAAGGTTGTTTGCTAAAGATTAAGAATTATATTAAGATGCTTTATTTAAAAAAGCAATCTGGGAATCTCTATTTATGGAATAAAAATATTAGGTAGCTGTTAGCAGCTTTATGTCTGGATTTTTGTCTGGTTCTCTGGATTTGGACTGTAATGTCTGCAGAAGAGCATGAGCAAATATGAGGAGATTCTCCAATCAAATCCACAAAGGTTGGGCTTTAAATGAAGCTACAGCTCTCTAAATGTTTTTATAGCTTGGAAGTACCACCATAAATTTTTAATTTAATTTTTTAAAACCCGTAAGTTCTTTTTGCTTCTGTTGGTAGCTGCAGATGCCTACTTGCAAACGAAGTACAACATTTCAGCATTCGGCTTCTCCTCAGCCCTGAATAACTGCCTCACAATCTCCTCCTCTTTCTTGACACTGCCAGAAATGGAACCATTTACACTGATCTTTTGTTTGCTTGGAGTGGTTGCATTTCCCAGCCAAGAGCAGCCAAGCTAAGCTCCTGCTGTTGGGAGAAGCTCCCTTACATCCTTGGCAGGAACGTTGTGTGGATGCAGCTCCAAAGAGCAAGGCCCAGATCCCGTGTGAGTGTGTGATCCCAAAGGATTGCTGGTAAATCAGGTGCTGCCTGTGCTCCCTGAGGCTCCCATGGGCTCGGCTGCTGCCTTTCACTTCTCCCTTGGGACTGGGATATTGCCATGGTGCTCTGTTCTCAGCTCTGCGACAGAGTCTTTGTCACACTGGGCAGGTGGCATGAACTTTTCAGTGTGATTATTAATCAAAGGCTCCTAGTGACAACATCACACGCTTTTTCTTAAGTACATTTACAGATTTATATATAAAAAAATAAAAGTTAGCATTTTGGGGGATTCACTACAAAACAGCTGTGATATGCTGTGTACTCATAAATATGGCAGTTTTATATTCTCCAGGTCTTTTAACAGCTTTATGAAGGATTTAGACAGCTTAATGAAATGTGAAATATACACTAAAACTACTTCTTCCCATGCAGTAAGATAATAAGATGTTACATTACTCACAGGTCCAATTTTAAATTTAAATATAACTTCATTTAATTTTACTTTGCAATCAGGTAAATTAATGAGAAAGAATCAAAACAATATGCTGTAATTACATTTGAAAATTATTCTTTCAGTCCTTCAAGAGTGTTCTTTCTGTTAAAGATATTGAAATTTAGTGTCTAAATATAAAATGCAGTAACATCTGGTTCTAATTGCTGGTTTAAATAATATAGACATTTAGACAGATATTTCATGCTTTTGAAAGGAGGCTTTTAGTAGGATGTTCTGAGTCAAAGGTTAGAAAAAATTTCCTTCCACTAAAAATAGCTGGTATTTCATTTGTGTTCTAGATCTAAAGGATCTTTTACATAAAAGATTTTTTTTTTTTTTTTTGCTAAAATATAGTTGATTTAACTTATTTTGTTTGGGAAAAACAACCAGTTTTTATGCCTTTGACATGTGCTCTTCATTGGTGTGTGTGAACATAGTGCTGAAAAAAGTTGGAACAGTTTATTTCTAGACTCAAAAATTGTTACATCATCGTCAAGATCTTTGATTTTCAGCATAGAATCTTGTCCTTCCAAAATTACATATTTGAAATATTCTGTTTGCTTGTACCTTGCCACTTATTTTCCCAAGCAAATAAGTTAGACATATCAGCATCGATGCTGAAGTGATTTTGGTGTCAAGCCACATATTCATACTGACAGTAACATGCTTTAATTGGGCTTTAATACAGAAATTAATTTAAGCACATGCAGAACTCTAAAAATGTTTGAAATTTGAAAACTCACAAGACTGAATTAATCTCATCTATAGAACTACTTTTCCTGCTTTTAGCATGGGAGGGCTTGGCTGAAAAAGTGGGGTTGGTGTTTTGCTGTGAAGGGATTGAATTCTGTGGCCATTCTGACCTTTCCAAGGTGTGTGTTAGTTTGTTTCCAGTCTGTTCAGCCACCTGGATAAAAGACCTACAAATTCAACCTCATAGAGCCCACATGATTCATTGTCCCAGGCAGCAACATTTATTAGTATTCTTGAAAGAATCTCCTCCCTCCCCATCCCACTGACCCCAGGCCACCTTCATGCAAGCCTGCACTTCATTTATTGTCAGAAATTCTGAGGAACAAATCTGAGCAAAACAAGTTATGACCTTCTCTCTCCCTGCTGCATAACTTTTCCACTTAGGCACAGGGACAAATTGGAAAACCAGAGGAATTATGGAATGCAGTAGTAGTGCCTCATGCACTAAATAGTCATAAACTGATCAAAGGCCAAAAATATTAGAGCCCTGGTAAGGAAATAAATGCAGTGATCCAGATGGAACATGCACTTTGGCTCACTGTGAAACTTCTCACTCTCTACTATGGAAAACTCTCTCAAGTCTCTCTGGCAGCAGCTCAGATCAAGAATAATAATTTTTCTTTTTGCAGCCAAAATGTATCATCTGACATCTACGCATTGGGCATTCAAGGGAGAATCTTATACTGTCCAGCATGACAATCCTGACATGAAATATTCACACCTTTCCTATCTGGACCAACCATGCTCCAGTTCTGTGTAGGGTTTGCCTGGAATACCATTGAGGAAATCTTCTGTTTTTTTCCCGTGGAAGAGGAGGTTGCAGGTGGCTGTAGAGCTGTAAATGCAGTTGTGGTTTTAGTGCAGATTACTGAGAAACCTCTGTCAGAATCTGTAATTGTGCTGAACATTAATACAGCAGTGGACACACAAGGAAAGAGCTTGTGAGGGGATCAGGACAATTTGCATGTCATGTGTACCACTGTTACCCCTAGATGGTTTCTATCAGAATTTCCCAAAGGCTGTTACTTGCCAGGCCAAACACCTTCAGAGGACTGCAGTTCTACTGAGGGTCCTTCACATCTTCAGGCTTCACAGTAGAACCTGGATTGTTAGAGGAGATAGAAGAAAAAAACCCAAACCCACCCTTCTTTTGCTTCCACTTATTGTTTAACAGAACACTAGCAGGTGTATGATAGTTTTACATCTTCCTTTAGAATGTAAAAGAATTCTAGCCAGAAGAAAGACCAAAAGATACAAGAATAAATACTCTGTTCCAGTAGCATGGGCCATTTCTCTGTTGTGATCATCTAAATTCAAAGAAATTAGATGGCCCCTTTTTAGGAGATATAAAATCATTAGGCCTTCTGCCTTGCAAAATTTCATAGAGAAGCTGATAAATTATATATTTACCTTCTTCTGTTTCTCCTAGTAAAATAAAATATTCTAGTAAAATAAAATCATAAATTTCAGGTAGCAATTAATAACTAAATAAAATCAATTCTTGAGTGCTCAGCCACCTCTTCCTATGCTTGTTTTTAATACACTTTATTTAAAATCTAACTGCTTAGACAGTAGTACTCCTGTGATTATTATTTGTTACCTAACAATAATTCACATCCTGCTTTATTTTTAATGCTTGTTGTGCTACACTCTGCTAATACTATATTATTGCAATTGTGGGTTTTTTCTACTTCTGCACAGGGAATATAGATTATTTTATTGCTTCACTGGGTACTGGAAAGGTCTGTCTTTTATGATTGCTGAAAATCTGTGTATAGAGCAGAAAATAGCACTGCATGTTTCAAACCAGTGATTTCAGTCGCTGAGACTGTGGTAATGAATGTTGGTGTTTGAGTGCTCTGATAAAGATAACATCACTGCTGCAGGATGCACAAATCATCACGTATTCCCATGCTGTGGCATGAAGGAAGCAGCCAATGTTTTTCTGGGTTTTTTATTTCTATTTTATTTTCTTGAGAAAAGTACAGAGAATCCTGTACTTAAGGGCCATGTTGGTTTAGATCCCTAAAACCTTGACAGCAGCAAAATTGACCGCTTAAACCCCATTAAAGCCACTGAAATCTAAGCTCGTACCAAACTTCACTGCACTAATGTCTTGGATTGGTGACTTTGTGAATAAATTGGAGATGCTTAAATTTACACTAAATTGTCCATTTCCTTCTCGTTGCTTTGAACTTTTGGTACTATTATTTTAGTTCTTCATGTGACCCACTCTAATTTTCTTGATATCCAAGCCTCTGTGAGGACCTAGACATCATTCAGGAGGTATTTCAGGACAGTTTTGAGTTCATTCTCTCATAAGTCATTTAAGCTCCAGTGTAATTTTTATTAAATGCTTCCATTCCATTGAGCACAGTGCAACTTTAAGCACACAGTTAAGTTAAGCAGTGTTGGTTAATGCTTTCTTGAGCTGGGGATTTAAGAAGTGGATAAAGATCTCCTGGGAGAAGTTTCTGTCACCATTTCTGGGGGCCGGTGGCACACCCCTTCCTCTGCTCTGTTTGCCACCATTCATCCATCAGAGGAGCAGCTGGGTGCATTTCTCCATCTAGCTTAAGTCCAAGGCACCTGACTTTGTTAAGCAGTTTAAATGTTGGCTAATTCATCTGCTTTGATGGAAAAGAAGGCAAAAAAGCTTTTTGAAGTGTTTAAATACCCCTATTTGCCATGGGGGATTGGCTTATCTTGCCCAAATTAGAAGCTGATGATTAGTTTCCTTCCATTTTGTTAAACCATATTTCTACAACAGAAAAAATTGTTATTGCTTGAACACCTCATGCATGTCCTGCAAGGAGGTGATGACCTTGGACAGGGCAGGGATGGTGCAGGCTGGGATCAGCACAGGCTGTACAGCTGTGCCTTGAAGGAGATGTAAGGTCAGAGTTTTCTGCCTTGCAAAGAGTAATAAATGCTTTGATACCGGTTGATCAATATGTCAGTGCTTTGGGGACTGAAAGCAAACCTGTATTTTGTATTTCCAAGAGGCTGAGTGCTGGATGCTAGATTTCTGTCTGGCTGGTTTCTGGAGAACCATGCCTGAAGTGAAGCCTTAGCAAGCTTCCCTACACTCCAAAGCCATGTTTGAATCTAAGGATTTCAATGTAATTAAGATTTGAGCACCATGTGAGTTTCTTGCTGTGAGGAGCTTTATTAGCTACTTTGAGCAGGTCAAGATTCAAATACCGCTTCTCACGTTATTTCATATATTTGACCTTCCACAACTCGTGTTCTAAAGAAATGTCTTTCAAATATATCTTTCAAGTGTACTAATGTTTGTAGCAAATGAATCTGAAGCTTCTGTTGCCCTGGAGGCTGACTGAAATGTGGGTCAAGTCTGACATCAAGTGGTCAGACACACTCCATTCCCAATGGGACTATTAACACTGTGCTGCTCCTGGTGTCTTGTAAGAACCTCTGGCTCCACTTTTTCTCTCCATGTTTTTTTCTTCTGTTAACAGGATTTCTCAGTGCTCTTCCTTCTCTGGTTTCCACAAGGTCATGGAGTGTCACTGCTGACAGACACATGAGGAATCATATTAGTCTTGCATTAGATATTGCAGCTGCTGAATCTGTCAGCAGAGTGATGGGATCGTGTAAATAAAGTCTTGTTGACTTGGCACTGTACATAAGACCTTTATTCACCCTGCCTTGTTTACCCAACATATTCTAACAGGATCTAGGTCTTTTTAAAAGCAGTCTCAGCTCTTGAGGCACCAACTCCCCCACCTGTGCAGGTTTTTCGGTCTTATCAATAACTGCAAGAGCACTTATCACTCACACATTTCCTCCTGTTTAAACACATTGCAAACATCACTTCCATTCATTGCTCATGAATCTGAAGAAGCTTAATAAAATTGTGCATGTCATGATATAGGAGAGGAAGTGGGGATAGACACCAGAATTTAAATCTTTGAGTTGAGACCTTCAGATTTTCCCAGCTGCAGGTCTTGGGTTCAGTCCTCTGGCACACTGAGATGTGACCTTCATGTTTTAAGGGTATTTGTACTCACACTGACCCAGGAACACCAGGTTCAAGTTCAGCTCCTCGTGCTCCCTTCCTCCAGGGTGAAAAGGTATCCTTCAGCAGCCAGAGGGACATTTTTCATCCCCATTTACAAAGATCAGGAGACACAGTTTTGTCTTTTTAAAGAACAACAAAAGACAGGTCATAAGCTATACAATATAAACTTTTTATCTGCACGATTGATTCATTTGTAACTGGAACGTTGGTGTGCTTCTATACTCTCTGCATAAAACAAACATCACAAAGGTCAGCAGTTTTGTATACCTTGTAACTGAGTCAGCAATGCAAATACGAACTTTCCATTTCTCCCATAAATGCCACAGCTTGATAAGATAAAACAGCATGTTTGTGCCTCTGGGCTTCTCAACTACCCATTTGCACCTGGACACCTTTGTTTAAATTAATCTCAGAGGTAAAGTCTTCACTTCAGTGTCTTTTTTTTTCTGCTGCAAATTTTGGTTTTTAGTCTGGAGCAATAGTTTCACAGGGATCTTAAGCTGCCATAGACCAGTAGTGATGCTAGAAAATACAGCTCTTCCCCTGGTTCAGCATGGTTGTTTTTGCAGCTCCATAGTGTACTGGACTGGGGAACTGTTATAGGCAAAAGAAAACAAAACTAAACAAACCCAAAAAGCCCACAAGCAAACCCCCTTGCCAAGATTTCTGCACATCTAATGCAGACATCCATTGTAATTTAATTCAGTGCTTAATGGTGGGTTTATTCAATGTGAGCAGAGCTCCCTGTTTGAACTGTTTTTCACGATTAAAAGTTTTTGTGTGAGGTAAATGATCACCTTTCATGTTCCCAGTATTATCTGTGCAGCCCAGATCACTGGGGAGAAGGGCAATGTGGTATCATAAGTTTAAAAGGCCTAAAATGCCCTTACCTGGGAATAGTTCAGAAATGAAATGAAGTAAATGACTGAGCTCTGTGCTTATAAAGCAGGGCTACAACTTTTTTTTTTCCCTCAGTAGCCTCTGTTTTTATGTATTTGGATATGTTTCAGTTACTATCAATCTAATTTTTGACTTCATTATCTTTCATCTTCTGTAGTTTCACTGACTAGATAAAATTATGTTGAATATGCTAAATTTTAAATGCCTGCTTGTACATTCATGGATTCATACTAGTAAAAATTAATGTCTACAATAATTATTATAACTTAGAATAGTTTCTGCTTACACAGTGTGTGATTTGTACTAAAAAAAAATAAAAATCACACTATCACTGCAGTCCCAAACCACACTGAGTAGTCCCAGCATTAGTCTTAGGATCCATGCAACAGATGGAAGCCTTTGCTCCAAAGAGCTGGAATTTTAGAGAAAATGGGGAGGATACAAGATTCAAGCAAATGACCACAGAAGACAGACTTCAAAATATCTCCTCAAACACATTTTCAGATCAGTTTCCAAATCTGAAGCCACAAGGGACATGAATGTCACAGCTGCAAATTCAGTTCTGGGTAAAAAATAAGTTCAGAGTATACCTCCTTTCTTTTACATCCCTATTATGGCTTCTAATTCTAATAAAATATTTCTACTGAGTCATGGAATAGGCATTTTATCCAGAGCTTTTCTACTGAGTAAAGCTTAGTCTCTGCAGCAAATGCTCTGAATGGCCCTGTGGAGCATCTGAAAAGGACATTTTTGCCAAGCACCTATTGATGCTAAACTGATGGGTGATGGAGGGTCACCACAGAAAATCAGCTCAGTGCCAAATGGCAGAACTATGGCAAGCTACATCTTACAGGTTTTGCAAGGAATTTTTGGCCAGAGTTCACAACTGTAGAGTTTATTGCAGCTCAGACAAAATGTACAGCAATTTTTAGACAAATCCGGGCATTTTTATACTGAACAGACTATTCAGCATAAGTGTGTGCATCTTTTAGCAAAACAAATCATTCTCTTGTTTAAAAACAAAAACAAAATGCTACATATGTTGCAGAACTATACTTGCCATTCTTTATTTTAAAGTCATACACAAATGGCTTGTTCTGCTCTGATTAGCTTATTAGTTAATGTTGGATATGAAAGGCAGTTTTGGGGCATTGTCTGTCAACTTAGTGGAAATTAGGACAGTGAGTGCTTTCAATAGTCTTTGTTCATTAAACCATATCTCTGCAGATGTTCAGTGTTTTTTATTACTTTTACTGTTCTGAAGCAGTCTCATTTTTTTTCAGCTAATGAGAAATGTTTGACTTTGTATATTATTCATGGAAGCAAGGTTCAAAAGACTGAGGCTTTTTACTCAAAGACTGACACCTTTCCTCTGAATTTATTACACCCATAGGTGTTAATGCACCTTTACAAGCCTTCTGAGAGTAAGGTGAGCAAGTTAAACAATCTGTAGAAATTTTTGCTCTTGGGAGAGCCCTGAAAGCATCTTCTTGCAAACCAAGAAATTATTAGCCCCATGGGGAATTCAGCTGTAGCCAGCTGTACTTTTTGTGTGAAGAAGGGTTCAAACATGGGTTTCCGCTGTGAGATTTTAGCTTGAATTATTACAGATGTTCACCAAAGTTATCGTGTCCTGTGTCTGCAGACAACTAATGAAAGGGCAGGTTATGTTTGTTGGCTTAAACCTCTGATACTGTGGAGTCAGAGCTAACAGGATGGCAGCTGGGTGCTGTTTGTAAATGAAAAGAGTTCTCTTGGTGGGGGAATCAACAGCTAGCTCTGACTGACACTGTGCTCTCTTCACTAGCAGAAATGCTCTATTTATTTAGAAGTTAAAGCAAAGGCAGTTGTATGTATTTCAAATGTATTTTGAGGTAATGGGCCTGGCTGGGGATGACAAATGAGAGCTCCATTTGATTAGCCAAGGAAATATACTTTATCTGCTTCTTTTTCACGAGCTTCCTGTTGAATTGATCAACCAGGTGCTAGTGCTGCTCCTTAAGACTAATTTTTTCTTCAAATAGTGCATATCATCAGTTGGCAGGATGGATGGAAAGGCGGTGAGGTAGTTGTTTGTGCTTGTAAATAGATACTCATTATGGTTAGGATTCTTGATCTCCTTCTAACTCCAGGTTATGTTTTTTACTTAAGCAACTTTCAATTTGGTTAGAAATTTGCATATGCATATGCACTCTTCTTTCTGGATAATGTAATCTGCAAATGTGTATGAAATTTAGAAGTCCATTTTCATCAGCCTGATCCATTTTGAACCAGTCTTATCTTGAAAGTACAGATAATAACCAACAAGAAAAGGAATAAAAATATAATACTTTTGAAATATGTCACTGTTTATGAAAGGAAGGCTCATGTTTTTATCTTGCTGCATACTATACTGTATTGTCTGTACTTACATATAACAATGTATTGGAGAGAAAATTAAGATAACACTACAGTGTGCAAAAATATTAGTTGGTAATAATACAACTGGCTGCTGGTACAATATGCTCTTTGTGGAAACATAAAATAGACATAGGTTGATAGTACAAAGAAAGGGGCAGTTGCAGTAGCTCAGTATATTAAAAATGATAGCATATCAGATATGGCAATTACACTAGCCATCAATCTTCAATAGTTTGTGAAGAATGCTGCTAAAATGCAGTGAAGCTTTATAAGATTTGTGATCACAGAGTGTAAAATATAACAGATGCTACAATATTTAGATGCCTGCTGGCATTTACTTTTACCCTACACAGCTCATTTCAGTTATATGAAAATTTTATGTGCTCTGTAACCTCACTGAAGTAGGAACCTATTTATAAAGCAACCACAATGGAACAGAGCATTTTCAATATATACACAACTTGATCTGTTTAATAAGATAAAAAAGGACAAAAATTGCCAGTTAAATTAAATTACTAATAGTTTATTATTAAATTACTGTTAATGCAGCAGTTTTGATACATGTGATGCCTTCAGATCTGGACTCTCTGCCAGGGATGTGTCACTCAGAACTGGTTGGGGACTCCATGCAGCCATTGCTTAGCACGGGCTGGAGTCTTGTGGGGGTGATCACTGCAAGTCAAAGCTAATGAAATGAGACAGGAAAAGAAAGTTCTTGCAGCTTTCATCTGGGAAGCACAGTGGACAGCTTCCTCTGCAAAATGTGAATCTTACATAAGAGCTGCCAAGGTTGCTGCGATCTCTTGCAAGACTGAATTTTACTGGAGGACTGTGAAATCCGGGCCTAGATATACTTGCTAATTAATACTGCCTCTTGGAAGGATGCCCAGCAGCACCTCCTGGTATCAAGCTGTGGAAGTTGCCATGCTTCTGCTCCTGTGTTTCATTTCATCATATCTCTACGTTATTTACCTTTTCCTTGCCTCCCCTGAGGCAGCTGTGCTAGGAACATTTAATAGCTGAGTATTTCTGATGTAATTCTGCTAATCAGTGAACTTGCTGTTCTAACAAATAAATGCATTAACTCAAGGAGTGCTCCCAAGGCTTGACCTTGTAGATGTCTGACACAGTACTTGAGCAGGAGGAAGAATTCACTCAACCCAGACTTCCAAAGGAACACCAAGACTCACAAAAGCATTTGAACTGGCAGTTTGTCCATATGGCATTTGGCTTGGTTCCTTTGCAGTTTAGGGTTTCATGAACTGGTTTCCCATGTGGTAACCTGGCAAGTCTACAAGTGTTGGGCCTCTAGGACACCAAGAGGCTTTGGCTGTTTGTCAGGGAGAGATTGTAACACAGCCCAGGTTAAAAAAGGCACAGTAACTCTTGTGTAGCAGTAAATTCCTCCTTTTTATCAAGAGAATTTTGAGTTGAATTGTCAAGAGGAGTGTGGCTCTTTCTGAGGTTAGTGTCTGAAATGTTTTTTAATCCAAGAATTTGACCCTTCACCAGCACTGCTTATGACATTTAGACCATTTCTATTTTATCTTTTGCAGCAGCTTACTCTTTCTGTTTACAAATCAGATCCCTTGTCACACTTGGAACCAAAATATCCTTTCTTCCTCTAGTAGCCCATAAAATGTAATACAGCAGGGAGCTCATCATTCAGGTGAGTCACCTGTAAACAAGACACACTTGGGCCACAGAGGATATTTCTCCTGTGAACTCGAGTTCCCTGAGCTTTAAAGAGCCACGACAGAGACTCTTCCTCCCTGCACAGGTGTGAGGTACTTCACTGCAGCTTGACAACACACCCAGTAACCAAGCTACACAATTGCTATTTGTTCAGGCTGTGTGTTGTGTGAATCAAAGCAGGATCCTGGAGAGCTCTCTCAAAAGTGGTAAAAAGCAGTTTTGTGGTCAAGTTTCCTATCTATCTCCCCAGTCTACCCATACAAACAGCATAAGCATGTAGCCATACCTATATCGACTAGATCTAAGGTCTGGCTTTTCTTCTGCAAAGCAAACAGTTGTTTTCCAGCCCCAAAAACCATGTTAGGAAGTCAGCAAGCACTATAATTCCATTTTGGGCTTCTGCAAACAAACTGTGTCTAGATCAAAGTCAGAAAGTTGATCTGTTTCCCTTTGTACAGACTTAAGTTGATTCTGTACATGTCAGACAATATTGGGCAGCATATTCATTATAGCAATTTTGAAATGCAATCTAAGTTTATTTGAAAGTACAGGTATTTAGCAGTTGTTTGTGGCTCAAATATATCAGACTTAGCACTGAAATTTGTGAAGTCTTTGATGTAAATGAACATGGAGTGTAGATAAGCAAACCAACTCAGAGAACTTTCATCTGCACTGTTTCTTGATGAATTAAAAGTATTCTCAACTTATATGAAATACATGCAAATGTGGGTGTTTTTAATAGCCAGAGAATCAAAGTCAATATCTGAACTCATTTCATCTCAGCTGGCTTATGAAAAATACAATTATGCACAGAGATATAACATAGGTCAGAGCTGTCAAGTGCCACTCAGGCATCTCTGGTGGCTGCAGTGTGTGTGATGGCTGTGGTACACCTGGTCAGAATGGGAACAGCTCTGCCTGTGGTTTCTAGAGGCCACTGTGGCTTCAGGCTTGTGGGATGTCATCTCTGCCCTTCCCATGGCTGCTGTCCCTGGTGCTCCATCCGAGTGGTGATTTGCCCAGGTGGCACTGGCAGAGGCAGCAGATGGCATGGCAGGTGCTGGGCACAGAAGTTGGAGAAGCATTTTGATTTTCTTCCCAGGTGCCCCAGTTCCTTCACCAGAGCTTTGTCCAGTAAGAGTGGAGAAGAGATTGATCCTTGCCCTCTACACT
This sequence comes from Pseudopodoces humilis, assembly GCF_049639895.1. NCBI lineage: Eukaryota > Metazoa > Chordata > Aves > Passeriformes > Paridae > Pseudopodoces > Pseudopodoces humilis. The sequence continues at coordinate 5,509,389 of NC_142207.1, forward strand.
ATCCCAGCTCCAGGGGAATTCTTAAGTGGTGTCCCTGTCATCCTGACCCACCTGTACCCTGCCTGCTCAAAGTACCTCATGCAACTCATTCAACCCATCAGCTTCCTTACTGCAACCAGCTACTACTACTTGAATGTCTAGAAACTATTAGTAGTTGCTGCATGGGTAACTGGCTATAACATATGAGCCTCATTATTACTCATTTTAGGACTCCTCAGTCTAATGAGTGATATCCATCACTCCAGTCCTCAGGTTTCTTCCATGTCCCCAGTCCAGCCCCAAAGCCTTAGTATCTCACTCAGTTTAGCCATTTCCTCACCTCTGCAAACCTCTGCCTTCGTAGCTGTGCCCCAGGGCAGAGCTGCCAGGGAGCTGATGCAGTATGTAGTGCTCTCCTGGATGTGCCAGGCTGGTCCCCTGAGCACCTTCCCATTGACATCCCTGGGTTTCATACGAGGCCTTTATTCAGATAATATGCTGGAGTAAATTTGTTTCTCAGAGGTCATGTCCCAGGAGGCACAGTTTGCCCTGCTTCACAATCCATGACAAATCCATTCTGAATCCTTTTATTATTAATAATAGACAGCAAATTCTGATCTCAGGGTTCCTGAGGTAGAGTCAGTGATATCTGTGTAATTTAAATCAAACCTGCTCTTGCAGGTCTAAGTGAGTTCTAAAGATTGTATCAATGCAATTTCCCTGTGCAGCTGGGCAAGCCAGAGCGTAATTAGAGATAAGAGCTAAGAGCCTTACAAGTGCAAGAGGTGTAACTAACCTTTGCTAATGAAGGATATCATGCAAATAGTATTTGATATTTGTGTGTATCTGACGCTACAACTGAACAAGGAGGAGTTGTCTGGTATTTAATGATGGCTTCTGTGATCGTACAGGCATTTCTTATTGAAAATGTGATTGCGATGAGTATTGCACACATTCAAGGGAAAAAAGACTGCCTGTTGAATAACAGCAAACCCGCCCTCTCTTTAAATTATCTCAACCTTTCCCACTCAGGAAAGTGGGATAATATCTCAAATAATAACCACTTCCTCCACAAACACACTGGTGCAACAGAGGATCTTGTTCTTTGTATAAATTTCCTATGAGGCAGTGCATGCCCCCAAAATGCAAGTCAGTGGAAATTAGCAATTGTTTCCTAAAGACTATTTTATCCCAAAGTCCCTGAGAATCAGATTGATCCCCTGTGTCTGTGCTCCAAACCAGCTCTCTGCTGCAACAACTCCAGTAATCTGAAAACTTCAAAACCTTCATACAATTCCTGTAGCTCTTTTAAAAGCTTTTCAAAGAGGGCACAAGGACTAATGCAAGTCTGCCTTAGAAGGATTTGCTGCTAGTAGGAAAACTAACTGTTGGTAAAGTTGGGCTGTGTTAGTGCCAAGGATTTTGATAAGATTGTTAATGGCATCCCTGTGGTTCCAAAGGTCTTTGTAAAATCATTGTTACTCCCATCATACTGTAGATGTGGATGTGATATGCATGAGTTAATGTGTACTTGAAGGTATAAGATACCCTGAGCGTATTGCACATATAATTTGAACCGTCAGCAGGCTCTGAAGCATTCCCCAAGATCGTATCTTCCAGTGATTATTGGTAGGTTGGTGGTGTGCTAGACTAAGGTGGAGGTATAAATAGCTAACAAGCTGCTAGACACCTTTTTTGAGTGTTTTATAAGAGTGATTCAGGTTGGAAAGAACCTCAGGAAATCTCCAAACTCCTGCTCAAAGTGGGATTGGCTCTGGGGTCAGATCAGTCTGCTCAGGGCTTGATACAACTTTTGACCAAGACCCCCAGGCCTGGTACCCAGACAATATTGTGTCTGGGGATTATTTGTTCTTGTCTTTGTTGAATTTTCTAATGTTCCCTTTAACATATTCATCTGGCTTATCTTATTCCTGTAGAGTGGTGCTTCTGTGTATGCTCTGAATTTTTCTTGTAGTTTGTATATGCATCTTTTAATTTATCTATTTCCTTTGTACTTTGCTAATTCTCCAGATAAAATCAATTCATCGTTGTCAGAATTTTTTCATTTCATCCCAAAGTTATGGGTTGTGGCCTGAAATGTGGGCATCAGATGAAGTTTGGAGAAGTGTTGGGTCTATATGAACAGGACACTCAGTCCTGAGTCAGACCCTCAAAACTGGCATTTTGTGACTGGATACAAATGTGTTCTTTGCACATTTCTTAGCTTTGCACTTTTCTTTTCTGACTGCTGTCAAAAAGTAAGCTTCAATTTAAGCTCAGCAAAAAAAAGTGAATTAATGATAAAGTAGCTAATGAGAAATGCCAGAGTTTCTAATAAATTTTAACAGAGAGGTTTAATTTGATTTATTTTCTGATTTTTATTGGAAAACTCATATAATCAAAGAAGACTGCTTAAATTCACTGTGCTTTTTATGTATCATTAGTGGAATTTTTAGCAGAGATCTACCTGCTGAATCATTAACTCTGTGTGTGGAGAAATAACCCTCAAACACCCCCCACAGCCTCCACCACAGCAGTGCTTTAGGAAGCGCAGTTTGTCACCACCAAGAAATGGAAAGTCAGAAGATCCCACTCTGACCTTTTGTCTTTCTCATCCACGGGTGCACAAGTAAGAGCAGGCTGAAGAATCCAATCAGATGTAATTGCACTGATTGGTGTTATTAACCATGTCCAGCAGCCCTAAAATATCTGGAGATTTTGTCTTCTGCATGTGCCAGCAGCCATGTTACACACCAGTGATGCTGCAGCCTCAACATGCCAAGCAGTCCAACATAGCCAGCAGTGAATCATTAAAAAAGCTTTCCTCAGCCCCTCTTTTGGACTGGGGGTACATCTGTGCACCATCTCTTGGCCTTTTGAGGCCAAAAAAAGCACAACCCAACCAAGAAAAAACGAGGCCAAGTAAACTCTGAATTTGTTGTGAATGATTCAGTCTTGGATTACGATCTGTTGGGTTTTTTTCCTCAGCTCTAATAGACCTAAGTAGTTCTGGAAGCTGTACTCTCACATGCTAAAGAAAGTACTATTTCAGTAGCAGACTTGTTTGCCACTGCGAAAATTGTTAAGAAATCATATAACAACCACTGCTGATCCCTAAAGGGGATTGCTTCTCCCACTAGCTATTATCTAAATTGGATGTTTTCTGGAAAGACGAGCTGAATAAATAAAATAATGCCAGCAAGACTGGAGTACTAAGGATGCAAAGATTCAGTCTCCTCCATTTTAATGTTAGTGTAACTCCACTGAACTCAGTAAAGTTATTCTGGCTTTAAACCTAAGCCCTGGAGCCCAAAATGCTGCAGGGAAAGAAGCTGTCTGCTCCCATTTGAGCAAGGGGAGGGCCACAGCAGGACTTCATTTACATAAACTGCCTACCAGATGGAGAGAAACCCTGGGGAAAGGCAGGCACTCCCTGTCCCATCCCTTCTGAAATGTAGGACAGGGGAGAATGCTCCGTTTGAGAAAAGCATCCACCTAATTTCCTCCTTTGGCACCTTGGCAGTCACTACATGGATTTTGGGATTGTTTGCTTAGTGGAAATAAACTGTCTAAGAGGGGAATGACATTTCAGACCAGAGGACATAACCCTAGTTATGTCTCAAAGAGTCTGTGCACTGCTGGGCCTGTACTGAGGGCCCTTCTGCATTAGAACTTCTTGATGGGAAGAGCAGGAGCTGAGCAAGCTCCAGCCCTCTGTCTGCTCCATGCACTGAAACCAGATGAGATCCCAGCTTGATCAGGGCATGGACCTGGAATGGGACAGGTTCTCCAGGGCTGTCCCAGCCCCTGCACCAGGAGTCAGCAGGACAGGCAGGGAGTAGAAAGCTCCATGCTCAGTTTTGGGCTCCTCTCTCTAAGAGATGCTGTAGTGAGTCTAGGGAAGGGCAATGGTTCTGGCAGAGGACCTGGAGCACAAGACTCATGAGGAGCAGCTGAGGGAGTTGACAGGGCTCAGCCTGGAGAAAAGGAGGCTCAGGAGGGATCTTCTCACTCTCTACAACTCCCTGACAGGAGGGATGTAGTGAGGTGGGTGTCAGTATCTTCTCCCAGGGAACCAATGACAGGAGGAGAGGAAATGGCCTGAAGTTGCACTGGGCGAGGTTTAGGTCAGTTATTATTTCATGGAATGGGTTGTAAAGCATTGGAACCGGCTGCTCAGGGAAGTGGTGGGGTCACCATCCCTGGAAGTGTTAAAAAATGTGTAAATATGGCTCATGAGGACATGGTTTAATGGCGAGCAAGGTGGTGGAGCTGGATTTGACAGCTGGGCTGGGTGATCTTAAAAGTCTTTTTCAGCATTAACACTTCCATGGACTCTGCTCTGAAGTTTTCAGAGCTGCAGTTCTGGTGCTTGAAGGCTCTGGGTTTGGGATTTGGGTAACACATGGCTCTTGTCGCTGCCTGACCACGTTTCCCTTGCTCTTGTTCCCACAACAACTTCAGCAGAGGTCAGCAGAGAATTTGATATCTGATAGAAATGTGGCTGCTTACTGAATTCTAATACGAAAGTGTTACAGGGTTTATTTCTATTTAGTTTTCTTCCCATCAACTCATCTGTCTAGGATCTCCATTTCTGGAAAGACACAGAATGAAGAATTTAGTCTAATACACCATTTAAATTCCATAAACAAGACAAAAATCTAGTAGCAGACCTGAGAATATATATTGCAGCAATAAAACTTCCCTGAAAGAATTGCAGCAGCAGCTAGAGAATGCTAATAAAGGTTTCTTTGCCTGTGAAGCAACACTCACAGGCCTAGGTTGGCTTGATTTTCATTTAATAAAAACACTACATTAATATAATCATGATTATATTGTGAAGAGGAAACACTTTGGAAACTTTTTGATTCTCTTCATTAATTACTTCTCTCTCCAGCCGTACCACTGCACCAAAGAGATAAAAGGAGAGTGACTGATATTGAGTTTAATTTTTAAAGAACAAAGTGCATTTTTAATTTGGTTTAATATGTAAACTCACAGGTAAAAGATGAGCTCAAAATATTTCTGAATTTAAAAAAAAGCAATTGCAATCTCTTGCCTTCTGATCAGGCCTGTCCCAACCCATATATAGACCACCTACAAGGTGCAATTAACTGACTTGATCATTGTACAGGGCAGTTTGAGATGCTCAGAGAAGTGGCTTGAGATGGACAGTGCTCTCTAGTCTGTGTATCTTGGCCAGGTTTTCAGCTGGCATTTAGCTTCCAAAGATAGGATCTATAAGTTGCTTTTTAAAATGGGATATTTTATGTCTGTGAGTTCAGAATGTATAGGTTTGTATGGAGCACAGGAGTAATGTCAGCTCTTGCCTGGGGCTCCTGAGATCACAGAGGCGAGGATGTAGGGCTGAAGCCAGCTGCAAATGTAGGGATAGCCAGAATTTTAGTTTTACTTTCCAGCTACATGGTGAAACAAGTCACAGCAAAGATAACGTAGAAGCTGGAGAGCCAGCACTGAAAGCAACACATATAGAAAATTTTAAAGGAAAACAAAGGAAGTCCTTCAGTATGAAAAAGGCTTTTCTCTATACTTTTCTTGGAGCACAGAAAATGTGGGATACAGCAGGGAAAACCTTTGGAGGCCCAGTTAAGTGATCAGGATCTGGATGTGCACCATTCATGGAGGGGGTTGCTGGAGGAGGCAAGGCAGATGTCATTTACCTTCACCATTTCAATCCACTGCTGGCACTCTCCTGTCAGCCTCAGGTGCTGCACACTGTGAGTGGAAACTGCAAGGCCGTGAGGGCAAAAGCCAGCCTGGATGTTCTACTGCACTTCTCACACCTCCTGCTCTGGGCCAGGCTGCAGTATCACATGGGGAGGAGGCTGAGCTTTGCCCCAGCTCACAGCAGCATCATCTGCCTTCAGGCACAGGTATCTATCAGAATTTCTGAGTTCTTTGTGTCTTGGAAATGAAAAAACACAAAGAGGTTATTCAGGAAACAGAACTAAGTGTATGTCAAAAATTCATGGTGATGATGTAAAATTACTGCCTTGCATTCTAATGCTTCAACTTTATTCAAAAAGATAAGTTATGAAAAAAAAAAGGTATTAAAAGCACAACAAATATGAGCAACTTAATGTTTCCTTCAATGAGCCTTATATTGGTGCTACATGTCTTGCTCCAGTTGAAGGCAATAGAAGTAGCTTAACAAAATGATTTATCTTCTCCTTATTTTATATTTCAAGTTGTTGGTGTATGTAGTATTAATTGTGGTAAGTTAGCAGAGAGAAGCAAGCTAATCCATGTGAGAAGATTGCTTCCTTTTGGTGCCCTGTCTGCCTGCTTATTGGCAGTTTCATGCTTAAGCCACTGATTCATTTTTTACCTCTCTCTTGCCAGCAATTATATTTCATTGGTGACTGTTGTGGTATAGAGTTGGAGGAAAGGGCTGCTGCTTTATCTGAGAAGCAATATTTCATACTGTACATCACTTCCCAATGTATAGAATCTAGAAAACTATTAATTTCTCATTTGATTTCCAGCATAATTTACTATGCTGGAGGAATATTGCTGGCAGCTTCTGCTGAGAATGGTATGTGGTATGTCTTCTATCTAAAGTCTTGCCTTGCTTCTGTGCCCTCTCTCAAGTAAGGCAAACACGGATTGTATTTCCGAGCCAGCTCTGTAGTTCTTGGTCATTTCATTTTGTAGCTTTGCCAAAGTAGCAATGTCTTACTGTTTTCCAGAAAAATAAAGAAAAAAGTAAGCACAGAGCAGTGTAGCTGATATCAGTGCAAATCTATAGTTTTGGGGGCTTTTAAATCACTGAAACAGAACACTAAAATTAATGTCTACAAAAATACTCTCATTTTGGCTTTTTGGCAGCAATCTTAAAACTACCAATTGCTATAGGTGACAGTAGCTGATATGTTGCATGGCATTGGCACCATGTAACACTTATCTGTGTCATAAAGTGGTTGCTCATGTTGTGGACTGTGTTAAGTTGGAAAGCCTCATAGTAGGAATTTACTCCTTTTCAGTTAAGGAGTAAAACTTACAGTTAAACTTGTGAATTAAGTGGTTAAAAAGATTACCAAGATGCAAGATTGCTCTGGGTTTGTTAGAGCAGCTGAAATATGCTGTGGTGTGAAACTTTGGATGATCTGGAGATCTGCTAACCAAAAGCCCTTTGTGAACTGGGAATGCTACTGCAAAACATTTCTGACTAAAAAATATCTGTATATATGTTTGTACACACACTGTTTATGACACATTGATCAGTTTCTCTGTTTAGCTCCTCTCCACTGTTTAGAAACAGGTAATGTCTCTGAAGATTAAAAATCCTGTTATTGAATGCAATTTTTAGATCCCATCTCTGACAATTGAAAACCTGGCTGAGATACAAAGACTAGATAGTGCTGCTCACTGGCACTAGAAGTCCATTTTATTTAGAACAGGTTTTCATTGTCCTTCTCTTCTCCCCTCCAGCAACTGGAACCTTGTTTGGAAATCTGTAATTGTTTTGGCTTAAGACAGATTTTGTGCAAAGTGCCAGGCGTGGGACCCTGCTCAAAACTGAGCAAACTGCTGCATTATATGTGTCTTTGTGATAATAAGGTATTAATCCCCAAACTCCCTTGCTGCAAAGCTGAACATCTCAGAATCCAGCCTGCAAGGCGTGATGTGATGTGCAGCCTTGTGCACCCAGCACAGGAGGCAGCAGCTGGTGGCTGTTAAACACTGCTCATATCTTTGAATCCTGGCACTCCACACTCTCCTAAAAGGGAAGGTATCCATGTTTTTTTTGGTGTTTTTTAGCTGACACATTTCAGTGTATTTTGTGATGTTTTCCAGCCCATGGAAGCACATCTCTTTGTGTAGAATGTGTCCTTATCTGCCTAAATGATCCAGGCTTCCAGGATTTTGCTCTCTGTCCATTCTGTTCAGGGAAGCATTGCAGATAAGAGCAGGACTGAGGTCTGGGGAATTGCCATCACAGTCATTTTTTTTCAGAAGAAAATTCACTTGCCATAAAATTAGAAGCTCCCAGCTGAAAATGTAAGAGGTTTTTATCCCTACCCGTAGTCCCTTCACTTCCAAGAAGCAGGTTTCATGGCTTCTTGGCATTGTTGGATCTTGTCAGGCAAATTTCTTACTGGGGACTGGGGACTGACCCAGAACTGACATATTTCCTGACCCTGGGGTATTTTGGGAAGCCTCACATTTCTGGTTCAGAGTGTCTGGCTCTGCTGTGGTTTCAGCGAATTTAAGAGGTCTTGAAAACATTTGGAAACATTGAAACAATGTGAGGTTGTGATGGTTTCAAGATGAAATTTCTGAATTTGAATTTCTTGTATAGTGATGCCTCTCACTCCTCACTCCCTTCCTCATGCAAAGTGAGTTGCTTCTTCTCCCTCCTGAGGCCAGGGAGTCTCTGGAGGCAGTGTCAGGGAAGATTAATTTCTCAGGTTTTGCCAAAGTTGCAGGACCAGATTTTCTCCAAATCACTCGGATTTTAATTAATATACTGCCTTTCTGCTCCTGCTGCCATTACTTGTATAGAAATGAATGTTATGTTCAAGCATCCATAGCACACAAATACCCACAGCAGACCCTGTAAGCACCCTCCAAAATCTGTTATGTAATATATAAACCCCAAGCTGGTGACCCCAAGGAACCCTGAAACAGCATTCAGCTTCTCAGTAGCCACTGCTGTGAGCAGCTCTGGCCTGTTTTTTCCCAACACATCGAGGTACACAAAGGCAAGATCCCACCAGGTGAGATTCTTACAGGCAACCTGCTCTCCATGTGTGCCCTGTGCTAGTACTGCTCCCTCTTCAGCCAGTACAGAAACATAAGGCAATTTAAAGTAGATTTTCTTCTGGGGAAGAGCTAAGTTTGTAATAAGCACAACTTTGCTCTCTTTGGCATGTCAGCAGTTTGTTGTGGTGATTTTAATATTGCGCCCTTCTCTTCTCTGTTAAGCTGGTGTAGCCTTGATTATTGCAAGAAATGTCCTTTTGCCTTCTGGTGCAGTTAAGAACAAGACTCATCACTGGGTAGATTTGGCCTTTTCTGTCAGTGGCTGTGATTTGTACTTGCCATAGATTCCACTTTTTGTGATGGAAAGACACAGCCTGTAGCATTTAGAGAAATAAATTGGAACCTCTGTTTCCTGTATGTGAAAAACCAGAATAACCCAGCTCTTGTTTTCCTCTGGGGGAGATGGGAGAATGGCCATAGGAGCTGCACACCTTAAGTCACAGGGATCTCCCTTGTGCAGTGTGGAGGCACAGAGCCTGGCTGGGCTGAAGGAGCATTCCCTGCCTCTTTTGGCTCTTCCCAGATCTTGTCCTGGAATATTCAGACATTGTGGAAGCAAATACACTGAGAGTAATTCAGGAGATGGATGGTGAGGCAGTAAGCAAATTGCTGCAGTAACATGTACACTACTTTCAAAGCATCTTGAATGGTCTATTAGGTGTAAAATTGGATTAGAGAGAGCAATTAAAATGGTAAACCTGTAAGAAAGAGTTGTATATTGTTGCTTTAAAACTAGAATTGACCACTTGAACACTATGTGTGGGCCACATCTCTTGCCTTTTATTGGGCCTAGAGGAATTTTAAAATATTTCATTAACATTAAACCTGATAGATCCTTTCCATTAAGCAAGGTGAAACAAGTATAATGCAACATAGCTGGTGGCATTATAATGGTGTGAATGCTAAAATATATAAGATGATTCAGCTGGGGGCCCATTGTGCCCAGTTCATATTTTGAGAAGGTTTGGAATCTTCTCATTAAAGATAATGAGAGTTGCCAGGTGTCCAGCAGCTCATGAAATGAAGGATTGACTCCAAATTATTTCAGTGATATCTTGTAAATGGATTTCTGTTGTCCTTCACACAGATTTCCAGCAAATAAACTAATACTGATTAACCAGACCCCTGATACTGTAAACCATATATTTGAATAAACTCAGATATGTTGAAAAACACATTAAAAGTGACTATATTTACTGTGAATATACTGCAGTTCATATAGGGGAGAGTTATAGTCTTTTAAAATTTACTGTATGAGAACAGCTTTTATCTCAGAATTAATGGCTCTTGAACATAAATTCATCTGAACGCTAAATCAAATTAGCTGTTGTTTGAGGTGATTATATGGCTTAATTTTTTTTTCTTTCAACTGGACCATGCATTTCCCAGCAGCTTAGTTTGCTGATGTTTGATTTGTGGTGATACAGATCACATACAAGCTGGCTTGTTGTTTTTAATGAACTGGATGTGTTGTAAAATAGAATTGCTAGGTTTGTGTTAAATTGCAGCTTTGGGACTCATTATTGTGAGATGTTATCTGCTTTGAACTGGCTTATTTTATCACAAAGAAAGAAATTGAATTTGCTTAAGATGGCAAATGCAGCAATGGATGAGTTGCCTGGCGAGTGTTTTGGGGCACCCTGTTGAGCTGATATGTATTTTATCTGATCTAATTCACATTCTGCCCAGAAGATGCATACACACCCAGACATATGTTGGAGTCCATATAAAAAAAAAATCCTAAAACAAACAACAAGCACAATGTATTGCTGGATGGTTAAATGGTGCTTTTTAGCCATTGCTTTTTTACCATTTCAACTGTAAATTCATGGGATCTTTTCCTTCAGGCATTTTTGTTCCAATTTTCTCTACTGTGCATGCAGAAGCTAATGACGCATTTCTGCCTGCACATATTTAGCTTTTGCATGCACATATTTCAGCACTTGCACAGAAACACTTTGCAGGCATTGAAGTTTAAGTAAATGCAGCAGGATTAATTGTGTAAACCCCAGAAAACTGTGTTTCCTTTGACAACTGCAGGTTTGGAAGATGAAGCCTCTGTGTGTCATTCTTGGCATTTTCATTCCTTTGCAAAACATGTTGAGCTTTCAGCCTGATGCAAGGATGATATATAGAAAAATTAAATAATTTTCTTTACTGTGGTAATTTTAGCTGTTCTCTGCAACAATGTATAAAAACCCTGATTTGCATTTAGAGAAGTGAAAAACGCTTCAGCTTAGTTTAAATCAATGAAAAAAGAGATTCAGTTCAGAGGTGATTGTAAGGAAACACTGAAGGAATATAAACTGTTATAAACTGGGGTGGTAAAACTTTCATTTGGCTTCTGCTGAGCTGCCTGTTAGAGCAGTGCCAGCTTCACTGAGTGTGTTTGGTGTATAATATCTTAACATGTAATAAATAAATATGCTAAAGTGTAATAAATATGTGATGCCTGTGCTGTGGAGGGGCTGCTGGAGTTCCCTTGCTGTGCCTGCACATCTACCCAGAGCACATGTCCCAGCTTCTGGGACCACTGCCACGGCAATTTCCATTTTTTGTGTAGAGGCGTTTGAACCACTGCAGTTATAGTCAGAGTTTTATGATAAATGAGGGGTTTTTTTGATAGCTTTGGGGACTCAGATGTAAAATATCACATCACAGGTTGTTCTTTGCAATGCAGCAGAACTACCCTCCCTCCAAAAGAAAGCCAATAAACAACAATAAATATTTTTCTTTCATAGTGGGCTTAGTAACTCATTTTAAATGGTTCTAAACTTCTCTGTGATCCACCATCACATGCTGTAGAGGTGAAAGAATTAGTAGCTATTTGCACTTTGCATTAATGTTTAGGGTGGAATGTAATGACAGAGCAGATATTGAACTCTGCAGTTAATTTGCTTTTGTTGAAATAACCTTTAAATTATTCTTCCCTTAAACTGATGGTTTTTGCATACTGATGACTGCTCTGTCCCATTCCTACCCTGTATGCTGCTTTACGCCCTTTCTCACTTCACCTTCACCCCTATTATTTAACAGATGGGATGGTATATACCATAGAATATTATTTTTCTCCATTGCTTTCCTCTCCTGGCTTTAGAAAGTTCAATTTTTGCATGACCTTGGTTCTGGAGGCCTTGATTTACATTACATTAACAGCTTTATGGAGTTTCTTCATCATTCGCTCTATTGCTGGAAAACAGGGCAGTTTTGGTGGTAGAATTTCGTGTTCGTTTTTTCCCAAGTGTTCTTGGCATATGCTCATGTTTCGGTTTTCACATCACTGTTACTGGTAATTACCTTGTTTCCATTATTTTTCTTTAATAGAGGATAAAGGAGTGTGTGGTATTTTTCTTTAGGAGAGCCTGAGTGTATTGGAGATATCTCCTACGATGGGGAGAATACTGCAGGCATGATTAATGGCATCATCATTGTAACATAATTTAGTTAGGAGGACTTATACAACTGATAAAGTGTCATGTACTTCCACTAAACTGCAATCTAAGTGAACTGTATTTCAGGTTTTTATATCCTCATTTATGTCTTCTGTAAAGATATTACTGTAAGATTCATACAAGCATCTTTATAGGCTCGTGCTGTAAGCAGTGAAAGTTCAATCAGTTCTTCTTGCAGGAATCACAGTTTCTATGAAAAATGAGTAATTATATTTCAAAAAAAAGGCATAAATTAGTTCACTAGATGCAATTATTGCAGACTGAAGTTGTGACTAGATGAGGTCTTTTGTAGAATAAAGAGAAATTTAGTTTAAAATAAAGAAATCTGTCCTTGAAAGATGAGAGAGAAATCAAGTATTTACAGTGGTGCCTACAAAAACTTGCATTATAAGTACTCCATAGACCACATTTATAAATTAATCAGAAAAAATCACTATATAAGTTGGAGACTAATAAAAGACCTTTCCTTAGTAACTAAAAACATCTCTGTCTCTACCTACTTAACCCAGCTCCTTGGGCCAGTTGAGATACTGCATTTTAATTTCATCTCTGTGTGTTCTTATATGAAATTATTGATTTTTTTATTGAATAATTTCAAAACTTATTCGCATAAAAAGGACATTTTTCTTGGTTTTCACTGACAACTGTTTTTTTTCTATTGGAGCACTTTGTTTAACTGAACTTCCCATTTGAGCCTTGCATGTTGGAGAGGGGTTGTGTGTTTAATTTCATCTTTATGGTTGAATCTGTCTCTTCCACCAGCAAAGGCAAGAAAGTTTTGCACTGGAGTCTCTTTGCAGGACTCAAGATGAACTCAAGATGAGTCCAGCACTATTTTTCCCCATCTCCATCAGCTGCCAACCCTTATTTTCTTATCACCCCACCCTCTGTTTTGTCTAACTGATCACTTCCCCTTTTCTGAGCTGGTTTTGTGCATTATTTTCCCATTCCTTGTCTGTCCGTGGTCAGCTGTATTTGTAGACTCTGACATTTCAGATGGAGCTGTTTTGCCCAGTGTGTAGCATGGTTTGGCCTCTGTCTTTGTGACAGCTTTTGTGGGGAGCAAAAATAAACAGTAAATAGAGTCTCTGCTAAATTATTGATTTTCAATACAGATTCTCATCTTGGCACTCCAAGCAGGGTGCTTGTGCAGAAATATTTATTGTGCATATTAATTAGGGAAGGATGAACAAAAATGAAAAATAAAAGATCACTGTGTAGACCCAGATACTCATGCAGGATATGATCTAATCATTTTTGTATGGAAGCAGCTCTGTAAAAGCTATGGTTCATACTATTTCATCATCCTTCCAATGAAAATTTGAATGGGCTTAAAATTAAGATCCCCTTACATAATGGAAGTCGTAATGAAGGATATGGTTCATAAATTTCAATTGTTAAATTGTCTTAGTGGGAAAGGTGACTTGACATTCCCATATTTTAAGGATTTAAAATCCACATTCAACAATAATGGTAAAGGGTTTAATTATCAGCTTATATTAAGACTTGAATATGAGAGACATTTCAACTGTTCTCTGTGTGAGCCATAAGCTTTCAACTGGAAATTTTTCTTACCTTCCAAGACCCAGATTCTGCTGGTATTTTTATGGAGTGCCTGTTTGCAAATACTGCTCCTTATGGATAAACTTAGCCTAAAAAATCATTTAAATGAAAAAAGATGGGAAAGCCAATTTAATATTTCTTTTAATGTTCTCATATACACAAAATATTCTGGAACCACAAAGCATGTAAGGCCTTTTGAAGTATTTAAGGAGGCAACTTTAATGGCCATTAGGCAAAGTAACCAGTAGTGCTCAGAGCAGGGCCCATTGTCCCTTTCCATGCCAACAGAAGGAGCTTTCTGTGGTGCCTCAGAGCTCGTTGAGTTAAAGATGGAAACATCCGTAATGGAACAAATGTTGCACTTTCCCATTATTCAACACAAGGCTGTTGAAGTTTGTATTTATCAGTGCTGTCTGGGTTTGAAAGTCCTACTGTGGTAAAAATCTCCTTGTATGGCTCTTCCACTTTTGGTGCATGGGGTCTGTGGTTTTCCCTAGGTTTGAAAAGCACTGATCACCTCAGTGTTGTTATTGTAATAAAAATAAATGGTAATGACAACAATAAAAGAAAAGGGATATTGTGTTTGTAACCACTGCTGAAACAGAGGTAGTGAATGATGGCCATGTTTAGCCAGACTGCTGATGCAGGAATACAGAAACTGGAAAGATATCAACCAGACTGATTTAAGACTTGGAGAGAGCACAGTGCTGCGAGATTGATAGCACAGAAAGGAATCTCTTGGTTGAGGTCCATGGCCTGCATCAGAGCTTTGGGGATTGATAGCACGCGGCACTATCAATCTCACAGCAGCAAATGGGATGACTATTCTCCATGAAGAATGGGCCATATTAAATACCCTGACATCCATTAGATTGAGAACTGCAAAATGAGTAAGGACGAGTACATGTTTGTAGAGATAATACAGTGCTGATTTTTGTGCAGTTTGTTTTGCTGCAGAAACACCCTGGCTTGGCTATTTCAAGCTGGAAGTTGCAAGTCATGCTGGAAATAATAATAAAAAGAATAAAAATACATGGGGGGTAGAAAATATGTAAGGGAGAGTGGCTTCTTAAAATTTAAGTCCTGGTTTAATGGGGCTTTGAGAAACCTTGTTTAGAGAAAGGTGTCCCTGTCCACGGCAGGGGGTTGGAGCAAGATATCTGTGAGGTCCCTTCCAACACAAACCATTCTAGGCTTGTATGATTCTATGAAAATTAAAGTGCAAAAATTAAGCAACATAGCTCATTGTGTTTAATTTTTTAAATTTTTAATATTGTGTTTAATAATTTTGATTTGTGTTTTATTGGACTTTTTGTATAGTACATCGTGGCCGTTTTTCACACTGAATCTTCTCTTCGTAAACTGGTGGCAAAAAAATTCCATTGTTGTATCTTGTGCTTTGATTCTTCTTGTGTTAGGAAACTCATGAAAATGAAAGTTTGAGGTAGGCATGTCTTGCTTCAGGTCTGTGGAATTATCTGCATGAATTGCTTTTATTATTTAATATTTTTATTTAATACAGCTATATAACCTCCTTCAAGAATCCCATCCTATATCATATTATTCTATCAGAAAAGTGTCATTTACTCACTCTAGCATTTCAAGGGATGTGGAAACTGCTTTTATCCCCATGTGGACACAGGTCCCTTAGCAAACATTACTGCTCAGAACACTGGCAGATGCATTGCTTAGTGAAAATAACCATCTCTTGTGTGAAATGATTCAGCAATCCAGAGACAAAGGCATTAAAGGACAGAGCACAGGCAGTAAAAGCTGTTGTTGCCTTCCAACAGCAGAGAAATCCATGAAGAGTAGAGGATCCCCCTGAAATTTGGGGGTTGTTTTCTCCTCTAAATACTTACAATTTTCTACTATGTTCACATGTTCAGCATAAAATTAGGGAAGTGTAATATCAAACCTCTGTAAAGTAAAATGATTTTTAAAAGTTTTGTTCAGAAGTCTGTGGAGAAAAAGAAAAAAACTTTAACCTAAATTTATCTTCTGTAGTGTCTGGAGGCAAATAGAAATATTAAAAGAGAGAAAGAAGTGTCCAATTGCACTTGCTGGAGGGAATTTCCAACTTTGAATAATATGGTACTAGATTTTAGTGTTCACATGTGACATTAGATTTGTTCCCCCTTTTTATATTCTATTTTTTTTACTTTCTTAGTAATTTCCACAAGTTTTACTTCAGAAGGCTACAGAATTGCTTATCTTTTAGATTCATTGGACTTGACTTTGATGGCAGGAGTCTTGTCTTAAACACTTTGGGAAGATAAGAAGGATTTAAAATATGGTGCACCTGAATCAAGGAGAATTCTCATATTCAGTGATTCAGGGAAGCACTAAAATTAAAGTATGGTCTTTGCAGACTATCTCTTTTGTCTGAGAAACCAGGATTTCCAGCAGGAGTGATAAGCATTCTTAGATCATGCTAAATAAATTGGTTTGCTGTTTGGGCTTACTGTATAATGCAGACAGATTTCTGATTGGAAAAAGTATTTTTAAAAATAGTCCATTTTAAATGTTTTGTAACATCTGAATGACTTTTATAGGCTTGCTGATAGGTAGACGCAATTTTAAGCATGCCCATGTCCATGAAATAGTCATGTCCCCCTCAGGGAAATGTTTCTGGGGAGGCTAACTGCAGCTCTAACCATTTAATAAGAAAAATAAACTGTTGCTCTCCTGGTCCTTAAGGAAGACTTAGAGGTAATCACATTTAGATTCTTAGAAGACTTTTTGTAGTAGTCCAGAAGGGATTTTAAAGTCAAAAGTGAAAACTAAATATAGCTGGTGTAATCCTAGTGGTTGTGTGTCACAAACTCAGACTTTAGAAGGAATGCTGTGGCGAGGTTTATGCCGAAACACAAATGTTGAATTAGTGTCAGACAGATTGAAATGATAGTCCTGTGCAGAAGGGAGGCTGAGCTGGCAGGGGCAGAATATCCCCTTAATCTATACTGAATTTCCAAGTAATAGCACCAAGTAAAAGTAACTGAGTGTGCAAAGAAATAAGTCCCACATGTGCAGCACAGCTCATTTGGGAAAACGTGGACATGATGGGACCTACCAATGACAAATGAAATTCAGCCCAGATAAATGAATAAACAATGAAACCAAAAGCCATTCATAAACTGGAAAATGTGCTGATATCTAGACAAATAAAGCAATCTGGGTGTTTCTGCATGAAAATAATCCCTAAAGTATTCATCCCAATGTCTACTGACAATGAAAAACAAATCAAGCAGTGGAGTGAATTGAATTACCCGTCCTGTGCACTATAAATCATAAGGAAACCCAAGGACTTTCATTGCTCCATATGGTAGAGTTGGACATTGTCTAGAGTACTGTTTATAACACTGCTCACAACAAAGCAGGAAAGTTAAAATACCTGGAGAAGGTGCATCCAAAACAACCCAGAAAAAGACAACTGTTAACCTAATCATTAACAGAGAAAAATAGAATGGCATTCAAGTTCACAACAGCCAAAGGGAAAAGAAAAGAACTGAATTCATTCCACAGTCTTCTGGAAGTGAAGGAAATTTGTGACTGAAAGTAGAGGAGAATGGAAAACTGGGTGGAGGTTTAGGCAAAATTCCACATCCACACATTTACATATATGTGTTGTCCAGACAAAGGTGAGTTAGTGGAAGTAGCACTACCTGAAGCTTTCATGCATACCAAAATCCTGTCAAAGAGGAGGATTTTTTTGGATGATCCAGGGAGCTGGATACTACGCAGCAAGGGATGGGGATAGTGTTGACTCCAACATCAGTGTTAGAGAGGTAATCAGATCTCAGTCACCAGCAGTGATACTGGAAGAGTTATGAATAAATGCAATTAGAACAGGGTAACTTGTGAAATTAATGCTGATTTTGTCTATAAAATTCTGCTTCTGCCTCTTGGGTTTCTTCACAGCAGTACCCAACTTTACACCATATGTTGGCACCACCCTGGAAACTGGAGGTGTTTGAATTGTGGTGGGCATTGAGCTGCATCTGCTGCCTGCTGCAGCTCCCTGTGTTTATAAATTCCAGGGATCCTCTCTCCCAGGCACAGCCCTGGTCTGCATGGGGAGCAGAGCACGTCCCGACCCACTCACCTTTCTACCTTTAAACTGACAGGTGGCCTCTGCCTTGAAACATCTCCAGGCATCCACTGCTTGGGTTCCTCTCTGGTTCAGCTCTGTGTCTGGGGCTAGCAGGGCTGATAGAGTCTGCAGATTGCAGCTCGCCTCAGGACTGCTGAGCTTGCTTTTTTGAAGTTATAAGCTCAGATTTAGGAACTCACAGACTAAAATAGCTCATCAAAATATGCAGATGGGAAAGGGATTACCCTCCCTTCCTGCTGCATGGAATGAAATTTGTAGAGTCCCCAGTTTTCTTTTTATGGAAGCATTTGGCTTATATACATCTGTTAGAATTGGAGTGAATTTTAAACATGTTTCCACAGAGCATAATTAAACATATTAGAGCCTCAATGAACTGTATTGTCCTATGCCAAACTAAAGACTGCAAGGAATAAAAGGAATTTAAATGGATGTCAGAGTGAAATGAAGTTAACATTGAACACCTCCATTAAGATCAATAAAAAATTTCTTGTTGTTCAGTGTATTTAACAAGGTTCTGGAGATGTAAAATGAAGTGTCTCATTGGTTAAAATTAAAACACTGAAATGCTGCCAGGAGATTACAGGTAATATAGCTACCTGAGAATATATCACAATTCTAGCAGCAGCCTGATAATTAAACTTTTGTCTCAAGTGCAAAACCTCTTTCATGTAATAGGACACTGGAACTTGTATAGGTGAAATGATGAATGGAAGCAGATATTTTAATTCTCTATTTTTAGACACTTTGGTAAAGAAACCAACATTAAAGCTCAATTCTGTGTATTGCTGTTTATTCCCAAAAGTAATATCTGTTTGGTTTTGCGTCAATAAACACATTAATCAGAAGCAGAAAAATAGAAAACATTAGTCAATGATCCAATAAAATTCTATAATATGAACCTAGTAATGAATAAAAGTTGATAGATGAATGAAGATAGTGACAACTGATAGAAAATGTAGCCTTCCAGTACACTGCTTATCGCGTTTGAATGAGTTTCAGAATTTAAGTATGAAAAATTATTCTAACCTACACTATTTTTAAGGGTCCTGTGAACTTTTACCATATAAATTTATAGAACAGTACTTAAATATTAGATGGTTTTACACAATTTTTTTTCCTGACATGAGGGAAAACCCCTGAGCAAAGCAACACACCATACATCTGGGAGAAGTATGGGAATATTTCCTCACCTTTATTAAAGGTTCCAGGGATCCTTTTGCAACACAACATGACTGAAATTATCATATTAAATGTTATTTTAATGTTAAAGTTTTATTAAAGATATTCCTGTTTTCTTTGACTTTTTCTCATGTACCTTGCTGACTTGATTTTGCTGTGTGTTCTCCTCACACACTTTAATTCCACATAAAATCAAGAGGTGTTAACAGGAGTATTTAATTCTAGTGGGTGATTTGCCAGACTCTTTTGCTTGCCTATACTTCATCAAATTTTCATGAAAATGGAACTGCAACCAAGAAACCAGAATGTTTCTGGTTTAAAACAATTAAAACTGGCACCTGATTTGCTTTAATGTCTGAGGGAAGCCTCGAAGTCAAGCTGTGTAACAGGCTTGGATATCTCTGTGCTGGAAGGGTGTTTCCTTGCATCTGGGGGTGGTTTTCATGTGTCCACCTGTCTGCTGTTATTCAGTGATATTTTGGTTTAATCCTCTAGAAAAACGAAGGCTGCTGCAGCCCCACGGTTTCAGTGGACGCCTGCTGACAACATTTGAAGACATTGTCCAACAAAAGCTGACAAAGATCTCGGTGAGTGCTCTTTGGGAAAAGAGGTGGGTAAGGAGAGAAGGGAGACCCACTCACTCTGAGAAGAGATTTGGCTGTAAGACATTGAAATGATGTACTGGGTCATGCATCTGTCCCAGTTACAAGAAGACCTTTGGAGTAAATCTGAAATAGAAATGCACACACTGCCAGGCTTCCTTATTTCTGATGACTGTGATGCATTTTGTGCACATGGAGACTTATTGGCTTTTCCTTTTACATCTAAAAAGTGCAATCTCTTTATATTCAAGCAAACAGACATCATGGTGTGCTAAGGAAAATATAATCTGTCCTGTAAGACAGTCATAAACTAAAACCTGTTTTACATGTTCTGAGTTAAAATAATGACAAAAATCTCTTTAAATCAAACCACGTCACTTAAAATTAAAGATGCTGATCCAGTTCCTCCATCTCCTGCAAAATCTGACACATGCATACACACCTATTATTTTAAATTATGACAAGTGTTTTGTAAGCATGAATTTTTAGACTACTGAAGCATAACATCTTCTGGTGGATTTTGTCACCAACACATGTTCTCTTAAAACTATTTTAATTCTGAAGAGATGATGCAATGAATTTACACTTCCTAGAAAAATAAAATGAAAAATTTTCATTGTATTCAGTGTAACTCCATTGACTTCCATGGATTTTCTGTTGATTTATGTGAGTATGAATGAAATTAGAAAGGGCCCAGTAGAATAAGCTGTAGTTTACACAAAAAGGATTTATTGCAAGGACTCATCAAAAGAATTTTTCAGCATAATTTATAAACTGTTTACTGACTATAGCTGACCTTCAAAATTGCTATTAAATATTCACTCCAAGGACTACTCTGTATATTTAACTAAAGCCTCAGTTTAGAAAGGTTGCCAGTACCTCATCTACCTCATGTCTATGTTTTTCTCCCAGTTTCAATATAAGACAAAATTAATAGCTGGAAAAGGCACCTCTTTTCCAACAAAAAGTCCAATATTTTTTGATGAATCTTCTTATTTTATGACTCTAAATGTCCACCAGTATCAGTGTGTTGGATTAAGAATATTTCATTCTTTCCCATTTCTGTGATGTGTCCTCATGTCTCTACGAATTTGTCCTGCCTACATTTATTGAAGTACATAAGGCACTGTTTGTTTGTGTACCACTTGTGTGGCTGAAATCCTCACCTTTTTGCATGTGCTGGAGTAGAGTATCTTCTCTGCAGTGTTATTAGCAAAAAAGTTTCCTTCAACCATGTTCCAGCCAGAAAGTGACACTGCTGTGCTTTTGTAGGGTGGAAACACCCTTTGAAACAATGCTAGGAGGTGTTAAGCTAATCCTTTTCAATAATGTCTTTTTACAGCCTAATCGAGATAAACCCCAGGAGGGAAAGAGAGGTTTGCAAGATGGATCTGTGCCCCGTGTGGTTTTTCAAATGGATTAAAAGTCCATTTTATTAACAGAGTGCACTGTAGTATGAAATAAACCTGAAAGCATATGGGCTTGCCCTGCCGGAGAGCCATAGGTTGGAGCTCTGGGTGATTTTCCCAGTCCCAGTTTTCTGGCAGGAAACTTCAGCAGCACTGGGCCAACATCTGAACCTCTCCTGCTGATCTGAGCCTGGTGGCAGTGTTTGGGACAGTGGTGCCTGAGCCCAAACTGGTTATCCAAGGCTGGGAAGGGCGAGGTTGGGAGAGCTTTTCTGGAGGTGGCACATGGGTTTGGGGGATCCTGAGTCTTTGCAGGCGGCCATTTCCTCTCTGCTGGAAAAAAAGTGAGCTCAGTTCAACATCTAGTATTCTTCAGGGCCATCTCTGTGATCACTGTGGATAATCCTTGGGTGGAGTGCATCAGTTATCTGCAAATTAAGTTATATTAGGGAAAAGTTTCGTATGCTTTTTTCCCAATTAATAGAATCGCTTTCTCTCCTGAAGAAAAAAAATCAGTTTGTTCTCAAGAGCTGCAAATGCATCTGCAAGATAAGGATAAGTTCTGTTTGAACTACCAGGGTCCTGGGACATTTTCTGGCACTCAGCCTTTCCCTTGAGCCTCTGATCTTTCCTCTGCAGCTGCCAGGACCACGAGGGATAGGTTTTGCTTTCTATGAATTGAACTGCCGAAACACGGCTCCTACAAAAGCCAGCCAACACCATCTTCTCCTCAGGCCAGGGGAGTGCTGACGAGAGCACCCATTCCAGCTCTTCAAAACATTCTTGCCCATGCTGCAAACAGCCAAAGATTTCCTCATGTGCACCACATAAAATATCCCATGTAGTTGCCTGGATTTCTGTTGTATTTCTTAATATTTCCTCCAAGAGCTTAAAAAACATTTTAAATTAAGTCAGTTGCAGCTGCTCTGTCAGGAATTCACTAAGCACTGCAGCCACTGAAGCAATTAAAAAAATGGCACAGAAGGTAATTAAAAGCCTTACTGGTTCTTGCTATTAGACTGACATTTTAAATGCCTCTAGATGTTTTATTGTGCCAATAACCTATTTCCCTAGTCTCGAAGAGAAATACAACTGACATCAGTAATTTAGTAAAGTATTCTACAGGTATCATAATGTTCCAACTAGAAATCTATATTAAATCACTGTGGTTTTCCGTTCTGCACAGTCCTCACTGCTCAGCTTAATGAAACAGTGGTTATTTGTTAATGAATATTACAGCTTAGTCCCTCATTCTCATTCCCTGTAGTGAGCTATGTAATATTTGTATTGCTTGTGCACAAAGAGATGCTTTCCAGTTATCATGAGCATGTGGGCTGCAGGGAGTTGGGCAGAGATTGTCCTTTCCTGTGCAACAGCAGGGCACAAATCCTGGTTTGTTGTACAGGACTGCACAAGCCGCCTTTCCCTGCCCCAAGGAGCTTTACTGAGTAGTGCCGAGCAGTTTGTGACTGGCTGCTGTCCACAAGCTCTGCAAGGACAGAGTGGGGCTTCTCAGTCCTTCTCTGTCCTCAAGTCCTGTGTTTGTAGTAAGATTAATAGAAGGTTCCTCCCAGAGACTTGTGTCAGTCCCCACGGCCAGAAAAGTCAGGCTGCTTTAGTATAATCCTTAATATAATTCCACCCTTGGTAAAACCCCTTGTCTGTCCAGCAAGGGAAGCTGGTAGGATATTAAACATTTTTCTAGTTTTCAATTCAAGGTTCAAGAAGAGACTTTAAAAGGATGCAGGGAAAATGTTTCATTACCAAATTTTCCCTGATAGCCTCAAAATGTGAACACGCAAATCCTTTCCGTTGTGCCGATGAACTACTTTCTTCATCCCTGACAGGAAGAACACCTGACAGAGAGGAAGGTAACTGGAGGTTGCTTAATTTTTTTGCCTTGATTTATTTTGTAGATCTCACACAAACATAAAATCAGACCAGAATTCAAGTGTAGTACACTTATCTGCAAAGCATAGAGAAGTTAGACTACAGCAAGCAGCACTGTGTTATAGGTGTTATTATGTGTCAGGATTTGACAGAAATTATTCTGATGTGCAAGCACGAGGAGAAGCATTAATGCTGAGCTTTCCGCTTTTATTCCATTTTTTCTCTCCTGGGTCACCCTAATGCTGTGTAAACAGGGGTGCTTTGGAAGGGATTTCAGCAATAAACAAACCCACACATATCCCTGTGACTCGGGAGAAAGCCCACACAAGCTTGCTCACAGTGACCTCTGCGGAGTCTTCTGATTGAAACCCTGCTGATCCACGCTGCACGTCCCTACAGTCTGCATCAACAGGAATGTAAAATGGCAAAACTCTCTCGGCACTAATCTCCAAAGCCACGTCTAATTCTCGTTTTTAATGAGGCATTGAATTATTCCGTGCAGTGAGATGCCTGTCAGTTTGCAGCACAGCTCCGTGCGTGCTGTTGTGCCACCAGAGATAAACAATCAGTAGGACTGATCAGGCAGGCAATCACTTAAACAAATCTGAGGGGGGGAAAAAAAATGCACATGCACTGCTCAGGATGAGACAGATATTTTGATAAAGTTGCATATTGAAAATAACTACTGTGCAAATACAGTGACTGGCAGTAACTAATTAATAGTGAGTTGGCTTTTGCATAGATGATGTATTTCCTAGAGCTGGAGTGGGAGGAAGGTCTAAGAACCAGAACATGAAGATCCGTGGTCAGTTCCTCATTTTGTCACATTTAGACCTGATGTCCATGTAGTAAGGAGGCTTCAGAGACACACCACAAACTACACCCCAGCTCAGTCTCCCTGTCCCTGCTGCCAAGCCATCCTGCCTGTATTTGCCATCACAACCATGAGCACCACAACAAAACAGAGAGCAGAGGTTTGCTCATGCCCCCAGGAAAAGGGTCAAGCATTGCTGATGTCTGGATTGTTGTGTAGAAATCTTAGCCATGATCTCATGCCAGTAGGCCAGTAGTGATTCAAGCACTTTGGTCACACAGATCTGCTCTGTTGTTCATTAAGTCAGTGGGTTTTTATTGAGTTTGAAGGGCACCAAATAAACAAATCAGACAGTTTATCATCTATTTTCACTTCATCCTGGTTTAACTGTTGCTATTTAAGGCCACATGAGGGATATATTGATTTCTGCATCTACCTACATCCCAGCCAGACCATCTCTCCCTTTGGGTTTATGTTCAAAGGAGTTCTCAACTGTTTTACAAAATATCTTTCTTTAAAATAAATCATCTGTTGCAAAAAATTTTCATTAAATATCAGAATTTTATTTTTAAAAATCCAATCCTTGTCTTCTACTTGGGCTAGAGTGTGTTGAGTGCCTTTTAACAAGACAGTGTTCCTTTCTGGCAAAACCCTGCTAAGCTGGAATCCTATGCTGTCATCTTTGTGTACAGAAAAGATCACTCTGAGAAATTGTGATTCTGTTTGAGCTCCATGCCGTGCCAGAACAGCACATCTGAAGTCACTGCCCAGCTGCTTCTGATGGCTCTTGGTGCCAGAAGTTGTCCCACGTCAGCCTCCTGGCTGAGCTGCTCGTGGGACTCCTCCAAATGAGTCATTTAGCATGGGCAGCCTCAGTAATGACAGGTTCTTGTTGTGCCAGAGGGGCAGCACGGTGGGATCCAGCAGGGAACATGTGTCCAAGCTCAGGGGAACGTGGCTTTACAGGCAGCTAAAACCTCTGGAGCTGCAAAGCTCTTGAAAAGGTTTCTCTGTCTAACATGAAAGCCTGGTGTACAGCCTGATGCTCTAAAGCATAAGAACATTTTAATTAGGAAACATCTAGATGGTTAAGCTTAACTGAGCGGTATCCTAAGAGTGTTTGGGTGGGAAATGTTTAGGTGGAATTTGTTCACTGGCATGCAGTGTAATTTGTGATTAAGGTTAGCTGCAGCATCTAACCTTTCAGTAAATGCCAGCTGCATAATGGCTGTCAGTTTTCTCTCTCAGATATTACATTGCAGAAGGTTCTATCTGACCATAAGAATCTATTTAATAAGACTCTAATGGGAAATGACCAGTATCTGAGTATTACAGATTAAAAGTGACAATGCTAATTGACTGCAGAGGTATCTACATGAAGAGGGACCAGAAAAATCATTTAAGTCAAAATGAAATTGGACTGATTTGATATTTGAAAAAGCATTACATTCCTCTTGTGTTTGGCAGTGTGGATTAATTGCTCCCCATATCAGGTTCCTATGTAGCAATAGGCTGAGATTGGTGGGGAGTGAAGGAAGGGAACTTGGGGGATTTAGAAATACATGTGTTTACTAAAATTAGAAGTACGTGGGAAGGTCTGTATTGTATGTCATTTTTATGGTGAAGAATGAAATTATATTTTGTATCTGCAGTTCCTGACTGCTGGCGAAATAAATAAGGGGCACAACCACATTACTGTTTTTAGGATGTAAATTTAATTACCTTTTTTTTCTTAGCTTTTAAAAAAGCATTTTGAAAATAGAAAGAACAGGGAAATAGAAAATCACCGTTTTATTTTATGAGGAGAAATTGATAGGAATCATAACAATAGAAAAATTATCATATGTGGCATACACTTATCTCAAAAATTACTTAAAATCATTAGGTATCAGGTAAATGCATGTGCTTATTTTCTGTATAGTTTGCTGTGCACAAATCTTTACTTTCAATCAGAGGCTGCAGTACAAATTGACACATCTGTGTGATTTTTTACGGGTCTAACAATGGAACACATAGCATTGATTCCAAATAACATGTTATGTTCATAGAAAAAGCAGCATTTTCATGGGTAGGTACATAAAGAGTTTTTGGAAAATAGATACCAGACACCCTTTAAAATTCCAAAGATACTGAGAAAAAATCCCTTTTAGAGTGGCTCCGTGTGCTTCAGTAAATAAGCTGGCTTCAGCAAATAAGATAAGTCTCTTTATCTTTGTAAAGATAAAGAAAAGAATTAGGGGTCCAATACATTCTGTCACTGTCTTTCCCCAAAAATTAATCAAGTTAAATGTTTTGTGTAATAAAGCAGCATATTGTCCTCCTTGACAGATTTATTTTATTTTATTTTATTTTATTTTATTTTATTTTATTTTATTTTATTTTATTTTATTTTATTTTATTTTATTTTTAATTTTATAATGAATGGTTTGGTTTTCTGCTTATTTTTAAAACCTACAAGAACACAGGGAAAACTGCTCATGAATTCCATGCAGAATTCAGAGAGTTAATAGGGGAAACAGTTAAGTATGTGCTTAAATTCAGTGTGTGAGCAATTCTGTTGAAGTTGGAGGAACATGTGGCATGGTTCAAACTTAATGAATCCCTAAGTCTTTGCAAAATCATCTGCTTAGCGTCTCTGGTGGAAGATAAAGAAGGAGAGAAGCATGGTAATTTTACAGGAATATGCACTGAAATACGCTCTGCTTTCCACTGACCCTGCTGCATCCCCAGCTTCTACCTGGGAATGTGTGCAATGTGCTCCGTGGGACATTGTGCCAGTGCTAGGAAGGAAATAAAGATGGGAAACAAACAAACAAAAATAATTCTAAATTCTTTGAAATAAGGTAATTGGGTTATTGTGCAATTTTCAGATTAAAGTCCTGGTCATTTATTTTTGAGGTAATTTTTTTTTAATGTTCTGCTTATGTAATGCACAGGATTAAGGCAAAAATGAAGGCTGTTCCTAAAGTTCAGAATACAGGATGTGTTTACTTTTATGCAAGAATTGATAAACCTTTCCTATAGCTGCTGCAATGTAAAATAATCATGCACGACTACTTACACAGCATGGAGCTGGGAAATATAGCAAAATAATCAGCATGAAAGTGAACCACAGAATGTGCTGAACATAAATATATGGCCTAATTCTCCCTTTGTGTTAGTTTTAGGTAAATATAGCTGTTGCAATATAAATAAAAGGACAGCAGTAATTTCAGTGATTTCAGTGCAGCTGGTCCTGGATAAGTGAAAATGTTTAGGCTTTCATTCTGTGATTCTTAGTTTGAAATGAAATGTACAGTGTTTTTCTTGGTTTTGATTTGTTGCAATTAAAAATGAATCAGGACAATGCTAAAGGAAAAAAAAGTGTGTGAATACTTATATAAATACTGTAACTTTGGTTAAATTTGATCATAATGGCCCTTGAAGTCTTTTTGTTCCACAAACTCAGAGCTTCTTGAAGCTGGTCTGCATAATTCATCCGAATACAGATATCATATAGCTGCATATTTATATTTGTTATTCAACACCCATATGTGAAGCCTTGTCTCTGCATTCATCTCACTGGTGACTTGGCTGAGCACAGCTTAAATATCAAACCTCAGTGTCAGACTTCTTGAGAAGAATCTGTGAACTGCCACTTGCTCACTCTCGATTTGGGAAGGAGCACTTTGAAACCTGGCTGGGCTAACAAGTCATGGAATTGATTTGTACATGTCCTGCAAAGGTCAGAACTGACCGTGTTTTATTACCGAGTAACGCACTCATGCACTGGTGGATAACTTGGTGAATGAAGTCATCTGGGTTTCCTTCTCTGAGTGCTCTGCTGCCATCACACAGCTTCTTTACCCTTTCCTGAAATCCTGGCTTGCCCAGGGGTGAAACTATAAATTGTGTTCCATGTGACATCTTATGGTGAGCAGCAGCTTGCAGAGGTGCTGCAGAACAAAATCTGAGGCCCTCATCTCCATGCTCTGCTTAACTTTAGCACCCTGGCTCCAGTTCAGGTCAAAACAAGGTGTGCAAGCTCACCTGCTCTCTGCTGGACAGGGTGCTGCACATCTGGAATCAGCTGGGCAAATCTGCCCCCTCCATGCCAGCCACACCCAGGAAATCCCCAAGCTAAATCCTGGAAGTTTCTCTCTCTCAGTTGAAAGAGATAAGTAGTTCTTGCATGTCTTGTTAAGCTTTTGTGTTGGCACAAGATATAATTGTAGAAAAAAGAATAGACCAGCACAAGAGGGAGATCAATATGGAAGTGCAAGGCTTGGTTCCTCAAAGCTGTATTTATTAAGCATTGTAGAGACTTAAAAAATGGCAGAGAAAGATCTTGAAATATTTAGCTTTCAAGAGTTTTAGTAATTTTTTAAAGTATTCTCTTAAACTCAATTTAAATCAGAGATATTTCATATTTGTCACTCTCTTGGTAGTGAAGGGGCAAGGAGAGGATGAATGCAAAAGTGAGAGAGGCTGCTTTTTCTGGAGATCACCACTATGGAGAGGAAATGATGCCTACACATATTGCACAATTAGGTCCAGCAGACAGCATACAGACAAATACTTTTTAATACCAAAAACCACAATAGAAAATAGCTCTCGTGGGTTTTCTCCTGCTTCATTTTATCAATTTTGATAGGAAATATGTACATATCCATTAAAAATATTGTCTACTTTTTATTTTTTGAACATCAATATTGTACCAGAATCATTTTTAACCTAACTGTAGAATCCATCACCGTTGATAGATATAAGAATGGCTTCAATTTTTTTTCTTTCCAACAACTTACCACTTTGACATGTAAAGAAGAGTCATTTTATAAAATTCTAAACTTTTACAAAGGTAAGAAATGGCAAAATAATAACAACATTTGTCTTCTGTCAAGAAATATTGACATGGTATTACTACAGCAAAATTGGTTTGTGTTGTGAAGTGTGTCTCATAGATAAATCAGATCTGAGACTTTTTTAAGCTAACTAAATTGTACTTTGGTGCTGATATATATAAGAATATCAAGACACATGATAGTGACTTTTTTTATCAAAGTGGGCTAAGAGCAGTTCAGTTTAAAAAAAAAAAAAATAAGCACAAAACAAAACATTTCCTGCTCTTCATCTGCCTTTGCTTTTTTCGCACTTGGCTCTAACAGGATCCGATATGTCAGGAAGTGGGCAGTGCATGCCTCAGACAGGAGCAAGCAGAGCTGAGGTAACTCATACACAGATTTATGGACAGATGCCTTTTCCCTATCAGATTAAATAGATATCATTCCAGCATTGTGCTGTAAAATCTTTTATATTTCCAAAAGATTCAAATACCTGTGAGACTTTATAAAATGTTTCTAGGCTCAGGATGTTGAGCAGGCTGAGCTGAAAACCTCTGCACTCTGTACAGCTTGGTGAAGATTTGGGGCTGGGAGCTGTTGAGCTGGCATCTGGCAGAGCATCTTCTTGCTTCAGGGCATCCTCCACGCCACCAGAGGAGGTGCTGGGCCACTCTGCCAAATGCGTGCCTTGAACTGGTTTCTTCATGCCTTCCTCTGCAGAACACCAGTGGCTTTCCCCCATGAACTTGAGAGGAACAGCAGCAAACAATTAGCAGTTCTTCAGTCCTAGAAAATATCCATCTGCTCTTGGCACAACTGTTTGTCAACATATAAATAGCTACACTGCCAGCAAATGGAGCAATTTTCTGCATCTGGCTCATGCTTCCCTTCCTCCCTGTGCAAGTGGCATTTGCAGTTTGGTAAAAGAATTAATATTTTCACAAAACATCAGTTCTTACTGCATAATTTTAAAAGGAATAATTTCAGAAAATATATGGAAACATGGAGATTCCTGGAAATTTTTGTCTTGTTTTTTGGAGTACCCTTTTGTACTCTGAGAGGGGTGAAGAACATATCTGACGGGCTGTGTTTGATTTTGTATTGTGTAATTAGTTACCTGCTGGAGCTTCTCACAGCTTTTCCATTTGCTCCTATAAGGGCTAATCCTAACTAAGAAAGAAATGAGTCATTCTGTGGCCAGTGGAACTTGTGAAGCTTTGTTTCCAGCAGCTCGCTCCCATGTGGTTTCTCTAGTGTCTAATAGCTTGGTTGAGTTCACACTGCAGGTTCTCCCACAGTAAGATACCCAGATTAGTTCCCTTTCATTTGACTTCCAATTTTCACAGAGCAAGTAGAAATTTACTTTAGAATTAACATAATGTGGAAATATATTTCATTAAAAAATCAAAATTAAAATCAAAATGCTGGTGCTTTAGAGCAGCCACAAAACTGCATTTTACCTTTTCCCAGTTAGCCAATGATCATAAGTGCTGTCAGCTGTGTAATGGACGCAGTGGTGGTGTTTACATATCTGGAGTTGCCCTTGATCCCACCCCTGAGCTTTCTGAAACACTGAGGTATTTCTGAGTGTTTGGAAGAGACAAATAACTCATCATTTCCTCAAATATCAACAGATGTTGAGTGGGAAAACTGCTTTTTCTAGGATCTTTGCTGTTTAAGGTTGTATGTTTTCAGCATGTGCTGTAGAGGGTGCTTGGAATTCCAAGTCAAGCTATGGAAGCTGTCACACCTGTAACAGGTAAGGCAGGCATCCAGCCTAGAGCACTTTGGGGGAAAGTTTAGGGTGGCCCACATTCTGCCAGTGAAGGCAGGGCTGGCTGAGACATTTCCATCTGGCATCCTCCTTTCTTTCCAGAATTCTGTTCAATGGAGTGACCATGAAAGTGAAAGCTACTCTGTCTGTCGAGTGCTGGATCAATGATCCCCGAGGCTCATAATCTAATCAATATAAAACATAGTAAGTGACTGGCAGATCTGCTTTAGTGAGCTCAGTGCTTCTTACATGTTTGGGCTCTTGAAGAGTTTAACCTGTGGGGTTTGATCCTCTGAACCAGAATTGTGAGTCTGTTTTTGTTTAAATCCATCCTTCCTGGCTACCTGTTTTCCTGTGCTCAAAGTGTGTTTGGGAGAGCAGGCAGAGATGTTTTGACTTGGTTTTTAACACACTTATCAAAAATGTCCCTGCAAGTGTTCGAGGCTAGGTAAAGGCCCTGAACAACGTGGTCTAGTGGGAGGTTCCCTGCCCGTGATGGGGAGGTTGGAATGAGTTGATTTTAAGGTCCCTTCCGAGCCAAACCATCCTGGGATTCTGTGATACGTGTATTACTGATTTATTGATGGGAAACTCTTGCAGAAATAAAAGTGATGATGCTCCAAGGGGTTCTCAGACTCCATTCCAGGCTGAACTGGTATTCTTTCTTGAACAGTTGGGTGCTCTTGCATAAACATTGACATATCCCAGCTGGCTAAACTCTAGCCTTACACCAATTTCATTCACTTTCAAACCTGCTGGCTTCTGTGGTTTCTCTATTATAAGTTGGTATTGCTTAGACATTCCCATCCTAATAATTAAATGTTCTTGTAAAGCAGTTTGGGAACTGAATGTTTCTTCCTCATGTGATGGCGTCAGAGATGTCTAGGATTCTTAGGAAAATGCCAGTACTGGATGTGCTTCATCTTGCTATCCTGAGAGTCAAAATTGTACCAGATCCTGGTCCAAGGAGCACATGATTGATATATTGCCACTGTCTTAGCAAAGGAAGCTGTACAAAAATAGAAATAAAACCAAATAAACAGAAGAGGAAGAAGCATTTAGTGCCTGATAATGACATTTTGCATTAGTCACTAAGAGCTTAGTGCCTTAAAATACTGTGCCCAGGCTTTGCTTCTAGAAGTTGAGGCACATATAAATAGCACAGCAAATCATGCTGGTATGGTGGGTACTCAGAGCTGTTGTAAGATTTCTCAGGGCTTGTCATTAGTTTATTTTCAGGAGGTTATAAGGAACATGAATTAAATTAAACACTTTTGTAGCTCTTACCACTTTTTAATTTTCTGTAAGATGACTCCCTTTTAATTTCTCATTCAGACCAGTTTATTATTCATAAGCTGTGACCAAGCTACAAACACAGAAACACACACACACACACACACACACACACACACAATTCTTCTGTACAGACCAGATTGAAGGCAGAATACTACAGACTACATCATTAGCAAACAATGCCAAACAAAAATTACAATATTTTAAAAGCTTAATAGTGTGGGTTGAGGGATTTTTAATTTACTATGTTTTATTTACTTTTGGTGGACTTTTCCTCAGGGATATTTAGGATTTCCAGAAAACATATGGCAATACTGAGTTCATTCTAAACCAAAAATCTCTTGTGCTCTGCTGAGAGAATAGACCTAGTTCAGAATGTGTACACTTCCAGAATAAATAAAAACCCCATGGAGTTTTTTAATAGATCAGGTATAAATCTGGGCTTGGTGAACACTTCAGGAGTTGTGGGATGTTCAGAACCACACAGATTCAAAGCAGCTACAGCCCTGGAGCTCTGTCCAGCCCCAGCACAGCCCCTGTCTGCTGGGGGCTGTGTGACAATGTGGTGGCTCTCGTGCCAGGAGATTGCAGTTCCAGTGTCTGGACACAGTGGTGACGTGGATCCTTCTCTACTAAAACCCTGCACGAGAATCTAAGCACAGAGTAATTCAGCCATTGTTAACCTAAATATGCCATCTCATGTTTCATTCAGCCTTACTCCAGCACGGATGTCTCTCTCTGATTGCAGCTGAAATGAAGACAAATCAGGCTTATTATATTTAAGGGTTGTGAATATTTTTATTTTTGAGTTTTCGGTGGGCCTGATTCTAAAGTGGTAGCCGTTTCCACCAGAGTAAATTGGGAGCAATCACCTTGCTCCTTGTCATCATTCACCATGCAGTTAAACCAGACTCTCATTCACTGGAGCAAAAGGTGCCTGAGCTCTGAGCAATCAGCACAACACAGCGGAGTATTCAGCAGAACAGGGGCTGAAACACAAGTCCATCATTCCCCTAAGTGCCCCAACAGGAGCCTGCAGAAAGTAGCTGCTGTCACTTCTTGCTTTCTCTCTCTTCTCCTGTTTATATAAAATCTGAACCAGGGTGAGAGTTTCACTTCACCCAGGAGACAAACTTGGTGTCAACTCACCATGAAATTGGAGAGTTGTGGTTTAATTCTCACTGGAGAGATCAAGCATTGAACCACATACCTGTGATACGAATGAGTTAAGTTGTTGGAAAGGCTTTCCTTCACAAAGCAGGCAGGCTGCAACTATTCAGCTTGCAAAATGTGTGATGGGAATATGACAAAAATCTGTAAAATCACCAATGGCAGTGAGAGGGTGAGCAGGGACTTTCCAGTCCCCTTCCAAAACAAAAGCAGATTTAAAACAAACAGAAGGAGATTTATTTTCTCCCCCACCAAACCTGTGATTTAAATTTGGAGCTCCTTGCCAGAAGAGTCTGTGGATATTGAAGGTTTAAGAGAGCTTGGGGAAGACCTGACAACTGCATGGAAGAGAAATCTGTTAAGGAGTAGGGAATATGGAGATTTGTCCTTTGTACAGAGAGTGCGGGAGCTGCAGTCCTGTTCAGGGGAGGGGATGGATGCTGCTACCCATGCAATGAGCTGCAGACAGAACTGCTCTGCTCTGTTCTGCTCTGCTCCTGGCAGTGCCAGGGCTGCTGCCAGGGGCAGAGCAGGGAGCTGGAACAGCCTCGGCTCTGCATGGATAAGGGACCTGGGATGCTGAGATGGAAAATCCTCTGGCTTACACACAGAGAGCTGCCGTATGCCAGGTGAATATGAAATCTCATGTGCTTCTCTGCAGCTCATGAGCAAAACTTCCCATATTTATACATCTCACACCACCTGCAGAAGGGTTTACAGGTCTGGGATACTCTCACCTACGGGCAACAAGTTTAGACCTAAATCCTTTATAGATCCATCCCTAGAAAACACTTCAAAGTCACGCACAACAAGCAGAATAAAAGACCATGGCTGAAACCTGTCTTACCCACTGGAACCATCCTATTCTGACAATTATTGGCTTAATGTTTTAATTTTTAGAAAGGTTCAGAAGCATTTGGAAATATTAGGTTTACCTGTGGAAATATTTGCTTTTTATTTATGAAGTTCCTAGCATAAATAAATCCTGGAAACCACAGGATTTAAAGATGTTTTTGTCAGATCATGGTAAGAGCAACCTTGATGTGGTTTGCCAAGTTTCGAATTATAATGTATGTCATCAGTAACCTAAGTTGTTATAATTTACTTCTGACATTAAGATCTTGCTTTTGGGCATATAGTTGCAAATGTATCCTATTCACTTCCTTACTTTCTAAATGCCCTTCATGTTTCAGTAAGACAATCCAATCAAAGCTAAAGACCAAATGCACTGTAAAACAAATCAAGCATACAAACAATTCTTAAGCCTTCCTCTTACACATTTGCTGGCTTGCCCAAGGCTCCTAAACTTCATAAGCTGTGTAATCATGAAGTACACAAAAGTTTTCAAAGGAAACATTTATACCATTTGTTTTGTATGTTGCTCAGGTTGGAATTTGTAACAAGAGAATCACAAAGATAAGAATTGCTCATAAATCTAACCATCCTGGTCTTAGACTCGCCACTGCTGAACATTCTCACTCAAAATGGTTTGGTCTTTTCCAGTTTTCCTAAGTTACAAATCAAAATGCTAAGTTTTATGATGACAACACTTTGGGGGTGACTAATTGTGCTAAGAGATGTTCAACTCCTGATGAAATAAAAGTCCCCCATGAGGAAAGATACTTTAATTTAGTGATGGTCATAATGACAATTTTCAAAGCTATAAAAATCACCGATTCTCTCTCTTTAGCCTCAGGCTGAATTCCTTATTCTGCACGTGCTTTCCATCAAAAACCATTTCATGTTTTGTTCATAAGGGCAGCAGATGTGTGGTTTTGCCTTTCCTCTCCCTTTAGAACAAAGCATAAATGTTTTTTAGCAAGGACCCATAAAAAGCACTTGTAAATCTATGGCAGGAGTTTGGTCTTTATTAAAATTTGATATTAACCTGTACTCCAGAGGCACTGGGGCCTCAGCCCCTTTGCAGCACCATGGCACAGTCAGTCCCTGGTTTGGCAGTGGCTGCCTGGGGTTGCAGGGTATCCAAATTATCCCATTCATTTCATCTGGCAACTGAAACAATCCCTGGGGATATTAGCAATCCCACCCTTAATGACCTTAGCATGGCAAGGAGCAGCAGCTCAGATATTTTCAGGACAGGTCTGTGTTCAGGGAGTCTGTGGACATCTGCTTGCAAAACCCTTTCAAATCTCTGCTAGAAATCACCCCCTTAGAAAAACAAAACTCCGAAAGGAAGGGTCATGTACTGACAAACAGTTTCCAGCGGGTGGGGAAGCACAGGAATCCAAACCAACTTCCCCGGGCTGGGGTTTAAGCTGATAAAGAAGAGGATTAGATTTTCCTGGTGAGATAACCATCTCCCTGCCCTCCTCAGCTGCAATAATTAAATGAGTTTCAGTAAGTGTGACATAAGATCAGATCCCAAGAGCTCCTGCCAAAGAGCACTTATAAGGCATGAATTAAATAAAGGTTGAAGTACTTTTAACCAATCAGCTGGTTTCTCACGGAGAGCCAGGAGCTTCTTCATTTAGGAACCTGACATTTTGTTCAAGTTCTGCTGAGCAGAACAGATCACTCCAGTTAACGTGGTAATGAAGAAGTGATGGTGGTATTTGCACTTGACTTGAACGTCAGCATAAATTCTGTTCCTCGTCCAGATCAGTACGACTTCTCTGAAATAAAGCATATTTCAGCCTCATTAACCAATTTAAGATCTCAAATGAAATGAGATCAATTTAACTTAAAGCCATCATAACCAGGCTGGCTTAAAGAATTAGTTTCTCTAGGTCCATAAGGATACTCCCAGCAACTGTTTCTGCAAGGTCGTCTATTCTGAGATTTTTAGGGCGTCCAATTACACACAAAATTTTAATTAGAAATACTCAGATATAGAAATTTTTGCTCTCTTTAGTGTTACTTTAGTGTTTCTTTAGTGTTTCTTTAGTGTTACTGCCTCCATGAAAACTTGCTCTATTCCTAAGATCATTAGAGTTCAGGTAATAAATGAATTTTATCATGTTATCATTTAACCACTAAGACAGAATTAGAATAAACAGTTTTAGAAATAATTACTGCGCTTTCAAATAACCTTTATCTCAAACTCCAAATTCCAATTCTGTTCATACTGAACTGTTAAAACCATGCTTAAATATTTTAACTTTTCAACAAGGTGGCCACTCAAAATGGACATCTGAGAAATAAAATTTTGTAATTAAAGCCTTGAAAGGAGGCTATGTTTGCTAAGTTTCTGTTTGTGAGAAATGTGACATGGTTTTCAAAGTTCAGCCTGTTGGGATTAGCCAAATGGGTGTAGTTTCTTCATAAATTAATTAATTTTCTCTCAGCACTAGTACAGTCAAATGTTAAATTCAAAATAACCCCTCTCTAAGGGGTCACCTTTATGTGCCACCCCTGTATTGATGTCATCAAAATTAATAGGAAAAATTGCCTTAAGCTTAATTGGTATTTTAATGCCAACATTTTTAAATTACTAGAACAAATTTTTAATTAAACTGGAGCATTGAAAATGAAGCTGCTCTTTATTTTTTGCTATTTTCTTGATTTTAAAATATTGCAAAGATAATTGCAATCCACATGGAAGAGCATTTTTTGTAAAATAAAAATAAAAAATCTTGTACTCGATGATAGGTGTTAATTATAAGAAGGAAACAACTGGGGAAAAAAAATGTGATGGGAAGTCAAAGGCCAGCCATGATTTCACCTGAATGATTGAACATACCAATTGTTTCCCAGGTGTTTAGACTGTAATCTCATGGTGGATTTGTATTGCTTTCACAGACTATATCTTTAATATCTACATGGACAGATACTGTTCTGGTTGTTAAAACATTTTAGGAATCTTGCATCTTCCATCACCGTTGTCACAAGTTAAAGGTCCAGGGACCTTAAGCTGATGGTTCAAACTCATCTTGCTAAAGCAACAGAGTGAAAAAATATGTCTGGCTTTTTACTGCTCATTTCAAAGAAAATAAAGTCAATGATGAGATTTTTCAATATCAATAAAGTCATTCTTTCCCTCAGCTTGCAATGTTTGTGGACCTGTATTTAACAGATAACTTCTGACATCTTTCTAATCTATGGATCATTTATTGCATGGATGTATTTTAGCATGTACCCTGTTCTTGTATCCTCATTCAGCACCCTGAAATTAGATAAAGCAGAGTTGTGCTCACTGAGCAGTTTCACAGTTAGGGATGGAAGTGTGTCTTTGAGCCTAAATTAATATACCAATTCATTAAACACTTTCAAGCTGTATGCCCATATTTTTTAGGGACAAAATGCTCAGTGATCACAGTAAAATGCATTTTGGGCTCCAATATAACCAACCTAAGTCACCTCTGCTCCCAGCTCACTCAAACCTAACCCACACCAAGCTGTGGTCACTGGAAATTAGATGACTTTCCTCTGGTTGTTTTAATTTGATTTCATTTTCTTTCAGGTGCACCAGTGCCAGTTCAGAGTGACTCCACCTTGGCCTGTGGGTTTTCCAGCTTTATATCAGCAAAAGCAAGGCCAGAGTCAGAGCCTGGCTTCTCTCCAATGTGTTGAACCACTTTTGGCACGTGCAGCTCTTCACACAGAGAGCCAGTGGCTCTCAGCACAGTTCCAAGGCTGCAGGAGGTTTGTCCATTTTTAATTCTGACTACTTTTAAACTTGGTATTTGCTTAACGAAAAGGACACTGCCAGTGCCAATTAGATAACTGGATCATTCTCCTTCTTCTGTCAGAAATTTCTTCCTCTTTTACTTCCAAGGGTCCAGCTTCTAAAGCAAAATAGCATCTAATTAAGTGGGTTGCTTGTGAGAATGAGCTCTGAAATTATAAATATTCTCTGAGTTTGTAAGCAAGTAAGATTCTTTAGGGAAATTTGTACTCCTCTGTTTTTAAAAACTCCTGTCTGGTGTTGCAGCACATGCCACACCAGTCTCTGCAGAGAAAATCCACTGAGGCAGATTATCCCATTCTTCACACCCTGGAGCCAGGCTGCTGTCCCCTCCCTGGACAGGGGACACAAGCCAGAGCCACTTGCTCCTCTTGTATTTTCAGAAATGAGAGAAATTCTGCTGCCTTCATTACTGTGATAGACACAGCAATGGTTGTTTTGCTGATCCTTGCTATTGTTTGGTCCTTCCCCCCTGTTCTTTACCCAACAAAATAACCTGGGCAGCTGGAGCACACAGGAAGGGCCTTTCTTTTCCTCCCAATTAATTACACATCAAGTCCATGGTCTCTGATGCTGTTGCTGTGAACACTGATAAAACCTGAAGAGCTTTAGAATATGCAACTTGCTGCAAACTCTTTTTCTGGCTGTTCAAGTGTGAATACTCTATCGAGTCAGCAATTACCTTAAACCTTTATTGTGAGTCAATGCAAAATAAAGGGAATATTTTTCCATAATTATTTTTTATAAGACCCTGCTGCAAGATCCCGCTCCACATGCAAATTCACCCATTCTTGCTGGGTTTTATACCATTCCTGGAAG
Organism: Pseudopodoces humilis; assembly: GCF_049639895.1. Classification (NCBI taxonomy): domain Eukaryota; kingdom Metazoa; phylum Chordata; class Aves; order Passeriformes; family Paridae; genus Pseudopodoces; species Pseudopodoces humilis. The sequence continues at coordinate 5,547,699 of NC_142207.1, forward strand.
TGTGCTCCACATGATTTTACCATTATTTAAGATGCTGGTAAGGTTCCATGATAAGGTTAGGATTTAGGAGGGAAGGGCACATCCACCAGAGATGATCCTGCCCAAGCAGGGCCCCACGGTATCGGCAGAATTTACCCTTTTGCACTATAGTACCTCCTTTTGCATTTGTAATAATATGGCTCTTCAACATGCTGGGAAAAAAGGCTCTGCACTTAAAAATGCCACAGGAGTGAAGATTAAGAAAGCAAGTGCAGGTACCCAGCTGTTGAGAGAGCAAGCAGTATGAAATTGGGGGTGGGGGACAAAATTAGCATTCTCCTCACGTGCTCACCGCCTGCTCTAATCACAATGCAGGCATTATCAGCCAGCATTGAATCTTTGTATTATTTCCAAGTTTCCCCTATTGTCAGTCATTGTGACAAAGTGCAGGACAATCTGACACAATGATGAATCACTCCAGACATTGAGTTTTCACATGGCTGTCAGATGATCTCAGTAGGCTGTGTCACCTGAAAATGCCACAAGACTAAACCCATGCTGTACTTCAGAACAAAAATGGAGTTTGGTATAAACTCCACTGATTCAGGGCATAAACATGGGAGCCTGAAGGGCTGGCTCAGCTTTCTCTTATGCAGGAAACCTCAGCATTTTCTTCCAGAGTGAAAGAAACCAGAACCAGGGCTCAAGATATATTAACAGCTCTTGCATCCAAACCAGGAAGACACGTTTGTTTGAGGGTTTAAATTAAATTCCTGTGTGGATGGATCTGCACTGTGGTTCTTTTAAAATACTTGTTCAATATGTAATGCCCATCAAAGTAGAGGGCATTTATCCTAATAGTTTCAGGTGTATATAAAAATGAATCCCTTGCAGTTTCTTTTTCCTGCATGAGAAAGTTATCTAGCAGGCTTTTTATTTTCTCTGTGGGCCAGGTAAGATGCAGCCACACTGATAACTGATTGATATATAGTCAAATGCAAATATGCTTGTTTAAGTACATGCCTTGCCTTCATGTATATTTGCTTGTCGGCGCTATTGTGAGCCTAGCCCAGAAGAACATTGCTCTTTCCCACATTATTATTCACAAAGGCAGCTTTCTGAGTTATTTCTGCTCCTGTACAATATTCATGATAGCAATTTGATACCTTAGCAGTTTCAAGGTTATCAAGTGATTGAAAATCCTGCTGCTTACTTCAAGGTGTAACATATAAACTGTACTGCCATCCATTCTAGTAATATAATAGTTTTTCTTAATGCCTTTCATGAACTCCTGATTTAAAGTGTAAGCTGACTTCAGAAAGGGCTTATCAGCCCCAGACTTCGCCAGGGCTGCTGAATTTGGCCCTTGGAGTTTGTATTTCTGCATGTAGCACTTAAGCAGGCAATATTTAACCTCTGGCAGAGATATTGATACATCAGCTCCAGAGTGAGGAGGCTGAAGCAGGGCCATAATGAGAAACAAAGAAGCGGTTATTTATCTGGCGCGTGGCAGGGCTGGCGCTCCGTGGGCAGGAATTGCAGATTGTAGATCTTGGGGATTAACTTTGCACCAAGGAGCCGCCTCGGAGCCGCGTGGTACAGCAGCATTTGTTAGAGATGAACAAATAAGTGCCACTGGACGCGTAATGAGGACGCTGAAGAAAAGCCCATCATTTCTCAACCTCTTTTGGAGGCTCCCAGCCACCCACTGAATTTTGGCTGCAGATGTAGTTTGGGTGGCTTCTGATTGGTGGATTGTGCTGCTTGATGGGGTTTACATGGTGGCATCTGCTTAAGTAACAGATGTCTGTGCCACTAAGGTGCTATGTTCTCACTTTTTATACAGAAAGAAATTGCTTCTCAAAGAGTTTTTATTGTCTTTATGCAAATTAAAATACAAAATTCCTCTCCTTAAAGGATCTTCATTATAACAAGAACCTTAAATAATCATAAATACATATGCAGCCCCATAAAATCTTTTGCTCTTTGGATATCAAGGAAGTTCCTTCTGCGCTGCCAATTGTGCATGAAATTAATTCTTATTTCAACTACCAGTATGAAGATGCTAGCTTTTATTCAGTGAAGCCCCAATGGATTTCTAAACAAATAGTGCAGAATAGTTGTTTGTGCCAAAATATTTCAAGGAGGAAATTTTGCATTCTGTGTCTTATGTGGTGCTGAAGAGTAAGACAGAGCTCTGTACTTATCCCTAGGAGGCTGGTGATAGAAATATATAAGTTTTTTATCTTTCCTTTGTCTATTTCCTTTAGTAGGCAAACACGTGATGTCTTTACAGAGACTTTTTTTTAACCAAGAATTGAAATCTGTGAGGGACTCATGCCTAGAAAAAATTCCACATATTCCAGCCTGCTGTGAGCTGAGCATTAAAGTCCTTACATTTCTGGTTCATCTCACATTATAACTTTGTGTCAGGTATGACTTAGTGCCTTGCACAGCACTAGATTTCCCACCTTTCCTGTTTATTTCCAGTGACAGAGAGGGATGAAGGACTTTTATCTTTTGCTTCTCCTGTGTGTGTGGATCAAGCAAGATCACCTGCAGGCAGGATGAAAGGAGTGGCTGCCCAGGGAGGGAGGCCATGGCCCCAGCCCGTTGGCACAGGAGGGAAACCAGTCCCTGAGGGAGGCAAGTCTGGTATTTGGAGATTTTCTCCCATGGGCTGCACAGCTCAGGACAAAAGGAAGGCATGGTGGGTGTGAGAACACCAGAGCATCTACCAGCCTCTTCCAGGTCCTTTAGGAAAAAAAGTCTGTGGAGTGCAGTCAGCTTTGAAAAGAACCTGCCTATCACCTCATCACCCTCAGGCAAAACAAAGTGCCCCACAAGGATTCCTGAGGTCAGCCTTGGCTGCCAACCCAGGGATGATTTGGCTTCCCCCAGCCTTCCCTGCCACCCCAAGCTGGGCCCAGGGTGCTGCTGAGAAGAGTGTGTGGCCTTTTCCTCCCTCCTCTGGGTTCAGCAATCACCAAACCTGTGGTAAAAAATTATTGCAGAGGGGAACCTGCATTGTGCTTGGCCTCATTGTGTGCTCATGCTTTTATAGGATGTTGTTTTGAGGGGAAATAAAGTGAAAAAGAAAGTGAAGGGAACAGAAAGATGATTCTTGTTTTTACTGACCTGTGGGATTTGGTGCCGTAGGAGCCAGAAGAATGACTGTTCAACGTTTCAATGGGCAAACCTAATTTAAATAGATATTTCTGATATGACCTTTTCCTAGTAATATTTTTTCACATGTCTAGCCAGTAGCCTGAGTAAGGAGGTGGTGGATGTGCAGGGGATTATTAACCCGGTGGCAACAACATTAGTAACAGAGAAGGGCGCTTTATTCTACTGCTAGCACTTGCATCTGTTTCACAAACATTACCAAGATAATCACATTCTTCCTGCATCTGCTTTGCTTTAGCTCACACAGATAATTCAAGGGTAATGCACCTTGTCTAAGCTAATTCTAAATACATGCCTCAAACAAAAAAAAGTGCTTGGTGGGTACTTTGACCCAATGCACTGCATCAAAGTAACCAAGTAAGCTGGAAATGCTTTGAATAAAACCGGACAAAAATTAGCATTTGTCCAGCCATGGCAATTGTTTGAGTTTTTAAAGTTTCTCTGTATGTAAATTTATATGAAATGACAGTACAACCTGTAAGTTATTCAGGCGCTCCAGTGAGAGCTGTGCTGAAAAATAAAATATACCACGAACAATGTGCTCTCACGTCTAAGATGAGTCATGGAACTGAGGTCTGACCTTTCCAGATAACTTGCAGGCTAACAAAATTGCCAATATGGGATGACACCTTTGAAATTATGAACCTGTTGTGGAGGAAGTCAAAGCCCTGTGGGTCCAGCTCACAGGGACTTTGCCTTGTGGATCCAGACATTGAATCCTGAAAATTGGAATCATGCCGGTGATTGTTGCAAGTGAGGTTAAATGAAATTAAGCAAAATTATAAATTTAGCAAACAATGTGCTTAATAAAAACAGAATGTTAGAACCACAGAATCACAGAAAGGTTTGGGTTGGAAGGGACCTCAAAACTCATCTTGTTCCACCTCCTGCCATGGGCAGGGACACCTTCCACTAGACCAGGTTGCTCCAAGACCCATCCAATCTGGCCTTGGACATTTCAGGCTGAACAGCCCCAACTCTCAGCCTGACTGAAAATCAACAAAAGGTCCCTTCCCTGGAGGAAGCCTCACCTCTGGCTGAAGGCATGCTTGTCACACACTGCAGATATTAAATCCTGGTTTGTACAGTTAAGAAATATCAGTGACCATTAGCGTCAGCAGCTCCTGTGAGGTTCTGTGATCAGGTAATAACCTGATGTGTCAGAAGCTTGAAATTACTCCATTACAGCCAGGAAAGAAGATAATTTATGAAGGCATCATTAGCATTTCCTTTTCCAACTTCACACAGATTTCTTGGAGGGACATATGCTGACTATCCTCCCTTAGCACTTGGAACTGAATGGGGTCTCCTCAACGCTGGCCACCACCTGTCAGCCCCTAAACTCTGTGCCATATGGTTCCAGAGGCTGATACTTCTTTGGACACCATTCATAACTTGCTTTCTTCTAATCATAGCCCATTTTTAAGTGTTACTGCTCCAAATGATCAGTATAATAAATCCATTTCAAAAATAGATTGTTAGCACTATTCCTGTTTGTAAATACTTTTGTAACAGTTATAATTGGTAAAGCTTAACTTGTATTTGACTCATGTTAAAGTGCCCATCAACATAAAAAGATAAATAAAAAATGAGGATTTTTTTTTAACCAGCACCTGAGGTTGTACAGACAGCAGAGACAACTCTGAGTTCCTCCTAAAATCAAACAAACTCATGTGTAGAAAATTAATATTTGAAGACATGAGATGGCAAAGAGGGATCAGAAACATGTCCTTATTTCTCACCTTTCAATGCTAAAATACAGAACTGGGCATTTGAAAGCAGAGGCAACAGAGTAGTAGAGCAGAGAAAACAAGTGAGTTTATCTCCAATAGAAAAATTATTTAGTGATCTATAAGGGGATTTATGATCTTGTTGCACTAACAAACAGCCACAAGTCTGTTACACAAATTTGACCTGAAAAGGGTCCCTGCTTGACCTTAGGGGTCTGCATGAAATGCAGGGTGTTTGTCCCAGGGTTGAGAACTTCTGCAACACTAAAATCACATTCTGGATTTGATCATTTGTCTCACAAATATTGTGACAGTGAGTTTCATGGATTAATTTCTATTTTAACACAGTATAGCACAGTATAAGTGTGAGTTAATTTATGCCTGTTTTATTTTCCACTGTTCTCACTTGTTCATATCACTGATTTTGCTTTCCTGCCTTTCTGCCTCTGTTGTCCTTGTTTTGCTGTGTATTTTTTAACTCAAGATTTTTATAACTACTGTAATTCCTCACAAAAATTAGATAGAATCCCTAATCAGTATTTAATAATTTAAATTAAAAGCAATATGTGATAGGAAAACTCAGCAAATCTTTGAGCAGCTTAGTGGCATTCAGAAATTTTAACTAAATGTAATCTTGCCTGCAACCCTTGGTGCCTCATGTGGGAATTCCTCCTGGCCCCAGGAGCAAGGGGGCAAACCAGGACAAAAAGCTGGATCCTTCTGCAGCTCATAGGAAAGAGTTTTTAAAATGGCTTGTGGAAGCACTCACAAGAAACACTGCCCTGTCATTGGGAATAATAGGCAACAAATTGATACAGTCATTAGGGAACTGAAAATGAGTAGTATAGGAAACAGCAATTAAGTAATTTCAAGCTTAAATCATAACAGCGCAAGAGAAACTCCCCAGATGCCTTTGTAGCCTTTCAAATAATCACTGGATAAGCCTTGCCAGGAAGAAAAAAAAAAAAAAAGGAAAAAAAGAAGAAGAAGAAGGAAAAAATCAGTGTACATGCTCAGAAAAACATCGAACAGCAAAATCAAATTATCAAGGGGGAACTCCCAATGGATGGAAGAGGAACAGACGTGTGAGGACTGCACAGTCCCCCAGGACAGCGGCACAGGACATGGCTTTGCAGGGAGCAGCCATGCAGGAGCTGTGTGGCCACCACTCCTGTCCCCAAGCTCTGCTCAGTCCCTCTAGGGACCTCCTTGCTTCCAGCCTGGGATTTCTGTCCATGGTGGAGGCAATTCACCTTCACTGGGTGATTCAGGGGCCAGGAGGGATCTCCTGTGGGAAGCTCCACCAGGATCCTGCTGTCCCCCTGATCCCAGTAGCATCTCCCCAGGCCGATGCTGCATTGATCTGGTCCCCTCATGTCAAAATACAGAGGGGCAGCCAAAGCACCCTGCAATACCCACACCTGCCCAGTCCAGACTGGCTGATTTGGGCAGCCTGGCAGCCAAGGAGATGTCCTGAGTGAAAATTCACCAGCACTAACTCCCCTTGTCTGACTCTCTGCTGGTGAGTTCACACTTTGGGCACCATAAGCACTACTCTCTGCTCCCCAGGCCTCTAAATCTATGTAATTACTCAGATTCATCCTTCTAAGCAGTCATGCAAGGGAAATGGTTTGGTTGTCCTTGATGAATCCTCCAGATTGTTTAGAGTGGAAGCCCTGAATCCCATTGCCTGATGATAAGGAAAACACTTGGATTTAACAGGCTTGATGTGGCTGGTGGTTTTTCTGATGATGGCCAGAGCTGAAGCCCTAACCCTGCTCTGTGTGTGAGCTTTCCTGAGCCCAGCCACACTTTCTGCCAAGCAACATCATCCTTGTGTGTCTTGTGAATTTGAGATTCGCCCTGAAATCTTAAACATGATTCCAAACTTATTCCATGACTAATGAAGGCTCTGGCTGAGGCTTAGGGACAGAAAATACTTCATATTTGTTGGTGGAATGTCCAGCATGGTGACAAAATGATGTTTGTCCTTTTTGAAAAGTTACTTTGTATATTCCCAGGAAGCACCATGTTTTGGAGAAAGGCTGGATTTGCAGACACATGCTGACAATCTGGGCAGCTACCACGCAGGAGGTGTGTACTTTCTGAAGGAATGGGAGCCCTCACACGGGCATACTGTTTTGTATTCAATGTGAAATAAGATTTGCCAGAAATGTGTCTTTCCAGGACCAGTAAGACAATGACACAGTGGAGGGATTGAGCATCTGTTTATCTTTAACAGCAAAAGCAGAAAGTCATGCAAATTATCAACAAAAACAAATAAAAGAACCAAATAAGAGAAAAGTGACTATATGAAGTCTCAAACCTTAGCTCCAGGTAGAGCAATTGTCTGTATACCTATTTCTTCCCATTTGCATGATTAATTGACATCTTGTTAATTGCTCATCAGAGACACTGCAAATCAGCACAGAACAAAACAAACACTTTGCACAAAGAGGGTCTCTAATTCTGAATCATACTGGAATCAAAACTGAGTTTTAAGAATGCATTTCAGGAGTCAGCCTGTTTTACACACCAGGTAAATTGGAGATTGGAAACTTTCTGATCTGCTGCTGGAGAGAGTTCAGGGCAGCCCGAGCTACGCTGGAAACGCTGCTCCGACTTTGAAACTGTAGGGATGATGTTGTGAGGACAGCTGTGATTAATGAATGAATCAGTGGCTGTGGGAACTTCCCAAGACCCAGGAGAGTTTGCAGCACGGTCCCATGGCTCCCTGCACCCCTTGCAGAGGGACTGGTGCCTTCCTGTGCACGGTGCTTGGCCAGGAGATGAACAAGCACTTAATGCTCCTGCACATCGCAGCAGGCGTATTACAAGATTTTTCTCCCTGTTGCAGCCTGACAGTTCCAGTGGGAATTCCGGACGAAATGGCTTTTTATTTTTTTTCATGCACCAGAGAGTAATTTAATTTGTTTTCTCTCTTGCTTGTTTTGTGTTGCCACGGCAGAAAGGACAACGACTGATAAAGGGAGAAAGCGAGAGAGCTGCGGCAGTGGTTTTCCATTTTATTTATGGTGATGCTCTGTAGAGAAATGTAAAAATAGATCTTGATGCTGACAATTTTGTCCCTTCTTGATGGAGCTCTGTCCTCCACCCTCTGTGAGGAGCTGTGCCCAAGCAGAGGGATCAGGCAAAGGCCTGCATCCTCTGTGTGGATGACTCTCAAGAAAGCAAAAACAAAAGAGTGAACAGTTTATTTATCTTGGAGACGACATCATGGGCTAAATTTTGCACTCCTGAAAATGTAGTCAAATGGATGAGTCCTGTGAATGATGAGAGAAGGCTGGGAACTAGAGACATACCAAAATCCTCCTGAAAGAGAGTGTGAGAAATATCATTATAGCTGACAACAGAAATACCTGGCTTTGCTTACAATCTTTCCCAACTAGTACCCAATTTTCATGACAGGTGAGCACTGAATCACACTGTGTGAGACTTTTTGATCCATAAAAACCTTACTGAAGGAGACAATGAACATTTCAAAATCAATGGCCTGAACAACCAGCAAGGTGTGAGTGGTGGTGACTGCCCACTTAAAAAAAGGAAGAATGTACTGGAGTAGAAGCTGAGCAAGTGTAGACTCAGTGATTCCATTAACTTCTCATTTGAAAGACACTCTTGCAGAGATGCACTTCTTATTCACTGCCCTTCCTGGCCAGGCATCATATTTTATTAGAAGAAAACAAAATAATTTAAAGACCATGTAAGTAAATATTGAATAAGAACAATCAAATTACAATGGAGACAGAGAAAGGTCACAATTTCTTTTTAACTCAGGGGAATTGTTCCCAAACCACAGAGAGAAAAAACATGTGAGTATCTTTTCAAAGGGCAACAGTAATCAATGGCACAGATACATCACCTTTGCTTTTTAAATTTTTTTTCAATTGTGTTTTGTTGCAGGAAGCAGTGGCAACACCCATGTTCATTAATACTGAGGGTGCAATGCAAGTATTGCCACACTGGGCTAAACTTCTGATGTCCTCGAGGGGCTGCAGAGCAGAGTGACTTTGATGGATCACAGTTGCACTTGAAACCGAGCAGGGAAAGATTAGCGTGTCTCAGGCACAGAGATTCCACTCTCCTGATTTTTTCCTGTTCTGATGAGATAATTTTTCTAATTAACCTTGATAACACTTCCAGACACAAAGGCCTATCCAGACATAGATGGAAATACATTTTCAAATGGACATTTCACTCCTACCCATGTTTCCTAGCAGTGAATAGAGAAATTTAACACCTTTGTTGCCAACTGATTCGTTAGGGTAACTAAAGCTGAGCCTCTTTAACAGAAGCAGAAGTTGTCCACAAGAGCCTTTGGCAGGAATCCAGGTTTCCATAGGCTTTGAGGTGTCTTGTGTACACTGATGGAATAAAGGGAGCAATATGAATTTAGGTGGAACCTCAGTGCCAGGTGTTGATTTCAGTTTATTCCTCTTTTGGTGCTTATCAAGGAAGTCAGTGATGCTGTCCTTTCCTGAGCAGGGCCGGAACAAGTCTAAAAATGTTTCAAAAGCCAAAACATGCCTTTATCCCTCACACCATCCCACTTAGGAAGAGGAAGGACCATCTCATAATCCCACTGAATCCCACATGAAAATCATCCTGGAAGTGAGATGAACTATTCCCCCTGCTTTCACCTACTTTGTTCAGTTTTAAATGTGTCCAGCAAGAAGTTTTTCAAAGCTTTCCTGACCCCTTGCTCTTGTCTGACTTTACACCAGCACTGATTTTCTACTCCTTAGAGTTGGAAACACGCATCTCTGCTTCCCTGAAGGACCTGTGACATCTGTGAGAAAGAGCAATAACTCCCTGGCCACTCTTCCACCATATCCCTTGAACCTGCTGCAGATGAGGTGAGGCAAGAGCTGCTCTGAAAGCTTTTCCCAGAGCACTTGCTGCAGATCAGGTTTTTCTCTGAAAGATGCTAAAGCTTGCTGAGAATGCATTATTAAAAAAAATCAAACATGCTATCTAGGCTCAAATACAATGAAACTGAATTTATTCCTAACTATTCATCATATTTCCAAGTCTCTGAATATGTTGTTACCAACAGAGCAGTGTTCAAAGGGGGCTGCAACATCATTTCCTAAACCTTCATGCAGGCAGAGTAATAGAGAATCTCTAACACAGGTTAAGAACCTGCACTTTCCCCAGCAGCTGGCAATTTAGATTTATGGAGAAGTTTTTTGAAGGACATTTGGCACTAGCTAAACAGAGTTCAAGAGAGATCCCATGTATATTTGAGGTTTAGGACTGCAATTTTAAGAATATCACAACTCTTTTTTCTATCTTCAGAGGTTGTGCTGGTACTACATCACCACTCTGCCTTTCCCCTTCTCACAGAGAGGCTGCTCCCATTCCTCCTGCAGCTGGGTTTATACAAAGCCAACACTTAGCTGTCTTGTTCCCTGTGATTTTATAGGTCTCTTAACATCTGGTAAAAAAATGCAATTGCTGTCTGTGAGCATGACTTTACTGGGCAGAAGTGATCTTTCTGTTGAATTGGATTTCTCTAGCTGTAGTAAGTTTTTTGTGTTTTTCTTCTCAAATAAGTCAATTACACTGTCCATTTCTGAGCCAGTTTTACAAAGATTGTAAAATGAAAGTGTTTTATAACTAAAACATGCTAATACTCAGAAATTACTTATTTAAACCCCAGCTGTGCCATTGACCTGAACAGGCTGTTGAGGAGGTGTCAGTCACCCAAGCCTCAAAGACAATCTTTCATGATGGTTCACAAAATATTTTGCAAAAGTTTCAGACTTGATCCTATATATATATATAGGATCTATATATATATATATAGATATAGATAGATAGATAGATAGATAGATAGATAGATAGATAGATAGATAGATAGATAGATATTTTGTAGACATACTCTGATGAGGGATTTTGCTTCACTTCACTTTTTTCTGAGGCACGCAGTCTTTTGGCCTTGTCAGCCTTTGCCATAGCTTTTAAAGGACACAGGCAGAGAAAGAACAGATGGAAATAAGGATAATTGCTTACTTTGAACACTGAGAGAAATGCACAATGCCTATAAGGTCTCATCCAAAGTTAATGGAAAGACTATCAATCTGCTGTACTGACACTGTGTTCACAGGCTCTGAGCAGCTTTCAGGAATGGAGCCTGATGACTGCAGCAGGTGAGGAAACGCATTTTTCCCCGTTTCACTGAGGCAGAGGTTTCTGTGCTTCCCAAGGTCACACACACCAATGGAGCAGGGACTGAGGCTGGGTATTTCAAGTCTTTTGGTTACCTTATAGTGTCCAGATCCCTCCTCACCTTCACCAGAGCCCCCTGTAGCATCGAGCAGTCCCAAAGCTCCTCCAGCATGCCTCAGCCCACACAGTGCTCTGCAGCACTCTGGGACTGGTTAAGAAGTTCCCTGTCTAGGGAAGGGGATTTTGCACAACAGCTTAGGATGTGGAGGGCTGGGATGTGATGAAGACCCTCCTGCTCTGGGCTCATCACAGCTAAATTTGACTCTGCCACTACCAGGCAGGAGTGCAATTTTGTGGGGGATGCAAGTACAAAAATAACATAGATGCTATTTTGAACAGAGTATGTACTGCATGCATTGCTGACGTCATTTCTAGGAACTACATAAAGATAACATGAAGGGCTTAGCTATGAGGACTGAAACAGTAGGAAGAATTCAGAAACCATAGTTAAAGAACTTAAAAAGAACATCTGAGAAGATGAACCTTTTGATAGGATTTAGGCTGCCTATGGGATTCTGAAGCTTTAATCAACAAAAGCAGCTTATTCTATCAGTGTCATGAGCAACAGCAGAAAAGGCATCATCAGTGAGGAATGCTGTAGAAAACAATTTATTTGGTTTAAAAACTTGTTTAGAGCAATCTCCCCCCTTCGTCTGGTCGCCATCTGGATGGATTTTGCCTTGGAAAGTGTTTTGAACTTGAAGCAAGCAAACATTTGTTCACATGGTAGGAAAGAAAAGATTGAAGCAATGTGCCAGAACTGGAAAAGCCACCCATGCATATCAGTACATTTACCTAGAGCAAAATAAGCTCTTTGTTTTTGGGACATTGTCTTTAGTCCCCTTTTAAAGGTCTGCTTGACCATCCTGCATGGTGGAAAGTCAGGGAAGGACACTGATTTTTCCTGTATGTGATGTCTATTTCTACAACACACATTTGTGTTCAGATCTATTACCAGACTCTCATACATTACAGACTGTGGGGGGGTAATTTTTATGTTCCCTATCGTTATTTTTAGTCACCTCAAAAGCACTTTTTGGGGGTCAAGTTCCCTGGGTAGGAGGTGCCTCCCTGGCTGGCAGCACGGTCCTGGAGCAGAGTGTGGGGCACTCCAGGGGCTCTGGGGAGTTCTGCAGGAGCAGTGACCAGCAAGGTGGCAGTGCCAGGCAGTGTCACCTCTGCCTGGCTGGGATACCAGAGCCAGACACCTTGGACAGCTGGACCCAAAGCTCTCAGCTGGTGCTGGGGCCCTATCCAAGCCCCATAAAGAGGAATAGATGGTAAATTCCAAAATGGGAAGGCAGAAAGTTTTATTTTCCTTTTCCCTTATGGTTAGCTGTCATGAATTTGGGTGGCACTGCTTTTTGGATGGGCCCCAGAGAATTCTGTGCCTGTGCTGCAGCACATGCACTCAAACACTCCTTAAATGAGCTGGCAGGTCAGGTGATGGTTGTTTCCCATTTCAAACTATTTAGCACCCCTGGCTGTTTCTTTGGTAACTGATACAATTTAACAAAAAAAACCCCAAACCAGTGACTGCTAATGCATATCCAACCCCGAGAGCAACTAAACTTCCATGTGCTTTGGCATTCCCAGCTGTCAGCATTTACTAAACCTCTGAACCTGCCTCACCCCAAGCACAAAGGAAAGAAGAACTTTGTATTTCATGCTTCTTCTTTTCATACCTTTGAGTGTGGTGTAAGTAACCTTTCCCATAAAGTCAGCTAATGTGATCCTTCATCTCAGACATGTATTAATTTACAAATCTAAAGCCATTGGGTTGTCACATTTGTATGAATCCACATATGGGGTGAAAAGTTTGAATATTTTGGAACAAGCAGACGCATGTCCCACAAAGGACACTGATAAATTTTCTTATTTGTGAAAGGCTGCTTTGCTAGTGTACAATTTCACAATTTAATGTTCATTTTTGCAAGTGCAAATACTTTTCCCTAAAAACTATTTTTATTTCTTTCCTTTAAAAATTATCTTGAAGCAAACTACAAGTCAGCATTAAAATTAAAAGCAAAGGTATAAAATAAATGTGTTAAAATGCTTTAAATACCAGTAAAATCTTTCTGAAATTTTTAGAGCTAATTGAGGGCACCTATGCAGACACGTACTGTCTTCCCACCAGCACTGCAGAGTCTGAGAGCTGAATTATTAAGAAAGCTCTTTTGCTGGATTTCTGACAAATCACTTTAATGTGCCAAAATTGATTTGGCATGAAATCATCAATAGACCCTCCAGAATACTAATAGCATTAAAGGCAGGGGCCAGGACTGACAAACTTGCTTGGCTGGAGTTGGGTTCATAAATTAGCAGTGAGGTGTCTGAATTAAAGTCCTCTGCTCCCAGCTGTGCTGTGTGTCTGTCTCTCCAACTGAAGAAATTTCAGCAAGTGATAAATGGGGGAACTGGGAATACTAGGAATGAGGAAAGGTTTATTTAGTGGCTTTGCTTCTCACCTCAAATCTTTGTCTACAAACCTCAGATGCTGTCGGTAACCACCTCAGATAGCAGGAAAACTAGTACAGTTCTGTCCTTTTTGGTTTTTCCCCTTTGTTTTTGTTATAAATCCTCAGATCTTCCTTTTCATCCATTGAGAACACCAGCACAGCCCAGTGCTCAGGGCAAAGAGGACAGAGCCGACAGGTGAAGATCACTGACCTCTTCCCCAGCACCACTCTGAACACTCCTCATGGCCTTGGATGAAACTTTCCCAGGCTTCCACTTTCTTGTCTGCAGGACAGCAGTGACAGTGCTTATTTTCTATGTGTGCTGTGAACATCTCTTGTATTCACCCTCTTGAGGCACAAATTTACTGTAGGATCTTTGGTGTGTAGATCAGTCTTCCCTCAGCTAGTTGTGTTTCTGGAATTGAAGAGTGCAAAGTCAGAATTTGGACCAGGTCTTTAGGCAATAAGTACATATGTGCTATCTCTGTAACATTTAGGGACAGAAGCCTCAGGTGGCATAAATCTGCTTGCTTTAACTTTAATGAATTTTAAATCATTTCCTGTGGTGGAGGTATTGATTCAGTTCAGCTGAGGTCCAGGCCTCTGTCATTTCAGCTGCAGCGTTTCCTAAAACAATTGGGAAAATTACAGGAGGAGCTCTGAAGCCAAGAAACAACTCAAGGGAGCTAAAACTGTCGTAGCTGATTAACAGAAATGAAAGCTGCTCAGAAACAAATCTGAGTATGAATTTGGAGCACAAGAATTAATTGAGAAGGGGATTCTCTTTGTACTTCTTTTAGTAGGTCAGGCAGTTTATCCACTAAGATGCCTTTGAAGCTGCCAGCAAGAAAGGCATCACTGGAAAGATGAAACGAGCCAGTGAGTGAAGTCATCTGTGTGTCCTAAACCCTGCTATTCTGAGAGAATTAGTTGCATGGTGAATGACAGAAGCCTGAGCCAAAGATGGCCCATTACCCTTTCCACAGAGAGGGTGAGGAAGGGACAGCTCCAGGAGGGGATGAGCGAGGGTGACGTGCAGCTTTAGTGCAAGAACGGGTGGGACACTGGAAGGCTGAGCTTCTGCCTCGCTCACACAGCTGTGCAAACACTTCTGCTGTGCTGCAGAGAGCTCCAAAGCACTAAACACAAGCTCACAGCAAGGTGCTCCCCTCCCAGTGCCACTCATTTAATGGTGAGCTGGGTCAGGTGAAAGTCTGTGGTCATATCACAGTGCCTTAGTGGATGGCTGTTCACAGAGACATGAATCCAGTGGGAGTTTTACATTGATTTTAATAGAATGTGGCTTAAAAAGCAGATAAAGGCACGGGAACTGATCAGTAGAATACAGGGGAAGGACTGTGCAGAAGTCAATGAGAGGAAAGGTTTTCCCCAATAACATACAGAAAGGTATTTGAAAAAAAGAAATGTACATTCAGAGCAAAGGAAATGGAGTGTTTGTTTTTTCTGGCCCCTGGCTGCTTGAAGATACTGACAGTAGAAAAATGCACTTTTTAAAGCTGTCTCTGTTTTTAGTGCAGAAGGGAAATGTAGGATTTTTATCCCAAAGAGAGCAGAAGTAAAAGAGATATTAGGATCCTGCTCTTGCTCATCAAAAAAGAGTTGTGGAATATCATGCCATCCTCTGCCTCCAGCATCCAACCTTGTACCTAAGGAATCACTCACCCTCCACTGAAGATCAGTTAGGTTTAAGAAATGGAGGAGAAAATAATGCAGTCACAGGATATAACACATTCTAGGAAGTTAAAGTGTGAAAATACTACCTACTTTGCCCATAATTTTCCATACCTATAGCTGGAAAACCAATAAAAGGGGCTTTTTGTCACAATGCTGTATTACGTTGTATTTATTGTTTTTTCCAGCCTAAAGTGCTTTGTGCGTGAGATTAAAAAGCTGCAAGTCTCAGGCCATCTGGCCAACCAAATGGATTTCGTGTACAGGATCACTGCCAGATGTATGCCAGTTGTAAGTTTAATTTTTGAACATATAAAGTGCCTGGGGCTCTGTCTGTTATTCAGAGGAAGTCATGTTCCAGTTTTCCAAAACAATCCAGATACAGTTCAAGTCTAGGAGTATGGTCCATTCTCCTTCACCTGGTTTAGGACATATTCTTCATTTCTCTTAAGGAGAAAATGATGGCAGGAAAATTTTGAAGATATCTTATGTGTTAGGTATATTTGATCACATCTGTCTGACCTTATGGGATGGTAGGAAACACAACAATAAGTTTTCTTAAGGACTTTCACTGAAATTGTCCAATTGAAAGATAAAATTCACTTTAGGTAAAATACTTTAGACTAATTTGCAAATATATTTATTTGTGATCAACTTGAAGAATAAGTGTTTTCAAGTATATAATAGTTTATGATATCTTTCAAGTGATATTTAATTGATTTGATTTTAAATGAGGAACTAATGGAAGTTGAACTATATTTTTAGCTTTACAGACTCTAAGAAGGATAACATGCATTTAATTTTTTATTTTGCAAATGTTCTCATGAAAGAAAGTCTGTAGCATGCCAGGGATAGATATTGTGAAAATTAGGAAAGGTGTGAGCACAGATAGCTCTGGGCTCTGAAAAAAAGTTCTTGAAGATTTTGTTCAAAACACACCAGTTGAAATCCAGGGTAGAGTAGGATTTGGGTGATGTGAGACAGTGATTTGTGGGTCTGGCTCTCCTCCTGCCCACATAAGTGTATTTCTTCACAGCTGAAATCCTGAGGTTGAATTACTTTCTCCTAAGCAGACCTGAAGGCCCAATGAATCAGAGATAAATGTTTGGAAAGACTGACTTATTTGTCAGGGCACAGCTGCTTTTTGCTGTATGAAGGAGCTGCAACAGAGGAGCTGTGCAAACACCAGGGGCTCCTGCAAGGACTCTCAGCACCTTTGAGAGACACCAAAAGTGGGACAGTCCAGCCCACCACACTGACTGGGTTTGGCAATTTCTATCACAGGCCACTCAAAATCTATGTAGGCGAAAATGGGTTCAAATATTTGAGAAAGCGAGTGGCAGCCACGCTGGACACTGCCAGGAATCAGAGCCTACAGAAATAATTTCTTTGCAAATGTCTCTAAACCTAAAATTAAATCTGTCTTCCCAAGAAAGGGCTGCATTAGCTTTGAAATCAGCAGGTCTTACTGCAACCATGCTCCTGGAGATTGATGAGAAATTTTGGTGAGCAGTTTAGGAGATGACCCTGTGGAAAGGGCTCCATGACTTTTGCATGCACCTTTCCAACAAAGGGCCATAATGAAAAAGCTGGCACTGTTATTTGCAGTCTATTTTATTCCTGAAAGCCATTTTCCCTGTGATGCTAGCCCCTTTTTTCTCCCACAGACTCATTTAGGGGGTGGGAATCAGAGGAACCAAACAAATGGTAGATTTCATAAAGTAAGGAACAGCAAATTGAGCAAAAGGAGGATTATGAGGACTAAATCTTTTGTTCAAAGAGTGATTAAAAAGCATTAAGTTGGATGAAGTCAATCTAGAGCTTAACTGAATGAACCTTCTGCTCTGGTTTTCTTCTGTTTGGTTTTACATGTATTAAGAAATTAAAGGAGTGGGAGAGACCCCTTGAGGACTGCTGAGGCTGGGGCTTTTTAGAAAATGGTAGTTGAGCAAAATCAGTTGGACACAAGCTCTGCTTCCTGGTTTCCAGGCAATGAAAATTGTCCTGGCCAGCTGTGTCCAACCAAGAGCAGCAAGAATAAGTTCAGGCTCCTTTCCAGCAGAGGACTCAATTCACACCCAAATGTGTGTGCTGTGGGAATTCCTTCAGGCAATGAAATTCTGGGATTTGTGTCCTCCTCTCACCATGGCTTAAGTGAAAACTGTTCCCTGTCCAAGAGCAAATACAGCTGCAGTCCATTGCTGAAACAGGGAAGCTCTCAGGGTAATTGCTATTTGCTTTGCATTCAGAATACCTTTTTAATTTTTTTTGTGGATTTAAGATTAAATCTACACAAGATGAGGGTACCCAGCTTTCAGGGTGGTTTGCCCTAAAAAAAATTGTGCATTTAGGGGAGCACAGCTCCTTTGCAGGACAGAGCCAAAGCATGAAGCAGTTGTCAGTGGATGCTATACTGTAGCCAAGGATGTACATCAAGAGAGGCTAAACCAAACAAATAGTCAGATTTCTGCACTCTACTTGTGTGTGGCCTTTGGAAAGCTCTGAGCCTTGTTTCCATACTGTGCTTGTACAGAAAGGTCAAGGGTGGGGGACAGAGTGTGATGTAAATATAAGCAAAGTTGGTATATTTTTTTTCCACAGTGTTTTGTATTTACTGACTTAATTGTCCTGCTTAGTCTGGTTTTAAGTGAATTACCAGTTTGATTTAAAGCTAATTGCTAATTTTAGAATCACCTCTCAGCCATTTGCCATCATGGGCCCTTTGGGCTGTACATTTTTGTATCATCCCAGTTTGACCTGACAACACTTCCTTGATCTGAAATATTTTTATTTCTGGTCTTTGATGTCCTAATGAACATGCAATTTCCATCTTCACTTCTGGAAAATGCTGCTCTTGGACAGCAGCTGTGTCCCATTGCTGTGCAATGTGGAGTGGCAGCTCATAACAGGGCAACACAAAACTCTCCCAGTGCCAGCAACATTAAACTGAGTTGTACTGGGCAAAAAAATTTGCCCTGAAGCCTTTTGCTCCCCTTGGATCTTACTTTCTCCCCTGATTCACACTTCTCTTTCTAATGACTGCCAGAAGAAGAACTGTCCCCCATGAGGCACTTGAATAGAGATTGGAGGAAAGCGATTTTCTTTCCAACAGATTTTTTTTGCTATTCCAACACCTTTCTTATTCTCTGACTATGTGAAAACACATCCTTCTTCCCCAGAGAGAGCTATCAAGTGCTCTAGGGGCTATGGCACAAGTCTAGGGCAGGAGGTACTGAATCCTCAGTCTGGTACTTCCCAGAGGCTGAAATTAGTTCTTGCACAGTTCAGGGCCTGATTGTCTTCTCTCCCCTCTGACCATTCTCTGAACTCTCCCCCCAAAATCAGTATTATTCCCATGGAAATTTGCTTAATCAGCCAGCTAACAAGAAGTTCCATGTGGTTCTAGCCAAGAAAGTTAAAAAACTGAAACAGGACTTGCAGAAGTCTGTTAACTCCAACCATAGGGTATACACATATTTATATAGGCTTTTTTCTTGTCTCTCAAATACAGTGAATTATCATGGAATCATAATGTCCTCTCAGAATTGCTTTTCCAAGGGATGATGTTGTATAAATCATGAAAACTAGACATGGAAAATATTGAGTAGGTCTCCTGGTCCAGCCATCTGCCAGGAGAAGATTGTTCCCTGCAGAATTTTCCCCATTGCTCTGCTGAAGCAAAGTACCACAGAGATGCTTTATCTGCAAAACAGCTCCACGCCTATTTATAGTCCTGTAGAACTCATTATCTTTAGTTACAGAGAAATGATTTTACTCCCCTGCTACAGAATAGAGTCCTTCTGTCCATAGCATTGCATGTTTGCCCACATCCCCAAAACCACAAGTATAAAACTTCATATGGGCTCGCAACTCAATAATTAAATCAGAAATATATCTTATCCTCTGCCATCATGTAAACTTCCCTTGCATATCACATTGATAACCAACCAGATACCACTGATTACTCCCCCATGAATAATAGGCAGCACAGCAAAATGTTCTGTGAGTTTGAAGCAGAGAAGGAGCATTTCATTACCACATCCTCTCCCTCTTTGCCAGAAGCTACCAAACAATAAAATGGAAAGGAGAGCTATAGCTTGTGACATCTGTCAGTGCAAGTAGCCTTTGGTTCAACCTGGGCTGTTATAAATATTATATTTGAAGTATTAGCAAGAGCAGATTGGATTGCAGCAGGTCCAGAATGAGGCAGCCTGAAGGCTGGCAATAAAACTGAAAGAAATGAAATGCTTTGGCATAGGTGTCTTCTGCTTTGCATCGTGAAAGGAATGAAGAGGAAAAGGTTTCCACCTTTCAGCCTGATTCAGCTCATCTGGAACATTTATTTAGGAGAAGCATTTTTGGCACCCTGGCAAAGATGGACCAAGGCTGCCTCGGCAAAAGGGGTGACACAGCATCCTCACAACATCTGTTTAAATACCCTCAGCACCCTTCTGTGCCTTTCTGGATGTGTTACTCTATGTTTAGCTATGTTTGCATCATCACTAGACACAGACTCAGTCCTCACTTTGGTCCAGAGCTGGGAGTGCAGGTTCAATGTGCACAGGCTTCATGGGTGAACCCAGTCACACTCCGAGGGACAGAGTCTGGAGACATTCAGGTACTGAAAGATGAAAAAATAACTCCTAACTCCTCTTGGTTTCACACAGTGTGAGCTCCTGAACTGACACTTAGTTTTTGCTCTCATAACAAAAAAGAGATAACAATGATTTTAGAAATCTGGTTCAAGTCATCTTGGTCCCCTACCTGTGTTATGGAGAGAAAATTATTTCTCTTGCCTAAAATTTTGAGAAGATAAGAATCTTTTGCAGTTTTGGCAGAAACTTTTTAGCCCCAGCTAAAAAAGAAAATTCTTTATGTACATTGAAATCCTTCAAGGGAACAAAGAAAATCAGAGTGTAAGTATGTCTCATATTCCATTCTGTTACTGCAATTTTAGGTGTTGCTTGTAAACAAAAACATTTTATCAAAAAGTTTATTTTTTTTAGGTTTGTAGTGTTATACTGAAAAAAGAAAACTAAAAATCCTTTAACATTTTTCCTCCAGCAATGAGACAACAGAGCAGGCAAAAATTCTTGAAGTCATGGACATTTCCACACCACTAAATAAACTCTCTGCCTTGGCATACATAGGGGATTAGGAAAGAGAGATGCCAGAAATTGGCCTAGACTATATTTCCCTAGAGGCATAGAGAGATATTGAGGGAAATCACTACCATTCCACTACATGTGATTAAGAAATTGGGATTTCTTTTTTCTCATTTTAAGAATGCAACAGACTGGGTAGGAGCCACCAGAGAAAGCTGATGGCAAGAAAAGTGGAGAGAAATCATTCCAGTCAATACTTCGGAAGTGTGGACTTGCATTGTTTGCTCCACAGCACTTTTATTATAGCAGAAATGCTCATCTAAAGGGAAATTGACTTGATCATCTTGGGCAGAAAGATGTTATAAACAAATATTGGCTGATGAGAACTCAAGGTGACTCAGCAATGTGCACTTCCAGCCCAGGAAGCCAACAGAGCAAGGAGATTCCACTCTGTCCTGCTCTCTTGAGACCCCACCTGGAGCTCTGCATCCAACTCTGGGGCTCCCAACACAAAAAGGACAAGGACCTGCTGGAACAAGTCTGGGGAAGAGCCAGAAAAATGCTCTGAGAGCTGGAGCCCCTCTGCTCTGGAGACACACTGAGACACTTGGGGTTGTTTAGCCTGGAGAAACTGCTCCAGGGAGACTTCAGGGCCCTGCCCAGTATTTAACAGGGCTCCAAGAGAGCTGGAGAGGGATTTTGGACAAGGGCATGGAGTGACAGGACAAGGGGCAATGGCTTCAAACTGAAAGAGGGCAGGATTAGATTATATATTATGAAGAAATTCTTCTCTCTGAGGCTGGTGAGACCATGGCACAGGTTTCCCAGAGAAGCGGCAGGTGCCCCATCCCTGGAAGTGTCCAAGGCCAGGCTGGACAGGGATTTTTACAACCTGGCCTAGTGGAAGGTGTCCCTGCCCATGGCAGAGGCATTGGAACTGAATGATCTTTATGGTTCCTTTGAACCCAAATCATTCTACAAATCTATGAAGTGTATATTTAATCTCCCTCTTGTCACTCTTTGGAAGGACTTTCCTCCCATTTCAAGTTGAAGATTGGTCTAAACTGAAGAGCACTTGGCACAAAAAGGCACTTGAAGTTTTCTGCTTAAGGACATGCAGTTGCACAGGCTCTTTGAGCAGCTTTAAATAGGTGCTGTGAAGGGCCAGTCAAGAGGCTGCATTATCATCAGCTTTCACCTGAGGGCAAACCAAAATACGCTGGCTGACCTTAGATGGATCAGAAACACTGGCTATCAAGCAGATGGCAGTAAAATATCCCTGACTGCTCAGCTGCTGTTAACCACTTCTGGTGTTGTGCCTGCCTTACGAAGCACTCCAAGGCTAAGCTCTGTTTGTGGGACTGCCGCCTCCACAGGAGACAGGACAAACCAGTCCCATGTCCTTCGCTGCAGTTATCCATGTCCATCCAAGGATGATCATTTTTCATCACCACCCTGACTCTCCTGGGCTGTCATTTTGCTATTTTGAAACACCTGGTTGCTGCTCAATAGTGACCCATGTTGGTGCCAGCAAATGACCCCCATGTAGGTGTGTCCTGCACCCCTGTAAGAGCAGGTCCCATCTTCTCAGGTGACACAAATGTGTGGTGTGACATGTCCCTGCCCTGCCTGCTGCTGAACCTTGATGGGCTCTTGCCCAAAAGGCAGGGCCATGAACAACCTGCACTTGAGCACCATCCTGCTGGGATGCCGTCCTGTGCCAGGGTAACAGGTCTGGCCACACAGCCTCTTGCTGTCCCTTTGCTACAGACAGCTGTTATCTGGGGACATATCTGTGTCCCCTGAGCAGCATAGGGTATCTACAGTCCTTTCCCTCCCCTGACTTCTCCTTTCTCACTCAATACTGCAATTTCTGCCTTGGCTTCCTTCCTAATGACTGTATTATTAGCTCTATTTTCATCTGCTCTCAGCTCTTTATTTTGCATAGAATTATTTTGGCTGCTCTACATACCACAAATTGAGTAGCTGAACCAAGTCCACAAACCCTAACAGAGAAAGCACGTGGAGCAGGGCTCTGTAGGACCACCATCGCTGTCACCCTCACACGTGCCACCGCTCCTGGCCCAGGCCAGGGTCCCGACTGCCACCCTGCTGCGCCTCTGAGCATGGCACAGTGAGGAGCAGGGTGGCCATATGGCCTGAGACAGCTGGGCCATATGAGTTTCCATTTGTGACACCTAGTTTGTGCTTCCTAAGACACAGAAGGTGTTTAATATGTTATCTGTCACTTTATGGGTTATTCCAGCCTTAATTACCAGGCCAGAAACGGTGCACAAAAGCTGTCCTCTTGAATGTGCTCCCTGCAGGAACAGAGGCTTTTCCATTTGTGACCAGGACATCTGAGCAAAGCAGCATTCCAGGTGGCTGGTCCTGCTGTTTGTCATCTCCCCATTGTCCCCTCAGCAGCATTCCAGGTGGCTGGTTTGTCATCTCCCCATTGTCCCCTCAGCAGCCCGTCAGTGCTGTGGGGTTTGGGTACAGCTAATGGAAATGCGAGTTGCAGAGATGTGGGAGAGGTGTACAGGGCCCTCGATGGGTTTGTGGAAGGAAAAGGGTCTGTGGGACTGCAGTTTTCTCCTGGTCTTCTGTCAGCTCCAGGCCACAGAGTTCTCTTATTTAGGTATGAAAGGGACGGTGTCATCCTGAATCCACTTCTCACAGACTGGCTTTGGAAAGGCTTTATTTACATACACAGATTCCCAAAATATGTCCCTGGAGATCCCTGACTGTGATCAGCACCAGGTATGAACCCCACAACCTGCAAGGGCACAGGAGCTCACTGCTTCCCACTGCCCATCAGCAGCTACAATGGGAATTCCCATTCCCATCTGTGCTGTGCAGATTGCCTCTGGATGGAGGGAATGAACTGAGCAACAGGGAGGGAGACCTCAACTTCTGCTATCCTGGGACCAAAGGCTTCTCAAAGGTTCTGTTTCCTTCTGGCTAGCTGGAAATTTTTGAGGGGAAAAAGGGAAGTGTATTAGGAGATTCCCTAAAAACGAACAAAACAGAAGCACCTCATTGCCTAGGGAAAAGCCAGGAGGAGCTGGATGGATAGAAGCAGAAATCATCTTTATTTATCTCTTCTCTTCCCACTAAATAAAGCCAAAAGCTGGAAAAATTAAACAACTGCCAATTACAAGGTTTTGGAAGATGAAGGAGCACAGGTTATGTGTGTGTGTGTGTGTGTGTTACAAGAAAGTATAACCCTAAAAGAGTTTTCTATATAATTTTACTCCCCTCCCAGACAATCCATTGTTTTAGCAGCAAACTGGGATTGCTGGTAGACAATAGCCCACTTTCCAGCAGAAAGGACTCTATGAAAGCTGCACACAGTTTTTAATGTTTAATGACACAAAATCAATTGGAAGTGGTTGCTGGCTTCCACAATCAATTTTAGGAGATCTCTCAGAGAATGGGAGAAAGTGGGAGAGTTTCCATTAGCCCTGGAAATCTCATCAGCAGTAAGAAAATGGTGATAAACAACCCTGCACTCCAATAAATGTATTAATAAACTTGTCTTCACTCATTTCTCATGTCTCAGTAAGAGGATATAGTTTTGTCACCAGTAAGGTTGCATTTTGGTCTCAATTCCATCCTTTGCACAAACACTCAAACATCCCCGTGGCTGTGAGTGCTCTGAGAGAGCCACAGCTCACATTTGCTGCCCCATCAGTTGTCCTGGGTGTAGGAATATCTGAGGAGCAGGAATCACAGAGGGTTAATTCCCCTGCCTCCTGGCTCTGCCCCACTGTGAGAGGCACCTTTGCCAAAACCAAGTGTGAGAAGCTCTTCTGCCCTGCAGATGAGTGGGAAGGGGCTCCATGGGGAAATGTGGAGCTCCCTGTCCTGGATGAAGCCAAATTCACCCAAACACTCAGGGGTGGCCACACTCAAGGGCTGTTCAGCCAGTGAGAAGGTTCCTGCTGATTTTGATGGGCTTTATGCCATTTGCCAAGCTTAATGCTGCATGGCATGAAGTGCCCTTTTTCTGCCCTTGTTTTGCTCAGACTGGGGAGTGTGATGTCTTCTGCCAGCTGGAATCTGGGGGGCTGGGGGCAAAAAGGGAAAAAAAAGTTACTTTTTTATGTCTTTAAAAAACCCCAGAACTAAGCAGAGTTAGGAACAACCCTGACTTAATCTCAATGCAAAACAAGAGCTGTTTTCATGTGTTGCAGGTTCGCTCCAGGACTCCAGCTGAGTGAAGTCAAGGCAGGGTTTGTAATGCACAATTTAATCAGTGAATTTGTAGATCTCAAAAGGCGTGCTTAATTTAATATTGTTTCTAATGGCTATTGTCTTCATGCTTGCCTGTTTCCCCGGTGTTTTTCCCTTTTGTAATTACTTGAATGGGCATTTCCAGGTGCACTGCATATATTAGCAAGCATTTTCATTTTAGTAATGAGTGAGATGCTTTCAGTGTTTATTTCTTCATTGCCCTAATACTTACTTTATTAAAGATCCTGATTCTTCTAAAGGAGAAAAATAAGCATTTACCACTCCTTTCTACCTCATTTACCTCTTCTACCTTATGATGCCCTCAATAAAAGAGGATTTTAGTTCCTTATTGGCCAGGGTTAGACCAGATTTACACTATCAGAGAAAAATAAAGCAGAAAGGGGATGCTTGGTCAGTCAGAGAATGGCTTGGGTTGGAAGGAACTTTGAAGATCATCTCATTCCAAGCCCCTGCCACAGTCAGGGACATCTTCCACCAGACCAGGTTGCTCAGGGTCCCATCCACCTTGGTCTCAAACGCTTCATGCCTCTCCTTACCGCTTACTGAGATGAGAACTGAGCACTTGTTGAACTCAAAGCCATTCCCCTGAATGTCAGAACTTCAGAGCTGGTTTAAGCTCTGTAAGGGGCTTCTGCAGTGCCCCTTTCCTGGCCTTAATATCATCCTTTAGGGTCAATGTGCTTTTTTGCACTCCTTGTGTGCAGCCTGGCGACTCCTGGGGTGCAGGAGACCGAGCCTTGCCTGGCCACCCCAGGCTGCTGATTAACGTTGCAGCAGGGCTCCAGCATCAGCTGACAGCCTCCACCCAGCCCTGAGCAGCATTTATTATACATGCACAACAGCCCTTTGCCACATGCTAGTCTAATTTTCAGATTAGCTGTTTATTAGCATTATTATAAACATGGCTCTTCATCTTCTATTAAATGGCACCGCAGCCACTGCGCTCCCGCATGAAGCCTGTAAGGAAGCACTTGGTTCACTAAATTACCCTGCAAATGTCAAACTTGCTCTGTGTTATTAGCTGTACCTCTTACATTCTCTTTATTAGGGTTTTGGGTCTTGAGGGTGCCCCGTGGCGTATAGATTTTTTTAAAATACAAACCGGTGTCATTTTTGCTGTTTAAAAGAATGTTTAATTAAACTGGATTCATTCTTGTGTAGTGCAAGTTAAATGAAAACTAAATAGAAGGCAAATGAT
The DNA here is from genome assembly GCF_049639895.1 of Pseudopodoces humilis. Taxonomy (NCBI): domain Eukaryota; kingdom Metazoa; phylum Chordata; class Aves; order Passeriformes; family Paridae; genus Pseudopodoces; species Pseudopodoces humilis. Next base: position 5,573,560 of record NC_142207.1, read on the forward strand.
TACATGGTATTAAGAAGAGTGACTGCTCCAGAGACCAAACTCTTTTAAAACAACATTAAACTAAACTTATTTCATATGCACAGGTTAGGTCTGGCCTGCTAGGGCATCATATTTTGAGAGCAGTAGAATGGTTATGAACACTAAACAGCTTTTAACAAAATGTGTGTTTCAGGGAAGAAACCTTGCTTAAGCTAGACTTAAATATGCTAATGACAGAAATCAAAGCTTTGCACTGATTCTGGGTAACCTTTTAAAAATTGCCATTTCTATAGTATGAGATGCAAATGAGAAGATCAGCTTTGTTTATTATTTCACTAGCTGTAAATTAACGAGGGGCCCCAATGCATGTAAAAATAAAATTGGAAGTATTTTTTGGGCTTGAGTCGTTGGTCACATCATGGCTTTTTAATGTTCTTTAGGAAAACAAAAGGAATTATAATTAGAACTCCATTACCCAATTTCCTATTCCCTGCTCCTTTTATGTTAACCCTGCTGGTAGAATCAGATTTTTTTTAAGGCACACATTCACCAAATTTCCTTTCCAGGCATTCTAAGCTTGTTTTTGAATGTCTGCTGTTCTCCAAGCCCATTCCTAAGGCTCTTGGAGCTCCCAGCTGCTGTGCTGATCTCACCCATCCCTTGGAGAAGGGACAAGTGCTCAGGTGTGCACAGCAGCATAGCCCTTGTTGGGTGTCCTGGCCCTCTCCCCCTGGGCATAAAGGTGTTTGATGACCAGAGCAAACACTTATGTCCTAAAAATGGTAACCTAACCCCCGTGCTTGGCATTCCCCTGGCTCAGTGCTCCTGGCATGGCCCTGGGGCACCTCACTGACAGCAGCTACAGCCTGAGCTCCTGGGCTCCTCCCAGGGCTCAGGCTGCAAGTGCTGCCTCACAGCACGTCCCTGCATAATAAACAGGGCAATTTTTGCCTGTGCATTAGGCCAGACATGTCCCCCTACCTCTATCTAGGTCAGCAAAAGCCTTGGGAAGCACTGGGGGTGGGGGAAAAAAAAATAAAGGAAGAGACCTTCCTATTTTTAGGTTGTTTTAATTGCTTTCCATGCTTTTCATAACAGCTGAGAGGAAACTCTTCCCTGTGAGTGCCACTTCCCCTCTCACACCTGTTCTGGGAAGAGCTGGAATTCTCAGCCTCTCCCGCACCACAGCCCAGTCACAGCTTTGCTGCTCCTGTGGTTCCCCCTCAAGCTCATAATTCTCTTCTCTGTGTGTTTCTTTCTTTCTTTTTTTTGTCTGCAAAAGAAACTGACCCCCTCCATGCATTGTTAGTGGGAGCATCCTGCCACTTATCCATGAGAAACTGAATTACAACAAGAAAATTGAAACAAATAAAGCAGCCTTGGAACACAAATGGGATTGTGGCTGTCCAGAGGTTGAGCTTCCAGTTTCTGGGCTTTGAAACAGGCACTTTAATGGAGACCCTATTTTTGTTTATTGACAATCCCCCTTGGGACACACCAGTGTGGCTGTGGCTCTGGGGTGAGCTGTAGCCAATATAATCAAGTGCAGGGATGGAATTAGCAGTGTTGGAAGGGTTGCTGTGGGCAGATGGGAGATGAAAAGGCTGTGCCTGTTGTGAGACAGACTTTTATATGTATTGGCCTGGGAGTCCAAAGCAATGTGTGATGAATGACCTTACACAGGGATTTGAACACTAAACCATGGCATCTGTGGCCCTTGCTTGCACCCAGGGCAGTTGTACCCTCTCCATAAATCATCCCAGAATGAGGTTTCCCTCAGTAATCCGGGTTAACCTTTCCTGCTGTGTGGGTTTGCTACCCAAGAGTTCAAATCAGCTGCTCAGCCCCTTGGCCTGAGGTTCACCTGCAAGGTAAGAAACTCCAGATTTCTTTGTCCATCATCCTCTGCCTTGCAGCAAACCCCAGTTTCTTCCTTAGGGCAGGTGCTGTCTTCAGGCACAGCCTCAGAACCTCTGCAAGGCAAGAGGAAGAGTAGCCTGTAGGATCTGTAGGACACAGAAAGAGTAGCCCGTGACCCGTAGGACACAGAAATACTTCAAAGATTGTGCTGAAAACCCTGTCTCTGGCAGAGATATTTTAGTTGTACTTTTTTCCAGTCCTGTTTTATTTCCCTCCCAGGCCATTACCTGGTGCAGCGTTACAGCAGCCCATGAGTACCTGAGTATTTATCTCACACTTTGCCCTCTGCACATCCATCTGAGCAGCACTTCACCTCACACAAGTCTGGAAAGATCCAAGTCCCAGTAATAGCTCCTGATGGAAATATTCTGTGTCTGCTGACTCTCAAGATTTCTTAGGCTTTTTCTTTTCCAGAAAGCTGTAATTTCAGGCACTCTTAGCACCCGCTCTCACACAGAAAAATCCAGGAGTGCCTGTTTTTTCCACATGTAGAGCAAAAAGCCTTCTATTCAGAATTTTAAATTAAATTAAGAGCGCTACATTAATGCACCACTTCCTGTGTCTTCCCTGGGAATAAAGTCAGAGTTCATGCTCCTGTGGGCGGTGCAAGCACTGCTTCCAGTGGCCAAATGCTGGCCCTGGGCTTAGATGCCAGCCACTGCTAGAAAAGAGAGGTTTACTGTGTCAAATGGGTAACACTTCTCTGTCATAATTTCTTTTATAGTACCTCCAGGGATGGTTGTTTCAGGATGGGTTACAACAAGCTCTAAATGGTTGGGCTATCATGATTATTTTTTTAGTATTTTCCAGCTGTGGTCACGGGTACAGACCCAGCAGTGACTATCCCATGCACCTTATATGTACAGGACAAGCACATGGGATAATTTGCCTCAGTAATTTTGCACCTGTTTCAGCTCAGGAATGTCCTGCACTGGACACTGGGTGATCCTCCTCAAAACATTTCTCATCCACTACATTCTGGTCTTCTCTTGAGCCCAGGTAAGAGTTTAACATCTGTTCCTCTTCTAGGAGAAGCCCTGAGGTCACCCAGCTGCCGTGGGTCAACTCCTCTTTCAGGATTTGTAGATCTGAGCAACAGCATCCACGGGACAACTGCTGCCAGCAAACTCATCCATGATCACTGCTCCAAATTTGGATCAAATCCTTGCAGCCTTCTTCTCTAAACAATGCTCTGTTCTTCACGTTAAAATAAAAGTTGTTACTGATACAATGGATGCACCTAAAACACCCACCAAAATGAAGACTGAATTGTGCCATGAAAACAAGCAGTAATCCCCCAAAAAACTATTGATATTTTAGTTCTGCTGGGAAGACTGGTCACAGTGAATGTTTAAAATCTGTTTCTATTCAGGGAAAGTGGTTGGGCTTTCACTCCTTGCAGTTCTTGATAGCACACATAAAGCACTAAACACAAAAGCTGTGTGTGACTGCAAATCCAACCTCAGGTAGAAAACGTGTGCAGGTTTGCACCTAGCAGCTCAGACCTAAGCAGAAATTTCTGCCTGAATCGTGAAAATGATGAGCAGGACATCACCCCTCACTTAAAACACCCACCCCACAGTGGAAATGAGATCACAACAGGTTCCACAGAGAGGAACTATCCCAAACCCTTGCCAGAAAAGCATATTTCTGACTGCCTGCTGTTGCACTGTCTTTATGGATGTGCCCAAAACAATCGCTTTTAGAGCAGTGCGAGTGCCAGGCTTGCCTCGGTGCACTTTGAAGCAGTTTGTTCTGAGCCAGTCATGTTCACTATCCTAATCTGACATGAAGCCTGATGGAAAAATCTGTGATCGATTATAGCAGCGGGACAAAGAGATATGAGAGGAAAGCAATGCAGAAGAACAGATATCAATCACTGGCTCGCAACGAGCCCAAAGAAGGTAGCTGGTGATATTCCTGAATTTGAAGGCAGTGTAGCACATCTTTCTGCTGTTGTAGGTAAACACTCCCAGCTGCAGACTGTTTGTCTTACAGACAGACCGATTTGGTAAGAAAAGTGGATTTTGAAGTACGGATTTTGTTGGAAGGGGACAAAACAAACTATAGGTTTGTTACCTTGAAAACAGTGTAGCATGTAATGAGTATTTGCAGCAGTTTCACAGCTGCTTAATGCTCTTCTTTTTAAGCTTCTGAGTGTTGAGGGGTTTTTGTTTAGATTTACACTTTTTAATTGATTGAATGTGAAATATATTATGGAACAAATTTGTATTGAATAAGAAATAGCAGACATAATCAACAAACTTTAATGTTGAGTTAGCTTTTTTCTGGTTGCTGGACAAGATCATACTTCAAAGCAAATTAAAAATGTGAAGCCAAATCCTGATTGCAATGCAGGCAACAGAAATCTTCCTGTCAGCCTCAATAAAAGCAGGTGTAAGTTTTCAGTATTAGTCCAGTCCATCCAATTCACATGTCTTTCTGTCTTTATCTAATCTAATACATGGTTGTGAGATAAATTACAGAAGGGTATGATAAATTGCATTGCTATTCACTTTTGGCAAGATCACCTATACACTGGCCACTAATTCATCTCCGCCAGGATCCACTGTAACACACAGGATCCTTGAAACAGCCTCCAAATACTGTCATTTCATTTTCTTTTAAGAAAACAAAGAGATTATATCTGCTGGCAAATAGCCTACTTACCCTCACCAAAATAAATGATACCTCACTGTGACCTCTGTAAAATCATGGTTATAAAAGTATCAAAATGTATTTATAACATAAAGAGTCACAAAGATATAAGGTCCCTCTATTCTGTTTGAGTGGAAAATTATGATGTGTTTTAGACTGAGGGATTTCAAAATGGGAAAGGATGACATGGCTTAGCTTTAGGGATTTCAAAGAGTGTTTAATTTGTTTAATTCTGTTTTCATTGAGTTTTGGTGTTCTTTGCCCAGATAGTACAAACAAAACACACAACATTGGGGCAGAAATCTGCAATACATTGTAACAATATTTTTCTGGTCCTTTTTGAGATCTATTCACCACTCTTGAAAGCACCATCCTGACTCACACTGGTACCACACGTCTCTGTTGGGTACCATTCACATCCATCTGTGAGTTCAAAGAGAAATTTACTTCCCATTAAAGCAAAAAGGAGAGACATCTTCTCTCCCCTTACACCCATCAGATCCATCCCTGCCTTCCACAGAACTCTGCTGGGCAGCACCAGGACACCGCCACACAAAGCTGCTGCCAAGCCCATCCATGGTGACACCCTTGGTCCCACCACCAGTGTGAGCTGTTGGATGTGCCAGAGCTTCACCCTGAGCCAACCCCATGTGCCAGCCCAACGTCCCACCACTCTCCTGCCAAGGAAGGGGGGAAGCTGATCACAATTTTGGCTGGAGACATGTCAGTGCCCATGCCCCTGCTCAGTACCAGCCCAGGAAATTGCTTTCTGCTCCTCAGCATTTGACTGCCAACTTCCTTCTCCTCATGCTTCCATAAATCGCTGGGAAACTGTGCCGTGGATGATCCAACAGCTGCTGAATTTCACCCAGGAGACCACTTACCACTGAGGTGCAGCAAAGTTATTTTGCATATCAAGATTTTAAAGAAATTTGGGGCATTGTGAGATGAAGAACATTATTGATGTACCATATTTACTTCAGAATCCCTTATCCACACCTGGAAACAGTACTTAAAAACAGAGCTTGTATTGCAGGACGATGTGAAAACCTGGCCTGGTGAGAGGTAAAATTTTCTTGATTATTTCAGGGAGATGAAGGCTTCATCCTACACTATTTAGGAGCTGTTGAGGCATGATGGCTACGTCCAGCTAATTGGATGCATTGCTATGGGCACTTGAGAAATGTGATAGACAGATGCACTCAGCTAGAGAGATATCCCTTGGTGCAGAGAGCTGAAGTCAATTAGGGAGTTAAATTGTGAAAGATTTGACCTGATGTCATTTATATCTCGAGTCATAATTAACACTTAAAGTTCAACTCTATAGCAATCTTCTCCTAATAACACTTAAAACCTATATAGAGCTGAAAGAATTGCGCAGACATGATGAAGGATGACTTGAGTGCATGCCTGAATTTCTGAGTTTGTAATTAATCCTCAAAACACCTTTGTGAGGCCTATGGGGAGAATCATTTCTCTCCAGTTTCTCCTTTGAAGAGAAGCAGGGTTTACCCAATGGCTCCCCAAAGTCTCTGGCACCTGGAGATAAGGACAGAAGCTCTTTCAGGTGTTAAACCAGCGAATACTCAGCTCAGCCCAGCTCCCCTCTTTTTGTCTTGCTGAATTTTTTAATTTTACCACAATCTTTAGAAATATCGTGGACAAATTACTTGTCAAATGGCCTGGGCTTTCCAATTAAAATTTGTGCAAATGCAGGACCTAAAAATCTGTCACAAACACAGCTTCTGCCTCAAAGGTTTTCATACGGATGAAATATGAATCTCACTGGGGGAAGAAACACTCTCTGAGAGTGAGACCTTGTAAGATGGGATTCAGCTCACTGCAGATTTTTATGGTCAAGTTATAACTGCCCGTAAAGCAGGGGCAAAATGGAAGTGCTGACAAAACTTTTAAACTACAACAGTGGAAATGGCGCCGCAATAATTTATAATCTACAGGCAGCTTTGGATTTATTATCACAATGACAAATGCACTGTCATTGTTAATAGGATATTTCCCAGCAAGGACTTCTTGTTATGCAAGCCAGGTTCACTATGTCATGCAGCATGATAGCAATAAAGTCTACAAGAATTTGTAATGAACTTCAATTACTAATAGATTATGGTTAATGGGAAATATGTGCAGTAAAGATATGGGTTTTTATATGCGCCTTCTGGTACTCTACAAGGCAATGATTTATGCTACAATTTCTGTTAACATTCTCCAGTATGAAAAAAAAAAGAAAAAGCCTAAATTGGTGGAAAGCCACTCCATCCATAACAAATATTTAAGATAATTTTGCACATCATGTAAATGAAGATGTAAAATTAGATATTAATCCGTTTCATTTTAGCATTTGTATTTTTATTAAAAATTAAGACTTTGCCCTACTGTGTAATGACATTAAAAACCCTATCATGGGCTGCAAGCATGAATTACCCCAGTGCAGGAATGGTGACAGCAGCCGAGCTGTGAGTGCATTTGTTCAATTTGCTGTAGTAATTAACGGAGCAGTGAGAATATTTTTGTGTGTATGATTTAAAGTAGCAGCCCTGAAGCTGCTCGGGCAGATGTGTTTGATGTGGAGGGATGTGTGCATGAAGCCTGGGCTCTCTGGAGGGGGTCAGCCTTCTCCTGCCCCGCTGTGGTTCCCCCCCAGCCTTTGAGGCTCCAAAGCTGTGCCTCTCTCATGGACATCGGGCAATTCCCTTCCCTGCACAGCAAACCTCCCCCGGGAATTCCTTCGGGAAATAATCACCAGACACAGCACCAGAGCCACAAGCTCACACTGACTTATCAGAGGGACACAGGCCCAGCTGTTTGCCTGTTGTTTCAAAAGACTCCTTCCTCTTCCTCCTCCTCCCTCCCTTCTTCCAGCTTTTTTCTCCTGAATCTGAATTAGAATCTGTACATTCCAGGTTTATGTGCTCATGAAATGAAAAGAAAAAAGTCTCCCAAATTTAAAAACAAGCACTACTCAGAGCCATCTTTGAGAAAAACATAGAGATGCAATATTAAGGATTGCATTTAAGGGTCACATTCCATATCAAAAACATATATTTAGCCAGAAAGGGGCACCCATACATGAAGAGCTTTCAGGATCATTTCTGGTACAATTTTAATAAAGGTATCCTGAAGGCAAACATGATCCAATCAGTATTGTGCTGGTTTAATACCATTGCTCTCAGTGAACCTCTGTAGAAAGCCTGCAAATTAATATTTTAGGTGTGCAAGCCAGGAAAATATGGAATTGGGGTTTGATCTTTTTACAAGGTTTTTAGAGAGAGTATAAAGGGAATAGCTGCAGACTGACACAGGGGAGGTTTAGATTAGAGATTAAGAGAAAATTCCTAAGGGTGGTGAGGTCCTGGCACAGACTGCTGTACAAATCCCAGTCCATGGACAAACTGTACTTCCCAACCCTGCTGTGGAATAGCAGTGTCTCACTGTACAATTAAGGGTGATTCTGGCATGAAAATGTGGTTCTCCACTCTATTAGGAAGTTGTTTGAGAGATTTACAAAATGTCTTTCAGTTTTTATGGTAAAATGAGCATAAAATTGTGCTTCCCACATTCATCTCCTTCTAAATAATACTTAAAGTACTTGCTTCTTGAAAACGTGTGAGTGTGTTACAAATTTAAAATTAAAACTAATTTATCCCTTAAGGGTGCTCTGCTGATTCAGTTTTCCCCCAGCCCCTTAACACAAGCTGTTGCAACATGCAGAATGGAGTTTACTGTATTTTTCCCCCCCAGTTTTTAATTAAATTCTCCTTAGAAGAAAAACAGGGGAAGAAGCTCCCCGTGCATTCATACTGAATATTTGTGTGTGTGTGGGGTCAAATCCTCCTCTGTTCTCTCCTGATCACCTCTGCTGCTTCTCGTCTTTCCAGCTCTCTCCCACATTTTCAGAACAAGCCTCCTCCAAAGCTGCTAAAACTCCTTTTTCTCATTTCGTTGGGTTTTTTTTTTTAACTCTGATAAACAATATAACGTAGGATATGCAAGGGCATCTTATTGCTGGGTTTTGTTGCTGGATTAGGGGTTTTTTGGTTTGTTCTGGCATTTCTGTGGCTCCCTGAGATATCTCACCCCTGACAGGGTTGATGTGGCAATATTCAGCAGTCACCTGCTTTGCAAGCACCATTTAGAAAAGGTCACTGACAGCCCAAAAGAGCCACGAAAATAAATGTAACTTTAATTTGTTTCCCATTAGAAATGCATGCAGCAATCTGTTGTAATGAGAGATTTTCTTTCTTTCCTGCTCTGGCACTTGACCACCACAGCTCACAGATACACTGAGGTCTTCTAACAAAGGAGCCTGTGCACAGAACAGGGTAAAGTGTTAATAGATTTTGCTCTGTCCAACAGAGGATTATCATGGAAACATTCTAGATTTCACCAGAATTAACATCTGAGCACCAGGAAAAGTTTGTGCTTCAAATACTTGCCCTAAAATAAACAGCCATTACACCCAATATGATCTCTTGAAATCACTTCAAATCACTAATAATCTATATTGTATCAGAAATGTGTGTGCAAAAATAAAACTTAATTCCTTGCAGCTAAAGTATTACCTAAAGTAAACCATTTCAACACTGAATCAAATTATTTCAATGGCAGAAATCACACCTGTCTCAGGGGATAAATCGAGTATTCAGGCTGTTAAATCCATTCAAGCGACTCTATTGAATCCCACTATGTATTGTGCCTTGTAGAGAGAAAACAGTTCTGAAAACTATAAAATCATTTAGCAAATCAAATGCATCAACCACAACAGCCTCACATGGAGAAGAGGCTGAGGAGGTGAAACCCCTTCTTGCTGAATACCCTGTATAGTAAACAAATTTACCTGACACAATGCCATTGAAAATGGAAAAAAAAAAGAAAAATTGCTACTGGAACCAGTCATTTTGGTATCAGAGTTTATTTTTACATTTTCCTTATTACAAAGCTCACAGGCTAGGGGAAGGCTGGGACTAGAATGATTTTTTGGTTAATTAAAAATACCAAAAAAAAGCTCTGTGACTGCAGCAGCTGATTCTTAACACAGACTTTGCATCAGGGCTCACCACTGAAGTCCACCTCTCCAGGACAGTTGTTATAATCCCTGTGTATATAATTGTTACAATCCCTGTGCCTCAACCATCTTTCCTTGCTTCCCTCTTGTAGTGCCACTATGGACCTGGCACACAAGTGGCTCTGCAGACACATCACAAAGTAAAAATACAGAAAGGGGAAGCAGTGCCATTAAACAGAAGTGCTCCAGAGGCAGGAGCACTGAGCATGCAGGTGAGGTCACTTTTGCCCTAGCTGCAGGTATGAGATCTTGAAGCCACAAGCTCAAGAAATCCCATCAAAGATCCACCCAATGTTGGTCACTCTGAGCCTGGGCTCCTGCCAGCTGGACCAAGAAATTGCAATTTGCTTTTTCAGTCTGCAGAGGGTTTTTCAATGAAGATGGTGGAACCACATGTAGTTCTGGATTATTCCTTAGGAAATGGTTAGGTTTCTGCATTGCCTGAGTGGATGGCCTGAGTTATAGCTCATATATATCATACACAACATCTGTATGATAAAGCACCATTTACTGCCTGGTGAGTTACACATTCATAGGTCAGTGTAGAGGTAATCAAGTATTAAAGCTATCTTATAACAACAAACGTTAATCCTGATTTCTTAACAAGTTCCAAAAATTATTATTAGTGCTGAAATAAATTAAGCTGTTTATAAAAGATTAAAAAATGCATTTCAGCTGTTAAGAGTTTGTATCTCTTTGCCTTGGATCAAGGAGAAGAGGTTAACTCATGGCTCAATCACTATTGCACCCAGGTTGTTCCTGAAAATCACCTTCCCATCTTTGATTTCACTGCATCCAGGCTTTCTTAACTCTTCCATTACCTGATGCTTTAGTTCAGGAGGGGCAGTTTTAGCAAAATCAAGTGTTTCTGTCAGGAAATCCAGCAAGAGCTCCCCATCTTTGTCCCCTTCAATAAAGCAGCTCGTTATGTCCATGTGGGATGGGAGCTCGTAGAGCTGGTACTTCAGCCCAGCTGAATCCAGCATCCTTGGCAAATCAGCAGAGGAAACAAAAGTGCAAAGATCTAAAGGAAAAGAAGACCCATACTTCTTCCACAGCGTTTCCCAGCCGCTCTTCCCTGAGAGATAAACAACCAGAAAAACACTCAGAGTTAAGGAAAAACACTCTTTGAAAGCAGTTTTGATTATCTGGGTTTTTTAGCAGTTGCCATCATTGCAAGTGGGATCTTTCCAGAGCTGGGACATGTCCTGGGGCATGGTGGAGTTGGCTGCCTCCCTGCTTCTGTTCCTCAGGTTTGGGGGCTGCAGGAGTGGGTGGGAAAATACCCTGGAGCCCCAGCACCCCTCCTTGAGCCTCCAGCTGAGGCCAGAGCAGCTCACACTTGTGTAGCTCTCTCAAGAGACATTTTATAAAGCAAACCAGATGGGTAAGTTGGAAAGTCCCCACATACATCTTCACATCTTCATTTACCCCCAGCCTGGATCTCTGATTTGGTATTTCTACTGTGAATAATTTTTAGAAGGATAACTCAGAATGACTGGACAGGATGAAAATAACTTTGAGCAGCTCTTGAAAGTTACAACAATAATTCTCCCTAGGTACTTAACCAGTTACTTATGGTTTTACAGTTCCTTTATCTGCAAACAGTTATTTATAGTCAAATAAACAATTTGGTGTTTAGAAGAGAGGCTACAATATTTTCTTTCACCTGGTGGAAATTGAATGCAGAGCACTAATTGCAGGAAATGTGCTGGTGTCAGTGTTGTGTGACTCAGTGCCATCTCTGAGCCGAGCAATTATCCCCCACCTGAACGCAGCATTATTCTAATGACTCTCGGAAGGCTCAGCATATGGCACTGCTTTTGTTTGCAAGGCTTTGTCAACAGATCCACAGCCCCTGCACATCCTGCTCTCCCTGCAGCCTCCACAGACTGACCCCAGCCCTCTGCTACCAACCCTGCTCCCAGGCTGCCTTTTAATTAACACACCCTGATGTGTTTGCCTTGCAGATGGCATTACCTTTTGTGAGGTGAGCTTTGTTCTGATGATCTTTCAGTAACTCCTTCAGTGCTCATTCTCATGGCACTTCCTTCCCCTCTCTATTCTCTTGCTTTCCTCAAGGTTTTCCCCTCCCTTTCCTCTCTGCTGTTCTGAGTCCTGCTCCTCACTCTCCTGCTTTTTTTGTTGCCCCCAGCAATTTCTGCTCCATCAGAAAACAGTCATCTGGCCCAGAGAGGACTTCAAATGCTCTTCATGAACTCAGAACTTTAATCATTTTAATTTTGAATAGGCACACGTTCTTTCCTATATTCACATTTTATGAATATCCAAAAGGACAGGTTAAACAACTGGAAAAGAGTTTTAATTAACTATATGCAGGTAATCAGCAATAGTCTGATATTACAATCTATTCTAATTCAGCCAAAGAACATGAATAGTTTTTAAAAATCATTTTAAATACAGATTTCTTGTAGTAAACTGCTTGAAAACACTTCAAACCAAAAGCATTTGGGGAAAAAAAAAGTAGTTTAATGAATTCAGGTCAGAAGTGTCACTTCATAGTGGATCCTTTGTGAACAAAATAAAAGGAACTTCATCACATTTGCAGATGTGGCCGAATTCAGTGAGAAATTAAGCTTAAACCTCTGAACAAATAATGCTTAACATACCTTTCAGAGTTGTTAGATGTGACTTTTTACACAGCTGAAATTTCCATAGCTTTTGAGGCAAATTAAAGGCTTTCTAGAGTCAAATTAGACTCCACCATTGCACTGTCTCTGGCATACCTTGCCCACAGTATTAAAAGGTTGTCGTTTACTCCAACATTTTCCTGCTGGATTGACCACAGAGCATCTCTATGAGATCTGAAACAGCCTAAGAACGCTGTTTTGTACCCAAAATGATGGTATTAAGGAAATGGGCAGTTTGAAAAGAAAATGAACCATATGTGCTCCAACACCTGCTGTATGGCACTTCTGAGCCCCACCGTAGCCGTTTGCTTAATGCCACAAGACTCTGGGAGAGAAAATGCGGTGCCCAGCCTGGAAAGCCTTTTCCAGCAAACAGCAGAGGCTGAAGGGCTCCTGTGAGTGAGAGCTGTGTGATGGAGCCTCTCCTGCTGCGGGGCCTCTGCTGCCATCCATCACCAGACAGGCTGCAGGATGGGCAAGGGCAGAGAAAGATGTTTTGTGCTCATGATGTGGGGGTTTTGGCTCATAAATCCTTGGTCTTTACAACCCACGCAGACACAGAGAGTGTGAAGTTTTTGGGGGATGTCTGTTCACCTCCATGGCCTGTGCTACACACAGGAACCCCAAAGGGCCTGAGAGCCCTTTCCTGACCGAGCAGTGCTGGTGGAGCAGCTCTCACCTGACACCAGGATAATGAGGAGCTTCCCCTGCGATTCCAGGAGGCTGTGGAAATACCGGATAGTTGCTGGGATATCTTTCACATAATAGAGCATCTGGAAAAAGCAGAAATGCTTAGAGACACACAGTGCCACCCTGGTGACTATTATAACTGGAACCACTGTCAAAAGGAACCAAATGGGGACAATCCTGACAGAAAAGCAGGGACAATGAGGCACATTAGGAAGGTGTGGGCAGTGGGCTTACACTGCAGGCTCAGGGCTCTCATGCCCTGCCTGCACTGCCAGGACCGAGCTCATGTTCATTTATCAACCTGAGATAAAGAGATTTGCCTTTCTTCAGTGGAAGCTCCAGTGAACTTGGACATACAAAGACAATTTCATGGAAAGGACAAGGAGCTTTTGAAGACACCAGCTAAAATGTATTCTTAGTTGACTGCCACCCACAGCCTGGTTAATAGGACTACTGTGCTCAAAGCTGCTTTTCATTTTTGCAGTTCATTTATGCTAAAGCACTTCAAATTACTGGGAAGTAAACTCACCTTTCTTCCCCTATGAGTGGATAATGAGGTCACATGCTTCATGCATACTTTTAACAGCTGAGTGTTTGACAACATTTTCTTTGCAGAGACTCTTACCTGGATCATGTGAATGAAGTCCCATTTTTTAGTCTTCTTTTCTGCATTCATTCGACTTTCATATTCATAAGCTGTCTCATTGTGCCAGGTAAACTTTGTGTTCTCGAGGTTTGATGCCTGAGCCACACGCTCTGAAATAGAGAAGGCAGGACAGAGTTATCTCAATTGCAAATATGGGGCTGATTTCTACTCAGAGCTTTAATACATCCAAAAACCATATTTAGATAGAGAGTTTTGGTACCAGCTTAACACAACGGTGGAATATCTAAAACCTTGAGCCCATTTGTGAGGAGAAGGCATTAGAGGGCTTTGTAGGACAAAATCTTAAGAGAGTCTAATGCTTTTCCCTTTGCTCCCTCATTTGGGCTCCTCTGGTGTTTACCTGAGCTAAAAAAGAAAAAGGCAATTTCTTCCCCATGCCTGGCTCAAGCTGAATTAAAAGATGTTGACTGGGACCAATTGTTAGGAGACCTCGAGCAGCACATTTCACATTTCACGGTGAATAATAGGACTGATGGCCACACAAAACCCACATGGATAAGCAGGAGTCGTAGTGGGGGCTTTTCCCCAAACAAAAACAAGTGCTCAAGGATGGATCAAAGCAGGGGGTTACTTGAGAAGCACAATTAAGAGGTTGAGAAGGGCAGATAAAGTGAATGTCCTCTTCTGAATTTGTGTAACTGGGGTGGTAGGAGAGGGAAGGAGCTTTGTTCCAAAAGCAAGGATCGATCTCTTGACATTCAGCTGCTTCTGTGTTGAAACAATTTTTCAGAATCCTACAGTTCTGACCAACTCCTTCAGGCAAAAGGGACGACAGTGTTTTAAAGCAAAGAGCTTTAAGTAGTGACACATGGCATCTTCAGACCTCAGTTGCACATCAGTAACTGAGGAAAACAGAAATTTGGAGAGGTGAATTAAAAGAATAAGTTACACTGAGGGCCTGGCTCATTGCTGCATTCCCTTTGTTTTTATGGGAGCAAAACTGAGAGATAATTTCATAATGTAGGGGATGCTGGAACACTAATGTCCATCTGCTGGCATATGGAGCTCATCTGACTGCGATGCTGCCTGGCACTCAGGATTGCTCCAGGACAAAGCAGGCCCTGATTCAGTTCCTGTGCTTCACTGGAGTTAGCATCAATTTAAAACTTACATGGCCCAAGGGCAGGCTGAGCCTTAGCTACAGAGCACATGTTCAGAACAACAGGGATTGCTAAGACCAGTGCCTTTACACCACTAATGACAATGTTTCTCCTCCTGGGCTCTGATTTGGACACATCCCCATCAGGCAGATGAGAAATGCTCCATCAGTGCTTATCTCCTCTCTTTTGGGACTGGAAAGGGGCCACCCCTTTCAGACACTGCCACTGTTACTCTGTTAGCTTCCAGTTATCAGCCACTGGCCCCAGCACTGGCAGTTCAGATTTAATTTGCTCCTCTAAACTCAGAATCAGATGCTGTCCCCTCAACAATAATCTGGGGCAAGCTGGTTCAGTTTAATTGTTGGTCTGTCTGCAAGGAGGAACAGGGAAGGAAACTGAATTGCTTTCCAGGCTGGGCCTTTGAAGTCCAAATTCTAGGAAGTGCAAATTCATTACGGGATTATGGTAAATTTCTGCTTTAATATTCATCTGAAGCCATTATGAAAAGTTTTCCTACCTTTTCCCCTGGGTTCACCCCAGATTCTGTTCCCAGTCAGAAGCTGGTTGTATACCTGATGGGTGCCATCAGAACTGGGCTGCCTGCACTGGTGATACAGCTCAGGCCTGAGGCCACCAACACTCCAACCATGGCCACCAAGGGATTCCACCAGGAATGAAGGAAAGCCTGTCCACGAGGCTTTGAGGAAAGCCTCCATCACATGCCAGAGCTTAAGACAAACCTGAGTTTGTCATCACTGCACATCCCAGTAGGGAGCTTCTCTCGTGAGCTCAGCTTCTCCTTCCCACGGAGAAAGCATTTGGTGAGGCAGAAAACATAACTACTGAATCCTCAGAGGAGCAGATAATGTTCCTAATTCTCTACAGAAAATCTTAGGCCTCAGAAACCTAATTAATGGTAGCTACTGGGGACATGATTAATTACCAAATAAGAGAGTTTAAAGAAAAAAAATTGAGATGAATATTTAATTTCTAGTTTAGCGTAAAACTTGGAATAAGGACAACATTTTATATTTTCTTTAACTTTCTTCTGGAAAGAAACTCAATGCAGTAGGATAGGACTGCCAGCTAATTTGTGTTAGATGGTAGGACCACTGGGAAGATTCAGAGCAAATCCAGCCCAGTGCGGCCCAGACAGGGCAGAAAATCTTTGTTCAAGTGCACAAACTGTCTTATAAACAGAGAAGATGCTGTGTTTCCCACCCTTCACCATTTCAGCAGCAATGTAGAAGCTCCTGGGATTTTGCAGAAGACATCTTTTAAAAGATCAGGTCTGTGTTAAATTGAGAAAGATACAAAAAAATTAGTTTTTCCTGGGAGCCTTTGGTACTTCCAGTGATTCTGAGCTACCTCTGCAGGGAGAAAAGGGTTGCTTTTTTTTCACTCGGACTTGCACAAGCTGGTTCACACTGCGAATGCTTCATTTTTAAGGACTTAAGCAAGAGCAGGATTGGAGATTTACAGTGTGGTTTTACAGCCTGGTATTTACTACGGTTTGGAGCGTTTCCAGCAAGAGACTCTGCTGATGAAGTTCATTTCTCGCTGGCACATGGGTTCAGCAGCTCTCCAGCCAGGTGTGCTCAGGGCTGGTGTCACCTCCCTCTGCACCAGGAGCACCTGAGGGGTGAATTCTGATAATCAAACTGTGACTTGCTATTTAATGCTCACTTTGTAGGGCAATTTGATCAAAGTACCCTCGTCAACACTCAATCCTCCTCGGAAAATGCTTCCTTTTCCTTCAGGAACGCTGCTTAGACCTTTGGGCTGCGGGAAGAAGCTCTGAGCCCCAGAGCACACGGCAAAAGCCTTTCCTATCACTCCTGCTTTCCTTTCCGTGTTTTCTAATTCAAAGCCTGGGAACTAATTTAGCGCCCCACTGTGAGGTTTAGTTACTTGTTGGAAACGATTTTTAAGATGTGGGAGAATTACCATGAGACACTAAAATTTTCCCTTTGATGCTGAGGAAGGGTCCTGATTCAACACAAGTTGAAGTAGAAAAACTTTCAGAAATGCAGGGATTTCACCCCATTCCATACAACCACCCATCACTTCCCACCTTGTTCAGCTTTTAAAGTCAGTCTAGCCAAGCATTTGCCATGCAGAGTTCTTTGCAGAGAGACAAAGATTTTAATGAGAGTGAACATTGTTGAGAAGCAATGATGGCAAAAAAAGCACGACATTTTGAATATTTTTACTTTTAAGAGACAGTTCTGACAATAAAGAATTTGAACATAGGGTCATCTACCTTTCAACACTTTCTAACGCATGTAAAATAATTCATGTAAATTTAATTTATTTAATGTAAAAATACCTTTGTACTTGGAGATTTGGTCAGCACTTGGCTCTATCACATCATTGTTGATGGTGACCCCAGGATATCTGGCTCGGATTTTTGAGAGGATCTGCAAGTCCATCTCACCTAAAGAAGCAGGAGACACAAAACAGAGAATGAAAACAAAGCTCAGGCAAGGGAAATCTCCACCACCATCACATCCTCAGCCTGGCAGATTGACTTCTGTCATTTCTGTACAGATGCACCACACAGGTCCAAGCAGCTGCTTTGTATTCTCAGTAGGTTGTAACTGAAGATTGAGCTCTAGGATTTGAGAAAAATGTAAATATCAACCCTAACTCTCTTCATTTCTTTTCTCTGACTGGCACCACAGCCAAGGGAAAACCAGACACAGTCATGCTTGACCTCTTTTTTCCTGGACATGGTATAACCTCGAGGGGAGATCCTACACAACTCTCACGGGGCCAGTTCTGATGGTTCCAAACTTGGCAGGATTTCTTAGGAGTCAGTAGGAACATTTTTAGCCAGGCACCTCACTGGTTACAAGGTCATGTAGGGGAGGGAACGGGAATATGTGTTTACACTGGAAAAAGAGACAATATTCATATCTGTTTGTCGTTATGTGTCCTGTGACTTTTCCCAAAAGCATGATGAATAGAGCTCATACCATTTGTGGTTAGCTAACCCTTGTTTACAGAATACACCAGAGATGACTGTATTTCAAGTTTTTCTTGGGGAAGAGTTCTCTCTAAACACTGCTCAGGCCAGCTGTAATTATTTTATTGATGGATGTACCAGTAGATCCAAGATTTCAAAATTTAAAAATAGCTCCATCATTCTCAGCCATTTCACCCCATCTGCAATGCAGGAAACTCAGGGGAATGATATTTCTGACTGAGGCATGGGTCCAGGGACAATATCCTGCTGGCTTGCTCAACTTTCTCCAACCTCTGCTTATTGTACTTGGATAGATTTTAGGTGGAAAAAATAACATCAGAATCAATTAAGGTATGAAAGACAGAGGGTAACTACAGTGAATAATAGATCCAGGGGTCGTGTTACAAGTAAATGTTGAGCTTTGTCCTGGAAGATTTACTTGTGTTTGCACAAAACTTCATGTTATAAAATTCCCTACAAATAAACAAAATTTTGTATTGAAGGAAGACCACCCTGATGTCCAGACAGGCCCCTGCTGAGAGGCTGTGGGAGGAGATCCTGCACAGCCTCAGCCCATCCTCATCATTTTCAGGGCCCTGGATTCCCACCAGGGGCTGGGAGTTCATTCAGCATTAGCTCCATCGTGCAGAATATTTGAGGAACAAGAAAACACTGGGCACTAAATTACTAAATTAATGTCCAGAGGATGTAATATACAAAGTGAGGAAGAGCTGCATTTTTTTCAGCCTTTTGTGTCTTCCTTAAAGCAACCAGCAGCACCACATTTGCATGGCATCCCTGGAAGCATGTTCTTTGAGAGAAGGAAATTGAATTTCTGAGCCAGCAGAAATAGCTGCAGCTTTGCTATCACTGCAAGCCCTGTGGTCTGTAGTCCACCATGGTAAAATTTGGGAACACAGAGTTTGTAATGAACTACTGCAATAGTTTGATTTCTGGTTGTTTTACCAACTTTCCATAAAATTATTCAGTTCTTTGAAAAGGCTGTGCAGGTCCTGATTAAAAAAGAATAAATAGAATTTTGTATTTCCATACACAGATAGGTTAATATATTCCCTTCTACTCTTGTGTGGCCGAATCACCCTTGTACTGTTTTTAACCAAAAAAACCCACCCCTTTGATTCATAATTTAATCTACAGCCTTAACTGACTTCACTGAGCTCTTTTATATGCAAACAAGTGTCCCGAGGCATTTTACAGTCAGATCGGTGGCAGCTTGCATTATCAACAATTTGGCAATTAGACTATCCGAATTATTTAAACTCTCCAACACAATTACCTTTTAAAGGCTACCACTATGTTCACCATTAAGTTTCTAATTAAACATTTTACGTAACGGGATAGTTTATAGCCCAGTTGCTACTTTATAGCAGCGCTGATGACTTTTATGGTTTTTAAAGGTACAGAATGAGGCACGCTGGAGTGACAACTCAATAAGGCAGCGGCTGCAGCAGAGGCAGCGGTGCTGGGGTGGGTGTAATGGGATAGGATGCTGCAGTTAATGGGTTCTTGTCTCCCGAGCTGGAAAAGCAGAGAGGAAATGCTTTCCTTCCGTGCCTCCTCCCACACCAGCCAGGATCAGCTGGAGGGATCTGGGAATCCCTCCCTCCTGACCTCACAAGGACCCGTGGTTAGAACAAACCAGTGAGCAGATGGAGTGGGTGATTTGGGGATTTTGTACATCACAAAGTGAGCTTTGCCTACCCATTACTGATTGATGGTAAACTGGACTGTCTCTGGCCAGGGACTGAAGTACCACAATAAGTGCTCCCGTTAAAAACATCCATCCTTCCCCTTCCCCTTCCCCTTCCCCTTCCCCTTCCCCTTCCCCTTCCCCTTCCCCTTCCCCTTCCCCTTCCCCTTCCCCTTCCCCTTCCCCTTCCCCTTCCCCTTCCCCTTCCCCTTCCCTTCCCCATATTTTTTTTTCAGAAGAATGGTTTCATTTGGAGAGCAATGTTCTGCTCTGTCACACTGTTTTATAACTAATGCCCACCATTTACATACAATTACTCTATAGAGGAGAGACTGACAAAACTGAGGTTAGTCTTGGTGATGGCATGACTACAGCATTTAAACTAGATTAACTGTTCATATAAAATTTAAGTGTGGCGACTTAATGGGCAGAAAAGGAAACACAGGTTTTAATTATGGGGGCACTTAGGCAGGGATTTAATGAAAAGAAGCCACTTGATCTTACTGGTATTGTTTTTCCATTCTTAACTTAAGATTTTAAGACTTTATTATTTGTGATTTCTTCTGGATTTCTTCTGGAGCTTATGCTCAGCTCCAGTGTTTTGGGGGACAGCAGCACATTGGGACTGGTCAGCAAAAACCTACAGGAAAAGCAGAACTGAGCCATGGCTCTCACAGAGCAATGACGGGAGTTATCACCTCAATAAAGAGTTGCAGGGGAGAACAATTGTAATTCAGGTAAAAATGCAATATTCTGAGCAATCTAAGACATTCGTTCGGGGTTTGGGAGAGGGCTTTTGGGGTTTTGTTTTTCTTTTTTTCTTTTGTTTTGGTTTTGGTTGGTTTTTTTGTTTTGGTTGGGGAGGGTTGTTTGTTTGGGGTTTTTTCTATGTAGAAACCCTATGAAGCAGTTCAAACTTCTCTCTGCCTTTGAGGAGTGGTGGTGTAGAAGGTGAGTTTTTTGTGGAGGACATAGAAGAATCAGAGTGGGGAGGCACAAGCTGTTTTCAGATGATGTGGTCACACACCAGCTAACACCACCTGTCCCCTGGAACTGACGTATCAAGGAAAGACTTATTTCCCATTCTGCTCCTTTTGCATTTTTAGTCCTCTATTCTTAAAAAAAAAAAAAAAAATATCAATATTGAACTCCATACATACCTGATCCACCACCAACGCTTAGAACATTGATTGCAGACTTCCCATTTCCAACACTGAAAAACATTATTTATACATTTTCAGAGAGCTGCCCAGTAGAGTGGGTTCCATGCAGGATGTGAGACACTGGAGATCCCATTGAGACTAAAATTTGCAGGGCAAAACCCAAATGTAATGTGTGTGCACACAGGCAAGCCTGTGGATGGGCAGGAGGGATCAGATTCAGAACCCTTCCCTTTGCATATTCATGATTTCCAAATATTTTTGCAGTTTGTAGAGGTGGCATTTTGCTTTTGTTATGAGGGAATACAAGCAGAAGCAAGTACATGATTTCTCCATGTTTGTGCTCTGAGGAACACAGAGCCCTCTGGGTCTGGACCAGCAGCTTAAAAATTATTGGTAGAAGTTCTGCATTATGCAAAATGGGGAGGGAGAGGGGAGAGTGTAATGCTCCTAAAACCCCTGAGTGAGGCTTTTGCAGAGCTGTGAAACCCTGAGCACTGAGAAGAGGCTCCCCAGAGCCAGGATTTGATGCTGGCTGCCTGCTCCCGAGCCAGCCTGCAAAGTGAGGGGTCCAGCAAAGGACACACACTGGCAGTCAAAGCAGGAGCATCATCCAGCTGTCCTAGAGAAACCCTAAATATTACCTGAAAAAAGCTTACTTTTAAAAAGCTGCTTTCAATCAAGTTTGATATTAGAAGGCAGTATCTGTTCCTGCATTTCAGACTGACTCAGGGCCAGCTGTGTTTGTGTGCAGGGGAACAATGCAGCCTTATCTCCTCCTCGCGAGCCTCGGTCCAGGAGCGCCGCGTGTGCACATGGCATCTCCAGCCAAGCCCCTATCAGAGGACAACAGATGGGATAGGGAACAGCAATCTGCCTCTCACAGGCAGCCCCCCGAGGCCAGCACCACTGGGACCCCATGGCCCTGGCTGTCCTCAGGCCCAGGGTGGTCACCTGGGTGTTACCTGGCTATCACGGCCGGCAGCTGCCTCTCCACGAATTCCTGCATGCTCTGGTGCTCCGTGGACCTCTCCAGGAAGAGACGGAATGACTGGAGGTATCTGTCAGGATCAGCGAGCAAACTCCTCATGGGTGATGCCATGCTGGGTGTCAGGAGGCGACAGGCTGCTCCCTGCTGCTCTTCTCTCAGGGCTAGAGAAGGAATGAAAAGTGCTGGAAGGGAAAACCCAGCCTGCAGCCGGACTTTGCACCACGTCCCCGGCCCTGCTACTCCCTCGGAGTGCTACACAACCTGGCAATAGAAGCTGTAAATGGGTTCCAAACAGCAAAGGGTAATTTATCATCTTTAATCTGTGCAGAGCAAGTGCCAGCATTTTTTAACTCTGCTGACACAGGACTCTTTAAACACAGTGAAAGGGTCTTTCTATGGTTCTTAAATACAAAACAAAAAAAATCCTCTGTTTTGTGAAGGCGTGGAGAGACTCCAAAGGCTGGGTCTGGATTAGAAGAAAGTGCAACACTCATCTCCAGAGACACTGGCAGATGTCTCTATCTGTTTTTTTAATCTTTTGATGTTCTTAAAGGGAATGCTGATGGTGGAGTGAAAACAATAAAAACCTTATAAATGCACTTTATTTTTCTAGTTTTTTCTGAAGATAATGGTACAATTCCCATGTGTGAAGTAGCTAATTCACCAAAGCCACTTGAGTTACTGGAATAGATGTGCTAAACCAGGCTTACAGGGAATCAGGAGTGGGGAAGGCAAAGCCTGTTTCCAGGGAAGTGTCAGTCTATACCTTAAAAAATACACAAAGATGTCTTTATCCTCTCTTAAACGGCAATTTTAAGTTCATCACATCTTGTCCTACCTGGCAAGGAGAATGGGGAGCCCCCTCCCTCCTCACAGGCCCCGTGTTTAAGGACGCGCTGCATCTCCTTGGTGTCTCTTACCATCCCCTCTGGCTTTCCTGCAGAGGTTACATCCCAGCCTCTTGTAATTCTTACAGCTCCCTTTGGACAGCCTCCAGCCATAGGTGCTGAAGTGCAGAACAAAACCCTCCCAGCTGCTGGTTTTCCTGGCTCCTTTCACAGCCGGGATGGGTTCCCTGGCCCCACTGAGACCCTGCACCCACTGCCTTCACTCACCAGCATGACCACTGGAATTCAAATCATGGGGTTTTTCCAGACTGCTTCTCTCATCCCTTTGAAATATAAATCTGGCCTCTGTTGTACTCAGATCCCTCCTAACTGCACATTAAATAGCACAGTCTCGTCCCTCCTTCAAACTGTAAACAGAAACAAAAGCAAAGGCTCAGGTCCATATTTGCCATCACCTCCCTCTCTGGTAGTGAACTTCTGACAAATTTTCTAACTGTGCAACCAGTTTCCCACCCACCCAATACCTGTCTCATCAAGGCCACATCTTCCTCACTTGTTTATGAGAATGTCATACACAGTGATGCCATCTTCTCCTCCCCTGTACACCAGCAGAAAGATGGGCTTGGAACAATTTCTTCCTGATATAGCCACATTCCCTGACCATCATCTTATTCTCTTTCTGCTGCATGGAGGACTATTTCTAGGGACTATTTCTAGGGACAGCCATCATGCTGAGCAGCTGCCCAGCTCCCTCTCCTGCCCCCTTTCCAATGACAACATCAGCTGCTTGGCTTTGCCCATTTTCCTTCCCTACCTGTGACAAAGGTAACCTCCAAGTCGTGACTTGTTTTGGTTTTGCAGCCCATGGGCCAAATCTCCTCACATCCCAAAGGTTCCTGCAGGAAGGGGCAAGGTGAAGCTTGGTGACAATTCACCTCCTCCAGCATGTGTTGCTACCAGAGCCGTAGGCAATGGCTGAGAATTCATAAGCAGTTGGCAATGCCTGATAATTGCTCTCCTTGGGGCAGTCCCAAAGACCAGTGGTGACCTCTGGAGCAGGTCCCGGGGTTGATTTCCCACCCATACTGCCTCCAAGGCAGACTGGCTTTGGTACACTCCCTGCTCCTCACCTTCTCAGACAGCAAGGATACTTTCAAGTGAAAAAATAGCAAAACTGAGCATTTTAAAGAGCACTGATGAAAAACAAGCTGATACAACCCTGGTAAGAAGCAGATGGGAGAGCTTTAAAAACTTTGTCTGCCTCTGACAACACCTCCTTGACCCAGATTAGCAGCACTCAAACACCCAACAACATCTGAATTAACCTGGGGAATCCAAGCGGGAATTTTTTCAGAGATAGCAAGGAAGGAAACTCCTGGATGTACCTTGGATGAGAAATACTCACTGCTAACCCATCCTGAAAACACAGTGGTGTACTCTGTATTTACCCAGTCCTTTGCTATGCCTGAATCCTTGCTTTTTATTTTAAGTGCATAAGGATGCTTTGCTGTTTGCCACTAATATATTTTTACTACCTTCAATCTTGAAAAAATATTTTGCAGTTTATAAGAGATTTAGATAATCGACTCTTTTTCCTGTGCTTCCCTCTACTTCCCCTGATTTAATTTGCCAACATCCCCTGCTCAGCAGTCTCTAATG
Source organism: Pseudopodoces humilis (assembly GCF_049639895.1). NCBI lineage: Eukaryota > Metazoa > Chordata > Aves > Passeriformes > Paridae > Pseudopodoces > Pseudopodoces humilis. Next base: position 5,597,642 of record NC_142207.1, read on the forward strand.
AGCAGCTGAGATTCGTTTTATGTTGGGTGACATTCAAGGAATTTGTCTCATTTCTTTCATTACACTTTTTGCTGTTGGAATTTTCCCCATTTATTTCATTCTGTGTTTCTCGCTGTTTGAATTGAGGCCAGTTAACTTTAAAAATTAGTAAAGAGAAGGAAGGACAGGATTGTTTTCTGAATTAGGCCGACAGAAACTTGTAACACCGTTCCCTCGGGCACGTTCCCTTCGGTGATAATCGAAACTTAACCGTGGCTCCCTAAAAAGATTGCGGAGTTTGGAAAGCGGACACTTTATGCTGCGGTAACTCGATCCGTCCCTGCTTTGCGCCAGCAGAGTGAAACCTGCTTTAAACACCCCGTGAAAGCCTTTGGAGGCTCCCCGAGCAGCAGCAGCAGAACGAGCGTGGCCAGAGCCGCGGCCCGTCTGCAGCAGGTCGGCTTTAGCAGCGCAGGACTCCGGCTGCCGCCGGCCGGAGCGGGATCGCTCCCGGGGGGATTGCTCCAGCCAGCCGCACTTACCTGGCTCTGTGCCCCGCAGGGATGTGGGAGCGACTCTGCTGAGCTCCTGGGATGTGCTCCCAGCCGGCCAGCTCCCAATCCAGCCGCCTTTCTGTGCCTCCACCTCCCCAGGCAGCCCAGCCCCGGCGCTGCTGCCGGCCCAGCCCCGGCCGCGTCACCGAGAGGTTTCGGTGGCTGAGGAAGGAGCGGAGCTGTGAGCTCACATGGCAGCAGCTGCCGGCACAGGCACAGGGACAGCTCCGAGCCTGACACATCCACGTCCACCCTCGGTCCCCACCAGCTGTCCCCCAGAACACACCCGGCACGGCCACCCTGTCCTGGGAACACGCACACACGGAGCTCTGACCCTGGGTTAGTCACAGTAGGGGTGAAAAAATGAAGCCCTGCCAGTGGAATATAGAAATATATCTATATAATATATATAATATATAATATACAATATATAACATATAAATATATGAATATATAATATATATTAATATAGGAAATGCAGCTCCTGACAAATTGGAAATAATTGTCTCTGTGTGTGGCATGTGGCGATGGGCAGCATTATTTGCAGTTTGCCTATAGAACCCTTCCATTATAGATAACTTTGCTTTTTTAGCTGGTTTTCTTGCCAGCAGATATTCTTCTTATCCCTCACTTTCCAGAGCTTAAGCAATGAGAAGCATTTTCCAAGTTGTGTGCACCCTCTGCAGCCCTGTTAGGAGCAGTTTTATCTCAAGGAACGTAAGTATGGATAAAACCATTGACCCGTGTCTGCTATCACATTGTGATTTGGTGTTCAGGACACTACACATTTTCTCTCTGTGTGCCTCAAATTATTCTTTGTTTCTCCATTTTTAGCAAGAGGGAATTTTTTTAAGTTAAATGAAGAAGTTTTCCCTCTGGAGTTAGATATAGAAATGAACTGTTCAAGGAGAAATGAGCTGTTCACATGACAAAAGTCCTATAAAATAATACCAGTAATATTAATAACGATGCTTTCAAAGGCACGCTTACAGGGAGAATGGCTGCAGCTTGACATTTAGCTGAGAGTTTACTCAAATGAAGATTTCATATCAACAGTTAAAATTGTTCAGCCAGAACGACGACTGTGTGTGAAGGCAACACCCACTGCAATTTTTTCTCTCTCTGTTCACAGCACCATTTCCTCACCAGTTTGAGAGAATGAAATACAAAGCCCTTTTGCCAAGGATCTCACCAGGAACAGCAATGCCACAGTGTTTAGGACTTACCACATTATATGATTCAAAGAGTGACGCCAAATCCACACAGGTACAACCAGGAGACCAGAAACAATTTCACCCTTTCAAATCAGCAATCATGAATTGCTTGCCCATGGCAGGGAGCTTAGAACTAGGGGGTCTTTCAGGTCCCTTTGAACCCAAAACATTCTGAGGTTCTCTAATTTTTTGGCTTTATTTTCAAGGAGTGTTTTGAGGAAAATGAAACCCTAAGTACCCTGTCAGGTACAAACCAAGCTGGCCTCCATTGGATTGCAGTGTCCCAGCAAATGTCCCTTCTGCAGCCACAGCTCCCACCCAGGGAACCCCATCCTGCCCCTGTATTGGTGATAAGCACTGCTGTTCAAGCATAGCTGAACAGCAAGATCAGTGGTGGTTGGTTTTCTCTGCAGTTCTAGAAATCTGTATTAACTGCTATCACCAAAGCTGTGCAAGCTGGTCTGAGGAAAATAAACTCAGTGCATCTGGTCCACACTTTTTTCCCTCTGTAGAACATTAAATAATGGGTTTTCCAAGTGCCAGTTGCTATTTAATATGAAAGCCTAAGTTTAGAGAGGCAAAAATAAAGATTATATGCATCTGGTGCTTTTAAGTGCGTTAAGAAAATAAAAGATGCTGCTGTTAATTTGCTTCTTTAGTTTCCCCCGGGGACACGTTTGGTGAGATTTTAGTGAAATCCCAGCCATTTCAGTGTGATGTGTGCTCAGTGCTGCCCTGGTGCAGGGTCACTGGGGATTTGGGGATGCTTCAGCAGTGCCTAGCCCTGTGCCCAGGGCAGGGCCATGCCGAGCCAGAGGCTGTGAACCAGCAGGGACAAGGGCCAGGATGGAGCCCAGAGTCGCTCTGTAGAGTGACACCCTGCAGAGGAGATGGCTACACACTGGCAGATCTGTAGGTTTGTTCATTAAGGGGGTTATACACTATTTGACATCTTAGAACCATCACAGAATCAAAGAATAGTTGTGTTAGAAGGGACCTTAAAGATCATTTCATTCCAAACTCTGCCATGGGCAGGGACACTTTCCATTACACCAAGCTGCTCCAAGCCCCATCCAACCCAGCCTTGAGCCCTTCCAGGGATGGGGCAGCCACAGATTCTTAATATTCATTAATGAAAAATCACCCTCCTGTCCCATTCTACCATGTATCCTTCTATATACAGCACTGTCCTAGATAGCAAGAGGCTGAGTTATTGAAAGGAAATCCCACAAGCCCTGAGGGCATTAATATTTGGGAAATAATCACTATTACATATTAAACATTTCTCTGTCATGACAGCTCAAGGGACAATTCACAGCTCTGTAGGTACCTGGCCAACTGTAGAATAATACTAAAATACAAAGTTGGAAGACAAGTCCCCCTGGGAATCTGGCAAGGACACAAGTTGTTGTCACTGGACTCTTAGGTGAGTCAAGAGCTGGGAACAGCCAACATCTGCAGATTATTTCCTTCTCTGGAGTACGTCTGTGTGGCTTTGGACTGAAAATTTATACTCTGGGAAGAAAGAGAAAGGAGTTAAAGGTCATGGTCTTGGTCCAAATGAATCACTGAAATATTTTCCTCCATGTATGCTTCACTGGGAGACAGCCCTCAGGTGGAGGAAAGGGAGAGAGGATCATGCCCTGCTCCAGGCTCCCAGGATGCCACCAGCCATGCCCAGAAGCAGCACAGGATTTCCTCTAGGAAATCTGTGATGATCCACAAGCTCCAACAGCCTCATCAGACCCATGGCAGAAGTGGAAATAGCAGAAAAAAACTATCCACTGATGATTTAGAAGAGCCGTGGTAACTGGTGGATCTGTTGATGCCTTCAGAGATGAAAAGTCCCATCCAAGTTAGCAAAAACCAGGGTGTGAGCAGGATATTGGGGACTGGCTGCTGCCTACATGTGAAGACACGAGATGAAAGCTGTGCAAGGTTGATTTTCTCTCAGAAGGGATGGGAGGGCTGGAATAGACCATCCCTCATCAATGGCTGCAGTGACCCTGCCCTGGGGGAAGATCCATCCTTTGGAGCAGGGACCAGAGGCTGCAGTCACAGGAGAGGCTGAGCTCAGGAGATGGATCCATGTGTAATCCTGCCTTAATAACACAGGACTACAGAGTATGTGGGTCAGATCTAGGAAACTGGAAAGAGGCAGAAGAAGCAGGAAAGGCTGCACAGGAACTTTCTAATTTCTACCCTGTAACCAGATTTCAAAGCATTTGTAGATGGACCAAATATCTGAGCCCAAAGATCCAGGAGTTTATTTGGCTTACCTTTGGATCTGATGTAATCAGACATGGGCAGCCTGATAAAAGCAGAGGCGAGACGTTGCTTAATGTCTGAAGAATTATTTCTGCTGTCTCCTAATAAAGCACGCTGATGTAAGCTGGGGGTGATAACAAGAGCTCTGCGCTGGGCTAGCAAAATCTCATTTTTCAGGACAACTGAACTGTCAGTGCCAAAGAACAGACAGGTTATTGCTCATGCTCCTCCAAGGTTACTTTTATTAAAATGGAAATTTCCGAAGCTTTGCATGCACACATACGTGGCCAGGGGTGCAGACTTCCCTGTGAGGGGCAGAGGGGCCTTGCCACAGCCACCCCTCCCTGCTGCAGCTCCTTGGAGCAGCCCTTACAAATGGGGGTGCCCTGGGGGAAGCAGCACGGCTGTCTCTGCCCCAGCTGTGTCTGAACAGCCCCATCCTCACCGCAGCTTTGGGGTGGGCTTGGCACCTACAGCAGCCTGTGGTGGGTGCAGTGCTCTCCCCCACAGCTGCACCCCATGAATTTCCCATGTGGTCTGGGTGAGGATTTACTGTCCCTCCTTAAATCCAACACAGGCACCATCACCTGGGCCTTTCACATTTGGGACTGACACAGATCTTCATACCAGAGGGGTGGAGAAAGAGAAGAGAAGAGAAGAGAAGAGAAGAGAAGAGAAGAGAAGAGAAGAGAAGAGAAGAGAAGAGAAGAGAAGAGAAGAGAAGAGAAGAGAAGAGAAGAGAAGAGAAGAGAAGAGAAGAGAAGAGAAGAGAAGAGAAGAGAAGAGAAGAGAAGAGAAGAGAAGAGAAGAGAAGAGAAGAGAAGAGAAGAGAAGAGAAGAGAAGAGAAGAGAAGAGAAGAGAAGAGAAGAGAAGAGAAGAGAAGAGAAGAGAAGAGAAGAGAAGAGAAGAGAAGAGAAGAGAAGAGAAGAGAAGAGAAGAGAAGAGAAGAGAAGAGAAGAGAAGAGAAGAGAAGAGAAGAGAAGAGAAGAGAAGATTTGGAAGGACCCTACAATGATGATCTAATCCAATTGCCTGACCACTTCCGGGCTGGCTGTAAGTTGAAGCATCTTTTTGAGGACATCATCCAAATGCTTTTTAAACAGATGATAACAAAAGAAAAATAGGGGGGAAAGAGCAAAAAATTAATACCTGGCTGTATTTCATTTTCTGTTGTAATAATACACTGAGAAACTACAGCAGGCAAAACCTGAACTTGGCTGCTGAGAAATGATTTGTCCAACAAATGTGTCATTTTATCTTCCCCAGTACATCTGAGGAACAGATTAAATTTTTACAAACATGTGCCTTAGTTAAAATAATTTTGCTTTTCCCGTTCCTGAAGTTAATTGAACCAAAAATTGTTTGTGAAATATCTCATTATGGATCACTCCAAATTTCTGGCTTGCAATTAGTGATACAAATCAGTGCTCTATTCCCAGACTGAAAAAAACCCAAAATATTAGAGCATTTCAATTAGCAATTTGAAACAAATTCTTAATTGAATTGATCCCAGAAAGAAATTCAATTTGAAAAAAAAAAAAAAAAGAACATTTGTGAGGGGATTTCATTACTGTGCCTGTTTTTGGAGATGGTCAAGGATGGCCACACCTTCACCAGCAGGGGCTCCACACCAGAAGGAGCTCGTAGAAGCAGACGCTGCCAGAAATCATCCAGAGTGTGCAGCTCTTGTCCTGGGAAGCCACGAGCAGCCAAGACACAAAACCACAGCTTCTTGCTAGCCCTGAGTGCAGCTCATTTTTCCTGGGGACTGCAATCTCTGCCAAAAAGCTTTTTTTCTGTGCTGGAAAAGCATGAAGGACTCTGAAAAGACCTGGCTCAGGTTATTGATATTATGGGAAAGCACAGTTATGCCAGGGAAGAGGAGGTGGCTTTTCTTGTGTGCCACTTTTGCTGCTGATTCAGGTTTTCTACACATCTTAGGAAGCAATAGTAATTCATTATAAAAAAAAACCCAAATCTTAGGGCATTTTACCCATATATAGGAACAATTATTTTCTCTTTTGAAGATGCAGTGATACAAGAACTGACAGAAATACCCAAAAACCTGTAAATGAAAGAGAACAACTTGGGCATTTTTTTTCAGAGACTGTCATGAGGGGCTGTCCTGGTACCAGGCAGACTCAGTGGGGCTTCAGACCCACGGATGATAAAAGCATGAAGCAAGACAGAAGTCATGCAGCTCTTAATACCTGCTGGTGTTTTAATTAATTTTCACTTTTAACAGCAATAGTTGTTTTTTTCCAAAACAAATACACCTGGCTCAAAAGACCGCTGTCTTTCCTATATTTGTGCAATATCCACTTCCCATTGGCACCTTCTCCACTTTACTAATTTCCCCTTTCCTCCTCCTCCTCTAGCTGTTCCCTCCAGGGCTGGTGAGACCAAGGAGATCTGAACGAGCCACACTTAAAAAGCAATCAGCCAAAATTAGAAGGGCTTTCTTCTAGGCTGTGTTTGGAAAGGCATCATCCCCCTGAGCACATGGCACCGATGTCTGCCTGTGCCCTGCTCTGACACGGCAATGCAGGGGGAGCGGCGCCTGCCGTCACAGCATAATTTGACGACTGAATATTTCACTTGGAACTCCTTGGCACGGCTCACATGCCTCCTAAATCTCCCTGCTTGAAGTGTAACATTTTCATGCCCTTCATATCTCTTCCTGTGGGAACTTATGTTAAGCTTTGGAAAGGGTTTAAGACATGCTCACTCCCCTCCAATGGCAGGAGCTGCTTACAACTCTCAAAGTCTTTGAATGAAGTTGTCTGTATTAGGAACACTTCAGATGTTTGTGAGCCACCACTCATGTCCAAACTCACATGTAAATTACCCTGACCTGGTGAAGAGTATCCTTTAGGCAGAATGTATTCCCTTCAGGCCTGTGGGATGCTGTGGCACTCCCCTGGTGTCTGTAGGATGCAGATCCTGTGCACCACTTTGGGCATTGCATTGCCACGGGAGCCTTTATATCTAAAATATTCCACATTTCTTTCTGAAGAGATTCTGCTTCCTGGGACAGGAGACAGCATCCTGGAAATGGGGCTTTGCACCCAGCACCTCCACACCCATCACTTGGCTTTCCCTTTTTTCCTTTGCCCCTTTTTCTTCATTTTCTCTTACAACCCACAAGTTTTTGCCCCTTCTGCCCGCTTAGTGACGATGGTGGGATGTTCTCAGAGGTTACTGATGAGAACCTGTGTGGAAAGAGAGGAGCAGGGAGTGGGAAGAGGGCTCAGCAGCACTGGATGCTCTCAGGGGAGCCGTGTGGGCCCAGGCCTCCCCTCGGGGCACAGATGGGAGGTGAAGCTCAGCTCATGATGTTTTTGTTTCTCCCAGGCATGACAATGGGTCAGAGGTGGAGGAATAAGGAAAATAAAGATCAAGTGATCCTGCAAGCAGCATGGCTGGCTGGGGGGGCTGCTCTGCCATGACCTTGGCCTCTCCAGCCCTGCATTCGCAGCAAGCACATCCAGCAGAGTGAGTTTTAATGGCACTGTGCAACTCACAGCCACAAAACAAGCTGTAGGCAGGACCACAGAAACAGATTGACAGTTTTGCAAACCGCTATTAACAATGATTTCATCTCTTTTTTTTTTTTTTTTTAAATGCTAGATGTTATGGCCCACTGTCACAGGCAGTTAGTTAATGTCACCGGAGCTCTGCCATTCCAGGAGGAAAGTGAGATGGTCTGCAACCCATCAGGGTCTGCTATGGAGAATCACAGAATGGTTTGAGTTAGAAGGGACCTTCAAGACCATCTTGTTCCAACCCCCTGCCCTGGGCAGGGACACCTTCAACTATCCCAGGTTGCTCCAAGCCCCGTCCAACCTGGCCTTGGACACTTCCAGGGATCCAGAGGCAGGCACAGCTTCTCTGGGCACCCTGTGCCAGGGCCTGCCACCCTCACAGAAAATAATTTCTTCCTAACAGCTAATCTAAGCCTGCCCTCTTTTAGTTTAAAACCATTCCCCCTTGCTTTGTCACCACCTGCCAATGCAAAAAGTTGCTCTCCAAAGGTGTGCTGAAGCTTGGCTATAAATTATAAGTTAAAGCCATACTTTAATTTATACTACTTTATACTACTTTTTTTACTACAGTTTGAACTAATATTTTAATTTTGGAGCTGAGCGTACCACCTACTGCCAAAAGACATTGCAAATGTGGGATTTCACTGTGAAATATCAATACAAAAGCACTGCTTCCTTGCTATTACTTATCAGTGTGAGGTGCATGGATCATGCAAAAGCCCTTGACATAGCCCTGTAATATTGCTGGAGTTAAAATGCACAAAAACTTTTCATGGACAGTGCTGTCATTTGATTTTTTTTTTAATTACAACTTAATTTGGAGCCAACAGGAGCCTTGACTGGAAGCTCCTGCCTGCAGAGTCCATTTGTGCTTCAGCAAGAGATGCTGAAAAGGCCATCTCAAAGCTTCCCCAGAAGTACTGTGGATTTCTCCCCCTCTGTGAAAAGCCGTTCCTAAAGAAATGACAGTCATCTCCTCAAGCCTTAAACTGAAGGTGTATTTATTTGTTCTGAAGCCAGATGTGAAGAATTGTGTCTGAAGAGGAATTTTCCAGAAGGCCATGTGTAGGATGGAAGGGGCAGTGGGGGATGCCTGCAGGGAGCCTGGCTGTCAGCTCATGCTGGAAGGAGCAGCTCAGTCCCTGATTGCATCCTCTGAGCTCCTTCTCCTGTCACAGCCCCAGCAATTGCCATTCCTGGCGTGGTGTCTTTACCTGCCCTCCTTATCTCTTTCCATGATCCCTGCTCTCCCTTTCCCTTTCTGCCCTGTAGGCCTGCAACTGCTGCTGGAAATAATATTTTTTAATACCATTTCTATCTCTCCCCTCAATCCAGCTGGTGCCATTGTAGGCAGTTTCCGAGTGTCAGTGCTTCTTTCAAATTCACACCCTCCCGCAAGATACAGACACATCCAACCCAGCCTGCTCACTCTCTCCTTTGTGCAGACTTTGTATTGTAAGTTATTTAAACTCCCAGCTATTTTCCTGATTAAATAAACCTGGGACCAGTTACTCTAAAGGCATCAGGCTTTTATTAGAAAGCTACATTGCCACCTTGTTATTTTGAACCCTACTCACCTCTCATCTTCCCACAGACAAAAGCCTCTGAGTTTCTTTATGTATAGGTGCATTCATGCTTTCATTGAGCAGGAATTCTCTTTGCAATTTCTACCCTGCAGATCATATTTGGAGTTTCACTGGGGTTTGATTTTGTCTCTGCTCTGACAACCCCTGGCGAAGTTAATGATGACAAAAGAAGCACTTCAGGATTCGCTCCTGATTTCAGTGATAGGAGTCAGCTCCTGGCCATGCTCTGGGTGCTTGTCTTCCTGTTGCAGTCACATCCAGATTCCAAGAGAACTGGGAAGAGTGAGGGAAGGCAGCAGAGAATATCTTTCAAATTAGGATACACAAGGATGGGTACAGCACATGGAAAGGCAAGAGAACTGGAATTGCTTACAGTGTATCAGTCATGGCAAAAATAAATGAAAAGACAGTCTTGCTGTAGTTATTGAGTTTACAACTCAGAGCCCAGTGGAGAGACCTGGGCTGTGGATGTACCCCTGGCTCTGGAATGCTGCTGTTGATGCAGGGTTAAAGGTCCAGCCTGCAGCCTTCAGGCACAAAAATGCAAATGTGGTCCAATTTTGACTACCCAGAGGCAGACATCTGCCTTAAAGGGAGCTTAATATAAAGTGTTGGAGCCACCTTTTCTCCAGATAGAGGATTTACAGCATGAGAAGAAGCTAAAAATGTTTTGAAGAGGATTGCTGTTGTTGATATTGTTTACTATTAATTATTGTTACTATTACTTGTGGGAATTATTTTTTCACCAAGCATTTTCTCACTCCAGAACAAGGGAGTGGGATCTTTTGCAGTCATCCCAAATCTCTGTCTCAGGTCCTGCAGCTGAGGCCAGCAACACAAAGTGCAGCTGGGGAGATGCAGGTCTGACACCCAAAACACTTCTTGAGCTGCTGGGGTGGCAGTGACATGACAACGTCATGAAAAGCCTTGACAAAAAATCGCCTTTTTTTCCCATTAATCAGCTCTGTTAGAGTTGGATGTGCCAGCTTTCCTGAGAGAAGTAACCTGCCAGACACCCAAATATTGGCTGTTTAATTTTCCTGAAGTTAATGGAGAGAGTGCCCGTAATTACACGTGGCCTCCTGTAAGTTTTCAGCTTTTGTGATGAAGTAGGAGGCAGCATGATGGCACTTACAGCTATTGATTAGTTAAGCTAATGGACTGAGACTGATTGAATCTATTGCCACAGCCAGGGGATTCTGTGTGGTGTTTCTTTTATGAACTCAATAGAAAACACCTCTCAATCTGCAGGGGGAGAGGTGGGGGACCAGGGAGGGCCCAGACTGCTGCCACCACACAGTGAGTTCTTCATCTCCATGTGGCACCACATCCAAATGTCTTCAGACCGAAACTGCTGTGTTAATCCTTGTCCCACTGGTGTACTTCTCACTTGGGATCTAATACAGAATATTCATGGGCCCTGCAATCATCTGCAAGAGATGGAAGTTTTAAGAGAGTGCAGAAATATATGAGATACAATAAATGCCTGAGGACACTGAGGGAACGGCATTAAGGGTTCATTAAGAGAGTTCAGTCCTGGGCTCCCTAGGCAATTGTTCCCTTGAACAATCCCACAAAGTCTCTCACATCACACACATGTTTGAGGTGTTTTCATGTAGATTTTCAATTTTATATCCAGTGCTGAAGGCCAAGCTCACCAGGTTTACCACTGCACCTGAATTTCCTTTTCATTACCAGGATGCACCCAATCTGCCTTCCAACTGTTTATTTTTGGTAGGCATTCATCCTAAATTTATCTCCTAAAATTCTGTACCTCCTGGAGTGCAAAGGGGAAGATAGAAACCACTTCCCTCAGGCCAGACTAATGGCTGATCAGCATCTTTTCCATCCATGGAGACATCAAAGCCACTTTGCTTTGCAGGGCTACCAATACTGTCCCCACAGGCCACTCAGGCTTCTGGGGACAGCTTTGCTCCGTGCCATTCCCCTGCTCCACAGTGAGTGCCAGACAGCATGGAAACTACTCCTGTCAACAGCTTCCAGGTTTATTATTAGATTGGGATTTCAGCTGACAACAACACTGAGGCAACCAGTTTGACTTGCACAGCTGCTGGCTTGTTGGTGTGCAATATTTTCATTATGTGTCAAGGGTGGTGTAACTTCAGCACGGTGCAGAACATGCAGATTGGAAACTGTCTGGCTGAATCATTCAATAAGTAGGTAAAAACCCCAAACAATTCAAAATAAAGACTTCTCCTAGTCAGAAAGATGGATTTCCCAGCTCAGGAAAAAAATATTAGGGACACAGCACAGCAATTAGGCATTAGAGAGATCCCTGGAGGATTGGCTCACATTTCTGTTTCCTCTGCTGGACCCACCTCATGTCAAAACAATGTTTATAAAGAATGAGCAATTATTTAATGGTCTGGCTAGAGTGTCCAATAGGTTGCTTAGAAGTGCTGTAATTATCTATATGCAATAACAGATGAGTCACATGCTTATAACATCCCTCAGCCATTTAACAAGACATGAACCAGTAAGACAAAATGCAAAGTCCTGATACAAACAGGGAACTTCAGATCCACAGCCAAGGCCCCCAGGCTCCATTGCCTGTCCATTTTGGGGATGTGTGTGGTGCTGGGGTATCAGCCTCTCCTGCTGCAGCTCTGGGTGGACACAGATGTCCCACAGGACCCACGACAGCACCCTGAGTACATCTCTGCTGTCCCCAGGCACCCTGAACATGTGCAAGGCCACCCTGCAGCCTCCCTTGTCACTTCCCAGGGGACACAGCTGGTGGCTCGGTCACCTGCCCCTCCAGGAGCTGCTGGAGCTCAAAGACACAATCCAACACAATAAAAGAGCAAGGACTAATGAAAACTGATTTTGTGATGCTTTGCTGTTCCCTGCAGGTGGGAACGTGGCCGTCCATCAGCAGGGCAATGCTGACCTCTGCTGCTGAAAACCAAAATTATGGAAAACCACCTGCGACAGCACCGACGTGGCCAGGAGGCTTTGATGGAACAGCTACAACCCCAGGCAGAGGTAACATTCGGGATTGCACCTCCAGGCTTGCAAAGCAGAGCTTGACGAGATGCTCTAACATCCCAGGGGGTTAAGAGCTGGAGCCAATCCTTTCCTGCTGGCTTGGCAGAGATGGGGGCGGTGATCCCACACCTGAAGACAGAGCTGATGTGTCCAGCCCATCCAGCACAGGCTCTTAGAGTCTGGCTGCAGAAACTTCAGCAGTGCTTTGCTCTGCTGCCTGGGAGGCACGTGGAGAGAGGATGTCACAGAGACAGAAGTGATGCTTCAGTTTCTCAAGCAGCAATCGGGATTTTCACAATTTTTCATAGATAGTATTACCTTGCTAAAACACAGTTATAAAAATACAGGTTATTCCTCTTAATTACACCTGGGGTTCAGCAACAAGGAGTGCTCAGAGAAGCACCAGACCTGGAGGCATTTTCTGGGGTCTTCCTCAAGGGTCAGTCACAGAGCTTAATATTCCCATTAATGATCTTGGCAGAAAGGAGAAAAATGTGCTGATACCCCAAACCCAGGGGGTGCCTTCAGCAGAGAGGAGAACTGGGATATGGTACTGAGAGGAATGGATGTCCTTGAAAGTACAATTTTGGGATGGGAAGAGGTGAGGGACTGCTCTGCTCCAGCATGAGATGGGTCTGTGGTGCCACAGTGATTACACAGCCAGGTGAAAAGGGCAAGGGGAATGCTAAGATGTATCAGCTGGCTGAGGTACTTCCCATGGACATAGGGAAGAGTGAATTTCTGAATTAGCTGAGAGCAATTTAGTCAACCTGGCTTACAGAGGAGCTCTCCCACAGATATTGACAGCAGCATGACCCTCTCCCAGGCACTGTGAGTGTTCCCAAGGTTTCCCCACTCCTGTTGTTCCTTCTGGTTGCCCCTGAGCTTGTTAGGATGGGCACAGTGAGCAGGGTTAAATCCATAATGGTTTTGTACTTTGGTTTTACACATTTTGTGGAAAATGCAGTGCCCAGCCTAGAAAGATCTTTTGTAAGGGCTCAGGGCAAAAAGTTAATGGAAGCAGCTCTCTCCTGCTCTCTTTGCAGGGAAAATTTAGAGGAGCTCTGCAGCCTCCCAGGCACTCCCAGAGATCCATCCTGAGTCCCTCAGCTCCAGTTAGAGAATAAGGGAATAAGATGGGGTAGGTGTTTCTGGATTCAGATCCACCAAATTTGGCAGGAAGAGAGAAGGGTCCAGGCGAGGGATAACAGAAGCAGTGGCGTTACAAACCTGTTGTAGCTCTGACAACTGATTATTTGCTGATTACAGCTGCCTAAACTACTACACTTGAGGAACACTGAGGGCCTTCAGCTAGAAAAGCTTCGTAATCACACCCCAAATTGAAAACATTCCATTTGTTGCTGACTGCTTCATAGGTGACACAGAGCAAGGCATCTGCAGTTCTTGAGCAGCCAAGGTATAAAGGCAAAGCTCATAAGCTCATGTGTTAACTCAAAACCCTTGGGGATGGTTTGCCATCAGTCAGGTCTGCTGGTATCTGCATAAGGACTTTTATTTATTGCTGCTGCTAATCCACAGCTGGGCAAACACACAAGTGAGTGACTCCTGTAGGGAAAAGGAAGAGTCAGGGGCTCAGCAAATGGTCACCAGCTCTCCAGCACACGGAGAAAGCCAGCAGCACTCCCCCCTGAGTGAGCTCTGGCTGAGGGATGAGCCGTGTAACCCTCTGCTGCTCCTCGTCAGAGGCAGAATTATGTGTGTTTGTGGTCAAGGTGGTCTATCCTGGGACGTGTATTTCTTAGTCATTGTCACAAGGGCTAATTTATCTCTGGTAATTAGTTTCTGTGCCTTGGAGCAGTGAAGCACAAATAAGCATTTAACATTGATCTATTGCAGCACTTCCCTGGGTAAATAGATGGCTCTGGCGTTGGCTGGTGCTGATGCATCGGTGTCTTTTACGGTCAGAGGAGTCACTCAAGCATCAGCTCAGCCACGAGCCAAAAAATCATGTCTGAGCTTCTAAACCAACTCAGGGAATGTGTCTTCTCTGACCTGCTTGTGCTCTGGGAGACAGCAGCATATCCCCCTGCCTGCCCTGAGGCACAACCCAAAGTGCCCTAAAGAGGAGATCAAATGAAGGAACACGGAAAACTGGGGCTAGCAGAAATGTCTTTTTCTCTTTTGAACCTCCTGATGGCTTGGGTTCAAGTCTCACAGCCACTGCAGCCCCTGCATGTCCAGCTCAGGACCACAGTCTGCACTAATTAACCTGATGCCAGTTTTCAGGCAATTACATGTGATTATAAGTGTTTTACATTTAGATGAGCACCCACTCTAATCCAAGCTCATCCCTGGGACCACCAGGGAAACAAATACAAATATTGGCTGGTTTAGCCCCAGGTCTAAATGTCTGGTAAAAAATGAGCAAAGGAACTATGTTTTTGTTAAAAGAAGCTATACCAAGACATTAATTGAAAAGAATGGAGGTAGTGGTTTTTAGTCTACATGGAATAGAAACAGAAATAATAACTAAAAAAAGCATAATTATACACCAACTATACTTAGTGGACTGGTGAACTACAAAATAATCTAGAAATAAATTATAGACAGTAAAATCTGTTAGAGCTAGTACAGTTTTTCACTTAATTAAATGTGTTGTTGATGGGGACATGCTTTATTCTGTGATACCTAATTATTTCTCTGGAAAAGTTGCCTGTTCATCTTTATGACTGTGAAATTAAAAACAGGCCATAAAGTCTCATTTTGATTGAGATACTCTTCCAGAATATGAAAAGAAATATTAGTTCAGTGCCCACCACCTGGATGCACTAGGCTGGATATACTGGCTTTTCCACTACCATATTGAACAAAGTGCAAGTTAAAAACTATTCCTTCCTGCTACAAGCAGTAGGAGAAGTATGAGCAGCTTGCAGTGCTCAAAAATTATCCCAAATCTTTGTCTGAGGTATGAAACTGGGCTGCACAACTTCAAAGTGGTTAATTTTATCATGACCCCAGAACCATGTAGCAGCTGGAAAATTATTTCTCCCCGGCTATTAGCTCCATTGTCCTCATTAAAGATCTCTTTTTTCCTGGTTAAACTGGAGATGAGGAAGACTTGGAGTTGCTATTCATGATGGCTTAACTGAATCATTTCATAGCAGTGGACAAGTTGTAGTGGCCAATATTTAAAATTTGGGAATTTCAGTTTATCAGCCTAAATCCTAACCTTCAGGTATGTTTTCTTTTTTCAAGGCTGCAAAAATACTCACTGGCATGATGAAAATCAGATCACTAATATGAGTTTTTAAAACAGAGGCAGGAGCTAGGTAGATAATTTTGGGTGCCTTCATTTGGAGATGGTATCCCACTTTAGAACCAGTTCTAACTGCAGATAAACAGGAGCTCCCAGTTTTATAAAAGAACCAACACATCATAAATATATGATTTTTTAAATCTTCTTATCAATCCTTCTGACTTTTTTTCCTCCCTCTGGATTTGTTTTGGTCTGACAACTTCTGCTTTGGTTGAACTTGGACATTTCTTTTCCCCTTTCTGACACGTTCTATCTCGAGATATCCAAAGCACAGGCAAAGTAGCAATGAAACATCACAGTTGGACTTCCAAGCCTGTGGCATAAAGAAAGCCACAATTAAACAAAACCAATTGAGGGCCTGGTGTATTGATGAATAAAACATGCTTTGATAAAAGAATGTGCCCAAGTGCAAAGTATCATTATAACATAGTGGGAAAAGGATTCTTTCCTCAATCCAAATTTCTCAGAGACAGAGGAGTATTTTTAGACTACTATTACTGAAATCACCATCAAGGTGTTCACCAAGGTAGTTACCCAGCTCAAAAATACAGGTTATCAAATAAAACTCCATTTCCAAGTGTTTCAAATGTGGAATTTTCTCAGCTGCAAATTCAAAGGGAAGCAGATGCCTAGGAGCCTTATTATAATTTGAGGAGTTATTAAAGAATGGGATCATCAGGAGAGAGCACAGTGGCAGATCAGGTTGAAAAGTACAAACCACTTTTTTTTCCTTTTCCTGACAAGTCAAATATCAAAATAAATTCTCTTCAGGCACATTCACATCCGTTTTCATCAGTTTCCTCTCAAGATTTTATTGGCACAAATGATCACAGGAAGCAAACTTCACACTGAAACTGTTCTGCCCACCTTGGAAGGGTAAGTTCATTAGGGAGGATTAATTGGATGAAGGCATTTTCTCCTTTGAGAGGTCTTTTTCATGTCACCACTTAATAATGTTCACTCTATTCAAGCCAACATAGGAGTGCAACTTTTCACTCTCACTCTGAATAGGCAAAACTCCACCCTTTTGTGTCAACTATTTTTATTTCCATTGTAATGAAACAACTGCCTGTGAGTAAATGATCAAAAGATGTTAAATGTTACAGCAGAGGCCAGAAAATGAGGTGCAGGAGGTTCAAAGGACACATTAAATCTGCTGATGTGACCTGCTTTTGCTCAGTGAACTTATCTGTGAGCATCTCAACTCAGATGTACAAGGCAAACTCTGTGCACCGCTTTGTGCCAGAGCCTTGCAGAACCTGGGACCAATTTCTGCCTTTAACCAAGAGCTTTAGTCACTTCTGGGGCATTGTGAGGCCCTCTGCACATTCATCAGTGAATGACAGCCTGCAGGAGAGATGCAGGAAATCACAGCTTTTATAAGCATCTAAAAGCATTACCTCCTGTTGAAGTCATCTGACACCATCTCTGTTTAGGACTGAGAAGATTTAGAGCATTTGCATTTGATGTTGAAGGGTAAAAAAAAGAAAAGAAAGAACTCCCCTGCCTGTCAGAGGGGTGTCCCTCCATCTCTGCATCCCAGCAGGGACATCTGAGCCCTGATGGGAGTGATGGGGGCTTGCACAGTTGAGATGTTTGTTGCAGGCTCAGTGCACCGAGGACATTTCAGCTGAACAAAATATATTTCTTTCCAAAGAGCAAAAACTCAAGCAAGAAAAAGCCCCTCTGTCTGTTCTGCATTCAATCCTGATCCACACATGCTGCAGGAGCTTGAAATGCAATTAATAATGTCAGGCCCTTTTACACTTTTAGAGAAGTTATTTATTATGACTATTGTATTGGCATGACACTTATCACCTCAGTAATAAAACCTCTCACTTGCAGTAATGGATCCAGCCTCATGACCTGCCTGCAAGGAAAGGAAGGTTTTAAAGACGGAAAATTGGTTCCAAGCAAGATGAAGTGATCATGGCCAGCCTGGGAAAGCCAATGGCAGGGCCCTGTGCAAATACAGATACCCTGGGAACAGGGGAGGCCCTTAATTACAAACACAAACTTTCCTTTGCATTCTCAGACTAAAATGTCTCTCTGTTCAACAGCCAATTGAGAGATTCTGAACAGCAGATTATCTCTGGAATAATTTCTAGCCTGATTTTGGAATCAGAAGGTGACTGTTTTGCAGTGTGAGTATATATGAAAGTTGGCCAGATGATCCTCACATTACAGGAAATTATATAAAAAAAAGGAGGTACCTTTCACCAAGATAAAAAGTGACTGTGCAGAGGCATTGAAATGGATTTATTTGTGCTGTTTTTGCGATACATATGGAAAGAAATTGGGGAAATGAATGAGGATAGGCAAGGAGAAGGGATGACAGCCTGGATGCAGCCTTCAGCACAGGAGGTCCCTGATCAGCAGGTTTCCAAAAGGCAGGGGAGGGTGGGGGAAGTATAAGAAGGATATAGAATAATTGACTATTTTCTATATTCCTTACTTTCCTTCCTTCCCTTGAAAGTACAGGATTCTGGTCAAGGAGGAGTTTTTATCTAAGTCTGAGTGAAATTTTATATATTCCTACACTTTCCAGGGTCTGACACATAAATAAACAAGGCTCCAGTACCAGTAGAAAGGCTAATTATGTTCAGAAGCAATTTGTGGCCAAGAGACAGAACTGGAAGATTTATTTAAATTCCCACCAAAACAAGAATGAATTTGAGGACTATATTTGCTGGGGGTTATTTAGGGGGAGTGAAATACAGCTCTCCCATACAGCAAAGCAAGAGTTTCCTCTCCAATTAACCCCTTTCCCTGGCCTTGTCCTGTAGGTTATATTAATGCCCTCAGTTTAAAATTTCAAAGCATCGGAAATAATAAACATTAAGCAGTGGCCCAGGGATAATTTTCACAAAGTGCAGAGAAGGCAGGCTCTGGCAGAGCTTGCTGTTTTAAGACATTTGTAATGGGGTGAGAGGCTCCCAGTGAAACACCCAGAGGAGCTTTGTGTCACCCAAGGCTCTTAAGCAAGAAACCTGCATTAACATTTGGCAGGAATTGCAGGTGAGCCAGGAACGAGGCTGGCCATGACCCTGCATCTTCTGAGCACAGGAGGAAAGCTTTCTCTAATTTGGCTGCTTTGGGATGAGGCTGTGGTGGGGAGATGCTCTGCCAGAGAAGGGAGCAAGGAATGATAAGGCCTTGGAGACAAGCTGTAAGAATGAAGTGAGCTCAGGAAGAATGTCTAGATCAAAACTGGTATTTTTTGCATTATTGTTTTTATGTATAAAAACAAGTCCTGGTCCAAGGGGGTAAGTCTGGGTGAATAACTTTTAGTCTGAAGGTTATTCATGGATGAGTTGTTTGATTCTCTGGTTTTAATTCTGCTTTGTGTTGCATCATAGGAGTCACAAGGATTTCTTTATATCCCAGAGTGGATAAAAGATACATAAAATTGGAGAATGACCTGTTATTGATAGTAAACAATGGAGAAAGTCTATGAGTTAAATTTATTAAACCTGTAGAACTTTTTTCTGAATTTCCTCAAATAACATCCCCTTTCCCCAAATAACAAGTGACATGATCTGCACAAGCATGACAAAACAAAGACAACATTTATCTACATGGAAACATCTGTAAATCAGGATCTTGTGGATCTGTTCAGCACTGAAAGTGTATTATCTCTTCTTCCAGAAATAATAAAATCAAAACATTTCCCTTCTGGATGAGCATTTTTGATACTTTTTAAAGTAAACCCACTCTTAGTCAGGGAAGCACTGCAAAGAGGTTGCAAAAGCAAGGGGCTGGCTTTGTCAGAGGGAGGTGAATGGCAAAGTGCCCGTGGAGTTAAATCCTAAAGAAAACAGCCACTGGAGCAATGAGCTGTAATCTTCCTTAATCCATAATATCAGCTGTTGACAGATTCATACAGAGTGATTAATGGGATGCTAAAAAATGTTAACAAAGCAATAGGGACTTAGAGACCGCTCTGAAAACTTCCTTATCACATTCCTAAATTCACCAGAGGAGCCATCATTCCACTGTATGACAAAACATATGTTTTCTCTAGCAATTTTCTGGCAGGCCTAATCGAACGTGTCATCAGAAGTGGGGAGTGGAAATGAAACTCCTGTTTTGCTCTTCCCTGTTTCTTCTCAGGGATGAGAAGAAAAGCCCCACTGGGATCCTGCCATGTCACATGTTCCACAAACCCTCCTCAGGCACAAGATCTTTCCAGCTGGAGCTTCTACGACAAACATTTATCTTGGAGGGATTTGTTTCTTTCTTTCTTTATTTGTTGTTAACAAGGCATTAAAGGAGAATGGGGGATGAACAACACATCCTCTGCCAAAGAGGACTTTCACCATTTAGCAAGATTTAAGTTTCTATTTGATACTTCAGTAAGGGAGGGGAGTGACTACAAGGAGTGATGCTCAATAATAAAGATATTTTTTAGACTTGGATTAGATATTCATCCTCAGCCTGGAGGATATGATACTGGAAAAAAAAAAAACCCACAAAACAGTTTAAAAAGCAGGATGATAAACACCTTTCTAGAGCTATGTCCAGGAGGTTATTATTCCTATGAAGGTCTTTGTAAGCTCCAAAAAAGGTGAGCACCATCCTACATGTTTGATATAAGCCTCAACAGATTTCTGTGCGAAAATGCTGAAGGGGGAGGGAAAAAGTTCAGCCTCTTTATTTTTCCTTCCCTACTGAGATTAAGTATAATCTTTTCAGTATATGTTCCAGTATTTTACTGAGCTTGTTTTTTAATGAGATTATTCAGAAATCAGCTACTGGATTTTGCAGTTCCTACGCTACCTTCACTCCCCTAATGATATTCATGAGTAGAGAAGCCTTAACACTTCAAAGACAAACCATTCAGCCCCCAAGACTGCATACAGGCCCAGTGAAACTGAAATTATCCATCCTTGATGTTGTAAAGGGTTCTCTGAAGCTCCTTTTTAGGGGCCTGTAACACAATCAGAGCTGTGCATTGAACAGGCACATTATGGACTGGAAATGAGGACAAAATCTGTGAAATTGTACAGTTTGGGTTTTGCAGGCATTGATTCTGCTGCAGAGAGCACAGGGCTGGTTATCCACAAAGCATTCTCTCTGGGCTGGAACGAACTCAAATCAAACTCAAACAAACACAAATAGTGATGGAGCATCACAATTCCCCCTGGGAGGCACAGACTGGCTCCTCACTAACCAGGAATGGCCATGGAACATGTTATGGAGTAGGGCTCCTCCTGGACTGAGCTCAGCAGGGGTAATCTGGCTCAAAGCTTAGGCTGAAGCTGCCTCTCACCCCTTCTTCATCCCCTTCAAGGTGTTCCCCTCCCCGGAGCTGTCTCTCCAGCCAAGCTGCAGCCATCTCGTGGGAGAAAAAACAACCCAAAAGCAGATTTTGTGCATCCCTTGTGGCATCGTGACTTTTTTTTACAAACCAGAGCCCAGAATTGGAGTCAGAGCCCATGAGTGCAATAGAAAAAAGTGTGGTCCCCAACTGCTGGGATGTGATGAGCCAGCAAAGGAAGCTGAACACATTTGTCTGCCTGCCTGCTGCAGCTCAGCATTCCCAGCCTTTTGGGAGGTGGATTTATTCCGCTGGCTGCTGCAGCCCTCTCGTGGCCACACTCCTGTTGCTGGGGAGGCACAGGCTGAAATTCTGCATGGGGGGGAGAGCGTCTTCTAGAAAGCAAAACAAATAGTTATTAAACAGCATGTTCACCAAAGAATAAATATATAAACAAATGGGACACTTAGGATGCTATTTATTCCAGGTGTACAAGCAGAGTTCTGGATAAACTACTTGCTTTTGAAGAATCAAAGGAAAAATTACATATAAAGCATTGATCAGCTGTGTTTTTAATGGGGTGGCCTGTTTCATCTCCCCAGCCTTTCACTAAACAGTCTGCTTTGAAGTGCTCCTTTTTTTTTTTTTGAGCATTTTCACATTGATTTGCAATGGTGTGGGTAAATTTTTTGCTCACAGATGGGTCTTGCTGAGTATCTGCTTATTGGAAATACATCTGTCTGCACAAGAAACTCCAAAGAGGGGTGGAAAACCTCTTGGGCTGGGGAAAATCTGGACAAACCTGTATTGTGCCAAATGTCTGCAAAAACTAACAGGTAGATTTTCCTTCAAAGCTTGAAAAGCAAACCTGACTTATGGTACCTTTTGTTTTTCCTCTTAATCTACCACGTAGAGACTGAGACATCACTGCTGATTGGGAATAAACCATGGGAATTCATAGTGGAAGGAGAACACTGATGGGAGCAGCACTGAGAGCCCAGCTGTTCACTCCCTGCCCAGTGCTGGGAGCCAGCACCAGCCAAGGAGATGCCTGTGGAATGAACAATAGGATGGATCAAAGGGAAAAGCTTGTGCACAGGTATGGGGTACTCTGGAGGAGGCTGTCCAGTTTTGACTGATGTTTCTGCAACTGACAGCAATAGTACTTGCAGGCCAAGGTGCCTCAGTCCTGCCAGGGAGACGATATTATGCTACTGTTTTCCCATTATTTGCCTCATTTTTCCTGTTACAGTAGATTCAGGAGAAATGGCTGCATTTCAAAAAGATATGATAAAACCCAAACCTAAAAAAAACCACCCAAAAAACCAAAGGACAGAGTCTAAACACAATGACTCCACAGACTCCTTACCTTTTCATAGTGATGCTGGCAGTAGCTGCATTCAGCTGGATGGGTGGGACAGTTTTAGCAGGATCAGCAGGGCTCAGGGTGCCAATGACATGGAATCATGGAATGTCTTGCAAGTCACTGTGACAACCCTTGTGTTCATGGTGTTGGAAGAAGCCATTTGATCTGGACCACACATCAACCTGAGCCCCTCCAGCTGCACAGAGGTGTGCCCTACCCAGCTTAAGCATGGAAAAATCAGACATACCCATGGCTTCTGTGCCTGCAGGTATTTCCCACCTGAGCTGGTGGTTTCTCCCCTGGGAGCTGTTTGCAATGAGGCTGCTGACACTGCAGGCAGCTTTCCCCATGTGCTCAGTCCAAGGTCTGCACAGCACCACGGTGCCAAATGCAGACCCAAACCTCGCTGGCATCCTGTGTGGCATCTCCCTTTGGAACTGGCAGCACCTCCTTCCACCCTCTGAACAGCTCAGGCCCCTGGGGATATAGTCTTAATTTACCTATATTAACATTTTAAACACACAGACCACATATTAGAGCTGTTGGTGCTGTTTTGCTGTGCTGCAGTGATGCTGCTCCAAGAGAGCCAAGCTGCCTCCCAGGGCTGCAACACGAGGACAAGCTGCAGCTCACTCCCAGCTCTTCCACATGCTCAAGCTCATCTTTCTCACTTACAGAAAACCCTTAATGCTGCCATAAAATGGTACTTTGCATATTTTTTGTTTTTAACTCAATGACCTCTTTGCTCTTCATTTTCTATAATCCCACATGTGCAGAACCAGATGTGACTTTTTGGGTTTAAGACTGCTTTTATTTTATACGGAGACAAACAGTAGTAAGAAAATAACAAAATTAATGTCTGCCTGAAAGAGCACAGTGCAAGTATCATCCTGGGCTCCAAAATATTTTCCAAACCAAAAGGCTGATAAATTTTTAAGACATCTCTATATTGTGAGACGCTGAGAGACTTGGGGCAGTAAATGCCTGATAAAACCACGTGGAATAGCCTAGTGCAGAGCAACTTACAGCTCAGGCCTGGGTGCAGTGACATTACCTGGGTGTAAAGCAGCAGGGACATCTTGCTGGTTTTGTCCTGGCACACATGGAAGCCTGTACACATCCAGCACAGGGGCTGCCACCTTCTTGTGAAGAAAAATGTTCACTTTTCCTGGTAAATTCTAAAAGGTTTAATAAAAAAGACAATAGGAGACAAAGACAATAAAATGGCCAGGTGCTTGGCACTCTGCCAAGAGCACACCTGCTGTTTTGGACACATCCTTTATATACCATTTCAATTGCATCAGCCTGCTGCATAGTCATAAACAATTATGCATTTTTAAACTTTTCCAAGAACTGTTTTGCATGGCCACTCCCCTTTTTAGAGCACGTGTCTATCTTCACTATCGCCTTCAGTCTGGGCCTTGGTCCATTCTCCCCACAGATGCTGGGTGTCAATAACTGGCCTGTCATCAGTGGGGTCCTCATCATATGTTCACTGGCTGTTATCTCAGACAGGCAGACAGTTCAAGTATAATATATATAACTCATCATAACTAATCATAACTATCAGCCGTTCCACTACTATGCCTAAATTTAGTTAAAATAAAAACTACAGCAAAACCACTTTAACAATATATATATATACAGAACATTCATTTCAATATTTTGCGAAAAGCCAATCTTATAGCATATAATTTTTATATTTAATATTTATAACATCCTCCCAGCTGCAGAGGCGGTGCAGACCGGTCTGTAGGTGTGTAAAACACGCTGGCTGCACAGGAAAGTGGAAGTCCCGGTGAAAGCACAGACAGGACGCATTAAAAAACCCCAAGTCAGGGCAGGCTCCGGGCTCTAGGAGTCCACGACGATCATGCTGAGGTTGTTGCTGAAGATGACCCTGCCGTCCCTGGTGCTGCTGCACTCGGGCTGGCGCAGAGCCTCCCGCAGCCGCCGCCGCAGCGCCGGCGGGGCCGTGCCCTGGAAGTTTTTTGTGCCCGTCAGGAAATCCAGCATGCGGCCGCCCACCGCGTCCCCCTCGCTGAAGCACTCGGTGATGTCCCAGCCCGACGGGAGCTCGTAGACGCGGTGCTGCACGCCCAGCCGCCGCAGCACCTCGGTGATGCCGCCGCAGGTGATGTAGTGGCCGCTGTCGGTGGCGGGCAGGCAGTCCCGGTGCCGCTTCCACAGGCTGGCCCATCCGCTGCTGTCTGCCGGGACACCAGCTAATCAGCTATGGAACGAGCTGGGAAAGCTCCCTGACCCTGACAGGGCCGGGAGGAGAGCTTTCCCATCACTCGAGAGTAATTTTAAATATCCGTGCCTCATAAAACCCCGGTGTCCCTCAGCCCTCCCTCCCAAAGTGTCCTGTTCAAAGGAAACTCCCGGGAGATGTCTCCAACACCGCGTTTGCCCAGAAGAAGGGAACACACACAGGTTCCAATGTGCTGAGCCTGAACATCTGCGCTACCTCCTAACTGTCCCTTGGCCAAAACCAAGATGTTTTCACCCATCAGACCTCGATTATAAGTGCTCATTGAGCAACACATACCTCAAAGCAGCCCCAAACAGCAGGGGAAACAACCTACAGGCAATGTGAGAGGCAGTTTCAATGGGGAACATGGGAATTTGTGCTTTGTCCACCACACCCTGAGCTGGGGATTCATGAATGGCACAAGGGATGAAACACTATTCTTTTGAGAAGTGCCATCATGTTCTGCCTCTTTTTTCCTGTCCTGCCATAAAGCCTGTGGCTCTTGGCAGCAGCTGCTGCCCTTCTGGGGTCTGGGTCATTGCTGTACAAAGGTACGAGTCCACCCAGAGCTCAGGTTGTGTTTTTACAGTGCTGATTTCACCATGAGGAAGGGCTGACCCTCATTCATGGACAGCCACACTTCTCTCTACTACATCAATTCCATAAGCAGGGAAGCAAGAGCACAAAGGCTGTGCCTAAGTGGCCCCATCAGACACTGGGGCCCAAGGCTGAGCCCAAGATTGAATTCTCCATATGAAATCCAGCATTTTTTTTAGTTATTTACTATAGAATAAGCACCACTGGCATCCCCAGGTAAATATTTGTGGCTCTCACAAAACTTCAGCAATGGAACAAAAAAATACAAGGTCTCCCTTACCTGATAAAATTATAATCAGGAGTTTACCGTGATGGTCGAGGCAGCTGTGGAAAAACTTGATAGTATTGGGAATATCCTCTACACGGTACAGCATCTAGAAGAGACAGTGACACACAGCCATTATTCCCCTTCCACAGTGCAATCACCCTCCAAAGGCTTAAACCCTTTCTTTTAGAGGTGTTTTAAGTTCTGTTCCAGATGCTTCCCAGCCTTTCCTGATTCCACATGCCCATTTAGGGACACCTCACAGCACTGAGCATTGCCAGCTTCGGTGTTTAGAGCTTCTGCAGAATTGCTATGGGAGAGCTGTGCTCAGCTCTGGTCCTAAATTCAAGCATACAGCAGAACTGAAGAGGTAGTAAAATCCAATAGTCCTGTGTTAAAGCAATGTCCATTACCTGGATCATATGGATGAAGTCAAATTTCTTATGTGTGCCTTTCTCCTTCACCTGCTGTTCATACTCCAAGGAAGTGAGCTGGTGCCAAATAAAAGAAACATTCTGCAGGTCTGGAGCTTGATTCACCAGCTCTGTTTCAAAGAGTAGAATAAAACCATGAATTTCATAAAGTAGCAGAAAAACTCATCATTCCAATGGATGCTCCTTGTTGTAACCCAGGCAGCAGGTGTAGCCTTACCTTTGTAAGCTGCCACGTGCTGTGGGTTGGGCTCCACAATCTCATTGTCAATAGAGACCCCTGGGTGCACAGCCTGCAGTATCCTGATCATTTTCAAATCCTGCTCACCTATTTAATAAACACAGATTCACAGAACACAGGTAAATGCCATGGAAGGATGCCAGCACACCTGCCACTGCTCCTGCCAGGACATCCCAAAGCAGAAGTGAGGCATGTCCTGCTTTGTGGCTCATGCAGTGGCACAGCCTGGTGACACTCTGACCGTGGTGTCGTGCTGCTCAAGCTAACACTGAGGTACAGAGAAGCCTGAGAGCAAGGCAGAGACAAGCAGCAGCACAGAAACTGGCTCATGGCAATACCCTGGGTCATGGGACAGAAGGGTCAAAAGAACCACAGCTCACTGTTTACAAAAATAACCATGAAACATCAGTTTTCAACAACCCCACAAAGTTTTAATGAGTGCTTGAAGGCAGCTGTGTAACTCCCAGCACACGTGGGGTGGCCCCTGGCTTTGGGGCAGCCACAGGGACACAGTGGCTGCTGTGACACAGCCCCAAGACCTGGAGAGCTGCATCACAAGAGAAAAGACCCGCTGACATGCAGTGTCCTGAATGTATTCCCACTTTGGGGATTGTCCACATGGTCTCAGCCCAGGGCATCAAATAACTGATGCTTATCTTGGAAATACAGGTACAGACTCATATTTGTGTGGAAGTGCCCTGCAAATTTAGCTGTTGGTGCTCCTGTGCAAGCTCTGGAGGAGCAAGCAGCAGTCTGTCCTCCTGTTCTGGGAAATTTCCAGCCTCTTCTGAGGTGATACAGGTCATGCTGCTTATTTCCCAGAAATACCATGATATGCCAAGTGTATGAGTCCCCCTGGTTCACTTGAAACTATGTAAATAAACAGCAGATGTGACCACCTTGATGGGACCTCTGCAAGAATCCTGTCTGTAGCTGATGGTCGGGCCTAAAAATAGTCCTGGCCTTGCAAATGTCACACAGAGAGGTCTTGATACAAGATCCTGCATCCTCCCTGCTCTTTCAGCTGATGGACCGGCCACGGGAAGAGCCCTCATCTTTGGCAGGTGCTGCAGTAAATAGAATTCACAGAGGGAAATATCAGCCATGCCAGCACTACAGGGACATCCAAGGAAGGATGAGTCTTTTGAAATTAGAGAAAAAACACCCCAGGCCTGTGAGGAATGCAGTGGCAGCAGGGTAGGGCTGGCCAGAGGCTCCAGGGAAGAGGCTGCGGCTGCATCCATGGGAGGCAAGTGCAGGCACCAATGTTGCTGACAGGAAGGAAGATCCAACTAGCAAGCAGCTGAATAATTTGTGACAGTCCTAGATGCCCGTTTTTAAGTGCCTGGTTTGGGAAGCACCAGCTCTTAGAGCTGCTGCAGGCTTGGGGCAGGGCTCGAGGCAGAACATCACTGCCCCGTGCCCTGGGGCCACTGATGGTTCAACAGCAGGTGGATATCTTAAAAGCTGCTTAGGTTTGGAGATTTTTTTCTCTCCACCTCTGAAAATTCCTTAATCCAGTATTTGCAAGAGCAGGTAATAACATCTTCAACCAGGGTGTCTGTAAAAACAAGCAGTAAAATACAGCACTCTAGGGCAGGAATTTCTCTGCTGCAGCTTGCCCTGCCAGCAGCAACCCTTCAGCACTGACCACAGCAAGGCTGGGACGGGGCTGGAACCTCTCTGCAACTGGAAAGTTCCAGCTCTGAGTTAAACCAGCCATGAGAAAACATAGGCTGAGTGAGAAAATGTGATTTGGACCACAACAGAGGCATTCAGGATGTGGAGTCAGCCACTAATCCCCATTAATATTTTCATCAACTAAACTAATTCTGGGGGCTCTGTGAAACTAGAATCCACCTCTGAAAAGGTCAGGGATCAGATATAACCTTTTACTCAGTGCTATCCCAGCTCACTCCCTGCCCAGCCCCAGAAGCTCAGCTCTTGCAGCTGTGGGCAGGCTGGGGGTGCAGGTCTGGACCCCTGTCTGGCATCTGAGGGGCACTCACCCAGGAAACACAGGACATTTTAGAGGGTTGGTTTTTCCATTAAAACCTCCTCTGAAGAGGACATAAGGAAAATTAAGGACGATGCTAAAAGTTCATTTCCCCCTTGTGCTTTTGTGGAGTCAGAATTTCTGTTTTATATTACTTAATGAAAATAGAGGGTAATTGAGAACTGAATCATTTCTTCCTGCTTGGTTTCTCGTATGCTCCAACATATTCCCAGTTGGGGAAAACAATCAAATGCTAATTTTCTCTTACTCAGGAAAACAAAACCAAAAAAAAGTGAGAAAAATGCTTTCATTTGAAAGTATTAGCACTTAAAATTCAGCTGAAAATACTTCTCAAAGCAGAAGTAAACTCCGACAAATCAAACCACCGCTTCTTTTCTCTACTCTTTATTTTCTCCCAGTTTCCCTAGAAGCAAAGTTGGCTGTTTCACCACTTTTTTGTTTTGTTGTTTTGGCTTTTTTCAAACACAAATGCATTTAGAACAACTTTAAAGCTATTTTTCCAAAGGGTAGGTTTCTCTCTGGGGAAAAATATCATTTGCAGTTCAGCCCTAGTTATCACTGAGTAAAAACACAGCAGTAACAAAGAAACATGTCTTGAAAAAACTGATGCAGTCCCATGCTAATGGCAGTGGTTTTGCACTGCTGACAGAGGGGCATTGCCCAGCCTTGGCCTCTGGGATCCCCATAGCAAAGCAGTAGGAGACATCCCTTCAGGGGGGACAGTCTAAGGCAGGATTTTGGGTGGAAAGAACCTCCCCAGTGTCTCTAATTCTCTCCAACAAGGTTTGAAGATGCTCTTGTACCTAACCAGAAGAAGGGGTCCTTGCTTTGAGGCAAATAAAGTCAGGTGAGAGCCACCAAGAGGCAGAAAATAAGCTAAAATCACACATTTCTCACTGCCCAGCTCCACTCTTCCTTCTGCCCTTCTGTGTTTCAATGGGAAGTGCTGTCACTAATGTCTGAGTAATCCTCATTGCCCAGTTTTTCAGTATCTCCTGCTCCCCACAGGTCCCCCATGCCCCATCCCCACACTCCTCACCTGTGCCACTCCCAACTCCCAGAACATTGATGGTCGATTTTCCAGTGCCGAGGCTGAAAGGATAAATGCACATTACTTAATCACAGTTACCACACGACTTCATGTTTTCATTCTTATGGCTTGGATGACACTCCAGCCTGGAAATTGTCATGTTTTGCACATGAATCAGGACAGAAATTTGATCATCCCTTTTGAGCCTGGTGATGACCAGCAGGGCAGGAGCCTGCCCAGACCAGCCAGCTCATATTTCAAAGTATAGTAGGCACCACGGTGTAGAGTTTCTCACCCTTTGCCAAGGAGATTTCTTCAGGCTGTGGCTGAAAAAGCCTCTGGGAACGCCAGGGCAAAGGGGCTGTACCTGACTGGGATGGCACTGCTGGGGAAGCAGGGACAAGGTGAGATGGGGAAAACCTCAGCACCCTCAGGAGGGAATATTGGATATAAATGAGCAGAAAAAGCAAAACCACTAGGCTCTCCAGGTGACTGGAAATTATCTCTTATCAACATTAACCTTGGACTGAAATTGGGAGGAGGGTCTAAATTTTCAATAATTTTTACCTTAGAAAAATTGCTGATTGAAAGTCTCCAGTCACATTCTTCCTAGCAGAATATTTAATAACAGCCACACTCTGACATGATTTATGGCCTTACTCTGCTCTCAGGCATGGACTGTGCTGAGGGATTGAGTTTCCCAAACACAGTCTCAGGAGGCACCACAGTAATGATTCGACAGAAATGGGATGAGTAGCAAGTCCTGAAGGGTGTGAGCAAGTCCAGAAGCCTTAGCCCTAATGAGGGCCAAGACTCTTTGACAAACCCAAAATCAGCACCACAGAAAGCTGCAATGTTTTCCATTATTTAAATTCACAATAAAATTTCTTAATATAATCTTTAATGATTATTATTTTATTGTGTATTATATCTATCTATCTATCTATCTATCTATCTGTCTGATCTGTAGAATAAAAGTTTCCTGCCTGAGCATTTTTTCTCAGTGGAGAAAAATACAGGTCCTAGAATATCCAAAAATTACCCAGATTTGAAAGGATTTTCTTGTGCTTTGGATCTAGGCCGTCCTGAAGCTGTCTGCAGTTATCCAGCCTTAAGATATTACATCAATTCTTTACAAAACTTTCATTTGGTACTTAAGCAATGCAAATCAACTTAAGATAGAAATAAGGAGGTCTTAGGGGATTGGGAAAACCAAGAATTAGCCACTAGGAGAGAATTAGAGATGTGTTTCTGCTTGGATGGATGTGATGAAGTCCCAGAAGCAGAGAGAGCACAAGAGAGCTTTCTTTCAGAAAAAAACAAAACAAAAAGCAAAATACAAACCCCAACTTTAATCCTTGGAAAATCAGCTAATGAAAAGGACATGAGAATGAGGTCTTGAGCCTTTCCTTAACATCAGCTGAGAGGCAGCACAGTGTATTAATTGAAACAGCACATGCTCTGGAGTTATTAAACAGAATGTCCTAAAAAATTATTTTTAATCCCCTAAAAACTATTAGGGGACTTAAAACTGAAAAGCATTTAAAGTTTATTCCTTCCCAAAACAAATCCTTTTGTGTTTTCTGACTCCCAGGATCACAAATGGCTTTCCCACCTTGGGGGAAGTGCTCCTTACCCAGCCACGATGTTGGGCATTTGTTCCTTGTTGAACTCATCCATGCATTGGTGCTCTGTTGAGTGATCCAAGAAGGACTTGAAGGCCTCCACATACTCCTCAGCTGTGAGGCTTCTCATGGAAGGGATCATGTAGAGCTCTTGGGAACCAAATATGGATTTCATGTTAGAGGCTTTGAGGCATGAGAAGGGTCGAAGCAGTTACCTCATGGGAGAAACCCAACCTAACCCAACAGGAGCCAGAGATTTGGGAAAACCATGCAGAGGATGCACTTTCCAAGCTGTTCACACTCAGGCTTCAAAAATTATTCTTGGGTACCCTTTGACATCAGCAGGTTTGCTAAGTGACTTATCATTACAGGACAGCCTGAGGAAAATGTCCCCAGAATGTTTGGCCAGATGCGGAGCACTGTTTGCAAGAAGGGAAGGAACTGGGGGCGGGGGGTTTCTGGAAGACTAAAAGGGTGAAGGGAGTCACACAGTGGGTCCAAACCTGTGGCCATCACTCGTGCCCATGCGGCCAGTGTGCCCAGGAGGGGTGATGCACCACAAACTCTGCCACCTGCAGCTGAAGCAAAACCAGTCACCCCTGTGCATCTCATCTGTGACTCTGGCAGTGTGGGACTGAAATGGGCTGCCAGTGGGTGAATTCCCTGCTGGGACCTGCAGCTCATGGCCAGGAGGGCAACTGAGGGCAAAACATTTCACCTGAATGGGCTCATGCTCAAATGTGTGAGAGACTGACACCAAGATCTGTCCCTCTGAGCCAAAACCCAGGGATACTCAAGGGGTTCCAAGCAATTATTGCAAAGTCTCCCTTTCCTGCTGTTCTATCCTGAAGACAGAGCTGTTGGCAGGGCACAGGCTCTGGCCAGCTGCTCAGGGCTGAGGAGCAGGATTGAGACTTGAGGCTCATGAGAAGATGCCCTGCAGTGCTGGGTCTGTCTCAGACAATGGGCTGCAGTAGGAAGGTGCTCGTGTGCAGCCTCCACCTGCTTGAAAAGGCATCATTCAGTGGGAAAAAAATCAGCTATTCCTCTTAAATGTAATGAGGATGAAGTACAGGACTTGGCAGAATATCTTCATCCTCATTTTTGCCTTTTAGAGAGCTGCATTTTTATCACCTGTTTCTAGTCACCACTAATAAGAGAACCATGTATGTCTCATCCAGGACCCTGCAGTCTCAAATTGATTGCCTGTGCTCTTTCCAAAACCACATGTCTTTGGCAACTGTGTTCCTGGTCCAGCCCTATTGGAGGTAAAGACATCAATGTCTATCCTTAACACTTTGAACTCTACCCTAACATAAACCTGAAATCACCTGAATTGCAGTCAGTTTACCCTCCTGCTTCTTTGTCTTTGTCTTTTTTTCTTAATTTTATTTTTTTTAAACAATCTCTAACTCCAAAAGAATTAAAACATGTTTGTAGAGATAGCAATCTGAGAGGGCAGACTGCTTTAATTTCTTTTTTTCTACCAAATACCTGAATTATCGCATGGAGTTGTCAGAATCTCTGCTTCAAAGTTCATGCTGGGAAAACTATTCCTGTAAGGAAAGTATAGCACTTCAGTTATTTGAAGAACCTGTATGCTTATGAAGCTGCACTGAAAATGCAGAACAAAGGGAAGATGCTCCAGGACAAACTTTCCTCTCCTGGTAATCCATAATTTATTCTCTTCTTTTTTCCTAGAGAAAGCAAAAACTTCTTTGTAGCTGATAACAGTCACAGAATCCTAGAGTCAATAGAAGACTTTAGGTTGGAAGGGACCTCAAAACTCATCTTGTTCTAATCACCTGTCATGGGCAGGGACCTTCCACTATCCCAGGTTGCACCAAGCCCTGTCCAAGCTGGCCTTGGACATTTCCAGGGACAGGGCATCCACAGCTGGCCACTGCTCAATTTCTCTGAGATGTGTTATGGAAGATTTCATACCCCTGCAGAACCATTAATCAGTCAATGCAGCTGAAGGCATCACACTGATATTTTCCTTTTGCATTTTCCTTTGACAACATGCCTCATACATAAAACAGGGGTGAGGTGCCACTGGAAAAAGGAAGGGATGAATTTAAATCAGAGCAAGGACCTCACTTCTGCAAAGAGAGAATTGGGATGAAGCTGTCTGTGCAAAGGGAAGAGTCACCTCCTGGATAACCTCATTTCAGTTTTGAGATGCACAGCAAGTCTTAGTCTTATCCTGTATAATGTGTTTAGACACACCAAAGCTTTGCTGTTGGAAAATGCCTCAGGACAAGCAGTCTGAGATAGCAGACCCCACCCAATAGTCTCCTCTGCCAAGGAAAAAAATCCCAAGTGAAGAAAAAACAAGGCAGGAGGTGGAAAAGTAAAGCAGGGAGTTTGTAGTGGGGCTTTGAGACACAAGTATGTAATGACTGTGCTGGCCAGGCAGCAAGGAAGTGGCCACATGCAAACAATGTGCTGCTTCTATCAATGAAGGCAAGAAAGGACTGAGATGTCCCAGAAGTCTCAGAGACACTGGGGCACTTCCAGAGTCCTGCAAGAGCAGCTGATTTAATATGAGTTCAGCACCAAAGTCATGTAACTCTTGTTCATGGGGTATGCCAAAGGTCTCTCTTCCACCACCTTGACCTCACCTCTCCCCAGGAAAGACCTCTCAGCAGCTCATCAGGAAGGACCCAGAACTCAGCCCACCTCCATAATCTCCTGCTTGGCTGCAGGCCAGCCCCTCCAATTTCCACTCAACTCTGACCTCTTCCATCTCTGCCCATCAAAACAGAGGGCTGTTTTGTCCCCTCAGCTGGGTGAGCCCAGCAAAGATGCTTTTCAGAGTAAATGTCCCACTAAAATGCCGAAGGGTAGCACAGCTTCTCCTGTGCAGAGACGAACAGCTTTGGACACAAACTCCATTTCTGACAGGTCAAGTGTTTCCAGCCATGCCAGGAGACCTGGACAGACTGCAGCACAAGCATTCACCAGCACAGATGATGCCAAGATCTCTTCCACTGACATTTTTGCTATTTCTCCCCAGGCAGGGGTTAGCTTCAGACGCAGATTAACACTTACTGCTGGGAAGGTGAAACAGGAGCAAACTCTAAAATCTGGTTAAAATCCAGACCAGTTCCTAAAATTTGCACATTACGTTTTGGGCTGGTTCTGCCCACCCCAGGACCTCAATACCCAGCAGCAGACCAAGGCAGGGACTGCCAGGGAGCAGCTGGTCCTGCCACAGCTCCCAGCTAAGGCTGGGCTTGCAAGGTTAAACCATGAACAGAGATGGGTGCATTATGGACAGCAGGTGCAGGGAAGTAAATTTTTACCTCAGGTGATGCAGCCTCTTTAAACTGAGAAAGTTTTCTCTAGGAACACAAATTGCAAGAATATCTTCATAACTCATAAACTTCATTATTCCTAAACTTAGACTGTGGAGAGGTTAAAGATCTCTCCCTTAGCCCCCATCCTCCCCAGGACACGGGCACACCCGCCGCTCCTCCACCTCGCACACAGACACACCGTCCCGCTCCCTGCCAAAACCCGCGTACCTCTTCAGCTCGGGAGCCGGCTCCATGGTGGGGGTGATGCTGTGCAGGGACACGGGGCAGGGCCGATGATCCTCGCGGTCCCTGCAGCTCAGGACACGCCGTGACTGCGTGACCCGGCAGCCGGGGGTCAGCCCGTGGCCCGGGTCAGCATGTCCGTCCCCGGGCTGTGGCGGAGCTGTGGGGACAGGCAGCGTCACCGGGGCAGGCTCAGGGGAAACCCGAGCCCCGCGGGGCAGGAGCGGGGCCGGGCGGGCAGAGCCGGTCCCCACGGCCGGGGCTGCGCTGCGGGCGGGACACGGCGCGGAGAGCGGCACCTGCGACTTCCCAACCTCACTGAGCACCAGTGCCTGGGGGCTCTGAGCCGGACAGACCCGGGGCCCTTTCCGTCCCCTTTTCAATGTGCTGTGAACCTTGTCTCTCCTTCCTGCTCGCCGCCCTGGGCAGGAGGGAACGCTTTCCTGCATCCTTGGCGCGCTGCCGGATGGATTGCCCTGACTGGGGGATGCGCTGGGAGATCCCTGCCTTCCCCAGGGAGAAGAGGAGCTCGTTGCTCGTTGCCCGGAGACCTGAGCAAGCGATTTTTCCGTCTGTGACTCAGGGGGATACGGGGCATAGTGGCAGAACCCCTAGCGAGCACTGCAGCCCCTGTCCTGCCCCACGAAAGGGACGGGGGGGACGGGCAGCCAGCACGAGGGGCAGCGAGCCCAGTCCGCTCATACTCTGATAGCTAAACCGCAGGGATTGGAAAGCAAGGAAACATTTCTGGGGACAGCTATCCAGGGCAGAGGTGGCTGGAGGTCCCCAGGAAGGGATAACACAGCAGAAAGTGCAGTGGTCACTCTAAATTCAGAAAATCCTGGGTGCTGCTTGCACTTGCCTCTGGATTTTTCCCCTACTCACACCCACAGGACTGATGCTCCTCTTGCCTAAAATCTAGTAACACGAGTGTGAAAAAGAAAGGATTTAAAGGCTTTATATTCCCAAGTGAGGTCCAGTGGTGGAAAGAGCAGCATTAGGATCCTCCTCACTCCCATTCCCTGAAGACAAGGGGTAGAACAGATTGAGCAGGTGACAGAGAAAACCTCCCCTCTTGCTGAGATCCCCAGAAAACTTCCTGCCCCGCACAGATCCCCGAGACCAGGGACTTCACGTGGAGGATTCAGGATGCTTCATCAAATGACCTGCCTTGGCTTGCACTAGATTTGGCTTCCAGGTGGATTTAAGATATCCACCTGAAGGCAGGTCCGCAGCAGCACGTTAACAACTGCATTGCTATTCTTCAACAAAGCACTCAAAATAAGTGAGGAAAGACCAGAACCTCTTTGCTGGGTCAAAAGTGCACCTCTGGCTGCTGGCGCCGTGTGACCGTCTGGGCAGCGATTTTACATGAGTCAATCCAATCCCTCAGCAGTCCCCCCTGAGATGCCATCCCCCAGACACCATCCCTGCTCCGGGGCTGTCCCAGCCGAGCCCCCTCAGCAGCCTCTGTCCCCCGGCCGCCTCTGCCTTGTCCCCACTAAGCCTCCCCTCAGCCCCGCTGCCGCAGGCAGGGCCGGACACCCCTCAGGAAAGCCGTACCTCCCCGGAGCCGTCCAGAGATGGCCAGGAGCAGCCAGGAGCTGCAAGCCCTCGGGAAGCTGCTCGTACATCGGCGGGGCTGCCCCTCGCGTGTGGCTGCGCCCCCCCGGCCCGGAGCCGCCCTGAGCCGGCATTAGCTCCCAGAGCCGCCTTTGTCCGGCCGCGAACAAGGGGACATTGTGGGCAGCTGCCCGAGCCGGCAGGGGCTGGCAGCGGGCTGCCTTGGCAGGATGGACCCTCTGCCAGCCCTGGTTGCGTTTGTTCTGGCGAGCTCGTGACTAAATCCGCTCTGAACCCTGTTTTCCGTACAAACTGAAAAAGCAGATTTTCGATCGGTGAGATGATGGCTAAAGCCAGCGCTGGGCTGCGAGGAGAGGAAAACAAAGCGGGTGTTTTTCCCCCCCGCTCTCTGCGGCTCCGGAGGTCAGTTTTGGGCTGATCCTGCAGAAATAGGTCATTCAACTCTCCCCGGGGCAAGCCTGTCTGAGGCTGGCATTGCCCGTGGCTCTGAGCCCCTCTCAATGTTCCATCTCCATCAGCCCACCACAACAAGCTTGGACCTGCATCTCCAGGCAGGAAAGCCTGGAGACATCAAATTGACATCAAATTGACATCAAATTCGACATCAAAATTGACACCAAATTTCAATGAATTTACCTTCTAAACAGCAACCTGCTTTTAGGCTGAAGGCCTCTGGCATTTTTAGGGTGTTGATGGCAGAAGGTTTGGGACTAAATGCTTTTTAAGGCCCCTTCCAACCCAAACCAGTGTATGATTCCGTGTTTACTACTTTGTTTTTTGAGACTTCCAAATCCACCTAGAACAATTGATTAAAGCTCAGGTAATGTAATTCTGATTTTTCTTGTGAGCAAAGTTTTCTTGTGAGCAAAACTAAAACAGTTTCCTGTTTTAATGAAAATGTTTTCATCAGTTAGATATTTTCAGTTTTCTAGACTAATTTTCTCAAGCACAGCAGTTTCTGTACTCTCCTAGGTGAAATATTCTATGCAAACATGTTATTCTCCATGAAGCAAATTCTGGTAGAGAGAGGGAAAACCAGCAATTCTGTAGCACCCATTTTCCTGATAGTTAACAACAAGATTTCTCATTAAAGGAAGAAATTTTGTTTTTGTTTAATCCTTTAATCCTGGGCAGCAGTAGATTTTGGAGTTTGAGCAACAGTATTTTTTTAAAATGTGTA
Source organism: Pseudopodoces humilis (assembly GCF_049639895.1). Lineage (NCBI taxonomy): Eukaryota > Metazoa > Chordata > Aves > Passeriformes > Paridae > Pseudopodoces > Pseudopodoces humilis. The sequence continues at coordinate 5,634,470 of NC_142207.1, forward strand.
TATAGGATATTCTCCTATGGGAAAAAGAACATAATTTCTGATAAGTACTGAAAAAAAAGGCACTGCAGAAGCAGAACTCATCCCTCCCTGGGGGCAGCAGCCCTCACTGCTGCTGGGTTCCAGACATGTTTCTGTTCAGCCTCCCAAAAAACCTGAAGTATCTATGTCTTGGAGATTTTTTTTTATTATTATTTTTAAAACACTGCCTTTTCTGCCTCGTTATTGAAGCCTGGATCCTGGTACAGCTCTTCCAGACCTTTTAAAATGACCCTTTCCAACCCATTTGACTAGAGGTCATAACTCATGTAGTTGTAATTACAGAGCCAAGGTAAGGGCAGAGGGAAAGTCCGATGTGGCTGCCTGCAAAAAAGGCTCTTTGACTCAAGGTGAAGACCAGCTTTGCTCTACAACCCATCCAGTATTCAAAAAAGGATGTCTCTGAGTGCAAAGGCAGATATGGTAAAATGTGCCTTTTATCCCTCAAAAACTCACATGTCTTCAGCCAGGAAAACACACTGGGAATCTCAATTTCTCTGGCTGTACCTGTGCTGCTGCCAGTAGTGTGAGAGTCCAACATCATCAGGATTAAACATCCATCAGGAAGAGCACTACAAAACAGGGGTATTTGAAAATCCTGCTGTACCAAAACATGAAGAATTGCCAGCAAAAGAGATTCTGTCCCTAGCTCGAAGTTAGCAGTGCAAAGAGTAAAGCTATGGAGACTGGACCCTGAGAGCTTTTTGTGGTTCAAGAGGATGAATTGAGGGGGACAGGAAATGAAGGATCAGAATTTAAATTATTTTTACTTATCTGCTCTTAAAGCAAGGCTGAGCCCAGCCATCACACCACATCTGAACAGAAGGGATCTGAAGTATCCCAGGAAAAGCCACTCTGCCAGGCAAAAATATGTTACAAAATTGGAATATCTCTCGGAATGTACGTAGGATGATGAGTCACATTTCCGTGGGTAGGCAGAGAGGAGGAGCAGTGGAAGGGTGGCCATGAGCCCAGTGGGGGATGCTCACCTCTCACAGGCTTTGGCTGCTCTTCTGTGAATCTTTCTGGTTGGTCTCACTCTTAAAAAGAGTAACCTCAGCTAAATTAACTCTTTGAAAGCTGGGTCAAAGCTTCTTTTCCATTTGGCGTGAAGTTCTGCCATCTCTCAAACCCTGAGGAGTACTTACAAAAATAGATTAAATCCAGCAGCTTTGGCAAATCCAGTTTAGCAATGTGCATATCTGTCATCGAGCAGATTGCAGGAACAGGGGAGGGCATGTCCAAACCCAGGCACTACAGATTTATTTTACCAAAAGCCACTAGATGGGGATGCAATGACACTTTTCTGCTCTCAGTAATGCTTTGGTCCCATCACGTTGAGCTCGAGCTGGCCTTTCCCACTCACAGGGGCTGCTGTTGTCTTTCCTTTTTCTCTTTAGGAGCTGACAGAGGTCATTTAGAAACTTATCACTCGCTGAGATCTCATCCTGTAGGGATCAGGCCTCAGGCAGCAGTTACAGTGCAATTGCTTCTTGCTGAATATTATTCTCTGCACCAAGACTTAGGAAGAGTAAAGGGTTTGCCTTTTAGTTTGTGGATTAGTCTTCTTTTATAGGCTGTGGAAAGAAAAGGTACTTGAGATTGAACACAGAGAGGAAAAATGGTATTCAGCCAGCTGGTAATCTCTGAAAATGTCCATACTTTGGAGCAGTTACTGCGGGAAAAAGCCAGGAGATTTCCTCAGGCTCAGTAGTCAAATCTCTGAGTAATTTTTTGTGTTAGTTTCTCCTCTTTTGAAATCCACAATTGTCCTAAGAATCAGCAAGATAAAGTCTGGAGAATTGGTTTGGCAGAGGTGTAGGCAGGATCAGTCCTCCTCTCCAGGGCAGCAGCACTCCACAGAGCTGCCCCAGGAGCACATTTAGGCTGCAGCAGTCTGTGCAATGCATCAGAAATGCTGTGGGAGTGAGGAGGGCTCCAGTCCTACAGTAATTGTCAGCTCTGACCTCCAGTAACCTTGGCCTTCTGCACTGAGCACCCACTCTTATTTTATCTCAAGTATCAGGATATTCGGTGCTTATATTAATTCCCAGCTCCTGAATTCAGGTGAAATGTGAAAAAATACAACTCTTCTAGCAAATATTTAACAGCAAAATTCCGGCTTTGGGAGTATGCTGAGGTACCCAAAATGCACTCTAGGCTTCAAAACACAGAAAATGCTTTGAAAGAAACCCAAAAATTGATAAATTTCAGGGCAATTTCATGAATGCTTTCAGTGGTTGGCAGGGAGGGAGAGTGGGTGTCAGGGTGTGTCCAGGACTCTCAGAAAAAAGGCTCTGGTAAATACCCCGAAAGCAAATTAATCTTGTATCATAACAATCAATTCAGAAAAGCAGGAGAACAATTCAAATATTATCAAAATAAATGTCTTTCCTACTCCATAGACTCCAGATATGGAGCTAATGCTGCCAGTTCATGGCACTCACTGTTTTTAGGGGCTGGGACAGCAGAAGCACTGGGGGCTGTTTGGTGTTTTCAATTGTATCTCCACTAATTGCTAAAACCAGATTGCTCCACTTCATTAGGCATGAACAGAAGGGCAGTTGCTTTTCCTGGGCCCGAGGGTGAGGAGGTTGAAGGGTGAGGGCTGGAGGAGCTCTGGGCTGGCAGCAGTGCCATGTCCCTGGACTCCTGGGGACGCCGCAGGCCTGGATCCCCTCGGGTGCTGCCCCCACCCCTGCCAGGGCATTCTCAGCAGGCACTGCAGATTCCAGCTATTCCTCTTCCTTGCTTTTTCCTCGCTGCTTAGTAGTCTCCTCATGGTGACAACAAAATGTCTGTTTTCCAGGAACCCATTTGAGCTTTATGGATTGGCCATGGTAGGCACTTCAGCCCTCCATAAAGCACGCTGACACGCTCTCTGGTGTATTCCCAGCTCAACTGAAAAATTGATCAAAGCTGATAGAGTTACAGGGCCCCGTGTCCCTCTACAATCTGTTGTTGTGCTGCTCAGCCCTTACAGAGGCAGCAAAGCCAAACACTGTGAAAACCCTGTCTGAAGAACGCACCTCCATCCTGCCCTTGGCTTTGCCCCCCGGCCTGAGGAGGATGATGTGCAGGATGTGTCCCCCCTCCTCCCCCAGTTCTCCTGGAGCCAAACTCCCTCTGGCATTGTGGGCATCCCCAAAATGCAGCAGGGAGTGCCAGCAGGGTCCTGTCCTGCCAGGAGGCACTGACACCATGTGCAAGGTGCCCAGGCCTGGCACATTCTCACCCCAGTGAGGGTGTGGCCTCATGTGCCTCCTGTGTCCCCTGTCCCATGGGCTCAGGCAGCAGCTCTTAGCAGAGACAGCTTAAATGACAGGAAATTTTAGCAAAGTCATTAATGTGCACATAGGTCTGCTGGAGGAGATGGGATATCACACAGCAGAGTAGCTGCCAGTTTCTACCACAAGACCTCATCAAAGTCTTTTTCCTTTTCCTCACTGTCTCCCAAAAGCTCTTGCTTTTGCTCAGAGAATATCAGTCCCTTGAAGCAAAGGCTGTGCCTCATTTCACCCCAAAATCTCCTGGATTCTGGGAGGGCAGCCAGGTGTTGGGTGCACTGTCTCTCCCCTTTAGTGCCCCAGTCCTACAGAAACTCTTCCTCCTTCTGTTTATTAATTACAGTTTGATTTCTGCTGGAAGGCCAACTGAACACTGCATAGCAAATCCAATACCTGATCCAAAGAGCTTCCAAATGAGGGGTTAGGTGGGACACAAAGGATGTTAAGATACCTGACAAGGGATCAGAAGTGGATGAGATAACAGAGGAGCCAAGGCACCTGTCTCCAGTCTGAAATGTGCAAGCAGAGCCAAAATGCTCCTCACATGCTGTAAAGGGCCCCCAGTCCCATACACTGCCAAATTCAGTTTGATGAGCTGATCAATAAAGGTGCACAGACAAATGCCAGGACAGGACACACAGGGAAGGAATGCTGCCATGGGAGGGCACAAGGCTCTGTGCTGCCTTTGAGTCACACAGCAACAGCAAAAAGGGAGATGTTAGGCTTTTCAGCTCTTTGGAGTCATAGTATCACTGAATTGTTTTGGTTGGAAAAAACCCTTTAAGATCATCAAGTCCAACAGCTAACCCAGCAGTGCCAAGGGCACCACTAAACCATGTCCCCAAATGTCACATCTTTTAATGTCTCCAGGGATGGTGACTTACAGCCTCCAACAGCTTTATTTAAATATGGCCTTTAAGTTATGCCAAAATATTATCATCTGTTTTTATCAGACAAAAAAAAAAAAAAGTACAGTAATGACTAGTTTCAGTATAGGGAACAAAGAGGTAATTCAAAGAGGTAATTTTACAATTGTCAGTGTTCATGTGGATAGATATACTAGATATTCAAGAAAAAAAATGGGGTTATTTCACTGCAAGCATCAAGCACAGACAACCTTCTTTCACCTTGCAAAGTGCTGGATGTTTAGTTTCTGAGCTGTGTGCTGTTGTAACACACCTCAGCAGTTTATTTATGTTCATCTGAATACTGACAAAAATAAAAGGATCTTCTCAGCATTGTTTGTTCTGTTCCCCTGCCATTCCCTCCAATTTCTGATGGGCTTCTCCCCATGTCCTGCAGTCTGCACAGATCCAGTGGGGGTGGACACTGTATCTGCAGCAGAGAGCAGAGCCATCCCTGCAGGCTCCCTGTCCCTGTCGTGGGGTGCCCTTGGCAACAGAGGGGTGCAGGATCAGCCCCAGCACCCCTTGGAGGCAGCTCCAGCTAAGGAGGTAAAGGTGGGCAGCATGAACCCTGGCCAACATTAAACTGCTTAATGTCTTTTCAGACAAGGATGCTATTTAAGTCACCATTACAGCTGCTGTAATTTTTATTGCACAAAGTCCTTCATGGCCACCGAGGTGATGACAGGTCCTGATGGCCCCAGCTCCCCCCTCTATCCTTGCTCTCTCATGTGGCTACAGAATCTCATTTCCTTTCCCCCAAGCCAGATTTCAACCAGTTACCCCTGAAAGAGTCTGATTGCTGAGGCAGGGGGTGACCCACAGCTCCAGGCAGGTGTGAGAAGGAACAAAGGACCAGCACCAAGCATTTCATTAACCTCAATGTGTCAAGACCAACAACTGCTTCAAAAATCCCAGGAAACAAAAGCAAATGAAGCAGCTCTGGTGAAATCTGGACCTCTCTGAGCTGAGCCACACTCCGTGGCTTGTGCCGTCATGCTCACCCTGGCCCAGCCCCTGCAGTCCATGCTGCAGATCTCGTGTTTGCCCCCCTGGAGTGGACATTTCCCTCGAAGTGAATGTCCTTGATTGCTTGCACGCACATATTCCCCAGGGTGTGTGTCCTAAACAACATTGCAGAGGCATCTGGAGGTATCTCCTGCAGCTTTTATGCTTTTCTAAGAGTGAGAAGGGAAGAAGCTTGGCCTGCTCTGGCACACTCCCATCTGCAGGATTTAGTGGGATTCTGAGCTGTTAGCAAACCTAACCCAGACCTAAGGTTTTCATCTCTTTTCCCTCCTCTCCTCACATGGTATAGATGTGAGAGCTTTCCTAAAGCAACAAAGATACTTTTGATCTTGATTACTAGCATCAGCTACAGGGAGAAAATTAGAATTCAGGATTTGTTACCAACACTTCAATTATTCAGTGTTATCAAGTTGTCACCAGGCCTTTAATTATTTTTCAGTTTATATCTAATTTCCCACACTATGATTGCTTTAGCAATGTTAAGGTAGATCTGCAACTGTAATGGGAAATGTCCAAGTCCTTTATGATGCTGGGGACTGGAAATGACAACGTCAATAAAATTCACACATCTCCTGTGTCACAAGCCCTCATCAATATAGTGTTGATCTGCAGTTGACATGCTATTTAATTATGCTCTTTTGGTACCCATAAACACTTAATAATATATTCAAAGTGAGTAAACAGGATATAACACTGACTGTGATTCTGCATCTATTTAAAGATTGGGCATGAGACCATAAAGTCTCGCTTTCAAAGCTTTTCAGTATTTGCCTTTGCTTTTTGGACACTGGGAACATCATTCTGTGCAGGGTATGTGCACCCAAGCCATTGGTGTGTACAGCCAAGACAGGGGTTGTACTGCAGAGATTCACAGAGGATTCAGCAGTGATTAGCACCAATTATGGAGATAGTTATCACTGTGTGCAGAGATCATTTGTTTTAACACACCAGGCAATTTTGACTCATCAAAACATTATGCAAAGAAGGAAGCTGATTACAATGATAGAACTGGTGCAGAAGCTCTCACAGACCTCACCAGAGCCAGCAAGGAGGCGATTTGCCAAATTTCTCACCCAGCCCAGGGTATGAAAACAGTGGGATTATTACACCTGCTGTGGATTCCTATGCAGGGGAGGCCCTGAGGAGCTCTTCCTGCTGCTGTGCAATCAGTAATACTGGATCTCTGAGGGAAGATACAAAACAGCTGTTTTTTCCCCCAAAAGGCTGCCAGCAGTCAGGGCCCTCTGACGTGCAGGAGACTGAGGAGACAGCAGGTGAGCAGCCTGTTAAATCAAACCTCCCTTAGCACCCATCCCCAGATGTCCTTCACCAGGCCCAGGACTCCCAGGAAAATGGGATTGTACACAATCAGGTCTATAACCCTGATGCACAGCAAAATTAGGAGCTTGTGTCCAACCCTGCCCCATTTTACATCGTGTCTGAGCATCCTGAAGCTAAAACACAGTGAGAAAACCTTGAACAGCTCAGCACAACCTAGCCTGGGTTGTCCCAGTCACGATTTCCTCCTTCAGCTGGTGTTTAGGTGTGTGGGAGGTCCACCATGTGCCCACTGCTGCTCAAATACTGTTTGCCATAATTTGCTTTCTGTCCAATGACACTTCTTGCCCAGAACTAATTAGCAGATGTAGGAGGTCATCTTTCTAACCAGCACCTCCATTCCCAGCCTCCAGCACCTTCTGCAAATAAGTTTTACACATTTGAGATTCAAATTCATGTTGGATCACCAGTGCTGATCTCCCTGAGATGGGGAAGGGAGCGTTGTGAACACGGTGCCCAAGTGCTCAAGATCATTTTATACTCTTCCTCCCTCCACTAACTGAGTTAATGCCACACACAGCTGGGAGGGCATTTAGCTCTCCAAAAGCCCCATGATGCTCTGAAGATGTATCAATCTGGCATCTTGACTCCCCCCCAACAAAACCTCACAGATGTGGATGATTAGCGCCGGAACCAGAACTAACTTCTCAGAAAATTGTACTTATTGCAGGACAAATTGAGTCTGCTCTGGAAGAGGCCAGAATAATTGCTCAGGGGAGCATGGGGCTTATCCAGCAGTTAATTTATTATTTGTACCTGCCCAGAGCCAGGATGGAAACAGCAGGAAAGGCAGCAGCAAACAAGGTACAAACTCCAGTATCTCAAAACCAATTTTCTCACTTAAAGGCTTATTGCCATCACTGCAAGGGGTCAAAACATCTTTACAAGCCCTCGTGGGTGGCAAAATAGAGGAGGGACAAGCTTTATCCTGTAGTTTGTGGTAGGCTGTACAGACTTGGATGCAATTCATGTTGCATTTTGGGCTTTGCCACATCTTTGCATGCAACAAAAAGTCAGAGTTAAGAGAGGAAATGGATTTTAAGTCAGGGCAGACCCCACTTTCATGACAGTGCCAGGTTAAGTCAGCCAGCACCCACCAGCAGCAGCCGTGGCTGGTCTTGCCATGTGTCAGGAGTGATGCTTTAGGAAGAAATAGAAGGTTGGGAGAGCTGTTAAAACCCAGCAGCACCACACGTGGTGCAGACTCTGAGCTCTGCCATTGTCGTGGTGGTGCTGCTCACAGCAGGGCTGACTTCCCTGCCTGCTCCTGAGCACATCCCTTTTTGCTGCTCTCAGTACAACTCCTCCAGGAGCTGGGGCTCCTCCACAGCTGCTTGGGATGGCCCCACAGTGGCCAGTGGCCACTGGCTGCTTTGTGATCCCCGCTGTGCTTGTGAGCCCCAGGAGGTTGCTCTCACCCCACCTCATCCCATAGCCATGGAGTGCTGAGACATTCCATGGTGCCAGGGCTTCACCTCTTCATCTCTGGAAGATGTGGGAAGTCAATTTAAAAAAAAAACAACAAAACAAACCAATAACTGAGCCATTCATCAGGGCACACAAACAAGCTCAGGCACTCAGGCCCTGTGTGACGTCCAGCCTGGCCTCGAGGCAAAGCAGAGCTGCTCTTACCTTTAACAGCCCTGACAAATTGGAATAGGATGTGTCTCTATTGAATGTGGATATTTCCCCACTGCTTTTTCTTGTAGTCTTGACTGGCGCAGGGAATCACCATGAATCTTCATTTGCTTTGCTGCATTCACACTGGGTTTAAATTCTTAACACTAAATCCCCACGGCAGGGGGTTGGAACTCAATGATTGTTAAGGTCCTTTCCAATACAAACCACTCTGTGATTCTGTGATTCTGTGAAATAGACACTATTTTGGCTAATGATCCTCAAGATCTGAATACATTAGCTCTGTCAGATCTATTATTGCTTAATACTTATACAGAATTTAATTATTTATTAATGAGGAGCAGTAAGAATGCTGCCAACTCTCTCATTCCCATGAAATGGAATGCAGAACTGCCAGGTGAGTGGGGCAATAGCCAGGGATAATAAGCACAGGGAGGCCTCAGAGCAGATTAGGACACTGTGGTTGGGGCATTTGCTGCTGTGGATGTCCAAGGATCTTTCCTGTGTGACTCTTTTTCATTTCAGTTGAGAGAGTGTGTTAGTTAAAATAATCTTGGGCAGGTTCATATTTTTTCTGTGCCATTACACAGCCATTTTTGCTAAAGGAAGCAATAATTAACCTGTTTGTCCCCCTTGTATTTGTAGATAGGGAAGACATTGTAATTTTTCTATTCCTTAAAAGTGAATACTTCCCACATGGAAATGCAGTTTTCGTAACATGAGCATGTTTGACTCAGCAAGGGCACTTGCATTGCACCCTATTAGCACAGCCTCCTTCCACCAGCTCCCAAATGGAACAAAAGGAAAAGCGATATGAATTCATGGAATGCAGCATTCAGAAAAAAACTAGAGAAATAGAATAATGAACCCAGCCACACAAACCACCCCATGGCCCTCATCACCGGCTGCAGCACAGGAGGGCCACTCCAGACAGCACGAACATGAAGTGCTGCCCTGTGTGTGCAAGGAGGGTTTCTCTGCCTCACCCCCTGCTCGGAGAGTAGCTGGATGTATCCACAAGGAATGGGAAAGTTCGCATCTCAGCAACAGCTCTGTGCATGAGGAGTGATTCAGCACATGACAGCTAAGGGGAGGCAACACTTCCAGGGCTGTCACAGAATCACTGAGCTTGGAAAAGACCTCCAAGATCATCAAGTCCTGCTGCCAGCCCAACCCCAGCATGTTCACCACTAAACCATAAACCCAGGTGTCACATCCAAACACCTTTTGAATATTTCCAGAGATGGTGACCCCACCACTTCCCTGCACAGTCTGTTCCAATGCCAGCCACTCTTCCCTTGAAGACATTTTTCCTGATACCTAATCTAAACCTTCCATTCCTTGGACATTCCTTGTCCTTGGGCTACAGGAATGAGAAAGGATTTCACCTCCCTATAATTCTTTTTTATAGTAGGAGAGTGTCAGTTTGTTGTCTTGGTAGCAGGAGGAAATATCCCAGCCAGGCATTTTTCTGTCTCAAGGGGTGATTCAGGAGGGACACATCAGCTGTGGCAGCTGGGCTGTCCCTGTCCTGCTGAGGGGACAAGCAGGGCTGGTGGCTCCAGCCCTGCCTGCACCCGCAGCCCACCCTCACAGGGATTGCCCAGGAGGGGGCTGAGGGGCCCAGCACAGCTCTGCAAGGGACCCACCATTTCCTCCTCTGCTCATCTGCAGATTCTCCCCTTCCCTGCCTTGGCTTTTCAATCTCCCCAGGGTATTTTCTGCTCCCAAGCTGGTGCTCATCCCTGGGCATGGAGAAATGGGTGATGTGGGGAGCTGCTGACACAGTGAGGGTCTCACTAACACATGTGAACCCATTGCCTTCACAAGAGAACCCAGATGTTTCCCCTCGCTCCTGCTGGCAGAGCCACCCTGGGCCAGCAGAGGAACTGAAACCAGCCAAGGCCTGCTCTCAGCTGGGCAGCAAATGCCTCCTCAGGAGAGCAGGACAGGATGGACTTCACACCATCACCGGTGTGAAATTGGTCATTTGGTGAAGTAATTTGGGTGCATGGCCCCACATCCACGGCCAGACAACACCAACACATCACCCTGCCTATGGCACTGCGATAAATGGAGCTGTCAGGTCAGAGCTCACCCATCCATTCTCATTCAAGCACCTAGTTAATATTCACCGTGGTACAGGGGGACATCTTTACATGGGGAAAAACACAAATGCTCTCCCAAAATGACTCAAGGGCAATAAAGAATAAATAGTCTTTAAACCTGTATAAGGGATGCTGAAGTCACAAACAAGGCATAAAATAATATGGAGGTGGAAAGTGGTTTTTCCTTATTAAGCTTATCAAAGTAAAACTAGGCTGGTGAGCTTGCTCTATCAAGCAAATGGATGTGGCAAAAAAAAGGAAATGAAAATTCTGATCCATATTCATTGTTTCAGTGTCAGCAAGGGAGAAAAGCTCTATTTTAATTTTATTTTTTTTTTTTTTTTTTGCCTTAGAAAGCTGATCTGAAGCTTTACCTAAAAAAAAGGTAAGAAAAGCTGATAAGAAAATGAAAGATAATTAATAGAAACAGCAGATGGTGTCTAATATTAAACAAAATGTGAAACACAGAACATGCTTGACTACACCAAGCCACAGATCCAGGCACTGACAGCATCTTAATAGGGATTTCTTTCCCAAAGCTCCCAGCACTGGCCCAGCATCACTGCTGTCCCTGCCCCATGGCTGGCAGCAGGGCTTATCTTTCAACACAATAGATTTTTCTTTCCTGTTTAAATTAGATTTTAACACAGCCCTGAAGGCAGTGCCCAAACAGTCACACCCATGGAACTGCTGCACCTATGAAATAAAGCCAGGCTGATTCCAGGTTAAGAAGTTTGTGCCTTGAGCAGCAGAAGCTTACAGGAGGACCAGTGACAGAATAGAATAGACTGGAGAAGTCCTTTAAGATCATCAACTCCAACCTCTCCTGCAGCAGTAGCCATGTCCCTAAGTGCCACATCTACATGGCCTTTAAAACACCTCCAGGAATGGCACTCCAGCACTGCCCTGGGCAGTCTGTTCTATGCTTGACCACTCTTTTGGTGAAGAGATTTTCCCTGACATCCAACCCAAACCTCTTCTGGTGCATCTTGAGGCCATTTCCTCTTGTCACTTGCTGCCCAGAGAGCCACCTGGCTCCAGCCTCCTGTCAGGGAGTTCTAGAGAGTGAGAAGGACTCCCCTGAGCCTCCTGTATGTATTTTTCATTTCTAGAGACTTACAAATTAACACATTTCTCTCTGCAAAACAACAGGACAGACAAGTTTCAAGTCATTCCCACATGGTGCAGCTGAGCCTCAGGAGGGAGCTGGTCCTACAGCCAGCACTGCATCCCCTGTGCTCTGGGCTGCAATATTCTCCATTTCACTGCAAATTTCACAGCATTTGGTTTCCACCACCCACCCTGCCTCCCCCAAAATCCACTTCCTAGGTTCACCTGATTAGGTGAGATAGGCACTTCTCCGGTTTTTGATTTTCAGAGACTTTAGAAGAGGTCCAGGAAAATCACTGCAGATGGCAGCCCTTCATTTCTAAATCGTGCTCTGCTGGTACATCAAAAATACCACACAACTCTGCAATATTGAAGAAGTCTGTTGGTTTCTGTTGTTGGTTTTAGGGGTTTTTTTGGTCAATGGTGATTCATGTTGCATGCAGAGTGACAAAGAAATGGGAGTTTGATCTCTCTGGCCTTTCTACAGCCCACTGAGGGCAATGAACAGATCTATTCTTTCCCCAACATCTGTCTTCAGTCCCACAGGTTCACCAGCAGATTTTTATGCACATAATCTACTCCTGCAGAAAACACAGAATTACTGGAGAGCAGTTTATGTAAATATACTCTCTCCTCAGAAGAGAACAGTGTTTCTAATGACAAATTGAGGGAAATCTCACTTGGCATGAAGCAAATAAAGTAGTAAATATTTCAAGTTACCTCTCTGCAGCAATGGAGACTGCATTTAAAATTAATTGCTGTGGATCTGCCATATCATAAAAAGAAACAGAGTGACAACACCACTGTGATGTGACACATCTGCATTACAGCTTTTCATCTCAATTCTGTCTTCAACAGGCTCCATCAGCTGCTTGAATTTGGTATATGAAGTGATATTTCCAGCCCATCTCCACTGGAGAAGCAGCAATCTCCTGATGTTTCCCAGCAATGAGAAACCTGGCTGAATGTCACTGCTGTCACTGCCGAGCAGCTGTCAGGCAGGGGGCACAGCTTACAGAGATGTATGTGTCTGATGCTCCTCTGCTCAGCCCATCAGGCACAGCCCCTTGCAATACAAACCAGAGCCAGGACAGTACTGAGTTATAAAAGCCCATTTTCTCTGCTCCAGGACTGTCAGACACTGGGAGATGAAGTGGTTTACCCAGTTAAAAAGGTGGTGTGGGGCCATTAGAGGAAGCAAGTAGATTGCCCTGGTATGACCTGGCTCTGCTGTGACTCTCCCTGGCAGCCCCTCAGCATGTTTGTCACTGGGAGGGATGGCTCATACACACTGACAAGGTTCCAGCAAATGTCCTTCTTCCATCTCTCAAAACAAACACTTCACTGGTGCTTCAGCTGTGCTACAACACCCACAAGTTCTGTGTAGTGTATGCTGGAAGAAAAGCCCTCTGTCACAGTGGAATCCCTTCTCCAAAGTCCTGCTTTCAATTGCTTGCAGGACAAGGCTTCTGTTTCATCAGAGGAAAGATTTAAAACATCTGCTATTAACAGGAAAAACACAGATGTCAACTGACACAAATGCTTTTCTCAAAGCACGGATGACCATGAATTAAATCTCTGTTGCATCCCATCAGTGAAATAATCCCAGATTCCCATCCTCAGGAACACCCCAAGTACTTCACTTAGATAAATTTGGATATACCTGGTGTTCCCAGTGCACACAAGCCAAGAAGCTCAATCCTTTCACTACAGAAGAGCAGCCACAGATGATATTTCTCAAGGAACATTTTTATCTTTCACTGGTCTGACCTGTCAATTTCTGGGATGTTCATCTCTAATCCAGTCTCTGAGCTAAATTAACTTGTAATGTAGAAACCAAACACAAATTGCGTAATTAAATCGCTTAATTTGCCACATGAGGTGTTTCAGGATCAATGCACTCATATTCACAAAGCTCAGTGAAAGTGGAAAAGGAGTCTACCTCTAAGGAGCCCCTAAGGAGGCAGCAGATAACAATATATGAATGGTCTGATCATCTCTAAATGAAGTCAGTAAGATTGTTTACTGATTTCAGATCAGGTACATCCCTCCTCTGCCACCTCAGTTATGGGTTTGCCTGATGCTACAACAGTGCCAGAGAAGCAGCACCAACTCTATTCCTGCTAAACCTGAGCTCCAGAACAGTTACCAAAGGTTATTTGCCGTGGAGAGAGGAAATGTCACATCATTCCTTGGCCCAATCCTGCTGCTGCACTCATCTGCTCAGACACTGCTGCAAGAAAAGATACTTGAAGCCTGCTCACATGGGGTAGGAGCCAGACTGCACCCAAAAAATAGAAAATTATGAATGCCATGTTCCTCATCTGCAAAATGAATGCTGGGTGCTCCACTTCACCCACGTGCTGTTGAAAGATTACTCACTGTTACTATGTCTGAGGAGTTTTTTCCAAATGTCATGCTGATGTGTGACAACCCCAACATTCATAACGTGCAGGTGAACTTCCATGAAGCAGAGGAGAATGGTAACACTTCTTCTTCTTGGAAGAAACTGAATCTGATTTTCATTCCATCAAAACATCTCTTCACAGACAGGATAAATCCCATAAATTGCTTTAATCCGTGTGTCTGCCTACAGCCCACTATGATTGTAACAAAACATGTAATCAAAGCAAATGTACATAATTACCAATGTCTGCAAATATGGGGGTTTAGGTTATTTTCTCAGACATTCCATATGTTACCATTTTACCACTGGTTTACATTTAAAAATATGAATAAACTCTATTAGATTGTGGGATGAAAGGGCACACATTAAAAATTCACACAGAAAGCATCCCCGTTGCCGAGATTGCTGTTTTAAGTATTCACTCAAATCTACTCCTCTCTCCCTAAATGTAAATATAACCAGATCACAAAGCGTGGCTAAGTAATAACCTGTTCCAAGGCAGAGTGGGGTCCCTTGCTATCAGATTTCACAGCAGGACACTTCTTTCATTTCTGCCAGGCAGGAACAAGGAATGGCTGTGCACGGTTCCATTTATCCAGCGGCAGTTCATGCCAACGCCTCGGGTTTTTTCACTCTCATGTTTCTAGTCCTGGTTATCCTGATGGGTCAAACAGATTTCTCTAAGGCAGCCCCACAGCTGTACAACTTCCTCAAGCAGTAAGAACCGTGTGACACATCCCACCCCATCCCTGCAGCTGCACCTGGCAGAAAAGGCCAGGAGGAATTACCTGGGACTTCCTTCATCTTCCACGTCTGACAGAAGCAGGAGGCACAGCCCGTCACGAGCACTGGGGATCAGGTGGTGTGACATCTCAATAGCTTAATGGCATGGCTGGTGGCACAAGTCATGTCAGCAGCCAAGTGACAGGAAAAGAGTCACCTGCCGGGTCGTGGCTCCGGGAATCAAGGAGCACATCCATATGGATGGCACGTAACAGCCTGGGCTCAGATAGATCCTCACAAAGGTGATATAAATCAAGCTCCTGTCCAGGACAGGTGCGTGTCACAGCTGTAAGACGAGGAAGTTCATTCATTTAAATTACACTTTAAACCAGACAGAACCATAATCTGTCCTGAGGCATGTTAATACATCAGGTAGCCTGATCCATCTTTCAGAAAGTCCTGAGTGAGGGAATTTTTTTCCACACTATGACCTCCCAACTGGGAACAAGACTTAAAATTATATTTAAATTACGTTTCTCCTTCCACTCACAAGTGCAAATTACATTATACATTTAGAAAAAAATACAACCAGAGGGCTGGAACACCTCTGCTATGGAGAAAGGCTAAAAGAATTGGGGTTGCCCAGGCTGAAGAAGAGATGGCTCCAGGCAGACTTGGGAGCCCCTTCCAGTGCCTAAAGGGACTCCAAGGGAGCTGGACAGGGACTTTGGACAGAGGCATGGAGTGATAGGACAAGGGAGAATGGCTTTGAAGAAGGTAAATTTAGATTAGGTATCAGGAAGAAATTCTTCACCCACAGAAGTTTTCACTCACAATCACATAACACATACATGTGCTGATGGGATGCCTGAGCTTGGAGTAGAAAAATTCCTTCCTGAGGGATCAAGACCTCTGTTCCATCTTCAGAAGGGGACAGCACCAGCCCCAGATACTTCAGCAAAAAGTCTAGAAATCCCAAATAGGCAAGAATTGGGAGTAATCCTTCTCCATGTCATGACTCATTTTGGACAATGAAAGGCAGGAATTGAATCCAGTGCTCCCAGAGGAGGCTGGGAATCCCCCCCAGCAGGATATCCTGGGCTCTTACAAAGCGTAATAACCTTGGCATCTGGCTAGGCAACCGACTCCTGGCTTTGCACTGCATTTGCTGCATTCTCAGCCTCATGGACGCTGCAGGGCCTCTGGTTCAATTTCACAGCTTAATTCAATCCCAAATTATCAAATACATGCAATTACCTTGTGACATTTGAATCACCATGCTGTCCAAGCTGGACGAGGAGCAGACACGGATTCCCGTACGCGCCGGCAGACGGTGCACAGCCAGCAGCCTCCCACAGCAGCAGCCCCACGAGCCTTCCTTGCTGGTTTATTTTATTTTATTTTACCAAGTCAAACAGGTGCACTCATTTCCTGGGCATTTCTGAACAACTCCCTAAAGGGCACCACTGAACTGCCACAGCTCTGCAGCAGATTGTGCCTCATCCCCATGCACCAACCCCGTGCCCACAGCTCTGCAAGCAGCGCTCAGCCCCAGCGGGAACCGTGGCCAGTCCCTCCTGGCCAGAGGGTGCACTAGTGGGGACATGGAGTGGGACAGGGGCACCAGACTGCACCACACCCCCAGATCCATCTCCTCAATATGAACACACTTTGCAGTGTTCCACCTGGAGCTTCTCACCTGCCCCACGTCTCCTGCACCGGACACGGAACGATTGAGTCACTGAACAGTTTGGGTCACAAGGGAACTTAAAGGTCTGCCCTCCTGCTGTGGGCAGGGACACCTTCCACTGTCCCAGGCTGCTCCAAACCCCATCCAGCCTGGCCTTGAACACTTCCAGGGGCAGCCACAGCCTCTGGAAAACCCGTGCCAAGTCCTCACCACCCTGATATCTCATCTAAACCTGCCCTGCTTGAAGCCATTCCCTCTTGTCCTGTCACTCCGTGTCTCTGTCCAAAGTCCCTCTCCAGCTCTCTTGGAGCCCCTTTAAGCACTGGCAGGAGCTCTGAGCTCTCCCCAGAGCCTTTTCTTCATCACAGTTTGGATTGTAATTTACCCTGATGCTGAGGGCAATGACCACATGCTCCAGCTGTCATTTTTGCTGTTATTACACCAACTTTCCCACTCCAATGCCTTGCTGAACAGCATACTTAACTGAGCTTATTCCTTCATTATTCAGAGTGCCACTCTGCTGACATGGTATCCCACAGACAAAATATATTAAGATCTGTCAGTGTTGCTCCTAATAGCACCAGATCATTATTCCCTTTATAATTCTTCCTCTGTAGATGTTACTCAATGGTACAGGGCGCTGCTGAAAAAAGATTTAGGACCCCAATGTTACCAGGAAACACCTGGAAAGATCCTGCTTTATATTCTATAAGCAGTTATAGCTCTAAGGTGGAAAGCAGGGCCAGCAGAACAACTTCAGGTCCAGAAACACTTGAGACAATTTCCCCTCACAATCCCATCAGCCTTTCTTTGTAATGAGGCAAGAGAAAAGCACACTCCAGACCCTGCCTTAGTGGCACAATGCCATCCCAATTCCATGCTGCAGGAGCAATGCTGAGTGGGTAGGATTCCGACCTAGGGAAGGAAACCTATCTACAATTCCATAATTTTTAAAATAAAACCGTAACATTCAAACCAGTTCACAAAACAGTGAATAGCAACATGACCAGATGAGAAATGCCTCCTGCCCCAGCCATACTCATCTGTTGTGATGATTCAGGTACCTTTGGGTGGAGAAGGACCACACAGGTGCTGGGCTGGTAACAGTTCTTCTTTTTCTCTTCTGATTATTGGAATCAACAGCAGCATTGAGTTAAAAATAAGACCAAGAATTCTCCAGAGCTGCAATTATTCTCTCTACTGGTACTTGTCTGTACTCTTTCTCTCACTAATCACTGCAGCACAAAATAATGCCAGAGGAGTATGAAATCCAAGGCCAATCTCAGACTCAGTAAATGACTAATAATACAAGTTGTTTACACACATTTAATTCAACATACCAGAAGCAATTTTCTCACTCTCTTTAGCATTTTATTTGCTTATAAATACAAGTCAATACCACAAGATGGCACTTTCTTACTTGCAACACACACTATTATAAACACTTACCCTCTTCAAATGTTCCCAGAATTTTACATGTAACTTCTCAGTGGTTCTGAAACATTTAAAAAAGCAAGACCTTCTACAAACTGCATTTGTGTTTGATGTATATTAAATGAGGTCAGGTAATTAAATTCAAAAAAAGGAATTTATAAATATTTCAGATAAGAAAATTTAAATACAAAAGCAGAGTTTGTTTTAATTAAACTGAATAACAATTTAAATTTGCCATAATGTATCTACATGGTTTAATTTAATTTAAAATCCTTTTTAAACAATCAAATCCTCTAGCCACTCATCAAAACACCTATCTACTCAGCTCTTTAGAAAATATTCTTGGTTAAGAAACCACCTATGCGTTTTCATTACAATCCTTATTCTGTCCTGTAGGTGGAAATGAAGCAAAATCATATTCCAGACTAGAAAACAGGATAAGAAGGAAGAAACTTTAAAAAACCTGGTAACTTCAGACACTTCAACTCATTCTTCCTTGCATTTCTCAAAATACATGATCTGGTTTTAAAGTCTTTGAACGAAATGTAAACACTAGAAAACTCATTGTTGAAGTATGTGAAGAATAAAGAACCCTGCACTAATATAGTGCATAATGATGCTGTGTCAAACTTGTCATTTACAGTAAATGTCACAATTTCCTTGGGATTGTCATGCCTTTTTATTTTAACGAATTCCTTTTGATGTCTGTAGATTCTCTCTTTTCTTGTTATTCCCATTGTTCAATAGGAAGGGATGTAGTTTCTGGTCTCTTCAGAAAAGTTTCATGAGATTCAAGTTTTTTATTCCACTTTTTTTTAATAAAGAGGTGGCAAAATTTTCAGCTTGCAATACTTCTGTTCTGCCCAGGATATTATACATCAGGAGATTCCTCAAAAAACTGAGAAGTCAGAGAGTTCCAAAAAAGAAAGCAGTTAAGGCAGTCGATGTCTACATTTGGATTTCTTGTTTATGTTACATATCAATGTCTCCATCATAGGCCAGGGTTAGAGGCTTCTGCTGTGGTGGAGGGCTTTGATGCTGCTTTGTTTTTTTGCTGCAAGAAAAGCATTTCAGAAGACAAAATTACAAACTGTAACAAGCTCAGAAACATCATCAATCCCCAAACTTCAATTTAAAAAATCAACTTTCCATGGTGGCCATTGAATGCTGTAACTGGGTGACACCACATGGCCCCTCTGGTGCTCTCATGTGTGTGGTATGGACAGAGCCTGTCAGAAAGGGGCAGCCAGCTGTGCTCCCCATCTGCAGAGGAAATAAAGCACATTCATCTCCTGTCTCTTCTCACAGCTGACAAAACAAGGAACACCTCACAGAAAAATTGGAACTTGAGCTGTCTGGGAGTGGGATATTCTCATTTTTCTTTGGCATGGTATTGAAGCAACAATAATTATTATTGAGAAATGCATTTCCTCAGCATGATGGAGAAGTGTGTAATGTTATTTAAAAAATCCTCTGTATCCTCTGCTGTGAAGCCACAGAGAAATGGAGCTACATGGCTTGGAAAATAAGGGAGCTGCAGTTCCTAAGCTGTTATTTGAGCTTTTAACTGAAGAGAGAAAGCCTAAGAGAGTGAAAGGGAATAAACTGTTGGATGAAAGCGGGCAGTGATGCTGTCAGGCGGGGCTGTGACTCTCTGGTTGCCTGCCCTGATTGGTGAGGGCTTGGGCCAGATTGCACCATGAATGTTTGTAAAGTCAGGCCAAATCCTGGGAATTGCAGGACACCTGGATGCTTCCCACTTCTCCCTTTCTGTCCTCCCAGAGGCACCAATGGCAGTGCCTTTCCAAATACTCAAAGCAGGGAGAGCAAGGCGAGCTCTGTCAGGCCAGGCTCAGCTCCCCTGCCTGGAGGAGAGCAAACACCCCTCACCCCCAGTAAAACCCAGAAGCCCCTGGAATAAAGGTGCAGACCTGGTACCCTGTCCTTAACAATGGCTGTTAAGAGCAGCTTTAGACACAGGCCTGATGTATTCACTGCAAAAATCTATTTAGGGATTTTCTGAGCTGTAGCGAACAGCCAAAAAACCACAATTAACACCAAGAGACCCAATCTCCCATGAACTCTCATGCCATCTCTGAATCCATTTATCTTCCTGGCATGCACAGCCCTGGCAGCAGCAAGCTCACAAGGTAATAATGCACTATGTGAAAAATAATACCTTTTGTTTATTTTAAATGACCATTTAATCAGATGCCTCCTACTTCTTTTATTGTGGGAGATAAAAATTCCATAGCACCCTTTTCTCCCCCATTTATGATTTCATAGATCTCTATTGTATTCCCACATCAAACATTATTTTTCAATTGAATGTCCCTATTCTATTTAGTCCTTCCTTGAGCAGAAGCCAGCTCCTTGTTCCAATCACTCTCCTTGCCTTTCTTCAGTTTTACTTCATCTTTTTTTTGAAGAATACAATCAAACCCCTTTCTAATCCCAGCAGAAGTCTGAATAAATATAAGGGCCTATTGATAACCAAAAATAATTCTTTCCCTGCATGGCCACCAAACTTCTTCACAATAATGGCTGTTAACATTTACAATTTGGAGAGTTTTAATTACTCCGAGGTAGGGGCCAAACAAAGGCACTTAGGTAATCGAACCTCCATCCTATCCTGAAGCCTTGAGCATTAAATGCCTGCAATGCAGAGCTGTGATGTATTTTGGATTGTTTAAATAAACACAAACTAGCTTTTATTTAAGGACAGAATACCTGCCATACTCACCACATCAGGTAGGATGTAAAAATCAGGAAAACAATGATGAGGAACCCTCCAGCTGATACTCCATATACCCATATCTTCAGTTTGCCATCTGTTGGAAGATGAGGAAAAAGGACAGAGGTAGAAGAGGAAAGAATAAAAAACTTTATTCTAAAACACACAAAGTTTTAAGAGAACAACTGAAGAGAAATTAGTATCATCACTGATGGGGAGCACAGCAGGGATTGCCTGGGAGTAATTCACAAACCCCATGTTTTTGATAGCGAGGAAGATTTCTGAAAAAAATCCCTAATTTTACAGACAAGATTTTAATGGAAAGGGGCAGAGGAACAGGATAACTGGGGAACATTCCTTCCAGAGCCCAGTGGCTGCTCTGGCAGAGGCAGTTCAGTGCTGAGCTGATCCAGACACAGGCAACACCTGATGTGTTTAGCTGAGGGCTGAGAAGGGCTGGGGTTGTTCTCCATAAACACTTGGAGGTCAGTTGGGGTAAACACCAGCAAGCACGAGTGGAAAAGCTGCTTAGAACTGGGAAACACTTGGCCAACAAATGGGAATAAATTCAGCTTAGAATAAAAACAAGAACAGGCTTTTTAAAAGTAAGAGGGATAAAGCTGGGAAGAGCTCTCTGGTTGGGCCACAGGAGCAGCAGACAAAACTGGCTTTAAGAGAAGGTAAGGCTGTGGGTTGGGCTGTAGTGACCCAGGACACCTGCAGGAACCCCTCCATGCACACATGGGCTTGAGTCTCTTCAAACATTCCCTTGTCTCAGAACACTTCATTTGGACAGGTCCTTTATTACAAGCTTTGCATTACTAATAACAGCAATTTTTGAAAGATCAGTATTTCTGTTCCTTGCTCTGTTTCTGGCAGGACAGCTTTCCTTGTAGGGAGCAGGTTTGGTACTTTTCCACACAGCAGCAGTCTGAGCTGATTCACATCAACAGAGCTGCAAATACACACTGGAGGCAGGAACAGGAACCTGTGCCGTGCCCACAGACACAGTTTGACAGAGGCCATTTCAAATTCCGTCAAGTGAGAGGGACAATCACTGAGCCTGGTTTTCATTTTATGTTTGAATGACAAATTTTTTCACAGGGAAACACATTTAATCAGATCCCATTCTTTCTCGTTTTTCTTCCAGGCTTTGTGGAAAGGCTGAGTACCTCTCACAGATTTTTTTCTGCTCCTCAAAATATCTCCCATGTGGGAAGAGCTCTGTTCATCAGGTCTGGCTTGGTTTGTTTGAGTTATTTTGCTGAAGTCTAGGTATGAAATTTGTTGCCCTCTCATCTGGAGATGGCCAAGAAATATTTAGCAATCCTGCAAAGGGACTGTCGCAGCCCCATAAAGGCGTCACAGCGTGTCTGCTACAAAGGCAGCTCTGCTCTCCATCCCCAGCAGAAAGGCACTGGACCATGTCATCTGACAATGCTATTTAAATTGCCTCTCAAGTTGAAGAAAAGTTTCTGTACCTGAACTCTGGCCTCTCAGAGTGTCGTTAAGAGAGGAAAAGAGCCTGATTTGAAATCAGTTCTGTGCACTCCTGTAGAGCGTTTAGAAGAACAAAAACATCAGCCTCATTAAATCAAAATAAAATTAGTGTTCCAAACTGTAAATGGGAAGGGAAACCACAGATTAGCTGGAGAAGGCATAAGTACTTTCACTGACCAGCCAATGTCAAGGACTGTGGTGCTGCAGGGTATTAAATGCCATCCAAACAGGCAGCCCTCACCACAGACCTGCTATCAACAGCAGAACGGGGAGGTTACAGTGGTTTGCTGGCTCAGCCAGCAGTAACCACTGCAAATCCCCAGACCAGTGAGCCTGAGAGCCTCTTTGAGGGGAGCAATTACAAATTTTGTTGTGAAGTTAGACAAAGGAGAGTGATTTGAAGAGCACCAGCCTTGAGCTGGGGTCGGAAGAGCATGTACAGATTGAAGAGGTAACTGCAGGATGCCACAGGGTTGGTGATACACTTAGCACACATGGAGCACCTTTATTCCTTGCCCATATCTTGTTTCTGTAACATTTCTGCCCTAAAATTAAGCAACACCACATTCTGTAAAAGTGTCTCAGTCACTATTTCTGTTGCAGACCTTGGGTGAGAGTTGGCTCACAGGTGCTGCACTGAGGTAAAGCCCTCCAGAAGCTTTTAGTGCTGCAGACTCAAATGCTGATTTAAAAAAAGAGGACTGCAGCATCCACCTACACCTCCTCCCTTTTTCTAACCCCTTAAAAGTACCAGCCAAAAAGGTGACACCCAAGTAAGACAATCTACAGAGGGCCAGGGATGTTGACAAAAAGGCAATTAACCCCAAACCGGTGACTCAAACTGCTGGTGAACTGTGTGGGTGAACTGGATGAAGGGTTTGATCAAAAAGCAGCCAGATTTAAAAGGTTTTGGACTGAGCGCTATGAGCCCAGAGACTGTCAATGCAAAGGTTAACCACTGTCTGCAAATCAAATATGTAAATGTAACATTCAAAGTGTGATCACATATATCAGACAGAATTATGGCTCCCTGAATCCCCTAACAGAACCTTTCACTACATGTTTTCTAAAGTCTCGTGTTCATTAGGAACTAATTGCAAACAAATGCAATGTCAGGTACCTGAAGAGGGGGGGGGAAACTGCACTGCCAGTATTTTATAACACGAGAACAGATGCATTTCAGTAAAACCTGATGTACTTGAGCCATTTGTTTCCAATTTTTAAAGTCCTATTTGCATTTCAGAAATTTGTTTTGAATTAACTCATCTTTAAACGAACAATCAAAATGAGAATCCTATATTAGAGTAATGTTCCAGTCTGGGCACATGCACTCTGTGGTACCAGCTGGGAAAGATTTTATGCTGTGGATGTCAAAGATCCACCTGGGATGAGCTGCTTGGGCACAGAAGCTTGTCTGCCTTTGTGGGACACCTTTAATGCTGTAACTTCAACCCTCAAGACTAAACTGTACACTTTCTACCCTTTTCATATATTTTTGAAATACGGCAAGAAGCAACCAACGTTTTTTTTAATGAAATCTTAAGCACTTTCTGCTCTGAAACTTCTGAAGCGCTAGTGATCAATACCTTTCCTAGTCCAAACATATTACTTCCAGAAACATCATCAGATAATAGTTCTAAACATGCCCCCAAATCACATATGAGCACATTTTTGCAGAATATTATTGCTTCATTCTGTCTTTGCTATCTCTCAACAGAAGAGATTGTGATTCCTCTGCACAGACACAAAGGCATGAAAGACAGCACACGAGCTGGAAACTGGGAGGTCGCTCTGCAGCTCCCAGACACAATCTCTGATGTGATCATCTACAAAGCTTGTACCCTTCTTCTACAGAAACCTTCTAAAGACAATCTATTCCATTCATATTTAAGTTTTTCACCTGGATTAAAAGGCTGAATAGACCATCCTTTGAAAATGTCATGCATTTTGGAGTTGACAGGTTTATTTTTTCCGGCAATGGTCTTAACATCAGCTTTCTTATCTTCTAAACCTGGTATCTTCACACAGTAATCCAGGAACCCATTTGATCTCATTACTTCTGTATATCCCCGCTCACAGCCGCAGACTCCTCTCTGGGAGATAAAAGGGAATTCAGCATTAAACCAAGCAGTGCCCTCTCACAGAACAGTGCACACTGTCGGGAAAGCTTGAACAAACTTCACCTGCACACACAAATTCACCACCACCAAACCAAAGCAGCCAGGAACTGGTGCCCACAAGCCCATTTCAGTTCAAAAACCCCAAATATATTTGAGGAATTGGCTGAAAAAGAGTCATTAATTACAGAGAAGTCCAACATATAAACATTTTCACCCCAACAGGCTTAACAACATGAATCTGTGGCAAACTCCGCTTGTCAGTAACAATTTTCCCACTGACCCTGCTGGGCAATAGAACAGACAAACCAAAACCAAACCCTCCTTACATGTTTCCACTCCAAAATTTCATAGCTTTCTTATAACCAAATATCCATTACCCTGGATCAGATTAAGCAGTATCTTCAAGAGTTTATTTGGAAGTCTGTGGTTTGCTAAATACATACTCAGTTTTCTGGATTTCTATTTTAAAATGGCTTTTTAACATTGTTTTCTTTGCTGATTGTCTTGCATCTATAATGTCTGAGGGTCTGACACCCTTGATCCAAACATGTGATTGATGCTCCTTTATCTACTCTTTTACAGAAGTTTTAAACAGTCCCTTTTCTAAAGAACAGTGAAACAGCACTCAACTAAAATTAAACCAAGAGGTGTAATTTGAAAATTAAAGCCAAAATCCCTCCACAGAACAAACCCAAACTTGCAACACCTCATAAATACTCCATCACTCGCTTGTGCAGGTTCACGGTTTCCTTTCAGGATGAAATTCCCACAACATCCTCAAGGTGGTACCACGGACAAACAAAACTATTTTCTAAGTCCCGGAATGCAATCTAATTGATTAAATCTCACAGAGTTGATTTCCCAGCCCTGTTCTGCAGAGAGCAGTTACCTGTGTGCAGTAGGAGAAGGGTTTTCTGCACGCCGGGCTGCAGTGCCGGACTTCGGCAGGTTTCGTCCGAAGAGAACACCCTCCTGGAAAAGAAAATACTGAGTGCCTTCAAGAGCATCTTTCAGAATGTTTTTGCCTTAGATCACCACAGTGGAAGAAGTGCTTGCCTGCTTATTTTATATAGTTAAATACTAGTCTATTAAGCATATTAGCATAATATCTGTAGGCATCGCATTAATTAATTTGCCTTAACAAGGCAGGGAATTATTATCATACCCATCTTGTTAATGGAGAACAGAGATATACAGATTTAAGCAATTTGCCACTGGCCACATAGGAAGTTGGGGACAGAATCTGGAATTAGATGCAGATCCTCTGTGTCCTCATTAATGGCTTATCTACATAAAAAGACATAATCCACATAACGCCCTTGCCCATCCTCACTTGGGAAAGCCTGTGCTTCTATAGGAATAAAAACATGTTAATGAGTTCTTAAATACTTGGCAACCTTTGAACATAAGACTTCTGTTATTATCCTAACTAGTCATTATAAATAGAACTAGACATGAACATCTGCATTTTTGTTTCCACTCTCTCCTCCTTTACCCTGTGCATATTGGAAGAGATCCCGTGGATATGCAGCCCTACTGCCTTTGTCAATCTCTCACGGAGCTTCAAAGTTCTGACCATAAATTTCCCTTTTCATCCTGCACAGGCTGAATTTGTAGGTCACGACAACAGCAGGAATCTCACAGCTTGAGTGATTTGAGACTCCTGTGTTTTGAAAAGGAGGTACAGAAGATGGGGTCTCTACCACGCGTGTGATGTTCTCTTCTGCTCTTCACAGCCACAGAAAGGTTGAACTTAGGGCTGTACAAGCCAGCCCTTTAGTATGTGTGCACTCATTTCTTCCCATGACCAGCGTACAGTAAGGGCAATTAGCCCAAATACTCCAAACACATGTGTGAAGCTGAGCGAACAGCAAGGCTGGTGAACTCCCACCTGTCTTTCCTACACAGAGATCCAAACTGAAATTCTGGAAGAGCAAGGAAAGATGCCTCTGAGCAACAGATGCAGAAGCAGGAAAGCCTCTGTGGAGCCATTTCACTCACAAGGGTGAGACCATTTGAGGACATACCTGTGACATTCATTCCATCCGAGCGCTGGCACCACACCGTGCGCACGTTGTCTCGCCAAGGGCTGGTTTGCCACAGGTAATCGTAACACTTCCCTCCTGTAACATCAGCACCAGTTACTCTTCACGCCTTGCTACAAACCCACAACAAATTCCTGACGGGCAGGAAGCAGTGCTGAGGCCCAGCTACCTGAGCAAGGCCGTGTTTCCATCTCCTGTCCGGAGCAGCTCTCACGGTTCTCTGCAGACTGGACGATGAAGGCCCTGGACCGAGACTGACGCCCGGTTGTCTCAAAGCTCCTGCCACTGATGCAGGTGAGCTCACAGGAGCTCCACTCTGACCACTCTGTCAGGTGGCAGTCACCTGCATGTTGAAACAAGAAATCACAGGTTTTCCAAAAGAATTAGCCTTAAAGGGTAAGGCTAACCTAAGCATAAACAGCTTTAATAGTGAAATACCTCTAGGATATCTCTCAGTAGTACACAATATTTGGATTTTCTGCTTCATGGGGTATCTCATTTTCTCAAAAAACAAAGGAAGACTTTTTCAGGTGGTCTAGAAACAGCAGACAGAGCATTTACCTGATCTGCTGAAGCACAGACTTGTACTACAAGTGCTGAAGAGTATTCAGAACTAGAGGAGCATGTCCACCTCAGACAGCTACCACAGGCAGAAAATTCACTTTCAAAGCCTTTACCTGGGCAAGGCACAGAGCAGGGTAACTGCAGCACACTTTCTTTCGATGGTAGCTCACCACATAATGCATTTTCTACTGGTTTGGATGTAGCAGAAACTGATGCATCATGCACTACACACGTGAGGTTGCGGACTTGCAATCCATCTCCACACTGTCCACCCTACAGGACGATGAAAGGGAACAGAGGCACACATCAGTGACATTAGCACAGGACAGAAGAAACACAGCTGATTCTATAGGAAGTCTTCAAAGACACAAATGTGGTCTGCAACAGTACCCCCAGTTATGTGAAGACAGATGGAGATTTCCTCTGTACACCTCTCTACAGAAGCTTGGAGACTGGGGCAGGGCCACACATGAAAGTGTGTCACTATCAAAGGTGTGGAAGAGGATACATTCATAAAGGATTAATACCA
Source organism: Pseudopodoces humilis (assembly GCF_049639895.1). NCBI lineage: Eukaryota > Metazoa > Chordata > Aves > Passeriformes > Paridae > Pseudopodoces > Pseudopodoces humilis. Next base: position 5,661,667 of record NC_142207.1, read on the forward strand.
TCTTTGAGGTCTGCCCCTCATGCCTTTTACTCAAATAAATGAATTTACTGATTCTTCATTAATGCCAAGTTAGATGAGCACAGACATTCTGGGTTTCTCTTAAGAAGCCAAGAGCAGGGCTTGTCCATAAAGGAACAGGCATTTCTTCTACCCTCCTCTGATGATACAGCCCAAGAAGAGCACTCACATGATTTAAACCCTGTGAACAGCAAAAATCCTTTCTTATCCTTACTGCACTGTGGGCTGTCTGTGTCATGTTCTAAAGGGAGTGACCAGATCTGGAGCACACAGAGATCACCATGTCACACACTCTACCAAAACACCAACCCAAATCAGCCATCACCTGTCAGCACTAAACCTCATCTGAACAAGAAAAAGGAGGCTCCATCTGAACCATTCCATGCTCATCATCCCAGGCATACACCAAACTACTGAAGATGACAGCCTTTAGTGGAAAATCAATATTCCTTGGCTAAAGATATGATCAAGGGCTGAGGATGCTCTGAGAGATGAAGCACTGAGGCTGTTTCTAGAGGGTGGAATTGTTTCATTCTCATCAGATGAAAAGCTGTGATGCTGTTGAGGTGCCTCATGTCTGCATGACGCCTTATGAACGCGCGCCTGAAGCCTCGTGGAAACGGCACTTTAGAAAAATTCAGTAAACAAAACTCGAGAAGAGGGAAGAAACATTGCCTTTATATAACCAAGGGAAATGCTCCTTTGGATTTCTTGGCAGTGGATTCTTTTAAAATAATGGACTTCATCTGCAGAACAGAATGGCTCCTACGGAGTGCATTCATCCAGCAGCAGGCTTGCTAGCAGGAATCTCGAGAACGCCTCTCCTGCACACACCTGGCAGCTCTTGCATTCTCTCCCTCCCTTCTGCTGCAGATCCACAATAAAATGGAAGTAAAAGCACAACTAGCAGGGTTTAGAGCACCTGCTAATCTAAAGCATCTAAGAAGTATTAGTGTAGATTTACTATATGCATCCAGATTTCAAGCTTTTAATACAGTGTTTCACTTTAGTCAGTGTGCAACTTGCTGCTCTAAATTACTGTTTCACTGCTGAAACTTCTGTTGTGGTCTGAGATTAATGGTGTGTGAAAAACTCGTGCAGCTGTCCACTGGGTTAGAGTGCTTAGAAATGGCTGGTGGGAACAGAAGATGAAGGGAGAATACTCCTGGGGGAAATGGGCATTAATCAAACTGCAGTATTTCCAGTTCAAAGTGACTCAAAGAATGCTTAAATGACTGCAGAAGACAAGAAGAGTTTTCCAAAATATATTTCTTCTACAAACAGTATATAATTACTTATATGTATATCAATATATAAATAATATGAAAAATACTGAGAAATAAATAGGTCAAAACAGTAAGTTTTTTCAGTGCAACAGTTTCCACTATAATAGGCCACAGACAACACTTTTCATTTTTTTATCGCACTATATTGGAGCTACACTCATATTTTGTAATGTCTGGAATAAAAAAAAACCCAACCAAACCTATGAATTCTCAGAACAATCCCAAAGAGAAAGATTTGCTTTTTAACAGTGGCTCCCACTTGCTTGCTTTCTTTCAAGATCAGCAATGGGTTTTTACAATCAACTGAACACACTTAAAATGTCACCCTGTCACTTACAGTAGGAGATGCTTTTTGGTATATTTGAAAAGGTCTTAAGCAATGCAGGAGCACTGCATTAACTTCCTTATCATCTTCAAAATTATTCATGTCCCCAGAATTATACATTTGAAGATCTAATTAGTAGGTGTGGAACCAAAGGAAGTTTGTGCCAGCAATGGCACACTGAGGATGCAGAGAATAGCTGCTAATCAGAGAACTGCCAAGGAAACCATCACATATTCAAAACTCAGGGGATCAATTATTTGTTGAAAATGCTCTTCTTTGGAAGGTGTGATCCTCTGAGGTTTGCCTAGAACCTGGATTTGCCCCTTGAGTCATGATCTCCTTGCTGGAAATATGTGGGAATTTGACTTCCACAAGGGATTCCTGCCATTTGCCTGCAAAAATTCCTACTACATGCCACGCTGGTTTTCCTAAATACAGGATTGATGTGCCCCTCCACCAGCACCTGCATGGAGCCTCCACCTCTCTCCCTGCTCCCTGATGGGGAAATCAGAAGCTTTACACCTCCTGTGTCAGTCAGGAATCTCTGGAATTCAGTAACTCACTAATATAAGGCAGCATCTCCACGAGCCTTCTCTCACATCACATCTGGTATTTCCCACATGTAACGCTCCAGTAAGACAGGAGGTAACAGCCCTAATGAGATGCTTCACCCAGATGTGCCCTCAAGAAAAGTTTTCCCTTTTTGGCTTTTACTGGGTTCATGTGCTCACAATTATTTTAGGTAAAGAGTTGACTGGGCAACGCTTTCACAGGTTGATGAGCATTTAATCAGGTAAAAGTCTCTCTAATGAGGGAGCATTGCGTGATCACATTTAAGGGAGTGCTTTTAAAACCATTAGAAAGGAAAGGTTCTTAGTCTTTTTAGGAATGTCAGCCAGCTTTGTGTTTGAAAATGCGTGGAGATTCCACTTATATTCTCTTAATGGAAAAAATTATGAACAGTGTCAGACACTGCAAATTTTTTTCCTTACTTTTTTTAAGCTAATCAGGGTAAACCACTTCAACTCTAGGAGGAAAATTATTAATGTCCTGCAACCCTTTAAAATTGGATGTACTGACCAGTTCCTAAGTTCTGCACCCCTCTGAATGCAGGGAAATGCCCCATGGTGCCACAGGTGTGCCTCGGATGTGTGCCATTACTTGGGGAGCAACACTCTCATTTCCACACTGTGACAATCAGCACCACAGAACACTTAGCACGCTCTATTCCTAACCACGGAGACACCTCTAATTGTTCACATGAAGTCAATTTAGCATAAAATAGTCCTCCTACTATGAGGAATTGCAGTTTCAGTTATAAGGAAAAAATATTTTAGCCTTATAACTAATTGTCCCATTTCTATTATTACAGGAAGACACTTTCACACTATGCATTCTGGCCTTACCATAGGATGCTTTACCTTATTTCACAAAGCATCCTTGAAAACAGGACTTCCAAAAGCTTTCTTTAGAATGCAAGCTTAAGCTTCTTTTCTGGTAAAGCACAGGAATAAATCACCCTGTATTTATGAACTACATTTAATTCCTAAGCACCTCATTAAAAAGAAGTGAACATGAATAGAATGGCTTCTCTCCAAAACAAAGCAAAAGGGAGAGAAACTGCTCTGTGGTAATTGAAGGAGAGAAGCAGGCTCTAACTCACTGAATGCAGGGATGGTATCTGGGTTACAGAACGCTGTGATTACTCGCTCTGAGATGAAATTTAGCTGGGTTTGGGATGGGCAGACTGTAATCTGCACAATATGTTATTTATCTGGAGTAAGCCACGGCCTTAATTCAGCTTCCCTACTAATTTTTTTATCAGCTGTGTTAGCTCCTATGGTTGAAAGTCTCTTCCCTGATGTTTAACACAATCTGCTTGTTAGCTGGACAAAATATCAGCTGATGCTATAATTTTATTCTATTTATAAGTATGTCATATACATTGTATACATGCTGAGTACAGCACATACAAGGACCACATGCACATCTCTAGTTGCAATGAGTTGTTGATTAGAGAAAAGATAAATTTACTCCTGTTTCTCTGATCTTGGACTGTCACAATCCAGGTTTCATTTGTGAAAACCTGAGAATATTCTGGGTATTTATTGTGCCACTCACATATTCACTACACGTCCCTCCACCACACTGAGAAACCACGTGGGTATTCAAGGCGCTGGCAGAGCAGAAATCACAAGGGATGTGTGTCTTTATGTGCATTACTGGCTTCAATCTCCTACATGATATAATGTGGAGAAGCAGCCACAGATCTGGCACAGGTCTTGTCCCCTGGGACCAGACAGGGCTCGTTTCCACCACACTTCTCCTACCTCCATCTCACCGAAGCCAGATTTAAGCAGGCTGATAAGTGTCATTGTGAAACATTCACCTCTGCTTAAACTGGGTTACCAACTAATACGTTTTAATATTGGAAATGTGATCTAACAGATAAGGAGAGAAGAAAAAGCACAGAGGCAAAGAAAAAGTCAATTCAAGCTTGATGGAAGTCACTGCCGGTGAAAAAATGATGGCCCCAGTGCTGAGCAGAGGTGGCAGGTGTAGGGACAGCACATGGGAACTGAATCCAGACATTTTTAGATCATTAAAAACAGAGCCAGGGTAAGGAGAAAGTAGACACCAGCCCTTCATACAATACCTCACAGTATTGTACCAGAGACCCGGGAGGGGAGACCTGCTATACAAAACAAAAAAAGATTAAAAAAAATAAAAAAAAGCTAAGCTGCCTTGGTATCCAGTGTATCTATCTTCTTGTTAGAGATATTTCATGTAATTAAATTATAGGTCAACATGACTATGCCCAGAGAAACACATTCACTCCACAAATCCCCTACATGATCTCACAGTACTTGAACCCGTATCACTCTCTATGAATGGCTGCTGATGGTTGGAAGATGAGGGGCAGGCGTTCACCACCCCTGAACTTCCCCTCTTCCTACAGACCTTCACCAGCCGCAGAGACACCTCGAGCCCACGACCAGCAATTAATCCCACAACGTGACGATGGGTTTTTCCACTGACCCCAGGCACGGGGAAGCTCTGGAGAGCGCTGGAAAGCCCTACCTGGACGGTGCAGGGAGACCAGGGCCCCAGCAGCCAGCTGTAGCAGGGCTTCACCGGGCAGCTCCTGTGCTGGCTGAGCTGCTCCGGGCAGGGCCTGCCCTCGCCCGCTGCCCGCAGCACCACCGAGCGCCCTCGCACCATCTGGCCTAGGACAGACAGCACACAGCCCAGCAGAGATGCAGCCAGAGAGAAAGAGAGAAAGAAAGAAAGACAGATTTTGTAATTTATCAGCATTCCTAGTTCATTTCCCAGCGCTGAAATCTGTTAAAAAAGCAATTAATTGGGAAGACTGTTTGGATAATAGGGATGCGATTGCTAAGTCTAAGAAATGCAGTCACTAATATCTTCAAGCATACTTTTTCAACACGGTTTTGTATGTTTTCCAAATATAGTGTTTGTTTATGCAACACATTTAAATACTTGACTAGATCCTGATTATTAAATATGACAGGAAAATAATTCCTATGGAACCAGCATTTCTACCATTACACATTCAATATGTTTCCAGAGATTTTTAACAAATGAAATTTTCTTTTTATGAGCAATTATGTGGACTTAATTTGAAAACTGCAAACACTGTAGTGGTTATTACTGTCCATAACCACTTCTACCATTTCCATTAAAAACCTATTTATTATTGGTGAAAACTTCTTCAGCCACTGAATGGAAAAAGCAATTATGGTACTACTTTTGAACTAATAAAACTGAATATATTCATTAAAGTTACAGCAATTCCATTTCTGCCTTCTTTGCTGTCCATTTATGTCCAGGAATGTTTTCACTCAAAACGTTTCAATTAGAATTCCATCTCCAATTAAAAAGAAAAGTGGAAAAGAAAAGCCCTTATGCAGTGGGATGCAGAAGATTGTGTTGGGGATAAAATTTCTGCCCTGTCTTTCAATAGGTGTGGATCTGAGTTAAAACTGAAAGGTCTGGGCAGTAAGGGCAGACAAATACGACAAGGCAGAGGTGAGTGGTAATTGCTAACCCAGTGCAAAGGAAGAGATAAGGTGCTATGGTGGAGCTCTCCCTTTTGGATCACTGCCCTTCAGCTGCTTCTGTGAGCAGAAGGGATTCTGGTGGGGGAGTCAATACCCTGCAAAGCAGGGAGGCTGCAATACCCAGCCAGATCCTTCTCCCAGCTATTTATGCACGTGATTTTTAATTAAGGATACTGCAGGTGTAAGGCACATCTCTGGTATCTGTCACCATGACTATCCACAGAGCAAGGTTTCCAAAAATGTTTTAGCAAATAAAAATCAAAAACAGGCACACCTGGAAAAGGCACTGATAGACACCTTAGCAAACTCTCTTACCTTTATTCCCTTGCTCTGACCCACTGAATTCTGTTTTTAAACCCATTCAAACAAATTTTAAGACTTCCTCCTTTTCAAGTTTTAATTCCCTGGACCTGGGGAGTTTCTAACAGAAATGATGATAAAAGCTGTAACCCACATGACTGTGCATCAGCCATCATCAATCAGATACATTAGGAGGTGGGAAAAATCCTACCAGCTGAGAGGAAAGGGAAAGGGAAAGGGAAAGGGAAAGGGAAAGGGAAAGGGAAAGGGAAAGGGAAAGGGAAAGGGAAAGGGAAAGGGAAAGGGAAAGGGAAAGGGAAAGGGAAAGGGAAAGGGAAAGGGAAAGGGAAAGGGAAAGGGAAAGGGAAAGGGAAAGGAAAAGGAAAAGGAAAAGGAAAAGGAAAAGGAAAAGGAAAAGGAAAAGGAAAAGGAAAAGGAAAAGGAAAAGGAAAAGGAAAAGGAAAAGGAAAAGGAAAAGGAAAAGGAAAAGGAAAAGGAAAAGGAAAAGGAAAAGGAAAAGGAAAAGGTCCTGTGCTTCACTGGGGAATCAGAGCAAGGGAAGAGAAATCTCCCAGTCTGCTGTTGGATGAAGCTCACTGCAGCTCTCCCTGGGCCAACTGGCCAAAACGAGCTGTTCCTTCCTCTCCAGCCAGAGACCAAACTGGCCAAATTTGCCTTAATGCTGAATGCTGAGTATTGGCGAGCAGTGGAAAAGGCTCTTTGGGAAACAGGGGGAAGCCTGTGGCTGCAGGGTTCTGGGGCACTCTGCCAGGCACCAGCTCCCTGCCTGGAGCTAAGGAAAAGGAGGTCCCCTAAGGTTAAAAGATCCAATTTCATTAGGAGGGACTTGAAAGCCTGAAGCATTCATCAAGCTATTTTAATTAACTAAATAATTTCCTTTTGTACAGTCAGTTTAACATGTATAACAGTATAACAGTTGGTTATCCAAACTACTGAAACTCACTACAGTCCCAGTGGTCAGCTGAGGCTTGATTCAGTCTATCACTTTCTTTTAAAATTGTGAATGAGTAAATGAAGAAAGAAATGTCATTGAAACTTTCCTTTGCACAATGACTGCAGTGAGTTTCATAAGGCTCTAATTTTTTTTCATTCCAAAAACATTATCTAGGTGCTCAATTACCACTCAAGTAGCAGAAAACCTCCATTTTTTCTTTTTAAATACCTCATCTTTTGCTGCCTATACAGAACAGAATCTCACTGCATCTGAAATTAATTTGTTTCCAATACAAACTCTAGAAGAGTTGAAGCAATTCTGGTTATTTCTTTAATTTTCCTTTGAATTCTTATCTAATTTCCCAATGAATTGGCCGCATCTCTGATTCCTTGGCTCTGCAATGTTATATTATACAAAAATTAGGATAGAAAGTGTGCTGGATTGAAAATATCCTCAAATTCATTTTCAAAGGGAAAAAACAAAAGAGGCCAGTCTTGTTAATGCTGGTCATTTAAAATTCTGTTTTGTGTTAGCAGCAAGAATTGCATCTCAGGAATATAGGATTATATTTTCTAATCAGAAGACTTTTTTTTTACCCTCCAAAAATTCTTGCCATTACTTGCCCTTTATCTCCACAAAGTGATGCTGAAACCAGTAAGATTCAAACTCCTGCTACATTTCATCCCAGTCACAATGGCCAACATGTTGTAACCAGCTTAGTGACTTTGAGCAGAGCATATAAAAACCAGCACTATCAAGGAACCACAAGACCAGAGCAGGGATCAAGTTACTAAAATAAGCCCTGGAGGTCAGGTTAGGTCACAAGTGGGACAGGTGATAAATAGGGCTTTCATCCCCTTCCCACTGTCTCTCCAGCAGCACTGGGGCATCCCCAGCAACATCTCCCACTGTCAGACTGGAGCTTGCCAAGTTTGAGTAGCAGGTGAGAAAGCATCACAAGGAGTTCTTCACAAGGCAACACCAAAAATGTTTTCCCAAATTGGTGATGATTCAGGGAAGAATACAACTGATTTTTTCCCTTGTGTGCATCCTTGTGCACCTTCACTTCTATCCCACAGGTCACTCTGGTGCTGGGATTCACGTCTCTGCAGCTCGCTACGGTCCCTGGGGGTCTGAGGACTAAGCTACAGCAACATGTTCAGTGCTGCTAAATCCTGTAATTTATGTGATAAGGTCAGCTTTGTAAGTGGCAAAGCAGCGCTGTAGGTGGTTTTATACAATTTAGCAGTCCTGTTACAGAACTTGGGAAAAGCCATGTGGGATTGGAAAACATTTATGTAGAAAGATTCAGCATCTTCATCTATTCATTTGCCTTGACAAAGGAAATTCAATTTGCTGGGGATTACCAAACATCTTTTTCAGTAACTTTGATTCAGGCCCCGGAAGCATCATCCATTAAAGCAGTTCTATACATCTTTACATAGCAATACAGCAAGTGATGTAAGGATCTCCTATATAAAACCCTGTGTCAGCCTAAAGCCCTATCCAGAATCCTGAGCAGATGCTGCCCAGAACTACAGCTGCAACAGGCAAACATCAGTTACACATCTCCACAGGCTCAGTGCAGCCAGGAAAGAGAGATCTGCTTTATTCATCATCATTCATAAAAGTCAATGTATTCGCCTTTGGCTGCTGTGTAGCAGAACTGTGTTAGATGTCAGTGCCACATGCACAGCAGCAGCACTTCATGTTTAAATGCATTATTCCATAAAATAAAATCTGAGTAAAGGTACCATCCATTAAAATATATTGCATCAAACTGTTACTGGAAGAGAAAGATAGAATAAAATTGTTAGCAACAATGCTTGAGTAAAAAACATGTGAAAACACAAATCCAACAACACTAAATTTTGACCCAAATTATATTTAAATTATGCTTCTCTTTGAAGTCCTTTATGGTGCTTCTGCAGGCCTTTCACACTCTCCAAAAAAAGCCAAAAAAAGCAAAATATTGTTGTGAGCTAATCCAGTAATGCTGCATTCAACTTGCTGTGAATTATTTCTGCACACCGAGCACCTAAGCCCTGCATTTTAGCTGTACCAGACAGTGGGCAATTGCTTACTGGCAAAGGGAAGCAGTTATGAGTGTTTACTGCAGCCAATTCCCACAGCTCATTTATTGTCACCCTTTGTTTTTTCCTATCTAATTTGAGGCTTCTTCCTACTCCCACGGAAGCCTGTGAGAAACTCAGGGTGACTTCAAAGGTGTGGCAGTCCATGACCCTTCTGGCTGGAAGCCCTCGCTGTGTTCCTCTGAAGCAGCGCCTGTAGATGAGTGCACGAAACTCTTCTCTGTTATTGCCATCATCCAGGAGTATTTACAACCCACTGGTGCTCAGTGAAGCAGCTGAATGACACTGTTTGTGCTGCTGGAACCACACAAGGGCCACTGCCACAGGACAGATGCCAAGATCCCTCCACCAGGGATGTTTGGTACCACAGTAGCTCTGAGTTGATACAGCAGAAGTCAGATCAAGACTGAGGCTGCTGGAAAATAAACTGTGTGCTTGGAATTACCTGGAGGCAGAGTACTTTTGTTTCACTGGCGCTTCTGCTCTGTCATTGGAAGTTCAGGGTCCCTGTGAAGTTGTTCAAGTTGTAGAGAAGGACTGAGAAGAACTTGGCTTCTTTATGACATGGTTTGTAAAACAGCTTTCCCAGCTGCTTGGTTGTCATAGGCTCACTGAAGAGTATCTCCAGCTTTTAAATCCATGTTAAACAACAGCAGTAGTACAGTGGCCTGTACAAGACAGCTCTCCAGCCAGCAGTAGAACAGAGTTATGATCTTTGAAGATCAGGGATGACCTGTAAACTGAGCTGAGTTTGGGCTTGACTGTGTGTTTGAAACAGCCTCAATGAGGTTTGGCACCTAAAGCCAGGACACTCACTGGAAAGTCTCTTTCAGCACAAATGTTTCCAGATTTCCTCTGATTTAGGACATGGAGTAACTCCTTGTACTCACTGGCAACTCTTTAACCAGTCTGGAATTTGCACAAGCACAAGCATTTCAGGGGTTAAACACAAGACACATACTCACTTGAGTATCTCCTTTTGCAAACTATGCAATGTAAGAGCTCAGGATGGAAAAAATCTTCAGGTACCATATAGGGTGAGCTGCTCCTTGAGCATACTAAAAGCCATAAAAACATTACAACCTGCTTTTGCACTGTACTCTGTTTAACTTAGTAAGTGATTGAACACTCAAAAAATTAAATTAAGTTTATTCAGCAACACAAGCATTAACACTCCAAAATGGATTTTAAAGAAAAAAAAAAAATAATAATTTGGAATTAATAGTACTCCCAGTATGTTGTTGTTAAAACACTGTCCATGAATTATTCATTTCTGTTAAGAAAGCACTACTTCACAAATGGGCTAAAAGCTCAGCAAAGAAAGAACAGCACTAATCCAAATATTAAGCTTTTTCTGTAACTTGCTTTGATCTCTGGTATCCATCTGAAGGAATCATTTTATGGAAGTTAAGAGCTTTTTTTCTTTTTGACCTTAGTGAATTTGATTCAAATATACATTATGGGTTTTGAATCTTAAAGACCATTAGCTGTACCTCTAATGCACATCAGAAGCCTGGGAAATAAAGTCCCAAGCTTATTGAGAATAAAACCTTCAATGCATTTCCTCATGTCAATACTCAAAGTGTATTTTAAAACACCTAAGCTGAAAAAGGTCCTAATCCTTTCACTTTTGGTATGCTGGTGAACACTACTGGCTGAAGACAGTCTTGCTGAAGTTACTGGGGTCATATAAGTGTTAGGGGACCTGTGAATGCAAGATGGAGATAGAGGCATACACTAAATGATGAAAAATTGTCTTTGTGTGTTTTCTTCAATGGGATACAGTTATGTTAGTAAAAATTACTTCACCAGAGAATTTGTATTTATTTATTAATCTCTTCAGAATCTTGTAACACTCCCAAGCTCTTTGCTAGCTTTACATACTCTCCATCTCTGGGGTTAACGGTTGCTATGACTGAATTCTGAGAGTTTGAATTAATTAATAAATAATCCTCCAGACATCTGACTACTCATTCCCCAAGATACATTTTTCACTTTAAAGTACTTTGGAAATAGCCTGCTTAGCTCTAAACATCCACCACCTCAGGACCTCCAGAACATCCAAAACCACCTCCAAAGGATTCAGGTGTGGCTTGAGGCTATCCCTGAGCTCTGTACCCCTACTCAGGGACTGCCTGAGTCCACCTGGGGCTGTGGGTGCTGTCTGTGCTGCATTGTTGGGGTATGGGGGGTCAGGAGGGCAGGTAGGGACTCACCACCGGCGCCACACGTGTGTGAGCACTGCGACCAGGCTGACCACGGGGAGAGCTGGCAGTCCACAGCACACCCCACCACGCACGGACTGCTCGTGGGCACGGGCTTCTCCAGGTGCAGCTGTGACAGGGAAACACAGGCATCAGCTTCCCCAGGCCTCCCCAACCACCTCCTGTCACAGCCAAGCACACAAACAAGAACTGGCAGCAACTCTGCAGGGCACCAGCACGGTGATGTATACAGGGAGCTTCCCTGAGGGTGCAATGGCTGAATGCGCTTCCAGCGGTGAAGCGTTTCATATCTGAGCATCCCTCAGTGTTTGTGTCTCATTCCAAAGGGGCAACCCTAGATTTCTAACAGCAGAACACAACCTCCCTGGTCCCCAGCTTTGGGATGGTGCAGGGTTGGTAGCCATGCCCCATGTGTTTGAGTCGAGGAGTTACACCACCCACTGACACCCCTCTATTTTCCAAAGCCCCCTCCAGCTGTGCGCTCCCAGCACCATACAAAACTTTTCCACCAGTTATGGGGAATGTCTTAGCGTGGATCAGAAGGCACCACCAGCTTTCTGTTAACACGGGGATCTCTGGGTGTGCCCCAGACCTGCTCACCTGCTGGCAGAGCTGCATGCTGACAGTGGCCCCGTCGCTGCGCTGGCAGCTCAGGAGGCGGCGGCGCTCCCCATGACCGCAGGTGGCATTGGCACCCAGCTGGCACCCGCTCCAGCCTGCAGGCACAAACAAAGGGTGCATTGCTGCAGGTCACCTTTGTACTCAGCACAGAATCATGCAATCACAGAATGGCTTGCAAGGGACCTTAAAGACTGCGTAGTTCCAATCCCCGGCTGTGACAGGGACACCTTCCCCTAGACCACGCAGCTCAAAGCCCCATCCAGCCTGGCTTTGAAGCCTTGAACATGGGTGTTACCTTCACCTACAACAGCACTTCCCCATGTCAGGGCATCCCACACCCCAGAACACCCCCCCACAAAAGAAAGTTGTTCTCAAAGCCAGACAGGTCTCAGAGGAGACTCTCTCTTTGTAGTCCGATACCGTATCCCGTTCCGACACCAGTACATCAGAGTGCACATGCTGAACGCTGATAAAGGCTATCAGTTCAATCCACCTGGCACAGGTACAAGACTGTATTGTCTGAAGTAAAATTCCACTTTGATAAAGCAGCCAGAGAAGTTTCTGAAGGGGAACGAACTCTGGTTTTAACCTGTTTTTGTCTCGAGGCAAAGCTATCCATTATTTAAAACTAAACTTTAATACTCATGAAATAAAAGCAGTATTTCTAGAGGAAAAAAATTAATATCTTATTACATGTCTGAAATTATATTGGTCAGAATACAACTAAACTGAAATAAGCTTTAAAACACCATTTAAAATAAACAAAAAGCATTACAGAAGCCACTAAAATTTCCATACACCACCAATAAATAAGAAGGATGAGAAGAAAACCTATTACTTTGTGTCTTCCACCTTTGATAAACACGAACACATAAATGTTCTGCATTTCTGAAATGTGATGATAAAAAAGGCATCATCCTGCTGCCTGTGTTTCTAGGGCTTTTATTACAAACAGGCTGAGTTTATATTCATATATTTTATCTTGCTTTGTTCTCCCTTCCCACCAGCCCCCAAACTTCTCTTAGATCTCTCCTCTGAATGCCTTTCTCATTTATTTCAGCTGGTCAAAACAAAAGGAATTTTTCGGTTTTGTTTTGTTCATTTGTTTGCAGCAGAACCAATTGCTTCTAAGCCCCTAAATAATGCATTTTACTCTGAATATCCTATGCCCACCTATATAACTCATACTGCCTTCAAAACAGACTTCTGTTGTACTCTGTACTATTGGCTTCACCAGAACCACACAGATGATACTCTTTTAATTGAAATTTTGTAATTAATTCTGTTGATAACCCATTGATAATCCCATTTAGCATGCTTTATTTCCCATATACTTGCAACAACAACTTAAATACAAAAATTGTGCATTTGTCCACTAATGTGTAAAAATGTAGGCGTGTAATTAACTTTATTTGGACCAATGATGTCAAGGCTTTAACCAACACCCCAAGCAAACATAACTAAAAACACATACTAAGGGGATATTGAAAATTTATACCTACCTGTTAGGTTGTACTGGTATTGGAAGCAATTTTGATTAAGAATACATGGCTTCATTTGTGAATCTTCAGGGCAGGGCTTTGAACTGACAGGAGACCTCAGCACTTGTCGGGTTCGTGTTTGCATAATATTGGGGTCACACACCTGGAGAGAGGAGGGGTAGACAGTACAGAGACCCCAGTAAATCATACAGACATCATTGGGCTCAGAAAATCACACAGACATCACTGACCTCAGAAAATCACAGACACCACAGACCAGGGCTGTTCATGCACATCCATGGCCACATGGAGGTAAGATACAAGCCCACGCCTGTTTTAACAATACTTAAAAGCATATAAAGGAAAAGAAATGTGGTTCAAAGTTAAAAATCCAGTATCACTAAAAGTCATCTTTTATCCACCCTGATTTGGCTATTTTAGGCCTCCTGTACTATTTTTTCCCATGCTTTTTGGTAAGGATCCTTAGGTACAACGGGATAAAGACCGCATATTTGCTGTGCACTGCGCTGCACCTCCTTCCAAGAATTCCAGTAAAATGCCACAGTACTGAATAACAGGACAGGATTTCTAGCACAATTAATGCATTTTAAAGTGATATCTGATGTTACAGCAAAGCCCTCATTTCAAAGAAGGACATTAGTAATTGCATATGAGTTATGATGCTGGCCAGACGAGGTGCCTTTTCAGAGTATGTGATACCAATACTGATGTGTGGCTGCCTATAAACCAGGATTTGCTTGTTTACATTTCCACAGGAATATGAACCAACTGAGGCAGCTTTTCATTTCTGTTTGTGCATCACAGGCATGAAAATTGTTTGTTTTAGCAGCCCTCGATCCTCACTCTCATAGCACCGTGGCACAGAGCTATTTTCCCACAGTCCGGTACCGGGAATGGGCGAGTGGAAGTGGTCACAGCAAACCTAATGGAAATAAATCCCTTATTAAAGGTATTCACTGCCATTTATTGAACAAGATGACTCATTTAATTCCTAACAGTTTCTCATTAGGATTGCTCAGGAACAGCAAAGAAAACAAAACAAAGAAAACAATGCATGTAGAAATAGATTTTCATAAATGCTTGGGGATTTAAAACATGGTTTTTCTATAGAGTACAATAATTACAAAAAACAACTACCAGTTTGAAACCACAGGCTTATTACCATGCAACAAACAGCCTGCAAACACTGAACCCTGCACGGGTGGAAGTGTGGATAATTCCTGTATTGTGAATATTAAAGGGAAATGTAATGGCCTTGCAGCATAAATCTGGATCTCAGACTGCTGTAAACTGGATTAGCTGCACAGATGATAGCAAAACTGAACAGAATAAATATCAGGACAAATGGGGGAAAAGTCTGCTCTGGTCTTAAAATACATTGTCTGGGCCTATTTTCCTTACGTTTACACTACATGAAGGAAAATCTATTACATTTTTATTGCTGACACACACCTTGTCAAATCATTTTAAATGGTAATCTTATTTGAATACGCTTGGTCAGCTAAAATACCCAATTGTTTCTAATTATCTCAAAATTAAACCTATGTTAAGTGTTTACCAATAGTTTACTGCCTTTTTCGCAACTAATCTGATTGTTCATTCTCACAACTAACACTAATAACTTAAATGATTTGCCAATAGAGCAAAATTACTAAAGAAAAAAATCAAAGTATGTATCTCAGTAGCTATTCCTAATTAATATTTCTCTGAATTATGTTACCAAAAGGAAAAAAAAAATAATCAATGGATGCTGTGACAGAAGCTGTCTGTGCCAGCTCGGAAATATCAGCTTTTGCTCTTTTTAAAATAAGAACCTGCAGACAGAAAATATGCCTCATTTGTAGATAAGTAAATTCTTTTAATAAAATAGTATTTTTCCTCTGTCTACCATGGCCCCTGTTGTGCTTGATTATAGGACACTGCTGCAGCCCAGTGCTGTCACAGAGCCCCAGAGTTTTCCTGGCTGGCAGAACCATTTTCCCTCTCAGATATCCTCCTGCTCGGCAGCAGACCAGTCTAAAGGGTCAAAATCTATCTGGTGTTTGCCAGGATCCAAACAAACAACTGGTTTACTGACGCTCTGAAGCCAGAATTCTCACTGTGCTGATGAGCCATGGTGCTCAGAAGCCAAAGCTGATGCAATAAGTCCCTCACTTTTACTAGTTTTGAATAATAAGGAATCTCTGTAGGAAAAGCATTCATTTAATCAAGCTGAGGACATGGGAAACACGCAAAAGTTCAAAGTCAGCAAACTGTAACTAATATCCTGTAATATTATTTGTTGAATTTCTCTTAACGTCAATTGAGAAGTCAATTTAGTTTTATAATTGATTTTCTGCCCTTGCTCTTTCAAGTTAACCACATAAAAAACTGAGCCAAATATATATGGAACTGAGTAAGCAGCAGGAGGGAACGACTTGCAAAGAAAAAGATGAAAGCTGGAATTTTCAAAGGAGCAAGAGGGAGCTGAGTATCCAGCTACCCAGAAATCTCAATGGGCTTGGGTGCACAGCTCCTGCAGGACCCCTCCAAAAATCCAGGAAAAAGAAAATCTTGTATTTATGGCATGGCAAAGGTTGGGGAATGGATCAGCAGACTCAGTGTCATTAGGGGATGTGAACAGTGGAAGTAAAGAAGAGGGATTGTTTCCAGTGGGGAGATGCTGAGGGCACTCATGCTGTCCTGAGTGTGGAGTGTCCTGAGTGTGTGAGAGCAAAACTAAACACCATCAATGGCAAATCACAGGTTTAGAAGGCAGGACAGAAATGGCAGTCAGCAATTTAGAGAAAAGGCAGCAAAAGGAAGAAATATTTCTTGAGTACCTAAAGTAAGAAATTACCATGGGATTAATTAAGATTTAAGGAAGACAGTAGGTTGATTACGAATATTTTCACAAATGAAAATGACAAAACTAATTTGACTGCTCAAGTAATATTCTAAAAAAAACCAGTGAAGGTGCTAGTGAGGTACATGGATCAAGACTGGATCTGCCCTAGGGATCCAAGTTTCTAATCACAAGCATGTATGAATCTACAGTTTCTGGGGTTTTAAATAAATAAAGCCCACTGTGAAGCAGCAATGCTTTACTGAGTATCTTCATTTACAATTCCTCTCTTCCCACTGAGTGGATGCTACACTTCCAAAGATGTTATTTTACTTTCTACTGATCAATTAGTAACTAGTGCTTTCACTGATGACAGATTAAGCTTTTTAAATTATTTTTTACATTAAATCAGCCATTACATCCTGTAAGGCTATTGCCACTGGTTTGTGCTCAGCATCAGCCAACATTTCCACAGTGGAAGCATAAGGAAAGGCAGGTGCCTACAACAGATGTGTTCAGGAGTGGGAGTTTGACTTGTGTTTCTGAGATCATCTGTTTATGCTCATAACACTTATTTTTATGCCTCTGGTTATAAATCCCTTAACTGGTTTCCATAGTTGGGAGAATTTGGAATGTAACCATGGGATAGAAATGGGAGTAACAGCAAACGTTGCCCATTCTGTGAAACTGAAACCCACCTCTGACACCACCCAAACTACAAATAAAGATTTATGGATCAAAGGAGGACAGTGATTATGGGTGCCCACTGCCCATAAATAACAGGAGAGGAAACAAGTCCTAAGAAATGGAGGCAGCTGTGGTGCACAGAGGCAGAAGGTCAGAGGCCTGAAGAATTCTGTGTACCTTCAAGATCAGGCACAAATCAGTTTGGCTGTTAAGTTTTCCAGACTATGTCACTTGTTCGGATTCCTTGTTGATGACTGTAAGCAATGGGGTGTGTAATTCTGGCATATGCATCCTTTGGAACTGGTGATAGGAACAGAATTAATTTCTGGATGAAAATAATAATAACCTCAGGTGGCACATCAATAGCCTACAGCAATAGGATGTCATACACAAACAGTATGTTTCTTTATGGGTATAACTGTACTGTTCCAGCCTACTTTATAGTATTAAATCTCAACATTTCCATTATTCTTCTCCATAAAGTATGAAAAAGCTGAGCTAGAGCCAGAGATCTACAGGCCAGATTATACAAACCACTACAGAAACAAAATATTCTGAAGCAATGAGAGGTCCATAAAATGTTAAGGCAGGAATAAATCAAAGTTTTTCTCAAAGGATGTTTAGAAATTATAACAGCCATCATCTTGATTCTATGGGGGGATTCCTGGCACTATTGACTACTGCATTTTTTAATACTTCTTTTAGCCAAAGCTATTTCTTTACCATGACCACTAGTCATTATTTAAAGCTAACATATAAAGTGAGGGACAAAAACATACACGAAGGATCCCCCCCAGCCTTTGCTTCCAACAATCACAGAACTGACAAAGCACTGGAAGTTTTTTTCTGGAAGAGAAGGGTATTAAACAAAATAAAGCTGCAAGTTTAGGAAGCTAAGTTCCAGCATAAGAGCTGTTAACGTATCACACATTAATATACACTATTAGACCCTCTTGGGGATGGAATTTAGGAGCTGTCCATTGATCCAGGCTTTCATATGCATCATAATTGTACAGCACAGAGGCTGTAACCCATTACAAGGCCCTTTAAGCTGTTTAATTTATCAAGCAGCTTATATAATGCATCCTGCACTATAAATAGCTGGCTGCATTATTCTTAACTGGCTATTCATAAGGAAACATACAACCTCAAAATAAGGTAAACGCAAAGGCAGGAACCGTATTTGACTATTTTTAACAGAGCAATGAACCATTACATTGTTCATGCCAGGGTGGATGTTTTGTAACAATTTAACAAGCCATTTACAATAACAGGAGCAGTCTTTTGAAATGAAAATGCATTTGCATAATTTTTTTTTTTCAGATGCATCCACGTTCTGAAACCTTGCCTGCCTCCACACAGAACCATTACTTTTAAAAAAGTGATCGTTAACAAAGATTAATAAAAAAAAAACAACCAATCTAAAAAATACAGCAGTTACCCACTTTTTTTGACAACGCCATACAAAATCATCCAAGTCACAGCTGTGTGTAAGGAGAGGTGCATATTCTTCCAAAAAGCCTTGACCAGCATAATTCTTATGCTTGATTTGAATAAATTATCTCTTGGGCTAGAAAGACAACTCTGTGCAAGCCTCACTCTTCAGTACAGCCTTCACGCTGCAGGTCCTCTGCCAGACTTACGTGCCAAACCCAGAGAGGTTGGGGAGTTTCCTCTGGAGATATCCAAAAGCTGTCTGAGGACACAATTCTGAGGAATGTGCTCTGGGGAATTCTGCTTGAAAAGAAAGGACCAGATGAGCTCTAGTGGTCCCTTCCAACCTTTCCCATCCTGTGTCCAGGTACCAGTTGTGATGGAGACTTTCTTAATCCACGCAGTGACTCCCAGCATCTACAGGAGTCTACAATTTCTCTTCCAGTTGGCATTTCCAAACTGTAACAACTCCAACTTGCATCGACAAAGGAAGTCACTGCAGACCTGAGAGCTCGCTGTATCACTTGGTGACACTTTTAATCTGGTCAGTTGTGGGTATCACACTCCCCCCGCGGATTCCAGGGAATAATAACTCAATTGTCGCAAGTTCTGAGCGCGGTGCATCGCCATTGATCCATGAGGAAAATGCTCTCTGAAATGGAGACAGCTGTTCTCACTCACTACACAGGCAACCTCCTATAATTAACTAATTTCAGACCTCTTGGAATTAGCTGCTAGAAATGCCAACAGCTGAGGCAAGCAAGGAGGCCACTCCAATCCACAACGGGGGCTGTGACAGCCATCCACCGACAGAGAGCTAACGAAATAGATTTGAGGTAATTATTTCAGGGACTTGTAGCACCACTCGCATATTAACTCTTTTTAAGAATGCTTTGATGAATTCAATTGAAGTCAATTAATTACATTTCCAAGTCAGATGAATACAAAGTCGAGATGCCGCAGGACGTGTGTGTTATTCCATCACTGAATATGTAACAGAGATGACAGGATTTCAGTTCCCAGATTGTTTAGCTGGGTCTTTGAGCAATCAAGTGATGATGTCTGACTGAACAGGCTATTGTCCCTGGAACAAATATGAAATCTCTTAAGCAAAATGCAAGTCAACCTATTTCCTTGTGGGTTTTCGTTGGTTTGGTTTTTTGTTTTTGTTTTTAACTAGCAAGCTTCAAACTGTTATTTTAAATGGCTTTAAAGCTTGGTATTTAAGTCACTTGGATGTTACTTAGTGACAAAGAATGAAACATAGCCAAAAAATAGTCTTTAACCACAGGGAAAACCATTTTGAATTTACTTCTGTCAACAGAAAAAGTGAGAATAATAGGGAAGATTTAAATCAGTAACTATGCATTTCTTGAATCCAGTACAGAGACAAAATCTCAAAGCAACCTTGAGGCATTATATTTCTGACAGCTTCATTTCTGACCATTAGATGAAATATTAAAATTTACCTTTGTGTAGCAGCGTTAAATAGCACTATAATCAAGATGCAAAATATGTAATTCAGTTGAAAAACACACATAAAAGAATTGTTGGAGCATCTGAAATTATAAAGAACCACAAAAGTGTTTAAAAGGAAAAGGGAAATATAGCCAAAAAAAGGTAGAACAAATACAATGTTTTAGCAGAGAGAAGTATTGAAGAAAACACTTTCCATTGACAAAGCAGTCGCCACCTTTATGACTCATTGATTTCAACACGATTCAAGATCATTTACCATCCTGAAAGTGGAAAATTCACATGGGAAGAATATTGCTACAAGATAAAACCAAGTAATACCCTAGAAAGTATCCAGAATACAATGACATATTGACAAAAGGTACAATGGATAATCTAAAAGGCCTTTTTATATGCAGCTGATAAGGGTTAGTTATTCTGCTATCAGGATGAATTTATTATCAACACTGTAAAACATGAACAGAACACCAAAGTGACTGGGAAAGAATTCTCACCTGACCAAAATCTCAGGTAAATATCTCAAATCAAAAAGCTCCTAAGGCAAAGATGAGGCTGAAATTGTGATTATTCATTACTTACAAACTGGAATTTGTCAAGTTTCATAAATTCCCTTTATCTCCAGCAAGCCAAACATGACCAGAACTACAGGAAGACTTCCTGGAATGGTCTTTGGCAGCTGCCTCATGAGAGTGCTATGACTAAAAGAGTGCCAAGTATTGTGGTATGAAATGTAAAAATGCTTGAAATAGAGCAGCCAAGGATGCACCGTTTTGCTTTTTCACTGCAATGTGATTTGATCTTTCAAATCTTTTGAAATTTTTTAGTCCATCGACTCGTAGCTGTCCTAAGTGACCACCTTTCCTAGCGGCTCAGGTGATGATGGAAGAGATGGAAGGTTCATTAATCACCCTGGTGCTGGCAGTGCCTCACTCCAGCCACCACGATTCCCTCAATCCCTGCCCCACACACACCAAAGATACACCAGTGCCACAGCACAGTCATTCTGCACTAACAGCAGGCCCATTTGCCTTGGAAATGTGGAGCATGTGCAGCCTGGGAGGGACTGTGCTGCGTGGTTCTCTCTCAAAACCCAACACAAACAGCCAGAGTAGCTGTAAAAGGGAGACAGCACTGCTGTAAACTCATCAAAGAGAGGGTTTTATCTGCCCATAAAACTTCAAGCTGTTTATTGCCTCGTATCTGGACAGAACTATTGAAACACATGCTCCATCGGCACACAGTCATCTCAGTTTCACAACAAAGCATTGCAGAACAGCTTGTGAAAACATATTGTTCAGTTAATTGCATTGGCATGCAGATGCCCTCACATTTATGAGTTAACATCCACTGTGGCAAACGATGGACAAGGAGACACAGGGACTGTGGCATGTGGCCCTGTGCCTGCCAAGAGATGTGCTGCCTGATGGAGTGTAGCCCACGAGCTCTGGGCTTCCCTTTCCTGCTTCTTGGGCTACGGAGGCTTTGCTTCTGCTGAAAAAAAAAAGGAGCCTTCAGGCAAAAAGTCTGTGCATCTTAAGGATATGAGGGTGCTTAAAGCTTCAAGCAGTCCTTCATAAACAGCTGACTGCCACCAAGGCACCTGAGAAGCCCCCAACAGCCTCAAGGATCTCTGCATCAGTTCACTGCATGCGAAAATGAAGAAAATCCATGCCTGAAAAAGTCAATGGCAAAGAAACAGCCCAACCACAGTGGGACTCTGAAAGGTATCCAAGCATTTGTATGGGTTGCAAGAGTGTTATACTTCATCAAAGCCATGCTGCTCAGGAGGAGGTGAAGGCAGGAAATGAAACACAAGATTTTATTTGACATGTTCTTACCAGGTATATTGATACGCTACACAAAATATTATGGAAGGAAATTACCTGTGTCAGCACTAGTATAAATACCTGTCCCATAACCACTCAACTTTTGGTAATGGCCCTGTTAACATGGGGGCAATGAATATATGTTTGTCACTTAAATACATCAAGCAAGTTTATTAAAAAACCCCTCCGAGATTAAACCTGGCACCTATTTCAACGCTGATCAGGGAGAAACAATAGATCTGAAATCACGTGGTTTGAGGCCAGAGGCTTTTCATAATACAGAACTTGCAACTTCTTTCCGTCTTGCACACTTAGGAAAACACAGAGCACTTCGCAGTGGCTTGAACCCCTGCATAATTCACAAAGTTTTGAGTATTTCATGACATGACAAATTGTTCAGGCACCTTGCTGTCATACCATCCTGCTGCTGCTGCCTCAAATCTTCCCCCAAGGGCTCGAGGAGGAGACACTGGACAGAAATAGCGTGTGTTGAGAGGGGAGAGCTGTCACTCCCTCAGGACTAAGACCTGTCCAGAGGAGTGTCACCCCCAGGGTTTACCAGCAGATTGTTATGGCAGTCATGCACCACTGACAGAGGTCTTCCCTGCAAACATTTCCTACGGCATTCAGCCCTTTCTCCAGCTGGAATACTGTTCTCACCCACTCTGCTTGTGTGGGCCCCCTCCCACGGCAGACCAAGGGGAAGGATGTGTTGAACCAACTGCCACAGTAATAACTATGTTTCACTAAGCAACTTTCTATAGCTCTGTCTCTTTAGAGACATAAATATCTCCAGATTCAACTGTGCTGGCAGGATCCATTAAGCCTGACATCCCTCAGAAAATAATTTACTTTCCTAGAAAATAACTATGCCATGAAATAGTTGAAGGACAAGCGACAACTGCTGTATGAGGAACGCTTCCAGGACACGGGTGGGAGAGCCTACCTGTGGACACGGGCTCCACTGTCCCCAGTCAGACACTGCACACTCACTGGGACAGTACAAGCTACACTTCTGCACCGTCTCTGGGACCTCAGCCTGACTGCACAGAGTGTTGGGCACAGTCTCCACGCCGTGGTCCTCAGCAGTGCTCACACACCTACACAGAAAACACACATTTTAATTAGAGTATTGCAGACACAATGGGTATCAACAAGTTTTCTCAACCCCGTACAGGACATAGATATGACAATAGCTACAAGCAGCACGGCTGGTCAAAAAGTAGAATTAATATGTTAATGCAAATGGAAATCAGCTACGTGCACAACATGCTTTTGTTACTTCATACAGAGGGATTTTAACTTTGATCGGCTGACAAAGGAGCAAACAGAAAGTGACAACCAGCGAGAACAAATCTTAGTGCTCCTGCTAGTAACATCTGAACATTTGGAAATAACTCAGCATTTCCCCATGCCTGGGGAATGAATATTCAGTAATAATGAATGCCACGCTGGTGTGTGCAGTGCTATTACTTGGGGAAAATGTTAGCAAATCAAAATATGGAGGCTTTGCACCTCAGGGAGTTTTATGTATACATGGCATTTAGGTTGAAGAATACTAATTTAAATAGCATGGTGTGTTCCTGAAAGACCAAGGCTGCATCTCTGAAATGCTTCTCCTGTAAACCATGGCACATAAACATGTTTCTTTTCATCTGCAATACACTGGACTCAGCAACATACTCACTGTCAGATGGCAGACATTGCAGCTTTATGCAAGAACATACCAGCTCTTTTTGATCTGGAATACCTGAGCTTTCGTCTTCACGCACCTGACTTTCCTCGTTTGTATTCCTTCTCCACAGTGGAGGGAATTTTGTTCGCTGTTGATTTCACATGGAGACCATGGTCCTACTTCCCAGGAATACTGATTGCACTCACTGTAGCATGGGACTGCCTCGTGCACCTGACAGGAGAAAGAACCAAACTCTTCAGCTGAACTGTCCAGATTAGCAGGTCTGCAGAATTGCCTCAGCCAAACCCACAAAAAGACACACTGAAAAACATCCTGGCTTACACTCCTCATGCTAAGGCTGTTGCAATGGCTTTAAGCTCATTTACTCATTATTGACTTGCCAAGGGATTTTTAAGTATATAATGAACAGCAGTGTGCATGCAGCATCTTCGGAAGCAGGATAAATAACAGCTATTTCCTGCAGCCAGAAGAGGAACTCCATTACAATTTCATTTGCTCTGCCTGCTCTCAGTATAATCTATCACATGTCATTCACCAAGATCGTATGTGCCACATCCTTTTGTGTTTCAGAAGGAACAAACTTAAAATCAGCAGTCATTTACCTTTGCTTCTAACACATTCTTATAAGCCATTTACCATAAAAGAATGAAATTCCACGTGTCCTACAAATTTCATTTTTATACACAAAAATGCTAAATGCTATTTTGCCTGCAAGTGACTTATCTCTAACATATCTCCTAATCAAACACGACAGTGTGTTCACCTGAACTATGGTATCTACACAGGGAGAAAAATACAGCCAAAAGCTTGATAAAAGGTGCCAGATATTCAGGTTGTTAAAAGCAGCATACTGAGATATAACACTTCAGCAGATTTTTAGGTTTAAATAAATGAATGCATCAACTGTTCTATTACAGTGATGAATAAAAGTTATTTATTTTGAATTTGGTTTGTCTGCAGAAGCTGATTTGAAGATACAGTATTCCCTGTTGCTTTGCATGAAGCATAATGTGCTGCTCTAGAAAAATACAACACACCTAAAATTTCTTCTTCCACACACCAAAACCTCCTCAGCCTGCTGTGAAGCCATTTCATTCTCACCATTAGAATAACTATAAATCAATAACCTTCCTCCCAGCTACCCCCCAAAAAGAGTCAGCCACATGTTTAATAATTTCCAGCTTCATTTTAAAATAGCAGATTATGACTAGACATGTTGTGGCTACAACTATAAAGAAACTCTCTTTTATAACAATTTGGAGGTGGGAAGACAAGAAAATTGAGATACCGGTCAGAAAACTAAACTGGTGTCCCATCAGAAAATCACCTTTATTTCAAATGGAAGGAAGACAACTTGCAAAGGAAAACTCCTCCAAAAGAGAAAATGTCAGAAACTAAATTTAACTGTGGGTCTGCCTATAGATTGTGCATAGGTTTAGCAGAGAAGGAAGAATAACAGATGATGAAAAGTGGAAAATATGTAAAGGTGAAAAGACTGGAAAGAGGGAAATCAAAGTCTGAACTGGTGAGGGCAAGGACAATATGAACTAGCAAGAGCATCACATTTCACACAGAGGAGAGGAAAGGGAAAGGAACAAAGGGGAAAAAGGCAGTCATTAGCACCATTTCCCCTGTATATTATTAAACACAAATTACAAACCTGGATGTGCCTTTGAGCAACCTGAACTAGCAGAAGGTGCCCATGATGGGGGAGTTGCAAACATGGATCTTTAAGGTCCATTTGAAGTGAAACCACTCTCTGGTTCTGTGTGGACTGCACACCAAGGCACTGGCATTTGGCCTGACTCCAGCATGCACAGGTGTCTGTGTGCTGTACAGACTGCACACACAGCAAAGCTTCTCACACTGAGCAAGCAGCACCACAAGCACTGCTAATTAGCTGAGCAGCCAGGCTCGTTATCATTAATGGTGTACATGGGAGCACGGAAGAGCAGCACTCACCGAGCCTGGGCTCAGCAGCAGGCAGCAGGGAACCCATGGGTGCTGGGACACAGCTGAAGCCTCCATCCTGCCCTGCCAGCCTCACCTCCACTGACCTGCACACACCGGGGACAACAGCAATCCCTCTCCAGGCACTGCAAAGCCTTTGTGTTCCCCACAGACATCCATCTAGGAGATGGATGTAGAGTCATGGAGTATTTATTAGTTTCCCTGCTCCACAGGGCAAAGGAAAAACTACAGCCTGCCATGCACAGGAGACGATTAGTGGGGGAAACAGGTGCTTGAAGCACGATCGGGTTTTTCCTCATCACAGAGGGAATGAGCAAAGAGCCAAACGTGGGCAAAACTGGCTGCCAGGGGCCGGCCCAGGGAGAAGGTGCCTCACAGGGCAGTGTCAAGGATGGTAAAATTTAGAAAGTTTTATAAACTATAAACTTAGTAAGTTTATTAAGAGCTGGGTGGCCTGTTCCTGCTGTTTAGACTTCTGGAGAGGAAGCTGATGTTTGGGGCAGGCAGGAGGTGCTGCCTCCCTCTCTCTCTCCACAGGCATAGCAGGGCAGCCAGGCCAGCACAAACAGCAGCTTTGGGAATTTAGAATTCTTTTTGTTGCTCCATTAAATAACCCCTCCTCAGGGTTAGAGCATACCACTGTGAAACCTGCAGGCTCACAGCACTGCCAGGTTCAGCACTTGCCCTCCTGAAGCCAGGGTGAGGCCTGAGCTTGGGAATCCCATCTCCTTGTCTCAGTGACCTCTGATTGTTCTGCTTTAACATCTGGTAAACATCAGACCTCTCCTAACCAGCAAAGCCCACGTGTGGATAGCAGCAAAGGCTTAACATCAGGATTTACCATAAAGGTGTTTTACTGGTCAAAACCTCCTGTGGCATGTACTTGCTGTAGGAACTGTGTAGGAAAACCAGACAGAGCTGGGCATGGATGCCACATGAACTAAAATCTATCTGAGGAATCCTGTGAACCAAAACAGAAATCCCAGGGCACTGACACAAATGCACATAATGTGAAGTGATACTTCAAATGTGCTCTTTAAAGAGCAGGGAGGATCACAATTACAAAAAAGGGCACTTCTACTCTGCTGTCTGATTGTGTCAAACCGGTTTGATCACGCGTGAAGTGCCGTCAGCTCTCTCCAACAGACAGACAGACAGACTGACAGACAGACACCCCACTTTGTGCTGGAGGAGGGAGGACACACAGCACTGGCTGCATGTCCCTGTGGTACCCCAGATCCCAAGTGATCTGCTGCTGACCTGTGCAGCACTTCCTCCTTGGTCAGGATCACCAGCTTACACTCACCACCAAAAAATTGTCACAAATAACCTGTTTTCCTAAGTTATTGTGCTGACACCACAGCACATCATTCCTGTGAGCAAGTTCTCCCCTCTGCCCTGCATCAGTGCTGAGCAATGCCATCTCTGGCAGCACCTCTGGGACACTGGGGAGATGTAAATAACCACCTGCGTCACTGGGAGGAACAGATTTCTTCAGAACAAGTTACAACAGGCACCCGTGGATGCCATCAAGCTTTTAAGTGGGAATCTCGAGAAGATGTAAGATTTCCATAGGTGGAACTCTGTGGGAATGAGTTCAGGAAGCTGTGAATACAATTTGTAACTCCATCTTTGCATTTAAAAACCACAGTGATGAGGCATGTGGTCCTTTCCTCCACAGGAGAATGTTTTCCTCCCATTTTCTCTCCTGACTTGCCATAATTTGTTTTCAATCACCTCCAAGTCATCTTTTTTTTTTTTTTTTAATTTGGAAAATAACCTACAACAAACCTTAAAGCCTTCCATTCCTGTTTTGCTAGGAGCTGTGCTACTTAAAGAGGTTAAAGAGACATGCTCTTGATTTTTCATTTTCAAAGGGTTTTGACTAAGCACTGCTGTTCTGTGGATCCCACAAAACAGAGGACCCTAGGTTCACTTTTCCTGGGTCTATGGGAACACCCCTGTCCCAACCCTGGACAGAGGCTGGGGTGGGATGTGGTGTCCTCACTCCCTCACCAATCCGGGAACCCAAAGCACCCAATCCTGGAGGGAGTTGGGATGTGTTCCCACGGATCCCTGGCTGTAACAGAGTGCATCCAACCTTCAAATTACACATGGTCTACGTCTCCTGGCCCCCATCAAGTCTGCCATCCACTACCTCTGCTGCAGATACAGAAGTCCCTTGTGAAGCTATGACACTTCTCTTCCCAAGCACAAAGACAACAGTTCCTTTGAAAATAATCTGCTTAATGCCCACCTTTCCCCCAGCTTATGCAAACCTGCTATGACAGTGCATTTACAAGCCCCTTCCCACTGAGCCCCCCACCCATGTATGGAGCTTTAGTGCCACAATCCATGTCCCGAAGGACAAAACTAAAATTAATTCTATGCAATAGGCACAGGAACCCATTGTTCTGCAGAGGCAGAAAGT
The DNA here is from genome assembly GCF_049639895.1 of Pseudopodoces humilis. NCBI lineage: Eukaryota > Metazoa > Chordata > Aves > Passeriformes > Paridae > Pseudopodoces > Pseudopodoces humilis. The sequence continues at coordinate 5,689,419 of NC_142207.1, forward strand.
TGCTGGAAGCTGCAGACACTTGACCTGCAAGGAGCTGCAGAGATCAGCACCCAGGGTGACCAGCCTGGCTTCATCCCTTACTGCCTCAAGAAATAAACACAGGCTTCTGGCATTTTAGCAAATTAACTGCTTTCTTCAATTGTTTTTCATATTTACATGCTGGGCATTGAGCACTGGGCTCAATGAACCAAGGGCTGAAATGATGCCTGTGAAGCCAAGGGGAGTTTTGCTGCTGCCTTTCACAGCATCGCTGTATCACTCTTTATAATCAGAGTTAACCTGGAATACTGCTTTAACACCTGAATCCAAAAAACAAGTAGATTGGCACAGTTCTCAATAAATTAAAGAGAAGAAGGATAAAAACTACTTTTTAAGAGACAGACTGCTAAAGCTTACCCTAATAAAAGAACCTAGTTGCCACTCACTCAAATGCAAATCCTATACCCTTGCTAAAGCATTATTGACGTAGACAGTTACTTCAACAAGATATACAAATATTAATCTATTTAATTTCTCTTTTAATAGATGATACTTGCATTTTAATGAAAAATCTAAATATCTAACCACCAAAGAGCTTTAGTGTGATTTATAATGTTCTCTAATGTACTTATTTAAATGTAGGCTTGCAATGGACTCATAGAAATAAATGCACTTGCTCAGCAGATGTGATTCATTAAAAGAAATTCACACCTATACTTCAGGTAGCCTGTCTGATGAGCATCTGCAGAATAAACTAGAACGAGGTTCAACACTTCTGAAAATCATAGTGACTTCATATTTCAGTAAACATCAAGATTTATTGTCCCTCAAGGTAAATATTGACTCTGGTTTTCCCTCAGTCAATATTTTAGCTTTCATGACAGTAAATCTTGGTGTTCACTCCAACTAAGTCAATATCTGCTTATTATATTAGAACAACCAAACTGATCACTGTAGCAGTTGCCTGAGACCCTGAGGACTACCTCTGTGCTATTCATTTCTAATACAAATGGGCTAAATTCACTGCTAACATAAGTTCATTTCACATGGCTGCCTTTATATCAAGGTTACATTAGACCTAATACAGTGAAAGAGTCAGAACTGAAGAAACAGCAACCCATTTTCAAACTATGGACACCACCATGAGTAACAGTAGAGAAGATATCATAAAGAGAGGTGCCTTGCTATGGTTTGCAAAGACATTTGCTGGTAAGGGTTAAAACTACTCCTACTGACACTGTATTTAATACTTTTTGCATAACCACTTGTATTTTCTCTGCAGCTTCAGGCTTCAAGAGGAGACAGCAGTGGGATGTTCTCCTCCTCTTAGAGGTTATGGCCACCAGCTGGTGACATGTGGGCCACAGCCAGCACTTCTCTTTCAACCAGCCTGACACAAATGGATCCACAGTATGGTGGGAAATACATCTGAAAAAATGTCCATTCATTGTAATAATCTACAAATTTGACTTCTATGTTGTCTCCATCTCATTCATCCAAATATTTTCTTTGGCTGAAAGATGTCCATATATTAACTGAGTAACTTTCATAATGTTCCAATACCGCTTTCACATTCGGTTTAATCCTAACCAGATAATTTCTAACAATGAAATTCTTTTATTTAATTCTTTAAACTGAATTTAAAATGGAGTACTTGCTTTGTTAATTGCTTAACTGCGTGCTTGATTTGGCAGATCTAAGCACTCACTTAAAAGTTTTACTGAATTAACTGTGTATCTGAAGGACAAGTACTTGCACATTAACAAACACTACATCACAGAAATTATCTCATTAAAATTTCAACATTAAATAGTTCTCTTTAAAATAAAATTGATTTTATTTCATGCTAGTTTATATATCGATCACGATTGCCAGAAATATGCTAACTGTTGAACAGTTAATTTTCAAGCAAATTAGATTTTGCAAAGCATCAGCTTCACTGATGAATACTTGTCTTTAGGTATTTGGATGCTGCAGCAAATAGCCACCAAAACATTAAAAAAAACTGCTCAAAATGACTTAGAGCACAAAAGTTTGAACAGATCTGTGGTAAGACTTCTAAATTATTGAATTCCTGAATTTTGTATGCCTTTAGCAGATTCCTGCACAAATACTTGTGAAACAAATTCAGCAGTTTTAGTTTTCATTTACACCCAAATCAAAGGAGTTTGTGTATCTTACCTCCCCTTTGTGGTATGAAGAAAAGAAAATCAATTAGAGCTTTGCTAAGGTTCTGAAAAGCCTTCACTGGCATTGAACCAAAATAAACCTGAAATTGTCTAAAACTTTGCATCTGGCCAAAGGATGGGATCCATTTTAGGAAGTTCAGAGCCAGGGCAGTAATTACAGCAGCACAAACACAGAGTTGCACCAGTTCCCAGGATCTGCCCCGTGAGCAGTACAGGAGCCCCTGCACAAACAGACCCCTCACCCTTACTCCGCTACTTCAAAAACTGCTGAAAAATTATTTTCTCTGAAGAGAGTGAAAACCCTTATCAAGCCTCTGAAGTTTCTCCTGCTCTCCATTATCTATTTATAGCCCAACCCTCAAAACTGCTCAGCTTTAATCCTAATTTACACATGAGACAAGTGAGGATGAAGAGTTGAGTGATTTACTAGAGGGTGGCAAGGAAGCCCTAGGGAGTGGGGGACTCAATCTGGAAATGCCCAGTTTCTTGCACTAACTGGATGATATCTCAGCTTAAAATCAGATCCTGAAAAGTTCAGATAACGACATTTCAGGATGAAGCCATCAAAAAAAAACAACATTCTGGCTGCAAAATGAGGAAAAGAGGAGAAATTAGGAAAGCAGCTGGGTATCCTTGCTATAAAGACATCTGGACGCTCCATTTTCCCTCACCACAGCCTTTAGATGCTTTTACTTCATCTGGTTTTTTGCTGGACTTTACAAAGTGCTCCTAGTAAATCTCCTACTTTCTTCTAATGGATAATTAAATATTCAAAGTCATACACTGATTTATTTCAAATTCTTAAGTGCAATGAGTGGAAAATGCCTTGTTTAGGAAGTTAATTGAGGCAAGCTCTGTCAAACTCCAGTCATTACATCTCACTTTGATAGAACTACGATGCTCAGGAAGGTTTATTAATTCATATTTATGAGTGGTAAGTGGTTTTATTTTCTGTGAGATTGGTGCAGGCACTAGAAACACCAAGTTGTAACATGGTAAAGCATGAGTGCTCTTTCTCAGAGATTAAAATACCAAGTTGGCATCATTCAACATGAGTAAATAAGGAAAAAATCTGCAGCTCCTGGCCCCAAACCTGCCTGGTTTTACTCATGGTCAATACAACCTCTGAGAAGCAGGGCATAGCACAAAGTATAACTCTGCACATATTGGGTATTTATTTCTACCTGAAATACTCAGGCAAGACAATTTAGTCTCAGAGCTATGCAAAAAAATTGAGGTGTTAAAGTGGGAATGAGGGCTTATAGGAACACAATCACAAACGGCCAGTTCCTGTGCCTCTGCTTTTTATTTTACATTTTAATTATGTTTCATTCCTATCAAGAAAATATTGAATCCAGATAAGATACTAACAAAAGCCATCTCACTATGTTGTCAAATAGAGGGGTTTAAAACAAGGCAGAAATTCATTAGTGAGAGTTTCAGTGCATTTCTGCAGATTTTAGAAGTTGTAGGTGCTGCTGCCTCCCTGTCACAAAGCCAGGCAAGCACGGAAAATTTAAGTAGATACAAATAAATCAATATCCCTTGTTTCTGAAACAGCACATTTTGCTGTAGCTGAAGTTTCAGGGCTAACAAACAAATGTGGCACCTCTCTGGATGAATCTGTTATGTTATAATAATGTTGGATCCAGTTTTAAAGAGAGGAAGAGAAAAAAAAGCTGATTGATGAAGAAAACACCGAAGCCCTTTTTTACTAGATGAGAACGACAAGATGAAGACAGATTGCAACACCAACCTGAGCCTTTGTAGATGTCCATGTTAGCAGGGCATGACAAGCAGAAAGGAAAGAAAATTATATATTCATTAGTTTAGCTGCTGCACGATAATATCGCAAAAAAAAAAAAAAAAAAGCAGAAAATCTGCTTAAAATAAAATTGCCACAATGTAATGTTGCATTCAATCCTTTGATTTCCCCATCTTTTAAAAAATACCTCAAGCAGAAATCGAGCATTTCTCTGTGAGTGAATGAAAAGCACTACTATGCTGAAGAATAAAGCAGAGTTCATTCAGCCCCATCCAGCAACCCTCTGGAGCTCACCACAGTGTCTCACAATCAAAGTTTAGGATAATAAGAAAAAAAAATTTAAAATCTATCAAAATCTGTGAAAATCTATGAACCTGAAATCTGGTGAGACACCCCACAATTATGGATTATCAGTCATAACAGACCAGAAGGGCTTTCATATATTTAAGTATTAATTGGGTGCAATTAATTGGGTGAAATTAATAACGACAGCTGCAGCTGCCATGTCCTTCTCTTCTCATCTGGCTGAAACACCCAAGGAAGCCCCCACAGAGGTGTGGTGTGGCAGGAGCCACCCCAGCCTGGGGACACGGGGCTCTGGAGCCTGTCACTGCCACCACCGCGGTTCCCTGCCCTGCCAGCCGGCACTCCCAGACCAAATCACTGCTCCAGCAGGTCAGAAACCTGCCCCAGCGGGATATGAGCAAGTAATTACTCGATCCAGAAGCCAAGTCATCTGTCACATGAAATGAAATAAACGCCGTCACTAAACACAAACAGTCCCACAGAAGCACTTTCTTTGTAGGCATCTGGACGATAGGCAATTTAAAGAAAAGACCATCAGAGCTTCCTGCTAAGTTAAAAATGATGCCTTGGAGACAAAGCTCAGCCCTAGCCTTTCTTTTAGGAGATTTTAAATCATTTCAAGGTCTAAGAGCTTCAAATTGATATTCTATCAGTTTATTTTCATGTCTTAAGCAAGAATGAATTAACGCGACAAGAGTGGTCATGTCTGTCCTTACTGTAGTATGATCTTGAGCTGATAATTTTCCCACACGAGATTTAAAACCAGTTAACTGACAAGAACAATTTGATTGATAGCACTATAGACGAGAGATAGAAGAGACTGGGAAGTGTCAGGCAGTTGAAAGTTATGTTTTTTGAAACACTCTTCTATGAGGCTACACCAAAGGCTGGAAGCAGAGAGAACTGCAAACTGCTCCTGAGGCTTCCCGCAGTCACAGCAAGAAACAGTCCAGTTCGTGTTCCTGCAAAAGCAGGAATAGAAATGCAAACCAGCCCATAACCTGATTGTTTCGTTAGAATGAGACTGTGGCTCTCCCCCCAGCCCGCTCAGCAGCACGTCTCATTCCTCCTCAGCAGCATCCAGGCAGAAACGGATGCTCGCAGGGAGAGCGGGACGGGCACTGATGGATGAGTGATAGATCCCATAGCTTCAGAGCTCAGAGAGATCAGCCACAGCCTGATTAGTAACTGGAGCTGGAAAAATTCTCCTGGAAGAGCAAAATAGTGCAGAAGGCAGGGGATGTTGCACGGCCTGCTCGTGGGAGCTGTCTTACTGCCAGGACAGGCAGATGTTAGTACCGCGTTTAGACGCGGCAGTAACTCGAGTGATTTTCTCCCTGTAATTACAGGTGAGGCAAAGGCAGATCCCCCAGCAGTGCTGCACAGAGCCCAGCCTCAGGGCCAGGCACACAAATCCACAGATGTGAAGGCAGCTAAAGCCACACCACTGCACACTTAAATATCCTGCAATTGTTACAATCTGACAGGTTTTATGGCTATTTCTTGCAGGTGGATCAAGACAGAAAGGATTTAGGTACAGAAGAGCTGAGTTTTCTTCCCCAAATGCATATGTTTAAGGAAAATGATGTGCTGCAGAGAGAAACCATGCTTCTACCTGAAAGAACATTCATATTTAATAAACTAAAGGCTCCCTTGAGCCAGAAGTTAAATTTTATCCAACCTACTTCAAACATCAGAGTGCACACACTGTCCCCAAGCCAAAAGAGAAGTGGCTTGTGAGCCACTACCATGTGGGGTAGCTGACCTCCCTGTAGTTCTGGGTATCTTCTCTGTTTCCATTCCTTTCTTTCAGGGCAGGGAATATGTATTTTCAAATTCCTACATTTCTATCACCGACCTGTAGTTTGAGGTTAAATGCTTCACATGGACCTGCACAAATCCACACGAATCAATGCAAAGACTTCTACTGAATTCCACTGGGACGTGCTGTAGCAAGCAAGAAACATCTGAACATTTATAGGTGCTTCACTAAAATTTAGGGGAAAAAAAGTATTGATCATGGTGAATTTTTGCTGCAGTATGTATTTATTTAAAATGGACATCAATACTGCCTATATATTGCTGATTAATGAGAAGCTATATGAAAAGTAAATAGATGGGTTTTTGAATAAATCTGACAAGGAACACACTCCTAGGGGTGTGCAAGGGAAGTTGGACTAGATAATATTTAAGGTCCCTTACAACCCAAACCATTCTATGATTCAGTGAGGGAACAACAGAATAATTTCATGCACATGTGCCCATGCTCTGCAAACACCAGCACCTAGTACAGAGGTATATTTTCTTGGTTTTAGGGAGTTTATGGATGTCTGACTACAGGAACCCTACCAGAACACTGAACTCCTGATTTGCTCACACACCAGAGGGTACTGTACCCTATAATAAGCACCACCAGTGCACCAAGTCCTGCTCTGTACCACTATTCAGGATTGGTATGTCAGGGCAGGAGTGATTCAGCAGTTCTCACACCTCTGCCATTCCCTGGAGCACCACCTTCACACATCCACGATTCCAGAAATAATGGAGCAAAAAAGGCTGTTTCCCAAAACAATAAGGAGGAAATAGCAAATGCATATGGAGACTACACAACCCAGCTGTGCTGTGCAGTGTGTCGTATACATGAACCACTCTACCTGAAACCTTTCAGAGGATTAAATAATGCAACACAACAAATGGCATGTGATATAAATTAGAGGACACAGCAATTTAAAGATCATGCAAATGGTCTAAAAGAAAGTATGCACTCAGCCCATTGAAGATGAGAAAGTAAGGAAAATTATCAAGGCAGAAACAAGAAACCGATGTTGAACAGCAGATCTGACAGGAACTGAAGAGTCAAAGAAATAAGGGGAAACACCATTACCTATCACAGGAGCCATACAGAAAAAGCACAAAACTAAAAAAAAGTCGATTTACAACAGAGGGAATGCAGAAAATGGAAGATCACCAATAAGGTGAAGACAAAGAAAGGTGAGACAGACTTTTTATGAAAGATACTGACTCAGAAAGTTTGGTCAACAAGGAGGGCAAATTGAAGAGACACTTGAAATAACTTCTGTGTCAATGGGGTTATTCAGGAATGACAGGGACAAGATGCCCAGCACCTTCAGAAGATGCAATGCAAGAGAGCTGGAGGAAGAAATGAGGAAAACAGTGAATTGCACAGCAGTCAAACTTTTATTCTTTGGAAAATATTTTTCTACAGACATCATCTATAAGCAGTAGAAAATAACAAGAAGATGAGTATCAGGCAGCACAGGTTTGTCAAGAACAAACTGCGTGAAATCATTCTAATGTTCTTCAGTAACAGGATAAGAGATGCTGTGGATAGGGATGAAATGGCAGGTATTATGTCGACCTTAGTAAGCCTTTCACAAACCTTCAGGCTAAGGAAATATGGTTTGGATTAATCTTACACTCTGCAGTACAATGCTGGAAAATCACATTCAGAATAATAAAGTGTAAAACTGGCAAGAAACTACACACATGGCTCTGCAGAGCTTTATGAGCTTTTATTTTATCCAGTCATATTCCTTGTTTTCATTAATGTAGGACTGATGGACTGAAAATGATTCTTGGTGGCTGTGGATGCTGCCACGGTGAGAGGGACTGCAAGGCAACTGGAGGACAGGAAAAGAATTCAAGATGTACTTTATGAATTGGTGACATGGAATGAAAAAATAGGTTGAAAGGCAAGTACAGAACTACAGTGACCAGAGACTGACCAGACAACAGCGAGAACACAGGATGAGAAACAAACAGCCTTCAGTGGTACCACTGTCCTGGATCCAGAAATTGCAGAGAACCACAGAGAGAATGTGATTCAGTAGTATAGTAAAATGATGAGACAAATGCAGAGTTTGTAAAACACTGAGGTACCACTTCAACTGTGGCACAGATTCAGCTCAAGAAGCACATCCAGGCTTAGGTACCCAACTTCATGAGAAATCTGAAGGATTTGAACCAACTGGGGAACAACTGATGACAGCAACACAATAAAGACCAGAATCCATTTGCCAAGGTGAGTGGTGGCATTTTCTCTGTTGCTTTACAGGCAAACATTTAAAACACCAATACAATTAGTTACCATCTATATGATGGCAGGTCTGTCAACAAAGCATGATATCACTGTCAGATAAAATAGCAATGCTTAGCCATAAAAAGAAATAACTCTGCTGTATCACACCAGCTGCAGAGTAGCAGAAAGACACCTGAGAGAGCTTTAAAGTGATCTTCCATCAGCTTGAAACCATCTATCTACAGCATCACTGAGCTCTATGCTGGCTTATTCACTGCTGCCTTGAATAAATCACAGATTGCCAGACTCTGTTGTGGAAACCAGGGGCTGTCTTACACCTCATAGAGAAACAGGGGGGAGGAATTGCCATTCTATTAAATATTAACAACACTGTTGTTGTAACACTGCCTACAGTCCTAGCTCCTCTTTGTAAAAGTAGCATTGATAATGACAGAGCAGTTAAAGGAAACCCAAGAAAAAGGAGATTTAATTATTTTTGAGAATATATAGAGAGAACTTCTCTTAGAAGACCTCTTTTTAAGCTAGCAGGTAAAGATGTATATTCCCAAGGCTCAGAGCTGTAGTTAGACAAATTCAAGACAAAATTATAAACAAAGAGGGAACTTTCCAAGTATGAAGCAAATTAACTATTGGATCACTTTATCCAGTTATTCCTCTTCCATCCAAAGAGTGTTACTTTCCACAAACCTCGCCAGCTAGGCAGGGATTTGACTGCAGACAAGGAGCTTATCCTGTACAAGAGGACAAAGCAAACCCTCATCATCATCCTCATCATCATCATGTACCTCTGGTCTTAGGATCTCTGAATGAGGAACTCCACAAAAGACATCAAAATCCTGTATTAATCATCCAGTAAGTGCCACATTTATTAAGCCACACTACATACTTTAAATATAAATTGCACATTGAAATTGAAGGAATTCTTGCGTGAATTTCACGTACAGTTTTGAGAGGCTCTCAAAAAACCACAGTTCTGCATTATAGATCAGAGGCACACTGGAGATCAGCCAGTTCATGTATCATCCCATAAATGTTGATCCCCCAAAGATGACAATATTTTATTTACTGCATCAGCTCTAGCTACTAAATTTTAAGCAAGATAGGAGCTAGGATTCAGCAGGAGAATACAGTTCTTAGCTAGGTCATGATGGCACCAGTGCCAGAATGGAGCAGGAAAAAAAAAAAAAAAAGCAATTATTTAAATAAAGCAAACACTCCCTAGCCTGCATCTATTCATCAATGAATTCTGCCATTTCTCAACTGTAACTCTGGGGTAGGTAAAATAGATGGAATACTTGGAAATGCAAATTGGAATCTCCTGTCTCTGGAGTGAGGCTTCCATGTCTTTGGTTTGCTCCTGAGACAGCTGCTCCTGATGGCTTTTATTACTAAGACCCCTTAGTTAGAAGTGCATCTCTGACCTTCCTGCAGGTCAGTGCACAGTACCTGGCACATGGACAAATGTATGCATGTATGCATGGTTATCACTAGGAATAAACAGGAGCTGATTGACAGGAAAGTGAGAAAAAAAGAAAACAGAGAGAAAACAACTGGCAAAGAAGGGGAAATATTCACTGTGCAGAAGTGCATTTCAGGGGAAACAAGAAAAAGAGGAGAAATATGGTGACAAGGAATACTGGCAGTGACACCGTGAAGGATAAAGGCAAAGAAAAGACAAAGGAAAACACTAAAGGAAGAGGCTCACTGTGTTTTACAAAGGCTTGACAAAGTATAACACAAAGCAAAATACGTCTGAGGCAGGACAGAGGCACACAGAGAAGCAATGATGAAGTTATCTGCAACAGGGAATACATGGAACCCTGCTGGGCTAGACTTGGGTCATCTCTTTGTGGTTTGGCAAGTCCTGTATCAGCTTCTGATCATGTGAGACACATGCAATAGATAGAAAAGTTGGAAAACCAGCAACACTTAAAAGGCTAATGCCTGTATATGTACTGACAGTTTGATAGTGACCTCAGTGCCATCATTTGCTCTATTGGCAGCACTTACGCGGTTATTTTCGGCTTATTTCACAAAGACAGCTTTGGAAATCTTTGCTTTCAGCAAGCAATGCAGGTGTAAGAATCAAGCTCCATTCAGTTTGTACCAAAGCCTCTCTCCCAGTGCAGCTGCACACCAGGGTGTGTCCAGACACACAAATTTCAGAGAATCATGGAATCAGAGAATACGACATTGGATGGGACCTCGGGGATCATCTGGTCCAACTTGTCATGACAAAAGCAGAGTCAAGACAAAGTAGTCCAGCAACCTGTCCAGCATTATAAAAATGTCCAACACTGGGGAAACCACCACCTCCCTGGGGGGATTATTCCAATGGATTGTTCTCACTGTGAAAAAATGTCCTTGTGTCCAGCTGGAAGGAGTAACCTGTTTTCTCAACCTGTTGCCTTTTCCACACAAGTCTTTCCAGAAAGGAAGCCTCCACCTTCTTTGTAGCCACCCTTTAAGTACTGGGACATGGAATAAGCCACATTTCACTGCCTTTTCATTTCCACAGCAAGGACCATAACTGCTCACTCAAAGAGCCATTTTAAAGCACTTGAGCATGGCAGTAAGTTCCTCACAGTTTGTAAATGACATTTTTAATTGCCAAATGTTGGCAAGTCTAGGCTGTGAAGGACCAGCATAGAGCACATTGCTTCAGACGGCTATAGAGAAATACAGCCTGCTAGAGATCACTGAAAAACCCACTGCATTTGGAATAAATAACAGTTCTAGATTGGATTTTTGGTTGTTTTGGGGTTTTTTTTTCAGATTATGTAATAGAACAATTGAGCTGCCTTCTGTTACCTTCTATTATATCAACAAAAACTATCAGAGAAGGAAAAGCACCAAAGAAATTCCTTCTTTTGCACCATGGAAATGAAAAGAAAAGAAATCAACTGTTATTTGTGCCTGTGCATGTTTAGACATGGAAATATTTTTCTTAATAAAAACAAAAGACATTGCAATTTTGAGGAAAACAGAAACCTGAGGCAGCATTTTTCCCTTCTGAATACAGTGGAAGATGCTTCTCAAGGACAGTTCCTGACTTTCTAACTCAGGCAACTACTGGACACCAACAAAAACAAACCATATTTCTCACTGTGATGGTCAGCAAAACAGGATATTCAAAATAAGCAACCCCAACCACAGAATTTATGCCTCTCTGTTCCTGCCTGGCTTCCTCCAGTGCTGGACAGAGGTCTCTGGATGTGCTCCTGTTAAACACAAGGAATGTGAGCAGGTAGCTGTGGTGCACTGCCAGCCAGAGGGATCTTTGTAAATATCTCTGACATGGGATTCCCCACACAAAAGGAAAAAGGATTTATTTTCCTCACTCATCCAGATAAAACAATTATGGCTGCACCTGAGCACTGAAGAGTGAAACCAAAGCAGCCAAAGGAAAAGCCTAATGGCATTTTGGGCAGGAGCTGCATGGTTCACACAAGCAGAAGACATCAGAGATATCCCTACTGCTGGCACTTGGGATTCCCAGCTAAAATCAGGAACACGTAAGTGCCATCTCTCCAGTGGGGAATGCCATCGAAGCCACGCAGCACTGTTGCAGCCCCCTTCAGCAGCAGCCCAGAGGTGTTGGCATGTGCAGAATATAAAGAGGGACCACAGCATTCACCTGAGAGAAAAGTACCTCAACACTCCTCCCTGCCTACTGGAAAACTCACTTTGATGCTTTCCAAAGATTATAGTCTTGATGCTTTTTGCATTCCTGGAATCAACAAGACACATCACCAACAGGGAGGGCTGGGGCAGAGAAAAAGCTGATAACCACTGTTATGATGGCTATGCTTTTAAGGCCTCCTGGGGATGAGGTGAGACGCCACAGCAGGTAAAATACACCTTTCCTTGGGGAACAATTATGGGAGGCTTAAAGAAAATTAGGTGAAGTACTGAAGGAAGCCCCTGATGGTGTATACAAGGGCAGCTCTAAAACAGAGAACAAACCAGCATACAGTGAAGCAAGATTAGTACAGGATTATGTGTAGATTTCTTCAGAGCACATCTACTTACAGCAAATTTTTTCAACAATGCTAATGATAAGAACACACATGCTTTTGTTGGGAATTACCCACCTCAGACTGGATGCTTCTAGAAGTCTATCTTGTTTTTATCCCAAAGCAATGTGATACTAAGCATTCCGACTTTTTTCTGCTATATTATCTCTTTTAGATTGTTTTCTTTGTTTTCATTGCACCACAAGCACACCAGAAGTGCAGACACAGCAACAGCAGACAGGGGATGTAGGCACATCTCCGGTGAGGTCAGGCTGGCTTGGCAGCAGAGAGGCGAGCGCTGCTCTGATACAGCAGAAATAACAGCACCATGAATGTGGTTATTCATCTTCCCCACAGCTCACTCCATCAGCAGAATTACACACAGCAGTAATCCACACCCAGGCCCTGGTAGGACCTAACAAACCTGAGAAATGCTTACAGGAATAATTTGTTTGGTCCTGTGTCAATGGTCCTTTCCCTCTGAAAGGGGCACTGTGGCATTGGCTGATTAGCTAGCAAGACTTTTTCTTACAGTCAGCCTCTATCTCCACTCCTAACTCCAGCCCATTACTCTTGTTATACCCCTGGGCACCACATTGTGCAACCAGTGTCTCTCCTTTATATTTACACCCTTTATGTGTTTGGGAACTGCCACAAAACCCCCCAGACACTGCCCAGCCCCAGATGCCTTTTCACAGCATTATTTGGCTCTTCCCCCTCCCCCAGCAGTGGGGTGACACAGCGGTGTTATCTGCAGCCCAAAGTCCCATTCACAAGCAGCCTGGGCAGCACTGGGGGGCTGGATGGTCCCAGCCCACACAAGCCCTAGAAATCTTTAGCTTAAGCACACACAGGTTGAATCCAGACTTGGATGGAAAAGGGGAATATCCCATTCAAACATCACACCACTTGCTCTCCCCTGGCTTCTTGGCCCATTTATTGTGCTCTTCCCAGGCATTAAAAAGGAAGAAGAGCTCTCTATCTATGTTTATTACGCAATTCAGTTTTATATCAGTATATTTAACTTGTTTACACTGAACTGTGCTGCCTTAGCAAAGAACCATTGAGAGGAGTCTTTGGGGATTACGTTCAGTATTTTCTCTTAATTAGGCCGCGCCGGCTCCTAAGATGCTCTGTGCTGCTTTTATCTGCATCCTCCCACAAACTGGAACTGTGTATCTCAATATTGCATAAATGTTTTTACTCTTCTCTGAGATAAACCTAAGGAGATTAGAGTGGTCAGCTTCTCTCAGGTTCTTGCAGATTATTACCCATGACCTCACTGCCCTCATGTACATGTCCCTTATCTCCCTCCAGCACCTCCTGCTTTTGAATGCTTCTGATTATGTGATAGAGCCTGAAAAACGGCCAGGGGCTCCCTCTGTGATTTGCTCTTTCTGAAATGCTCTCATTTGCTCACTCTTGCCTTTTCCTTTTTCAATAGACCATTTGGGACAATAACCTGAAAGCATTTATTGCAATTGGGCTGGTTTTCCAGAAACGTTTGGTCTGCCAGCTATTGATATTCATCACAGCACTGGATTTCAGAAACCTGGAGGCAAGGGAATGTCCAAGATTTCCTAGAAGTCATGAGAAATCCAAGGACTAACCTCTACTGCCTGACCTAGCTCTCCTCAGGCTGCAGCACATTCCTCTGCAGAGATTATGGCTATTTAATATGAACATCAAGAAGAGTGTGAGGCTATAAATCACCTCAGAATCTTTAATCATACTTTCAGACTAAGCAGTGGGAATCTAAGTGTCAATGGGACTTCACCCTGCAGACACCTTTAAGCACTAAACACCATCATCCTGCCTGGGCTCCCACATCAGGCCGGTCAGCTGGCTGATGGGTATTTTATTCATGTTATATCTTTATTTAAAACATTCAGCCTTGTATACATAGGGCATGAAAGTTCCTGCAGGAGAAGTAGGTCAGTGAGCTGGCCCTCAGTTCAGTGGGAGGTAACTTCTAAGAGCAGACATCATAATGCAATGCAGGGAAATGATGGCTGTTTGAGGACAACACAAGCCACTGGCAGAGCCTGCCAAGATCAGCTGGGGGAGATCCCAGCCCCTGCCACAGTGCAGCAGAGCTGTCAGGTATTGATTCATAACAGCAGGCAAGGACTGGGAGAGCTCAGTTTCCAATTCAGCCCAGGATCCCTGGGCATCAAGTGTTTTCCTGAATTATTTATTTGGTTCAACAGGTGATCTTTGGTCTTTAGATTATCTTATTCCACTCAGCCACCTCTCTAATGTACTTTTTTTTCATCTTCTGCCCAACTTTCCCTATGAAAATTAATTTTCTCTCTGCTTCCTTTGCTCAGCCATGTGCTGAATCCCGGATGACTGTCCTTTCTTAGAAGAATATATAATAGGTGTCCATTTTCCCAATGGCAACATCTAATAAATGCACAACTTAGAATCACAAGTACTAGAGATAAAACATTCCTGAATAATGTCAATATAACTTTCCAACTAGTTCAATAGCAGTATTAGTTCCAGTATGACAATGTCTTATTTTCAAACAGTTATTTATAAGGCTTTCATCAAGTTACCTGGGACTTTATTTTTTTTTCTTTTTACTGTGCATAGCTCCTTCCTCCTTAATATTCAGCATAAAACATCTCTGAAATCAGAGCTGAAAAGCCTCCTGGCTAATTTGATGTTTCAAGTGTCAGTACAATTTCCAGAAAGCACAACGATTACCGAGGTCAAAAGAATCATTTCAACTTATGTCTCAATGTTCATTCAGAATGAGTTTTGAGATACCCTTTGGGGTCAAGACTTTCTAGCCCCTGTTTCAATAAATGTAGCTTTGAATTTGGGTGACCACTCACGATAACTTCAGCTCCTGCTTTAACAGTTTAAGTGACCATCACCACACCACTGGATTCTGTTCATTATTCTGCTCCTTGCTGTGGTTTACACCCCCTTTCCCACTCTGCCTGTGAACAGGAGCACACATACCATCAGCAACACATACCCAGGAGAACACAGCTCACAGCTGAAAGCTGGTGGGTCCATAAACCCTCTCAAGATACTCACATACAGCACATCATTAATTCACTCTGAGTGTTGCAACTTCAGATGCTGAAGAGAGCAGTTCCAAAACGGGCACAAGGGCTAAAACCCACTTTTATCTTTATTTTCACTGTGGGAACTGAAGGAGCCAGTAATTACCAACTCATGTGAGGCATCATTTGTTTTGTAACTGCTAACTTATCATCCTGAGTGGGCTCCTGCCTGTGCAGCCATCCAGGAGACACCCACCGTAAGCACCGCTAATTGGTCGGTGTCAGAAATGTGCTCCGTCGGCGTTTCCTTATAAAATCCATCAGCATGTCAGCCAGGAGCTTAGCCCTCAGAGAGGAAAAAGAATGGGAAAGGCATTTATGAGCTTGACAGGATTTTAGAGTAAAAGTTAAGGGAAGAGATGATGGTTTGGGGGAGACACACCAGAGGACAACTGACTGCTGCAGGTCCAGGACAATTATATTGGGGTCAGCCACCACCGAGGCCCCTGTCTGAGGTGCAACACTGCACTAATGGAAGGCACTCACTTTCCAGACATCACTATGACATATTTGAACACAGAAGAAATTGGTTGAGCTGTATTTGGATGCTTCTGTGAGGATTTTCCTATTTCCTGCTGACTTTCAGTGAAAAATTAATTCAGACATATTAAATACTTACTACATTTGCAACGTTTTGCAAGTTGCCAATAAATGGGAGCTGTGTTTGGGTGTGTAAATCTTTCTGCCAGGTGTATCTCCCTGACAAAATACCAGAGGTTCAGTAATGCAAGAATACAAGAAAAAGCAGCAGCTCTTATTAAAATTAGGATATGTGGCCAGTAAAGGCAGCACTGTCCTTCTTAAACAAATCAGAATTAATCAGCTCAAAAAAATGGCTTCGGCCACATCCATAGACAAACCCTTAAAGTAGCAATCTACACTTGAGGACACATCTTTAAGAAGCAATAAACTTACATAAAAAGGTTCATGCATTTATGTAAGAAAGTGCATTACAGAGATCAAGCCACCTCTGCAAGAGAAGGAGCATGCCATCAAATTTATTTCCAAAATCAGTTTCATGCTAAGCTACAATCTCATTTACCTAAAAATAATGAAAGAGGAAAGGAAAAAACATCCAAAATTATGATTAAAATTAACAGAACAGAACATTTACCAGATGTTCAGGTTCTCCACCTACCCTTTATCCTTCCTGACGTCTGACACTTCTTTTCATTTTAAAAATGAGTTAATAAGATCATGAATCACAATGATAAAACAGGTGGCATTAAAACCCTCAATTTAGGCTGCTAGTTAAGGCATGTTATAGGCACTCACCTCCTTCCATTGACTATGTAGGGATGTCAGCCTCCCAGCTTTAAAGATTAATGGGAATACCTCTACAGTGCCTTTCTTTCCCCAATTTTTTCTTTAACCTCCAACTTATCCTACTCTAGAAGCTAAACCATTCCCATTTCTCCTTTCCCTGTCATGCTTAGTGCTCCAGTCCCTACTTTAGCCAGTCCCACACATTCCTGCTGTCAGTGCTGAGTTCAGTGAGGTCACTGCTTCTATCAGAGCTGGAAGGTGCATGGAGAAATTCACATGAGAGGCAAAATACTCAGCTACCTCCCCTTTCTCCATATCATCCTTACCTGAGCAACACACAAAGCAAAGTCAGAAGCTGCTGAACTGCCCCACTATGGGTAATATACCTTAACTTGTATAAACAATACTGCTGCCTGCCCCTTCCAACCCCTCCTTGGTGTATTCCTACAGGAACAGGCAGCCAGCCCTATGCCAGTGATAAACTGGGTACTTTGTTTAACTATGTATGACATTCCTGGATTCATCCTGAAAAAGTGGGAAATGCCACACCAAGTAACCAATGAGGGTCATTAATTGTCCACATTTAGCTTTATGGCAAATGAAGGAAGAAGGAGAGCAGAAAGAGGAACCAAGAGCTGAAGAACCAAGCATGGAGTGGGGGAAAGGACCATGTACTCGTGGTACTTCAACACATGGACAAGACCAGCCAAGCCATCAGTAAAAACAACACTGAAATAAAGAACTATTAACACTTTTTCAGGAAGAATGACAAGATCACAGCAGCCTCTGCCAAGTGAGAAACAGGCAAAGAGAGGACAGAGGGAAGAGGACATCATGGAAGGAAATCAACAAAACCAGGGGTCTCATGAATTGTCAGACTAATATCAGCAGCAATATCACCTTAAAAAGGCATGTGGAAGAAGGTCAGGATTTAAGGAATTAGAGAGAGGAGTGTTCTCCATGCATGGCAGCAGTGTGTATGACATTGCCCAAGGTGCACAGGGACAAGGGGACCAGATGGGTGGCTGAGGTGCCGTGGGAAACAGCACAACCCCACAGTGCATCCAGAGACACACCAGGAGCCCACCCTGGAGGGAGACAGGCAAGGACAAGCTCAGTGGGCTGATGCAGCTGAGGAGAGGCAGAGCTTGTGGGGCTGTGTGGGAGCACTGCGATTCCAGCGAGACGCGATTGTACATAAAATATTCCCTCAGACAAACTGCCAGCCCCAGCAGCACTCCCAGGCTCCAAATCCTGAGATGCTGCTCTGTGCCTTACAGGGGTCTGCACGGGCACTGGGGGATTCTTCTTTTCAAGGGAAGCTTTGAGTTCACACGCCTTCCACTCTTAACACGGTTTACAAAGCCACAGTGGAGAATCCAAAGCAACAGAATTACAAGCTGGGTGAGGCAAAAATGAACTGCTGCGTGCAAGATATCACCTCTGAGGCAGGAGAGGGGAAATGTATTTCTTGCTTCTTCCAAGGAGCAGCCAGATTGGCAGAGCTGGAGCCTGTTCTCATTTTTATTGTTTGGTTTGTTTGGTTTTTTTTTGCAACTCTATTAGAAAATCACTCCTGACTTCCAATGATGTCAGATACTGCAAAATCAGATCTAAAACACACTAACATCACGAGAATAATGATCACAAATCTTGGAGGCACTTTGCATGCTACATAGGTACATCTCAGATTACAGCCACCCTGAATCTGAATTTTTTTTCTGATTTTGATGCTTTTACTTGTGCTTTCTGGTATATAATCCACTATATTTTTACTGCAATATTTCAGTAACTCCTTTTAACAAATTATCTTTCATTTTTTCCTTTTTTTTTTTTTTTTTTTTAATTTATGGAAGACTTCTTTTTTAATTAAAGTTCTTAAAACTTGCTGCCAAGGACTTTGAAATTCAAGGATTTGATTTAAGCTACCAGAAAAAGGCATTGATGATCACATTGGGATCCTGGTTTCTTCTTTTCAACACCAAAGCACAATTATATCTCTGTAATAGTTATGCTGAATATTAAAGGGAGCGATTATTACGGGACATTTTAACTATCTGAACATTAAAAACCCAAAAGCACTAATCATAATTCTTTTGCCATATTAAAACATCATGAGTAAAGAGGGAGCTGCACTAAAGCAATAGTCATTAATCAGTATTTAAAATAAGCCTGTTGCCAAATTATCTCTCAGGCTTAATTTCCTTGAGCAGTATCATCCCACAGAAAGAAGCTTGGAGTATAAACTATCATATTACTGTTCTTCACGAGACTAGGCCACCACTGGCAATTGTTCACCTGTATTAGCTGCCCCCTGTGACACTGCTAGAACCTTACAGAAGTGCAAATGCCACATTAAATACCCACCTGCCCTCTGAGGCTGCCCGTGGCTGCTCAGTAATGGAGGCAAAATTTAATGAGTTATTTTGCCCTAACTGCAAGCTGAAAATCTGAATTTGGTGGCAGCAGCAGAGCTGGATCTGAGGGAGGGCACAGAGAGCTGACAGAGCCAGTGAGAGTTCTGGGAGGCAAGGCTGAGAGGAGGGGAACAATTGTATTTTAGAGGCTGCTTGATCTGGGGCAGCTGAAGGAACGGAGCACCCGCTCTTCAGGGCTCCTTGTAGGGACTCTCCTGCCTGACCTTCATGCAACACCAGCTTCATGCTCCATGCCCAAGCAGCTGGTCCCTGCTCCCACAAGCACAGGGAAAGCCCCAGACACTGGGAAACAACCCCATCACCTATGTCTGCAGCTTGCCCATCAGTCTCACATTCCCACTTTTCTCCATACCAACGAATAACCTGGTGAGAAAACACTTCCTAAAAAAAAATTATTCTAACCATTCTATTAAAAAAGCTTTTCTGAAACTTAGAGAGTGCAGTGTTAGAAGGCAGAGCATATGGTCATGACACAGGTCTGTGCCAGGCTGGGCCAAATTTCCTGAAATTATGAGCTAAGTGCCAGTAGCAAAACTTCCCACCCGCTGGTGATGATGAACTTCTTCCCACCCTCCTTCTTCTAGCTGGAAACAGTCCCTGCGGAGGTACTTCCATCTGCAAAGGCAAAAGCTGTGCATCCCTGCCTGCTGGAGAACATTGCAGAGTGGGAGTACCATCAGCAGGCACAAAGTGCCATCCACAACTGCCATCCCAGGCTGAGCACACAGGCAAGAGCATGGACCCTACTCACCACCCAGATGCAGCTCTCCTGCCAGAGCACCTCGCTGGTGATTTGTGTTTGTGAGGTGTTAAAAGCCTCAGGTTCAAACAAGGAACAAAAACAGCTGGTCTCTAATGCAAAGATGTTACATCCCATTTTATATATACTGCACCAAGGAATACCTATATCGAGAGCAGGAGTTAGCTGTCTCTTTGCTATGCCTTTCATAAGTTTGCTCCTTCCACTTATCCTCCTTTTTATGGGGCACAGGGGAGCTATCCCTCAACTTGCCTGCTCTTCTTTCTCCCTCCCTTGTCCACAGCTAATTTTATCTCCCCCATGGCTTCAACTTTCATTTTCAACCAGCACTTAGGCTGTCATAGCTGAAGCGCTCCTCTCCAGTCAACACATTATTTTAGCTCATCTTTCTCTCACTTCAGTTGTCCCCACTTCGCTCCATCAACGACACCACTGAGGAGCACTCACGTCTGAACTTCTGTTATACCTTTCTTTATGCCACCCTCCTGGAATACTTAACTGGAATTAATATGAAATATCATTCCTTTCCCCAGCTCTCAGTACATTCTCGAGATCCACTCCTGCTGCAAGCCTCACTTCTCCCTCCAAAAACCACTCAGACACGACATCTTGGTTGTAAGACTCTTGCTAATACTGGTTGCTACTTATTGTACTTTTTCTTTCAAAAAATAACCTGGCAAAAATAGCATCATCATCCCATTGTGTCTACTATTAACCTGCATGACCAAACAATCTCTGCACTACAACCCTTTTCAATGCTCTTTGATCCTTTCCCATTGTTTTGTGGTTTATTATGGTTTTTTTTACATTTGGTTTAGTACTGATAGGCTTTCCCACTTTTGGGAAAGAAATCTGCCCTTGTGTGCATGCAGCAACTACATCAGTGAAGACATTACCATAAAAGTGATAAGAAATAGTGCTAAGAGCTAGTTCTGCTTTAATCCATTTATCCCACTGTGCCTTCCAGTAGTCAATATGAAGGTATGTCCATGGGACTCGGCAAAGAATCAAATTTACATACCACAATAAGACATGAAATAGTTACAACTGCAATTGCTTAAGGATAATTCAGCCTATTATCCCCTTCTGTGTTAGGGTGTAGTATCTAGGCTATGGGTAAGAGCTGATGCACATTAATAAAAAGTGGATTTCATGTGACTAAGAGAAGAATGCCTCACTAATTTTGAAGAGTCACGAAGAATGAAAGGACTTTCAAATTAAAAAAAAAAAAAAAAAGGCAGTTGTCCAGGGAATTTGGATATTTGTACTGGGACCAAAACAATGCTGTTTTTAATAAAACTGCCATCATTGCAGATCATATAAACAGCCCAAAGCACCACACAAACAATGAACCCAACCTGCAATCATTACTTAGGCTTCATGCTCATTAGTTTTTTATCGAAACCATTCTGAGCTGATCAGATTTTCTCGTGTGCTGTTTGGGTAAGAATCCAAGTGCATTTTATCAGGGTATATCCATTAGCTTTGCAAAATAGTTTAATGTTTCTCTAATAGTCAATATAAACAACACTGCAATACACAGCTTCTCTCTTCTAAAGGAGAGAACATTCCTCTGAAAATTACTTTTACCAGCTGATTAAAGAAGAAATAGGTCCTACAAAGCACCTTGAAAATGAGGAATAAAAGAAGTGTAACTCTTAGGTTGCACACTGATGATTTAGAAAACACTTTAATAATCATGGTCTCTCCTGTTTCAAACTTGTCCAACCTGGAGCACTCACTTCAGGAATGTCACAGCTATTTAGCAGTGAAGCTCTGCCTGCGTGTAGCTACTATTTAATGTGAGTGTCTTTACTGAAATCCATCACTCTACCAAATGACTGGGCTGGCTAAAAACAGTGTGAGGTAGAAGACCAGAGGTGAAATGAATATTCACACAGGACCATCATTCCAGCTGCAGATAATTTGTCATTTAAGTGTATTTGGGACAGACAGACAGGTGAGGCAGAACAGAGACACCTCCACTGACCATACCTATTTTGTTTTACTCTGACACCACATATTCCCAAGTGAGTCCATCAAGCCTGACCTTTCAACATTCTACAGCTTGGGGATAAAGTGCAAAAAAAATGACAGCGGTATTTTCTAACATGAAAAAAGTTTTTCCTAGATTTGCACTATTGATGACTGAAGACCTTTCTGAAAACCATTTGTGAGGATCTGTCTTTATTATCTTTGAACTCACAGCTACCATCCCTAAAGGTGAATGTTTCCAGAAAACAGGACAAACTAAAGGCTGAAAGCTCTTCTTGAACTCTTGTATAATCTCTCTTATAAATCTATTTATATTTATATTTACTTCCTGTACCCAGTAATTACATCCAGACCACTAACTTGTGCAGTAAATTTTTCCACAGTACCTCTGAGAAAATTTTTCTCATCATTAATTTTCTCAATGACCTGCTGGCCAGCACCATCCATTCCTATTTATTTTTTCATGTAAACAAATATTCACAGATAACATTTAATTACAAGGTGAAAAACATCAATCACTTGTTAAACATCTCTGCATTTCCCATGTGGCACTTGGAGTTGAATACTCAAACTTGTGTTTAAGGCTGAAGACTGAACACAGAATCAGTGAGTGCACAACCAAATACTTGACTAAAGGGCAGTACCAGAGGAGGAGAGCACCTTCAGCTTCTGCAAAGCTGTGCAAGCAAACCAAAGTGCTCTACTGATTTCTGCACATGTCAACAGCATTTAAGTCATCTCAGTATCTTATATGTGTATTTCCTTCCAACTGACCACTGGAAGTTCTTACTGAATTTATGACACAAATTTTAGGTCATTATTGTTTAGATCAATCAAAACAAGCATATAGTGTATGTTCATCTTAGCTCATAATTTCATTTTACTCTCCAGTATCTTCTCTGTGTGTATCTGTGAACATATTAATACATACATATTGTAAATCAAAATTTATACTAAAGTACTTCTTTTGTTGTTCTACTAAAAAGTCTGAACTCTTCCTAGGACATTACAATTCACGCAGCAGGAAGCAAATACAAATGTTTGTGTTTCCTGCTGAGAAGCACCACAGTGCAACTCTGTAAGGCTTCAAATAAAGATGATATGTAGCTACCTCAAGTTTCTTCTTACAGACATATAAATCAGAAGGGACTTACCTGATGTCATGTGGATTCACCAGAGTGAGAGGTAAATGAGACTCAGTGAATTAAATTATTGAAGAAGTTTATCAAAACCAGGCTGAAATTGTCACGGGACCAGAAAGTAACACTGGGATGGTTCCACTGTGATAATACTGTTGAGCAACACACCACAGACCTCCAGAGGGAGATTTTAATATGAAAACAGTGTTATTGGACCACTATTTTTTAAAAAGAATTCTCATTTATTGCAGAACAAATGCTGCTAATAAAAATACTAGAATCAGATATTCCCAGAAGCAGTCACTGACAGTTTCATTCAGCCACTGAAACAAGGTGCTATTTCAGATTTTTTTTTCTTCCTAGGGAAGAGGAATGAAAGAGCTGGTTATGAAAATGAATTTGAAGCATGTGATTATATGACAATTCCAAATTAAAGCATTCGCAGAACCCTTAGAAAAGACAGGCTGGCATTTTCAGTCACGACTCTTGGCTTCAAAAGGGCAACTTGTGCACAGTGAGGGACCCAGCTGGGAAGTCACTGATCATGAGGCTGAGAGATCTGCCAGGGGAAGAAAACTGGAGGTTTTCAGTCACAGGAGCTGGTACTCGCAGGGATCCACATGTCAGTAAGAAATAAAAACTCCCAGGCAGCGTGCCTGGTGCTCTCTTGCTGAAGAGATCAGAACAAGTCCTGCAGGGATGATGGAGAGGAGGTGAAGAAAGCACCAAAGGGAAGCCCACCCTTAGGGTTTGGAACTGGCAGAGGAGGCAGTGAGGGGCAACTGCCACAACCCAGACAAGGGAGCTGTTCTGAACTTATTAAAGGGAGTGATGAAAGGTGACAAATGCTTCATGAAGGGATAATCTGCACAGGGACAGGGCTGCTACACTCAGGCTGGAGCAGCTGGAGCACAGGCCAAAGGCAGTAGGTAACTCTAAATTACATGAATATACAATTCAATTCTCACTGATGTCAATGATGATAACCAAACAGAAAGTATCAAGACTGAGATGAGCACAAAGCTCAAGAAAAAAAAAAAAAAAAGTCCAGAAATTGGTAATTTCCATTCAAACTAGTGAATGAACTGGCATACAAAATTTCATGTGGGGTAGCAAGTTTAATAAATCTAACAAGACACAAACAATATCATACAATCAGAAATAATAAATGTCACATCTATATTTAATAAGGAAAAAAAGTTATCAGAGCAACTAAAAGCCCTTAGCAGCAGCAAAGCATTAGAACATTCCTTTCCTTTCTATTAAGGAAAGAATAATCCAAGCCAGTGAAGTTAAAAGAATTTGGGGGGAATACCATGTGGATTTAATACAGGTAAGGTACACTGATCTGACATCTTTCTCAGAGAAAAAAAAAAAACCCTCATTTTCCAGAGAAAGGAAATGAAATTGATCTTGGCAGTCTGATTTTGGGAAAGCTTTAACGTTGTGTCACCTGGGAAGTTATTAGTTAAACTGAAGAAGATGGGGGATTAGTACAGAAATTTTAAACTGGCCTGAAAAGGCTGGAGGTAGGACAGCAACAGCAGCATGAAATGGGGAACGTCAGGCTGGAGGGAAGTTATTAGCATCACTGCTGAGGGACTGCTCTGACAGCCAGCCTTGGATAATAATTCACCAATTATACCGGCACACAAATAGCTATGGCCCTGTTAAAATTTTACTGAAGAGAGAAGCTAAATGACATTTTTATACAAGAGGAGTGGGACAGCGAGGAGCAAGATCCACATGGAGCTGGACTGGAGCGTGGGAGAGAGGCTGCAGTTCAGGGGAACAGAGCATGGATCACGTACAGAGACTGAAAACACCCCAAGAATCAGCCTTGGGAAATTACAGGGAGGAATCACAAGATGAAACTTTATGTGATGTGGCTGTGAAATAAACCAGACAAAAATGCAATTCAGGAAGGTTTTAGCTTAGAATTTCTCTAGAAGGTGGAATGCAATTACCAGTGTTTTACAAAGCCCTGCTAAGACCTTCTCTGGTGTGGCATGTACAAATCTGAACATTTAATTTCCCAAACTCAAACACAAAGAAATGAAGAAGAAAAACAACACAGCAATTTTGAGAATGAAGCTCACATTTTGCAAGGAGTGGCTAAAAGGTTTCAATATGTCTAGAGAGAGGAAGCTGCAAGGGATCTCTCTCTTATCATTAGAGAATTGAGATGGTTTTTTCCTATAAAGAAAATACCAAACAGGAGAGCTTTTAGCACTAATGGAAACTTCAGCAAAGATGAGACAGAAGAAAATACCCATCCACTCAGCCTGGGAATGATTTTGAACAGGAGAGGATGGGCCAGGCTTTCAGGAGTAATGTGGATCATCTGCCCAATGCCAAGGCAAAAGTTAATAATGTTTTCAACTGGAAAATACAGTTGCCTGCAGTTTCTGTGACTGTGGGAAGCCCTGTGTCCTGTGAAAATACCACGAGTGTTTCATGTGTGAACCTGGAATAGTGTGACACCTCTCCTCTCCCTCAGCTGATCACACATTAATTTTCCTGCAAACCTTCAATTACAGAAGTGAACCAATAGACAATTATCCTAATGAAACCTCGAATTAAATGCAAATTACATTCAAGACCACTGAAAAAGTGATCTTTGATTGCAAGTAGAAAATGAATTGGGTTTTGTCTTTAGCAGCTCTTAATGGATTTTTGATAGTATTGGGGTATCAAAGAAAGATAAATTGACTTAAGTAGTGACTAATGTAAGGGCACTAAGATAAACACTCATTTTTTACAGTTTGTTACAAAATATAATTTAAAGAACCCACATTGAACCAACATATTTGTTCCTAGTGACTGCTTTTAGATGAAAAATACTACTTCTTTTTTTTCCAATTCGTGCTGTTTGCAACAGCTTCAATTTTGGAACCAAGCGAGGCTGTGTGGAATCATCACAGAAGTGGCCCATTTTGGTTTCCATACAAGCCATTAGGACTTTTAATCAATTGAATGTAATGGAAATAGGAAAAGGCCTATTATTTAACAGAAGAGTTTACCTCCCAGCAAATTAGGAAGGATGGGTTAAGTTCTGTGATTTTCACTCTTATACACATCAAACATAATAAGAAAACCAGTAATGGTTTCATATGGTAAAACTGAAAAGTGGAACAAACAAAAGTTTAGTGGTTTCCCTAAACAAAATCTATTTACACACTGCAAGTAATACAATATAAGTAAAAAGAACTGAAAATAAACAAGTCTTTTTCCCCATAATGGTGGGACAGAACTAACAGAAGGAATTTAAACTGAGGAAACTGAAAGCACGGACCTCTGACAATACTTTTATTTTACTTTAAACAGAATTACATTATCTCAGGTTATTCTGGCCTCACCTGGCTCTGCTGTAATCAATTTCTGGAAAGAGTACTCCTTTCCCTTGGATCCTTGCAATACAATCCTGAGAGCATGTCATATTTGTGTGACTCTGAGATGTGCTCCAAACATTTGCTTTTTTTCCCATTTGCAACACATGAACCCTTTTTTAAAAAACAAATGCTCCTCATTTCACTGTTTAAATGATACTCCAACACTGTTGCAAATACTATGGGACACATTTCAGGGAAGTATGTGGAGACTGATTGTTTCTTTCATTGTTAACTCCATTGATAAACATTAACTCAAGCCAAAAAAATTATCTTTCGGTTGTTTAAATCAAATGTCATCTGTTGCCCATTCTGCAGATTGGATCACAATCCAGAAAAGACATGAAAATTCCTGGTATGTGAAATGACTATTTTGTAGGGAGGCCACTTTTTAGGGCTTTACATCTAACTTGGATCCAAGGTCTCACTTCCACTGAATAGACCAGTAAAAGGGAAATATTGTTTAAATTAATACCACTTTATAAAAAAAAAAGCTGAGCCAATTCCAGATGTCTTAAAAGTTAACTGGAATTTGCCTTTATTTAATTAAATGGTGAGACTTGGGCCAGACACATTTGGTTTGGAACAGCACGGTAGTTAGAAAAACACTGGGTGGAAAACAGGACATAAACCTGGTACTTGCATCTGCTGCCACACCAAATGCCAGGGATTTCTGGGAATGTTCCAGGAGTGAGGAGCTGCCACAAAGTGCCAGCACATCCAGCAGGCACGTGGAGCAGCTGGAGCACACATCCAAGCACCAAGCAAGAGCTGATCACCAGTTTGGGCACACACCATGGGCAGGGGAGTACAAATGGAGAAGGAAAATGAGCCATGCAGAGCCTGGATCCACACCCAAACTTCTCACAGCTGATTTTCAAGCACAGCCTTTTGGTACAGGATGCTGTGGGAAGAACTGCTGCCTGATGCTGCTCTGAATGAAGATGAAATAACTCCCCTAATATCATTAAGGAACTGAAAGAAAAGTGTCTCATCCTCAGTTTTAAACCAATGCCTGTCAGGCACTGATTATTCTTTGGATAATCACAAATTAATCACAAAATAATTTTCATTCAAAGTGTAGAGAAATCAGGTGCATAGAATCAGCATCACTAGCCTGAAAAAAGATCTGCCTAAAATAAATGTTTTATTCCAAAACAAATAAATATTTTAGTGTTATCAGAAGGACTTCAGAAATCATCTGTGTTCCCTTCCCTTGCCAAGCTCTCAGGCACCCTGATATACTACATTATTATGACAGGGTGAAAACACAAAAATAAGGTTAAAAAATATATTTATTTTAACTCTAGCTGGGATCAATTTCTGAGGTTAGCATGCAGATATGACCCAAATACAACTTGTACTCCAAATTTGCTATGTGATAAGTAACTAGGCTGAAATGTTGCTGTTTGCATACAACTCCTGTGAGAATTCTAATTATGCAAAAGCCAAGACGTGAGAACACTGATGAAAATCTGCAAGTCATTTATCAAACACTGACCTGAAATAAATATTAAGAAAAACCTCTTTTATATGCAAATGTTTAATCCAACCGAGTTTAATCATGACTTTCCTTTCTCAGGCCTGATGAGTTGTGCATGTTCTATGCACTGTAAGATGCAATCTTACACATCTCACTCTCAAAAAAGCCAGTTGTTTTGTCAATGGTTGCTCTGGGAACATGCAGAATAGAAAATTAATCTTTTCTCACTGATTTACTCACCTGTGAGACTCTCCATAAAGCCTTTTTTGTCTGCCCACCTGCTGACCACTGGAGTAGTATCTCCTTTGAACAGACCAAGTACTTCCATTCTCTCAACAAGAAAAACTCAAAGCATAATTGATTTCTCCAATGGATTTTCTAGTGAATATCTATTGCTACTCTAGTTGCTGAAGTACTCACTGGTTTTTGTTCCAACAAACACAAATCTGTTTATTTACTGCCCAACCTCACAACAAACTGGGAAAAATCAACTTGAAAAAAAAACAGTGGTTTTTTTCCTACAGAATCTGAAACGCCAGCTACAAAGAAAGAAAAATCTATGTTCCACATGGCCACTTGAGAGTACACAGAATTGAAATTAAAGAAACAGACTGACTTTATTTTAAGAAATGTTGAAAATCTGAACATTGATAGAGAGCTGTATGGTGGATGTAGTGATCACTAAGCATTCCCAACAAAACCAAAACCAACTGAGGGGCCTCAGGAATGTCCAACCACTGCAGCTGTATGACCTGGAAGCATGGACTGAGGAGCAAAGATCTTCTAATATTGAAAGGAAAACATGAGCTCCACATATTGATGACTTAAGTTTCAGCTTTCATGTTTTTCAGATTCTGTGCTGCCTAGGTTTGCAGTTTGGAACTTCATATTAAGCGTTATGTTATATGTTAGTGAGCTCTCTTCACAGAGTAGGTAGACAAAACAATTCCTTTTCTACCTTCATACCAAGGACAGTCATTACAAGTTTCAAGCCCAAAAGCACTAACAACTGAAGAGAGAAAACAAGAAGGATGGAACATCACAACCTGGAGCAGTGATTAGACAGTTAACTCCAACATGCAAAACAGACCAAAACTTATAAAAATGTGACAACTTGTAACCACTTGTCCATTTTTGTGACCATTTTGGGTCCATCTTGGGTATAGCCCTGGCCAGGATCTTGTACTGCCCAAGGTGTATCCTTTAAGGCCTTTCAATAAATACCTACTTTATTCTTAAAGTACTTTATTCTTATAAACTCTGTCTAGCCTCTGTTGTAGGTCAGCCTTCTCAAGGCATCACATTAAATAAAACACTGTATAACAGCACCAACAAACAGACACTAATTCTTTTCACCAGTTAAATATACACAGAATAAGATATTACAGAAGTAGCATATGACTAGATCTTCATTCCTTTTCAAAGTCTTGCTTATAAGAGCCTGCTAAACTTTTTCCACCTTATTCTTTTTGCTCTGACTTGTCAGAACAAGAATGAAGTATCTTTATGCCTGGTAGTTAATTAGAAAGTTCGTGAACCTCATAATGTCACTTAGACAAGGAAAAATTCTCACTTTTACTTAGTGAAGTAGTAATTTAAAATTCAAAGTAATAATTTAAATCTAACTTACAAGAGAATAAAAGGGCATTTAAACTTAACAGATATTGGAATTTGAATGTAGACTGACCAGCAAAGCTGACAGATATTATTTGGTTTGGCATTTCTAATGGCCAAAGTTCATGCTAACTTGTATTTGTCCAGTTCTCAAAGTCCTACAGAATAAAAAAGCCTGAATAAAAATCTGACTACCCAAAAGATGTCTACAGATTTTATCTAATGTGATATAGGACATTTTCTACCTGATTTTATAGCAAACCAATTTAATGTTTTTTATTGATGATTCTAAAATATTATTTCAAAGAAAAGGGCTTAAAAAAATAAATAAAGGAACAAGTTTTTGTTTAAGAAACAATGAAGCCCGTTCAATGACAACACTGTAATTACATATGAAGTTATGTAGGAAAAAAAAGCAAGGTTAAGAGCAGCTGAGTGTTTGGTTACAGCTCACAAGGAGGAGAGGGGGGTTCCCCACTGATCTCAAACAGGAGTGGCAGCTGGAACTCGGGGAAGGCTCTTCCCATCCATCCCACCAGAAATCACATGGATCACACGTGGAACCAACAGAGGGCAGCTGACTCATGGCTAAAGGGAACCCTGATTCCAGCCAAAACACACAGCAAAACCCGTGCCATCACTGAAATCCAAGCTGACCTCAAAACACTTTACCTGAAAACTATGATGCCAGGATTGGACAGAGCTTTGCTAGTGAAACTAGCATGTCTTTTCAAATAATAAAGATATCTGAGAAAGAGGGAGACAAACCTACTGAAGTTTGAAGCAGCTGAGTGATCTCTCTCAAGCCAGCCACCCCTGCTAATACTACGAAAATTGAATTTTGTATAGTATATTTATTCTTCAATAGTAATTCATATAGAGGGGGAAAAAAAAAAGTCTGTTTTTAAATTGTATGCTGGTTATAACTTTAAATATGGAAAATACACAACAGCAACTTACCAACAGGAATAAAAAATAATCCCCCAACGACCAAACTGAAACAAAACACTAAAACTGGACGTTCTACTGTTTTGACAACAGCATGTGGTCCAGCACTAGAACCAAATTAATCCTCCATTAAAATCTACATAACCATTTTAAGCCTGCTTTTTAAATTATTAATGTGCAGCTAACATCTGTTCATTGTGAAATCACACGAGTAGCATCCCTTTTAAAATTAATCTGTAACTCTAAAAAACATTTAGACTACATTTGCCATCAAACTGTTAATTGATGCTGGAGAAACTTCATTAAGTGCACTAATATTTAATTATCTTTGGCTCTGAGTTTGAACTCCAAAGTCAATCTGGCACCACCATGGGCCACATCTATTAGTGAATCCAAGGGCTCACAAAATGGTCCCTTCATAAAAGGATGCAAGTTTCCTGGTTAAGTTACAATATGGGAAACAGCTGACTCAAAAATAATATAAATTATAGACGGATTAAAGGCCCTCATAACTTTTAATTAAGCAATAAATCACAACAAACTGCACAGGACTGCTGATTTATGCACTCCTCCAGTGAGAAGCAGTAAATAAAATTAGAATGGACAGAATATACATCTTATTGGAGAAGAAGAATCTATCTTTTGGCATTTCATTCATACACAAAAATCTGCTCACCTTTGGTTTTTCTAGTGGTGGCTATAGCCTGCTACACACTTATTTGTAACTCAAAAATGTGTCATGATTTACAAATAATAAGGAAGGATTAGCTGAATTTGTGCAAACTCCTGTTTACAACTCTCTTCCTGCTAGCCCTCCTAAAACAAGGACTTCAGGAGGCAGGGAGCCCCCGACTGCAGTACAGGGGAGATGTCTTGAATTTTTCCTTTCTCACCCCAAACCCACCTGAACGTGACCAAAGCGTATTTTGACTTCGGTTAAAGAGCCCTTGCAAACAGCCCTCTCTGACACAGGAGCTGCATTTGACAACCACTGAGAAAGCTGTAACTGAGCCTTGAAATCTGAAATCTCTGAGTGGTTTATATTCCAGCCAGCAACCTGGTAATGCTGATGATCTTGATGCTGTCACTTGAAGAAGATGCAAAATTCATGTATTCAGCTTGTGGTTCAAGTGCACACATTTAGCTGATGGCAAACCCGGCACAATGCTTCCAGTCATGTGGGGGGACATCAAGAGGAGGACAGAAGGTCATCTGCACTTTTATTCTGCTGTCTTGGAGGAAGAAACCAATTAAACAACATAAAAAGAAAATTAAGTCCATTTCTAAATCTATCAATCAGCTACAGAGCATAAAACAAAGCAAACCCAACAAATTATTTGGTTATAATTTCTGAGCAATGGCCACAAGAAACGTCTGCAGCATAAAAAATATTAACACTTGTTAAGTATTAATCAATGAGAACTGTGCTAGACAGAACAACACAGCAGTATTAAATACTTTAGAAGAGGCAAGACAAGGGTTATTTTAATGACCATCATGCAAGAGGCACCTGAGAGTTCCTGGCTGCTCAGGAGCTCTGACAGATGAATTCACACAGCATACATCTTCATGTCCCTTCTCCCTCTCTGAGCAGTACCTTCATTTCCAATTATTCTCTCTTATTCATAAAGGAGAGTCAGAAAAGTAGAAATTTTCTGCTCTGAATGCTCAGGGTATATTCAGCATGCAGGTGAGTCAGACCATGTTTAACAAACTCCTGCTCCTCCTAGGAATAAAGCCATCCACTGGAATGGGGTCAGCTCTAAACTGGGGACACACAGAATCTGCTATGTGTATATGAGAAAATTCAGTCCTTCTGAAGACACTGCTGTCCACTAACAAAATGAAAGAAGTCACCAAAATCTTCACTAACAACCAACAGCCTCACACTGGTTTCAGATGGTAATAGATGATAAATCAGGCCAACACCAGCACCTCAACTACCAACTCAGCCCAACCTTTGTTCATGCTGAATGCTCTGCACCATGATTCAGATTTACACAGCAGCTCCCTACACTGGACAGGCCCAGGATGTCTCCTTCTCAACACACTCCTGTCCAACATCTTGCCAATATCTTGTTACATTCACACTTCAAAAAAGTTTTTAAGTTTTTACGTGGCAGGTTCTTAGAACTATAAATAACTGGTGAGAATTTAATGACTTGGCATAGAATCTATTTCAAAAGAAATTTCCACATTTGTGTCTTGCGTTATAGCAAACCATTTTTTGCCATCAACAAGTTCATATTTTGGAAATTAATTTTTGAAAAAAAATTAAAGGAAAAAAAAATTAAAGGAAAAAAAAAGGAAAACACGTCAAAATCTTCATTTAACTTTCCAAAAGCAAGAGAAGGGGTACTTCTCTGTAACTGACTCTCTCTAAAGACTAAATCACATGTGATAAAATGCAAGATGCCAAATAACTGTTTCTCACATCTTCTACCATATGAAAAGGTGAAGATGTACCAAGGTTTTTTGTTCTGAATGTTCTTGGGTTTGTTCCAATTAGAACAGAAGCTAGGTCCTCACTTTAACTGTTATGCAGCATCTTCCCTTCCTTAATGACTGCAAACCTAAAACTGAGAATAAATGGCAAAACTTCGTAGAAAATAAATAAAAAAACTTCCTAAAAGGAGGAAGGAGGGAGAAAAAAACCAAACAAACCAAGATTAAAACTGCTGTCAAAGAATAACCAAGGCATCAATCCTTCTTGTTCTCCTGCTCCTAAGACAAAGACAAGCAAGAGTAAGTTCAGTCTCAGTGTTAGACGCTGTCACGCTGATTTATGGCACACGCTCTTTCAGGTCCTCCAACATGACATATTGTCCACGAGAGATTCAGCACAAACCACACTCCTTTCCTTAAAAAAAAAAAAAAAGTATTGCCTAAACCAATTGAACTTCAGTTCTTTAGGTGAAATGCTAATACTTTTTTCACTGGGCCACCCAGCTTTCTATATGGCTGATTTTCTATTTAATTCCATCTCCTCTGCAAGAAATCAACAGGACAGAGCACTTTGGGTATAATTCCTTTCTTTGCCTATACTTTGCAACAAGATATCATATGAAACAATAAATATTCCTGTCAACAACAAACATAGGAACTCTATTTGAATCAGAAATAATTATGGATACATTCCTAGTCCCAGAGACACAAACATATACATTTCATTTAAACCGAAAGTTCATGCTTTGTTATATATTTCATTAAAAACTTAGTAAGGGCTGTAGTAGGCAGAAAAAAATGTTCTCTCACAGTTACAGAAATCAGCATTACACCATACATCAAGTTGCTTTTTCATTAAAGAGAAGTTTAAAGAAGCTATCTAGAAAAAAAAAGCCAAGTGAAAAATACTTTTGAGGGAGTTGTTAAACAGCTCCATTCCTGAAGCTAAAGCTTTTTATGAGTGGCAATTGTGAAAATATGTTTATATGACTCTTTACTCAACAGAAAACCTGCAGGAGGAATGAAAATCCAGTGTGGATAGCTATTGAAGCTGAATATAAAATTAATACATGCTGGGAATTAGAGTAGACACTACAGGGTTATTATCCTGAAGGAGAACATGGGAACTGGTTTGATTTCCCGTGGAAGTGAACCAACACCCACCAACATGGGGGCCTCACTTCAGGAAGGTGGGATATTGCTCAGGCTGCTCAGATTTGGCTGCTACTTCTGCTCATTTAACAAACTAAATTGCAGTTTAGTACCAAAACTTCCAGTCACAGCAAGAAAAGTGTAAAGGGAAACAGGAGGTTCTTGCTATTTTTTAACACTGAAAATTCTCCCACATTAGTGCAGCAGGCAAAAAAAACTTGTCATTTTTATGATACTGTAAAACTGCACTAGAATCAGAGGACAGATGTGTTTTATGCTGTAATTCCTTCCTTTAAGGCAGAGTGGGAGGAAATCAGACCTTCTGAAGATAAAACTGAGATTAAGGATAGGATTTTTTCCAGAAGTTAAGTTGCACTTCAAGCAAATGAGTGCTGATAGAGCCAGAGAAAAATGTAAGAGAGATGATTTCCTGCATGGCACAGGAAGGGATCGGATACAGCTGATGGACTGATACAGGACTAGGCTCAGGAATGAGCTACTGGCACCTGAAATCCATGAGAGAAAGAGATTCTGAGTACCTCAAAAAGTTCAGTGACTTTTCTGAAAATTAGAAATCTGTATTATGAAAGAAGTGATTTGAGCAGAAGCTATTAATTACATTAATACATTAATAATGATATTCTTGAAGACCAATTCCTAATGCTGGAAGGAGAAGGTTATACATGCAACTCGCCAGCCAGGACTAGATGGGAGCTAATTCAATGACAGCAATGAAAGATACTGCGCTCAAACAAAACTTTTAATATAAGAATCTAAAAGTTTTGAAAATGCTGAAAATAACTGTTTTCTCTTAAGTGCAAGTGGACCTAAAGCAGCCACTTTCTATGAAAAAGCTCCAGAAATTCACACATCCTCACACCTGTTTCTGAGAGATCTGGTCTGTAAGCACAGCACCACCCTCCTTTTCCCTTTCCTTAAACTCCTCTATGCAATTTCAGAAGTACTTGCAATTCAAATGTGCAAAGTGTCTGTATTTCTCATATTCTACAGTGAACACCAGAAAACGTCATTAAGAATAAAATATTCATTTTAATGAAAGCAGTAAGTTTACATTCTAAATACACTACATTTTTCTCCTGCTATGCCTGCCATTACAAATACTCCCAATCCTTTAAAAACATTTGCTTAAATATATACAGCATATACGGAGGATATAAACTACTTGCCATGATATTTGTCCTTTAGCAGTATTGGCTAAGAGAGAGAGGGGGAGGAAGGAGAAGGAGGGAAAATCTTGACAAGAATATGTATGAGAGCAATCAATAAAAAAATAATCCTTGGAATTCATGAGTCTTGAAAATAAGATGCATTTTCTTACAGTAATCCTAAAAACCTATAAAAGAATATTCAAGCAATAAACCCCCCTTAACTCATATTTAACCTTTCATCATGTAGAACTACATATTAAATAGCAACTGCATGCTGTGTAAGTGCATTCAAAGAAGAGCAGGGATAGAAAAATGTAAATGCTATACCCCTTTTAACATGCACAGCACAGCCAAGAACATCTGCCAGCTGACCCCCTAATCCAATTGGCTGTTCAGAGGCAATCACATCCTCAGATAAGAGCTGCACAGCCCCTACATGCAAAGCCCATTTTCTTTAAGAGATGGAGCAAAATGTAGTTAGCCAGCCCTTCAACCATTTTCAAACAGAGGTACAAGGCGAAAGTAATTCTGCATATTACATGGAGCTGCATTAAAATACTGTCATCTCTTCCCCCAAATATTGTAATTTATCCTTTAATTTCACAGGGCAGCAATACAGACAGAGTTAAGTCTGAAGGGACTATATCAAATCGAGTGATTTTATCAGAATACCAGGAGCATTCAGCCCATGCAAATGTTTGGCACCTCTATCAGAAAACAGCCTGGAATAAAATCTTGAAGGGCTCAACCTCGTCCATCGCCTACAATGAGAAGAATAAATACAAAAAAGCTGAATTAATTCTCCTAAGTCTGAGTTTACTTCTCACATCTCTTGCAAAGATAATGGGCTCCTTGAGAGGCTCTACAGGCAGATGAACACATCCAAAAGAAAGGCTTCAAGACACTCCAGAAGAGTCAAACTCTCTGTGGAATAAGGAGCACAAACCCCATGGAATATCATGCAGTAACAGGACATGACATTATTTCTGTACAAAATCAAATTTCTGCTAAAATATTCTATCCTTAATACACAAGCAAGCTGCACTACAGTGACTGGACAAACTCTTGGGAGAGTCTTTTACAACACAGTTTATTGTGACTCAAGTAACTACTTATGTTCATAAAATAGTTTTTTTTGATCATGCAAATTGTCTCTCTGTCCAAAGCAGTAGCTTTACTAAATATCTGTATTGGCAGAGCTCCAGACATGGTGGGAAATGGTAAGAAAGAACTGCTAGAATAGTAATTCAAGTAACACTATAGTTAGATTTATGTCAAGTATCTGAAAAGCACTAAAGAAAAGGATATATAGGGGTCTGCCAAAAAGCCTAGACAGCACCCTGCACAAAAAGAGGGTGAAAAGATTATCTGGCTTAAGAAAAAGACACAAACTGACTGAGGGATTTAATCATAAGACACTGGTAAAATGGACAGTTCTCCAAAGTAATTGATTAGGCAATAGCAAGACCCAGCTTCAGAAGCAATAATCAAAACCAAAATAACTAAAGATACTGGAGAAAATAAAGTGGAAATCATAAGAGAAATCTACTAGCACCTGGAGGAATTCATTATTTGTTCTAAGTTATCTGAAATCTTATCAAATGCATAAAACACAATACAAAACAATAGCCACTGAAAAGTAAAACTCAGCAGAATGGTGATACAGTTTGATACCAAACAAAAGCCAGTATTTACTGCAGGTAAATAAAACAAAAATAAATAAAATTTAAAAAAAGCTGTCCAGACCAGAAGGAACAGCAGCAGACAATCTGCCTGACAGTGGATTAATGACATGTGTCCATCTCAGCTAAGCAGCAGTGCCATCAGCTAATTTACTTTGCCACCTGGGTAGGCAACTTGTGCAACCTGCAACGTGCCCAGGGACCTCTGTGTGCTAAATCTGGGCTGGAAGTACAAGCCCAGTGGGTGCAGAGCAAAACTCCTTCTGAAGCTCACAAAGTATTGAGAAGCTTTCAGGAAGGCAAGGAACATTAGCACAGGCAAAATATGTGCATTCGTATGCATGTTTAAGTGAACATATATACACACTTTTCTGACTAGCACAACAATTTCTTCTTACCCTAAAAGCTCTGAAATACATACAATTGTACTCAATCCTTTAAATATGAATCCAAAGAAGATAAACCATTTGTGTGCCAAACCAGTTAGAAATAGCTTCTGTTTTATCCAAAAAAACCAAAACTCACAAGGAAACAAACAAAAGCTCCAAAAAGCAACCAACCAAAAAAACACCTTGGAAAACAAGAAGCCACAAACCTAAAGGAACAGACCTGAACACAATTCTACGTTATTTCCACTACAGCCTGTAACAGAAAGCCTCTAATGAATTCAGTGGGTTTTAGATCACAACGTGTGCTCCTGGTAAAGAGGCAAAAAGCACCAACCATGTTTTTATTAATACCAGCCGTGGCACTTTGCAAGCACTGTGCACCAATAAACTGTACAAAGACATAACTTCCAAGTTTGAACAATTTCTTTCTTTTAATATCCTCTGAAAGGCTTTTGAAACTGGCAACTCTAATGTGTGTGGGAATAGGCAACACATGATAGCAATAAGTTTGCTATTAATGGAAGGAGTCTGCTGTGTCTATGGGTAACAAATCCCAGTATCTTTTCATTACAAAGGAGCTTATTGTTACCTTATCACTTACTGTGGGATTTCACTTTGACTCTCTGGTGATCTGTCTGATCTATTAAGAAAAGCACTGAGCTATGGACAACATACACTTTATAGCAGTTTTATATTTCTGTAGTCCCTGCTGCTTCTGTTAGCCTACTTCCGATGAATTTCAAATAGAAATAAGGAAAAAGAAGAAGGAAAGAAAAAAACATCCAAGGAGTATTTACCAAGTTTCTCAGAGGAAAATAAAATTAACTGTGAGGAAAATGAGGCAAATTCATAACCAGGAGCTGGAAGTGGTGCTGCATTCCAGGACTGTTGCAGCAATAGTTGTGCAGAAAAACAAATGAATCCACCAACTCTAGCACATACCAAATAAATGTTTGTATGATACCACTGAAGCACTTCTACATGTCACATATTTTATACATATACATATTCACATTATTCATAACATATGCATGAAGTTCCTTCAGCATGACTGTTTCTGTCCTATTAATTAATTTTCATGGCTGAATCTGAAATATAGGGCAGACAAAACTAAACAGTACTTCATCAGTGTTAATTAGTGCTAAGAATTAATCAGCAAATGTAGAAAACCACTATGCACTTTGCAGAAATGCATACAGAATTAAGTAGCATTTAAATAGATGATGATCTTCCTTTAAGAGTAGCAATTTAAAGATTATTTTCATCTGATGGGATACTTCAATATTGAAGATACAGAGATTAATGTTCAAGGGAACCTGTGCTGTGTTCAAGGGAAATGTTGCTAAAATTAGCAATTTTTATTTAACAAACGTTTCTACAGCAACCAGAGTCTCAGAAAGAATTAAAAAATTTTAAAATATCCATGGCATCTGAGTTCTCTGATGTCTACACGCTGTCCAGGTGGGATTATTAATCCAGGGCCTCCTGTGCTCTGGGAGATAACAATTTCTTCATATGATAAATATGGTGTTTCAGGTAAAATTCTGCTGATACATGAGCACCTCTCCCTCAGTCCTCAAGAAGGTCAAGATTGCCTGTAAAATATGACCCAAGGTGTTGTCCCAGAGATAACTCCTATCTTTAACTTCATCACCAGCTCAGTAACTTTGGATCCCAACTCAAAACACAGCACAGAGAGATCTCTGTTGGCTCTCACCTGATTCTTGAGATCCAGCTTGGGGCAGGGACGACCTCCATTGTAGGGCTTCTCCTTGAGCCACTTGGATCGGACTCTCACCCCCGGTCCACAAGAAGAGCTGCAAGGAGACCAACTGGACCAATCGCTTAATTTGCAATCAAACGGGCAAGGGACCGTGCAAGGCTCTTCAATGTAACCTAAACCAAAAATGTAAGAGAGGTTTTAATCACCACAGCCGACGAACTCCCATCCTCTGATGTAACCTGTGCAACCAACACAAAACAAGAACTTCTTAAGGAGAAGGCATCTGGCAGACTGACAACACCATCCAACACGAGGTTACGGCATTATTTGTGAAGAACAGCAGTGACTAAAAATAATTTCTATTTGGTTTAGTGCAATGAAGGCAGTGATAAATCAGAATGATGTAAAGGACACACGCTGGCAAAAGTATCTGTTGTGAAGCTGGTAGTCACCAATGTGTGATAATTACCTTCTTTATTAGACTGTGGTCATGACAAATTCTGGAGAATTAAGTGTAAAGCCCACTTGTGTACTCCTTCTGCATTACACTGATGTGTGAGGGACCTGCCTGCCAGCTGGAGCAGTGTGGGATTTGATCTCAGGAGGAGCAGTTGAAACCTGCTTCCCACATCTCACAAGTTCTCTTTATATCTCTTTTCTAATGCTTTGCTTATTCTGGGTTTCAAAAAATGGCATTTTAAAGCTTTATTTTCACCTTAATCTGGTTTGACATGGAAGTCCTCACACGATCATCATCTCTTAAAATCATAACACCAGACATCTGCAGGACCAACCACCTTGTGCATTAAAACACAACTGCTTCCTCCAAAAAGGCACAACCCCATAGCTTTTTTAGGAGGTGGCATATGGGAAGAGAGATTTTTCAGAGCCCAGCAGTGGCTGTGGAGCTCTTGGTGTGAAGAACAGCAGTGGAAGGTGGCTGAACCCTGGGGGTCTCCAGGGAATTAGTGGCACCAGTCTTGGGTTGGCAGTGTGGAATAATTCTTGAAGCTTCCTGCTTACCATGCTGCATTCATTCTCCCCCGGTTCATATTATCTGCTTGTCATGTCTGTATGTATTATTTTAATTTAAACAAAAAAGAGATTTCATGTTAGATCATGAAAGCCAGTGGCTACTAAGATCAGCCTTTATTAGAGGCAGCTTCGTCCTTCTGACAGCTCTGGCAACAACTGTTATGGAAATAACTGAACTTCATCCCTACCACCGTTCTGATGTTTCACATTTTTATGTGCTTTATTTCTGTTTGGTTTTCATCACGCGAACACTCCCTCTTGATTCCTCACCGAGAGAATACCAAATAAACTCATTAACTCAGCTCTTTCAGGAAGGGTTTCCCCCCATCTACCCAGGTGACAGTCACTGCAGCATAAAAGGAAAAAACACCCAAACAACAAAACTCAACCCAAAAACTGCTGTCCAAAAAACCCAGACAACAGCCCCAGACAACCATGAAATACCAAGGCTGAGGCATGGAGATTATTGTGGTTCAGAGCTGGATTTACTGGCTGAACCATGCCCAAGCCTTCTGCTCACTCCAAACCAGAACTGTGTTACAGCCTGGGAATCAACCCACAGCAGCAATTCACTGCCTCCCTCCTGCTCGTCACACTGAAGTCAGTACCAAGAAAGGTTTCAGGCATATTTAGGCATCCATCTGCTGGAAAATATCTTCCTTCTAGAGGTACAAGAAATACTGATGTTTCTTTTGTAAACAGTGCCTTAAAAAACGGCAGTAGCAACAGCTCCTTCAGCTGGGTGCTGCTGTATTTCTGCTCTCCTGATTCCCTGTGATGGTGCTGTTCCCCGGTTCTTTACGGCGGCCACCCCGCAGCCTGACAGCTGCCATCATTTCCCCACGGAACTCACGCTGTAACTCTTCCCCAATGCTGCAGACCTGTGCTCATACAGAGTGCTCTGGTTTTCTTTGCTGCCTCTGACCTCTCTCTGTTGTGGTGCCTCCAAAGCCACTGGAATTGGGCATCTTAATTTTCTGAATCCGTTCCAGTGATACTGGAATGCTTGAGGTATTTTCAACCATGTATGCTTACCTCAGTGAGAAGACACCCATGCACATACATATACAACTATTTCCAAAACAGACTCACTTTTTTCCTCCAAATAAAACTCCCAAATATCCCACTAATATTCTGTTCCATCTACTTAGGTTGCCACTCAAAGCAATTCATAATACATTATGATAAGTAAAATAAATTTTCTCATGATAGATTTATGAGAAGCATTTCTTAGGCAGTTCTCCAAAGAGTTCTGTTCCACCACCGTATGAAATATCATCTTTCCTTGGGCTGTGTGACAGCCTGGGTAATTAACTCTCAACAGAAACAAAGAAAGTGCCTTGTTTCAAAGTAGGATTAGTCAGAGGGGTTATCAACTTATCAGAGAAGGCAAAATGGGCTAAGTCTTTAGGCAGCTCAAGATCTACATCTATAATAAAAAGAAGTAAGACAAAAAATAGAAATAGACTACCAAAAAAAGAAGAAAGTAAGATGAAGGAGAAGTTATAATAAACAACCTTTCTTATATACAAAAAAGAAGATTTTACAATGAACATGGTAGAATCCTGGCACAGGTTTCCCAGAGAAGCTGTGGATGCCCCATCTGGAAGTGTTCAAGGCCAGGTTGGCTGGGGCTTGGAGAAGTCTGGTCCAGCTCATTGGGTTTATATGATCACCTTTAAATGGTCCCTTCCAACACAGACTGCCCTGTGAAGACTGAAGAACTTCTGTATTCCATCCCCAGGAAGTGCTGCGAGTTATCCCTCAGTGAACCACACAATTTCCAAGGACATTCCATTGCTAAGAGGCTTCTCACTCCTTTTTGAGTTTCCTCACCCATCTTTCTTAATTACATTAAATATAATCAAATCCTGGCCAGCTACAGAGCGCTGCACTTCCATATTGTCCAGAGGAAGCTGATCCTCCATACTGAACAACGCTACAAAATCAAGATGGGAACTTTCCTTCAAGCTCTCCTCACAGACTGCCATTACTCCTCTATCAACCACTTAAGGTTAATCCCATGCTAAGGTATTTATTCATAGAGCAAAGATTTCATTCAACCAAAATTTTCCTCCAAAAATACTCCTGTGATGTACCCTCAGACAGAGAATGCCTTTATGGCTACCTTTTATGATGAGCAGTAAATAACATTGTACTCAGCTCATCCATTGCCTGTGAGACCAGGATATTTTTTTTTCTGTAGGAGCCAAGCAATCACTTGCTGTTGTCAGGGGACTAAAAAGACCCACAGTAATCCTAGTTTTTGTTTGCCTTGAAAACTTGTAGCTTTGGCATGAAGCACAATACTAAACAAACAAAAAACCCCCAAGGGCAATATGCTATTAAAACAATCCATTAATAAAGAATTCTACATTCAAGGTACTATCCAGAGAAATATTCTTACCATCACAGAATAGGAATAAAGTAAATAACATTTCTGAGCTACTGTTGTTCAGCTTGGGAGACCAACTCAAAGCTGAGTTTACACAGCTGGTTTGGTCAGTGTCATCCTTAAATTTCTCATTCATCCATCACAACCCCATTTTTCTCCCCTCTGCAAAACCTCGTACCAAACAATTGTTATGTTTCCAAAAGCTTCCACAGGAAAAGAAGTTCTCTACTTCTCAGATGTGTTCAGCCTGCTTTCCATGTGCTCCTAGATTATTTATTGAAGCTTCCTTTAACCTCCTTTTAAAAATTATTATTACTATTATTATTCCTCAAAATCTCAAACACTGTTAAAGTAAAGCTCATTTATTTCAGACAGAAGAGATGAGAACTTCTGTCCTACCTGGGCCAGCAGCAGGCTCCTGAGCCCCACAGAGCTAGAGCTGCACACACAGATGTCACAGGAGGTAGTGACAAGAACACCAGGCCATTTAAGTGGGCACTTTGATCTGGATGACCAAATAAGCCTTTTCTATATTTAAGTGATTTTTTTTTTTCTACTAAGACACTGTCAACGTACGGCGATGAGCAAATGAATTTACCTAGGCTGTACAGCTCATTCTACTATGATTTATTCATTAAGAATAGTGTGGTTGTTGCTCAACAAGCCACAAATGGAGTCTCAAAAGTGTCTCTAACAAACAAAGCACCCACAGATCACACAGGATGTCCTGGGAAGGCTCAAACACACAATGCAGCAGCCCTGACTCACCTCAATTCCCCTGTGCAGCTCAGAGACAGCAACAGCAGGTGGGTAAAGTGAGGAGCACGATCTGGTGGCTGTCATGGAATCACAGAGGGTTTGGGTTGGAAGGGTCCTCTAAACCCATCTTGTTCCACCCCCCTGCCATGGGCAGGGACACTTTCCACTATCCCAGGTTGCCCCAAGCCCATCCAACCCAGCCTTGGACACTTCCAGAGAAACGGGGCAGCCACAGCTTCTCTGTGCACCCTGTGCCAGCATCAGAGAGGCACAATTACACAGTACAAGAACAATTATTGTCCCATTTCTGCTGTGCCACCCAGCAGAGCCAAGGCAAGAGGAGGCAGCTGGGTGATGGGCTGGGGGGTGTCAGTGGTGCCACATGGGGTTGTGCTGGGAGAAGCAGGACATCAGTGGGTTTACAAGCAAACATCAGGGATGCTTCCACCTGGCAGTTGCACTTCCAAAAGATAAATATGCTGTGGGTGTAAGGTCTGCACTCAGCGTTAAACAACAGTGCCAGCAGCATTCCAAGAGACTGGCTTAAAAGTGATGCGAAAATAAACATTTCTCCAGCAGCTTTGGAAACAGATGCACCTCTAATTGAATTGGCTTTAAACTCATTTGTAACCTCTCTAACATATTTCATGGTTTCAATTAACAAACTTCTAGCAGTTCTACCCTTGTTAGTAAACCTTGAGGTGCTTCATAAAACTCAAGGTCATTACTGTAAGAGGGACAATTCTGTGCATCACCACAGCTGCCACAGGTAATAACACTGCTAATTTCCTTTGGAGTCTGTGGGACAGGAGAGATCACCCTTTAACAAACTAGGGAGCAGCAGAGTGGACAGTGACACAGGAGAAATGTTTCTAATTACACAGACCAAA
This sequence comes from Pseudopodoces humilis, assembly GCF_049639895.1. Lineage (NCBI taxonomy): Eukaryota > Metazoa > Chordata > Aves > Passeriformes > Paridae > Pseudopodoces > Pseudopodoces humilis. The sequence continues at coordinate 5,733,485 of NC_142207.1, forward strand.
GGTAGAGGGGGGAAAAAAATTGATTAATTTTGCAATTAATATTTACATTCACTTGGTTACTGACTGCGAAATATCAAAAAATAACACCAGTAAATCCAAGCAGTGCTAAAAATCTAATAGCAAAAGGCTTTATAATGGAGACCTGGTGGACCACAGCATTTGGTGGGCCAAATTCTGCTCAGCTGAAGCTCTGGGATCTCCTGCAAGGCAAACCTCTGGCTTCACCTCAGATTAAAACTCAGCATGGAGTACAGATTGCAGCTCAGAGACTTAGCTCCACCAGCTGATCAGATTTCTATGGCTGAGGCTTTCCCAGTGTGCCAAGAATAAGCAACCGCTGGCCATGGGCCAAATGGTAGAACCAAAGGCTCCAGAAGCTTGGGAGCTGCAAGAGGAGCACCTCATCCCAAATAATCCCTGTTCAAAATCTAAATCCTGCTTCAAGGGAGAAAATTATTAACTCAAGGGAACTAAGCATAGTAAGTCTGGGAGACTTAAGTTGCTAAAAACTGGAGTTGCAGCCGAAAAGGATTTAATTTTACCACAGAACAAATGTTTAATCTTTTTTTATAATACACAAGGATTTGTGAGATTTTACGTATTATTAGTTTGCTGAGAAATTTAGGAGATAATCTAATTTACATCCAGTAAATGCACAGCCAAAAAACCCAGCAAAAATAACTTCTACATCAAATATTTGGCAAGGCTCAAATAATGGACCCTTAGCTAATTTATTCCCACTTGCTCAACAAAAGATGCACACACTCACGTTATCTCATAGCAGACTGATTAGAGATTCTAAATAGACCAGAGAGGACTTGTAAAAAAGGCTGGTAAGTTTAACTCAACATTATTGTTATTGAAATTCATCCAAAGGTTGGTTTTATTGCTCAATTTCACAGTCTCTATAAATCCCGAGGAGGCAGTTGGGTTGATGCTGACTTTGCATTATGATTTCTAATTTCTTTTGATTCTGCATTAGTCTTCTTCCTTAAAGAACTTGCACGCATACGCTTGCTATTAGATACAAACCCTGGTAGTTGATATATTTAATCTTTTAACTCAATAAGGAAATCTCCATTAATTAGCATTTTCCTTGTAACAGATTGCAGAACAAGCTGAAAACTCTTCTGGAGAAGAAGTCTCGTCTGCTGCCTTCAGAGTGCAAATAAATAGAGCAAATAAATAGGAACTTCACAGTGTACACTCATCTCCCAGGGAACATGTGACACAGGAGGGCAGAGATCCACCACACACGTCTGTCCAGGCTCCAAAACCAACTGTGGGAATGATGCTCCCTTCTCCCGTGGTGGAGGGCTGGCCTGGCTGCTTAGGAGCCCTGACATCTTAACCAAGTCCTTACTCAAATAAAAAACCATCCACTGGGATCAACAGCAGTTAGGGGAGTAGCTCAGCTGTGTTTTTTTGTATACTTTGCTCATCCCTCTGCCACCGGGAAAATCATCTGTTTTCTTCAAATAAAACAGAGTAGCTTTTTTTATTTTCTTAGCAGTGTTGGAATCCTCTACACATCAGGAAAAAACTCAGCCCACTGTATTTTATTATGCATTGTTCACCATATATATTTTTTCAGGCTACTCAATTCATAGTACAAGCATGTTTCTGAAACAAACCTGAGACTTTGTTTATTTCCTATTATTATTATGATATTTATGCAAGAAAACAAGACATTTTTAAAGCCTGAACACAATTAAACTGTCCACAGACCATCAAATTCCCTTTTCTCCTACACCTGGTTTCTCTCACAGCAGCTCTGAAAACAGATGTGCACTTCAGAGTGTTCTGAAGATCAACACAGACTTGGGCAATTTGGACCAGGCAGGAAGAATCTTTCAGAGCCAAGGGTCCATCACTGGGAGAAAGCTGCCACCAAATGTCACTGAAAGTATCTACCCCCCTCAGTAAATCATAAATGTCCTGAAGGTCAATGGTTTCAGGCTCTGCTGGAGCACACTAAGAAACTCAATTTCAGACTTTGGGGCCCTCTGTGGAAAGCATCTTTCTGCCAGTTTCTGAAGCCATGACACTGTCAACACAATATGCCACCTCATTTCTGCTGCCAAGCTGTGACCCCAAGACACAGACAATCCTCATTTAGACAACTTGCCTTGGACAACAACATTATGGCTTTCATTTGACAGAATGGGAGACACTGATGCATCTCCCTGCATCCTGATAATTAGCTTGTATTGTGCATTACAATAATGCTTTTATTTCAGACAAAATAAACCAGCAGATGACTCTGCAGAAGACAGGAACACTAATTAGATCAGTGAGCGATTAATATTATCAAGAGGGCTCACAGAAGCATGAATTTATTTTTTTTTTTCTTTAAATGTACACTCCTAGTTCTTTCATTTACAAACTCAAGGGGTTTTTCCCAGTGTGCATGCCTCTGTTCATGGGCAGGTCACATAGGCACAAGAAAGGCAGAGAGAGGCTGTGAGCCAGCAGTGACCTCCACAGCCCGCTCCCCAATGTCACAGGAGGGGAATGACACAGTGACCCCCAAATCAATACATTTAAATCAATACTCTGTCTCAATTCCTTCTCCCATCGACACTAAATGAGAAGCCCAACTGCACAATTTCATTATACAGGTGCTGTTTTAAGGATTCCGCTAACCATTACCAGCACCAGGAAGATCCATGAATGCTTTCCCAAAATCCAGGTAGCTGCTGCCAGGTCCCATCTGCTTGCAGAAGGAGTCTCACTCCACCTATTAGAGGTCACTTTGCTGCAGAAGCATCTGACCTTGAATAAAGCTGTACTATAAAAAACATCTGACGAAAACACGATTTTAAGAACGGGAACAGTCCTGGTTTTCCACAGCTCAGGCACAGGGAGAGCAGAGACTCATTTATATGATGGAAAACCTTGAGAGGGAAACAGGACGTTTTTGTGACACTAACAGGCCCCAGCATAGAGTATTGATGTACTGAATTTCTGACAGACTTTTGTTTCAATTTTGCAGTGTGAGATCTCTGGTTGTGTAGTTCAATCTCCTGTGCTGGAGGAATTCAGAAGCAGAAGGCCATGCAATCCTGTTAAATAACACTATTTTTAGTGGTCACTCCCTGTCCTGGTTTAGTCACCCCAGGACACTCTCCCACGTTACCAAATACAAATGAGAGCTGAGATTTTACAGTGGGAATCTCTGTCTGCAGTGAGGGATATTTGGAGATTTGCAAACCAGGCTCTCAGTAATTTAATTTACACCATCCTCATTTGCAAATCTTGGAGGACAGAGAGCTATTAAATTGTATTTCAGGCCCAGGAACAGACTAAGGTAGGATAAATTCTCCACTGCTCATCAGTATCACAGGGATTATCCTTAGAACAGACTAAGCTGAAGTTTAAGTTTAATTTTAATTAAGTTGCTTCTGAGAATCTTCAGAACACATCAGACATTAAACCATTTATTGCCCACTGAACTCCACTACTATGTCCAGCTGCCACAGGGCTCCCCAACAGTGGTAAAGACATGGAATTGTCACTCTCCACTCAAAAATTATTTGTCTTCCATTTGTTTGTGAAAGTTCTGCTCCTCAGAGCTGCATAAAAGGCAAACAGGTTAAAAAACACTGCAAAAAATGCCACGTAAGACATGAGAGGAATCCTATGAACTACCACCACATCACTGCCCAGTGCAGCCACACATGGCAGAGGGATCATGAAGCTCTCCATAAGCAGTACATGCACAGAGGTCTTAGGACAAGAATAGGTAATGCAGGAACAGGATTAGGCTAAAAGGGTTATTTCTTCATACTTCCAATATAGCATATTAAATGGAATGACATGTAGGGAGAGAAAAATGTTAATTCTATCTTTGTATGGTAACATTTTATTAGCCTCATAACAGGCTGTATTTGTGACAAATGTGTTATTAAGGCTGAAGAGATGGGCTACATTTCAAGGAAATTCTCTTTCCCCAGCTTGCTGCAGAAATCAGGGCAGGAGATCACCCAGTGCATTAACCTGCTATCACAGCTCTCCTGAAGCACCCATGGACTATGTCTACACTGAGTTACAATTTCTGCACTAAAAACGTTCCTGAGTCCCATGGAAAAGCCTTAATCAATCTGTAAAAAACAAAAAAACAACCCTAACTGAGCCTAATAATAGAAAAAAAAGGGATGGACATGAGCAAGGGTGGAGAGAGGTGGTCAAGCAAGAGGCAGCTGACAGAGAAAAGTCTGGTCAGTAAAAAGCCATTCCTTCATAAAGTCTGGCACTGCCACCTCTTCAAAGGGGTCACTTTATGGAATGTAGCAAAAAGCATGAAGGAAATTTGGGCAAGAAGATAAGCAATAAAGATGTGTATTTAGAGCCAGGGAGTAACAACAGACATCAGTCTGACTAAATGCAGCACTTACAGAGGATGCTGCTCCAAAAGCCAAGTCTTTAAATATTTTTCCTTAAGATGCATGCTTTCTTTCTGTAAGAAGATAAAGACCCAGAAGAATGTGCATTTCTGTGTACTAACGCCTCAGGGGAAGTCTTACCTTGCTTTAAATAAGCTTCTTTGATAGCCAGTTTGACCCATTCAGAAATAACTTTTTTGATGGCTGTTTATCTTTGATTCTCCTGCCAGGAAAACACAGAGAACTCTATGTCTGAACAGTTGTCCTGTGATCCAATTTCATTTGATAAGTCTTTTAATGTCCATAAAGGAAGAACCATGGCCAAATTTTCTTACGGTGAACAGATTTTGAAAAAAAACCAACAAAAAACCAAAAAACAAACAAAGGAAAAGATAAGGAATAAATAAATGTTCTTTGAGAACTGTTATGGGAGCAAAATGTAAAAATCCTGTAGTCAAACAAGAAATGGGGGCCAGGTCCTTCCCAGCTCTGTGTCTGTGTTACAGCTCCCCTTGCAGCCACAGCTGTAATTAAAAGTGTCACCACACACCCAAGGAGACAGGTAGGAATGTCAGAGAGAGTCCACAGCAGACCCCAGCCAGGGTTTCAGAGCTAAATTTAGAAGCTATTTAGCTGTGAGAGAGCAGAAAACAGTCAAAGGTGGCAGTGGCTTCAAAGAGTCCTGAAGTGGGGACTCAAGGGCAGGACAGTCCTCTGATCCATCCTTAATTCCCATACCAAGGGATGGGATAGACAGAAAACAAGGTGAAATCTTAGCTGAAACTTCTTTCTTGAGCAGTCTTTGAAAAGCCTTTTAGTAGCAATGCAGCCATTAATGGAATCTAGTCATACGATAAAAAGGCCACAGAGAGGGACTAATTTTGGTTTGGCTGGGGTAGAGTTAATTTTCTTCACAGTTTCTGGTATGGGGCTGTGCTTTGGATTTGTGCTGCAGTGTTGAAAAAACAGGGATGTCTTTGTTATCTCTGGGAAGTGATTACACAGAGCCTAGCTGGGTTCTGAAATCAACAGGTTGTACTAAAAACTGAAATTTCAATATAAAATGTCATGCAGACTAAGAATGAAATTTAACTTTGGAATATTTTCAAAAACACAGGGAAATGTCTGTTCAGAAAAGTTTCTATTTCTGAAGATTTTCAAAAATTTACAATTTCACTCTTCAAAGTAAAATTTACTAGATGTGAAAAAATGTATGCCACAGTAATTACTAAAAATGATACACTTCCAAAAATAAACAAGCAATGTTTCATTTTAAACTTTTTTTTTATCTTTTTTTTTTTTTTTTTACATTTTTGCCCCAAAACTGCTTCTTTGTAGGAGCAGCAAGTTTGCTTTCAGACCAGTACAGACCTGACTCATATTCCTTTAACCTATTAGGCTTTGCTTATGGCTTTTTGAGCTATCCAAATAAAAATTTGCTACCTGAAAACAGCTCATTTTCTCCTAAAAGGGGGAAGTCAATCCCAGCATTTTCATTTTAGGATGCATTTGTCCACCAGCAACTGGAGCTCATAGAAAGAGACACTGCACTGTTGAGAGTAAGGAGGTGTTTGAGCATCCCTGCTGTGCCCTTCATAAATTCAGAGATAATTAAAGCTTTTTAAGGTGAGTGCGGGTTGCAGCTAAGCACTCTGTGATTTAAAACCAGGATCTACTTGTCTGTCGTGTCTTTTTCTTCGTTCCTGTTGTTGCGAGCACAGCAGAATTTGAATAGGATAAGCACTCTTCATAAATTCCTGCTTTCCATAAATTGCCCATCAGATCAAAAGCAGAGCCTCCATGCAAGAGCACAGAAATCTCCAGCCTTTGATTTGGAACAGATGAGGCACCCTATGTTCCTCTAAGATTAAAAAAACCCTGTTGGCATCGCACAGAAGAAAAAGAAGCAAAGGGACGACGGGAAATCATTCAAAACAAAGGAGATGGAAATTCAAAAATAGTATGAGCGGCCCAGGTGACAGATTGAGAAGCGGATGAACTGCAATTAAAAGGACAATTTCATGGCCAAAGAGGTGCTCCAGACACAAGATAGAAAATTAAGACCCTCTGGACTAGCAGTGAGCTCAACACAATATAAGCAGTCTTCTGATGGGAAGGAAAATTGAGGCAAACCACCAATTTCAATTTTGCAATGTAGTTAGAAGACGTTACCTCTATCCATGATTTCATAGGTGTATTTCCAAATTAAAGGAAGAAAAACAAGGGTGAATGAAATCTGGGAGAAAATCACTAGCTCAACTAGAAAATGCAGGTACTCATTTCTCAAGCTTATTGAATGGGTGATCAAGGAAAAAGGTGACACCCCCTTTTTGTTTATCACAAAAGCCAACCATGGAAAAAAAAAAAAGTGTACTTTTTTCCTGCAGAAATGATTTAGTATAGAAAGGAATAAAATTCAGAAAAGCCTGTGATCTGTATTTTAAAGCTTGTCATATCTAATGACCATGAGCTAACACACAATTAAATAGCAGGAAGGATGGGTAAAGCCGTCAGTGGTGATCAGCATGCCTGCTACAGCTGACTAAAAGTGCTGACACCAGGCTTGTTCAGCTCTGGTGGGTCAGGGCAGAGGTCTCTCCCTCCAGCCCAGGCTTCAGGTCCTGACAGAAGAAACTGTAGACCCCAGGCAAGCAGGTAGAGCATTTCCAAAAAGGAACAGCTGGAATGCTTCTGTCTTGACTCCTTCTGGACCTCGGGATACTCTGCTTGCAGTAACTACACCAATATCCATTGGTGTAGAAAATACCCATTTCCAGTATGCTTAAAGGGTTAATATATTTGCAGATAATAGGCCTAGGGCAGTTAGAGTCTAAACTTGTAGGAAATACAGATGAACAGACTAAACTGGGTTTCTGGTTAGGTTCCCTCTTTGCCCTCCAAGTTGCAAATGCAGAATCACTTAGAAAAGTCAGTGTAAGAGCAGGGCCTCAGAACCAGAACCCTTCTGAGCAGTTTATTTCTACACTAGATTCAAGTGAACTGTACACTCACTTGACAACTTCGATACACTCACATAATAGGTCACACTGACCAAGTGAAATAAACCCTGCTCAAGTCTAAGTTCACAAGGTTTCAGTCAAGGAAAAAGAAAATCATTGAAGCCAGAAGCCAAAAGCCTGGAATTTGCTCTCCAGAAAAGCTACAAACTGACCTACTCTCTTCTACATTCTTTTTATGGTCCTACACCACGTACTCATGACATTATCAAATCTGGGACAAATTTACTCCTGCTCAAGGCACAATTTACATCCCCACATCTCTCTTCCTACATTTTGCAGTTCTTCAAAAGGACCAATTGAAGAACTGAGGTCTAAGTCTTAAAACTTCTCATTTCTGTTCTGCTTCAAGGGAAAGGAATGAAAATAACTGTCCTGCAGAAGGAAAAGAGCAGGAAACAAAGTCAGAAGACCTGAAAGGAGTAAAAGAGGAATCTGCTTATCCCCACCTCATAAAGCAAGAACAATGCCAGGTGTCACGGTGGTTTGCATTCAATATATAAGACAATGGATTAATTAGCCATAATCATGGCCAGCCAGCAAATGTTAAAAGGTCACTTGATACTAATTGTGAGCAAGACAAACTGAGCTGCTTAAAAAAAACCACTGTAATGAATAATTTCTCAGGGCTTAGCAATTCTGCATGCTTCTGTAAATTGCTCTTCTCCATTATGGTTGAAAAGCATTCTGCTAATTATTAATTGGATAATGATTTGTTTCTATCACTAATTCAATAAGGTGCTCAGAAGTGCATTTTGAAAGTTCCCAGCTCTAGAGACCATAAATATGAGACTTGTCTTCAAGTAACCTTGGAAGGCAAGTCCCAGGTGATAGAAGTGGAGCCTATGGAACTTCTGCTCATTTTTAGTCACTCTACGCCCAAAGTCACTGACCACCTCTCTGCCTCTGGCGTGGGCTCTGTGCCAGGGCAGTGCCATAATCATTTTTGCTCACATAAAAAGCTGAAGACAAAAAAGTGAACAATATTTCCCTGGAGCTACCACTCCCTACTACCTCCCTAAGAGAAGCCAGACCATTAAAAATGCCACATAAATATCACTGACAGAAAACAGGCTTCAAGGTTATTTAGAAAAGCCACACACAGAGACAACCTCCCCTTTTTAATAGTGATAAAAACCCTGAGTTTCTCAAAAGAGCAAGTCATGCCACAGGCAAACCCACATCTCAAAACCCAGCTCCCTTTTTGCAGAAGAAAAGGTAATGTGGGGGAAAGGTATACTACTCCTCCTTCATGGGCCACAGAGGCATAATCAATTGGTACAAAAGCACATTGTTGAAACACAAACCATGGAAAGCTGCTTTATGAACCTGTGCAGCCAGCTGGAACAGCCATCAACAGCTGCAAGAGGAATTCACTCCAGGACTGAATCACTTCATTAGAGTGGAGGTTTTTTTCTTTTTATTACATGTGGCTCAGGCTGCTGATCCCCATCATGAAAACCCTCCAGAGAGCTGATTTCTCTGCTCCCTTACACCCTCAGGAGCATTTGTGGTGCCCACTGTATGACTTAATCTCCTCCTGAGACATCATTTCTCCCCCTCCTATCATACAGCTCATCAGCAATCTTCCAAACTCCTACATCCTGCTCTATGGTGCCCCAAGACTTTTGGCTGAAGGTCAGAGAGCAGCAGTGGTTTGGGGGCAGCCCAGCTAGAGATTTTGCTCCTAAAATAAAGGTTTATGCCTGTGATAAGTGATCGGACAAAGGGGAATGGCTTCAAACACACAGTGGTCAGGGCAAGATTCGGTATCAGGAAGAAATTCTTAACTGTGAGGGTGATGAAGCTCTAGCACAAGTTTCCCAGAGAAGTTGTGGCTGCGCCATACCTGGAAGTGTTCAAGGCCAGGTTGGATGGGACTTGGAGCAACCTGGGATAGTGGAAGGGAGCTGAAATGATACTTAAGGTCACTTCAAACTCAAACCATTCTATGACTGCAATGAACTGCGTATCACAGAAATTGGGAGAAAACCAATTGGGAGAACACCCAAATGGAATGACATATCCTGCTCTCTCTGATTTTATTTCTGTCCTCTTTCTGATACAGGCTACTTGATTATACATGTAATACAGATGGACAGCACCCCACCAAGCAGTGACATGAAAATATACTCTATGAATTTGAGCTTAACGCTGGCACGTAACTGCAAGGAGGAGACCACTGGCTGTTGAAGCCATGTGTGCCTGGCATGAGGGACAGCAGGTGACATCACAGGCATTTTGTAATTAAATATAATAATCTCTAGAAAATTGCAAATTCCTTCATTGAAAACAACCATGAAAACCTCCAAACTTAGTGAAAGGGAATAAAAATTTCTAAACAAGAAAAAGCAGAAGTAGAAGATATCTTCAAAGAAAACACTGATTGAAATAAATATACCTCCTCTGAAGCTTGTACTTTTATGGGATTTTCAGGAAAATAAAAGAAATGCCTCTGGTATTCTGGCAGTGTAGCCAGCTTTAGCCTTCTTGTGCTTCATTTCCATTGCAGAACTGCCAGCAGATCCTTACACTGAGGAAAACCTCAGTATTAAGGAGCAACAAGAAGATATTCGAAGAACACCCACAGCAAACTTTTGAGAGCTAGTCCAGCAAGCACACACCTCGGATAAGCTCCACAATGAGCCAGAGAGTGCAATTCCCACTTGTTGGGGGCTGTTTGACATCTCCTTACCCGAGCTGCTACAGCGAGATGGCTCCACCAGTCTGCCGGTCTTGTCGTAGCAGGCGATGGCTCGCAGCCGCACGCCCTGGCCGCACTCCCTGGCCACTCCCTGGGCCGGCATTCCCAGCTGCAGCTCGGAGGGACCCCCTCTGATAATGCAGTCAGACCAATTTCCATGGGGCTGGGAGGTGAACGCCTCGCAGGGGCACGGCTCCGTTTCAACTTGAGGATAAACTTCTGTGTTCTGGCATTTGTCTCGCTTTCTGCTTCTCCCTGCTCCAACCACAGAAAACTGCGCGTTAGCTCAACATCTGCTACTCTTGATAACAACACGTCATATTATTTATACTTGCATGAATTCAACACATTAGAATCAAGACAATCTGAATGTTAATATTCAGGGATGTTTCTGAAGCATCTATTAGCTGCTGCCAGTGCTCTGGCATGCAAGGACAAAGTACTTATCTCCAGGGGCAACCAGAGAACCTGGAAATCCTGTTCAGATGGGTAGATCAAGGAGTAAAACACAAAGTCTTACTCTAGGAACGGTCTGCCCAGAAACCGCTTTGTAATTTCATATAATATCATTTTCCTCTAATTATCTGATGGAAATAAATTGTTTTGTCTCTATTTGTTCACCATCAGTGGTTGCCAGGACGACTTCCAGAGGACCCTACATTAGCTACAACTTCTTTGAGACTTCTTTACAAATTAGTTAAAGATGAGCTGTGCACACAAACCGTGCTTTGAAGAAAACAGAAAAAGATAATCCTCAGTAAATTATTAGGGCTGGAAAGCATTTCAATGGTTGTATTTGCTTTTATGCTTTCCTTTGCTCTGCTCCTTCCACAGGTTTTAAAAGAAGGCTCTTCCAGTAGTTTTAGGAAGCTGCAGCAGCATCCAAATGAGCCCACAGTACAGCTCTCTGCAACTGCACTCTCCATGCCCTCCTCCTGCAGGACTTCAAGGCATGAGAAGGGGTCCCCAGTACAAGAAGAAATAATGTGAAAAAGAGAGCTCAAGCTCCCTGCATCCCTACAACTGCTCAAGGGAACAAATGTCTGTACACAGCCTCTAAAGATAAAAATCAATGTTTTTCTTGGCACAGGTCAGCCAGCATGCCATGGAACAATCTTGATGCTGGCTGAGCTCAGGAATGTCTTTGCATTTGGCATCTGCAGAGCAGGGAGAATTCGTCTTCAGCAACAAACTGCATCTGTATCCCACCCTCAAAACATTCCTTGGGGATCTTGGATGTACTAAAAACACTTTTGCAGAAGGTTTTTAAAGCTTTGATCCCGGAAGAAACATTTTCTCTTCACTGCACACAAATAAGATACTAAAAGCAAAAGATAAGTTATACAACTCAACAGCCCCCTTTCCAGTCTGGAACCAAGAGCCATTTCACCACACACAAGCTGGGTCTTATCAATGCCTATTTCCATACAAATCTGTACCTCCAAAGGAAAGGCCCCTGACTACAGACCCTTAATATCACCATCTTTCAAGCCCCAGCTCTTCCACAATTGTATTGCCAGAGTTCTGGGGAATGTAGAATTTGCCAGCACAGAGGGATGCAAAAAATAAAATAAAAAAATAAAAACAAAAAATAAAAATCAATTAGTGCCAGCATCTTTGTAGTTTGGTAGATAAATCTATGTTTACATTTTTATGTATATATTTATGAGGAAATGCAACTGCAACTCCCCATATTTCAAGGAAAGTCTTTTAAAAGACATTAACTAGATTGGGAGCTCACCAGTGGCATTTCCAGCCTTATCTGTTTGAGAAGCCATGAGGAGCCACCAACTCTGTATGTTCAGTTGTGTGTTCTGCATTGTATTAGCAAATATGGGAATTGGGGATTTGCCCATGTTTTGCCATCATGACACAAAGCACAACAGACTGAGGTAAGGATGCTAACAATCTCACACTTATGTGACTGGGTTTTTTCCAGCTTGCCCTGCCATCTGTTTTGTTGGAATCTTCCCCCTTAATGAAGTTGCTATGAAAGCCCTATTTTAAGGGAAAAAGTGACACTGATCCCATACTCTTCACAACAAAATATTTTTAGAATTAGTGGTAGTGATATTTTTATCATCTTCACAGACTGCTTTAAAAATCGCTGTGTTGCTAAAAATACCATCTCCAAATTTTTTTGAGGACACAAACCCACCAGCCAAATATTATTTTCTTTTAAAATTACATTTCTGAATACTAACAAACATTATATATATTAATACTATCAGGTAATACACACTATACATAAAAATGATAGGAAACATTAAATATACAGGAAGGGCTTTGTATCCGTAATACGGTGAATTAACTGACTGTATTAATTAACTGAAGACTCAACTAAAAACTCTGTTTTCATTATAATGACTTTGAATTTTGCTATGTTCGGTAATAAGTCTTTCACTTAAGTAATGACTAATTTCATATGTAGAGCCGATGATGAATTACAAAGTAAAATGAATTATACTATTAAAAATTGAGTGGAGGGCAAGCAAATACTTAGCAAACAATTAAAAGATTTCCACTAAATGACATTATTAATGAACTCCAAAGCATTCATTTGAGCATAGGCACACACAGTTGATGAACAAGAGGAACAATTCATGCACACTTACAGAGAGGTGAAATGCAAATGGATAAAGGACTCTTCACATCACAAAATATTTTTGAAAACTGCATTTTCCTTAAATCTTTGGACCAAGTTCCTGTGGATGAGATTTGTTCAAGACTTGTGTCCACCTCTGTTTTTCAAGAAGTATTTATGCAAATACAAGTTGTCACCTATCTCACTGACTTCCCCTTTTCAGAGGGGGCCAACCCAAACCCAGTGTCTGATCTGGTTGTCCCTTGCTGCTCCCTGGGGTGTTGTCACATCCCCATCTGGGACACTCACTGCATGTTCACCTCTTGCTTTTCAGGACACCTTCACTGGCATGGGCTGAGACCATGAGCTCCATCCTGGCCCAGCAAGGTCTGATGGAGAGAGACTCATGATGGCTGGTCACAAATGCAGTGCAGGTGAGGAGACAAGCCAGCAAAACCTGGGCATTACAAACCATTTTTGATCCACTCACTTGAACAATCTCTATTTGATATAGAACACAGTAAGAAAGGGGATAGGTAGAGCTCTACTGTTTTGTAACTTGCACAACATTCACAAAGAAAAATCAGATTTAAAACTATCTGTAATTATTCATTATTTTCTACATATTTTTTGTAAGTTCAGGCACCTATTATTTTGCTGGAGATCAAGCATTTCTCCTACTATAAACATACAGGCGTGGGTATAGAGAACATTTTAGAATGTGCTCTTTGCCAGAAACCACAGAGCATTGTATAATACTGGGGTTTTATGTGAAAAGAAATCTTTATCCATTAATGAGCCACGCTGATAAATGGCAGCTTGAAATCAGTATAAATGTATGCTGTAATTGTTAGTAAAACACACAGAACATTCCAGCAGTAACAAACAGACTAAGAAGACAGCCATGCAACCAAGGACAAGTGAGTCTAGGAGGAAGGAGCAGTGGTGGCCACCACATTTTGCTGCCCTTCAGATCTCAGCTTTTATCTCAGTAGATATTCTTACAAAAACTTCAGCACTCTACTCCACAGTCAAAATCTTGGAAGTTTCACCTCTATTAAAGGAGCAAACTCAAGCCAGATACATATTAGCTCTCAAACACAACACAGAAACATGAAAACATGTGAGTGTTGAAAAAAACAGTAACAGAAAATTTCTTGTAAACCATATAAGAACAGTATAATTCATTTTTATTTGATTTTACTACACACATGGGGGAAGACAACTCCCAGCAAAACATGCAGCTCCAAACTATTCATGCTAAGGATTTATAAAGCTTTTAAGTTTGGTCAGCATTCAAATAACATAATAACAAACCTCAACAGCAAGTATGGGAGACTGCTCCACCAAATGGTTTGAACCAGTGAGTTTAAATGAATACATGTAAAAGATCAAACAAAGCTGTTCTAATGGTACTGTGTTTTCTTTATTCATGGTATTAATTTGCCTTGTTGAACTGGGGCATACTGCTGAGCACAAAACTCCCAGTTTGAAACTTCCTCCAGAAAATCCCACTGATTTGTACTCTGGTACATGTATTTTCTGCATGCTTCCAAGATTAACAGGTCAGATAAACTTGCTCAAAGCCTGGTCACTGTTTCATTTAGTTTGTATCTAAAACCTTTTCACCAGTGAGTTTTTCTGCACTGCTCTTGTACTGGAATGCGTATAAGGCTGGCAGTGATCAGTATCAGACCAAAGACCAGTTAAGGATGGTAACTGTTCTGTGTGGATTTTCCCACCACTCCAACACTCAGGCATTATCCCAAATCAGGCAAATACTGAAAAGGATTATACCTGTGAGCGATCTTCTCCTGCTCCTGGTTGTGTCACAGTCAGAGGAGCAGGCTGTGAATTTAGACCAGGGGGAAAAAGTGCAGTCATCCTTGCAGGGAACGAGGCACTCCTGGACGAGGGCTGGCATTGCTCCTGCCCACCGCACGCAGTCACCGATGGCGGCAGAGCCACCCTGCTCCGACAGGCATGTCACAGCTGCAAGCAATGGGACAGAAATCTTTATGTTCTTACAGATATATATTGTATTACACTCTGGGCACTCAGTCCTGGTGTTCTATGTGAGATTCACTCCCCTGGATTAACAGAATAAAGCTGATTTGGTTTTAGGGCATTGTTCATGTGTCACTCAGTGATGTGCTGGAAGCTTCACAAAACCATAAAGACACATTCTTATTTGACCAGTGTGTTATCTAAATGATGATATAAACTCAATATTCTCAAGGAGGCAGTCATTTTAAAGGTTGTGGGGATACTTTAGCCAATGATGGATTGTACAACCAAGCAAGAAAACAGGTAACACTGTGGCCATGTGCTAGAATACACATTTGGTGAAGGCCAGGATTCACAAGCTGTGATGCACTAGCTACTCATGGAATTGTGACTGCTTTAAAATGGTAAAAAAAGCCCCTAAAAAGCTTCCTTCTCCAAAACTGTAATTTTTTCAGTATTTCAGATGAAGGGAATGACTGAGCAGATGCTACAGCTGAACGCTTCTTGCAGCGAGGTGTAAGTACCAGGTCTGGCCCCTCCATATTGAGCTCCCTAAATATTGTGATACCTCTTATACTCTCCCACTTTGTCTGTTCTCCTTTTTTAGAACTAGTAATTAATTTTTCATGGTGGATATTGGTACTGTATAGCCATGACAGAGAACAAAAGTATTTAACGTATGAATCTGAGTCACAGGAAGCCTGGGATAAAACTTGCTAAACTCAGTAAATTAATAGTAAGTCATTATAATAAACAAAAATAGCCCGCACATCATGGAGTTTTTCATTTCATTAATAATAATTAATTCTCACAAAATCTCCAAGATTATAGGCTATTTATATCCTCCAGTGTAGGTTAAACAAAGCAAAGGTAGGTCATGACTTGATTAAGGTAATAAACTCAGGGACAGAGTAATGAACTGAATTTGGCCGTGAGAGTTTAGTCATGTTGGGCTCTCTGATTCTAGGCAAATCCACACATTGTATCATAAAGCTACTAAGGATGAAATTATTTAATCCAGATTTTATTATTTAACTTTAACAACCTGTGGTATCATTTTATGACAATTGCTAAATAATTCATGTTTTTGAGGCTGCATATATTTTCCTTGTTGCCAGCATTTAATGTGAGTAATAGTGCATGAAAAGAAAGGTAAAAAGAATTCTGTTTTCTTACAGTTAAAGAATTTACTGGGGTGTAACTCTGCAATGAATACACATGATTTTTTTGGTTTTAACTACAGTACTGTATGGGAGAAAGGAATGGCTGTATAGAAGAAAGAAATGGCTTGGCAATCACCTGGAAATAAAAAAAACATCTTATTAAAATGTAATTAGATTCCATGCAAAAAATCAGCATTTTCAAGAGCATGCAAAAGGCAAGCAATTGTTAAAAGTCTCTTCAGACTCAAGTGACAGCAAATCAGCATATTAATAAGCAGCTCTAAATTGCTGATCCTTGCCTTTCACTTGCAATCCTGTGACCCTTCCTGGCTCCCAACTCCAGCCGTCAGACTGGGAGCCCTCCCCTCCTCAGTTACAGGACAGAGGTCACCGCTCTGTGCGGGGACACAGCGTAATTGCCCTCTTCAGGAAGGTTAAACAAGTGAGACTCTGGTGCCCAAGGTCTGTGTAGCCTCATTACCTTCAGCAAGGACACCCCAGGTCTGTGACCACCTGAGGTCTGGCTGGGGGGATGCAGAGCATCTCCTCAGCATCACGCCGGCGGCTGCAGGGACACGAGCATCGTCCTCCAGGGCCAGCCCCACGCAGCAGGAATTGTGACTGCAGAGCAAAGCACCCCGCTGCAGTGCTCACTGGGAGCTGACAGAAAAGCACAGTTCATTCCTGACATTTATTAATAGTGTCAGTACAAGTGATGGCAGTTCTACGTATCGATGTTAAACCAGACACCCCTTTGCTGTGCTCAGTTATTATCTAACTGCCCCATCTTCTGCACAAACGACCACAATTTTAAGCATAGAAATAATTCACCAAGTTCACTCAGCCTACTTGGATGCTAAAATAGATGAATATATATATACGGACATATGAAATCAGGGCAAATATTTGACAGAGATCATGGAGCTTAAAGAAATTATTGACAACAGAAACATGAGAGGGGAAAGTTAAATTAAAGTAACAAAGAATGGATTAGATGTGTATAATCATGGAGACAAGAAGGGGCTGAAAAGAATATTTAATGTATACTCTAGAAAGAGACAACACCTAAAGGAGTGGAGGAGGAGGATCTCCTGTAACTTTTGCTACATGCTTAAAACCTGGCTTGAGGTGAACCACATGAACTGCTAAAAGAAACGGAATGATAAAGCAAAAGCCCATCAGGACATTTTAATGGTTTGGGAGGGCAGACAGAAACCCAACTCCAGTTGTTCCATCAGGAACCAATCCCCTCATTTCTGCTTCCTACAAACTTCCCAGTTTACTTAACTTCTAAGAGAAAAATATTTTCATATACAGGGACTTCTGGAAAGAGAATGACAGAAATTTGTTTTCAGTGAACCTTCAGGAAAGTAAAATTATTTATCCTCAGTGGTTTCAAACTACTGATTGGTTTGGCTCATATATGGTTTATGCTGCATAAAAAATATTTCCCCTTAATCCTCAGTTCTGTCACAATGGTTTTAAATAAACTCATACCACAAAGCGATTTCTATTATGTCAAGATATCTTTTGTTTTTTCAAGTGGGATACCCCCAGAGAGCAAATGCAGTCCATTTGCAGTCCTATGCATTGAGAAAAAAAAACAGAGTAATAAATCCCTCCTAGGCATAATGTGTGATTTCTACCATCTCTGCAGCATTTAAAATGGGCACAAACATATGAATAAAACAGCTAATAACAGGACACTGCCAGATAAAGGCTTTCAAATTATAATACTGATTCCCACAAAGGGAGGAAATGCAGGATTTCCTTTTGAACTCCCGCTATTCTTTTTTATTACCACCAGTCAACCCCACCAAACTGGAATTAAACACTTGGGGCCAAACTGTGGGATGACATTTTAATGCAGTTCCACTGATATAAAAAGAACTGCTGTCACAAAAAAATAAAAACCAAAACACTTTCTCTTGTAATGACAAACATGGGATCATGAATTAAACTGAAGGGCAGCCAGGTTTAAGAGGCTGAAAGAAAATACCTTTTTTTCAGGGAAGGGCTGGAATTGTTTAGCAGACTGCGTGGATGCACCTGTGAAGCAATTAATATGAGCAATGAAAATAGCTGCAGATGCAACTGCCCTGCTTCAAGGCTTAAGTCAAGTGTTAAATGTAGAGCTTAGGGAGCAAATTTCCCTTTCTGCTGCTACAGAAAGGAGTCTCCCACCAGGAGACTGAGCAAGGACTGCTAAGGGGATATTCAGTGTGACAGTCTCTGTCTTCTGGCTTTGCATTCCCACCCGCAAGAGCATGTCTGTGTGCCAGCATCTCAGCATATGGCACACGCAAGCATATGGGAGCTACATTCTGTAACTACATTTCTCCTCAATTGCAAGTAAATAACAGACACTTCTCCTATAAACTTTTAGATGGTGAAATCAAATGTTTGTACACTGTCAGATTGCAGAGGCACTGAAAGCATCCTTGGATGGTGTCACATCATCACCAAAGATGTGTGTGTGTGTGTGTGTGTCAGCATCAAACTGAGGGAAGTCAGTTGCTCTCGCGTGCTCGTGCCTGACTTAAGGGCATTGGAGATGATTCTAATAAAAGGAATTGTATTGAGAATGAAATATTACAGGCACAGCATTGCCTCCAATAAGGAAACATAACCCAAGTTTAATTCCTCTCAAGTAAAAATCCAATTACAGACAGCCTCTGTAATCATATTCATTTACCGAAGTTACAATCAATTCTCCTCTAAAAATGCATTCCAACAGATTCCAAAGGGTAAAAAGCTAAAGACTGAGAGTGTCAACTATGAACCAGTAAAATTATATTGTACCATGGCACTTTCAATTTGAGAAAAGTAAATTAGTGTTTTCAAAACTCTGGAATTAAATGTCATTAGAACATGTGAAAACAATGACTGATAATTCCAGGAAGGTACACTCAGGCCAAACACAATAACTAAAGCTATGCAGTAGTGCAAATCAAATGACTGGAATTAGTACAGGAACAATAGGATGAGCTATGCGGCTAGACAAGAGCTTTAATGCCAAGAGGTGTAGGCAAAATAAGGTCATAATCTTCCCTGTCTTCAAATTCTAAGAATGGCTGAAAAATCAAAGCCAGTATGTAAAGTTAAAGAAATTATTAATATAGCTGTTTATCCTCTTGTTCAGAAAAATCCTCACTTCTGCTGCATATTTATTCTTGGTATCCCTCAATGTAATGAGATAACACATCATTTCTTACACATATCACTACTGGTAAGTGAAAAAGAAGTTAAGGGATAATATATTAGAAAATTAAAGAATAAAATAACTATAAGGGTCTAGACTTGCTCACTATAAGTATAGTCACATAACTCGTGAAGACCTCATTTATTTTCTATATTGATGCTCCTTCATACTTACAAGTTTCTTCAGAATCCCAGGTGGAACATTTACACTATTACTGGTATGTTAATGCAACCCCTAATTATAGCAGGCCAGAAGCAGACCTAATAGAAGACATAAGATAAAGCTCTGCTGAGACTCAGGTTGAGGTTTAAAGCCCTGATTCTACAAGGACATAAATATACACTTAACTCCATCCCCATGGCAGCCTCCTTGGATGCAGCAGCACTCCCTGCCATGAAGTGTGTCCAAAGTCTGGACTTATAAAAATACGCCATAAGATAACCATTAAAAGTCTGATGAAAAGAACAAATTATGCCAGAAGGGCATCACAGACACCAATCTTGTACAAATAACTGAGGAAGAGCTGGGCCAACTAGTTATTCAGCAGGAAAACTGTCTCCGAGGCCACCAGTTTCCTATTTTGTAATTATTAATGATATTGACAATAGTGCTAAAGGGCTGACAAATGCCTCCGAGCAAACAGAGCGCTGAGTAAACACAGATCCCCACCAACACGCTCTATGAACAAACAAGGGGAGCCTGAGTTGAGCTTGGGATGCAATAAAGATGGTAAATACCAACAGAAAAGATAAAGGAAAGCAACTGAAATGATTTGCATGAAAAGGGGTCAGGGAAGAAATGGGCAGAAAAGTTGGGTGCAGAGCATTAGCACAGAGATGAGATTGTAACGGGGAAGGGGAGAAGTTTGGGAAAACCAGCATGCAAACTGTGAATGTCCTTCTCAAGCTAAAGGTCCATGTTGTAGCTGTTCTTCAGGCTGGTTTCTCTCTGCAGCCTGCCCACACTAAGATGTTCATGGGTTATTGTAGGCATAGAAGCCTCAGGAGGCCGAGGGCCAGCAAGGTGGGAGGGCACCTCCAGCACCATTTAATGCCTCCAACTGGACTCACCTCAGTTCCACCTAAAATAACGCCTCAGAGTGCAATTTTTCTTTGATACCCATGGATGAGGTGACCAATTATTTGGTTTGGAATGCAGGATCTGAACTGCTGTAAGAGATGAGCTGCACATGCTGATTTTGCCAAGCTGTGTGACTCGAGGTTTCATTTTTCCTCATCTGTAAGCTGAAACTGCCCACTGTTTGAGGAGGAGCAGGAGAGAAGCACATTGCCTTAAAACCCATTGGGCTCCCACCCACTCACTGAATGCAGAACACAGGATTGATAATATATATTTTTTTTCATTTTTTTTTTCTTAATTTTTTGACCATTTTTTTCATACAAAATTTTCTTATTCTAAGTGGTTCACACTCTGCCTGGCCAGGAAGGCAAAATAATATGAGCTTTTGTTTCAAATTTACTTTGTCCAGAGAATAACTGCAATCTTAGAGCTTCTACATTATGCAATCAGTCTAAAGAATCCTTCAAAATTTTCCCCTCTTCCCCCTAACATTATTATAGGTTTTGAATTGCTTTTACTTTCATTTTCTATTAAAAAGAAAACAAATGGAAGCACATTAGATGATTAATGATAGAAATTATGCTCCTTTCAGAGAACATAAAATACAAAAACATGTTAATTTTTTGCTCCTTCTGTGGCCCACAATTACCAAAATTACTTGAGTTCAATTTCTTTGTAGCGCCTATCATCAAGTTATATTTAAGATGAATTATTTATTGCACAACTTGAAAATAAGACTAAGCCATCCTGCTATAAATACAAGCATTGGGATGACAGTAATCACAGAGAATCAAATATGCCAAATAACAAGAGAGAGAGAAAATGGAAAACAAACACAACATTACAGTATTTCTAGTAACTCAAGTTGGAAAACTACTTAGCTGATTAAGCAAGCACTGTCTTTCTTTGCAGTGAAGCACAGATACCAAAGCCAGAACACAACACAAACACATCCACATATTCACAACTGCCCCGACATTAGATTTAAAATATGATGGTCCAGACTTGAGTGCACCATTCCTCCTCAGCCCCCCATTCCCCAGCTCTGCCCCCTCTCATTTTGGTATTCCAATTTCACACTGCTCTTGCCCTCCTTGGTCAGGGACCAGCACCTAAAGCTACTGGGACATACACAGGCCCTTCTACAGCTTTACAACTCATCCTAATCTATATTCCTCTCATGGAAACTGCTCTCAAAGTTTTCTGAAATACCAATGGAATTTGTATATATGGTCCTGCATAAAACTTTCCACTCTAACTATCACTTTTCTACAGTAAAAAACAGATAAGAATACTAAATGCTTTGAGGTCTGAAGTCTGGCTACTCATCTCCAGCCTAAAACTGATAATGCAACTGAAATTACTCTGACTGAAGCTAATAAAAATGCATTCTCAAATAATTCATGTTATCTAAATTAAGTATCTTTCAGCCATCATACAACACTGTCCACCTCATGAGAGAAAAATAAAGATACTGGACTTGAGATTCAAGGGTCAGCACAGTCTAAGTAGAGTAAAGACACTGTACTTAAAGGTAAGACAGGCAGAAAGAGATTGTGAAAAATTTCCCTCCCACAGCCTTGAAAAATGAAATGTTTGAGGGTTTTCAAGAGATATACCCAGTGGGAAAACTAAATACGTAGATTGGAATCCCAGTAAGAGCAAAGTCACACTCTGATGTGTGGGAGTTCCATACATATATACATAATATATAAATCATTCATCCAGAATGGCTTTTCCTACTTTTTCCCAAACATTCCTACTGTGCAGGGGAAAAGCATTTTTTTTGGAAACCCTGTTAGGGGACCCATTTTTTGGCTGAAAAAAAGAAAAAAGACACAAAACAAAACCAAAAAAGACACCCAGAAGAGACTAACAATCCAAGAAGGCTGTATGTCTAAACTGGGCATACAAAATACCCTGATTTCCATAAGTATTAGGAGTGGTATTTCCCCTGGCTCGTGCTAAATGAACTTTTTCATGTGTGAATGAAGCAGATCCAATAGCTTTACCTCTTAAAAATAATAAAAATAATTACATCCATCTTCCCTTAGGTTTTCTGTTCAGACCATTCTAACTGTCAGTACATTCCTTTTTACTGCTCTTTTGAAGTTAACAGATCTGAAGGGACTATTTGTTTTTTCCTTCTAGTCTCTTAAAAACAAGGCAGAAGATCAGAGAAGATGCAAAGGGAGATATCTTACAGGACATTGTGATTTTCATGCAGTGATCTTCTCTTCCTTCCAGGCAGAAGAAAAGAGAAACATTTTTTTATTTGGCTGCTGCTACTCATCTTAAATTTGCACTAAATTGTTATAATTGGGTCGGGGGGGTTATAAAGTAGATTGTATTCCTGCTGAAACAATGGGAAAAATCACAATTATTTCAAAGGGAAAACAACAGACCCTATTATGTTTTCTTTTTAATGATTTTTCTATGAATAAACCATTTGTTTGCAAGCATTTGTTTCTAAATAAATTACACAATCCAAACAGTGATCACAATAGTATCATTCACGTATAGCAGATACAACATTTGGACACAGAAAGTTCTCTATCATGATTCCTTTACCACTGGTTCAGATTGTATAACTGATGGTTTACTTAACTGAAAAAAAGCAATCAAATGTGATAAAAAAAATTAATACACTAGAACATAAATTGCATCAGACCCAGAAGTAGTTTCCACCCTGCTGGAAGATTATTAGTATTAGTAATCTTCATTCCAGGCAACAACAGATTGGGACACTGCACTATGCACTACGCTGCATTTTCTTTTATTACAGTCTTTCCAGCACAAATCATTTTAATCTTGGCTATAATAAATCACCAGTTAGACTCTCAGCTTTTACCCTCTTTTCACCTGTGAAGTTTTGTTCATCTTTGTTGGCGCTCAGAGCAGTTTCTCCCATAAAATTGCTCTCTGTGTGAATCTTTCTTGAAGCAGAAGGTTTCTGCCAACTGTCATTACAAGATCAGAGGTTCAAATTGAGGAGCACTTAAACCAGGGGAAGGTCATCTTTGGAAATTAAGTTGGAATAAAATTTTATAGAAGTGGAGGTGGCTATTCATACCATGCCACTGCAACAACAGCAGACCCACATTTACCTCACAGGCTTATTTGAGAGTGGCTGAGCCACAATGATTTATCATCATTTTCCACCTCCTGTAAGAGCAGAAATACCCTTCACAGATCACACACAGCAGCAGCAGCAGGGGCTGTGCTCCCCATCCAGCCACGAAGGGCATCACTGAGGCATCACAGCAATGACCCCAACCTGAGGCTGCCCCAGTGACACCAAGCCCAGAGGAACATCTGACCCTTCCTCCCCTGAAGAGGGAACAAAGTTTGTCTCCAATCATGTCCAGCATTACCACGACCCTTAAAACCAAGGGAACATAACCACAGGGACTTCCAGAATTTCCCAAAGCGCTAATTATTTCTTCCATTTTAGAATAAGTTATTTAGGAAATAAAATTCCATGCAAAACCAGCTCAATACTTTGAAAATCCATCAAGATTCAAATCACACTTCTTTTTCAGAAGTGAGAACTGGTATTTGGAATTTTAAGTGTGTATTTCAAAGAAACAGTAAATAGCAGCTTTTTAATTCATCAGAAGCCCAGAGGAAAGGGAACTTTCCATACAAATGTGCTGTACTTGGGAGACCAGATCTTGCTGTTGCTATAATGAAAGTATAAATACAGCATAGCAGGAATTCATAGTAATTTGTTTCTATGAGCAAGTTTGACATGGCACAGGCAAATAAATTCAGATCGTACAGCTAAACAGAAGTGAGACATTCTCTGAGCTACTGCACTGGCATTTTGCCTTTCCTCCATCATTCATTGCATCAGACCTTTGTCTCAATTTCTCTCTAAACCTTTGTCTTGTCCTGTCTGAAGGCCCACGCTCCAGGGTTATATCTTATCAGTTAATTAACTTTTAGAATGGAAACGCAGCAAAAATGACTATATAAACTTTTTCTCATATATATCAAAGCCAATGTCAACCAGTGTGGTTCCTGTGTACCTAATCCAGGAGACTTATTATAAAATCTCATCTTCCATTTACAGCCTGAGGCAATAGTAGGTCTTGCAGAGAGAAATGCGAAGTGATGAGGTTTAGTAGAGCAATAACGTTGCTCAACAGTTTAAATATTGGTCTAGCTACTGAACTTTATGCCAGGAGGTTCTGGCATTACATTATTAAATGCCAATATTTCATCCTCAGTTTTCACTTACTCGGAATAATGCATAATTCATTTCAGAAAAAAAACCCTTACCATTTAAGATATTTTTTCTTCCCCCCTCCAAAAAAAAAAACCACAACAAACCCTTGACTGTATCATTATGTTTCAACAGATCAAGACAGCACTAATGAGGAAGAGTATGGAGATTGCATGTGTGTGTAATACACAAATTCTTCACTGCAAATTAATGAACAATTTATCAACATCCTAGAAGCAATGAAAACCATTGCCTTTATTCCGGCCTATAAGATCCGTGCCAACAAGGAATAAATGAGAAATTGATTAAGCTGGAAAGCTTGAATCAACAAATAAGGAAGAGGAAGATCCTCGGAGGCAACTTTGATTTTTATTTTACTGACTCTTCACCTCACATCAGCAGATCTCACTGATGTGTACTTAAAAAAAATGGGTTAAGAAGGAATTGAACAAAAGACAGTGTTCGAAAATAATTTTGCCCACAGTTCAAAATTTCAGTGAAAAACCCAGTAGTGGAAAGGATGAAACACAGAAAAAGAATAAAGAATCTGAGTGAGAACTGTAGCCTGACAGGCTGGGAGCATCCAGAAGCCCCTTGCTCAACTCCAAGCACACATTTTCCACCCAGAGAGGATTACATCCTCAAGCTCTGGCATCAAGATATATATAGATATACAAATACAGATATAGATATATACGTCTTATAATTTACTGCCATTCCTGATTTCTTTAAATTTATTTATTTAAGGGCATTTTTAAAATAGGTTTATTAAGATGCTTTCTAAAGAAAGTTTCACCAAGACCAGTTTTTAAAAGTCAAGAAAACTTCTTATCATTTTTTTTCAATAAAATGCAAGAGAACACACTGCAGATTACCATATCAGTATTTTTGATTTACTCACCTTTTCAACATGAAGACAGGCAATTCCCATATATAACTTTATTCCAAAGCTGTGACCTTGACTTCTACCAAAAGTTCAATTGTATGGGTATTGGTTTGGAGGCAAGATGAAGGAAGAAAGGAGTTCTCACAGATAAGATAATAAACTGTCAGCTACAGTTTATGAAATAAAACTGTTTCAAATAGATGATCTGATTTAATCTATGTTGACTGTCAATTCAAAAATTATGACTCAGTCATTACGTAGCACGGAGACTACAGAGCTTGAATTACTTGTTTGTCTCATAAAGCATTAGGTGTGTGAACCAAAAACATCCTCACAGACTTCCATGTAAGTTTCCAAAGTAACAGAATAATCCTAAATTAAATTAAATACCACATATTGAAGGTGTATGTTTAACATATACAAATTTGGACTGTGTCTAAAGGTAAAGAAAAGGCATTGAACAGTACTGTTGGTAGAGTTACTGATTACATGAAGATGAAAAAAAAAAGTTTTTCTCTAGTTGTTGAAAATAATAAAGAAATGCATAAAATGGCTATTTTTAACTATCATTGTCCTAGGTACTCATACAACTGTAAAAATAGAGTGAGGTTTGAAAAAATGCCACCCCAAACCACATTATCTCTTGGGAGTGATGGGAATTGTGTGCTTGTATAAACTACATATACAGGATGCAACCTCTGTATTTTTCTTTACTCAAATTAGTAAATGCAGGTTTTTTCTAATAAGAAGAAAAAAAGATGAGCTACCAACACTGATGTGTGTATCAATAAATGAGATGTCTTGATGAAACTCCCGTGTTTCCTAACACAGTAAATACACAAAAAACCTGAGATTCATATGGTGCTTTGAACAGATTCGTGTACCTACATTGTCCAATATAACAACAGCTTGTTTCACACTGTTACACAAAATTATTCTAAGAAACAGAAGGATTCACTGGAAGTAAGGACACGAGTTACATGTAAGATATAAGATGTAAGACTGGTAGTTCTCTCATAGCAAAAGGATGAGCAAAGATTGTGAAGAAGTGAGGAAATGTTTAACTCTCTAATGTTTCAAATGCTTATCTACCTTTCTATTAAAATGCAGTTTAATACACTTTCCATTACAGCTACAGTGTGAGTCTTCAGCAGCAACCTCTAACAAACACGTTATATAGAATCACCTCCCAAAATCAAATTATTCTTTATCAACCTAAAATCTGCCACATCTACAAAACCACAGAATAAACAGCAAAACAACAGTCACCTGCTTCCAGTATTTAACAACTCTTCTCAGAGTAACTTACATGAGGAAATAAAAAAGTGGGACCTGATTTTTGTCCTCCCACTGCTGACCAATGTACCTACACTCTGTAAAATACAGAGGCAGTGCCAGGTGAGACACCTTAATCCCTCTCCCAAATTGTGATGGCTGCTCCATCATCTTCACATCACAGTTCATCTTAGATAACTAAGAATATATTATAAATATGAATATATTTACTTAAAAACAGACTGAAAATGTTTACACAGTTATCACATTAACATGTATTTTGGGGTGAAACTGTGTTGTAGCAATATTTAAAAAGTGAATTCACATGACTGGAATAGTAACATAAGGGGGTACAGCACTTCTGTAAGGGCATGTAAGTGATGGTGCAATCTATCTTATCTATAGATTTTACATCTTTTCCATCTTTGAAGCAGTTTATAGAGAATGACTGGTAAAATTCAGTGTGTCAGGGGGGAGACAGAGTAAATTCCCTCAGCCCACAGCATAAGCCATGAGCAGGAACCAATGAGGAACAGCTGGAATGGGCAGGTAGACAAATACATTCACAGAAATGTATTTGCATTAAAACTAAATAAGGCATGCTGGAAAGCTGGACTGGCAGGGAAAAGAAAACTGAAGAAAGGTGTGGCTCAGGAAAAAATAGAAAAGCCAAAGTGAAAGCTCTCCTATGAGGGAATGGGCACGACCACAGTGGGGATAATCTCGAGTATGAGAGATCAGCTGAGCTCAGTCAAAAGATATCCACTGCCCTTGGAACTACAATAACAAAAAAGGTGAAAATTAGGGTGTTTCCTGTGGATTAGCAGAAGGCTGCAGCACAAGCATGCAAAATCAGAATTAGTAACAGACATTAAAGGTAACAAAAGATCCTCCTGCAAATGTCCTGGCAAAAACCAGACACCCTCCACTCTGCCAACCATCCCCTCAAAGCCTGGCCCTCACCACCCTCTACAGGCTGCATTCCTGGGAGTGGATTTCTCTACGGGGAAAGGGCTATCAAGGATAAACCAGCTATTTCAAAAGTGTCTGTTCTAATGAATCTTGTCTCTAGCAAACTCAGAGAAACTGATCTTGATGCATCAGAGGTGAACATCAGCTTATTTTTGATTTGCACAAAAACACTGGAACAAATAATCATCCAACAGGGACAGCTATACCAAAAAAAAGGAAAAGAATTAAATAAATCAACCTTCTTTCTGTACTAAGTTGATGGACACAGTGAAACAAAAAGAACAATGGCCTTATTTGATAATAGTTCGTTTCCTTGAGGACAAAAATCCAAAAAATGCTCAGCACCGTGAATCCTAAATGACTTCCTTAGTAATTAAATTATATTGCATCAAAAAGCACATGCCTCCAGCAGTTTGATTCGGATGTGCACACCCTAACCAGGAGTAACTGGGTAAGCAAAGATTGGGTGGAGTTGACATAAAAACACACAGAATGCTTAGCACTAAAGAAAATCTCTGGAATGGAATAGAGCCTTTTGTTTTATTATAGTCTCTGACTATTCACCACTGTTTTATTACTGACTTTTGTTATTGTATCTGAATACAATTTGATTTTATGAGATCTTAAATATTACCTTTATAAACATTTCATGGGATGTTGACTCTCTATCTGCAAATTGCTTATTTGCTTATTGTATCTGTTCATTGATGCCATTGCAATAGCTTATTTTCGCATTAGCTTCTTTGTTGAGTCTAGTTTATCTTCTGAGAAAACCCCGAGATGAAATTTTTAATAAGAAATTCTAAAAAAAAACCAGATATAACTGTAACTGGTAAAGACATTTTCCCTTATAGTGTTCTGTTTGCAGCATAATTCAATCAGGGTGTTTATGCCAGTTAACTGAGATTTCAAGAGAGCACTTTGTTTATCATTTAATCAATATGATTTGAGCAACCTAGAAAGATTTTTAAATAGTAAGCTAAATTTTGTTCACTCTTCCTACAACTTTACCCAAGTTTCAGACTTCTGCTCCATAAAGACTCTCCACACATCATTTCTTTTGCTTCTGCCATTCTGACTGTGCAAACTGAACACCAATAAAAATCTGTGGCTGAATTCCATCTATAGAACATATTAACTCGTTTGCAAGTAATGGAAGATGACGATGACTGCACTGGGAGAAAATACAACAGGATCATTGGGCTTCCCTCATCAACTTTTTTGACAGCTGTGCTCACATACCCATCACTTATTCCACTGCAAGCCTGAACATTTACATTCCACAAAGCATATAATCAAATTTTATTCAAATACAGCCCAAGAACTAAGTGTATTTAACTTCTGAAAACACATTAGGTGATTATTTCATTCATAGTAAAAATGTAATACTTGCAAAACCACAGAACCAACTGCAAATTGCTAATATGTTTCATTATTATTAAGTCTGCCCCTTGGAAACACCAGCAATTAGGGTCAAATGAAACTCAATAATCCTTCTAAATTTCTTTCATGGTTGCCTCCAGTATTTACAGTTACCTGTGAAATTCATCTAACAAGGAAAGACAGGCATCTTTGAAAGGCTTCAGATAAGACAATTTGAGCAAACACATTTGGCCCTGTTTCTCATCAAAGCATTTAAAATTACAGAGTTTATGCTTTTATATCGGATTTGCAGAGTATTAACATTTAAATAAGCTTTAAAAAGGGGCCAGATATATAATCTAAGCCCAAAAATTAATAAAAAGCAGCCATCTTCCTATAAATGCTACAATTAATCATCGTGATGAACAGAGAGGAAGCAATCCATCTCACCACGCCAGAGAGCTGATGTAGCTCTTCTTTTCACACACCACACAAGTTAATTATTATGAGCAGATGTGCTTAGATTACAGGAAAATTTATACTCCGTGAAACCAGGCACTGAAGGTATCTATTTATCTTAAAGGACAAATTTGTCCCTATTTGTTTGGAGGTTTGCTCACATGCAACTACATCAGCAACGTGGCCTGCACGAAATCTCACAGGATTTGAGTTTTGCACTGCTTTTTGTGTGCCTCACTAAGTAAACATTTCAAAAATGAAATCTTCAAAAATCTTCAAAAAGAAAAAGCACCTGCTGGTCGAAGCAACTCATCACAAACAGGACAGTTCTGATCTGTCCCACAAATTCTCCGCCGTGCCCTGAACAGGGAATGTCTGTGACTGCATCCTGCGTTCCAGGGGTTAAAATGCAACAGAAGAGATAATACCCAAAACGCCCTCTGAGTTCACGTCTGCAGTAGCTGCTCACTTCTGCAGGCCCATTTACGCTTGATTTTCTCAAATGCTGCTAAGTGCCTATTATGAAGATGCCCTCCAGGAGCACAAGGAATAAATAAGCAGCAGTGAAGGCCGTGGTCAGCGAGGGCAGTGGCCGCGGAAGGCCACGTGTCCCAGCCGCGGCTGGGAGCGCTGCCCCGGCACGTCCCGCATCCCTGAGGATGTGCTGATCTCCTTCACCCTGAATTAAATGCAGGCTGAAGTAGATGGCCTTGGACAAGCCTATTACATTTTAATAGGTTGGTAAGATCCCCTCATACTGCATACTTCGAGTTCAGGCACCTCCTCTGCCTACACAAAGTCCGGGATAAAAACTAAGATACAGAAAGTTGGTATCTAACAGACGGTAGGAAAGAGATACCTCCGAGAAATTTCAATCACCTTGGGGCACATCAAAGAAAACAAATATATGATTGCAGGGCTGAAACTTCAGTGAACTGTCAAAAAGAAACAATAGTACTGACCTGAATTGATCAGAAAAGCGGTAAAAAGTAACATTTGCTACAAGGCTTCACATCCAAGATCCAAATTTAACACTACAACATACCCTGCTTCAGGAGAACTCTATCAAATACCAGAATATATTATTCAAAACTTTCCTTATTTCACAAAGCCAATATCAGCAATCCTTTAATAAATGATGCAAGCACCTGGCAAAACCAGCAGCTGCCAGCAAAAAAATTGACTTTAGAAAAATCTTTGTTAGAAGGTGACATATTTTTCATTACTATCTATTGCCATGAAGGCATAGAGATGGCTTTTTGTTGTGTAGTAATTTTATTCCAGGGGAATTCCAATTTTTTGGATGAAGTTTCACTTGATTTATTATAAATAAAGAAGACAGAATCTTCTCCTGAGTCTTTTCAGAAGCAAATTGATGACGATAAGGGAAGTGGAGAAGGGCTGTTTCCAACAGGAAAAATATTTGGAAGTATTACTAATTCAACCATCAGACTCGGTTTAAAAAGTGCTAAACATGCCACTCAGAATTTTTAATATTTCTGAACATATTTAGAAACTGTGTCAGCAGGAAAGAGCATCACTGGACACCCAAAGCAAATGTAGTATCGACCAGTTCACAGGCACCTGCTGTATTCTCACAAGTGCAAGCACTTCATAAGCATCCCTGTCACTTCCAGTTACTCTTCTGTCACTTTTGTGCACCTGTTTGAAAGAGAGAGGCTGGGAATTTTGAAAGACAGCTTGATTCAAGGTTATTAATTTCTTCTGAAATTGAAAATTCATGTCTAAAACCTCTACTGCAGACATAAAGCAATTGCAGTAACATTAATATACAAATTCAGAGTCAACAAACATGACATCAGGACTCCTTTTACACCTTTGTGGCATGCCACTTCATTAAAAAAATCTTGTGCTTGAAGATTTATGATAAGCCAAATTGATGAGCTCTGCCATTTAGGATGCTAATATTCATGGTGAGTATTAGCTCTTAATTATTGAAAGAAACTTTACTTAATTTCCATTAAGAAGTGCTTTCTAAGTAATGCAGCAAAAGGGAAAATGCAAACTGAAACTTTTATCGTGTTCCTCTGAAGGAAATTCCCCAGACAGGTCAAACCTCGGGAGTCTGACAGTGAACAATATATGCTATAAATCAAACTCTGCATCCCTTTCAACATCTCCATTTTCCTCTCACCAACCTTTCAACAACTTGGGTTTGTTTGTTGATTTGTTTTTCTGTTTGTTGGTTTGGGGTTTTGTTAAGGGTTTTTTGCAGGGAGGAGGTTGTTTGCTTGTTTGGGTTTGTTGTTTTGGTTTTCTCCCAGGAGGTAAGAAGGGAAGTACAAACAATTGACAGAGTCCTTGAATGTTTCATTGATTTAAGCAGGATCAGCATTTCAATCCCGTATTGTCTATTTCTCAAATTAAACCCCATTGGTTCTACTATACTGTGAGAATAAACAACTGGTCTTCATCCTTCCAA
Organism: Pseudopodoces humilis; assembly: GCF_049639895.1. Classification (NCBI taxonomy): domain Eukaryota; kingdom Metazoa; phylum Chordata; class Aves; order Passeriformes; family Paridae; genus Pseudopodoces; species Pseudopodoces humilis. Next base: position 5,765,252 of record NC_142207.1, read on the forward strand.
CTAATGCCTCTGGAATGTTCCACAAGCTTGACTGAGACCATTATGGACAAGAAAGAGGTTATTTGGGTAAGGATTGTGAAAGTAACATCTCTAGTGTTTTCCTGACAACTAATAGTATAAAAGCTTTTTAATAAACTTGCTTATTTTCGGTCATGCCTTAAGCTTTCCTATTTAAAATGTCTATTTGAAGAAAAGTTCTCCTTAAGGCCATTTTCAAGAGAACCTGGATCTTATCCTGCTCAGCTCAGATGAATTCTTAACAATTTCCCTATGAACCGCAGCAGCTTTGGCATGAATTGTCTTTGGAGTTATAAACAGCACAACTGTGACATACAGGAAATTAAAATTTTATAAAAGGAAAAGTAGATTTAAATCAGTAGTGAATGAGCCTGCCTTCACATGGAGAGGTGAACAAGAGGGATGTGAAAGTGTTATATAAAAGAGCAAACAAAAAAGGAGACCAACCAGGATACAAATGCCTCAAGAACGAAGTATGATTCAATTAAATTGAAAATCATCAAGAAACTAGAATAGTTTTCTCAATGCAGGGTTACACCATTGAACTAAGGTACACCTGACACACACAGGGGCTAAAAACCAGCAACAGTTCTTTGAGCTCCTTTAAAATATTAAGGATTAGAAACCCTCATGTTTCAGTGTCTAGGTAAAGAAAGAGTTTTAGGATGAAACTTCTCCTGTATTTCTGATAAAGAGCACACACCAGACTGTGTGAACAGGTCTGCTTACAACCCACCCATGGCCACAGAAGAGATTTCTGCTCTAGTCTGTAACATCCTCCGCACAAACCATGACGTGTCACCACCCAGGCTTACTGTTCACAGAATACAAATTCCTCGAGATTTGTGTGCAAAGTCTGAATCAACTGCTCATAACTAGGATTTTAAATCACTGGAAGCTAGCAGTAAAAACAAGTCGTAATTGGAAGGGCCTGTCCCCAGTCTGAGGGAGAGATTGCTCTTCATTATGTCCCTCATTATGCCTTTCATCCTCCTGAGTAAGTCTCGGCACAGTTTGGATCTCCTTGGACCTCTTTCATCTACTATACTCTGTTTAATGACAATCCATCATTTAAAAAAGGACCCCAAAAACGACTTTCGCCAGCGATACTTTCTTAGATCATACAGACTCCACACTAGATAAAAGAAATCTTGGGAGGACCAAAGAGAGCTGGACTTAATCAGAGGGATGAAAGACAAAATGAAAATCTATCTACCCTTACATTTAAAAAAGGAGTTTCCTTCAGATAAGACGATCTCGACTCTCTCCCTCTGTGCCTGTTAAATATGGTGTGAGCACTGTCAGATCCTGTGGGACTTTTATGACTGAGATGCTCCAGCAATTCCTGTAAATTGTACACATTTGGATGGTGCTGTCTGAGGTGACCAGGCCACTTCCTATTGATCTAAAACTCTTTTTCCCCCCTTCTTCCCTCCTTCCTCCTAATCAAGGCAGAAATACATAGCCTGGCAAGCTTTGATGTCCCTCTGCTTTACTTCTCATTATTTTGATCTTTTAACAATCCCTCTATTGGTACATGCCCTAAGCATGCATCTTCAGGGTCTGTGCCTTCTGGCTTCAAAAGACTCTTCTAGTTGATTAAGACTTTTTATTCCTTTCCCCCAGAAAACAAATGCTCTGTGTGGTACTAAGAGGCTGATATTTGTTTTGTTTATCAGATAGGAACAGTATATATAGTTAAGCTAGAGAGCCTGCTTATTCCCTTCTGCAGAGTGGAATATACTGTCCTGGTTTTGAAGGAAATCAAATACATGGAATTTATCTGATGCAGTCTTCATCATCTTTATTTTACAGAAAGTTTACAGATCATTGAGTTGCCTTTGGATAAAATGCTGCACTGTAGATTGCTGTCAGGACAAATTCTCTAAGTCTCCTCAATTTTTATGTTGCTGGCATAAGGCTACAGTGACAGAAATGAGTCGGAGTCTGTCCTGCTATTAGTCTACGTCTATAAAGTAATGTCATGCCAATTCTCCTGCCTATGAAATACTCTTGGAGCAGCTCTACCCGAGGTGGGAGCTGGGAAGACCCAGGCTGAAACATAGTTTTAAGTGTCCTCTGATGCCTGCTGACATCCCCCATTAAAAACAGGAGGGCAGTCCACCATCACTCTTCTGTGAACAACCTGTCACTGGCAAACCGGTATCAATCTTTCTTCCCCTTGTCCTATCAACTCACACTCAAAGGAAGAAAAATTGGTCTAGGGGAGCACATTACCTGGAAAATCAGTGGGATGTAATACAATATGAGGACAAATTTCCATGCCCCACTGCAGTGCCCAGCTGCAGATTCCAGCCGTGCACATTTGCATAGACACCTCCGCTACAGCAGCAGGTTTTGATAAATTGGACCAGGATGATTTCTATGAAAACAGGTGATTTTATTTCTCATAAATTAAACTACAGGAATATCAAAGGCAGCTGAAATGCTCAGAGAGATTGATCCACTATACCTCACATAACCTCATCTGTACCCTCTCCTCCTGCTCCCAGTCAATTCTAATGCTACAAAACTGAAATTAATCCCATGGAGAATCTCTCTGGGAGGGGGTATCTTCCTCATTCCACTGGTTCAGGGAAGGCTAAGAATGCATACATATATGTATACATGATATTAGTATGGCATTTTTGTCTCCTCCTCAATTTTTCCCTGTTTCCCCCTTTGTGCAACACTGCCACACATTTCTGCATGAAGCAAATCTATTTTCAAATCTACAGATAAGAACAGCTGAAAGCTTATGGGTAAATGATACAAATCTGACACAAGCAATCTGGACTCATGCATGCCACATCCATACTGCAGTGAGCATTCTCTCCATCTCCTGTGTGCAGATATACATAGTTCACCAAGAATGAAGATTAGTTTTTAAATGCAAAACCAAGGGTAAAGTTTCATTAAGCTCACGAGATTTTAATTTGTTCAGTGCTATTCATCAGAGGTAGACACCTCAATATTTAATTTATTTCTGTTAATGAAATTTGAGTATTTTGGAAAAAAAACTTTCCTAACCTATTCTGAATTTATTGGCAAACCAGGAATTGAAATTACTCAAGAGAAAGTTTTGGTGTTTTTATCTGACCTCAATTGTTTGTCACTACTTATAGTGGCAGAAGGTGTGGAAAAAAAAAATAAAAGGGAGTACTGCCAGTTAAATATATTCTGTTTTATGAAAAAGAAGAACAAATCTCAGGAACTTGGAGATGAGAAGGAGAATGTAAGCAAAACATGATCTTATGATGTGTGCTTTTTTACAACAGGATAATGCCACTGATAGAAGTCTGAATTCCAGACTTTCCTCTACAGTACTGCTGCCCACTTTTCTACAGTGCAAGTGCTGCATTTGACATTTTTTTCTTCAACAAAAATTACACTTTTCTGATTTCAGAGCATGCTCAAATTTAACCAACATGTGTTTCTGGTCTGCCCTTCCAAGTACTCAGGATTTGCAGTTACCTAGATGAGTTACAGATGCTGTCTAGTTCATCATCCACACTGTCAGTGACAGCACTGACAGTCCAGGGTGCGTGTGCCCCGTGGGAAGCTGTCAGGATCTGATCAGAAGCCATCTGAAATAGCCCTCCTGGCTGACAGAAAATAGCTGATAACAGAGCTTGGGATGGGTTTTTTCAACAAGTTTCACAACCACCTCGCCCTGCATTTCTCTAGGTCATACTTTTATACTGCCCATAGGAGGGTGTCACGTGGAACTGGACTCAATGTCTTCCTGAAGTTAAGAGAATATTATCTGTGCTGCTTTTCACTTACCTTATTGCCTGACCTCCAGCCAACTGCCTTGTCAAGCACAGAAATCAGATTATCAAAAACAATAATAGCAAATCAATTCTGGTTTGGTTGTTTCTTACCATCTTAGTACTCTCCATGTGTTTTTAAGCTAAAAACGGCACTGTTAGTGACAAGAGGAAAACAACATAACACATCTTTGTGAATTTGCAACATGATGTAGAGTAATTGTATCTGTAAAGTGTTGCTGAAAGCCCTGGGCAGACATGGCTGATGAACAGACCAAGGCTCTTCGTTCTGGAAAGGCAATCTCCTTCCCGAACCTCAGTGCCATCCTAGACAAACTCTGCTTCACATTCTTTTCAAAGTATCACGAACAAGACTCAGTTCCTGCCTTTACCCTGGTTATTATTTTTCCCTTCGGTTATTTGCTCCCAGTGCTACCAGATGCCAGGAAAGTGTCTTCCAGACCAGGACTCTGGCTGGGACCATTCAAGTTCAGCTCACTGCGCTCTGTATCCCTGTAACCACTTGTTACACCCTGGAGGAGAACCACCAGGAAGAACACTGACCAATAAATGAACACCCAGCTTCACTCAGAATAAGGCTAGAGGTGCCATTGTCCTGCCTCCTGGTAACTGGAAGGAGCTGCTGATGACAGGTAAGCTGCTGTCAGCTGGACACACTGACACAGGACTGCACCAACCGCCCTCCCCAAAAAACATCACCAGCAAACTGAAGCAGTTGAGTCTCTGCCATGTTTACTATCATAATTGCATTCCTTGTAAACTTCAGGTTATCACATTGCCTTCAGCCTGTAAATTGTCACAAGATTCTAATATGTACCTCCTGAAATTGGTAATTCTGTGCAAAAGCATTCAGCAACTCAAATCACAATGATGTGTTAATTTAGCTGATCAGCAGTTATATTAACTATCTAGAAAACAGAAAATAAGAACTGTTGGATGACTTCTCTTATGAGGGAAAAAAAAAAATTACACTGACACTTTTTTGATGGCACATCTCATTATAAAGAGGTTACCATAAAATAATTGCAGGAGAAACAACCAGTATATATGGCCATTACTGAGTTACTGATGGACAATACCTAAGATAATACAGCTAAAGGACACCTGTCTAAAATATTTGTGTAGATATAATCTTAACAGGCTATATCTAAACTCATCTTGCTTATGATGCATTAACTTGGTCACTATTAGACTTGTGATCACAGTACTGCCTATGTCTTATATAAGATTTCACTGGAATTATCACTGCATTTAGACACACTAAGGAAACTTAGATAGCAGATTGTTACCATTTTTTTCTTATGATGATAAGCTCCTGGTCTGAATCAGTCTAAAACCAGTCTTGTCTGCAATGTCCCTACAGCTATCAGAAAGCTCCAGAGCAAGAGCCAGAAGCCTGCAATGAAGGAGACAGGAATTTTAAATGGCCCGAGTCTGGTGCTGCCTGCATCCCACGTTTTCACTGTCAATTCATACATCAACTTTTCAACTGTAACAGATTATATTTAACACTAACCATCTTAGCAAAGTCCATGTGATGTGAATTTACAACCCCGCTAAAGCAGGAAAGGAAATACATCCTGTGTGGTCTGACAGCAGAGAAACCAAAAGAAATACACTCCAGAGGTGCTCGATGTGGCTGTCCAGGGTTGATCCACCCCAAGACCTCCAGTGAGACAGTGAGAGTTCTGCTCTCCAAAGCAAAGGAGTAGCTTCTTATTACTCCATTGGTGAGTCTGCACTGTTGTTTTCCTGTACATAAATCAATAAACTATCTCTAAAAACATTTCCTGCTCTGTGTCACAACATTTCTGTATTCTTGAGATGGGGACTACAGCTCTGAGAAGGACTTACTGTCTCATTAACAGGGGGAAATATGGTCAAGTACTCCAAATGAATCAAAGCGAAGTGGCAGGAGCAGGAGAAATAAGACATGGCATTTTCCATTGCTGCAGCTTCTCCTTGCTTTTGGAAAGTAACTCGTTTTTTTCATAATCATGTTGTCAGTGTATTTCCAAGACCAGTTTTTAAAGCAGTCTCATTAGACCAGTCTGGTCTTTAATACCTGTCTATTTACACTACCAATGGAGTCTGATGCAACCTTCAAAGACACTTGCTTGAAACAGGCTTTCAATTCACTAATTAAACCTTAACAATCCCTTGTAATGAGCAACACTTTTTTCCCAAAAACTGTGTATGTCCCAGGTGGCTCTTCATGTCAGCACTGAAAGGAGAGGCCACTCCTGAAGGATCCTCCATCGCAAACATCTGAGACCAGGAAAGTCGCCAAACAGCACCTGAAGAAGCAGTGATTCCCATGAAATCATGGAATGGTCTGAAGTGGAAACCATCCAGCTCATCTCATTCTACCCCTGCCATGGGTAGGGACACCTTCCACTATTCCAGGTTGCTCCAAAACCCATCCAACCTGGCCCTGAACACTTCAGAAATGGGGGCACCCACAACTTCTCTGGGCATCCTGTACCAGGGTCTAACCACTCTCAAAGTGAAGACTTTCTTCCAACTCTACTTTTAGTCAGTTTAAAGCCATTCCCCCTCATCCTATCACTCCATGCCATCTCCAGCTCTCTTGAAGCCTCCTCAGGGCACTGCAAGGGGCTCCAACATCTCCCTGGAGCCTTCTCTTTTCCAGGCAACAACCCCAGCTCTCAGCCTGCCTTGACAGCAGAGGTTCTTGAGTCTTCTAAGCATCTCTGTGATTTCCCCTGGACCAGCTCCAACAGGTCCACATCCTTCTTATGTTAAGGACCCCAGAGCTGGATGCAGAGCTCCAGGTGGGGTCTCAGAGCAGAAGAGAGGGGCAGAATCCCCTCTCTCATCTGCTGCCCACTCTGCTTTGGATGCAGCCCGGGACAAGGTTGGGTGTCTGGGCTTCAAGTGCACGCTGCCAGTTCACGTTGAGCTTCTCATCGAACAAGTCCTTCCCAGGGCTGCTCTCAATCCATGCTTCACCCAGCCTGTATTTGTGCCTGGGAGCGCCCTCACCCCTGTGCAGGACCTTTTCTCACAGCCTTGACACCTCCTAGTAAATTAGTCCCTGGTGGAGGCAAATGACAGCCGTACAGCAACACCAAAGTTTGCAAAGCTTCTCATTTACTGTTAGTAATGTTGTCCTCTGTAACATCCTCATCCTGTTTTACTTGAGTGCCCTATGTTGGGGGCTTTTTGCCTCAACTAAGTTTAACTACATTTATTAGTTCTAAAGGCTACCTTTCTCTTTCCTATAGCATTGCTTCTTGAATAAATTAGTCCACTGAAGGTGACGTAAGAAATGAAAGGCAATTGTAATTAGTGTAATATCTTTCCAAGATAAAACCATAAAAACTTCAGACAGCTGTCATCTCCTTAGCTATTCTGATTATTATTCACAAACTCTGATATCTTCTGCATATTACACAGTATGTTTACATGCAATTTCAGTGAAAATGCTCATGGAACAGGATCTCTAAGTATCTATCTCAGAATCTAGCCGAGAGAAAGAATGGAGCTTGAAAGTCATTTCAGACCTCATTTTCCCTCAGTACAGTCACTGTCCTAAATAGGTACACATAAACACATACTGGTTTTCTTTAGAAATAATTCATATGAATTCAATATCCTTATATAATTGGCTAGATATGACAGTCACTGAAAACTAAAATCCTCTTTTTATACTAGTCAGGGTATGGACAGGAAAAAAAAAATCTAAGAAATGGATGCTCCAAGGGACAGGAAGACTGATTATTTTAGAGGTAAAAGGGTAATTGCTGTCACATGATAAAAAAGGAACCAGGCAAATTCGTATGAATACTCCTTGGAGAAGAAGCACTTACTGGCTACTTCATGTAAGGCGATTACTCTGTGGAGGGGTGGTGATACCTCGAATGCAAGCTCATTCACAGGATGCCTGAATATTGCAGGAAGGCAGCATCTATCTCTTACACCTGGGATTCTTCTACTGATGGCACAGATTCCCCTGAAAACACCCACAGACTCACAGTGTCGTAGAACATAATTTAGGACAGAAGGGACCTCTGAGGATCCGATGCCTGCTCTAAGCAGGGTCAATCTCAAAGTTAGAAAAGGCTGCTCAAGACCTTTTTTTTGTTGAGCGTTCAGTATCTCCAAGGCATGTAAGGAAACACCTCCCCTGCCTAAAGGGCTGGTCCCTAACAACACAGGGCACTCTGCACACTCCTGAGTTCAAGTAGCAGCAAGAAGAGGAACTAACAAAACCTTTATGAAAGTTTCCCTTACTAAACACTTCTAACAGATAAGATACAGAACTGCTGAAAACCCAGCAGCTTCTTTTCCAGACACAGTATGGTCAGGGTTAGCAGCTGAGTTTCAGCTGCCTTCTCTGTGGAGATCACTCCCCTTGTTCAAACAAAGTATCTTTTAAAATCTTCTTCCATGGGTTTCATCTGAGATCTCATTTTCCTGAGACCCCACTCATCTTTAATAATACCCAGCAGAGTGGTTCTATCACTACATGTAATTATGAAGCTGTTACAAAGCCACAGTTAATTACAAAAAGTGAACGTGGCATTGAAATGATTTTTGCTTAAACTCACCAAGGTAGGTTTTTCACAATTACCCTAGCACAGCACATAGCCTTGGCAATTATTGGAGGGCTCTCCACAGAGTAAAAGCAAGTGTGGTGCTCTTCTATTATACTTCTAATTCTGTCAGAGTAAGATTAACAAAGTTCATGCACCTACTAGAACATAAAGATTACCATCTCTTCACACAGACTGAACAATAAAATTTACAGATTTGAAAACTTTGTGGAAAGGTTTGTGGTCAAAACCTAGTTAAAGATATTTACTCCTTTGAGTTTTAGTTTAAAACAGATTTCTTCTTTCAGATACATCCCACATACTGTCAGGGCTTTTCTTTCTTTTCCTTTGTTTCCAGATTACATAAGAAATTCATTTCATCTTTAAAGAATAGCTTCTACCTTTGTGAAGGAGTAAATTATTATGTCAAGTTTCCTCAGTTAGCATACCTGTATAGCAATTTTTTTTCAATAAAAATAACCTTTTGTTAAAGGTTTCATTGTATTTCCCACGAGAATGATAACAGCCACATCTCCAGCCATCTGCAGGCACTACTACAGACTGATGCAGACTCTGAACATTCTTCTCAACACTTCTGTTCAGACAATGGGACCACTAATTTCTAAGTGCTTAATTATGCCAAGGGCAGGAGCCCAAAGCCTTTATCCATGCTGAACTTCTTCAACAGTCTTAATGAAAATCAGGTCTCAGGCAAATCATTAGTAAAATTCAAAATCATAAGGAAATTACCCCTTTCCATTTTTAGCACAAAGAATGGATTACTTCATAAAGGCCTATAGATAATTCATTTAAAGCTCACATGCTTCAGCTTTGGGCAGAAAAGCAGGTTAAGATATTTGAACACCAAGCACAAATCTCCTCCTATACTCCAAGCTATTGTGTTAGTGCTACTTTAATGCCCAGCACAGCAGAACTATAATGGAAACAGCTCCCAAAACACTTTATTTCATAAAGTACTCCAGCTAGTTTCCAAATTGTCTATTGCAAAAAAAAAAGTGAAGACCTGACTTCAATGCCATATCCAGCACCTCAGACACTGGGGCTGGATGGAGGACTCTTACCCCTGGACTGCAGCCCGTGCCCACATGCCTCGCTCTGCCCGGGCAGGCCCTGTCTCACCGAGTCTGGCACCAGCACACAGGGGCTCCAGCGGTGGCTCTTCCACCTGCAGAGGGAACAGCCAACAGCGACATGCTTACAACTGGAAAACAGGGAACACATCTGAGCACAAACTCCAGTTACCAATCATAATATGCTGTGGGGACTTTTGAGTCACAGAGCTGTAATTGCTCCTGACACAAGCACTGGGAACTGGAATTCAGATGCCAGGCTCAGCACATCCTTATCCAACAACCTTTCTCATTTTGCAGGGCGTGTTTCAAAGTTAGGTAAGATACATATGAAATGGCTCCAGTGGGCTTTGTCACCAGGCTCTCCTCCTGCTCTCATACAACTGATGTTGTTCCCAGCCTGTTTTCCGTGCTCACAGGTGTGCCAGCCATGGGAAGCAGCTTTTCATGGCACCAGGCAGAGCAGAGCATTGTCCCCTGCCCTGCACTGCCTTCAGCTCCACACTCTGCTCCAGCACCATCTCCTGTGGGATGTGCAGGCTGAAGATTTGTATGCAAAGATATAATGCTTTTCTATTTACTAATATTGCACAACAGATGGACCACAGAATCTTAATGAAGAGCAGTGAGTAACTGCTCTATTGTATTATTTGTCTAATCAGAACTTTTTAAGTGCATAGTATTCACTGGAGTGAGAGTACCAGGGGAAAAGACAAGAGTTTCTGCAATAAGCATGCAATTATGATTAAGGCACTCTAGGGCTTGTGGTCCCAAAATAGCTCACATTGATTTTTAGATACAATGAGGGGGAAGTTCCCAGTAACAGCTTCCTTACACACATCAGACCCTGAGGTTACTATTCCTAGGAGCTGTGTCTGTTGGTGCTCATTCTGATGATGCCAGATCTACTGAAATCTCCAGTTTGAACTCCACTTTTACGCATTTTGCAAGGTACATTATTTGTTTTAAATTTGTTTTAAACTCTGCATTTTCCAACATTATGTTATTTTCTGGTTAAAACTGTGCAGGACAAGAGTCATTTCTAGAGAAGTGGACACCCACTAGATACTGATTCCAAGCTAACAGGTTTTACCTATATACTGGACAGATGGGAACATCTTCACATTCTCTTTCCTCATACAAGGTGTCTGGACATGCCTGTCCCCCACTGGCAGAATCCTGAATGATAATCCTGTACCGGGACTGCTTAACTGCGGAGGCATTGCCTGTAAAGCAAAAAACAAAAAAGCTGTTTTTCAGACATGGTTGTCATCCCAAGTTAGCTATATAGCTGCCTTGGTTAGAAATATACTCTGTGTTTCATTTATATTTTGAATCTGTGAGCACTCTGTAACATTGTTTCCTTTAAAATTACCAGTAGTTCAGCAAGACAGCAGCTGGAAGGATGATAAATCAACAGCCTAAGAAATGCATCAAAAATCATCTATTTAACAGAACACCAAATCAAGTGAGAAAATAAATAAATAAGAAAATAAACACCTTAACTGAGGAAAAGAATAAAAAGCAAAGAAACAAACTGTCATAATGGAAGGTTTTGTTTCTGAGAACACATTCTGGTGGTCTCAGGCTGCTACAAGTAACCCATCTTTATGGCACTAGAAATCAGAGATGATAACTTCCTGATATGAAAACCATTGTAACCAACAGAGGCTAACTCTCTACTTAACCTGAGTTGACGCAATACCAATCCATCTAGAAACACAGTTCACAAAATCAATGGTACAGAATGCAACAGGAAAGACAGGAGCAAGATTTATCTGTTTGTCTCTACAGCTAAAGCAAACACAATCCTTGGCTGTGTAAGCGGTAAGAGCAAACAGAGCTGGTTTAACCACTGTTCATGGCCCTTGTCCTTTTCTGGGTACCATGCTCACACTGCAAAAAACAGGTGCTAGAAAAGTAAAAAGGTATCTCAGGAGAACTTTTTAAAGGACTGCAGACCATGTAAAAAGCTTTAAATAAAGGACTTCATCAAATATGTCTGAAAGAGGAAAGCAGTGCAAATAAGCCCACTATGAGTATTATTTTTCCAGCTCAGAACAAGAGCAAAGCTGCAGCAGCAAAATTACCATGTAGTAGAGTAGAAGGAAAACTTAGAATTCACACCATGAACACAAAGTACAAGCACAGATCCAAGAAAAATGTTGCCTTTAAAAATACCAAGTCATACAAGCCTCCACTGGCAGATGTGTCACCACTTTGAGATCACTGCAAAAGGACACTGGACTGGCAGGAGGCTGCTCACCTCAGCTGCTGCCCTGGGGCAGAAAAAGCACATCCAGAGAGATCCCTCTTCTGCTTCTTTCACAGCCACTACTGAGACAGCTCTACAGCTTCCTGCAGTCTCCTTTCACATGCCTGATTTGGGCCTGTAAAGCCTCAAAAAGAGCCTTTTCTTAAAATCTAGCCCACACCATCACTCCTGGAAATTAAACTGTTTTATCTTCTGTCCACTACCTGAAGAGTTTATCCCTGTCACCTAATGCATACAATTTACAAAACTGTAAGGGTTTGCATCCATTCTAAGTCTTCTCCTCTCTGAATTAAGCAAACCCAGTCCTTTGTAGGTCCAATTCAATTCCCTCTCCCTGCTCAATTTCTCACAACACTGTGCCCAAAGGACCTGCAGCCTCCCCTGGGCACAGTACAGTGACCCCTCAGGGGTCTTACATACAACATGCCCAGGAATTTGACAAGCCTGGTAGGAGTTTTAGCATTTCTAACTGCTGACTTTCATTCACTCTGTAGTCCATAGTATCTCCAGAAGTGCCTGAGGCCACAAAGACTATTTAGGGAGCAGAGCATTTGACACACAGAAGAGACCAGGAAAGTTGGGGCTCTTCTGCTTGGAGAGAAGGCTCACAGCATCTTATCAGTGTGTATCAATATACTCTAATGGGCAGTAAAGCAGACACAGACAGACTATTTTCACTGTGATATCCACTGTGAGATTTTTCAAGCAGCTGAGTACCCATTTAAAAGTCATTTAATTTAAGCCACTGTTCCTCAGCTTCCTGATAAAAGTTTAATGTGTCAAAAATCTACCACTTCCCTTAATTAGAACAGCTACGCTGTCAAAAAAAGAGGAGATTAAATTTATTTGGCACAATTTGTTCTCAATAAATCCTTACTGGCCAGTTTACTACAATCTGATTCTTGAAATGTTTGTATCTTGAGTAACAATTTGTTCTTGTGGCTTTCTACATAATGAAGTTAGGATGAGTAATCTACAATTTTCTTGACCTTTCTTTTTGGAGGAGCAGAGGTGAAGGGAAGAGTTTTAGTTTGGTCTGCCTTGGTACTACTGAGTTTTACTTCTTCAGGACCTTATTTCTCACCCATAGAAGAGTCACTCGATGCTCTGGCATTACTTGACTACTTAGTCACACAACCTCACTGACATGGGAATAGCTACTCAATGGAAACACTCCTTAGTACATTCTTCTCATGGCTGCAGACAGGAAACAACGGCAGCAACTGCACACTCCCCATATTGTGCTTCCCCCATTTCACAGAAAGAACATTTCATACAGGTTCCCCTTATTTACAATCCATTTATGTGATTTTCACTATCTAATATCCTCTAGCTTAGTTTGCATCCTTGGTTTCTTGTTTCTAATCTTTGTGAAACACTATGACAATCCAAAAGGAAACAAGATTCTGAACAACTCTGACAGTAAGATAAAAAAGAGCTTCTCTAGATGTGTCTGATGCTCCTCTTCACTGTTTGAACCTTGAACTTGCAAATTACATACAGACCTACACATGCCTTGCTCCCCAGTGCTATTGGCTTACTGTTAGCACAGTTTCAGAATAGAAATTAAGAGTCCAGCAGGGCTTCAGCCCTTTGGACAGGTTTTCTTGCACCTTCTAGGTCTTCTGCACTCCTGACTGCACAGAACAAGTTCCTGAGAGGTGCAGATACCAATTCCCGCAGTTTGTTAAAGTCTTTTTTTTTTATTTTAAATGTCTTGTGATATTGCCATCCTTCCCTTCCAAGAATCATGAACTCTATCACTTTGTGATGATTTTCATTCAAATTATCTACCACCATTAGAATCTTACCCATTTCCTTCCTATTAATCAGTACCAAATCTAAATGAGCTTCCCACAGTAATTTTCTCCACCTCAAGAAACTAAATTATCCTCAACATTTATTGCACCTTACTCAAACCCCATTTTCAAAATTGAATTTCCTCACTGGCTTTTCTATAGCATTCCTTACAAATGTTAATGAGTATAATTTTTGTACTTCAGTAAAATTGCTATAGCCTAATTTTTTCCAGAGTACTAGCAATGTGGAGGACTGTCCTTTTAAAGCCAAACTGATTTCCAGCATGGAAATATGACCATTTGCCCTCCTGAAAAAAAAGCCTCAAGATCTAAGGACCATCTTAACTTCTCTGTCCTTGTCTTTGCAACTCAGAGAATGCTGTTTTAGAATTTCAGGGGTGCCTTACCTCTGTTTCCACTCTCCACTCCTGTGCCACCAGCCTCTATTCTCCTCCCTTACAGCACCATACAATTCTTATCAACCACTCTTACTCCTCCCTGAATCTTGCATCCTTCCTTCCTCTGTCTTTCAACCCAGTGCTTCCATGCCCAGGGTTCACAGAGCTGCACCACCATTCCCAGGTGAGGGACAAAAATCCCTTTTCACTCCTGGAACATGTGCCATGTCAGGTCCAGCTTCCACAGAAAACATCCAGCTTCCCTCTCTGCTCCTGCCCAGATGGAAAGCCAGTCTGGTCAACACAAGACTCTGCTCACACAAAAAACAAGGACGAATTTTCTGAGATTCACCAAAATCAGTGCTATCAATACTTCTGTAGAGGTAAGAGCTCTTAAGTCTTTCGCTTTGACCAGCTCTGGTTGTGTGTTTATGAGGATTGGAAGTAGCAGATCATGTCTGACACAAGGTAGAAGTCATTAGAATTTCTTAGTGTGGTACACCATTCTTTTTATCCACTTTTACCCCTTCTCATTTCAAATCTGATTTAAGGCATGGAGAAAAAAAGAGGACAGCTACTACCTAACATTTCATGTAAACTTGTTCAGAGAATTAAGTAACTGTGAAATTTCTAACCTTCCTCCTGGACAACTAAAGCCCAGAAGAGAAGAGGCACTCACAGGCACCATCTATTTTCAGAAGGAAGATGAAAAATGTTATTTATTGTTAGTTGTTTTCTTTTTTAATCTCTCTGTTTTAAATCTATGGTGACAGACCAGGGAGTACCTCATCCACACTGAAAGCAGTTACCTCTCCAGGCCACTTTCACCCCCAGGAAAGCAGGTGACAAGAGGAAAATCTACCTGCTGCTCATTCAGACCATTTCCTATCCTGAACCCACCTTACTGATTCTTTGACTCTTTTTTCAATCCATTCTCAAAGACCAGGTAAAACAGATAGATTACAGAAGACTGCAGTAGACAGTTGCCACCTTTAAATATCTGAAATGGCAGAGAATCAATAACTTGCAACAACCTCCCTGCTCCTGCCTCCCCAACAGGTGCTTGGATTCAGTGGCACTTCCTTTGTGAATTATGTTGTCAGTCCAGCTGTTACTGCCCTAAGCTCAGTGCTGTCTGCACTTCTGAGGCAGGAGATAACCTTCTGCCAGAAGACAGACGTTTGTCTGATGACATTTAAATGTAGGGAAAATGTCAGCTTTTTATTGTGTGATGGTAAACTCAAGATGTATTTCTTCAGATAAACTACAAACAGCTCAACTGGTAAAGTTCTGTGTAAAGCTGATTTAGTGATTCCGTGTTTGTCTAAGTTCTGATCTTATGCTGGTACACAATTAATTTTAAACCTGCCAGGCAATACCTGCCCCTGCTTGATCAGATTAGTAATTCACCATCTGTATATTGCTTTCATTAAATACAACTTTTCTATAAAAAAACCACAACACCCCTAACAACTCACGTATGTATAGTGGCTTTGAAATTTCATTATCATGCTGAGGTTTTAATTGTGCAATGCAAATTAAAAAAAAAAAAAAATCTTACAATGCAGCCATATCAATAACAGATTTAGCAAAAAACAAACTCCCTCATCTAAGAAGTTTTAATTTAGAATTATATTAAAATGATAACACTGCCAAGGAGGTTAAATAATTAATTTCTTCTCATTTTAATTGTAGACTATTATTTAATAAACAAAGTCATTTACCAGGTAATTTATTCTACTCCTTCATAGGCAGCTCATTTAAAGTCTAAAAATAAATTGCTAATTAAAACAGGATTCACTGTTTTAGAAAGCAACTCATTTTCCTGTAAAATCTAACAAGGACTATGCTAAAGCATCCACTGATAAACTTTGAAGGGCAAGGAAACTACCAACAATAATGAAATATTCTGATAACTGAGCAGACTTTCATCTGAACAATTAACGAAACACAAATTTGTCAGAAAACTCAACACTAGATGATTATAAAGAAACTTTGTTGTACACTCATTGTGCCTCAAAGTTAACCAACAAGATCAAAGACATGTTTGGCCCTTGAAAATGCACAAAGCAAAGGAGGTACCTGCACAACCCTGTACGTACACCCAGGTTGATCAAGAAAATTACATTTCATATGTAAGCAAGTCCATGGTGCAATCATACAGCACAGGGGCCTTGGAGGTCTAACTCTGAAGGCAGAAACCCAGAAGGAATTTTTTTCCCAAACAAAGAGAATTCGTATCTCCAAAGCTGCTCACAAGGATCCCACCCTCCCAAGAACATCAACTCAAAAGTCAAGGACCGAAGTCCTCAGGTCCAAAACTCACGCAGATGAATGCCCTAAAACTTATTAGACTGGTGTGAACTTCATCTGCCACATGTTTCTAGGCCGATGTATTAATTTTTCCCCCAAATTTTGACTTCTTAAAGGCTTACCAGGCTGACAGGCTGTGGGACAGGGTGTCCACTCACTGAACAGAGTAACAACACAGTCCTTCCTGCAGGGGAGGAGACATGGCCGCACCGACTCAGGCCGGAGGGACTCCGGACACCTACGGATCCAAACACGGATAAAACAAAAGAAAAACTTAAAACTATGGAGAAAAATTTTATTCCTAAGACTTCCACAGGGCTGTGAGCATACTGCCAAACCAAAGACACTACTCCTGGCCAGAGCAAGCCTTATTTTTCTTTTCACTCATGCAACCCAGCTGAATTTAGTACATTTCAAGGATTAAAAAACACCGTTTTGTTTTTTTTAAAAACTGGGAACTTGGCTTGATGACTACAGGCTAAATGTAGCTCTGTGACATCAAAATCACAAAGCTCATGGGAGTAAAACAGATATATTTATTACTAGAGAAAGTGAGTAGTTATGTTTATGTAGTCCTGTTTTAGCACAACATGCAACAGCCTTCAAACCACCTGTCTGTAAAGGCTGATGACATATTCCTCAACTTTCAACCTCCAAGGAACACAAGAATAGTTTCAAGCGTAATACAGTACAAAGAGCTCTGTGATGCTCTTCATTCATTTTTAACTCCTACATGGAAAACATGTCATACATATTCTAATAAAAGTTTCAGACACAGTTAATATATGAGGACTTGAAGAGCAGGAAAGGGACAATTTTACGCAATCAGTCAGATCTTGCACATCAAGTGGGTGAACAGGAATGGAATTAATCTTTCTCAGTCCTTATTAATTTCTATCAATTACAATACTTAGCAATGCATGCAACCCAAAATGATCCCACATGAAGGAGGAATGTGCCACTAATCCCTACAAGAAAAAAAAAAAGTTAAAACCATGATTCAGCTACTTAAGTGTTTACTTACCCCCTTCAGTTCCATTTCCTCTTACACCACCTCAAAAGTGGAGGGGGCAAACAACTATTTTAGGCATTACATAGCTCTATAAACAATATGTTTAATTAGGTGAATTTCGAGCATATCAATGCATTTGAGACATACATGAATACCAGATTTCTTTCGTTTTATTTAATTAACCTCATTAACCTCAAGAATTTTAATAAACTTTACTGAACTCAGCAAACCCTGCCTACACAAATAGCATTGTTTTGAGAGTTACAATAGGAAAGGAAACTCAGTTCTAAGTCTCCATACTCATTAATGGTGTGAAAATAATTAGCAACGTCTTGATTTCTCAATATTAAGGAAAACATCTGTGCTACTTATTTTCCTCATTTAGTAAAGCAAAGCAAAATTTGGAATATTTCTACTGCAGAGTATGTAATTTTGTTGTGTTGCTAGCACATTATGGAAGTTATATAAACCAAGCGAACAATATAGAACACACATATGGTACTGCCTTATTGGAGTGTAAATATAATGCAAAATCTATTTACATTTTCTATTTTATGAGAGCACTGCTAATAACGTGTTGCTGAACATTATATTCAAATGTGTTTTACATTTTCCTCACACCTGTCCTTCAGGGAAAATATCTGCAGAAAACTGTAAATTAGAGTAGCAGAGGAGCTACATCAAAAAATCACCACCACTGAAAGCATGCTTTTTGCCTAGATTTAGATAGAAGGTTAGAATGGGCTGGATATTTAGTTTCTTTGCCTGTTACAACAGTGATGGAGTAGTACCTGGAGAGTTAGTCCTGAAATGAAATTACTTCAATGCTGCGGAGTCCACACACTTGCTGAAAATGCCTTTGTACAGCAAGTATTTTATAAATAAACACTAACAAGCTTTCTTTAAATACCTTTTGGGAGCGACCTGGCCAGAGCTGCTCTTCCTGCAGAAGATTTTCCTTGTCTGGATGCCCACCCCACAGGTGGCTTCCCCGCTCCAGCTGGCAGTGGCGTTGGGCGCGGCGCCCGGCACGTCCTCGGAGCAGGAGCTCCAGGGAGACGCTTCCCAGAAGAAACGCACGCACAGGTGCTCGTTGCAGGCACGCTGCTCCTGCAGGGATCGCTCAGGGGGACAGGCTTTTCCACCTGGAAAGGGTCAAGAGAACACCACATCCTCATCTCACGGCATGTGGCAAAAGGAAGATGCGGAAAAATTTTTAAAAAAAAGTCAGGTTTGCACAATATCTTCCCTTTTCACCCCTGTAAAAATAAAATAAATAAATAAAGCTTAAATAAAGCTGTTGACCTTTATGGCTGCAATAACAACCTTCTAAAATATTGTTTCCTCATTAAACTAGCCTTGCATAAAATTGTATTCCAATGCCTAATGAAAGCAGAAATAGGAAAAGTGTATTTCTCAGTTACTTTATCAATAACTCCTACACAAAGCAAAGTTAATTCCATTTAAATGCCAGTATCACTCAGCAAACATGCAATCATGTTTAAAGACAAATTAAACATTATTTTTATGTTCATTCTCTTTGCTAATCTCCCAAGAAGGACTATCCCTCTCTCATATCTGGACTATATTCATTTGTTGCCTTAAAGATTTGAGCAGTAGAGGAAGCTGAACTGTAATGGCAGCAGGATGTATCAAATGACACCCACGTCTGCAAATCAAGGAAGGGGAAAACCTGAAAGACACGTTTTGAATATGAAGCCTTCACTTCACTGAAGCACCATCCTTCAAACTCACGTCCAAAGATTTTGCTAAACTGCTTCACTTTGTCAACAACTGGTGACAAAGCCCCAGAGTACAGGAGTTTAAAGAGCCTCCTCCCCAGAAGCTGTAACACTCCAGCCAGCACCTGAATTTATCCATAAAAGCAGATGATCGTAGCTCAAAAGCTACTGAGTAATGCAGTGAAATTTAACAGTAAGCACTGTTATCTTAGGAAGAAAGAAGCAAAAAATTACTAAAATCAAAATCATTTTCCTCCAGGAGGGAGAGCCTAGACAACTTGGGACACATCCAAAGTGCTGAAGGTTTTGAAAGAGCTGAACTGTTGGGGACAGATACCACAAGGTTCAGAGCACCTTTACAGCCCACTAAAATCAACAGGAGATGAAGGGATGTCAAAGGGATGCCTATTGCCTTGCAGGACTGACCCTCCTGGGAAAAGGTAAGGCCCCAAATGGCCACAATGAGTAGCAGTGAGGAAAGAAAAAGAGAGAAACTACCTAGCCCACTGGATAATCATGTCACGTTACCACTCATCTTTTCATGAAAATGGACCAATCCACATAATGTTCAGCCTCAGAAATGTTTAGTATAATGATGGAGTAGAAAATGCCCCAGGTAGCTTATTTCCTGAAGAATTTGACTTGGCAGGAAAAATGCAAACTACTTATTTTGCTTGTGTGTTTGAGATACACCTTTAAAATAAATAATGGTAACAAGCAAATGGCAAAATGCCTGATCCGTTTGTAAGTTAAAAAACATAAAAAACTTAAGACTATATCCAACTCGAATCTGCAACTTCCCCGGCAGAAGTCAGGGTGGCTTTTTTCAATATTATTTTAGTTACAATATGTTAATGAAGCTCTCCTAAACAAGTCAGATTTAACATAGTAAGAAATGGCTCATCCAAACTTGCCTGCAACACTGCAAGCAGGAGATGCTGTTTTCATAACGAGCACAAGGGCCTGGTCACCTTCTGCATTTCATTGACAACTTTTGTACAAAGAAAGCAGGACAACATGCCTCTGCCTGGCCATTCCAGTAGACATTTAGAGATGTTTTTATGATGTTCAGGAGTTCTTATAATTCATTTTACACCTGCTGGAGTGCCTGCTCCATGATCTCCTCTTGCACCAAGTTTCAGACAGTTGCTACGTAAAGAATTATCTTTAAAACCTGATTCAAATCAAGTCCCCCAGGTTTCATCAACAGCTTCCTGATTATCATATTGTGGAAGCAGTTAAAGAGCTTGGAGAAAATTACTCAGAATTTCCTTAAGTCCTCCAACAGCAGAGCCACAGCTGACACTCCCTCTGTTGACAGAGGCCAAACAAAACGGCCCTTGCAAAGGTACCAGAACTCTGTAGAAGTCAGGTGCTCAGTGGTGAGCTGGGTGTGAAAAAGGTAGAAAAAGCAGGTAATTTAAAACTGCCTTAATATTGCAGTGATAATGGTATTAACTGCACTTCCACTCTCCCAAATTTCAATCACTATCTGCACACACATGTGTGACTCTGCACAGCAAACTGTTACACCATTGCTACAGATGCACAGAAAAAGGGAGTTTGAGTTTAATAGTTAATTATTCCTTCCTGAGAAACTTCAAGTATTCAGCTCAGAATACACAATTTTTAGGTTCGTGCCTTTCAGGTTGAGATGCTTGTGTTTCTTTACTTCCAGAATTCACTCCTTCACAATTTCACTCTCATAATTCCATGTTTTATCTATCATTTGGATTCGATACCTCCATGGAAAATATGAGACAAACAATATTTTCATTTTAATTACTCTCTTGGTCATACACTTTTTAGTAGTAGTTATTATCATTCAATCAACAATTATTTTTATCCTGAAGGGTCCCAATTTTCTTCACAAGTGCTTATGAGGATGTTTATGTGAATACAGACCTTTCACATCAGTAAGGGTCTGCAAGATCAAGTCCTTACAATAGCCCAGAAACAGTGTGTGGCTTTAATGATAATTTACAAAATAGCACTTAACAGAGCTCTTCCTGGACTAGATTTGCATCTAAAAGTGTTTTGCTGCTGCATTAACTACACCTAGTTTTGGCCCTAACAGGTATTTTGTATCAACAAGGCTTTAGTCTGTTGGACCTCTTCACATTTTATGAATTTTTATGCACTTGACCCAAGACCTTTCAAATCCTGTGTGATAAACCAACACATAAATTAATTACCATACGTGTAACTGCATTAGAAGACTACACTCCTAATACAAAATGGTTTGCTTAAATAGCTGGACCACTGATGTTAACATGTAAAAAAACAGATACATAGTATGTCCATGAAGATCCAAAGGAAATGACATGTATTTATCAAGAGCTATTTACTTATCACAACAAGCAGGTAAGCACATTCCAGGTCTTACATTAAAAAAAATAAAATAAGCAAGTCCTTTTCCATTTCCTCATTTTTCACAGCTCACCAGTTTTAAATCATTCCTGGTATGTTCCCATATAAAGACACTTGCATGATGACTCTGTCATGCATCAATTTTACTGGTAGAGGATGAAGCTCTCCAGAACCAAATTCACACCGAGACAGGCCCTCAACAGACAGCAATTCAGAGGCTGAAGTAAATAGTTTTGAACTGTGACAGAATTTCTCCAAGTGACGCATGAACTCCAGTCCATCAAGGTCTCTTAGTCTCCAGGCAGAGACAAGCATCACTATTATCCCTGGTTCCTGAGGAACTGGGATCAGCTCTGCTCTAAACAGTTTGGCTCAGGACAAGAAGTCAGTGCATTAAAGGAACAGTGACTATCCAGAAATGTTCAGCACTCACCCTCAGCTGGAAGGGCCAGGATGGACCTGCTCCTGCTTTGAGTGCCCTCGGTGTTTTTGCTGGAGCAGGAGTGGGAGCAGGGGGACCACGGGGACCACTCGCTGACAACGCAGTCTCTCGCACAAGGGACTTCACAGGCCACCACCTTGGGATGGGGAAGCTCTGAGCAGAGGTGGTGTGGTACTTCTTCACCTGGAACAAACGAAACAAGATAGACATGGAGGGAGGCACAGCTTGGTTCAACACCCACAGCCTGCAGCAAACAGACTGACTTCACATCAAATGTCCACCTGCCCGTGCAGGAATATGCTACTGAACAACATGTGGTGAGGCTTCAGGCTGCAAAGTGTAATACTTGAACAGCTATCTAAAAAATTTATTCAGGAAAGCAAAGAAGACAAAAACGTGTTTCAAGCTCGGTGTGTGACATCTTGGCTGCAGTCCACTCTCTGAAGCAGGTAAGAGAAAGGAATGAGATAATCTCATCAGTAGAAAGCTGCAATATATTAACAGAATAGTTGATACAATACTATATCAATATGTTAATACCCCTGTATCAACAGAAGCAATGATAATTCCCCCATATTTTCTAGCAACCCCTACCTACAGAACTTATTTTCCACAGTACAAATTGTGCAGGTCCCCAGACAAGTCAGATTTTTTTTTTCACATAGGCCAGAGAAGTATTTGGCAGATGTTTTAGTCCTTCCCCTTCAGCCTCACTAGAATGAGCCACTCTTATTTCTGACCCTTGCTTCTCACCAAACAGCTAGATCTAAAATTACTAATCTGTTGGGCCACCACCATCCAAAAGAGAAATACTTTCTGCTGCAGATGAACCAAGGGACCTGGACCAAAGCAGACCTCCTGATGAGAAGCATCTTTCCAAAAGCCCTTTCAACAAGGACAATGGGGAAAAACCTACCAACCCAAAGAACAACTGCCAGAATGAGCAGCAAAAGAAGGCACATGCGGAATACAACACAGGAAACTGTCATTTTTAGAAAGGAAAATAAAAGAAACTATTTTTTTAAATAAGAAATTTGAGTAATTCATAGAATTCACAAGGACATCATAACTCATAAAAATTCTTAAAATAAAACTCCATCAGTACTCAATTACACCCAATGTCTTACAAATGTATTTTAAGCAGTGAACAGTCATGACTGACCTTGCTACACTGTTCTATTATTTAGTACTTCTGAATCCTCAGGAAACTTTAGCTACATAACTGAAGTTTCGAGAAGCTCAACTGTTTATAAACAAAAGGGTCGCACCACATGTTACCTCCTCTTTTGGCCTTGTAATTGTTACAAACCTCTCCTTCAAGGTTTCTTTAATTATGAACCTTGGAAAAAAAACCATAATGACTATCCAGGCTTAATTATACACAAGAAAAAAAAATTATAATGGCAGAAAGTGCCTCTTTCACCTCACGCTCCAGGTACAGGCTCCATAACAAGGCAGCCCAGGAAGCAATTATAACTGGGAGGGTAGGAAACTGTGCTGCTTTTACAAGAGCCCACATCTACAAGTGAGTAAATAAGAGAGGCAGGCTGTGAGCACATAAAGCTGTCAACAGCACGGCACTATTATCTGCAGATGCATCCCTAAATGAAGACAGGCTCATCGCCCTCGAGGCACAGATAAAACTTTTCATGCGTATTATGAGAAGGAACAGCGGATCCAGCAGGCAATCAGACTGCAAGATATGGTTAAAAATACTTTGGTTTTATACTCCCTTTCCTTTTCACTCACCTGCAAAGGCTCGATGTGCCCAGTCTTTGCACCACCCCCCTACAGAGAGCCCCCATCCATCGGTGCTGCAATTGGCATCCCAAGGAAAACCAAGCTGAATCCACTTTGACCAGCCCCCGTATCACCACTGCTGCTTTGCATGCTCACCTAATGCTGAGAACTACCTTCAGAAAAAAAACAGTGTGAAAACAGCAAATAAACCTGTAAGCCTTATTCCAGCTGTCTTCCCAAGTCACTTAAGTGTCAAAATCCCTGCTAACGTTTTGGCAGCTTGTCGTACGGCAGCAGGTAACGGCAGGGCGGCTTGGGCAGGCTGATTTTAGGAGTCAATGGTACAGTAGCATCAAGAGATTACATGGTTTGGTGAAGCAGAGTGAAACATCTGTCCTCCTCTCCCATGACTGACAGGGAAGCACATGGACAGGCTGGGACAGGCTTCAGAACCAGACGGGATGAGATGGGACACAGGCCCTGAAAGCGTGAGCCCCACGCCTGCATCGGCAGCACAGGTTATCTGTTACATCAGGACTTCATGGCCAGAAAGTGCCAAATTCTGAATTTAGCCCAAATTTTTTTCCACTGATCAGACTGTGCTACAGATCTGAGCATAAGAGAAGAACTACTTGCTGAAAGGCAAGAGAGCCTTTCCACTGATTTAATCAGACTTTAAAAAACCCAACCCACTCCTCTCAGAAGATGATTTAAATCAAACACTTGGGGCCCCTTTGGAGTGGCTTTTTCTACCCAATAGCTCACATGGCACATATTGTGGAGTGACCACCCTGTGGGGAAGGGAGGCAAACACACTTTCAACTTCTTCCTTCCATGATTTCTTTTCACACTGGATTTACAGCAGGTGACAGCAACAGCAACACTGCAAAAAGAGGCTGCAATTCACAGTTCTTGGGCAAAGAAAGGAAGCTTTGTGCTTTGTTAGAAAGAGTTTACCACCGGGTGCATGAAGGTACAATTCAACACTCACTTTGATTTACTTTATAGCTCCATTCACCGTGGTCAGGTTTAATTACTGCCTTCTATTACTGCAGAAGGGGAATTTCTTCTGTACCAGCTGCCTGGCAGAAAATTCTCCGAAAACTCCTGTATACTACAAAGGGAGGTAATAATCTTTCATTTTCCATGAAAAATACTAGAACAGGATATAGCTGAAGTGTGCTTTATGCATTGTCGCAGATTTAAAGGGAATATTAAATTCTCAAGAGCTTCCAAACTGTCCACTCAGTGCCTTGAAGGTGTAATTCTTATCTCACATACGGCTGAATAATTTTTCTGGATCTTTCCATAATCTTTACATGCACAAGCATGTTCTATGGGGCCAGATGGGGGATCCACCCAAATCTACTGAAGGCTCACCACGCCACTGTCCATCTTTTACCTGAAGTTCTGGTTATCCAGGAAAGTCCCAGAGGTGACTGGTGTCTGGAGGTTGGCAAATATGACACCCAGCTACAAGAAGGGCTGGAAGGAGGATCCAGGCAACTTCAGGCCTGCAGCTTGACCTCAGGACCAAGAAAGGTCATGGAGTAGATCATCTTGAATGCTATCACATGGCCTATACAGCACAACCAGGGAACCATTCCTGGCCACCATGCATTTAGGAAAAGCAGGTCCCGCTTAACCTGATCTCCTTCTATGACAAGGTGACCCACTTAATGGATGAGGGAACAGCTGTAGCTGTATCTATCTGGACTTTATCAAAGCCTTTGGACCACTTTCCACAGCATTCTCCTGGAGAAACTGGCTGCCCATGGCTTGGACTGGCACAGTTTGCTGGGTAAAAACCTGTCTGACATCCAGTCCCAGGGAGTGGTGGTGACTGGAGCTCCATCCAGCTGGGGTTGTCACCAGTGGTGCTTCCCAGGGCCCAGCACCGGGCCCAGCCCTGGTTAATGTCTTTACTGATGATCTGTGGGGTTGAAGGCACTCTCAGCAAGTTCATAGACAACACCAAACTGGGCAGGAGTGTGGATCTGCTGGAGAGCAGGAAGGCTCTGCAGGGGATCTGGACAGGCTGGATCAAAGGGCCGAGGCCAGTTTTGTGAGGTTCAACAAGGCCAGGAGCCAGGTCCTGCACTTGGGTGACAGAAGCCCCAAGCATCTCTCCAGGCTGGAGGGTAGCCAGTGGAAAAGCACCTGTGGGTGCTGGACAGCAGCAGCTGAGAGCAAGAGCACAACCAGACACCATCACCTGAGAGCACAACCCACATGATCCAGCTTCTGATCTGCCCAAGGTGCAAGAACTGAAACAGCACCCTCAGCATGCCCAGAGCCCTGATCCCTCTCACACGCTCTTCATTTCATGCCTTAAGCACTGATTGTTCCCAGCCTTGCTGAAAGCTTGCTTTCCTAAAAGAAGCTGTAGTTAAGAAAAATGTTACAGTTTTCTATTCAAAATGCTTTATTGAAAGCATCCTGGCCAACTCTAATGGCATTTTTTTAAACTGATTGCCTTGTACTTGAATAGTTTAGTGACTATAAAGCTAAATACTCAAGATATACCCAACAGATAGCATTTTACAGGAAAGATTTAATCCTTTTTCTTTCATGTCAGGGTGTAATAATTACAAAAGAGAAGACAAGCATGGCATTTTTGTAAATATATTTGCTAACAAAGTCGCTCATTACCTAATGTACTGGTCCCTCACTTGAATTCTTTAACAAGGTGGCAGAGAAGCACCATTCTGAGTGGAATTTTTAATTCACCTAAAAGCAAAATAAATTCTTCCCAATGAGGGAAACAAAATAAGGAATGAACTAAAATCCTCCTTGAAGAGCTTGCGTTTTTTCCAGAAATTTTTTTTTTTTTCATTGTCTTTTGCATTCCAGAAGGAGAAGCCACTCCCACAGTCCTGAGTAATGCACTTCATGGTGAGGCACTGAACCAAGAGGAATGTTTTGTTTGGAATCAGTCCAATAATAAACTGCACCTGTCTGATTTACACCCTGCCTTGCAGCTCTGGTGCATTGTCTCATTCTTCCCAGTGACCTGTTGTGCCCATCTCCCATGACACAGTTTTTAATTACTCCTGCCAAGGACATCCCTCCTGGCTCAGGAAAAAGGGAATGTCCACTGAACAGGAGACTACTAAGGCAGCAATAATAAAAATCCCATCAGGCAGCAGGAATCAAAAGATCAACTCAATAACAAACCAAGTGTTCTCCTTTTGACATTCAATAATATAATACCATGCTCATTTTTTAGAAAGAAAAATTGGAAAGTCATTTTGAACTTTTTAGGTTTGAACATGTTTGGAGCCTCAAGTGACCTCCATGATGGGAAAAAGCCCAAGACAAAGGAATTGCACTTCAGACTGTTCTGCATTGCTACCTAGAAGTTCAGAAAATTTAATTTTTGCACAAGTGACTGCTGCAAAAATGCTGCATACTTAATGACAATTACCAGTTTGCCATCAATATTTCTCCTTGTAGTATTTCAAATTATTCAGTGGAAATGATGAAGCTGTCACTGAAAATACTATACGTATCGTAAAATTTTACATCCCACTTAAATCTCAGAAAAGAATGACAATAAACTTTGATTAAATACTTGCCTGTAACAGAGTAAGATGTCAACAGGCAGCAGTAAATTCGGAGGGATTCCTACTGACTGCATGCCAGTTTGCTGAGAGCAACTGCATGCAGAGAAACTGTGCTGGCAGGATCCTGGCCTGGGCATCTCATCAACTAAAGAAAATGTCACATTTAAACGCAGTAACAATCAAATTACAATAGGAGAAATTTCTTATAACCCTCCTGAATGTCTTCATCTCATCACAACATCACAGATTTACTTTTTTTCCCAGGCTGCACAACCGGCTTCAGAGAAGAAAGCATCCAGGGCTTCCTGTGCTCAGTCATCTCCAAAGATGAATGTCACACTCCACTGAAATCCTGGCTCCTGCCTGACTTTGCTTAACGCCAGTCAACAGGTAAGAACATGGGAGAAGAGAGGTGTCAGTTTGTCAGGGAAAGCAGTGGTGTATGGAGTAAATTTAATTGCACTGGTCCATCACTATTATCAGAGCCTCATGGAGGGGAAGGGGATGCAAAAGAGATTAAGAGGAAGGGAGGTCGAGAGCGTGAAAGAAGGTGAAGCTGTGAAATAGAACAAGCCATTCATGACAGACAAGAGGAAACAAACACAAATAAACCAGGACATTCTTTGGGGGGAAAAAACAAAAGAGATGAGACAATCTTTAAGGTTTTGAGTCAGAAGACTTGGTCAAATGCCACTACAAAAACATTTTTAATCACATAATGCAAAATAAAGAAAAAGGGAACAACAATGCAGGAAAGTATAAGGGAAAAAGTAAATACAAAAAGTACAAAAAAGGAACAGAGGCAATGATAATTAATATGAAAAAGCAATGTCTGGAAATATATTACAAAATCTCCATAAAATCAGAAGTCTCAACCAAATCCCTGCATTATTGGCCACAATCCTGTCTGTTACCTACGTCCAAGTGATCATTAGAGAGGTTATGAGAAAAAGATGATGACGAGTACAGAAAAAAAGCAGTATCTGTTTTTCTTCCCTATACATCCTCTACTGCAATTTGGACTGTTTATCCACAATTCTTTTCTCTCTTTATGTAAATGCACTTAAGGAAACTCATTTGTGGCACCAAGGAAGCTCCACAAAAGCTCAGCACACGAAAGGCACGTCAGTGAGCAGCTGCCAGGCCTGCAGAGAAGGTCCCAGAACACCTCAGTGCTCCACACTCAAGGTTAAAACAACCAACACACCTGCAGGAGGTTACCCATGGAGAGATCAGCTCTGCTGTGTCTCCTACCCCACACAAGAAAGACAAGTTGTCACTTCAAGGAATTTGCTGCACCTTCACCTGCTGAGCTTGGGCATAGAAGCAAAATTAGTCCTACCTCATGACTGTTTGCACAATCCCTCCTGAATGGAAGAGAAATTGCTCAAGTGGCAGCTGAAAGTAAACATGGTTCACTGTATCCCCAGAGAAAAGGATGGAAATTAAGGCTGCTGTTCGTAATAATTAACACAGCGCAGCAATCTGAAAACTTAAAAGTATAGGAATATAACATAATCCATATTAGTGTTCTGCAGGACTTTTTTTTCCTTTCTTTCCAATTTTCCCTTTTTTTCTCTCCATATCATTCCTCCTTGTAAATGAGGGAATCTACACAGGTGGGTTGATCAAGACTGATTGCAATTAAGATTTATTGTTGAAATTGCTTCTATGGTATAATTGAAACAGGTGTCCTTCTATTTCCTTCTGTGTACTGCTTTGTTCCAAATGCTAAACAACACAAAATATTGTAGAAACCAATTACGCAAATAATTCCAATGTATTAAAATATTATAAAATATACATATATTCTCAAAGCTTTGAGGAAAAAAGTATTAGTGGACTTGTTCATTCCAATAGTGTACAAAATCCACTTCATCTTATATCTTTGCACAGGACAGAATACTTTTAGTGGAAGAATTCAGGCATTTTAGTTCAGAAAAAAAGAAGCTGGCATTTTACACCCAATGTATCACACCTGTGAATTTCCAAATATTTTATTTTTGAAAACTTTAAGTCCCATCTTCAATCTCAAAACTTGAAAAAAAATAAATTATAAGGGGCTTATTACAAAGAGAAAATTAATTGTGCCCTCACACAGCCATTGACCCCAATAAGAAAACTTTTGTGTTCAGACATGGAAAAATACAAAGCTCTTGTACCCTCTGGCTTGATTATTATGACTTTTCTTCAGATTATGCTACTCTTAATAATGACATGCCTTGCTCATTTCCTCATAAGCATGAGAAACCTATCACTGATTGTTAGCCAAGTGATATTCCCAAAGTAAATTGGCAATTTGCAATGTATTGGGAATAGCAGACCCTTTTTCTCTAGTAGCCCCAGAAACCACCCCAAAAATGAGTTGGCATTAACATAGGACACTGAAAATTTGTAAACAATAGTACAGCAGATGAGGTTGATCTAAGTTGGCAAAAGTCTTGTTTTCAGATACAGTGAATGCTAATGATAATAAATAATTGGAAATACCATCTGGACTCTTTAAAAAACATCTTTCTCCGAGTCTGCAATTGAATCTCTACAAAAAGAGGATCAATGCAAAAGAAAATGAAAACAGTAAATTAAAATTAGATTTATGCCAACTACTTAAAACTAAGAGCTCATTTAGAAGCAGTTAACACAAAAATGTGTTCTAGTTCAGCTGCAGAGTCTGGCCTAAGCTCATAAAGCAACTCTGAGAGCTCCCACTATCCATCAGGAAATGTTCAGAGTCTGCAGGACCAAATACTAGGCTATTTTTTATTTTTATGATTACTACTATCTTTTTCAATTTTGTCTCTAATTGATCCACAAATCTCAGAACTGAGCTTTTAAAAACTGCAATAAAGAAAATACACCCAGTACCAGAGATGATCATTAGTCAAGGGTCTAGATGAATGTCTGAGAACTGTTCTTGACCAAAAACAATACGAACAGCAAGCCATGACCTTCGGTTCTTGAGAACTTCCCACTGCACACCCAGGTTTAGCCAAGTAGCAACTGTGCATGTAAAGTGCATTAGACATTTCTTCAGCTGAGTTAAGTTACTTCTGGCTAATGTACCCTGACCTCTGCTTGAACCATTTTTACATAATAAAGCTGTGAATTTTAGACAGAGTGTTTATTAATTCCCACTGTATTTTGCATAGATCATTTAGTACTTAAAATGGGGATAAATCAAATGTAGGAAACACAATATTAACAATATTTTCTGTGTGCTTCCACTTGCCTAGGAGGTGGAACTCTAATTACATCATTAATAACAATGCCTGCATTTTCAGTCAGTAGTGTATCATTCCTCTAGTGCCATTTAAACTGCATTTGGTCTCTAAACTGCTCCACCCTCTGGAACTGGTTCACTGATTATACTGGAACAGTATAATCCTGCTTACATCTCAACTACCTTGGCATCAAGAGAAGAATTTAAAGGTAGGAACCACTTCTGACCTAAAATGGTTTATTTAGAAAAGTTTCTTGATATTTTCTCTCTCCAAAAGTTTCTATAGATTTAAAGGCGACAGCTGCTTTCAGGAACAAAACAAAATAAAAATCTATCAATGTTTTTCCCAATTATTCAGCATCCAAACTGTTTAAAACACACTGAAAAAAAAATAGGGTGTGTGTGCACCAAGAGCTGCTTGGTTTTCCCAAACTGAGTGACAGAGCTAAAACCTGAAGACTATATTAAAAAATGTCAAAAAAAAAAGGTCAGTGCCAATGCTTTTGTAGTGCCCTCATGGTACACCCTGGGCTCTCAGGAAAAGAGAGGGAGGTGACAGAGGACAACAAAAAGGAAGGTAAGGGAAGAAAACCCAGGAGAAGGAATTGACTTTGTTGTCAAAATTTCACTGAACTGGGGCTGCCTCAGAGAGGCTGAAGGACCATGTGCTGATGTGGAAGCTCAGACAAACGATGTTTGCTGGGTTCAGTGCCAGCAGCTGCCCTCCCACACTGACCTGGTCCTTCTTTACTCCAAAGTAGAAATCACAAAAAAGAAAGAACCCCAAAGGGTCCAGATTGACACCAACCACTCATCCCCTAACAGATTTTCCAGCTCCTGTAGGAGAGCTGCTATTTTAACTTTGCTACCAGATTAAAGAAAAATACAGAATCAGTAAATGGAATCAGATGAGCACACCTCACCCCATTTTTAATCACTCTGAAGTGTCGAAGCTGTCAGGAGACATTTGGACATGCTTTTCACATATAAGAATAGAAACACAAAAAGCAAAGAATATCCGGCTAAAATTTGGTTTTCCACCACTAAATTTCTTTGTGTGAAAAAAGCAATAATCTCTCTGCAACTTAGAAAATATTTTTGTTCTGATTATTCAGCTATTAAAATAGGAAAGTGTCGTTTTATGACAATTGCTTTCGGCAGGAGATATTTTACACTTATATTTGCAAGGAATAGGAATATAAGGAAGAACAATATTAAAACCTTCAGCGTTAATCTGTATTTTCAAAGCTAAGCACATTTTGACAAACTTTCTAATAGACACTGTTCAAAATTCATAACATATATGAGCATGATTACATTATTCTAATTTATTTTCTCTCCTCTCATGCACAGCAATAAAATTTTACCTTTGAACTTATATTTATTACAACTTTCACTCTATGGAGGGCATGCAGGCACAGAAATATAATAAAGCTCTGCTAATTCCATACATTATTGAAATCCTAACAGTGCAAATGGTATCTTACTGTCTTCATGCATACTTAAAATTTCAATCCAAAACCTATTCCATTAAAAGAGATGGTTAACCAACAGTATGTGTTTTTTATACATTTGCAAATTACTGTAGTAGAATTATATCTTATATATTCAGAAAAAATTATGTAATACTAGTGTTTGTTTTGGTGTTGTAAGCAAAAATTTGATAGATGCTAAATAATTGAGAGCTCCATCCATCAGGGTCCTAAGCACTATAAAAATGCAGAGAGGGGAAATGCTACAGAATAACCTTTACTCTCTCATGGGCTGCTGTAAATTGTGTGTAATTCCAGCAGTAAAAATCCCACTGACTTTCCCAAACTGTGAAGTGTACAGCTATGCAGGATCACTTTGAACAAAACAAAGCACAAAAGGAATTTGGACCAGGAGGATTAAGGGTCACCCATAAAACAACAATACCCAGCCAAGGAAAACATCAGGACTAACACACAAGAGAAATTTGGGGCATCTCTTATCTTGGTGGACAGAACAACTGATCCAGCAATCCAGGTGAGGGAGGAGCTCCTGCAGTCAAGTAGATGGCAAAGTGTAAAAGCTGACTCAAACTGCAAGTGCAATATTGGCACGAGCTCCTTTCTCCTCGCAAAGGTCAGTGCGCACATTAGCTCCAGCTCCATCGATTAGCAGCTGAGATAGCAGCGCTCACACGCTCCTCGGAGTCATCAGCAAAAGAGACAAGGGGGTGACTTTCTGCATACCATGTCCTCATCACATTCCAGGTAACTGTTCACTCACAGATAAGGCACAAAAAGAGAAAAAGCAGCAGAACAGAGTCCTCTGAAAACATTAACAGAAACAACCACCTTTATGTTTGGCACTGAGGCATCAAAAATGATAGCTATTATTATGGCTGTAATTACATGGCTGGGACTCAGAAGAATTCCATTTTGCTTCCCGGGAAACACAGCCACGTGTTTGACATCTGAATCCAGAGGAACAGGTCTCCCCGCCACAGCCAGTTTGCAGGTTGCCTGCAGGACCTGAAGACACGCTTCCAGAAATGCATGCAAAGGGCTCCCAAACTCATGGGGTCCTCCTGAGGCAGACAGTACCAATCCTCAATTTCAGATCAAATTTAACCTACTGAGCCCTTCTGTGCCATGGCAAACCCAGACAAGTCAAAACTCACCTTTACATGAATTCCCAACACCAAAGAGCAATGCAAGGAGCAGTTCACCACAGCAAACTATGATGGTGTGTCTCTCCTACATGAAGGTGAACTTTCAGTATCAGCTATCCCAGCAACAGAGCCAGAATTCAACGAACTTCTCAGAAATGGGGTCTCAACCAAGTCTGGTTTAGAGAGGAATACTCACATTTACAAAGTAAGGAGAAAGATTTTTCTCCTTACCCAAACCAAGTAAGCAGAGCAAAATTTTTACCTGGTCTCAAGCAGTTAGTTGGAACGTATTCCATTAAGGACTTTAAGTCACCTCACTGGCAACACAACCGCCCAACATATTGAAAACCAGCAGGAAATGTTGAATTAATACATATATGCTAACAAGAACTCCTACAGCCATGAATGTTTAATCTGGCTTTTCACTAGCTGACACAGTCCCCCATGGCTGCTCTGTGGTTTTGAAGCTTTGAGACGAGGGAAGAACTAGAAGGCAAGGGCTGCAGAGCAGGGAACCACAGGAAATCAGTCAGAGGGAAAAGTCTCTGGAGAAAGCCCAGAGCAGAACGCTCACAGCAAAAGAGGCAAGGCAGAAATGTTAACAACTGGAGTGGGATGGAGGAGAGAGAGAAGGGCAGGAAAGGGAGGACCCAGGAAATCAGCCTCTCTCTTCAGTAGTTCTGGGGCTACATCTGGATCATGTGTAGAATACTTGCCAGCAATACAGAGGATTTTAACACTTGTGTGCTGTGTATACAAAGAGATGCAAACAGAATGAGTTTTCAGACAGCGCAACACTGGCTGACTGCACAGGATAACTTATTACACACTGGAAAAAAGGAAGTTCTACACACCTTTGGGGTCTTACCAATACATCTTAATGTTCTGGACCATGACAAATGATTGGATAACAACTCTTACTCCCCTTGTCATCATCCATCTTCTTAGGAGGCTTATTTCTTCAAATCCTGATGATGAACCTCTGTAGTCACTTATCTGAGCAGTGAAAATTTATTGCCTTTACTAGAAAATGAAATTCTCTTCCAGGAGAACTGCACTGGACACAAAAGGGCAAATTTCCACCCTGGAGTATATGGATGCATTTCTTTCTCCTTAGTGGAAACTATATACATTTGTCCAGTGTCAGGATTTGGACCAAGGGCTATCTCCTGTGTTAATAAGAATGGCTAATTTCCAATTAAATAAGCTTGCAGATCATAGAGATGCCCTAATGAGAAAAAAAAAAGAGATGAGGCCACATACTAATCCCGCTTTCACTGCACATATTTAATAGGGCTGCCAAGGCAAAGTCTCCAAAATACTTACTAATTACACTGGACTGCCTCCAGCTGCTGTCACTGCCAGGGATTGGGCAAAATTTGCAACAAACCAACCCACCAAGAGTTCAGAGATATTATTATTATTTTGGAAAAGTCTTGAAAGGGTCAAGAAACAAGAGAATAAAGTAGTTCAGGGCCAATTTGGACAGAAAATAGTCTGTGGACTTCATAAGCAGCTGCAGAAAAATATTTTGGCACAGCTGGAAGCAGCTCCCAAACTGGCAAGATACAAAAGTGCAGAGTAGATAC
This sequence comes from Pseudopodoces humilis, assembly GCF_049639895.1. Taxonomy (NCBI): domain Eukaryota; kingdom Metazoa; phylum Chordata; class Aves; order Passeriformes; family Paridae; genus Pseudopodoces; species Pseudopodoces humilis. Next base: position 5,799,815 of record NC_142207.1, read on the forward strand.
TCCACAGCATTGTGTTGGAATTAAATAAACACTGTCCCCAGCAGTTACAGAACCTGTAGTGCAGACTGGAGTGTGAAAAAAAAGAAAAGCCATAGGGCAGAAGTCTATAAACCCTGCTGAAATAATCCATAAATGTTCTTTTTGTGGGCTCAGTTGCAAGATATGGTACCCCAAGGGTGGTTGTTCCCAACACAGGGAGAGCCCAAACACCAAAGGATGGCTGGAAGACCTGAAGGCACATCTCTAAGAAAATCAAGTTCCTACTTCTATCAATCAATAATGAGAACTAGCCAATCTGTGCAGGTGGAATGTGACCCTCAGGAGAAACACTACCAGGAACAGTCTCTGCAGCCTTCTCAGCAAGATGCAGTTGAGCCACCAACAGCTCGAGTCAGGAACCTCCATTCCAGCTTTACAATGCAAGAAGGGTTGAAAGAACTGCAGGTGCCCAGAGAGACACCATAAATATTGATCACAGTGCTCATTCCACTTCATTAGCCATGGAGCACACAATGGTTCCCGAGGGAGAGGAAAGGCAGAACCAATTTTAATCACACTGCCATACTAAAATGCAAACCTTGTGGAATATTATTTTAATTACTGCTGCTTATTCATGCCAATTTCAACCTAATTAAAAAAAAAAAAAAAAAAAGGTGTTTCTGGACAGTCGAAACTCAGCTGCCAGAAAGGTACATTCACACTACCTGAATCAGCCCTGTGTAATGATACACAAGAGAGCTCTGCAACCAGCAAAAAGCAGTTTTTCAGCCCAGAACCTCACCCTGGGCTCCTCAGAAACACAGGTCATTAACCAGAAGAACTTTTGCTGCTGCAGCCGTGGTGTTTCTGAGCCACAAACTGGTGTCTACCAATGAAGGGGCCCTATAAACTCAGTAACTCATTCAGACTTTCTCACTGTGGTGGGCTGACCCTGGCTGGGCACCAGGTGCCGACCAAAGCCTCTGGCCCTGCCCTCCTCAGCTGGGCAGGGGGAGAGATTATCATGGAGTATCATGGAAGGTTCATGAGGTGAGTTGAGGGCATGAAGGGATCACTCACCAGTTACAGGCAAAACAAATTCCACTCAGGGAGATCACTTTAATTACCAGGATAATGAGAAAAAAACTCTAATCTTAAAAGACCTTCTCTCCCCTCCAGGCTTCACTTTAATCCTCATTTTCTCTTCCAGAAGCCACCCCTGTAGCTCACTTGCTACCAAAACCTTGCCACTCAAAGCCAGTGCACCTACATCATACTGTACATAAATCCTAAACCATTTAACCTTCAAAAATATATGTCTGGGAACCCTGCCAGAGAATATTTGAAAGGGATTACAGAAAATGTATTAGTTGTCACTTAAAATTAAAATATGGATTTCAATTGAAACTCTATACAAGGGGGACTTTTCCCCCCAAAATCCGTTAGTTAGCAACCATGCTGAACGAAGGCAAAATCGTACAGTCAGCTCAGACTACACAGGGCAGGCTGATATATTTTAAAAGCCACATTTTTATCTACTGAAATAAAACATTTTACTTTTTTATTTTTCTACTTTAATCAGAATATAACCTCATTAAATGACAGTGTGTGAAAAGAACATATAAACTAGAAAGAAAATATAAAAACTTTCTGAATAATTTAATGTTTATTGCTTTTAGACTTTGATATTCTGGTCTTTACTACTTAAACGCAGTTTAAATGTATTACTTGCCACGGCCTTTACGCTAAACCCAGTAAGTCTGCAATTTGTGATAAAACTCCTTATCTCCCTCTTTCTGAGCCTCCTCAGAGATCCAAGGTTAATTTGCAGATAATATTACTTCATGAAATAATTATCTTAGTCCATAGTACTTAAAATAGCTAAATTCAAGAAAGATAGTTTAGCAAATGAAGCTGTTAGGGCAGCAGGATGAGGCTGCTCCCATGGGCACACACATCCCCACCTAGCAGCACCAGGTGGGCACACTCTGGGTACCCCACGCCTGGAGCAGCCACTCCCACAGGAATTCAGGACAAGGATGCTCCACGGAAGTCAGGGATCCAGCCCCACCCAACCTCCCCCTCCAAGCCCCCCAAATGCCAATGGCAAGGCAGCCTTCCTCTTCTCAGCCCCAGCACTTGCTGAAAAATTACTCTCTCCAGCCATTCTTTTTCATCCTGCTAATTTTTCCAAGCATCCTCCTATTAAACTACACAAATATATCCATTTAGTAAACATCCCATTAACCAGGTCAGCATACAGTGTTCACAACTTATTATGGAGCAGCACCAAATCAGTCACAGAAGCAATTATGCAATTTTAGAGCAGACAACTCACTTTAATCTTCATATGGGGCCGGGGATGTACATGCCAATGTTCATTCACAGGACTCATTCATTTCCAAGTATTGTATTCCATTTGTTTCACTCTCACTTACATGGCACTCGTGTCTTTTGATTTGTAAGTTTTGTGGGCTGTCAGAAAATATGAGCTCAGCGTTCCACCCTTCATGTCAGTGATTTTTTAATTGAATTTAAGGGTATTTATACACTTCTAGTGCCTGAGGGAAGTGGGGGAAGTTGGGCTAGGTATTTAGAATCAAGACATAAACTGTTGCCGATAGGTAAGGCTTTATAAGGCCTTACCTATCAGTAACAATAAACAAGCATTTTAAAAAAGAAAAAGAAAAAAAATACCCAACAACAAACAGTAAAGAAGTGAAGATCTTTCCAGAACTATTTAAAATAGGTGGTTGTAGAGAAGAGACATCAGAGCTAAGAATCTGGGATGCTACAGTTACAACACAAGGGGAAAAAAATGCCTCTTAAAATTCCAGCTTTATTCAAAGACATGCATTTATTGAAGCATCTTGGGAAAACAGGATGCCATATAATATTAACAAACAAGAACATGCTCTGTCAACCACATGCAGCACCACAGACATTTTGAAGACCTAAATAAATAATGTATTAGAAAACCTAGCCTCGGCTGAATTAATTCAGACTCCAATGATATAAATGAACAGCGGTAGTGGAATTATTTCCCTGGGACTTTAGTCATATATAGCATTAAAAGTAAAGGCCTGAAGATACTTATTGATAGGCAAGAAAGTGCTATCCTTAGATCTATGCATGCCCAGGGAGCACTCTGCCCAGCTTAGAGTCTCAGAGTTTCCAAGAGAGTTACCGAACCACTCAGCTTTATTTGCAAACACCATGAAATAGAACAAAACACCCTCCTGGCTCTAGTCCCCCTTGACATAGCTGTGAGTGTACTGACTTGGTATTAAATTTGGTAAATCCATTGAAATCAGGGCAGTGATGGGAATTCTGCATCTGGCAATGAAAAATGGAATTTGAACCTACAGGATCATCTTGGTTCTTACAATATACTATGGGTAGCCAAGGCCCACCTGCTTCAAGCACTTAGGGAACCTTTTCTACAGAACTGCTCAACACTAATTAAGTTCATGAGGACTTCCCAGTTCTGCATTTTCAGTACAAAATTATGTACTGAATGGTTTGACATGGTGTGACATGGTTTATGTCACAACCACATTTGCCAGTAAGGAATGGAAATAACCCCCAGATCAGGGACAGGCCTAGGTGCAGTACCAGAGGAGATGTGGAAAGGGGCCAGGTGAACCTCACACCAGCTGGAAGCGATTTTGTCCCTCCAGAAAAGCACCCTGGGCTCACCCAGACCCAGCAAATTCCCTGCTCAGTTGCTAACAGCAGATAAGGATTCTCCCTCCTTCCAGGAAAGTCACTTTACAACCATCTTACTCCAGATGCAGTGCCTGAATCCCCATGGACAACACTGGCCACACGACTAACCCAAGAACTTTGTGGGATTATTTTTCCCTTCTCAGGAACATGAAAAGAAAAAGCAGAGTTGTCTGTGCGCTACTGCCTCAGTCCATGTGGGTGTGTTGGCTAGTTTTTATCAATTTTTTCTCTTTCTGGTCTTGATATTTATAAGGTCAATGTGAGGGTTCGCTGGTAACAACAACATCAGGCAGTTGATTGCAAAATATAAACCTCAGCTGTCAGAAAGGAGCTGGGCAAATTCACGCTTACAGTCCTACCTCCATAGGAAATTTTTAATAAAACATCTATTTTAAGAATCATGACAAAAGGCGACACTAAAGAGCATACAGTAGGGGAAAAACCAGGCTTCAAATTGTAAAATGCATCCCAACAATCCAGGATGATTCATTTTTTAAGGAAACTCCACCTCATATACATATGTTCTCTCCACAAACTTGGCTCTGACATTTGCAAGCTGCCTAAAGATACAAACGGAACAAGCTGTTTATTTAGAAAGGAACCATGAAATATCTTATCCTGTTACTTGTTTAACTCTCCTCAACAAAGGTAGTACCTAATTTGAGGCAATTACAGCCGTACTTCATGCAGACAGAAAGAAAAACACCGCACAATGGAATTTTAAATTGTTCTCAATCTCCTCACAGAGCTAATCTTTCTCAACTCACTAATTCACATTCACTCCAGCACTTCACAAAAGCTCCCATTTACTAAATGTGAGATTTAATTCACAGATAAACAATTCAATAATGTAATCTACACTTAAAATAATAGCTTGGCTTCAAAGTTTGGGAGGAATTAGGAGTTTTCCCTCTTTATAGCTGCTCCTAGCATCATTTCTTGTCACAACTTCAGAGCTGAGGTTGTGTAATCGAGGTCCTCTGAACTTGTGTTTCCACACGAGCCAGGATCTATGTGAAGATTGAATCCTGTGCCTCAGAACTCACAGAATTCAGTGGGAAATCTGCCAACAGGGAATACTGAAAAGCTTTTAGGAGCCACGTCTTACAGCCATTTTCCCTGCTCTCCAACTTCTCTACTACTTCATTACATGTTTTTCTCCTTCCATTACGACCACCTGACTAATCACAAATTGCTGCCTAATGAAGAGTGCTGGCATTACAATACTTAATTAGAATTAAGAGGAAGATTTACTTTAAAAACCTGACCAACCAATATGCCCCAGAGCCAATCTCAGTAGTGCAGAACTACCCCAAAATTTCCATGTTCCAAATTCTTAATTAAAAGTTTGTTAAAACTTCTTCTTTTACGGGGGGAGCCTTCCCCTCCAGCATCCATTAACCTCAAAACAAGTGACTAAATTGTTTTTAAATCAGCTCTACTTCATAAACAGCTTGATAAAAAGAAACTCAAACAAAGTACAAGACTTATCTTTCATTTCCACTCAACAGCCTTCAGAACTACTGTACAAAGGTGGCTCTCACAATCACTCCTGTCCAGCACTGAAGGAATTTCAGCTACAGAAAAAGCTTTCTGTAGGGCCACCCAGCAGGGAAGGATTAAATTACACAAAAAAAGCCCTGCTTTTTTCCCTCCACTCAAGGGCTGCGGTCAGAGATCAATGCGAGAAGCTGTCTATTGAAGTTACCGCAATTGTTCCCTTATTTAAGCCTCGGAGAAGGTTGGTGCTGACACCCAGAGCACGGCACAGAGCCAGACCCAGGGTGCAGCTCCTGCCCGAAGCACAGGGAGCTCTGAGATCTCCTGGCTGCTCCCAGCCCTTCCTCCTACCCTGGCCCCTCACATCCCTCCTCTCCCTCACCCCAATCCCTCCTGCAGACTGAGCCTCAGGGCAGCCCCCAGCCCCACACCCCCACTTCTTACAGATATTCACTACCAGTCTCCTGTCTGCAGAATCAAGTTTAGTTTATTTCTACTTCATACAGAACTTAACTGGCTTATTGTGAAACATTATTTTTCTTCCATGAGAAGAAAATGAGAATCACATATCATGTGATTTGCACTCCATGCCACTAAACTTCATACACAGACTGCAATAAAACACAGCCAATCACTTCTTTAGCCTAATAATCTCCTGTTTAATTTAAGCCTTTTATACTGTCCTGACTATTTCTCTTAGGAAAAAAAAAATTCTTGGCTAAAATTACTTTGAAATGTGAATCTGGCAATTTTCTCTCAATATATTGATAATTTGAAAAATATCACACACGCCAAATATTAGTTTCTGGCTTGATTCAGCCTGGCAACCTAAGAAAATCAGAATTTGCCATTGTACAGTTTATCCACCAGCTAAACACCAGAAAATTTTGAAACATTTTATTAATGTAAGCAAAATGCCTTGGAGACTCCACCTGGGATATGGAGGGTAAAAAGATAACATAAAGCATCCCCATTACTTTTATTCTCTAAGAAGCTGTGAGTTTTAAAGCCTTAACACCAATGTTACTAAATCATGGTCAAGGAGTGTGGTATTCCATCCATCATACCTACATACAAGAAACCCTTCAGTAGGAAAGCCATGAAATCCTTAACTCCCTTTGGAACCCACTTAATCCAAGAAAACAGAACTCTTATGCATGAGATGAACCGTCACTGTCACATCTTCCACTGCTCCTCGAGGTACCTTCAGCCACATTTTGGATCACAGATGCAGAATTTTGTCATTAGTAATACTTTTCAAACAGATCCTTCCAACTTCCTTCATCTTTCATCCACTTAGTAAATTTCAGAACTTGTTATCAACCTACCTTTTTAACACAGTTCTAAAACAATCCTATTTTGCTCATATCTTCCTCTGAATCAGAGTTCCCTAAGGAACACAACAACCCTCCAAAAAGAATATGAATTACATGTATGTGAAGTTCTGTTTAGTTTAAAGGAAACAGCCAAGCAGGTATTTTATGCTTCATTTCACTGAGAAAACAGGAATTCCTGTTGGTACTTAGAGGTATTTTTCTACTTCTGTACTGAAACAACTTGGGTTTTTTGTCTACAATAGGGATAAAACCAAATAGAACTATTATACTATTTATTTTCCAGACTTAAAAAATTAGCTGTACTTCTGTGCTTCAGCAATTACAAAATTAAAAAAAAAAAAAAAGATACTTATTTCAGCCTCATAATCAAAAGGTTATAAAGCATCAAACTCAATAAAGGCTTCCTAGACATTAAAAGCAGCTTACAAAAAAAAGTTTAAAACTATATATATGCACTAGCCTGATCTATAAATGCTAATCCTTACATGAAGCTTCTTCAGAGCACTTGCACCAAAGTAACAGACCCACAGGTCACACACACCCCCCTGCTCTTTAGGTAACCTTTACCACAAGCTCAGATCAACGCAGGTCAAACTTATTCCTTAACATTTAAAACACAAAGGGAAATACAGATCTTGCCATATTAACTGATGCTTGTATTTTTCTTAATGTTCTAGCTCCCATTTCTGAAAGGGCTACCTGGAGCCTTTGTTCCTAACCTACAAGTGTTTGAAGCTCAGGTTAATTTTTCACAAACATCAGCACCTGTTGCTCCCTCTCACAGTGCAAGTGGGAGCTGGGTATTTGAAAATCCATCCCCTCTCTGCTGAAATGGCCATAGGGAAGAAGCAGCCTTTGCCCTCACCATTTTAGCAGTGCTCTGAAGTCTTGTAAAACATCTTTTGGAGACAGAGGGTATCAAAAGGGAGCACTAGATACTCAGGAAAGGAATCGTGGTTTTGCATACCAATTCATTTGAGGGCATTCTGCACTGACCACAAGCTCACACTTGGCTGACACAGAAAAAAAATAAGTTCACAGGTGGCTGTACTACCTTATACTGACAGCACAGGATGGATGCAAGCTGGCTTTATTACTGATAAACTCCACTGCATCTCCATCAGCTGAATATTGGGAGCTAAAATCACCACTGGATACCAACTGCAGCTGCCTTCTGGGCGACTGACACAAGACACACCACCAGCATTTGAAAAAGCATAGCCACAGCTTAGCTGGAAAACATACAACATTCAAAGATAAAGAAAGTAAATCAGAGTAGGCTTGAGTTTAACCTTAAAATTCCAGCCTACAACCTTCCACCTGTCCAGTACTGATATTTCAACCTGTACTTTACAGAAATATTCCTGACTGCAAGACAGTTATTTACACACACATAGCTACTACAAGAATCATTGACACTTTTTTCCATTTCTGTCTTCCTTGGCTGGTGGGCCACATGTTTGCAATAATCTTGAATAAAGTAAAACTGTTAAAGTGTGACTAAGCAGAGAAAGCTCTAACTTTCCAGCAGCTTACCTTAAAATTAACCTGAAGCTGATCTGCTTCTTTTGCAGACATCAATTTCAGCAGAGGATTCAAAGACAGTAAATTCTCCTAAACATGGCAGTGTCTGTCCTCACATTGCTTGTGCACCAGTCCTAGAGCATAGTGCAATCTGCATTTTGATTTTTTAAATGTTTCCAGCAGGAGACATCAAATATTTGGCATGGTACCAGCTGCTGGGTGGTAAGGCATGATGGAGGTAACTAAAACCACTCCACCTGGCTCGTTAACAGCCAGCCTGCTAGAAAAGAACATCAATCTTTATGAGTACAACAACACAGGTCCCAAATCTACTGAACAACTCACTTATCATGCTTCAGGATTCCTCAAACGCTTGTAATACTCAGCCCTGCTACATCCTTCATATATACACTGCAACATCCTTCTTCCTCCATGGCTGCTAAATGAGAAATACGGATCTTACCTAATTGCTAGAAAGCTTTGCATGTTGCCTTTTTGAATCTGCGTTTTTAATAAACGTTTTTAAGGAAAACACACTGGTTTGGGATCAGCAGCTTCAGTGATGGGATATGGTGAGATACACTCAGGAACTGAGAGGAAAGAACTTACTTCAAACTTATTTTCTGTAAATTGAATATGGTAAATATCTTTTCTCTGAGAAATGAAACAGAATCTGCAAATTAATTTTATATCATTGATCCACTGCAAAATGAAAAATCATGAACTCTACCCAGAGAAGAACTTGGCTTTGCTGAGACTGGACGTTAAGAGATCTTTTCCTACCTAAGTGATTCTATGACTCGTGTTAAAACAGGACTGGTCAGGCGGCTGCTTCCCTCATGCCCTGAAGGAGGAAGAGAAGTAGCTGTCCTGTGCCCTTGCAGCCCCTTCCTCCAGCAGGATTCGGTGGGGATGCTCCAGCCCCTTGGGATACTCCAGCCCCTCAGGATGCTCCAGCCCCTCGGGATGCCCCTGCCCCTCGGGATGCCCCTGCCCCTCGGGATGCCCCTGCCCCTCGGGATGCCCTGCACAGTGCAGAACAGGGACCACAGATGATCTTGGGACCACAGGACACACTGGGAATGACCTGGAAGCACAGACGGGCAAGCTGAGCACACCACTGTTGATATCCTACCCCAAAAGAGTCCTCAGCTTCTCCAAGTGCAGAGCTTTCCTGTCAACCCCTGGCAGAATGCAATATTGGATCTTAAACTAACACTGCTTTGATTACCTTATTTCCCTTTACTCCTCGCTTCAATTCAAACAGGATTTCAGTGTCTGCTCTGGAAATTGAGTTGTGTGAATAACGGATTTCTGTTTGAGCACTGAAGCAAAAAAAAATTAAGGAGGAAAAAATAGGAAAGGGAAGAGGAAGAAAAAAATTATGTTTAAAGTAGAATTGAAGAGAGACTGGGGGAGGAATTAGGAAAAAAGTCATTTCAAGGTAACACAAAATGTTGTTTAATCTGAAAGGAATATTTTGCTTTTGCTAACAACCTCTTAAAAATACTTTGAATTTTTAATTTTAAGACTAGTTCATTTACCAAAAAAAAAAAAAACCCAAAACATTAATCATTTAATCTAAAAAACGCTGAAAGAAAACATATTCTCTATGAAATACTATTCCCCAGTTTTACAAATAAAACTGCCAGATGGAACAGAAACTTGGAAAGAGATGTATTTAAACCCAAACATACTTTTTCAGTGAACTTATTAACACTGAAAAACAAAAATCCTCTTATCTTCTTGGCAAGTGCCAGGTTCTAGATTCCAACTGCCTAGAACCAAAGATATGGCACAGGAAAATAAAACAAAACTGCTGTGCTGAAGTTCCTCCCAGCAGTACTGCCAGAACCTCTCTGGCAGGACTGTTTTATTACTAAGCTATAAGAATTTATAAGATTATAAATAAATATATATATTATTTTTATAATATAGATCATATTTTATAATATTATATAATTTATATATATAATTTGTAAGATTATAGCTTATTCCTAGGCTATAAGATTTATAAGAATAAAACACCCTAAGTGGTTTACTCCTTCCCCACTGGCAGATGGTCCATTGCAGGGAGGTTCACCCCCCACCAGTCCTGAGTCCTGAGACCTGCCAGGTGTGATTCATTTATCAGCTGAGGCTGGGAAGGATGCACAGACACCGCCAGGGTGCCTCAGAGCTCCAGGTGAGGCAGAAGGTGCTGAGGATGGATTTCTGTGGCAGGTGCCAGGACCAGTCCTTAGGGCGCTACAGCGGGACAGAGTCAGCAGCATCCTGGGCCCCTCTGGACTCTGCTCCTCTGGCTCAGCACCTGCCTCTGCCTGGCACTGCCTCAACTGCGCATGCAGAAGGAACAGAGAGGTTACTCAGCACTGTAAATACTGCCCTTATATTGAAGACACCTCTTATAACAAATTTGGATTGCTAGGTTGGATGGGGCTCTGAGTACCTTTGTACCTGAGTACCCTCTACCCTTGGCAGAAGGGATTGGAATGAGATGATCCTTAAAGACCCTTCCAACTCAAACCATTCTCTGATTCTATGAATTTTAAGTGCCACAAACCAGGGAAAACGTGGACACCCAAGCTAACAGTACAGGGAGGCAAATACTCAGCACATACTCAGCAGCTTTTGAGCTGTGCTTAGATTCGTTAACAGGGAGTAGAAGAGCCGCTGAATCCAGCAAAATCACATGACCTTTGCATTAATCCCTGTTGTTGATATAGTAATTTTCTGATTAAAACAATTAAGCCTTTGGGTATGACTTATTTCATATATTTGATTACTTAGACACCCTTCTGTTCGCTGTCACAGAGAAATCCTCTGCTACTAATAGTTCTTCTGCAGGAATCTGTACAAGCATAAGCAAATTAATAAATGATAACACGGGAATTGCAGCAAAATAGATTGATGACTTGTGGGTATGATTCTGAATAATAACATTTTACGATCTACTCAAGAGCACTGCTAATAGGCAAAAATTCGCTTATGGCATTGTCAGAAACATTTATAAAATGCTTGGAAAATGAATTGTTACTTTTATGAGTCATACTTGTTATTTCATGAGTTTATTGTTATAGTTGCTTTTACGTATGTTCTCAGGTTGTACTCCTTACCATAATGACTACTCTGCACAAGCTGCACAACGGGCATTCCTAAACAAGGTCTGGCTCAACATCTGTCTTGTTTCAATCTCATTTTCTATTATCAGTGCAGCCTAAAATAGATATGGGAAAATTAAAATAAAATAGGGGCCCAAATTCCTTCATCAGACTGAACCCAACATGTTTATATATTTTGTAGCACCTAAATCAAACAACTGTGAAATTACCTCTGAAGGACAAGTACTCCTGTCTGGACTGAGCCAAGCCCTGCTGTCTGAATGTCCCCTGACTCACCACACTCAAAGTGCTTGTATCACTTAAAAAGACAAAAGAAGCCAAGAACACGAAAGATGATTTTGGTCATTCTCTTCAAAAAATGAAACACAGTACACTTTGGCTACTGAACAACTGCATTTGAAAATTATAAAGTTATGACCATGTTCATGTTTTATGAATTGGAAAGTTTACAGGGAGTTCTTTTCATCTAGTCAATGCACAATAATGTTTGTTGGTGCTAATCAAGGCTGCCCAAAATCAAATGTCAGACACTTGCAGCTATCTGCCCAAGAATACACTACAAACAGCAATTATTCAATCCCTTGCTGAACAACCAAAAACTACCACTCTGAGAAAAATCACAAATAATTCCTGAGGTGTCCAAAAACATAAAAAAAGAGCTTTCAAATGAATTCTTTTAACTGAATTATAGATCAGTGTAGCCAATGACACACTTACACAATCCATTTTTTAGTACAATCATCAATTTTCCTATACTGTTCTTTTGGCTTCACAGACTTTCTCAAACATATCCATTGACCTTCACCAGCTAAATAAAAAAACACCATCCTGAAAAATTTTATTTAGAAGAAGCATACAAAAGAACTCTTTCTTTATTCCATGCATCATTTCACATTGTGTCTCTACACATTATTTAATTTAATTTGGCTTATTACACTACTGCCTTTTGTTGATACAGAAGAGAAGCACTCAAGGGATATGGACCAGACACAGAGTATCTTGCACATGTTCAGTAACTTATTAACAGAGATTAGAGACACTCCTAGGTGGGAGCAGACACCTAATAATGACAAAGTAATGAGATTACTATTGTCTTCTCATTACTCCTCATCTGTGCTAAAGTGCTGCAAATCACAAATTACAAACTCCAGATACTACATAAAACCCTGCTGTCCATAGTATGTGCTCTGTGGAACCACTTAATTATTACAGATTGACCTATTTAAGAAACAAATTCTGTACCTGTAGGTTGAGCACAAGTGTTACATCATTGAAGTTCATGCAAGCCCTTACACACAGATGCTGTTTTGGCAGGGCAGCCTTCAGAGAAACCCCACAAATCAGAGCTTGACCCATCTGTGACTCACTCCCAGATCCCAAGCTCCAGCTCTGGCCAGCAGCAGTTTGTTATCAGGGCCAGTGTAACAATCTCACCAGAAAGGATGGCTCTTTAACATGGAAAGAATGGACAAAGCGATTCAAAGATGAAGCTTCAGCTGAAGAAAGAGGTTCTTTAACCCCTGCCTCCTGCTCACCTCTCTCATGGCATGGGCTGGCACCATGGACAGTACATGGGAGAAAGAAAATGTGGTGACCAAAAGCTCCTTTTTGGCAAGTGAACAGACAGACTCCACGTGGAAAAGGCTCCTGTGTCTGAGCCATGAAGAGCCCGGTGCCATGCAGCCAAGCACAGGCAGCAAAGGACACCGCTTCAGCACTGAGGATGCAGAAGGCAGCAAAGGACATGAAGCTGATGGCAAATTCTTCTGCAGCACAGCTCACACCAACAGCACAGAAGCTGCTCCTGAAGAGAAGTGAGCATCATGTCACAAAGTCTGGCATTTACACGAAAATGAAGGCGTCTTGCCAGCAGGGGTACAGAGACAACCCAAAGTACCCTAATCAACACACTCCAGCCCAAATTAACTGTTAAGATGATGATACTGGATTTTGGAATTTAACAGGGCCCAAAAAAATTATTTTTTTTGTGCCTTCAGGCATTCAGTAGGAATACTGAGCAATAATGCCAAGCATGGATGACAGAACGACTAGATAAATCACTGGATTTTAGAGCAGAATTCTACAAAAGACACTTAAGTAAATGAAAATAGCAGCACACAATCCAGCTTTCAGCAGGGCCACTGCTTGCACAGAATACTGAACATGTGTACAATGCTAAGCATGGACACAGGCCTTATGCTATTTCACCTGTAAATGACACATCTCCATTGAACATAACTCCCTTCTGACCTTCTACTGCCAACTAACCAGCTATTCCAGGTAAAACACATTAAGCAAAGCTGACACTTACTCCAATTTTTACCCAAAAAAAAGCAGACTACTTTTCGCAAAGGAGATCCAGGTAAGAGAACATTCCAGAAGGAAATAAATAAGGTTACGAACAAAGCAACTATATTAGTATATTGAGAGAAGGAGAAACAATTTGACTCCTTTTCCAATTTCAACTTTAGGGACTCTTCCAGACCTCTCATACTCAATCAAGACGTCAGAAAGTCTTCCGAGTAGCATTAAGCTACTCAGTGATTCTAACCTGCCTGGTAACTGGATATTTCCTGGTGGAACCTTCTCAGTTTTAAGTGGACAATGATCACATCTAGTGGCAATGCTTGCCTCAGGCTGCCAGGGTGGAAAGAGTATCCTAACGTTTTGGGGTTTTTTTTGTAACTAGAACATGCACAGAATAATTGAAATGAAAAGGGTATTGTGAGACTTCCAACACCTTGTTGAACAATTGGGTGAAGAAGAGACACTTCAAAGGCCTGGCTTCTGAAGGATGATTGCCACAGAGAACAGTTTGATCAGAGATCAATGAGCAGCTGCCACGGAGCACACTTTCTGTCCCCAGCACCAGTTGGTGCACAGAGATGGATGCTGGCACAGCTTTAACAGTGTGAAATACATGGTGCTCCTCAGCAATGCCAGCCTCCATCTGCACACATCCTGCTGGCCTGGACCTACAGTAATCATCACACATCAGCAGTGACCACTCAGGCAAAATTCTAAGTGAGCCCTTTGCTCTCCTGGACATTCTGGCTGTATCATTTTGTAACAGTTGAAGATTTCATTTTTCCCCCATTCTCACAAATAAACAAGAAAACCACACAGATTTAAATATATTCCGGGAGAATGCATGCTCTCCAGGCAAAGCAGCCATTATTTATTTCTTTCTAGAGGTTTTAGTGCCTCATAAACAACCGACTATATTTATTAATCACTTAGCAATTAACCGCTTGTTACCACCCTGAAATTGTTTCCTGTGATTGGTCTCACCACCAGGTAAAAGAGGAATTCTCCATTTCCCATACAGTATCAGGCTCTAAAGTTGCACAATTTTGCCACTTTTGAGATGATAGCACAGTCTCACTGTGACTAAGGACTGCAAAATTGTGCTCCATGTAATTGAATCTAAAGATCTGACAACAGTGACCTTATCAAGAAATGAAACTTTTGGCTGAGGTTCAAACCATACACAAGAAATAACATCTTGCTGGCTGTTTGTAAACGTCACATAAAAATGTACTTATTCATTATTAGCAACTTGTACACTGAACGATCTCCAGGTCTCAAACTGCTGCCAAGGGAAGGATTACTCAGTACAATCATTTCATTTACATCTCAGTCTTGTATTAATTTTGGCAGCACAACCGAGCATCCCTGCTCGTGACTGTAACAGTGTTATCCCAGTGAGAGAATTATTCAGACCACAGGCTAAAAACTGAAGATGGAAGTAGTTCTGGGAGCTGGATTGATATTCCAAATGCCCACAGAGCTGCTGACCTCAGTGAGAGCCCTGATTTAGTACAAATATCCCATTTTTGTGGTAATAAGGCCAGCAATGACAACACACAACCTGCACTGGTGAGCCATCCCCTTTCGGATAAAATGGAACAAAAGGCTCCAGGCAAAATCCTGGGTTCTATCAGCCCCAGGCTTTCAAGACCAACACAGTCAACTCAAAAATCTGAAAGTTTCATAAAAAAACTCAGTAAGGAGCCATTGTATATAATCACAATTGCTCTGCAACAAAATGCCATTTTAGGAGGCACAAAGAGCACAGCCCAGCTCACCTCTCCTGCTCTTGCAGACAGCCTTCAGGACACGCTGCCCAGGCCCACACTGCCCCTGGTCGGTCACACAGGCACCCTCTGACACCTCCCACTCGTGGCACCGCGCGTCTTCACAAGGAACAGACTCCACCAAATGAGGACAGCCTGCCAGGGTGCCCACTGGATCCACGATCACTTGCCTCTGTCTCATCCTAAAGCCTGGAAAAAGCAGAGCTGAATTAACTGGACAACAGAAAAAATATTCATACAAAAATCCGGTAGCCAGAGGACAATATGGGGCATCTGGAGCTGGGGGATTTAAAGGCAAACAAGAGAACAATATTTACAGACTGCACTGATTGGGACGGCACTTGGCTGCAGGTGCCCAGGCATGCAAAATCTAACAGTGAGCAAAGAATTCCAGCAACCCACATTTTTCACATTTCTTTTTCCCTGTTATCAACATTGGATAGAAATACACACGTCAGAATATAGAAATTTACTGGTGATGCATATATTAATGTTATAACAGCATTAAGATAAGAAGAGAGGAACAGATAAGGAACTGAAGATATAAATGACATCTATGTTCTGCCTGGGAATCCACTAACGAAAGGATTTGTTTAGAGACACAGCAGAGCAGTTTACTAAGAAATTAGTATTCTGTTTTATGAAGGTGTAAGGTTTTCTGATACATAATGCATATCAGACCTCTTTGAAATGACATCCTATTAAACTGGAAGATTCAAATGTAAAGTGGAAGAAAAAGGTTACAAAAATAATCATAGAACTGATTACATAATCTACCTCCTCTGAACAAAACCAAAGTCATGTTGCTATATACAATGCAGAACTAATACATAAGTATGCTTCAGCAAGTTCTGTTATGAAAATGACACAGAATTTTAAAAAAGAGGTGGAAAAAAAATTCACGGAGGTTTTTCCTCTGACAGTCTTGGAGTGGGGGCAAATATACAGCATTAGCAGAGGCCACATGGAAATTATTTGGTCATGAAACAGAAAAGAAAATGACAAATAAAATATCCCAGAGAATATTACAGATCAAACTTCCACAGTTCTCAAATGAACAAAAAGAAATTATTCAAAACAATTAAAACATGAAATGCTTTTGCAAATATTACTATTTTTTATTATTTCTCTTTTTGTTCAAAAATTTTTGACCAGTTGAAATCATTTGATCAGTGTGAAATCATTTCACAAACTTGAGCAGTTTTCAGAAGAGCATAATTTCCAAACAATAATATCCATTCCCTGGCATGCACTCCAAGAGCCATCTTTGCAACTTAGAGCCTTAGGAAAGGCTCTGAGAGGAATCTCATTGTGTCACAGCAACATCCAGGCACAGCAGTCAAAATCCAAGGGAGGTTGAATTACATTTGCACATCCTTCTTCCAGGAACTTAAACTAAACCCACATCAATGAGAACATTCTCTTGGGTCTGCCTGAGTCCAGATTTCAGGGCTGTGGGCTGCACCTCTGTCCTGACACGCTGCCCTGGAATCCAGGCATGCAGCAGGACTCAGAAGGCGATGGGAGATGGGCAGCCTGGCAGCTGCCAGCCCAAGAGATCATCCTGCACAAATTCACTGCAGGATAAAAGGACCTGAATCAGCTTGGAAAAATCTTACTTTTTCTTCTCACATGAACTGCGGCAAAAAGCTTTTAAAGGTCAGATTCCACTACACACATCCAAGAGCTCTCACCCTGTGTTAATTTTTTTTTTTGGAAAACACATTAGGCTCCCAATGTCTAATTTGACCTCCCTGTTTTTGCAGTCTTTTTGCAATATTCCATTCCCTGCTCACCTCTCCCTCCGTGGCGGTGCTGGCAGCTCTCGGGCAGGCAGGGACCCCACGGTGACCACGAGGACACCGCACACTCGGCCGGGCATGGCAGGTGACACACCTGGGAGGTGGCAGGAGCAGGACCCTGGCAAAGCTTCCCATCCACTGGTCTGGCAACTAAAAGGAAAATTAAAAAAAAAAAAAAAAAAGAAAATCAAGGCTGTAACTCTGTCCAGCTGGCCTGGCCTTAATTTTCCAGAATGCACCAAAATCCAGTGATTTTTCAGGGTCTTATCTCCCAGGGCAAAAAGTTAATCCTGTGTTGAGAAAGGCACTTAAAAGTTTTATCTGAATCACCAATATTCAGCAAGCTAGTTGAGACTATTAGACTATTCTTAGTGGTAATCAGGTGCTTCAAAACTAGATTGAATGCTGATTTTCAGCAGTGCTGGAGTAACAAACTGGGATCTAATCCCCACATTTATGACCAAGAAGACCCCTTTAGACAGGAGTGAAGAGAAAGATACCGAAGGGAATCCAAAAAGCTCTCACTGCGACTGGGAGCCAGGCAGAGGCAGTAAAACCCAAGCACAGGAGACTCTCCCCATCCCCATGCCCTTTGGGGCACTTCCATCTCTGGATTATGGATGCAGTGTCCAGACCTAGGAATTTTCTTCATCTACTTCCAGTAAAACTGAGCAGAGCTCTCAGATTCCTCTACACCAACAAAAGCATGAAGCATCTTCCTTGCCTAGGAAGAGAGACATTTACCTGAGCTGCCTGAACCCACGGATCTCCAATCCTTATCCCAGAAATGAGCTAATCCCAAACCCTGCCAAGTACCAGTTTAGTTGATACTGACAATGGATTTGGAAAGTTGACTCTCTTTGTATTTCCATTTATCATAAGAGATTTCTAGATTCAATTAACTTCTCTCACCTTTTTATTTGGGGCAGAGGGAGGAAGGAAAAGAAAGGGAAACAAAGACTCTTAAATCTGTCCTCTGAGTCATTATATGATATTGCATTTTAATTACATTATGGGCTGAATTTGGCTGCCTCTTTAGATAAATCAATATCAAAGCAGTCTTTCAAAAGGCAAAGGCTTGTTTGAGTTTACTCTGCCATGGCATTACCAAGACTTCATTAATTTTTATAGATACTGAGTTTGTTTTATCCTCGTTTTTATTTTTCATGTCTGTTTTTCTTTGCTTCCATGCATGGAATTGATTTTAAAAGAATTTGTACAAACATGCCCAATATATGAGTCATCTTTCCTTTTTCTGATATTACACCATTTTCTTTAAAATTAATCATTTGAAGAAAAACACAACTTTTTTTCCAAACACAAGACTTCAGCGCTCAAAACCTCAAATTCTGATTTGCACATCCTGAAGGTGAGTTTAGACCATCAGTCTGAAGTGATATTCAGACCAATATCAGTGCTTATGATTCCAACTCATCAGAATAACAGGCTTAAACAACAGTGTGATTTAATTCTAGGCTGAAAGATAATACATTAGTAAAAAAGACAATTTTCTGAATGTTTTCTGAGACCCTGTAAGGCCTTTGACATGTTCATTTAAAGATTAGAACGAGGTGCTGCAAATCCAATTCATCTGAATGCTCACATAAAGAGACCTTTTCTAGATACCTTGCAAATGAAGTGACAGAATGAGATAAAAATTAGAGTTTTAAGGATAAGAGTATTTATTTTACCAAGAAGCCTCATGCATGACTTAATCTGCCTCTCAGCATCAAGCTTTGCAAAACTATCAGTTTTCTGAGAGTTGTCTTGGAGAAATAAAAGGAAATAAAACTGAGTACAAATGGTCAACCCAAGGAATAAAGTCCAGTCCTGCTTTGCTCTCTTCCCTCCTCACTGATTTTTAGGTTGTTTCTATACTGAATTTAACTATTTAAATGTGGAAGCCTAGATACAGCTGGATGGTTCTCCTTCTTCTGAAACCAAACAGTGTACCCAACACTATTTTAAATTGATTTTGGATTAAAAAAATCAAGAATAATTTATTACAAAAAGTTAGAGGGGATACCACCCAACCCATATTCATGGATGACTTCTTCCCATTCTGGTGGAAATCCCTGCCTTCCTCTCCCTGACAGCCACCCTCCTTCTCCTTCTCCTCCTCCTCCCTTGGGATGATGTCCTATTTAATTCTAGCACTGGGAGTTCTATTCCCAGAATCTACTTCCCATTTGGCACTGGAATAAGGCTGCTTATTTACTCACTTCCTTAAGCAGTTCTTTGCATCCTATAAAAGGTAAATCAGAAAATACCATTCTGATCAAATATCCAAATACATTCCAAGTCTGTGCCAGCTTATACTCCTCACTCTCCACTGACTTCAATCCTCCAGCCAGTCTCCAGGAATAACAAAACAAAAACTCCAGAACAAAAACCACAAGCTGTAATAATAAATATATACACCATGCCAGCCTTTTCCAACACCTGGCAGGTATAGAGAGAGTTTCCACCCACAGTGACAGGATGGACAAGCAGGGTACTCTTTAAAAAAGAATTTCATTCCTTCAGCCATTTGATTAAAAACTCTGATTTCCATCTGGTTTATCTTAAAGCTTGATGTTATTTTTCTACTGCCATTCTTTTATACTCTAACAAATTTTTCTTTTTTTTTTTTTTTTTTTTTAAATTAGAAAGGAATGATAAGGGGCACTTTTTCTGTGAACCTTTTAAATGCCAAAATTCTCACACACTGCAGCCTCCAAATGGCACACGTAGCCTGGCTGGGGATGTCCTATTCAGGGAAAAAACCTGACATTATGCCTATGATAAATGAACACAGATGCCAGGAATGCCTTTAGGAATGGGCAAGCCTTCTGATTTCATTCAATAATTGACTCTGTAGTGGTATTTTCCTGCATTCATACAGAAAAAGTGCTCTTTGTGAAATTATTTTCCTCAGAACATCGTTAGCCACCTTTTTCGAGGAAGGTGAAAGGCAGAAACCAGGGAAGCAAAGAGTGGGAGGGGAGGAAACATCTCTGATTCAAGTAGGAGCTTATTTATGCTTGTTCATACCTTTTAAAATCCTGTGTTCTTCCCAATCTATAGAATAAACTTGAAAAAGCAATCAAGTACTAATCTGGGAGCCTCAAACACTGCACACTTCTATAGCTGTTATATTGAATCTATCCTTTATAAATGCAACTGCAGCTGTTCCCAGCACCAGTGTCTTGCCTCAAGTTTGAATTTTACTATTTGCTGTTATTTTCAGGTTATTGCTACCAGCAGGAGATAATAAATTGGGTTCTAAAGTGTCTTGTTTCCCTATATATTTTTACTGAGGTAATGATTTGGAGGAAGAGTGGAGGAGGAAATCAGCTCTGGTATGATTATTTCCATAATGTAATTTTAAGCCAATAAATAAATTATCTTTGAATAGAGTCATGTGGACAGATACTTGCAGGCACACATACCCATGCTATGTTAAAAGCAATGCTGACCAGACAGAGGCAGAAATGCTAGGATGGCATTTTGTTTGCAGGGGGTCCTGTCAAATATGGTTTTTCAACTCCTCAGGAGGTAAATAACACTTTTTTTCCTGGACTTTAACTACACTTCCCTTTTACAATGAAAACCCAAGTATTTTTCATACTAAAACAAAAATGAGACTTTTCCAAATATCACTAATATATCTGGAACATACACGAAGATTTTCAGGTCTGCCTCTTACATATTTTAGGTAATACTCAATTCTCAAGGAAATAAATCCAAATGTTTACCACATGGCAAAACTAATCCAAATTAAAATTGCCAGGATACAAGGCAGGTACAAGAAAGGGATGGCATACCCTTGTGAAAGCTCTTACTGCCTTTGCTGGGACTTATAAAACAAAGACACTTGGATCAATACAAAGGGAAATTACTTGAGAAAACCACAAAGGAGCAAGTTATGTTATAAAAACAACTTCATGTGTAAAACACAATAGGGATAAGTAATTTCTCTAACCTGAAAGACATTTTTATAGCAAAAACAAAACACTGCACAAGGGAGAAGTGGTGAATGCAATCTGACCAGCCTGGAAATGGCACCAACCCCAGTCCCTTACATCCCTCCATTAAGGCCTAATGCTCCCCATGTCTGATAGAAAGGGTTTCTTTATGTTTTGAGGAAGAATCAATTAGTTTTGAAGCCACTAAGCACAAAGTTGGAGGCCTATTTTCAATTAAAATCTATTTAATAGACAAGGAACAACGTATGAATAGAAGGCTAATCACAGCATGAAGGAGGGTTAATAGTAGATTGCCAAGAGCAACAATGGCTTAATGTATTTCAGAACAATAAAAATCCTCACAATTTTATTACAGTGACACAGACAAAAAGTATCCCTGTGTCTTCTCTCTGCCGCTCAACAGGACTGTGATCTCAGCTGGGATACTGCATTGTTTTGCTACAGCAGAATTTGTAGATATTAACAACAGAGTCTACATATCTGGCAAAAATTCAGAGTGAACACGAGGCTCCCCACCAGCAGCCACATGACTGAGCAGATCAGAGGTGACAATTCATTAAGAGTGCCCAGGAAAAACAGCAGAGGCAACAGAGATGCTGAGATGGCAGCAAAGCCAATGATGGGGAGGAAAAAAGGATTCTGTGGGATATTTGAGCATTTGGCTGTTACCTAAAAAAAGCTGGAAATCACTGGAGCAGACCACCAGAGAGGGTGAGAGAAGAAATGAGGAAAACAGGAAAGAAAAACCTACGAAACAGGGAAGAAAATCCATGAAAACTTCACGAAAGCCTTGTAAGAGTGGGAGCTTTGCTCACTGCTGAGTTCAGCATTCATTCCACAGGAAGGAGAAACCTCTTCTGTGACTGGCACGAGAAAAGCACCTCTGTGGATGTGCCTGGATGTGCCTGGGACACCGGGATGTGGCACAGGTGGCCCAAAGCCAAGCTGGTGCCACAGCCAGCGCGGATCCTGGGAGCAGCCAGGCTGCTCCACGCAGAGCTGGCACTGGCACACAAACTTCATTTATCTCCAGTGCCTCCTGCTCCAGACACCTCTGGCTTCACTCTCCCTCCCCAGTGTCCCAGTTTGTGGCACAGCCTTGTACACACAAATCCTTTTAATTTTTCATCTCACTCCAAGCTATTGTCTGAACACAATGGAGCTCCCCGGCCTCAGAACAGCAGCAGGACAAAATTACACAGAACAAACCATCACTGTCTTGACTGGAATTAATCCAGTTTCAGTGGTAGGAAATAATTATAAAAATAAAGATGCAATTAAAATGTTTTAAGGATAAAAGCCTGGACTAAAACCTAGTATCTGACGTGAACTAACCGGGCAGCATATTATTTGCTGCATACCACAGCCAGCTAAACAAATTAAAGCATTTATAAAGGAGTAACTATTCACGATCATAACAAATAGCTTGTTGGCAAAAAAAAGGCCTATTACTTATAAGGCACCTCCTAAAAGACTCACTTATTTCCCTGTCAAAGTCTTTTTAAACATTACTCATTTCATTTTAGTTTAATTAGTTTTAAGGTATGAAAGAACTGAAAATATTACACCTCTGAAAGACATTAGGGAAAATGTTTTTTTCCTTAATGGATTCAAACTCAAAATTTTTGAAATGCACATTTAAACACCCCTGTCAAGCACTACAACAATCTGAATAAAATCATTTCCTTTCCTGCTTCTACAGGGTTTCCCCTGAAGAAGCCAGCTGTTACATATTTATTTTTCCATTATGTGAGTTGTATCTCATAAATTCTGCTCAGCATTTGGTGAGCTTACAGATCAATAACTTGGCATCCCAGCAATATAAATCTGATACAGACTTCCCTGAATATATTTCACACTTCAGAGGTGTATTTCTCATCTTTTCAAGCCAGTACAGTCATCCCAGTGATAAATAACTAGTTTGGGATGAGAGGGATCCTTGCGGGGGAGAGGTTCCACCTGAGAATCTGGTTTCTGTGATTCAGGTCAGCTAAGCCCCAGGCTGGATGCTCCTGTTGCTGTACCAGAAGCAACTCAACAAAGAATTTTTCACACCACTGCTGACCATCATTTGTCTCCCTCCTACAGTCCTCGTCAAGTTTTCTCATTACTAATATATTCTAACCTATTCAATTTCATAAACCAGACAAGGAAAACAGGATTTAAACATCAAAGTCCTAAAATTCTAATTTCTGTAGAGTAAATTAATCTTGTCATTCCTGCAATTTCACCAGCATAAATTTACAAAAAAATAAATAAATGTAAAAAAAAAAGAAGTGCCATTTAATATAGGGGTCACACTCCACTCAAGGTTCCTATTCACTCCAACAGTGCATGAGCTGCATCAACTCCTATGGGCAGCTTATCTCCATCAACAAGGTCCTTTCCCAACAAATATGCAGGATGGCAACAGCCATAAACAACAACAACCTGCACAACCAATTCCCAGTTCCTGAAAAGTTAGACCTGGTGCTTCACAAGACCCCGGGCACCCAAGGGGATGGTGGCACTTTCAAACTGGACTTTCCACTGGTATCGTCCTCTTCCCAAAAATACTTCCAGAGTTTATTGAACAGATGCCACATGCACCAGTTTGAAATACTAATCCCCCAGGAGACACACAGTGGAAGGTCATGTTTCAGAGCAGAACAAAGAACTTGCAGGGAAAAAAATTGTGGCACCCTCATTAGGAAACAGAGCATACAGAGCACTGATTTTGGAGCTAAAAAAACCAATAGGGCAGAAAGAAAGGGATGAGAATAAATAGAGAATAACATAAGATACGAATGAAAGGACTCCTCAAATTAATCTCTGTGCAAGTCCAAAGAGGCGCCAATATCTGAAAAACAAAACACAATGCCAAAGTATTTCCCACGTGGGAATCAAAAAGAGTCTGAAAAATTCACTCATCAGATAAGAAAGGAATAGACATTTTTGTCTATCAGCAGTAGGGAGAATGCTCAATATTTTGAGGAAAACAAGAACATATAAAGCCCATAAAATAATCATTTTGAGACTCATGGAAGTAGGACTTAGATGAAAGTGCAGGGGACCAGTTTCAGCTTCAGACCATTTTGTGGTTCTGTCAGTAAAGGCGCTTGTAAGACAAAACTACATAAGGGAATACACACAGGGATGGATCAGAGAGTAACCATTAGACCTGAACAGGTACTTGAGTATTTTCCAAGTCCTCAGTTGTAAACAGACTAAAGGAGGTTTTGCTGTTACAGCTGGCAACACACACGTTTATAAAAAAACAATCTGATATAAAATGAACCAGGTAGAATTGCATTCTAAAAATAAAGCAAAAATTAGTATAGGCTGGGGAACTGCAGTGGAGTAAGTCAGGCAAGGTACTATGTCTACTAACAGGTGAGGATTGAATCTCTCTCTCAAAAGAAAGAAGAATATAAAAATAATAGAGACTTCTGTAAGAAATAGTTTTGCAGGGTAATACTAAAAGCTATCCAAAAATAATGAAGGCACAACTGTGTCACATACCTGCTACTGAAATTAAAGCTCAAATAAAAATGAATATATGGAGACAAATATGATAGAGAAACTCATTAACAAGAAAAAAATGTAAACAAAACTTTAGAACCTTGTAGAGGCATGAGAATTTTATGTGGATTTTCAGACGTAAAATAACAAAGATTAAGAAGATAGGAACCTGCAATGATTTCTGGTGAGCAGGTAATATAAGATACATTTTATGAGCCACATTTACTATGCTGAGTAAACAATAAAGAGGATTAAGGGAAGCAAAGCATTATTTCACAAAGGTCTTTTCAGTCTTATAATTAAAACTTAAGCAGACAGGCTCCAAAAACACTTTAAGAAAATTCTGAAAGGAAGAGGTAAATTGGATCTCATTCAAACAAGTAAAAAAGGAAAAATGTCAAGATATGTAATTATGAAAGAATGACAGGGCAGACAGAACCCTAGTTAGAAAACCACAGAAAATATGGAAAGAACAGCAATCCCAGTCACTAGAGACAGCAGGTAACTAGTTCAGAGAAGAGAGGAAATACTTCTGGAGTATTTTATAAAGACTGCCATCTCCCAGACTACTCATAAAGAGATACAGTTTCCAGATAAATCCTAAAAGCAAAATTAATTAGAAAACAGAAGGATACTCCCTGATCTTCAGAAAAGAAAGTTAAAAAGTCCTGAGTTAGAAGATTAAATCTAGGAACTACATACATTTATTAACTGTTTGAACATAAATACAGACACTAGTCCCAGATTCTAAGAGGAATTTTCATTCCCATATCACTGGAATAATTTATTGTGATTGAGAGGAGAGTTGTACTGGTATACAAGGAGAGGTTTCCTAAACAGATTGCTGCATAATATTCTTCCCTACCTTTTCCAGATGTCTTTTTTGTTGGTACACGGGGATTGCTAGTTAGTGATCAATTAAAATTTATTATGGGAAAATACATTTCAGATAAAATTTTGTGAAACCCAAAAAATCTTATCTCTTTTTTGTAAACCCACTTACAGAAGAGAGAAAAGCATGTGTGTTCTATGGTAGCAGTGTCTAGCTTTGAAAATAAGTTAAGGAGGTGCATTTCTACTTTGCTTAAAAGGGTTTTCATATGAGTGACCAGATCTACTTTGAAAAAGGGGGACAAAAGAAGGATAGTCACCATTCCTACAGTTTGTTCCAGAAACAGGATGTCCAGGCACAGGAACCAGGGAGTATCCAGAGCAGAAAGGGCTGTACCACAAGTTGCTCACTTGCATATTCTGTGCTACTTTCTGTGTAAAATGTGTCTCCCTCATTAAAAGAGACATCATTTCAAACATGCAGATTTGCTACTTCCATCTCTGGAATTACCAGATTACAACCTCTCTGCAAAAATTAAGCTTTATCAATTTAAACAAGTTAAATTCTTAAAATTCAGTGAGATACTTAAAAACAGCAAGATCTGTCAAAAGGTAATCATGCTAAAGTTCAGCCTAAATTTAAAAAAGCCTCACAAGTGGACTCCTTGGACAGAACAGTCAGCATTAAAACCAGCATAGTCTCTTCACTTAGGTTACATACACACAGAGGAAGACAAACCTCTGAAGTACACATCACTACACATTTACCAGTTAAATTTAGCTGTAACAGCCTCAGAATGCAGGAATATTACCAAGGACTTCAGACTGCAAGATCTTCTTCCAAATACTCACATTAATAGTATGAACTTCCTCCTCAAGGCTTAAAAAACATATAACTTCACTTGGATCAAGACAGGGATTTCTTAGTTAGGTCACCTCTTGGGAGAGAAATATATGAAATCTTATCAATGCATTTCTTAAAGTAATACCTGAGTGAGAATTTTCCATTTTCAGTATCTTCAAGTTGGAACCTTATAATCAAAATACAGAAAGAATTGAGTAGACTTAACCTTCTGAACAACTGATATACAGGGACTCAAGGAAACAGGTGCTCCCTTTCCAAACACACACATTTTAATAAAAGAAGAAATAGGTGGGAAGACTAAGCAAATAAAAAATGGGAGAGATATCCTTGGGGAATAAAAGAGCTTTGAGCAGTATGTATAAACACATCACAGATGATACCCGTCTCCAACTAGGATTCAACATATTTTATCCCAGAATGCTGCTGGAGAGACCACGGGACAAAATCTTCTTTCACATATGTCATTGGGCCCAGGTCCAAATTCTCTTTGGAAGTAACCAGAAGAATAACAAAAGTGATGGATGGTAATATCCCATTAGACTCGCTTGCTTGGTTCCTGAACGACCCCTTTAAGGACACTCAAGAGGTGAAGAAAGAAAAATTACTGTGCTTTTGATGGTAGCAGTTAGACACTGTATTCACTTATACATAGAGGATTAAATTCCTCATCTTCTCCTCATCACTGAAAAATTGGTACAGTAAAAGGTGAGATGCCCTAGTGATGAATAAAAGTATTCTGCCAGTTCTGATGGCCAGAAGAAAAAAAGCCAAAAATATGCAATTTCTTATTTATTCAAAGAACAAAAATTAGTCAGCTAGTGAATGAGACACACTGAATAATACTGGATGAGGAGGGATAATAAGGAAGGCTTTCCCTGTTTTCACTTGCATGTGACTGTGCTGACAATAGATGGGATTTCACTACTGTACATCTGCACTTCTGCTTTGAAATTACAGTAACAGTTTATACCTTGTACAATTGCTCTGCACATCTCGGTTTTTTCTGCTGCCTATATGATTTTTTTATTTTTAAAGATTAGAAATGTAAATAAAAGGAAGAAGTATCCCAGGGTTTGTTTTTGTTTTTTTTTTAGTTGAGGCAAGGGCTTGCAACTTTTAAGCTGAACTGAACTTTGAGCAAGGGAAAAAGCTGCAGGTGAGTCATGCACTGGATATGTAGCACCACTGGCCATGAGATATGTAAACGTTTAAGGAATTCAGAGGCACTCCTCTAGTCTTCCTGAGAAGTTCACAATTCTGACAAAGAATAAAGTGTGAATGAAGTCAGTTCAAGCTCCCTGCTCACCAGCCTGCCTCACAGTGGCTGCAAGGAACATAGGAGTGCTCAGAAGGATGAACCAAGTCAATAAATGCCACACAGCTTTCATCAACAGCATTTTTCTGACTCTGAAAGTTCCCTGCATCACACACTTGTGTGGAACAAGAGAGAGGGATTGTGTTGTGAGAGCAAAGTAGTGCCAGATGTCTGGGAGAGGTGAATCAGCCACTGTGCATGGACTGAATAGACTGAAACAGGTCTGGTTTACTGTAACCTCAGAGTCTGTGAGGGATGCTGGGACACACACTGGGCATCTGGGAAACACCTGATTCTCCTCTGTAAGTAAATAAATCTAAGACATAATATTATGTTGCTATTATCTTACATCTCTGCTCAAAAACACATTCTGCAAGAGCACCACATTGAGTAAATAAAACAGCCTATGATGAATTATTCACTGTGAATCTGTAACTACTTATTATTCTTCTAAAGGAAATATAACTCACTTCCAGAGTCCAAAACCCATCTGTCTGCTCAAAAGCTGTGACAATATTATTTTTGCTTTCCCCTTCAAATCACAAGAAAGATTGTGTATCAATCTGAAGCACAGGCTAAAGCCGTATCTGGAATGGTGTGTGACAACCTGTTTTATATTCTAAACTAAGACTACACTACAGATAAGTGCATTCAGCTACCAAGGGGCTGGGTTTCCTGATATACGACAGAGGAAGAAAAGTCAACTCCAAGCATAAATTAGTTCCTTCATCCTTTGCAACTCTCCCAATGCAAGTGAACAACAGAACTGGCAGTAATTCATCCCAGGAGGTTGTGGCTCCTGGCAGTTCCTCAGGGCTTCCTCTGGTGCCGAGCAGTACCTCCCTGTGTGAGCATGGATACAAGGAGAGCATCAGCAAGCCAAAGGCTACCAGTGACTCCACATTATCTACTTCTTTCTTCCTGTTTCTGCTACTCAAATCTACTCAGACCAGCATTTCAGAGTGCCCCTGCACACGCACCCTCCTTCAGCCGGTGTGTCCCCAGTTCCACGACGATCTGGGCACAGTAGACCACTCGGGTTTGGATCCCACCTCCACAGAGCCCTGCCTGCTTCTGGTGGTGAGGGTCCTGCTGGTCAAGGAGCAGAGACACTTGGCAAGCTTTCCATTCAGAAGTCCTCCAGGCAAACCTTTGGGAACAGAAAGAGAAGAGTAAAATGAGTTTTTGAAAGACTACAGGTAAGGGAGAAGTACTTTATTAGATGACAAAATACAATTGGTTTAATCTTTATAGCAGTACTTTCCTATCCAAAACAGGGAATGTTTGGAAACATTCTGAGCATTAAATTTACATAGGTTAAGTATGTGTTATTTGTCTGGAGCACTTGTGTAAAACTTTTGACAGAGCACCAATCTCCAAAGCCGCCTGAAACACTAAATCATCCTGACAGCACCTTTGAGCACAGTGTAAAAAATGAGTGAAGATTAAGAGGTTTGATTAAGTGTGAACAGTAGTTTTCAAACATGTCTCTCAAAGCACTAAACCACCCTTCTCTGCCAAGAGCTGAACACCTCTCTCTGAAATGCCCTTAGCAGCTGAAATCCTACAGACGTCGACAGAGCTCCAAGCACTTGCAGCTTTTCCACAGGGGGCACCTTTCTAAATGCCTAAGGTACTGCCAGTTCCTTCAGGGGATTGGCTAAAGCATCTCAGTTAATTCCATTTTCCACAAGTTGTGATACACAGCAAGCTCTAGACAAAAAATACTTTCATTCTATATTCCATTCACACCTAAAGAGCATTAAAGGCTTTCAAGGAATTATAACGTTTTGGGGCACAGGCAGGTGAATGCTGTACAGACAACAGTTGTTGGTGTGTACCAGCTTAAATGCCAGGAAGAACTTATTAAAACCACAGGGAAAACAGTGCAGTGTATCCGTGGAAAGCAGGATTTATCTCCCCATCACGACTGAAAATGTAGAGCATATTTCTAACACAACTGTTTCCACAGGCAGAGTTCGCTTTGATTCACAGGTCACAGTATGAGGGGAGTAAATAAGAGCCCAAAGTCTTCCCGAGCTTCCCGAACGCAAATCCTAGGCAATATTGTTTTTATAACCAATCTGTTCACACTTGTGCTGCTTTATGCCTCCACTCCTCTAAATTTCCTAGTTTACTTTTACCACAGAATCTTTGGGTTTTGTGTAATGTAAACTACATAAAATAGTTTCCTTCCTTTAGTCTCAAGACGAATGCTCTCTCTTTTCAGAGTAGATCCACAGTTGTTAAAACTACATATGTTCCTTAACTGCTGACTGATCACTGTAAACTCAAACACAGTGGGGTGCCTCTGCAGAAAAAGCTTTCCACATCATAATTCTGTGTGTTCTCCGCAGTACCTGCTCCTGACTACAGCTATGGCAAGCAAACCTGCATTTTAGAACTATATGAAAAATTAACACACTAATATGAGCATACATCAATGTTCTCCTAATTTATTTTGTGAATGATTTTTTTTTGGGAATGTTTTTTTTTCTGATTAGCCCCAAAGCATTTCCAAATATTGTAATGTATTCACAGAAAATATTTGTGAATACTGCCAATTACTTGCATTTACAGGTACTGTTCAGATGAGCTGTCATGCTCTCTTAAATAACTCACAGCATCTTTTGCACATCTGGATACACTCACAGGGTTCATTACCCCTAAAGAAAATAATAAAGAACACACTTTTCACATGATAAGTATCAAATACCTAACTCCCACAACATATAAAGCACAACCATGAATTCTTCTTCCCGTTAGCTCCTTCTGGGAATTCCTAATCCCATTTCTTGGGCCTGCAGTGTTAAATGCAACCATAAAGACAATGAAAAGTGCTCTTCATCAAACACTGGGTAAAGAAGATTCTTCCTCCACATCCCTTCAGTACTCTGTTCTTTCCAGGTCTACTTTTGAAAATAAAATCTTAAATACAGAACACACGCATCTTTCTGCAGCCATGAAAATAGTTTGTTTTAAGGAAGTATTTCTTAAAGCAAAAATTGACAGAGGTAAAACTCATTATCAATATCTGGCTTAGGAAGTCAGCTGTGAACTC
This sequence comes from Pseudopodoces humilis, assembly GCF_049639895.1. Taxonomy (NCBI): domain Eukaryota; kingdom Metazoa; phylum Chordata; class Aves; order Passeriformes; family Paridae; genus Pseudopodoces; species Pseudopodoces humilis. The sequence goes on from NC_142207.1 coordinate 5,830,446, forward strand.
TGGATCCTAAAGACTCATTTCCAGAGGTGTGAGCATCTGCTTCTTCTATTCAGTGTGAGCTGCGGGAGTTAACACCTATGAAAATTAGGCCATCGGTGATTAAAATTATGCAAAATAACTAAATCTGAGCTCAGAGAGATAATTAAACTTCATCAGCTCCTGAATCTATAAAAAAAAAAAATTCCCTTTATATATTCTCCCAGAGTAACTTGTGTGTGAGCAGTGAGCAAGGACAGCTCTTGGTGCTCTGCCAGTGCCGCTGGCACCAGCCCCAAGCCTCAGCCCTGTCTGCTCTTACCTGCACGTGTCCTCAGCTGCCCAGCGCTCCAAGAACAAATCCTGACCTCCAGGCATTAAAAGGGACACATTTTCATCACCATTAACAAGCCCACCAGGAGGTCAAAGGGCTGAAGGGTAGCGTTGCTACCACTCCCCAAGTACAACTGCTGAGCCTTCTAGCACAGCTCACTGCACTTCCTCTCCAGTCTTTACTACTTAATGCCTTATCTTTAATTTGGGCATAATAAACCTCATTTACAACGTAATACCATCAGACCAGTATCTCAGCCATAAGCCTTCTTAAAAAAATCAAGTCTTAAAACATGTCCATTTTCCATCATCTAACTTCTGAAAAGCTTTGAATTTCCAACAAAGCAAAGGGAGTTTTTGCTGTATCCCTGTCTCGTAACATAGCAACCACAACCAAAATGAATGATATGAAGACATAATCATAATTCTGGAAAATCTATCTATTCCCAGCGAACATGAAAGCGACACATCAAGGATAAAAAAGATACAATACATTGGTTTAAAACTGATGACTCAGTGACAGTTATGAAACAAACGGGCTCAATATCTTTCCAATTTATGGTAACCTTATGGTCTCTTTAGTCTATAGGACTTATTCTCTTAGTGTTTACACAAGTTTTAAACCTGTATATACCCATTCACTTTAATTGAACTATCCCAAATTTATATCATAATAAAAGAAAGTAGAATCACCTCCTATGTGTTTAAGCTTTTTAAGCACTTATTCCTTTCAGAACAAATAACCAAAGGTAAAACAAAGCACAAAGCTCTGGAGTCTTACATGCAGTTAAAATGTTTTATCTTCTTGCATTTAGACTATTGATTATAGATGTTATTGTAAACTTCAGCCATAAAATTAAAAGCCCTTCCCATTTAACAGCGAATTTACACCTATGTCACCTACCTGTGATGGGACTTTTAACTTGGAGCTTTGCCACGGGCATAGAGTTTATAATTTAACTGAGCAGTTCTGAAGCTTAAAGTATTTTTGTCATCTCTGAATCCTTTTAGGAGACTGGAATATAATTTCACCCACCTCTCTCTGTGGAGTACAACTCTGCAAGTGCTACCTCTTTAGCTGCTGCTTTTTTATGTCAGTGGATGAAGCCCACACTATGTACCTTCATTCAGTCATGAGGTGCTCTCTGCCTCTGCATTAAAAAACAGCCTCTAGAAAATCACAAAATCCCAGATTGATTTGGGCTGGAAGAGACCTTGAAGATAATCTCATTCCAACCCCCTTCCAAGGGCACAGACACCTTCCACCATCCCAAGTTGCTCCAAGCCCCATCCAGCCTGGCCTTGGACACTTCCAGGGCTGGAGAAGCCACAACTTTGTTGGGCAAGCTATGCCAGCAACTTACCACCCTCGCAATGAACAATTTCTTCCTAATAGTCTTCTAAATACAATATTATTTTTTTCCTAATGCCATTCCTTCTGCTCAGCAACTTGTTCTGGTCTGTGTCCTAGCCCATTTTCTTTGCTGTGGCTGAAGCATGCTTTGGAAAATTCTTGCCCTAAAATAAAGTTGAAGGAAAGACTTGACTTCTTGTTTCCAAATCTACCTAAAAAAAAGAGATTTCTAGGAACTGGGAAAGTAAACAGGAGTCTCACCTTAAAGGATTTAAAATCTAATCTGATTAGGCAAACAGAAAAAAAGGAGTGGTTTGTGTTGAGACCAGATAAATGAAGGCTGTTGTAAGCTTTTACTTCTGCTAGTGAAGCTCCTTAAATTCATCATCTCCTTTTAAGAGGAAGAAAGAAAAGATCACTGTTTGGTAAGCCTCAGCAAACCACAGATAAAGTGGCATATATATAAGTGGGGGGGGAAAGGTATAATCTTTCTAGATATTACCCTACAAATAGAATGTGGTCAAATCAGGAGAATAGGAATATCTAAGGTTTCCTGTATTATTTCATTAATTAACACTACATCTCTCTATGTCTGGAAAGCTACTCCAGTAGTTCAGTCACCAATTCCCAAAGACCAACACCAAATCACCAGCTTGCAAACTGAAACATCAACCAATAGCAACCTTTACCAGCTGCTGAAACCTAAATAACATACATATTTTATTTCTGTTCATTAATACAAAATCCTGGTCCCCGCAGCCTTACATCCAGTAGACACACAGCACGTACCGCAATATTATGGATTTTCATTCTGGCTTGTTTCTTTATACTGAGTGAATCAATCAAAGTCTAGTAACCAGGCACTGCTGTAAAATTCTTCTGCACAGTGTGAGAAGGTCACAGCCTACCACCTGCATTTTGAGATATTACATCCCTAGAAATAACAATTAACTAAATACCAGAGTTGTACTTTTTAGTATTTTCAGCTAAGTGGCTCTATTAACCTGTAAGTTTAATGTTATTTTTCTGAGCTAGCACATCAGAGTTCATCCTCACTCATGCAGACATTGCCCCGGAGGCACTGCCTCAAGGTAGGGAGGCAAAATGGGATGAGGAAGGTTTCAAGAGTTCACAGCCTCATGAAAACCTGGGCACAGCAGAAATACACTGAAAGAACAACAGATTTTCTTCTACAGACAGAGAGGCACCTACAAAAATTATCAGTGGTTTGCAGGTTCTCACCTTTTGGGCTCTCCTGGCTCTACAGAACCGTTTGCCCTTCAATACAGTGCAATGTCAAAAAGGGGAAGTGAGAAACCAGGGACAGAGCCACGTCTGTTCACTCCCTGATTAACTTCCAGCCAGTCTCCCCAATCAGGTGTCACCTGCACCCACGCTCCTGTACAAAATCAGCAAGACAATGTGTTAATCTATTGTCTTTGAAATTGATGTGCACTTGGGCAGGAGCAAAAATCACTCTGTAAGAGCCTTTCCGTAGGATGTAATCAAGAAACAGAATACTTTTTTTATACTTCCTCTCTTCTGCTGGCAGGGTGCATAAAAATGATCAGCATTTGATTTTGAATGAGCCCAGTGATACAGAGACACTTTTACAGGCGATGCCTTCCTAAGAAATGTATCTTGCAAAGGCTTTATAGAAGGTTTTGGCAGTATCTGGCAAAAGCCCCAGAAACTCATGACTTGAGCATTCCTGTTAAACACACTCATTTACAGAGAGGAAGATTTTTCTGCATGCATATAAAATTCTATCAATCCCAAAGCATTTTACAGTCAATCTGAGAACATGTCACACGAAGAATCAAGCAATATTTTATTTTCTTTGCAAAGCACACTATCAAGTTCCTCTCAGGAGCTTAGCCTGGCCTAGGCTTAGCCTGGCCAAGCATAATGGCATGGGCTTGCAGACCAGAAAGGTGAGATCCTCTCCTTCATGCCACAAACCAAGCAAGCTCTCAGGGACTACAAATTTTCCCATTTCAAGAAGCACACAGAGGGAAGCTGAGTAAAATCCAAGATATTACCTCCAAGAAGTTCCTATCTTCCTCAAGCAAGACTGGGATTTTTTTATGGGGAGATGAAGAGGAATCATTAAATCTTATGCAAAAATTACAATTTTAAAGATAATAAAAGCTCAGCTGTGGAGACCTCACCAGTTTCTGCACAGCTGATAAAATTCTCTGAAACAGCAATCAGTACAAAAGCCCTATGAGAGAATAAGAGCAACTGCTCACAGTTTTTAAAATATGAAAATGCAAACTATAGTGGGTGTAATTCAAATTTATTCCTACACATAACTGTAATTATTGTAACAGTAATAATTAAAATAGCACCAATTAAAAGAGTATTACTGACAATAAATAATACCACTAATCACAGCTAACAATGACCAAGTCGATGATTTCTCAGGCACAGAGTAAGCACGGCAGGCAACCCCCTCCATGCACAAATCCAGCAGGGAGGATCTGCAGGGGCTTCTTCACTTCCAAAACCTGGGAGAGAAGCTATGGCCATACCTGGGGCAGGGCTGCAGCGGTGCCTTCCCTCCTCCGCTGCACGCTTCCCTCTGCTCCAGCTCCGGGCACGGCTTCCCGGTGCCCATGGGCACGCTCCGCACGCTGCGGCTCCGGCTCCGCAGCCCCGGGGCGAGGCTGCCCCAGCCGCAGCTGCGCGAGCAGGGGCTCCATGGGGACCACTCGGACGTGGTGCAGTCCTTGGGGATGACACAGGACCTGGAGGTCACGGGGACAGGGTCTTGCAGACAGAGGCTGTGGTAAGAACACAGTACAACAGCTGAGGAGGTCTTGCTTAATGAATTTCTTTTTCAAGCCAAACTCCCCAAGAAGAAATCCATGGTCATTCAATCAGAAGATGTACATCAACATCAGCGCAACAGAAATAAGAGAAGTTCTAAATACAGGGTATATTTCCAATGAGCTCTGGGTGCAAACTTGCAAGCTGAGTACTTTTTAAAACAATGTATCTCATTTATATCAAGTTAAAACAGATGCACAAGGCACTATATTTGCTCCTGTGTAGCTAGAATTTCACAGTTTGTCCTATATGGAAAACAAAAACCAAGCCCAAGAGAAATATTGGCACTGGTAACCATTCTAGCATCCCACACACAGGACTAGATGTCATCCATTCATTCATCCATCCATTCATCCATCCATCCTGCTGAGCAACTCTGCTCTTTTAAAAAGTAATTAATCCCACACTAATAAGAAAGGTCGCAGTTCCATGAGGCTCTTATCAAACTATGTGCTGTCAAACAAGGTCAAAGGGTTTTCCAACCTGACAAACAACCAGAAACCCAGGAATGCTGCAACTAGGGTTGGACTTTGGGATTCAATTATTCCACCTAACATCAGGACATGATCTCATTCATTCGGTAACATATCAAGACACCACCCTAGGCCAAATACAATGTGAAACCGAATTCTAAGGGCTACCAACTGATGAGATTTGGTATCAAGATACTAAATCCCAGAATAACATTTTGAAAAGTCCCAAAGCTACAACATCTTCTGACTTCTGAACAGTGTTATATGGACAATGCAAATTGGCCTCTGAAATTAAGACCACACCTGATGAACTCAGTGTGAATTCTAATCTTTCTTCTCCAGCCTCCAGCTGCCTGTGGTCAAGCTTTTGCCAACTGTAAGTTGCAAGCACGGGTACATTTAAAAGCTGTGAAATCCAGAGCTGCTCCCAGGGGAGCAGCCATTACCTTTCCTGCTATTCCTTACAGCACAGTTTGGCCAACCTATCTCCCCCTCTAAAGAAAACAGACTGGGACAATCATGTCAGGATTGCTGGGCAGCCTCACGGGGGGAGCAGAGAAGATAAAGGGCATTCACTCCCTTCTCCAGTCTAGAAACTGGTCCCCTTTTCACATAGGTCAAAAGGAACATTCCCATTGAAACACATCAAGTTTGACTAGACCCTCAACCACCAGCAAAATAAAGCATTTAGTGGTTTCTATTTGAACTTCAAAGTAAACCAAAGAAAATGGTAACAACTTTTACTCTCAATTTCTTCACCCAGAATAAAACTCAGTAATCTCACAGGTGCTGCAAGGATGACTTTACTGAGGTTTACTTAAACAACTTTAACAAGTACAAACAGCCTGTGATATAGCCCCCTCAAAATGAAATTATAGTTGCTTACAATTGAAAAACATTTCATTTCTCTATTACAAGTCAAATGGAACTGATTACAAAGCTGTCTCTGATATAAAATATCAGCTCTATCAAAAGGTTCTGGAAAGTAATAATCATTATATATGTACTTACTAACCCACGGATTTGAGTAGTTTTTTTGAACATTAGGTTAGGTGCAGTCACGTGAATGGTCACTTTACTTCCTTTTTAATATTTCAACAGGGCAGCCACCCATGTCAAAACATAAAGAAGGAAGAATAATTCCTCATTTTCAGTAGATAAAACAATAGCACATAAGACACTGCCCTAACTGATGGTATCAGAAAACTCAAGTCTATCCAAGAACACAGAATTGCAGGGGGGAGGGGAGGGGTAACTGATCTTACTTTCTAAAGTGATCAAAACTCCCTGTTCAGATACAGTGTGAATAGAAAAATCCACTTTTGGGGTTGCACCACTGCAAAAGAGATTTTAGTCCTGCCCGATCTTTACTGAAACACCAAATAAAATGTAGCCTTTAAAAATCTGGATTGGAGTCTTGGTTCAAATTATCTTTTCCAGTCCCAGTTCTTAGCCAGACAACACCTCCCATAATGGATTCTCCAAACCTGCGCCAACACTGGCTGAGAAAGCCATCCCTGCCCAGAAATCACCTTGCACTGGCAAAAGCCTTTGCCAGAGGCTGAATAGCTGTTTCTTTCCCTGAAAATCCTCCCCACTGCTCCTGCTATAAAAGGCAAAATGCTAACTTTGTTGACCTCAAGGTGAATGAGACATGGAACTGGCAATTTCCATCCTGTTCAAGTAGGCTTTTGAGGGAGAATTACAAGCAACCGCTGAACAGAAAGGAAATTAATTAACTTGTACCTACTCACTCAGAGCCTCCAAGTCAAATTAATTGTGACACCGAGCAACACAAAGACAAATGTAAAAACACTCTTTTGCATGAAATGCAGACACAGCTTTTCATGTTGCAGATGTACTTAGAACGATCTGATACAGATAAAGCCCAGACCTGCGAGACACTCGCTGATCTGAGGCTGCACACCAGACACGGATTTGTGCTGCTGTGGCTGTGTCCAAACCAGCAGGGACAGGAGGTACTACATCAGCCCTGTTTTTAAACTGACTTTGGACATACTAATGTCTCAGGTTAGATCTTCTGCTTAGGGGTTGACCTGGTAAGTGTGATGCAGTAGAGTACTTATACAACTGATGCTTTTTTCTGTGTTACATGCTTGGACTGACAGCGTAAAACCACAGGAACTGTTTCTCAGCCCACGCTGCAGTGCATGTGGCGTAGGATGGATCCATTAGTGAGCAGCCAGCAGCAGCACAGAGCCCAGCTCGCTCAAGTGGCACAGTGCCCTCTGAGCCTCTTGAGTGCTGAACAGCAATAAACCACTTATTAAAGAAACACAAAACACTAAACCATAGGAAACCCACTCATGTCTCTTTCACACTCAAAGAGTCCTGAAGAAGAACAGCAAAGGAGGAGGGAAAGCTGCCCTGGGTACCATCCTGACTGTGCAGCTCCCTGTGGCTGTGTCACTTTAGGCTGCTGCCCACTGAGCAGTACCATCCATCTCCAGCCACACACACACCCAAGAGACACAGGAATTGTGCAGCCCCGAGCTGAACCACACCACCTTCTGCTCTGGACAAAAAGCAACACACCAAAAATGGCATTTCCCAACAGCTCTACCTGTGCTCATGCCCTGCAGTCACAGAGCTATCACATCCACCACGTGGGAATGAGAGGGAACAGGTCCATCAGCTGGAAAAAGCAGCAACACCACCCAGGAGCCATGCACCAGTTAATCAGGCTGGGCACAGCACAGGACTCACCTCTGCCTTCCCTTCCCAACTGTTCCAGGACCACAGGTGAATGCATTTCCTTAGATTACAGGATGAGACAGGCAGTTATTGTTAAACCTTTCACACTGAAAGGATCATCTGCAAAGTAATTAGGTATACTAAAAAGCTGACACCATGGCCATACTGCTGGCACAGAGGCAGCACCAGGAGGACAGGGTACCACCTCCACAGCCAGGCTCAGTAAGTCTCCCGGGAAGTGTCATGCCTGACCAGGGAACTCATGTTCAAGCCCATGTGCTGCAGAGCAAGATAATCCTGAATTGAGCTGAGTTAACAACCCATTTCCATTTTTTCTCTTCTTTAGAAGCGTCTCCTATTCTGTGATCAAAGACCTACAGGCTGCTGGAATACACACTACCTGCTCTTTGCACTTGGCCAATAATATTAAGGTCTCAAAATGGACAGTCTTGCCATGTTTCAAACAGCATCAAAACATTTATTTCCCTTAGAAATTGACAATCAGTGTTAATAGGCACACTTCTGAGAATTCCTAATGTATTTTTAGGGTTTTCAAGTGCTGCCAGGGCTCTTTCAGATACCATATATTCAATCTGTGCAGCAGAGGTTTCTTTGGCAGAAGAAACATCAGCCCCTTCTGCACCAGGGTGGTGAAGACAGGGAATATTTATTTGCCTGCCATCCAACTAACCTAAGGGAAAGGGATCTGGGAGACCTATAATCCAAACAAACATTAGTAAAGATGTCAAAGTTTTGGTGTTTCCAGAACTTAATGCACCAGATCCTCTGTTTTAATTAAAAATAAGTGCTGGCTTCCATTTGCACTACATTGGCAGACTCTGAGATCTTGGGCCTACAGAGGCAGCTGCCTCCCAGCACAGTCTGGAAACAGGAGAAAAAACAGTTATTATTTGACACCACTTCTAAAATTATCAAACCATGGAATCATTAAGGTTAGAAGAGATCTCTAAGATCATCAAGTCCAACTGTCAACCTGGCACTCCCAGGTCCACCACTAAACCATATCCCCAGGTGCCACATCCACACACATTTTGAACCATCCCCCTGAGAAGCCTATTCCAATGCCTGACCATTAAAATGTGACTCATGCAAATCAAAAAAGCCATCACTGCTCCTTTGTTTCTTGTGCTTTTAAATAAAAGCAAAAGAATTGAGAGACAAAACTTTTGAAAAGAACATTAGAAAATAAAATATCCTTCTTCTCTAATGTCTCAGGGATTTGCTTTCAAGCCTGAGCAGTGAGGCTTGATTCCTACATCTGCCAGGAGGAATGTGAACATAGAAGTCCTCTCCCGGAATCACAACCATCAAATAGCATTTTACAGCACAGCATTTTCACCTCAGGACTGCAGAATTTTGTATTCATCCAGAGAACAGAAGAATGTCAACACTGAAACTGCAAATATTTTTTTTCCTAAAAATGTACAACAGCAAAGTGGTTAAGCACAATCCACTAGGAAATGGATAATGGAAATTTAAATTACAGAGGCAAATAAAGGAGTTGAATGCTACTCCACCTCCGCCTTGACAGATGGGTTGTCCCTTGACTGAGTTTGACCTGAATTTTCACTTACAAAGTAAAGTAAACAGAAACCTAAATCCAACTCTATTATATCACTCTTGTCATTTTACAGTCAGAATGAAGAGTTTAAGAAATATGTACATAAAAGTCTTCTAATCCAAATAATAATAATAATAAAAAAGGCCTTATAACTGTTTGTTCCTGACTTTACCTTGTCAGTATACTTAGTTGAGCACACACAAGGTTAGAAAATCAGGTTAAATTTATTTAGAATTTCAATGTCTAACTATGCACATTTATTTTACTAAACTGCAATTTTATGTCTAACCTAAACAACCTTTTATTTAAAAGAAAAAAAAATAAAATAGCAAGGAAATCAAGTGCCTTTGTCCCATTCTGTAGATTTTTACAACTGTGATGAGACAGGAAAACAAAAAGAGCAGAATTTCTTTCGCATTCATTTCTTGCATCTTTTTCAGAGATTTTTTTTTTAATGCATGGAACTGCTTATGTTTGAATCTGTTATTGGATGTAAGGCTTAAGGCGAAACAGAAACATTTTTCTGAACTAAAATGAAACCTAAATTCTATCTGAAATTGTATGAAAAAAATTCCAACTTTTTAAACAAAGGCTTTAAAAGGTTCAAATCAGATCCATAGCATCATTCTATTTTGATGTTATTCCTTTTATTTTCATGAATATAACATTTCTACACCAAAACAGTTTCTGAACAAAAGTGGACCTGTCTCGAAGCCTACTGATGTTTGGCTGTTCAATTGTCATTTCAGGTGTTTTCAAAAAGGTCTGTCCCTCCCTTTCCTCTTCCTTTGTTCCTTTTCCTTCCCTTTTGAGAAATGTGGAACCTCCAGACTGAAAAGATATTTTATCAAAAATATCCCCATCTGTGTTTCCCTGACACAGCACATCCAGTCTTCCGCAGGCTTATGCTCCTCTCCAAATATGAGAGAGTTACTTATGGCCCTGCGGTCAGACACCAGTAAATTAAACAACCTTGGTAATAAATTAGGTATCTTCTCATTATAAATTAGGAGGTAGGATGAGGATGTGGCCCCTCTCCTCTGGTGGTCCTTGGTGGTGGTTAGCTGACCACTCCTGTCACCTGCAAGAACTGTGCAGTGCTGGAAGGCAGAGCCCGGCAGACCAGCAGCTCAGAGCCCACTGCTAAAGCACATCTTGGGATATTCCTGTTCCTTGCCTCAGTTTTCCAAAAGTTTAATTTACAATGGGTGCTTGCTTAGCAGTGTTAGTAAAAATAGGAAATGATGGCCAGGAAAATGCAGGAGCACAAATAAGGCACTTCTTTCCTGGTTTACAGCAGACACCTGGCTGCCTGCCAGTCCCCACTACGGGGTTATGCAAATGCATTTACTCTTCTTTATCGGTAGCCAAAATACCCTCAGTGTTGTAAAGCAGCATCTGTAAGATCGGGCCTGCTCTTCAGAAGAATGGCAGCAAATCTGCTGCACAACAAAACGAGGAGGACACTAGCAGGGGATGCTTAAAGGGAGTCATTGTCAGGAGTATTTGGTATCTGTGACACTCCAGCCCCGGAACTAAACACGGATTGGATTTTGGGCTAGATTTTTAGCTTTGAATTTTAGGTCCAAAAGGAGAAAGGAAAAGTTTTTGAGTGTCTGGATGCTGTAACATGACATGACCTTTTCTTCTCTACTCAATCAATGGGCTTTGCTCTTGCATTTAGAGCAAGAGCAAACGATGGGTCAGGCCCAGCTCTGCAGTAAATCTGAGAAAAGCTCAGCAGAAAAAGACTGTCAGGAGGTGGCTAATGGAGCTGTACACTCCCAAAAAGGGGGTTAGATCAGAAAAAAAACCCAAAAAGGAACAAGAAAGAAGACAGCTCGATCAGGGATAGTCACCAAAACTAAAGCTCTCAGCACTCTCTGCACTGTCATCCAGAAATTCTGTGTGTAACACAGGAAACATTTATAGAAAGTTTCCATTTCCATTCTTAGAGCAAACACAGCAGTGAGTGTGTGAGGGCAGAGCAAGTGAAATTCTAACAAAATCAGGATCCCGCGCCCAGAGCCTCTGATAAGGAGTGAGATACAAGAGGCAGGAGAAAGCTAACAAATGTTAACAGATAAACCTACTGCTGGTCACACTGTGGAATAAATCACAAATGACTCCATTGAAGTCAAGCAGCTACATAAGCATAACATCTGTATATTTAGAATCAGCATATATTAAGAGACAAGTAATAACGTCAAGATGTTAGAAACTGCTGGAACATTTCACAAAGCCTGACTTTCTTCCAACTGATAAAAAAATACTCCATGCTTGCCTATGGGTGTAATAGAAGTAGGTAAGAAAAAAGGTTACAATTCGTATTTTCACCTCAGTCTGTGTGCAAAAACACTGCAGAAATTAACAGGGGTAGAGAACTGGATGTAAAATAACCCCTTCTCTCTGCCATTTGAGTTTGTAGAGGCACCAGGAGCTATGGATTACTGAGAAACAGATTGATTTCTGCAAAATTCAAGAGCAGGATTTTTCAAGAACTTCTAATTTCCTTGAAAAACTGAACACAGTAAGATCTCCAGAAATTCTGACTTTCTCAGAAGTTAATCAGTTTATCAGTCATCTGTAGCTACTGGCACCTACCCAAATCCAACCTGAAGTCAAACAGCAGAACTCAGCTTAAATTTAAATGTGAGAAATAGAAAGAATAAATCTTTCCATTATTTGCTGCACATTACCGTAACCTCCACATTCAGGAAATTACAGGAATGCAACCTATATAGACAAAGAGAAATCATTAGATAAAACATTAGATAAGTTCAGCAATCAACAACCACTACCAAAGGCAGGCGTGCCAGTCACCTGCCCTGAACCAGCACCCGAGAGTTATACCAGACAGGAAGGCTCCTCAATAAGGATGACAATCCCAGGTTTACTCACTGATTTCTTTCCAAAATATACCTTCTAGCATATTCACAAGGCCAAATTTTTCAGACTTATTTTATCCTGTATTGATTTGTAAGAATGAAGGAGCTTAAGCTGACGCAATCTTAGCCTCTTATACCAAATATATGCAGTACATGACTGAGAATGAAACCACTCTCTCCCACAGCCAAGGCCCAGCAACAGCACAAAGTGATATATAATTCCATCTCCTCAAAACAACAACAAAAGACCCGGAAGAGAATTATTAAAAGCATTAAATTAATTTAAACAGTCGCAAATCGTAGAAGAATGCAAAATCTTCAACATATGCTAGAAAGGAATTAAATAAAAGAAAAAGGTTCATTGAAAAAACCCATAGAAAATTCCATTTAAAACTCAAGAACGGGACTCATTCACTGTCACATGTGGTGTTGCCAGGCAGAGCCAGCGCTCCATCACAGAACTCCAGTGGGGCTGACAGGAGCAGGAATCACCCTTACCTCAGCGCGGCGTGTTTTCCATCGCTCCTTACACACCTGACCTGCCTGGTCTGGTAGCCAATCTCCACCTCCCCGGCATGGCGGTGGGGATGAGCGCCGGCAAGTCCAGATGTGCTTCGCTCTCCAGAGTCCGACCCCAAATCCAGCATAGTCCTCTCGGCCAGCTGCACGTCTTTAGGATGGGGCAGCCGGCATTCGCCCCACGGGCCCACGCGGAGGCTGTAGGCGTGCTCCTCCTCGCCGAGGGGACAGGCGGGAGCCTCGCAGGCTCTGGATTCCGTCAGGTTGGGGCACGGGGCACCGCCGTAGAGCGGAGGAGCGATGACGGCCCGCGCCCGGTGCTGCAGCCTGCCCGCGCAGGCCGCGCCGCACGGGGACCAGCCGGAGAACTGGGACACGACGCAGTCCCGCGGGCAGGGCACCAGGCAGGCCTGCTCAGCGGGCGGCTGCGGGCTGAAATACTCACAGATCTCGCTGGACACCGCCGTCCCGTTCAGCTTCTGCAGGCAGCGGACGCTGCGGCGCTGCAGCCCGTGCTGTGCGGTGACACAAATCTCGGCTCCCGCCTCAGCGCCCGCAGCCGAGACGAGCCCGCACCTGTCCCATCCCGAAACCTCCCACTCGAACAGCTCCAGGTGCCAGTCGCAGACTTTAAAGCACCTCCGCTGGCTCTCGGGTTTGTCCTGCTGGTCGCAGTTGGCGTGGAACGTGGTCCAGCCCTCGGCGTGGGTGCACCAGACGGCCCGGCTGCGAAGGCCCCCCGAGCCGCAGTCCCCGACGCAGCGGCCCCAGTGACCTGCAAGAGAGGGGCTGGTGAGAAGCGCCGTGCAGGGATCCGGCCTGACCCCACACAACATCGGACAATCGCAAAACATAAAGTCACAACGGCTTGGTTGGAAGGGACCATAAAGCTCTTCTCATTCCATCCCGCTGCCCTGGGCAGGGACACCTTCCACTGTCCCAGGTTGCTCCAAGCCCCGTCCAACCTGGCCTTGCACACTTGCAGGGATCCAGGGGCAGCCACAGCTTCTCTGGGCACCCTGTACCAGGGCCTCCCCACCCTCTGATTAAAGAATTTCTTCCTAACATCTCACCTAAATCTTGCCTCTTTTAATTTAAATATCTTCCCCCTTCTCCCATCCCTGTCTGCCCGTGTTAAAATATATAAATCATATATAAAATATAAGCCATATCCTGCATGTATGAAAAAGCAAATAACTACCAGCTGGTCCCTAAAATTGGTTAAATGCTTCCTAAAGTCTGCGAGTTGCTTCTCCCCGTGTACTCACATCACTGAATCACTTGGAGAAATTTGGGGAAAAAAGAAAATGCCTCAGAGTGCTACAAATTAAAGGCAAGCCTTTAATTTCTGGAGCAGTAAAATTCATCCCAAATGAATATTTAATTTCATTTGTACAAATTAATATAAAAATGATCATAAAAGAACAATCATCTAACAGGAAAAGGAAGTCAAGTTAGATAAGAGGAAAACAGTCTTAATAGAGCAATTAGTCAACAGAATAAACTGCACTGGGAAGCAGCAGAATCATCATCCAAAGGGATAAAACAATGAGGATAAATACATGAAAATAATCACCCTCAAAGTACACCGAGTAAATCGTTTCCACTTGCAGCATGTGGTACTATGAGAGGTGGCAAAGAAATTAAACCAAAATAAAACCCAGCAATGTCATTTTCAGTTCTGGAGCACATGAACATACATATGTAATTGTATGAATCTTACTTGAGGATTTGCAAGTGAAAGCAATCAGACAAAGCTAAATAGAACGATTTGTCTGTGAAAATAAAAATCCACCAAATCAATAAAATATTGAGGGCTATAAAGTACAAAATTGCTGGCAAACTGAGGAGCAAAGGTAGAGAAAAGCACTCAGGCCGAATCTTAACTATTAAAGGGATTTTGATGATCATCTCAAGGGGGTGTTATCTCATTCCTAAGTTTAAAAACTTTCCAATACCTCATAAAAGAGCCATTTTGTTCAGTACAAACATTGCATATATAATTCTTGCCTGCAAATACACTGCAACTGCGCTACCTTTTCTATTTTTTCAAGGCAGAAAATGAACTTGCAACAAATTAGTCGATTTATATTAAGCAATGCTACTGCAGTCAATTTATTTTTTTTTTTTTAAATTGATTTTAAAACTACCGGAATCAATTACATGTTTACTACAAAACCAAACACACACAAAATCCAAAATCAGTCTCATAACAATTTTAATCCCAGGTGTTTTGTTCAGGCAATGGCGGTTTCGCTGGCAATCCCTTTGTTCTTTCTCTGTGAATAGAGGAGTTGATCTTTCAGGGACAGGGGCTTGACATTGTGTAATGAAAAATGAAAATAAATAAGTAAAATAAATAAATAAATAAATAATAGATAAATAAATAAATACATACGTACATACATACATAAGAAAATAATCCTGATTTTTTTATTTTTGCAAAAGGAGGGAAAGCAGACAGGAACTGGATATAACTAAACTTCTTTTCCAATAGATGCCATGTTCCTCCTGCCCCATCCTCCAGGCCAGGGCTGCAGCTCTGCCCTCAGTCAGGCACCTTCTGCAGTGGTGGACAGGCTGGGGCGAGAGGGCACTGCAGAGTCCTCGAGGTTTAGCCAGCTCCAGCTTTTGCTGAATCCCTCAGGCTATGTGAAAAAAATCTTTGTCCTTTTTATGCCTCTGTTTCACACCAAAAGACATCAGCCCAAGGTAAGGACTCAGTCATGACAGATATCTTGAATGGGAAAAGGCAGCATCAAACTCTAGTGTGTTCTACAAGCTGTCCTACACTAATGACAGGCTTTTAACAGAATCCAGTGTGCTTAAAAACTAAGTAAAAAAAAAAAAGAATTAATCTTTAAATATGCTTTTGAAGTTCAGTTACAGGGAAGAGGTCCATTGACAACTTAAACATTCATCCTTGGTACTTCACCTTGATCTAGCAGAATATTCTTTTCTAATGCCACCAAGATTTGAAACCAGACATCAGATTATGTAAATACTGTCATCTAAAATATAATAGTCAAAATTCAGACCTCAAGTCCTGGGTGGCTTCTTATTAATAGTGAAAAGTAACAATGATTAATCATCACAACATAATTGTATCATGAACTTATTTATTTTTGTGCAGCACTTCACTGCAAAGGCAGTTTAGTTTTTTGAGATGTGGAAGTTTCCATACAGGAGAAGTTTCATTTTCACCAGTTTTATTTAAAGAAAAACCTAAAACCAAAAATTATTTCTCTTTAGCATTGAACAGTTGAAACACATTAGGCTAATCAAGGATTTTCCATTTCTTGAGCTAGTGAATTGCATTAAAAGTAGCATTAAACCCCCCACCATGGAGGAATGCCAAGCAGTTGTAGCAGAGGAAACCACTCATCAACCTCACCACTGCTCTTTCCCTTCTGCACAGAACTCATCTCTTTAGTACATTTTATACACTCCTGGGTGCTGCTCCCAGCATGAGCAGCAGAATGACCACTCCTCACATTAACAGGATAGAGAGACACTCTGCTGATGTCAGAAGCAAGAATTGGCCACAATTTAAAGTCAGATGTGAATTTAGAATGAAAAATTACCAAAAAAAAAAAAAAACCAAAAAAAAACCCCAAAAAACAAAACAAGCGTGAACTTGTAAGTAATTACACTGTCATTAGACACATTACAATTTGCAATTATTCCCTGGCAAACATAAAAACAGAGCCTGCTCTTGGCAAACCAGAAAAAGAAGCATAAAAAATATAATCAAAAATCAGATGCAAAACCCATTACTATAGATTTCTTTCACTTCCTGACAATCTCCTCAGGATGTGGCAGTAAACTTATCCTCAATATTTCACTGCTTAGTTAAATACCCTTTTCAGTAGCTTAAATGAGGAGAAAGTTGTAAATACTTCCTAGTCAATAGTCCACTTTGTAATTAGAATTTAATTATTTTTAGTTGGCTCGTATTAAATTTACACTTTTCTCAAAATATATCTGAGTCAATTAACAGAAACATCTCAGCACAATGTGAATTATAATATTAACTGTGTTATAAACCCACTGGAACTGAGGCATCAGAAGCCTGAACTTCAGAAACATGCTTTACAACTCCCCATCTAGAACTGAAAGGCCACTGGTAATTAAAGAAGACTAAATAAAAGGAAATTAATTTCACAGTGATCTGTCTATAGAAAGTACAATAATATGAAGATAAAGGATTGATAGTCTGTCTCCTATGTATTGTAACCTAATCAGATACTAGATGGATGTTTGATCTCATCACAGCAGGACACAGATGGGAGAAACAGACTGTGGATGTACATGGAAACGCAGAGGCTCCGAACTGGGTGTAAGAAAAACCTCACTGCTGTGAAATAACCCTGGGCACAGGCTGCCCCAAAGTCCAACAATACCTCCGTGGAGGTTTCCGAGATCTGAATGAACAATCCCTGAGAAACCTGGTGTGCATTCAGTGCTGAATCTGCTCTGTGACGAGGTTCAATCGGATGACCTCCTGTGGTCCTTTTCAACCTGGGTTTCTCTATGTTGGAGCATCTAACTGAGAGCAAGGCTTTCTCCAGCAGGATGCCAAAAAAAAAAGTTTCTCACTAATAAGTACCACTGAGATCTGCAAAGTACCAGTAAACATACAGCAGCATGAATAAATCCATTAGATCCATTAGTCAACCAAGCCATAGAGAAGTTTAACCAAACCACTATTTCCAAAAATAAGAAGTGAAGCAAAACTTGCTGGGCTCACACAAAAATCGTAACAGACAGTCAAGGTGTCTTTGTTTATGAACAGCTGTGAACAAAGACATCTCTCTGTTTCTTCCAGGGCATCTGTAACACTACAAGCAAAGACATGAAAGGGTTTAATAAGTCAAGGCAATCTATTAAAGCAAAATTACACATTGTTCTGATTCTCATCTTTTATCAGCCAGAAAGAGCTGTGCTATCACCCCATACAACTTCTCTAACCCCTTTCAAAACATGCAATAACAGAGCAACTGGAGTTTATTTGATGCACTGTGCACTGATTTGTTTTTCCTGCCTGCAAGACCTACCTACAACTGCACCATAATTGTGTCTGAAAGGATGCAGTGACATCTGCTCTCTGACACACAGGTCACACACACATAAGGCAAGCAGGCTATACAGACCATAATTACACTTTACAGACAAAATAAAACACCACTGAACACCAAACTCAGAAGAGGAATCCTAATAAGAGCTGCTTAGCAAGTATGCTATTGCTTCGTAAGAATTGCTAGAATAATTATGCTCTGTTTATTGTGACATTTTAGCTTAATTGAAACCATTTCACCATCGGAGAATTCATTCAATAATAAGCATCTCCCACAATGACTCTGTCCCTGATTCTATGCTCTGATTTGCAAACATAGCAGAAGATGAGCAATCAGTAAAATAGAATATTGTGTTAGTAATTTTTATCAGATAATAGATATGCTCCAGTGAAGGAACTGAAAAAATTAACAGACAACCATTGGAATAGTCCTATTTTCTAGCCATTTTACCTTCTCTTTCAGTTTAAGTATCAAATTTAGGAGCAACTGTTCAAGACCTTAACAACTTGCTTTTGAACAGAATCTTCTAATTCTTATCCTTCATAACAAAGATGAACAACTTCATTTACTGAGGAGTAACTCCACCAGATGTGACGTAACTCCTCAAAATCCCTGCAGCATCCACTTTAATTGAATACTTCTGCTTGAAATGTCCCAGAACCCCTCTGAATGTCATCCTTTCACCAAAGCATGGTTATGGGAAGGGCAAAGCTCCAACTGAGCCCGTGAATTCTGAGAACAGGTAACAACTGACTCAGAGAACACGAGCCTTATTCCTAATGCCACTGCAACTAATTAATCTTCACTATTAGTAAGAGACAAAAAATAAATTCCACTGAATACATTTCATTAGAAAAACTGGTTGTTTTGTGAGGTTTTATGAGATTTATGTAATTTTAATGTGATTTTATGAAAATTATGCATGTTTTATGATATTAGGACATATATTTATTTCTCATATGCCAAAGCTGTTGCAGATCATACAAACTACAACATAGTTCCTCACCAATATTTTTTTTCTTGGCACAATATGCAGGCACTGTGGTTCTTGGCACATTATGCCAAGAAAAGTAATTCTAAAGATTTAGATAAGGATCCTACAGCCTCATCTTTACTTGCAGACTAAACAGGCTAAAATATCTGAAGTCTAGGACACATCTGGGATGTTTCAGTGTTTTATAATACAGAGTAATGTTAGTATAGCTATAGTTGGCTGAACTGCCCATTCCCTTGCTTTCTAAAAGAGCCCTCCTGTCTCCTTGCCCTGCATCTACTGCCACATCTCAGCCAAAATACAGATTATTTTCCTTGCCTAGTCTTAACTGTCTCAATTATTTTCCTATTTATTATTAACAGCAATTCATTAAATCCTTTTGTGCTATCATCTGTATGAAGAATTCTATACAAAAGACTATTGTTCTATTTGCAGTGTCACACAGGGCATAAAAAATTCCTCTGATTCCTGGGATTAATTTTAAATACCTGCAGCACTTTTTTAAACTTTCATGACCTACACAAATGAGCAATTCAGCAGCTTAGTTATTCATCTTATTTCAGATCTGAATAAATGTGAAATTTACTGACTTAAGCCATGCAGCAGTTTGTTCCAATTTTACATTTCAGGTTTTTCCCTTATTATCCATACGCTGCAAGACACACTTCAGCAAGAAAGACATTCTGCAGCAGAATGTAATGAACACTGCTGTTTATGAAAATACAGAGATTTACTAACCCCTTGGCACTGGAAGGCAGGACTTCCCAATATTAAGAACTAATGTAAACAGTATTAGCTGAGCTACTCAATCATGTGCCCACACCCCAGAGACAGCCCAGGGAAAAATATTCTTTCCTTTCAACTCTCAATTAAAAAACAGAAAAATAAAAAATACCCCCACACATTCCAAAACATTTCTGTCATATTCATTCAACACATTTTGAGGGTCTGTGAGAACTGATTTCTGGCCTTGACAGCGCTGGATATTAGGAGATGAGACCATAATATATATAAGCTTATGTATTGAAAAACAAAAAGAATAAATAGATCTTACCAGCAGACTACAGCTCTAAATTGTTTACTGCATATGAGATTAAAACCACCTCAGTACTGGATTATAAATAGCTATAATCAAACTCTGGCCTTTTTGGAATTCCAAACATCTATGGAAACCAATTCTTTTTAAAACGTAATAGCCTTTGTAAGGTGTTTGTAAATGTAACCTTAAGAGCAAAAGAAATGTTTCTTCAGTCACTCCATCCTGACTCTGGGGTTTGTAATCCCCAACAGGAACTGTTATTTCTCTCTCAGTGGAAAAAGAAACAAACAAAAAACAAACCAAAACCCGAATTGGCACAAGACAGGTTACACAGCACCTCCTGTAACGCAAACCCCTGGTACCAGTGGGGGCCAAGGGGAAATCGTGGGCATTGCTGGACACCCCATTCAGCAGCACCTTCTTCTGAGCCCCCAGTTCTACTTAAATGTTTTCTCCAGTCCACAGGAAATCTCAGATCCCTTCAGGCACAATGAAACAAGAAGCTGAGGAGGTCCACTCTGATATTTGCAGGGAAGTAGAAGGAAGAAGGAGATATTTGTGAATGGGGTTATTTCTTACTTGGCTCCAGGAACTGGGCAATTCTGAAGTCTCTCCAGTTGGATACAGCTCCTTGCACCACTGCTTTCATACCAGCAAGCTTCACATAAAGTTTTTTTCTGCTTTTCCCACACACTGCCTTCCCCTTGCTGCCCTTCACATAGGCAGTCACTCAGATATTTCTCAAGCATGCAAAGCCTAGGTTTCACCCCATGTCCATGTTCTGCTAACAGCCCAGCTGGGATGCTCTGGAGAGTCCACCTCATCAGCATCTGCACAAGGAACCACCACGCAAACACCACCAAGATCATGAAACCACAGAATGGCTTGGGTTGGAAGGGACCATAAACATCATCTCATTCCAATTTCCTCCCTGGACACTTCCCACTAGGCCAGGTAATGTGGGAAGACCCCATGAAGCCAGTGAAGATTGGCACTCAGGGCCCCTGAGGGAACCACAATAAGAAACTTTCTGTCAAAGGACCACCGCTCTGAGACAAGGCCTTGGTGGGGCAGCTGGGGGGAGGCACTGGCAGCAGTTCAACATCTGCTTATTCGAGCTCCAAGACACACAGAGAATTCTTATTTTAGTTCTGTAATAATTCATTACCCAGCAAACACCAAAGATAGAGCCCAACCCCTCTTCCAAATTGTGACAACTGCAGTTTCTAATTTTCTTACTCTTTCATGAAGCTTAAATTATGTTTGTTCATTGAAATAACAGCAAAATTTAAAAAACTGTTTCAGAGAAAAAAGTTGTGAAATAATACGGCAATCTGCACACCTGCAAAACCTTTCTGAAGTATCCAAATTTACTTCACAAGCACATTATCACAGAAATACATGCATCCCCCTCCAGACATCATTTTAAGGGAGAACTATAATTTTTCTGCTCAGCTTCATCCTATTTCCAGCTTACATATTTTATAACCCACCGCAGCCCAGAAGCCCACATACATTTTCAGCTACCACAGCGATCAATACACCATGGTAAAGGAATCAAAATCCAGAGTTGCATGTGGAGGTGCTACCAAGTCTGGCTGGGGTGAAACAGAGGAGCTGCTTTACCTGTTCCTCTGCCTCCTGCAGAGCTGATGTGCCTACAGATGTGTCCTCCTGGGGAAGTCCTCCAGGTGGGACCTCCACTTGGAGCAGCCTCTTGCTCTGGAGCAGAAGTGGGGCTGCCCACAGCGCTTGGAAGAGAAAAGGTAAATCACAGACATCATGTACTTTTACAGAAATACCTTCTCAACCATATCGGCCACTCATTATTTCTAATAAACATTACAGAAGAGCTGTAGAATGGGCAGGAGCCCCATGGAGCCCAACTGCTGCTAATTAGTATTTCTGCAAAGATGGAGAACACCCATAATAACAATTCCCTGGCAACAGCATAATTAATTCATGTGAAAGTACTGTTTTTAAACATGTGCATTATCAATTCTATAAAAACTGGACAGAGGTTATTGTAGGACTCTACAAACTGCTTTTACTGGGCATTTTCACTTTATTTACAGTCCATATTTAATTTTCCCCTTTCAATTATTAATAATTAAATTTCCATTTACTCTAGACACTCCATATTCTCGAGGAAAAGTGTTTTGGAAGAGCACAACTCGCTGTGTTGTGTGCAAATTGCTGTGCAGGAATAAACCAAATGAGAAGCTATGCCAAAATGTGGAATATAAGTGTTCTCCAGCAGTAAATCAATTTCATTGTCCCGCAGACACTGGGAGCACTGGCTGCTGACAGGAGGGTGGCTCAGCAATCTAAGAGGGACAAAGAGCTCCAGTTTCCAGTGCATAGCAGGGTGAAAGGTTTTGAGATGCCAGTGGTTTTCCCTTCAGGGAAGGACAGGCATATAGCACATACTAAAACAAAACAAACAAACAAACCCAAAACAAAAAATAAAGCTAAATCCAGTTCACAAAAGTTCAATTAGGAGGGGGGAAAATAATTAATGTAATGGGAAAGCAAGAACAAAGACAGTAATTTCCTAATTGAAACAACTCCCATCACATCATAAATTCTGCTTCTTGACAGCAGAACAGAATACTAAAATGCTTCAGTTTGCACTCAGGGAACATGACTGCATTGCCTCATTCAGGCTTGCAGGTGTTAAGATAAGAAAAATCTTGGGAATCTTGTGCCAAGAATTACAAAATATAACGAAGCACATCATATCTGGATGAGTATGTGAAGAAAGAAAAATCTCCATCCCATCTGGAGGCAGATTTTGCCAGGCATCATTCCAAATGACTGCACATGCAGGTAAGTGAGAGAAAAATGTGGTCAGATTAAGATCTGAACATCAGGCCAGACTGAGATCCAGGGACTGTATGAAGGGGTTGTATTAAGCCATGAAATTTTCTAATAGTTTTAATTTTAATTTCGTTTATTTCTTTTTCCAGCTGAGATTGATTCCATGGAGCACAAGCCAGTAATGCTCTAAGGATAAACAGAGAAGAGAATGTCATAATTTGGGCCATAAATTGTGTCAGGCCCTTACCAGGAGCCCAAGAGTTGCAAGTCCTGCAAGGTGTTAACCCACAGTCCAGGCTGGGAACAAGCACGTTTAGGGGAAGGGGCAAAGTTTGGGATGCTTTTTTTCAATATCTGCACTTCTGAAATAAAGAAAGCTGAAAGCAGAATATCAGTTCCAGCAAGTTAAAGATGGAAGTGCTCAAACATCAAACATCATAACTGAAGTTATGTCGGGGTCAGCCTTACAACACTGGTAGATCTTCACTAGCTCTTTGGCAGGTGTTTTGCTCACACTATCCTGAATTTATAGTGGTTTTGCATTTCTGAATAGCCTTCATCTATCACTGAAATCCCAACAGATGGACATCTTTACTTACATTTTCACAGCTTCAGCACAAGGGATAAAACCACCTCCTCTGAGATGTTTAAACAGCTGATAATACCTAATCCTGAGGCTGGTTTTGCTAGCGCAGCCCCACATTTCTTTCAAAAACCACTACCAGATGTGGCAGGCAGCATTCAGGTTTTCTGTTTGCTGAGCAGAGATGAACAATTTTGAACCTGGAAATCTGGTCACTGTTGCCATAAAAGATCTCACACCCTGATTTTTTTTTAAATAAAAAAGAATGGTGACATGGGAAAATAGCAGTTACAGATGCACATATGTTGTACATGTATTTCACATCCAAACAAAGGCATCTGCTATCACAACGTTAGCCCACACTTTGCAACTGAAGACTCTTTAGAAACAGACGTTCTTACACATAAGTAATCATTTAACAAGGCCTCAGAAATGCAGCCCTTAATAGATTTAATTAACAGGTTAATGATGTGCATTGCATGCGTGCTCTCAAAAGCAAAGATTTTCACATTAAGCTTGTTTCTGTTTCACAGGAACAGCTTTCTGTAGAATATCTGTGCTATTGTAATTACACATCTGGCACTTCTGCTGCTTTCAATTGCAGAGATATTTACAAACAGTGCTAGTAATTTGCACAAGAGCACCTATCTGTTCTACTGTTTTACACTACAAATAAAGATATTTGCATGAAAATTCAACTGCAAAGAGTCCTCTTTTGTACTCCTGAGTGGTGCTACTGAATATATAAAATGATCATTTAGCCTGCACAATAAATCTAACACACTGATGTCATGACTGCCTGAAATACCTGCATAAACTAAGCCTGCCTGGGATTCACCTTGATATAAAGGGGTTAAGTAAAAATTTTTAGATAATTTTAAATTAAACATCAGCCCTGGTAATCATCTCTGGTCCCCTGTGCCACCACATGGCAAAACTATTTTTAAAAATAATTTCTTGGCGACGTTCATTCATCATCCTCACTATAACTGGGAAATGATCGAAAACCAGGCCAGAATAATGGAAATCCCACATTATCTCTACCAGTGTTGTCAAGATAATGCAGTGGTTATTAATTTAAATACGCCTCAAAGAACTATCACAATTTCAAACACGATTCAAGAAGATAAAAAGCAATTCCTGCCTCAAGCTGCTTTCAGTTCAATTTAGGTCACATTTAGGTTCATCAGATAGCACCTGAAATCCCTCAACATACAAAATATTGACAGAAGATGTTGCTGCCCCAGTGTTTAATCAAAGGAGTGGATGAGCCCAAAGTCCTGACTGAAAGAGATGCTATCAAAGGAATCTTCCAACACCTGCTCCAGCTCAGGAATGGCAGAAGAGATGAGCCAAGACAAATATCCCTTTCCCCTTCATATGTTAAGACACACCTGATTAAGAAAAATCATAAATGATTTAATAAAAGGAAAAGGATATATGTGTGAATGTGCATAAGGTACATAGCTGATGTCAAATATTTAAGTACACACAGACAGACATATAAATACGTGCTGTGAGATATTTATATCCAAATTGTCCCATTTTTCTCGCATTTTGGAATCAATCAGTGTTTTCCTGCTCAGTCTGTATCCAACACACCAGAAGTATGTCTAAAATGTCATGATTATCATACCATGGGGTTCTGAAATGCTGGAACCAGCTCCTAACCCTTCTCACAGGAGATATTTCCAGTGCCTTGGAGGTCATGACGGTGGCTGTGGATACTTCTGAAGATCAGATTATGACAGGCAATGGACAAAACACTGAAATCTGGTAACCTAATTATTCCAAATCCCCTGAGAGTAATGCGGACAGGCAGAATGAGGAGTGTGAGGAAAGGAGCAATAAAAACACTTAGCTAATAATCCTGAACCACAGATTTCAAGTGGCTTTTAGTTTTGCTGTTTTTATATGAGAAAACTGTTTCCATATGAACCAGCTCATTAGCATGCCCCAGCTGGTTCATTAACCAGTACATGAAGATTCAGTATCACCACAAGAAAACAACAAACTGCTAAAGAAAGAAATTCCTTAAGAAACGGCAAGGGCTATCCAGGCTTTTCCAGAAGGAGACACAGCTCTTGGTCTTCTCCCCTGGTTTAAAGAATTGCAAAGTTCAGAGCAGAGTTTGTATAACCATCCACCAGGCACAGGAAACCTGTCTACACCCACAGCAGATGGGGAACACTCAGCTGTAGACAAATCAGACTGGTACTTCTGTGAAATAAGAAAAATTGGCTTTCCCACTAGGGATACTGACATAACTGCTCTTAATTGAGTTTTAATTCCACTAGGAATTCTTTAATTCAATGAAGCCACTTGGAAACAGTATTCTATTATAAATGTCTATTCCTTTCTTATGATTCCCATAATAAACTTTATTCAGAATATTCTGAGGTAAGTAAAGCCAATTTGATTTGGGATCCTTTGAACAGTAAGCCATATATTTTACATATACAAAGAGAAATGACTGGTCAAGTGCAAAAATCAATGAAGAAATGGGAGCTAAGAAAATGAAATCCATATTCATTACATGTTTAAAACATTTACAGTCTGCCCTATATGAAGTTTAGAAATTCAAGATATCATCTTTGAAAATTGATCTTAAATGACTTGTATTCCTTCTGTGATGATGCAGAAAGATTTTTAGCTTCTATTCAATCTTGATACCGCTGCACGTATAGAATGGGTGTTCCAAAAAGTATAAAGAGAAAGCAAAAACACTCTGTATATGGCTAATAATCTGCATGAACTTCAGGTATTTTTAAAACAAACAAAAATTCCAATTTCTTTAAACAATATTTACTGTTCACAGGATGTGGGTTTTTTTAATCCTTTCTTAAAGCTGGTATGCTAAATTTAAACTGTTTCTACTTTAATGCCTTAAGAACAGAGAAGAGGAAAACATCTCCTGACCTCTGAGCTTGGTCACTGTACGACAATGTAGGCTGCATTGTCATAGGTTCTTTTACTTAAAGACCAGCTAGTTTTGTTGTCCCATCACTCTTCCCAAACCATTTCACTGTACCATATTCCCATTCTCCCAGGTATTCTAACTTAAACCAATAAAACACTCTTGACAGGCAAACTAAGCAACTAAATACTCTTCCACATTCATTTTTACTCATGCAAGAACACAGTATTAATGATTACTCAGTCACCATTTCCATTTATCTAAATTTGCCTGGTTATAATAGTTGCTGCCCAAAGAATTTTCCCCTGATAATGACGGATGTGTGATCACACACCATACCCACAGATAGCCTTATCCATTTTCACAAGCCATCAGTTTGCACCAGACTATGAAAGCAGAAGCTTCCCACCATGTGTCCAGAAAACCTCACACCAAACTTTGCAATAAAGAGAGACTAAAATAGTGTATGCCCTCCTACATTGCTCCTCTTGGCCCTTCAGGACAGCTTCCAGCAGGATTCTAGAGAAGAAACCACCAATATGAGCATCGTATTTCTTCTGGGAGAAGACTCCAGATGGTGACAACACACCACCTCCTGAGGGTGACACCCCCAGCCTTAGGATGCATGGGAGCAAGGGAACAGTAACACCAGGAAAGGTGTACAAGGTGGGAACTGTGTAACAACTTTACCTGCATTGCTTTTCTCCCCCATAACGACAAGATCTGGACTAACATTGATGTTCCTCTTACAGCTTCAGCCACAAACCATTAATTAACTGGTTTTATTTATCTCTTCCTCCTTGACCAAGAACAAGAGGAAAAAAATTTGCCTTGCAAAGCTTTGACTCATATTAGAGATGGACTCTCCTTCTCAGTCCATATAGATCTGTGTGTTTTAATTCCTGAAACTGCAGTCCCAAACCCTACCAGGACTGCAATGAATCAGGAACAAGGAATCAGATTCTTCCAGACCAGCCCAGAAAAAGCACTGGTAAACACACAAGTGCCTACTGGAATGTAACAGATTCAAATCCCAAGTCTTGGGAATAAGTAAATTCAGTAAGTAAAATAGAGATGTTTTGCATCAGTCTTTACATTTATTAGGTACTGCAATGTCTTGGAAAAACAAGTCACTATGGCTCCCTGACTACAAGGTTCAGAGTCTTGCGTATTGCAACAGACCTTAATCTTTTCAAATAATTCATTTCATTTCACATGTAATAGCTGAAGAACACTATGCATAACAAAGAGACTTTTGATAGAAAATTATTTAATTTTTTTTTAAATACCAACTAATCAAAACATTTTATAAATTCTTCTTTAGATTAGGGATGTGCTAAAGCCCTTCTCAAGTTTCCTAAGTGAATAAACCTATCCATAGCAACAAGTCTGTAGGGCTTTCTATATTCATAATTTATGGGAAAAACAGATTTTCCCTATTGAAACTTTGGTGAGGCTTGAAAACACCTTTTTATGGTCACCCTACAAACCCCTCCAAAATCATGCAATTATAATGAAATTGCTCACACAAGCTACATTAAAATATTAACTCAGCATCAAGAATATAGATAAAGGGCATGTAGCAGTAACAACAGCATGTGCCATCAGGCCAACAAGGATTACAGCATTCAACAGCTGGACCATTAGAACAAGACACTGGGTGCCAATCACACTGATAAAAAGTAAGGGGGGTTTACTGATCACCATGCCCCAGGGAGGAGGAAGAACAGCTGCTATTTCCTGCAGAATCCGTCATATTTCCGCTCTTCAGGGAATTCAAGCCCCAGACAAATAAATTGGTTGGGCAGGCACAAGAATTCAGTTTTTCCAGTCTATTTTTGCGTATGTGTTTGCCAGCTCAAGGAGAAAAACACTTTTACAGCAAGACTAAATATCTGTCCCTGCAACATCCATGTTCTTCACTGGGGGTTTGCAGTGTCAGCACCAGCAGACACTTGACAGAAGCATCCATGGCATCATCATCTTCCAAAGGGAAACAGGGGCAACCTGGTCTCTGTAATTCTATTATTCAATTTGAGGTGAGCAGAGTCTGCATTCCTACTCTGTTTTTCATTTAACTGTCCTACATGCTGAACTAATTGCTAAGTTTCATTGATGAACTTCAGTTTCCCAAGAAACATTTTACAGTAACTTCTTTGAATTTCCAAATGGGTATCAGGCTGTTATATAATTTCTTTTAAGAAGTCACAGGAAAGAATTCCGTATCGACTCAGACTCGCTTCCCACTGATGCCTAATCCATATTGCAATAATAATGTAAATTATCTCTGAGGAGTGGTTAGCCGTTGTGGTCAGATCACATTGCAGGCAGACAAGCTCAACCAATACATAAACTGTGAGGGAGAATGGCAAATGTGCTGATTATGTAAATGGAATTGTTTGAAGTCAAAGATGCGGGCCTGTATTTCACTGATAAAATGTGTAAAATAGGAAAAAAACACTGTGTAAGCAATTAAATTTAACTTTCTAATCAATAAAAGGCAAACTGGGACCTAAATCCACTTTATGGGATTTAGGAATCAAAGTCTTCCTGCAACTCAAAGACAGCTGTGATGCCCATTTGACTAGAGGGGAACTTACTGTAAGACAAAAATGTCACATTCTATCTTGATACCACACACAAGAGAGTCATGTGTCATTAGATTAAGATAATTTGGTCTAATGATGCTCCTGATCTTTAGCTCTGGCTGGCATGCTTTGTAAATAAAGCTGTAGTCTCTACACTTTTGATGGCAGCATCTCACAGGAGTTTGACAGATGAGCACACCTGTCCTTGGTAACGCTTTGGATTCTTTTGTAGGTCCAGTATATTTCCGAGGACTCCAGAGGCAGGAAACATATTGTGCCTTTAAACTTGCACTTCATTTCAGATATTTCCATGTTGGCAGGACTCAGGTTGGTGCCAACGTGCCCAGAGCTGCAAAGCATCGATTCTCCCACCCTGTCCTGTGAGGAGGCCACAAAAAAACCAAACGTGGTGGCCCAACACAGTCAGAACACAGCTTTGATGTCACTGCTGGCTGCCAAATACAGAGTCCACTTCATTCTTCTTTCTCTCCTGATTCATTCATTTCATACAATCATAGAATAGTTTGGGTTGGAAGGATTTTAAAGACCATCATTCCAACCCCTGCCATGGGCAGGGACACTTTCCACTAGATCAGGTTGCTCCAACCTGGCCTAAAACACTTCCAGGGACATCCATAACTTCTCTGGCAACCTGTCCCAGTCCTCACCACCCTCACAGGGCAGAAATCTCATTTCCCTATGTTGCCACTGAAACACAGCACAATCTGCCACCAAACATGACCTCCTCCACTTCACAGAACTCAAAAAATTCAGCAGTTTCTACAGACCCTGCTTATGCCAAGTTTCTTCTTTACCGTTACCTATGAATTGCTGTTCTGTATTTTACCTGCCATGAACTGCAGCTTTATCCATTTCTCTGCTTTGTAAAGCACTGTGCAGGGTCAGTCTTACTGAAACAACAAATACCCTTACAAGTGACATTTCCACATATGAAAAACAGCTGGAACTACATGGAACACATGCATATAAACACACTCAGAGGTGTCTTTTGATGCAGGAAGAACTGAAAGAGACATTTACAACACACAGTTGGGGCTGCAATGGTCAGGCTTCAGTCTGGAAAGCACCAAACGACCACCATCTGCAAGGCCTCTGATAGTTCACTAATTAATGATCAAGATTGCATTTGCTCCAGCATAATTTTGTGCTTTTATATGGGTATCTTATTTGATTATAATTATCACAGACTGGAGAAGTTTATTAGGGCCAATCATTTCGTAATGCAATTAAAACCCCAGGGGAACAATACAAAGTAATTTTTATTGGTGATGAGAGCTTATAACCAAAAGGGAACCTACTTATTGATCACAATTATTCCAAATTATAAAATTAAAACAAATTGCATGAATTTTCCAATATTTTTTTGTTAATACCAGAGTTAAAACAACCAGTTTGTGTTGAAAGTGGCAGAATGAGCATATCTTTGGGCTCCTTCTGACTCCTCTGCATTCACCACTTTGGGGAAGGGATTATGCAGCCTTTTTCTCCTCCTGCATGAAATCACCCAGTCTCAAAATAGCTCTCTGGGCTATTGCCTCTGCTTCCCAACCCTGTTAACACAACACCTCTAATTCTTTCCCTTCCACAACACTGTGACACTTCCCATTAAAATGAGTCCAAAAACCATTTCTCTACAGCACAAATAATTATTTATTCTTTCACCCAAAGGTATTAACATCGAGATTGGAGGGTAAAAACAATGAGAATTCTCAATGAATGGATTTCATGTACATACACCTTATCCTGTTCTTTTATACATTTTTAGAATACCTCCACCTCAGTGCTGGTAAAACAAATTATTCTCTTTCCCATTCTGTCACTCTCTCTCTATTGTCATCCTAAAGGTGTTCCTTTTCTTTCTGTGCCCAGACAAGAGCCTTTCAGGGTTTAGTATGCTCCTTGCTCCAAGACCTGCTTAAGAAAAGCAATACATAGCACACTGATGGGTGCCACAATGTGATTTATTTCCATTGCACAGTTCCCCACAGTTTCCCCTGAGAGCCCAAGTAATCACTGTGAGAACATCTCATCACTGCCACCGGTTTAGCCCCATTTGCTCCCCCTCAAGAGAGCCTTTTGATTTACCATCTTGCATTTAACTGAGATAATATTATAGTGTGTTCCAAATTCCACTCTAGTATTCTAAAAAATATTCTGTTTTGAGAAATAATGTTTAGCTAGTCAGTCAACACTGGATGGCTGTCTGCACAGCTCTTTCCAGACAATATCAACAACATCCTACTATTCCTTACACCACACTATTTAAACATTTTGTAGTTCTGATGAATGAGACCCAGTATCTGATATGCCATACAAAAACTGGAAACTACCCTAAAAAAAAAGTTTTAAAGAAGGTATTTTACATTTTCTCTTCGCAAAAACTGACCTAAGAAAATAGTCTGTTGAGGAATAAAAGGCAGATCAGGGAAATAACCAGCCAGCATTATCCACATGAATAACCTTTCTCTGGGCAGGTACACCTTCTGCTGGGGCATTTACACCAGGACAGGCTTTCCAGCAGCAGGTACAAGCAGTGGCACCCAGAGCCAGGACACCTTCACTGCCATCAGCCACCTCACAGGAACCAAGGAGAGCCACAGGCACAGCGGGAAAAGGCTGACTTCTATATAAATCAGCTTCCTTTGATTGTACTTAGGAATTACGTAAGAGAAATAGCAGAAGAGCCAGCTGTGACTGGCACTGAACAATTTTTGTAAGTGTGCTTAATAGCACAGAATACAGGCATTTCTTCCTGCGTCAATATTCCACTGCAAAAGCTTTTCTCCTGAGGCTTAGAGAAATCCTTCCTCCTCTAATCCTGTTTTCCAGTGACAACTTAAGAATTGAAATGGCAATAATTTCCCATCTCCAGTGCTAATTCACAAACTGCCAAACCTTTTTTTCCCCTCTGCCGTTCTACTCATCCAGCAGAGCTCCGTCTCCTCACGGAACACGAGTTTCAACTGTTCCGCTCTACCACGGATGGGTAGAGAAGGATGGGGAACCACTTCTTAAATTATACGTTTGCTGATTTTTAATTTGTACTTTTAGGAAAGAATACCAAAATCACCTTGGATCAAGGCCACTTAGCTCAAGGCAGTGATGCTTAAACTCTCCAGCCCCACTGGACACCCAAGACTGGGCACCTGGTGTCCCTGAACAGTAGTTTATAGTCATTTGCAATATACAGAATACCTATTAATTTCAAATACTTATTAAAAAAAAAAAAAAAGTAGTTTCCTCTAATAAATCAGCACTGCCTGTGTTTGTCAATTTATTTGCAGCAGCTCATACGCTCAATGAGCCTTGCACTGGCAGCAGCATCTGGATTAACCACTGTTGTGCTGTTAATCACATTTGTCAATTATGAACTGCAACAATTAGAATGCTGCTTGATCTTTAAACATTTCAGAACTAATAAATTAGCAAGATAGATAGATATATTTATATATATATGAAGAGGTCTAAGAACAGGATACACACTCACTTCAGACTTCAAGTCTCAGATAATTCTGCACAGCAGACACTTTAAGGGCAGATGAAGTACTTTTTCTTTTTAATCTGACTGGTGCCAGTTCTGAAGCAGAATACTATTTCATCCCAAAATGGAACACTGTACAGACTGAGTCAATGCCTGTGAAAGTCACTGGAATGCTTAGATATATTTGTTCTGTATTTTTACAATAAAAAAGAAAAAGAAAATTCTATGTCTGCAGTGTGACTCAGTGTCAATTAGATATTAACACCTCAGGCATTTTCCTTCTGGCTTGATACCCAACTCCACAAATATTAGTTGAAAAGGAAGAGTTTTTCCAAGGCCACATTTGGGCATATCATGTGTTCCCTATGAAATGGAAATCACCTTGTAGCAGTGGCTAGTGTAGAAACAAAAATGAACCAGTGTTTTTGAAGGGTAAAATATTATATTTAAATGTCCTCTATAGGTATTTGGGAATTTGCAGCCACCTACAGCCCTGCAATTTCACTTTTGTTACAGATTTTCTGTGAACTGGTTTAAATGAGAGTGCAGATGGAGGAAGAATCACACATAACTAATTTTTATTGACTAGATGTCAGGACTTAGAGACAAGCCAATGCCAGATACTTGTGATATTTTTGTAAGAACAAAACTGGGAGGATGGGGTGGGTACAAACTTGCACTGACTGGCCATAAAGGGAAGAGCCCTCAATGGTTAATCAAGAGCAATCAGCTTCTCCAGCAGCAAACTGGGAGCACCCAGGTCATGGCCACATGTGGACCTTCTGCCCAAAGAAAATCCTCTTTCACCATACAGACACAGCTGAGCTTAAAGACAGTCTTTACATAAAGCTCTGAATTTTCACACTCTTTCTGTAGGAATATATACATTTAAGTCATCTTGCAAAAAGTATTTTTTAGGTATTACCTCAGAAATCCTTACTTTCAGGAGGCACATCCCATTAATCAGCTGGAGTGTTTTTAAGCCCTAAGAAATAGATGCCAAAATGGTCTGTTGAGCCACAACATGCTGAAGACTGGGCAGGTTCATGGGGATAGATGGGGAAAGACTTAATTCACTACAAGATGGTAAACCAGGTTAAAAAGGAAAAGAAAAAGCATGTACATGCCTTCCATTGTGAACAGCCTTCTGAGCAGAAACCAAGCTGTCAGAGTTCCTCGAAGCTGAGTTTAAATTGTGATTTTCACTTCTGCAATCTTGCCACTAACCATCCACAACAAACATCAAGCTTCTAATTAAATAGCACAGATTTCATCCACAGTTCTGCCCTAGCAGTGCTATTCTCAGTCTCCCTTTGCCCCTCACAAAAAGTCCACTAACATTCAACTGTTTCTATCTTAACTGCCCAATCTTGCAAGAAATATTCTACTAGCAGAGATCAACTGGATGCACCAGTATAGCAAAATCATTGATTCTCCATCTTAAATTGATTCTTTTCTCCTTCATATATATAATCTCTTAAGCCCTACACTCAATATTTTTGCACAGCCTGTAATGTGTTCCTAAGACACTTGCAGCAGCTCCAAACTCATTCCCCGCTCTTCACCATGAAGTGCAGCTCAGTACAGAGGAACAAACACCTCATTAAATGGAGGTGAAAAATTCTGGAGACCCAGGAAAGGAGATCCCACCTGGTCATAGCTGCAGGGGACAGCCTGAAACAGTGAAAACTGTCTCACCAGAAAACTTCAACCATCCACATCTTTTGTTTTTTCATACCCAGCCCCTTAGCTGGAGAAAGTACACATTTACATCTAATCTGAGAAAAACCTAGAAAATATTTATGGCAAAGCAGTACTTTTATTGCTCAACCAAATTTATAGGTATAATAAATAAAGAGATTATACAATATTCAGCCTTATTCTGGCTGCTGTTTAACCTTTTCTGACCAGTGCATAGCAGGAAATAACTGCACCCCCAGAAAGGTTGGTACATTTTTCTAAAGTTCATTTTCCTCTGATTTCACTCAATTCCAAAGTCTCCTGCAACGACAGGTGTCACAGGAGGAAAGAGGAACTTTTTTTTTCAATTGGTCCTCTCAGCCTAGCAAGAACTGTCAGAGTGCAGGGAGTTGTTTTTCCAACAGCATTTTTATGTACAATACTTTTATCATTGAAGAAGGTCTGGAATGTTGCAAGGATCATTATCACATGACAAAGAATGTTAGGCAAAGCTTTTTATCTTGGTTGCTATTAAGTGCCCTTTTATTGCTGTATCAATCAACTAAATGATTTCCAAAGTCTGGTGTAAAACAGCATGTTGGTGGAGCAGGCAAAGCTGACAGTGGGTGAAACTGTAATCTGTTTACATCTTTGGATTTGATGGCTTATGCTGCTGGTGAGGCATTTCCTAAATCTTTCATTATTGTAATGACTGGGAGACAAAAATGAAAATGAGTAAAAGGCTGTCTGGTGTGCAAGCAACTCCTTGAAAGCTTTGAAAACCAAAAATAGAGCCCATAAAAACAGTACTAGAAGAACTTTATATGTTGGAACTGTAGGTATGGGGAAGCAAAAGACGGAGACAAGAACAACTCTGGAAATAAATGGAGCAAAACTGTGGTGATGCAGATGGGGGGGGAACCAAAAAGAAGACGGAAGGATGATTTCCCATGAGGTTTTTATAAATTAGGTGAAAAAAAAAAACCAAAAAAAAACACCACAACCTTGGATTTTGAGTTAAGAACTTCAGACTTCAAATTCAACAAACATAATTATGGTTTTTCCATGCTAATAACAAGGCCCAAAGTTGTTCCCTTCAAGCAGTTCAGCGCTTCTGTCACGACTGCAAGATGAAGCACAATCAGTTGCTTTTATTAGAAATGGTTGCTTTCTTCCCCAAAAACTGTATGTTCAGCAAAAAGTAGCAAAATGCTATTTATTAATACACTCCATGAAACATTACAGTACAGGGGAAAAAAACAACCCAGTGAGGTGCATTTCTTTAACTAAATGCATCATGCAAAACACTGAATTTATAAATGCAAAAGTGTATTGGCTCTGGCTGAGATGCAGCACTTTGAAAGTTTCAAAGCAGCAGCTTGAAACAGATGGGTCACTGGTTATAAAAGTTTGCTACAGATGGAAAATTACTACAAATATTTTACCACTTTACACTTGGATCAAAACTTCACATAAAATACAAATAATTTTCTCTCACAACATTGCTCTGTTCTTAAAAAGAGACATTGTTGCAATTATTTTGCAATGTCAGAGAACTTGAATTCTCCAAAGAAATGCCCTGCATATACTTAAAACACACACCTCGGTTCAAAGCTTCCCTTTCCATGAAGGGAAGAACATCCAGGATCTTCCATTCTCTGCCCACTGCATCACATATTTGCCACCACACTTCTGTGAGCTCGAGCCCTTCCACACAGCAAGAGTTTGCAGAAGCTTAAACCAGCTGCTGCAGCTCAAGTGAAAATAATCTCCTGCTGTTGCAGGACTGCTCCTGCAGCCAGTGCTCCTCAGGCAGCTCCTCACCCCACGGCAGCAGAGCAGAGCTGCAGATGTTGTGAAGGCTCCACCACCAGTCCCACAGCTGGAATAAGGTCTACACTGTGGGATAACCCCACCTCAAAACAGGGAAGGCCTTAGGATGCTGCCATTCTGGAGCTGGATTTCTCCACATGCTGTTCCCCTGATCTAAAGCTCTGAGTACGATGATTGGGAGCCCTGAAGCGTGCAAAGCCCAGCTGTTCCTCACAATGCAAGAAAAACCCTCCTTAGACTATTTTACAAGCCACCATTTTTTTATCTCTTTCCCTCATATATATCAGAGACTACGTGTAGCTTTTCATCAACTGCCTTTTATTAAGCCTACCACCAGTTTTATCAGTAAATTTTACTGTATATCAAAGTTTTCTGTACTTCACTGTACAGCTATTTTGTATCTGATTTTATCTTTGACTAGATGGGTTGTTCAGAAAAATTTCAGACAGGACACCTGCTTTACAAATGAATTAACAAATAGCAATAGCTTTGGAAGATCACGGCTGTAACAGTATAATGAGACTCAGAGGTTCAGTCATTTTACTGCTCCTAAAGGCAGCTCGTTCTCACCAGGCAGGGGTTCAACAGACTGTTCATACCCCTCTGAAGTATGAAGGACTAAATGCCTGCCTTTATTTCCTGGGCTTAAATGTCATGGGAACAGAGACAGAAATGATAGTATGTGCTTTCATTATTAAATTTTTGCAAAATTACTGAGCTACAGGTTATATCAAAAGAAACTGCTCCCCAGCAGGTGCATCCTGCTGTAGCCATCTCCATCAAGTCCTTACATTTGTGATAAAACAATTTTACAAGAGCTTGTAACACTGTAATATTTGTATTAAAACACCTGGAGTACACACCACTCTCCTGAAAGATCAAAACCCAAAATTTTCAAAGCCAAATTTTACTGTCTGTCAACTCCAAATTATTCCACAACCTGGAAGAGTGCAGCATGAATAAATTCAGACTAAATTCAGAGGTGTGCTGCTATCAGAGGTGGGGTGACACACAGAGGTTCTGTCCCCCTCATGCCTCCAAGTAAAGAAAAATCAGAACTCCCAGAGGCTGAGAGTAACATTAACTTCCCAAAACACAGGGGCCAACAGCGAGCACAAAGAAACCCCAAAACACCCAGCCACCCACCCCCAGCAGGGCTTGAGGTGAGATGTGCTCTGACACTACAGAAGTCCCACAAAATATGCATCAAAAGGTATTTTTTCATTGCAATATATGCAATGTCTAATGCTAATGGCAGTCAATCAGTAAACATCACTTAAATTGTCAAGCTTTAACAACCTTTGTCCCCTAAAAGTGTTCTTCAAAGCCTTGTTTGCATAAATTCACCAGGGCAAGGGTACAATGATGCATTAGTGAACTTGGAGTGGGATGAGTAAACACAGTAAGAGTCTAAATATGAAAATACTTTCCATAATACTGTTTGAATTACAGGGTAATTAGGTGCTTTTTTAAACTTGTCAAACTTTTGGCTCAGGCTAACACACAACTGTGGCCTTGTTAAAAGTAATTCATTCACCACAGACTTCAGCTTTGAAGGAGGAAGAATCTAAAGTTTCAGCTTAATAATTCATTTGCAATTTTTAAATACTGCATATATAATATCAATATTTTAGCACTTTAATCATTGGAAAACTGAACACATGCTTAATTTGAAGTTACAGAAGGAATGATGTGAGGCAGACTGTGGCTGGCACCTCAGATGTAGCCTCGGAAAACATTTCACTTGCAGACAGGGCTATCCAGATAAATGGGGTGAAAATATCCAGATAAAAGGGGTGAAATGCTCACAGACTGGATTTGCAGCCTGCCTTCTACTCACAAGCTGCACGAAGCAACTTGTGAGACATTTAAAGACATATTTATGAGAATGGGCTGTTACAAAACTAGGGTTTCAATGTAATATTCTCAAAGTCACTGCACTTTAGGCATAAATTTTGCTTGGTTTATGAAATAAAGGTAGCACTCATATTCTGAAGTACATAACTGCACAACTTTGGGTCCCAGGTACTGAAATGCTTTGGGTGATAAAAGGCACTTTTGGTAAATGCCAGTGAAGGCTTCCCCAAGATAAGTTTTAGCACACACTGGGCATCTCCCTCTGCCCAACCAGGGGAGCTTTGAGTATAAAACTGCTAACAGATGGCAATGCATTACTTTATAAAGTTGATTCCAGTAATTAAAAATGTGAATTTTCCCACTTCATTTCTGCTGATGCAAATACATTAGAAACCTTGATATACAAAAGAAGCCCACTTCTTGTGACAATTTAAGTGTGACTGCTCAAAACTTGTCACAGATGTAACAAGTGTTATCTGGGCTTCATCCAATCTCAATCAGACTTGCTCACAGAACTTCTCTTCAACCCACACTGCAGCTTTTCTTTAAACAAAAACACCCAAGATTCAGGACAAGAGAAAGTTCACATGTCCACATGACACCGTTGTATGTTATTCTCCATTAACTGCTCTGAGAGGATAACAGCAGTTAACCTGCACCCACGTGTGAGCAAAGTGTCAAATTGGAGCTTTTTAATATGCTTTAAATAGTACCTTCACATTTATGTGTCTATTCTATGACATAAAATGCACAAAAAAGAAATTTGCTTTATTACAATAGCACTACACAGCAGTCACAAATTATTAACCAGTATTTTCTGACAATTCAGTCCGTTTCAATTATTTATTATTTGGCACATGCTTTACATTTTTTTCTTAGATTGTACTTCTCCGGTCTTGTCAATAGGAATTCATATTTGCTATTCAATTTACATAATGTGTAGGCTCTCCTGAATCATCAAAATAAGCTGAAGTAGTAGGGAGGTGACTTACATGAATATCAACAACTCCTATTTTTCACTCCTAGTGACATCCATACAGAAGCCAAAGTATTGAAAATTAATACCGAAAAGAAGAGGGAAAGAAAGGCCAGAGGGCAGGCAGCCTGATAGAAAAAACACCTGGCATCAGGTAACACAGGGTAAGAAAATGGTAATGAACAGAGGAGAGGGTTTTCCTTGGAGCACACACCCAGGCATGTGCTCACCAGTACTGCATCCAGCCAGGGGGCTCCTAAACATGATTTAATTTGGAGCACAGGGCACCTCTGCTGATCAGCAAAGGCATCCCAACCCAGCTCTTAACAGCTGCAAAGAACAGACACTGCAGCTACAGGGCCAGAAAATAAAACTTAATAGTTTAAAAACCAGCCAACGCACTGGGCAGCAGCTGAAACCGGTGACTCAGCCCAAAGAGGTGTCTGTCACCAACACCCGGCTGAAATTATACAGATTATCACCACAGGGAAAGCCAACAAAGTAAAAAGTACTTTATCAACCACTTCTCTGAATGACATGCTGAACTCCCATCCCAATTTTATTATAAGAAATATTTTTAGGTAGAGAAAGACAAGTTCAATCTTTCTGGTAGGAAAAAGTGTATTTTCTGCTTCTCCAGATTTATCAGGAAATAATTTCTCATGCGATGATAAAAGGCACAGTTATGCTGAAGTGTAAAGCAGTACCAGACAGCACATCTTCACTGGCAAGGAGTGTGTTCCACTTTTCTGCACAACTCATTACTGACAAAACCCCAAGAAAATCTTTATAATGTTCTGTTTCTCATTTCATGAATTTTTACAGCTAATGTGCTTTCAGTCAAGAATAATGTAGTGATTAGAACAGAGCAGGGTAAGAATATCTGGCAATGTAATACCTATAGAATTTAATGAATTTCTCTCCGCCTAGAAGAAATTTATTGATCACCAATTTTTTTTCTAGCTTTAGATCAATTTTTACATCATTTAGCATAAAGTTTCTAGAATTAATTCATGAGAAGGTACAGATAACAAGCTTTGAAGGTAACAAGATATTGATTTGTGCGACTTTCTATGCTAATTTTAGGATTTGATCACAGCTAATTTAATTTGACTGGTACTTTTTTACTTTTAGATATCTACAAAATAACTTGAGGATGAAGATTCCCTTTGACAATAACTTCAGACGACTTCATCAGAAAATAAAATAAGGAAACTTCCAGTCTTATGTACTCACTTGTGCACACACTCAGGTATGAATTCACACACCAGCTTGTTTAGTGGCAAAAAATATTACCTGGAGTAATTGCCAAGTCACGAGGCCAGGGAGGTCTCAGCATTGAGCCACCGTTTGATTAAGAGTCTCCACTGAAATTATAATTTTAAAAATATCAGGAGTAAAAGATGTATTTTGCTTGGGCTGTGTTTAACACTATCTCGTATCAAATCACTTTGTGTGTTAAGCACTGTGTGCCAAATTAATGCAATTTCCACACTGAAGTAGTTTAAGGCATGATTTTACTCACTGGAGCTTTCACATTTCTTGGCACTACCTCTGTGTTTCCTGGGACATCACAGCACTGGACAAGCCTCTCGGACAGGAATTTGTTAAAAGCAGGACTCCTGATGTAGGGTAACTGTCTGGCAGCCAAATTAAATAAAATCTAGAAACCATCTGTTTTAGAAACTTTAATGATTCATTTTAGGAAGATGTTCTAAAAATGAGATTATTTTTGGCATAGCATTTATTTGTAAGACATATTGCTAGCAATCCAGCATTTTTCATACCAGGCTTATAACTACATTTTCCAGTTATCCATCTGGGCCCTTTTCAATTCAGTGGTTTAATTAAAACTCAATGGTATTATCAATCTGTTGCATTTTTCATTTTGATGGTTATTACATTTACAGTACAGCAGGAGTACAAATTAGAGTAAGAAGATAAATCTCATCTTAAAATTTCATTTCTCTATCTTCAGTAACTTTCCTTGTCATAATATTTTCTAGCTCATTCACGTTCATAAAACAGTTTTAATGATCTATTTTTTTTATTACAATAAGGGAAAACAGGAAAAAATTATTTTTCAATAGCTTGACACATCTCACAGGGTATCTCTCATCATTCATTCCATCAGTCTGGTCAACAGATGGGCATTACACAGCAAGGTTGGGAAAAGGTCCATGACAGGGTTGATATTAAGTTTTCTTTTCACCTCTTAAGCATGTAATTTGGCAGCAGGCAGCCAAGTGCATATTTAAGAAATGGAACCAGAGATAGAGATGTAGGGGAAATGTAACAGATTCCCAAATAAAAGAATGGGGAAACAAAAATTGCAACGTTGCAAGTTGCCAGTAGATTCAATTAATATTTAAGAAGAGAGTAGCTCTGCTTCCAAACTACCTACACAATCCTGGAGGACTTCAGCTTTAGGATGCAATATCCAGGGCCTTAAGGAGTCTATTTATCATCTTTCCTTTGGCTTTGTGCAGCTTTCCCAGCACATCCTCTGTTTCCTGTGGAGACAATTCTCCTTTACAGTTCCAGCTCCAAGCCTTGCAGCAGAGCTCCTACCATGCCAGTGCTGCCTGGCTCTGAAAAAGGCAGGGCATTTGGAGCAACACAGTTAAAGACTTATTAAACAAAATTTTAGAGCTGGCTTTGGTACTTCTGATTGCTACTGGGGTTATACAAAAGAGGGGAAAAAACATCTCAGGGTCCTGTGTTCAGTGCCACTGAATGCTTCAAGTTTTCAGGATGAAATATTTCAAATATTGCCTATGGTATGCAATACGAGAACCACTAAGAGGAAAGGAAAAAAAGGAATAGAATATTCACCCTGTCTCACTAGCTGATAGGCAGCAATCTTAAAACCTTACAAAAATATAAGGCATAATTCAGTTAAAAAGCAAAAACTGTAAGGAAAAGGTATATGATTGATTACCCAAAAGGATACAGTTAGCAAAAGCTCTCTTTCAGCCTTGCCACAGCAGGGTAGCAATGAATTAAATTTTGGGCCTTGCTGCTCTAAGAGGGTTGGATGTCAGAAGTACAAATTGTTTCAAGAGTCATTTAGACAGATTCATGGCAGAGTCCATCAGGGCTATCAAGGTTATTATCCCTCATAATGGTGCAGCACAGGGCTCCCTAAAACTCCAGGCTGCCAGAAGTGGATGGGGACACCAAAAAGTCTCTATATTCTCCCCAGTTTACAGAGCATGACAGGCAGCCAGCGTGGGCAGTGCTGGGGACAGGGGCAACCACTGGGGCACTCTGGGCTGGCCACTCCTGCTGCTCTCTTGGACTCACCTGAAAGAAGGGAAAACCAAGGTTTGCTGAAGGTCAGTAAGAAACACACCTTTAATCTCACATACATCATCATCTTCTGGCCTTACACCAACAAAGAAACTACTAAGAAGCATTTGTCTGATTAATGTTTTCCAACAATCAGTCTGTCTGCTGGGACACCATTTGTCAGAAGTTGTGCCTGGATTTGTGGTGTTCATCAGTTTGTTTCCGCAGACCTCACACAAAGTCAGTGGAAATTCCTGCTGACTCAAACATTGGACCAGAGCCAGTGCATCCACAAAAAGAAGTGGTTATACAGCTTAAGGGAGGAAAAATTATTTAACTGCTTGGTCAAATGAGATTCCAGCTTGGATACTGATCTCAATTACTGAAGGAGAAGAAAGAACAACACAGAAAACTCTGACAGGCATAAAATCATAAAGTCCAAAAGCCAGCCTATATCATAACAAGAAATGTCATCTGAGGCTTAAAGTCTGCCTTTTCCTTCTACTGTCAGCAGAGAGTTCCTTTGGCTGAGTCTTTATAACAGCACTATTTTAAAAAATAAAGAAGTTTAGATAACACAGCTTTTAAGAAACAAATGCAAATAGCAATTTTGCAGCTGATCAGTTTTGACACACCTGGTTATCAAAATGCTCAGCCTCCAATGAAAAGCCTGCAGTTAGTTGAGAGGAGCTAGCAAGAGTATGTCTTCAAGCTGACATTCCCAACAAGGATTTTAAAGCACCTTGGCAGTACTGACTGTACCCAACACCCACGAGACACATCTTACTCCACACACACACACAAGTGTCACTCATTTCAGCCACCTCATGTACATTTAACTTTGAAAAAATGCTAAAAAAAAACCAAAACAGAAATTAATCTTAAATGTACACATAACCGCTCAAGGGTCATACAGTGGGAGCACTGCCTAGTTATCTTTCTGTATGAGGTATTCAGAGGCACGAAAAGGACTTGGCACTCAACTTGCATTAACTTTTGATATGAGTCAGACACCCAATTATCCTTTGTGCTGTGGAAAAATCCACCCTCGTCCCTAATTCTTGTATTTGCATAGGAGTTGACATCTATTAAAACATCATTAGGTATGCAGTCAAAACAACATAACACTTCAAAAAATTACTGGTAGTCACAGTTAATTGCCTGTAAAATATTTCTTTAAAAACTCAGTAATTGGATTCAATATTTCAGATATCTCTTCCACAGATTTTGGGGTTGGATATTTACCAGGAGAGCCTCAGCTACTGGTAT
Organism: Pseudopodoces humilis; assembly: GCF_049639895.1. Classification (NCBI taxonomy): domain Eukaryota; kingdom Metazoa; phylum Chordata; class Aves; order Passeriformes; family Paridae; genus Pseudopodoces; species Pseudopodoces humilis. Next base: position 5,873,545 of record NC_142207.1, read on the forward strand.
TTGCACCAGAAAGAATAGAAGGAAACTACAACACAGTAGTAGCCTATGCTTTATCAGTAGCTCTGACTTAATTGCAAAATCATAAGTAAAAGAAGTGCCTACCAACTCAATATCTATTTATAATGTTGTTAAAAGGGTGATATCTATATACTTGAAACAATTTTGAGCCCAAATCAAACAGAATAAAATCTTTACAGGAGATGTAAATGATCATTGTAAAAGTACTTTATGAAAAAGCTAGAAAGAAGCACAAACTTGCTAAAAAGGATCACAGAAATCCAAACATGCAAAACATTAAATTGTAAAAAAAAAAAAAGAAAATTTAATACAGATTAGCCTTTATAACTTACCACAAAATGTAAAGAAAAAGATAGGAAAGCTGTTCAGAATCAAGGCTAAGAAACAGATGATGTTTCAAGAATATCAGGAGCCAAAGGAGTCATGCCAACAATATGATGAAGTGTCTCCTGGGTCCTGTGAAGTCGTCATTAAACAAACTCACCCCATCCCTCTCAGACATTGAGTGATCCATTCCCTGCCCTGGATCGAACGCTTTGGTTCTGCTGTGCCCTGAAGGACACCCAAGTGGCCAGAACACACAGATATAAAGTATTCCTGAGCAGTGCCCTGACTGCAGCCTGTGCTCCATCCCAGGCACACACACATTTCTGGTTGGAAACCCCAGACAGCCCTGCACCAAAAGCTTTTTTAACATGTATTTTATTCCTGCCGTCCTTTCTGATGTGGTTGTGTTTCAAACAGTCTTGTCACAAAGTGCAGCACTGGCAAGACACTGTGAGAGTTTCAGTACCACAATTCCTTTCCATCAACAGCTCTGAGCACAGAGCTGTGCTGCACCATGAATGTGGAGAATAGAAGGGGAAGGAAAGGTAAATCTGCAACAGATCAATAACCTGCCAAGAAATTATCTGTTTATTTAATAAGCCAGAAATATAAACTGATATTCAGAATAATATTTTGGATTGAAACTGAGTGAGAGACTGGAGATTACATCAACTGAACTAAACAAAATACCAGAAATTTATCTGAGTGCTCCATCACTCTGAAATTACTGCAGACAAACTGCCTATTTACCCAGAGGAAGCCAGCTATGGACATGAGTAAGTATTTCTTCTTTGTTAAAACGAAAATAGTATTTGGTCTCTTAAAGTGAGGTATAATACAGCAAAAACTGCAAGTGTTTTCTCATCTATTCTTGAATCCCTTTATAAATGGAAAGGCCACTTAGCAAATAACAGAAATGGATGCAGCTGCAAAATGAATGGAGATAAGTGGGGACTTGAGCAGCCACAGCTGTATCACATTGCTTAGTACATTAAGTTAAGGTAATCCCAAGGCTGGGATTTAAATATCATCTGCAGAAAAAGCAGTTCCAAGAACCACTCCAAGATGTAGTTTATCAGAGTTTTGTATGGCACTGAGAGCACCCAAAACTGCCCAAAAAGGTGCCCGTCCAGCACTGAAGAGGATGACCATCAGCCAGATTAAACAGCAAACAAAGAATTACACAGATTTCTGAAACAAAGAAAGAAATCTGCTCGAAAAATATTTTAAAAGGCATGATTTTTCTTCTTCTAGCAGAGAAGAGAAAGCAGTGGGAGGTAGATACCACAGGGCACAATATCCATATCACCCATGGGAGAAGACCCCCCCCATAACCAGGAGCTGGGATGGTGATTAGAAACTTTTGGGGATTAGAACTTGAAAGGTGTTTATAAAGTTATATTAAACCTCCTGTACTGCAGCTCAGCTGGTGCATTACTGATATTGGCCCTGAACATACAGTTCACTGCTTGCTGGTTAATTACGTCCCATTAATAAATCAATGAAGCACTTTGATCCTGATTTGATTCATGTTGGATTATTTGAGCAGCCCCTCGCTGCAGCAGGAAGGTGTCACAGCCTTCCCTGCCTGTCTTTCTGACAAATTGAGAAACAATACACTTCACAAAACTTGTACTTGCAAACATTTTATCGCTAATTCAGCCCCCTGAAGGAAATTACCAATTGGTTTGAGGACTCACCAGGGAGAAAAGTATTCCCCATGATTTTAGAGGGAGCAAAACATCTTTACATGAGCACAAATAATGCCATGTTGACTTCAGGTAAGCCTGACCACTCTTCAGATACATAAAGTCCACTGTGGTTTTGGGCAGCTGATGGGTTTTAATGTCAAGTTTATTATTTCTTCCATTAAAGAATTTATCTAAGAATGAGCAGAGGCCTGACAAAACTATTAAAACCACAGATATTCTCTTCTGTCTCAGTCTGTTCATTGAATTTTTTTCCCCCCAAAGCAGACAGGCATTCACAACAGCACAAAGAACACCTGGCAGGTCACAGTGCAGGAGGACACCAGCTACAACAGCAGCAGTTAGCAACTCCCAATTTGTTATGTTGGATTTTATTGTTAGCTTTCTGCTGTAAATTCTGTTTTCCTGCAATTCTGCTAAGCCTAGGTGAACTATATACCATTTACCAGAGTTTAACTCTCTGCTGACTGGTCCTCATAAACAGCATTTGTTGTCACAGCTGTGAATTCAGAGAAATGGGGAAAACAATCCAAGGGAAAATATTGTAAAAGAAAAGTGACAATTACATTTCCTTTTATTGATGACCCTGAGCACAGTAACGTGCTGGCAAACATCCTTCTTCCCACTCTGCCACAGCCCTCAGCTCAGTGTGTCCTACACGACCACTAACCTTCATTTCACCTTTTTATTTCTCTTTCCCTGATGGATGCAAAGCTGCTCAGGGACGGGACAGATCCACACAAAAGCAGGCAGGAAACAGGGCTTGGGTTGGCAGTGCAGGGGCAAGAGAGAGAAAAGAGATCGTGGCTCTAGGCCACTCTCACTCTTTCACTTTCTTTAAAAGTATCAAGAAGCTAAGTGGTTGCATTAAAATTAGGAAGGATGTCCACCTGCCCTTAGTAGTTTGAACCCCAAAGGAGCCACTAAAGCCTTTTGGGAGAGATCTCCTTCTGGAAGAAGATCCACAGGAGTTTATATGCTTGAGAAGGTAGATCCCAACCTGAGCAGAGAGAAGTTGACTGGCAAAAGGTATTTCCTAGAAGGTAAACGTATTTATTCATTCTATGGCCTTTCTACCTTCTGTTAAATTTATGAGCTTTTATGTTCTGTTATATTTTCAACATTCAGCTCAAAAAACCTCAGTCATGGCACAGAATGAAAAAATCCCATAAAGTCAAAAAGCATAAAGAGAGATTTAACTGCCTCTTCTTAATTTTTTTTTTTTTTCAGCTCCGGGATAAATCTTTGATGCAGACTGAATGTCTCACCTACTCTGCAGTAAGGGCAGAGGAAATGCACACCTGAACACGTCCTGAAACTGCTGCACAGCTCCTGGGCTCTCACCATAGCCCAGTCCACACACAGTTCAAGACCAGGGCTAGAGATGCCAGGGATGGTGCCAGTTCCCTGCCCACCCCACCCGGATCTCCACAGGCAACAGAAAAAGGAATTCTCTGGAGCCTTTACACTGCCTGTGCTGCTGCCACCCATAAATTCCCACAAGAGTTCTCTACACAAACACATCAGCTCTGTCTGCTCTGTCTTCAGTATCTGCAAAACGCTGAGCTCTTATATATATGACAGCAAGAAGGTCTAAATCATTCCACTTTTGAGCTGTCACACACACAAACAAAGCTTTAGATGAGGCAAGACCAGCCTGCCAAACATAATCTGCCACAAAATCTTCTCAAATTAGGAAGAAAAAAAAAGCAAACAACCTACTTGATTTAGCTTTGGTTGTTCTCCTCGTCTCCCAAAACTGTGAGCTATAAATTTCCTCAGAACAGAGCCAATTAACACAATTTCTAACAGCCAGTAACACCACTGGTACCAGGCAGCTGTCACCACCATGCCTGTTAAAGCGTTATAGACTGCTCACAGAAAAAAAAGCTGGAACAGTACCTGAGGTTTCAGTTTTGCATCAGAAGAATACAAGCCTGAAACATAATTATTCTACTCAGAAAAACGATACAGGAACTACCCAGAAGATATTTTATCTACAATCCCACCTGGTTTCCAACTGAAAGAAAATCATCCAGCTATAAGAAAGATACTCCAGGAAGAATCACAATAAACTGGAGAAAATGAAGCTCTGAAAATGAAGCTTTAGAAGTTTGTCATCTTCCTCCATGAGACCAAACTTCATCTTTCCTTACTCCCATAATTTTAGTCTAAACAGCTGTGATGGTTGCAAAAACTCCTTTACCTACACCTGAAGCTATCCTCATTTGAAGAACACACATTTTTCTCGGGATTTGATATATGTAGAATAAAATACCTAGGAACATACATATCACTTGGGTTGGAGGAGAAACCAGAAAACAGTGTCAATATTTCATTTTAATATCACAAAGAAAAATTCAAGGAGCTTTTCAGAAACTCAATTCTTGCTCTTCGAAAGGAAGAAACTTGGAAAAATAGTTTCAATTTCCAAAACTCCATTCTTATCCTCATCACCTGCACATGGAATCATTTCATTTGGTGGTGTTATATGGGAAATTCTGCTGCTCTCATTCCTGAACAGAATCACTGAAAAACTGATTAGCCATAAGATTTTAAACTGAAAGCATGTTTTAAACAAGATGGACTATCTACAAGAGTAATCCAAAAGACTGGACTTTGTTGGGTTTTCCTTATTTATTTTTTTTTCTGTTTTCTCCTCACAAGAACCTCTCAGATCTCTTGGTGCTGTGTACAGTCCAGTTCAGCTCCTTTCTCACTGAGTGAGAATGAAGTTGGGCCAAGAGCATCCCAGGTGTATGGTGCTAATGTGTGAGGTTTTCACTGCTGTGCAGAAAATAGGAAGCAACATTTGAATGTTCCTGACTCTTCTAATGTCACCCAGCAATACAGATAATGGCACGAAATGCACAGTCCTCGAGGTTGGCAGAACAGATGGAGCCTTAACCTTTATGGGAGACTCTGGTTACACAGCTTCTGCATTTTAAATAATTTATAGGATCTGATCATATGGGAGCTTCAGCTGTAGAAACAGACGATGCTGAAACAAGATCTGATCCAATCTGTTCATTTGCCACTGTTCAAAACCTGGGAAAGGTGAACAGGTCGCCCTGGAGCCCACGGTGCTTGCAGGCAGGGGATTTCCAGCCACATACACTTGTTTATTCCCGTTTATTGCTTTCAACACAACCCAGCATCAGTTTGTGGTACACCACATTTGCTCTAGGTCATCAACTTTAATCTAATTTTGTTCTAAAACCCAGCAACTTTTCTTCAAATTACAGTTCAGGTGCACTGCAGGTGAAGATGCAAGTTAGGTAATCACTGTACATTATCAGACAAATATTTAAGCAAAAAATAGCAGCTCACTCTTAAGGTAGAATATTTACAGATGTGTGCAGTGGTTCTATGGGATTGAAATGGTAAACAGCACCTCAATTGTAAATTGAGGAAACTTTAGCCTGATTGCAGCATTTGTGCTGACCTCCAGGGTAGGCAGTGTTGGCACAGGGACACTTGGGGGGCTGTGGACACAACACAGAGCAGAGCAACCACATGAATCTGCACATCTGCACTTCCACAGAGCAACAGAGCAGGGAGAGGCAACTGAGGAAGCAGCAGAAGCACGTTACCCGGGTCAGAAATGCACACAACAGCCCATTTTCAGTATGCCTTATCAAACAGCTGGGGCAGTCTGAAAGCTCCCCAAAACCATTTAGGAGAAGCATATTAAAGCAAACCAGCCCCAGTTCAGATGACTTTAAAATTCCAGGCTAAACTGTGCTTTATAAAAGCTGATTCATGAACAGACCAAATATTGCTGTTCTGGGATGCACAACAAAGAGTGGGGCAGATGGTCTGGGGTGGCAGCAGCTTCACTCATCTGATTTTAATCCATCACCACAACCCTGTCAGAGCCTCAGTCACGTGTGTTTCCCTTAACTCACTTGCTCGGTTCACACAAGGCATCCAGAAAAAGCTCACTGAACAAGATGTACAGCTCATATTTACTACTCAACCCTGCCAGCATTCCTGCTTTTTTAAACAAGATTGGAGAAATAAATTTGCTCTTGGCTGCAAGAACCTCTGCCAGCTTTTCCATCCTAACTGTGTTTTAATCGGATCAGCCCTTAAACTTTTCAAAAAACAGTATTTAATGAAAACAAACAGATGTACAACTGCTGAACGTCACTGGGAGACTGTTAACATGTGTCATCACCAAGTTTTAATAGCAAAACTAAAAAAAAACAAAGATTGAGAGTTATGACAGGGAAATATGGTTGCTATAGAAGTCCAGCTTCCACTAGACAACACTCCCAGCAGAGAGGAGTTCCCACGCACAGCCCGAGCAGGTGCCTGTGCCGGAGTTGGCGTGCACACTTCAGCCCCCTCCTGCCCTCCCACTGCTCACCCTCACAGCAGGCCAGGACACTTCTCAGACTGTTGATTCAACAGAAAATCCTTCCAAATACAGGGGCAAAACATAGCTTCCTTCAAGTCAGGCTTCAACTCGACTCCCAGCAGCATGAACTGACCTGAGCCCCTGCAGAGTGGGGATATGGGTGGAAATGTCCTCCTGTGCCCAGGGGAGGACACATCCCCCTGTGGCAGCATTTCTATCCTGCAACCTCCTGCATGAATACACCCACCTGAACAGGTTCCATGTCACCAGCCAAGGCAGCTTCTCTAGAAGATAATTCCACTTGCAGCACACTCAAAAAATACCCCCATACACATTATGATCCCTATTTCTAAGAATAGAGCTGAATAAAATGGTTTCTCCCTCTACTTCCCACAGGAAAGCAAAACAAAGAGCCTGTCTAAACTTTCTTCCCTTTTCTTAATGAAACTTTTATTGATTTTTCATCCTTGTGAATCATTGCCTTGGAGCAACTTCTTTTAGCTGCAGGTTCTCACATTTAATTTATATGTATGCTTAAGGGAAAGTTTATCAACAGAGTCTCCAGAAAGACACTAGAAGGGTTTTATGAAAAAGCTATAAAATTTTACATATGGCATTTACCAGCCTAGTTTAACAAGAACAACAACAACAAAAAATTAAAAACAAAAAAAAAATCCAGAATAATGCATGATATTGACATTAACAATCAGCAGATTCCTGTAACATCCTATGGCACCTCCATGTAGCTGTCAGGGCACAAAGCATATAGAAGTCAGGCTGAATAAATTTGTTCTGATAAAGAGTAAAGATAAAAAAACACCAGACATTCATTCAGTTGTATGGATCTTCCACATGTTAACAGCTACCCAAAGATAAGGAGAACAGAACACATGTGTGTGTCCATAGGATAACAGGACAGTTTCTGGCACTAAAATGTGTATTTGAGTTGGGCACAAAGAAACTGCTAGGATTTAGTGAATAAATAAATGAAAAATCCATCAGCAATACATTAACAGACAAGACAGCTTTGCCAATACCAAAGACATAAAAAGGAACAAATCTCTGATAATTTATTAAGCTAAAATTTTCCAGCTGCTTCAATTGCTATTTACATGGGAAAAAAAAATAACAACTCAAATGCTACAGACCTTGTAGTTCTCATTCATGCAAAATACATTCATTTTACAGGTCTAGGGAGGGAACAAATTTATGGGCCAACAAGCAGCATCCAGTAATTCAAGCAACTATTACTTAGATCTGTCTTTAAGAAAAGGAGGTATCCTTTTGCTTAGAAGTTAATCTTTTGCATTGTGATTTAAATTACCTAAATGGCAATATCCACAAGTAAAATATTGGCTAGAATTGGTTCCACAAAACCTGAAAATAAGGATCTTTCACAAAGTATCCAGGTTTCTGGGGGGGAAAAAAAAATTAAAGAAATCAGGATCTATAAAACTTTTTTTAAAAATGTAAGAAGTTCAATCATCTGTCACTTTATCAGTCCAACACCTGTTATCTTTGAGAAGTGAAGCAAAAGGAAAGCCTGATGGAAATCTTTTCTCCATTCTCTCATGTCTGTCTGCACTGAAGCATCAACTCACTAGTACTGTCCTAATGATGATAACACAATTGTCCTTAACTACTTCCCAAATTACCTGATTAAGGAAGGAATTCAATAGTGTTTCCTAGGCAGTATCAATTAATACTCACCAGCAGACATCTATAATGGAGCCTGCAGCGCGCTGCCCACACAGCCGGGAGCAAAGCAGAGGAGGGGGAGAGAAACCACTGCTGGCCACAGGAATGACACTGAACAACAAACTGAGCCAGTCAGACTCCCAGGCTGGATTGTGCCAAGGGAAGGGTCCTGGAACTTCACAGAACAAGTGCAGGATGAAGCTAGATGAGATTACTTATGCAGGATACTTATTCCACTGAAAGAGTGCAACACCAGCACCAGGAGCAAAAAGGGGATTTCATCAAGATAAACAGATTAAAAAAACATGTTTGTTGATCATGACAATTAGGTCTTCTATTCCAAATAGGTTTAAGTGCAAAAAGTTTTTGGGATAAGGAAAGATATGGGAAATTTTTTAACTCTCAATAAACAGGCCATACCAAAACACTGAGTAAAAGAAAGAACATTTATAAAATCCTACATGAAGCAAACATGAAAAGGTTGCTCAGCTGCAAGATAACTCAGTAATGTAACCTTTCAAAGTAGCAACAAAAAGCGATTAGACCATCCCTTGGATTGAAAATGATTGATCATGCTGCTGGTATTGGAATTGGAGTTGACTATAATGCTTTTATGTAATTGCTTTATTGAATGCAGCATAGCTTGATTTGGCAATATAGTCAGAACACTGCGAGTTTTACCAGTTCTTTAGCTCCTGATACACCACAGACACAGTTACAATACATTTATCCCAAGGACACTGGATTAAATGGCACATACTAAGGTTGCCTCCTGACCTTTCAGTTAAGGTCTATGGGGAATCTTCTGCCTGCAGAATCATCTAGTTGATTTGAGTACCAGCAGCTTTCCATCCTCTGCATCTGTTCACTGGTGTATTCCATAAACTATATAAAAAAAAAACTTAAATCTGATTTGGGGCCTTGTGTGCTGTAATAATTAAATCATTCTGAAGACTTTGAAAGCTGGTTCGTCCATTGAAAAAAAAAAAATCAATCAAGGACGAGTAAATCACAGTGAAGAAGAAGAGCACGTAAAACTTTCTTTTTTATATTAGAGCACGTTGAAATATACATCTATGGGAAAAGCATTGGGGGTTAGGAGTTGTTTGATTTTAACCTTTGTTTTTATTTAAAAAAAAATAGCTTCAAAATTTGAATGTAACTGCATAGAATTACATTTTCTCACCTGCTTTTCAATTTCTTTGATTTACTATCCCCTGGTATCACTCCCTGCTCTTTGAAGAGAGTCCTGGCAAAGGTCAGCAGTCAATTAACCATCAATAAATACCCAACATGAGAGTGATAATTTCGGGCTGCCTGAGCTCCCATTACTAAACCAAACAACACCTTCGAAAGCTCATAACAAAAGGCATAAAGTACTGTGGAGTGTTCTGCACATAAATACAATGTTACCTTTAAAGCAGTAAGTATAAAAAATATCAAAGGAGGTATGTAATACCAAGTTTTATCATCTATTGCACACGTATATTGATTTAACCGAGACATGCTCACTTATCTACAAAGCAAAAAATTGGGTTTTAAGTACTGTACTTTGCAAGACCCTTAGGGCACAATAACATTACTGTCATCATTTACTCCGGCTTCCCCGTCTCCCACTTGATCTGTCCCCAGTCTTTTCAAAACATTGCAGCTGTTTCTATTTCTGCCACCACGCCAGTGCCCTTGGCTGGATGGCAACGCTGCAATTATACACGGGTGACATAAAACACAGGCAAAAATGAATGCATGAACACACACACACAGGCACTGACATCTAAGCAACACATTTAACACTCAGACACATGGATAATTTTCCCAGTGCTGTGCAGGGATGTACTTGGGGTTTTGGAAAGGCTGTTTTACAGACTTTCTCATGTTTGAAATTGTTTGGAGACAATCATGAAAGCAAGATCATCTTGGCATTTTGCAGAGGAATGCAGGAGATAGAGCATTGATATTTCCTTAAGAGAAAAGGGGGATCAATAACAGTTAAAAGTTTGGATAAACCCTCATCATGAGATTCCTGCAACTTCAAAATGAATCCGAGAGCCTCCTGTTAAAAGCAGATACAACTTCCAACCTGCAGAATCACAAATTTCACACAAACAACGTTTTAAATCAAGATACAGCTACACAGCACTTATGAAATATTTAATGCAAATTGAAAAACAGATGTACTGAATTAGTTTAACTGAAAACACTAAAGTTTACGTAAGTTATTCTAGTGATACACCATATGCATTTTACACACAGAGCTGCAAATAATTTAATGAAATTCGTTTTCACTTCTGCTTGGATACAGCATTATTTTATTAATGCAACCAAGAATATTAAGGGAATGACAATAAAAACATGAGTGCTGCCTTATGAGCACTACAGTTAATAAAATAACTTCCAGAAACTTTCTGGTGTTTAATCACTAAAGCCTCCTTTTAATCCTTGTCTGTAAAAACTCTAATTCTGTACCCCATCCAGACAGCTGCTTCAAAGCTCTGCGGCTAATACACACCTAAATTTATTGAATGCATAGAAAATTAAATATTTTTTTCCTCTATCCAGTGTTTCCAGTGTGAAGTTCTTCAATAGATAGACGAAAGTGCTTATATTTCTAAGAAGCAGATGGGTGATACAAATGTAACTAATGGGTCAAAAGATATTCAAGATGTCAGAAGTACTTAAGTTTTCCCTTCAGCAGCTCCAAACCTGTGAAAGTTATGATTATAAATGTCACCATATAGAGAAGTAAAACATGCCTCATGTGTAGGTGGATATTATTACACTATCGAAATTTGAAGGTCTTTGGATCTCAGGGGTGACAGAATAAACCCCAAAAGACATCAAACAGCGAAAAATTTCAGTTGGTAACACAATAAACACCAGATATCCCCTGGATATAACCACATGGGTGGCATGCCCACTCATGGTTCATATTCCTGTTGACTTATTCAATGGGTCAATAAAGTCCTGATAAAGACTTAAAGAAGTACCTACCTTGCACATTTAATTGTTAAGCAAATTGAAAACATAATGCTTTAAATGTCAGAATTTTTCAGAGTCATACAGCACGAACTATTCTTGCAAATGAAGCGTAGGAACACTTTTAAAGCTGCTGTTGACTAAGCCAGGGAACATGAACCCCTTATTACCACTTAATTCTGTACAGGGTGTAAACACAACCCCAAGCTCACTCGCAGTTCCTTGGGTTGTGCTGGTGACATCAGCCCCTCCTCAAAGCCGAAAATCTGACAGCACTGCTTTATAGAGCCATGAAGAGCTTTTAAACAGATCCTGGGAAAATAATACAAAAGCAAGCAGCAAATTACTGCTTAAGGTAACTCAGGGAGGTTGCCTGGTCCTATCCCAGGATCAGCTGGGTACCACGGCGCACACACTCAGCAGTGTGGGCTCCGTGTCTGAGGCGCTGGGCTGGCTTCTCTTTGAACATATGTCCTTTCAAGTGAAATTAATCACTCTCTTTATCACTCCTGCAGCATCTGGAGCCATAATCATTACCCAACTGCTGGGAAAGAAATGAAACCACTAATCGCACGGGGAGCAGGGCTTAGCGTTCAGAGCAGGAAAGTTTTTATTAAGTTCTCATTTGAAAAGTGATTTTTCATGGCTGGCCTTACAGGACATGCCACGCTAAAGCTGGATCTGCTTCAGCAGCTGTCTACAACTCACCCCCAGCATACAGAACCAATGTATTTAGAACCACTACAATGAGGGTTTAACATGCTTTTCCAAACTTAGCTCTATAATCCGAAATCACTGTTACACGCAAGTATTACACGGAGACACATTCAACCATGAGCTTTCAAAGTCTCTGCAGGAAGGAACTGCAGAATTCTGCAAAGAGCGAGAGACCAGGCAGTGTCAGCAAGAGCAAGGACCAGGCAGTGCCTCTGGAATCACGCCCTGCACTTGGACTGGTCTCAGCCCAGGCAAACTGAAGCTCTGATGCTCAAAACTCCTACATTAAGTGGTGATTTCACCATATCTATCCACTAGCTGAGTGTGATTGAATTAAAGTGTCAAGACTATGGAAATAACCTGGATTACCATGAAATATCCCTTCTAACTTCTCTATTTCGTGTCCCCAGCTTCTGCCATTCAAATTTCCTGAAACTAAGAAAGTATGCAAAGAAATTCTTTTTTCTTTTTGGAAAGAAAAGAAAAAATAACAAAATGATGATAAGACTATTCTCAAAAACAGCAGAAGAAAAAAAAAATCTAGTTGGAGTTTTCCTTCCTAATTTGCCCTAAACTAAGACAGGAATAAAGGTATCAGAGGGCAGACTTCCCAAACCTCATGAAGAGAACCTAGAAAGAGTCAGCAGCATAACTTGCATGCTTAGAACAACAACATGTATTTTACGGATTTCTAATACAATTTTGTGTTATTTTCACCACAACTGTGCTCTACGCAAGAGCTGAATAAGGAAGTGATCACCCTTATATACTGAAATCATTCAACTAAGTGGAGAAGGAAAACCCTTAAGATATACTTATTTAAAAAAAAACCTGCAGGGTTCTGAACAAGGGCAGCAGAATAATTAAATCTCGTACTCCACTAAAACAGGCTGAAAATTTGATCATCCATTTTTAATGCTCCGCCTATACATAACAACAGAAATCTTTCCAACAGCTGCATTCAATTAAAAAAATATTAACCCCAAGGAAAAACTGCAAAAACATCCCCATCTGTTTTTCTTGCCACTCACTGTGCTTCTTTTGTGACTGAAATATGTACAACAATACAATCCCAACAAAGTTGAATGAAAGTACCACAATTCCAATAATAAGCTATCTTTTTATTTTTTAAAATGAACAATTTAAAAGAAACCACTTTTGCAGATTTTCCCCTGTGACCCCCAGCTCTGTTCCCATAGTAACTGTTGAGGAAAGAAAAGCATAAGAAGCCTAACATACTTTTCCCAATACCAACAAAAAATAGAAAAAAGCACCTTATTCTCAAAAACTATTATTCTCAAGAAGAGAAGAGGGACATTAAAAGATTAGTGTGAATCTCCTGTGTAATCTAGTTTAAACCACCACCTACTGAACATCTGATGCTGGTTGACAAAGATGTTTGGTAAAGCAGGCAGTCTGACTGTAAAAGAACTGCTGAAATAGTTTTGCAAGCCAAACAATAACAGAAAGACGGGGCACATACTGCAAAATCTCCCTCCTGAAGGCAGCCAGCCCACAGCCAGCCTCAGCACTCACCTCTGCCAAGGAACTCATACTCCAAGCACACCAAGTGTTAACTTCAGCATTTATTTCAGGGTTATTTCAGTTCCTCCTCTGCTTGCCTTTTTAATTGGACTGGTACTCTGTGCTGCCTGTACTGCTTGCTGGAGTGCTTTTCTAAGAAAATATAATAAGCCAAGGATTTCTTCTTTAAGCAGTGAGACCAAGCAAAGTTTTACAGACAAGGAAAAACAGCACCAGTTTAAGTATGTCTGTATCTCTAACCAGCACCCCAAACTCCTCCAGAAGCTATTCCAACATCTCTGATGCTGGCTGGCACTCCCTGTGCCACAGGTCCTTCAGCCATGTCCCATACACGGAGCTTTCAGCCCGGTGCAATAAGGACAGGACCCAGCTGGGTGTGCCATGGGCTGCTGTGGCATTTATCCAACCCAGCAGCAGACCTCAAGCACCTGGAGGAAAGACCAGGCTGGAAAATTATGTTCCAGCATAAGAAAGCTTCTCCAGCTTTAATGGAACTCTTCTGGTGTACATTTGTCTTGTTCTCTGCACCACTCTGCAGGATTTCCTGCCTGAGGACGGACATAAGGTCTCCCCCAACTTTGAAATGTCTCATCCACCTAAACATGAACTGACCAACCCCTGCAGAGGGTTAGAAATTAAGGCAACAGGTGCATGTCCACAGTTCCAAGACAAGCTGGATACAGCTGTTGAGAAAATAAGACCAGATGATGATACCAATCTCAGAAGTAGAATAAGATGGTTGAAGTGGAGCAGCAGAACCACATGTAATAAAACTTTGAGATTCATGGAACAGAAGGGTGGAAATGTGGATAGGAAATGGTAAGGAACAAAGAAGAAAGAAAACCAAATATTTATCAATCTGAAACAGCTGCACTTCTGTCTGAGGAAACGTGAGACTTGCTTTGACACTACCCTTACAGCTTCTCAAATATCAGTGACTAATATCAACCAGCATATTAAATTTTGCTCCTAATGAAATTTTGCAAAACAACTTCCTTTGAATCTTCAAATGTTATTGGTTTTTTAAAATGTTTTGTAGAAATAGAAGCATAATTTATACTGTCTCATAAAATATTATTTGTAAGTAATTATTTTAGACAAATTTAGAACTGAAGTACTACTTTCTTATTCAAATCACTCTTTTAATGGCTACATAATGAAATTACGCCAACACATTAAAAACAACTACACTGCTCCAAATGAAACTGTTCATTACAAAACATTTTTTCAAAAATTATTCTGAGATATTTTTAAGCCAGACATTTCTAATTCCAATTAAATACAGCAAAATATCAGTAGGTGGAATCTTAATTGAGATTTTATATAATTCTGAGGAGCAGTGCTAAGAAAAGATTTCATTTGATCAACCAGTTCTAAGTTTACTCACAGGAGTCCAGAAGCTTGGTATCCTCAATTCATAAATGCATTAGCAGCAATGACCAAAAGAAGAATTACTTAAATTAAAGAGTAGCCTGGCTCAGGAACAGAAGCATAAACTGACCATGAATAAAGTAAAAGGTAAAAATAAGAAGATTTATCATTTTAGAACAAGTTTTCATTATCAGGTTTATGGCAGTGTCCTGGTTATTTTGAGAACAGAACTTAACAGGTTTTTTTTTAAAAACTACTAATTGCTTCTGCTATCAATACTACAAGACTGCAATCTATAACCCAGGAGCATCACTTCTGTTACAACCTCTTAGCACAGTAAAGGATCCTTTGAATCATACAAAGTTTGATTAAATCAAGGCTAAATTTCCACTTAAAAGTTTCAGCATTTAAAACTCCACCAAAACATCATAAGAACAACCCACAATTCGAATGTTTACCACAAAATGAGAAGCTTAGAAGCATCAGTCAGATACATCATAAACCTTCCAGACACCACACAAAGATGACTAAAAAGCCATTTGTGCTTCATTCATGAGCTGCTATCCTATCAAATAAAGAAACCACTTCATTTAGGACAGATAATCACTCTCCATTTTGTTGAGCTTTTAGAAAAACTTCACTTGTTGCAGAGCTATTTTTGAATCTCCTGTCAGCAGGTTTGAGCTCCACTGTCCTTTGAAGACCTGGACTCCTTTTAACATTTGGTGTACGTAGGTAAAAGCTTGTCTTTTAAGACATAAGGTCAAAGGCATTTCCAAACCAGCACTTGACCTTCCTGAAATTACAATCTTGAGAAAGGGCATTTTATGGCAGTATTATCTGAGAACAGAGAACAAAAGACCTTTTTCATCATAGTCAGGGCTGGCTCACCCACACTCACAAGTGGTTCAAAGGTTCCTCCACATTAGAAGTTATTCTCTGAAAAGTTCATTTCGTCCCTTTTCCATTATGGATTGTTTCTGAAGAATGACTAAAGATCAAAACCCATTTGCTAACCCTATTTTAAGGACGACTTTCAGATACAGGTAGAAAGTCCAAATTAAAGTTTTTATATGCTCACCTCGGGCAGGAGTACTTACAGCTCACACACCTGGCTCCCAAAAGCCCAAAAACTCCAGACATTTAATGGTTTCTTCCTCAGGTAAAAATCTCTCTGCTGTGATCAGAATCATTACAAACCCATTTCCCAGTCTGATACCTCACTTTCAGTGCTCTTCCATTCATATCAGGGACATGTCCCTGCTGGGCTAAACAGCCATCCTGATTCATTTTTTCTAGAGAAGGAAAACTCACTGGGACACAACATCTGGTTTCTAACAGTCCCCTTCTTCCCTTCTATAGCAGACACAGGATTATTTCCATGACAGATAGCATTTTTACCATGACCAAAGAACAGTTTTTCTAAAAAAATCAGGGCATTTTCATCCTAGTAAAAATGTTTTTATAGTATTTCCCTCATTAAAAAATAAACCTATGTCATTGCTTTTGCTCTGAGAGCCTTTTATGGGCTATGTCACTTATATCTTTCATTCTGTTTGTATTTTGGGGGAAACAGCACATGCCTGAGGTGTAGTTTGTGAAGGAGCTGAAGACACCAGCAGTGAAGGGGAGACAGAAACCTGTCCATGAGCTACAAAAAGAATATGTGGAAAGAGACACTCCAGCACTTTGTAATCCTAATTATCAGCCCCTTCCCCTAAAGCACCAAAAATATTTGCACGTATCTTACACTTAATTCTGATTTTGGAATTACATTTTAAAGCGTCACCAAAAAAAGTTTTAAAAAAATTTAAAAAAATAATAATAATAAAAAAATAGAATTATGCTGTGGGCTCGTGTGTGTGTGTCAATACATAGTTTCAAAAGCTTGAATGGTCATCACTAAAACACAGGCATACTGTCACTTCAGAAATTCCAGGAACTCTTAGGACTACTGAAGTGTTGGAGAAAATTAACAGGGTGAAATATGCAAATTACTAATTGGCAACTGCATTAAATACTATTAACTCACAAGAATTTAGATCAAATTAAATTTAGCAAGTGTGAGAAAATGATTCAGTTATTTTATGTTGCTGAGTAATTCAGCTGATATGATTATTGCTTTCATGTTTAGTGGCCACTAAATGTCTGGAAACCAGAAGACACAGGGTACAGATATTAATTTATAATTTCTAGAAGACAAAAGCTCAAAATAAATGGTTTCAAGACAGGCCACAAACAAGAAACATGCAAGTGATAGCCCTCTGAATAGCTGAGGGGAGGGTATGTATAAAATTACCTCACACTGACAAGTTCTCATGTTTTAGAATTACAGAGCCTAAGGTTTTTTGTAGCTGCAGTGATTTCAGTACCGTTGTTTTCCCCTAGACCAAGGCTACTAAAAGCCCAGCACGAAAATGTACAAGTCTTCATTAGACAGTGTCAAGGATTCAGCTGAAAAAAAGTCTGTATTATAAACTGCAGCAATGATATGATTTTTTTCTTTCCCCCAACCCCATCCATATTAAGGATGCCTCCCTGGATTTGTGTGTGCTAGGAAAATTTATTTCAGTACATATAAATTCATTTTCATTAAGTCAGAGCTTTCAGTAGCATAATCTTATTTAATTATAAAGCATGACATTTCAATAAGAAGTTGAATTTCTCCACAGCAGGTAAGTAACTTTTACAACAGGCAATTGTAGATTTAAAAACAGAACAGATCATCCCCTTTCCCATTATGGATTGCTCATTTCTCATCAGATTGTTTTATTAAGAAAAAGGACAACAGCTGCAGGTTTTCTTTCTATTGGAATGGATCTGCTCAGCTTTTATTTTAAAAGTTACTTAATTTTAGGTTCACTGTGCTGTGCTTTTATTCACTTTTTATTATTTTGTATTGGGCACAAAAATTCTCAAACTGTAGGATGATTTTTTTACAATTATTATAGAAGCCACAGGTTTCAACAGGTCAAGATCTCCATGATCTACATCCCAGAGTTATTCTATTATTAATACCTTGCCACAAGGCGTTATGTTAACCCTTCTACCTCTCTAGATCCACCTATTCAATTTAAGTCACCACCCCTCTCTTTCCAAAACACTTCCTTTTAATCTTCTGAAAGATACACCTTTGTGATTAATTGCATCTAAAAAACCTTTTCAGTTAAGGTATGAAAATGCTTACAAAATCAAGCTGCATATGCCACCCTGACAGCCGACTGACATTTACTGCCCATTGTGTTATTTCTTAGGACAACTGCAAAACCACAAGATTCAGGATTTAGAAATGCTGATGCTTCAACTACTACTGCAGAGGAAGTAGGGGCTTCTCAAATTATACTTAGATTCTCAGGAAAACAAAATGATTTGGGTGAACATATTATCTCAATTTTTCAACCTGCAACTAAACATTTGGGGCTTAGATGTAACTTTTATCTAACTTGTAACAAAATATTTCAATGGGGAAAAAAAAAGGGAGGGGGGGTAATGTTTAAAAATACTGGAAAAAAATCTTTTTTCCTCAATCAGGACAATACATTTAGCTGAAACTCACAAGGTATTTTCATTTGGAAAACATTTCAGTCAAAGCTGTTTTCTACCTCATGTCACTCCATAAGCAGAGAAAGTACATCAAAATACTCTTAGGATTTGAAGTTTTTAAGGTTACACTCAAGAGATCAGATATTTTTAATCCACTGTGGGAGTCAAAAGAACTGACAATTTTCTTGTGCATCTGGAAGAGGAACCTTTACAACAAGCCCATTGTGGGGCTTTCAGAGCATGGAGCCCACACAAACCTGGGCACCAAATTTCCTTAGTTCTAATTACATCTGCCCCAGATGCCTTTGAAGCATTGAAAGCTCTTTATTTTCAGCTGGAATCACCAAGTCAATTAAAATTTTATGATTTCCACTGCACAGCCCTAAAGACTGACTGTACAACATGCTTTGGAACTGAAGAGAAGACAGACAGCACTGAAGGCTCTAATTTATCTTAAGAAAACAACTCTACCTTTCAAAGCTTGTTCAAAAATCATGTAAATAACAGTGAATTGGAGGAAAGAGAGTCATTGATTATTTCCTCCTCATTTCACATGCTAGACAGTGTAAAGAAAAAGTCTTTAGAAATCTAGTATCATGCTGTACTTTACCAGCCCTTCCCCAGCTCCTCAGACCAGCATCCCAGCAGGAAGTTTGTGTAGACCCTATCAGAAGGACAGGAGTTCTCCCAGAAAAATTACTTCATTATTCCACTAATTCAGTCTATTATGTTCTACAGAAATGTAATTAAAACACAGATAACCAAAATACCAAAGAACCTCTCAAAAAAAAAAAAAAAAAAAAAAAGAAAAAGAAAGAGGGAAATTATTTTTTTCATTACATTTAATTGCTCTCTTGCTCAGTCACAAAAGGCCAAACCTCAAAGGGATCCTGGGCGATGAAACCCCTGGTTCAGCTGGGAATTTTTGATTAAGTACTTTAAGTAAACATTTCCCAAATTTGCCAATCTTTCCATTTCATTGAACATCCTCTGCTGTTGTGTGTTGTGCTACAAAACAAGCATCCAATGCACCATGTTTGGTTCTATCAGTTGTACCACCCCATCTCCTACCCACCCACCAAGAGTCGTGGTGCTCCCAAAGCATCTTCACAGGTTTCCACATCTTGTACACATTCCACCTGTGTCTATCCAACCTGACTGAGGGACAGAAATAATTCACTAAATGTGCCAATGGAATTATGAATAGATCAACCAAGAGCATGCACTTCTGACTGAGGTCATCCTGAGAGATGCTGGTGTGCCCCTTGCATACAAAAATTAAAAGAAAATTATTAAATATTTTAAAGAAAGCAACATTAGGATGGTAATCCAGTAAAAATACTCTTAGATGAAAAGTATTAATGAATCCAGAATTATGCTCTGGGTGCATAATTGCAACAGACATGTAGATTACTAATGTCAAACACAGATTAACCCCTTCTATGTTTCAAAAAAAAAAATTAGAATACAAGACATTATCAGACTTTAATAATTTATTGTTGAACTAAAACAGAACAGAGAAAGGACAATCATGCCATCCTTGAATACAGCAAATACCTGGTAGAGAAGCTAATATATCTTTTTCCTACCTGTTTTCCAGACAAACTGGTGACCTCTCCTGGCTTCCAGATCAGCTGTTTGCAACATTAAGAAAACAAACAAAAGGAAGGGCTTCCCCAGGCTCTGCCATGCCCAATGAGGAGAAACCCAGTTCTGTTGTAGAAGCATAATTCAGATAATTCAGTCTCTTGTATTCTTTGGTCCTAGAATTAACAAAAAAACAAAAAGAGAAGGTTTATTAAAATATTTAAACCACAAAGGCTCAGCCTAAGGGTAACCTGGTGGCTGCTGTGGATTTTCCAGTCCAGTGTGTGCCAGATTTGACGAGAAGTCTGTTACAGGTGTTTCACTTGGAGTGGGAGGAAAGAAAAGGAGGAGGGGGAGAGAGGAAGGACCAGCTCCCAGAGGACATACAGTCCCATCCTACAAAGTACTGTAAATGCTTTTAGCAGGCTCTTAAGAAGAAATCTGCCAGTGCCAATAAATGGCAAGGGATCCAGTGGCAGTGTGTGGTGTGTCCCTTCTTTCCTCTCTTTAGCTAAAGCAGGAATGTTATCACGATACAGGCAGACTAAACCAACATGAGAGTGGATTCCATGTACAAAATTCAGCTCCAAATCCAGACCCCACACCCTACATTTAAGATGCAGGTCTGGAAGTGTTTTAGCTCCAAACCCTGAGTAAGACATGGGACACACAAGAGCAACATCAGAAACAGCAGGAAAAGCAGGAAAATGGGGGTTGTTTATTAGCACAGGATGGACCAGCTTGAAAAGGAAAACCAGACCTACACAGGCTTTTCTATGGAATTTGGGACACTCAAACAAATCCCTTTGGATCTTTGAGCTCAAAGTCAGAGACCAGTTACTCCAGAGATGTTAATTAAGGTCCCAAACACTTCAGACAAATACCAGAGCCACATTGTGAATGAAGCAGGAGTGGATCAAGTTCTGCTGCTGCAGCAGTTTTAGACCACACAATTAATTAAAATAATCACTGAGTGGTGTTGGAAGCAAGAAGGAATGTTTCTCTGGCTCTTTCATACAAAGCAGGAGACCAAGTCCTAAATACCAGCTTCAGCAAACATCCCCATTGTTTGTATACTACAGAAAATCCTGCAAACAGCATAGATTAAGAAACTCATACAACAAAATAAAATCTTAAAAATTCCAATTCAGTCTAGTAATTCCAATCTTTGTGTCTCTCATTCCACAAGATGACCAACTAGACACTCAGGCAGATTTTACATGAGTTTCAAGATATTTTGGATTCATCCATATTCAGGTGAGAACAATTTAAAAATCTCAAAAAACATTCATGGTACTTCCACATCAAACAAGTTTCTGATGTAAATTTACATACTAATTTTTCTGATGCAACAGCTTTTTGTATTTATACCATGGTTAAATTCTCCACATAGTTCTACTTATTAGTGATTAATCCTACTTGTATAGGTAAAAATGTCACATCCATACTTGCATAAGGAAGGAGATAACACCTGTCTTCAAGATTTGTCTTCACCGGCATAATCTTGGTGATTTTCATTAAAATTATCAGTTATTAGAAGTTCAGTCCAGAAAATTCTATTACATTCCTAACCTTATGAAAAGCAACATTGTCATAGCACATAATACACAGCATCATTCTTGATAAGAAGCTGAAGATAAATCTGGAAATTGTACACACTGAATATAGGTAGAGCTTTTAATTCCAGGCCGTATTCAAATTACTTTGAAACAGTTTCTATCATGATAAATTCATGCAATTACATTTAATCAGATATTGACTAACTACAGTAGGAGACACAATGCAATATCTGTTATCTGGTTTAGTTCAATCTCGCATTTCAGATGAACAGCATCTCATGTACAACCTAAAAACCCATCAACCTGACCAAATGCAGTAACGTGGGCAAGGGACCACATGTATGCTTTGCTCATGTCTTCTGGGTTCATTTTGTTCAGAATTCACATTTAATTCAGAATGCAACCCACCAAGTCCCAACAGCCAGGCAATGTAACACAGACCACAAGTGGCTTCATAGGAAGCACACAAGCTCAGAAATCTTGAGCATCACTGAGAAATCCAGTGCAGCAGTAAAGTCCTGGAGTGTGGGGAAGAAGGGCTCTCAGAAATCCTGCAAGCCAGCATTTTTTGCCCATCAGGATGGCTGCTCACCTCACACAGAAGAGCTGAGGAGGAGCGACTCGCCCAGTGCCTTCAGCATCGCAGTCACCATCTACGACGGTCGGAAAACAGAGTCACCAACTTTCTGTCAAGGGAAGGAGAAGGAATTAGTGACACTGGCTCCAACACCAGTTTTGTATGTTTCACATACAAAAACACAAAAGCAGGAAAGAAATTATTTGTGTGCTCAGATTTCAGCACTGGAGGGGAGCCTCGCGCCCAGCCCCACACAGAGAGCACTCACTGCACTTGCAGGGCAGCCCTCCAGGGCCAGAAAATGCCATAAAAAATGGGAGAATCCAAGGAAACCTCAGATAACAGCTGATAAAGATGCTGAGATTTTTAATGAAGCACCAGTAGTGCTCATGAGCTGCTTTCTCAATGCTCTGCCTTCATCTCAGCATTCAAAGGGTCAGCAAAGAGCAGCACGTCCCTGGGAGTAGCAGCCTCCTGCCCAAAACAAGGGGTTTCACGTGTGTTCATTCTTTGGGCAGGACTACAAAGATAACTGCCTGCTGCTCCCCACAGAGCAAGAACAGAGATTACATTAAGTCAGAAAAAACAGAAATAAATTAGACACCATGACACTGATTCTAATCTCCTCCACCCCAGCAGAGCTCAATAGATTCCACTGATTTACACCCCAGCAAAGCACAATAAAAATTTGTCTGTGTATCTAGGTTTGTGTAACACAGTTTGGAATGGTAGCTGTTCTGTTCTGATATGATAAAAAATTATTGCACAGGCAACATATGCTATCTACAGAAATATGAATAAATTACATTATGAAGGCCACCAACACTTCACGTCAAATTTAGTTACATGATGTCTCAACTCCCAAATGTGTCAGCATGGCTAGCTGTAAACTGGCAAACACAGACAAGAAAGGAGAAAAAAATGAAATTTATATTTAAAAAATTGATTTCATAGAGACTAGTCATTAAATTCATGGAATTGCATAAATATCATAAAACCATAAAATGGTATGGATTGGAAGGAACTTTAAAGCTCATCTCATTCCAACTCCCTGCCACGGGCAAGGACACCTTCCACTATCTCAGATTGCACCAAGCTCCATCCAGCCTGGCCTTGGACACTTCCAGGGATGGGACAGCCACAGCTTCTGTGGGTACCCTGTGCCAGGGCCTCACCACCCTCACATTAACATATTTCCTAAATATGTTCAAAGTATGTGCTTTAATCTGAAAAAAATCTTGCTCTTCCAAAATTATCTGTTTAGTCAATATCCTTTATAATCCAGGCCTGGCCAGTTAATAGTTTGCCCTAATGAATTCTCTTGAAATTAAATAATGAGGTGTTGTTTCGATATTTGGAGGATTAGTCACAATCATCCTCATCATTTTGTTTGGTTTGTATGGAATCTTGTTTAGAAAAACAAGGATATCATGCATTAGCTGTAATGGATGGGAATATACAGGCAGTCTTGAAAAAGACACGTGGAAATTTTCTAATGATCCTAACAACACATTTGCATTTTCTAATCCACTGCTAATTCTCTTAATGATAGGATTGAATAAAACTAAAAGGTCTGAAAAGCAAACTTATTTTGGAAACTTGCATTTCTGCTGAAAGCATCACATTCCAGTGACAAAATGTTAGAAATAAGTAAACATGCATATAGCTGATAAGTATCTTATTTCTGAAATGATCAAAATTTAATTTAATTTTCAACCTCAATGGAATATCCAACAGCGAAATTCCAGTCTAATCCCTGCTTAGCCAGGAAGGGGAAAAAACCTCTGGGAAACTTTTCCCATTTTCCAGCCACTACTGAGCAGCCAAAGGCAGGTTTTTCCAACCTAGCACTGTGCTAGCCCGAGTCCTCAAAATCATCCAACACTGAAAATTAAAAAAATGATGGTCCAAATTTGACTCTCCACTCTCACAAAATGCACCATTAAAGAAGGGACCAGTTGCTCTTTCTCCAGATTTCCATGGGACAAGGGCTTTCTCCAGTCCTTCTGCTCCGTTTCTGGGGTTTAGGCAAGCTCAGCCTGGATCTGCTCCAACATGGATTTACAAAGTATTTAATACTGAATTTAGAAAAACATTAATTTAAACTGATCCAAACCTGAGACATGATTTCAGCCTTGTCATACATCAGTTCAATTCCCCCTGACTTCACTGAGAGTTGTGACCTTTCCCATCATGGGTAAACCTGACCTACTTTTTGGTATGAGATGAGAATGCTGACAAGGACACCTGGGTAACTCTCTCCATTTAAAACACATGATGCAATTAGAATAAACCAAAGACTTTGAATAGCAACAACAAAAAAGAAGAGCCATTACAGGTGATATGTGTGTCTATAAATCATTTGGCAGGTGTCTAGTACAAAGATAAGCATCATTAATCATGAATAAATTTTCTTAATTCAAATATAAGCAGTAACTGTGCAACTGTTTGCCTATTACACACAAACCCATTGCGTGTGATATTCCAAGATAATCTGGATGTTTATATCATACTCCTTATCCTCAGATAAAGTCTGCCTTGCATGTTCAGAAAGCTGTTATCCAAAAAGCTAATTCTGTTCTGTTCTAAAGCAGCAGAATGACTTGTAGCAGCAATCCTGACCACCACAGACAAGAACTGCAGACCATGCCTGAGGGAGAGATTTCCAAAAAAACACTAATGCTGGTGTTACAGGCATGGAATTCAACAAAACAGAATAAGGAAACTAGGAGCAGGCATCCAAATCTAAGTACCTAAGTGCCCAGTCCTTTATTCAATTTAATGATGAGCATAGCTACACTAGAATTCCTTACACTTCCATACCTAAAACAAACCCTACACATTTTATCCCTTACACATCTGGAGGGAAACAGTCTTCTGGTTAAAGCAGAGGCACCCAAAGTTCACTCCAGTCCCAACTCTGTCAGAAACTTCCTGTGTAAAAAGTCACCTAAAGTCACACTCTGACACTAATACTCGATTCTACAAGCACTCCCTGTGATTTCAGCAGTGACTGCATATGTGAGAATGATAGCTTGATTTTCTATACCTCTACTGCCTCCCCTCCAAACTTTAACTGAGAATATCTGCTCTTCTTCCAGGAGCATTTGAAAAAATCCTGGTTAAAAACATACAGAGCAAATGAGAGACATTTATACATCAGGATGACAACTGCTTGACAGCACTTTTGTCCTAAATGGTCACATACTGGGAATCCAAACTTTAATCTCCACAGTTCTCTGGTAATTTGCTACAATAACTGTAAGGGTAAATACTGCCTGAAAAAGTATTTGGTGTTCACACATCTTCATAGATAAGATAATTCCAAACAATGAGCAGAGAGTCTCAACCAGACTGCTTTGAGTGGGAGGAAGCCTGCACAACCTCCAAATCAGCAAAGCTCGACAGAAGTTTCATGGTCCATCTTCAGACTTGAACTCCAACAACCTTCCTCAACACTCCACTGCTGGAAAGCTCAGTAAGTCATCACTATCATTACCAGTTATATTTGAAAGTTTGGGTATTTTGGAGATGTCTATAGTCAAAACAGTAGGAATCTATTAATTATTTCCCTTTATTCTTCTATTCAATTGCATCCAATTCTTGTTCGAAGATAGAGAAAGAAGATCCTGGAAATTAAAAGCAAGCATATAAAATTACTGTACTGCCAATTAATTGCTCCTCAACTTACATAGACTTGTTTAGGGTAAAAAAAAATGAAGTTTTAACTGAAGTTTTCCTGCTTCAGTCTCTGTACATCCTAAAAATGTAACAAAAGCAGGTTTGAATTTAGAAGCTTAATTATAAACTTAGCTAAGTGGATTATAATGAAAGATGTTCCAGCAAGGGAGCTCAGACTGATGCATTATGACTACATTAAAGAAAACACCAGAGAATAGGCTTTCCATCAGTAGAACGACTTTAATTACAACAGTGCTGGAGCAGAACTGTTCTGTTAAACAATGCTGCTCTTACTTCTCCTTCACTCTGAGTACTTCCAGTGGACTCCACGGAAACACACTTGACTTTCAAGAATATAAAGTGAATGGGGTTTGCAGACTCTTCCCAGGAACCTGGTTCAGGAGATTATTTAAATACAGCTGAAGCAAAACTTGCTTCATTTGCACACAATCACAGGAGATTTACCATCCCTCAGAAGGGCAGGAGGGAGACTTCCAAGTCAAGGGTTCAAGAGTTTGTGCAAGGCACCATCCTGATACTCCCCAGCTGTCCATGACACAGCCACCCACAGCCCCACTGACATCAGAACAATGCTCAACATCTCCTAACATCTCCCCCTACAAAGTGCATTCAGTGTGACCCACTGTGCAAGTGCCCAAATAAAATCCAAGCCCTGGACTTCTCAATGGGATTTAAGAGCCACAGACCTTTTGGTGCTTTTGCTGTTGTATCTTAGCACACAA
Source organism: Pseudopodoces humilis (assembly GCF_049639895.1). Classification (NCBI taxonomy): domain Eukaryota; kingdom Metazoa; phylum Chordata; class Aves; order Passeriformes; family Paridae; genus Pseudopodoces; species Pseudopodoces humilis. The sequence continues at coordinate 5,899,959 of NC_142207.1, forward strand.
AGTAGGGTAATTTACCTTCACAAATGTTCTTCAAGCCATTATCATACCCCTTGCAGCAGGAACAAGTACAGAGCAATTAAGATCAAAATGCTCAAGCTTGTCAATAGGCTTCTCTCATGAACTCAGGCATTGATTTTTTTCTAAGCAGCAGCACACAGAAAGTGTCCAACAACTTTTAAGTAACCTTTTCAGGCTGCTTGTGCTCTTTTATATATTTCATTAAATACAAAAAAAAAAAAAAAAAAAAAAAAGGCTGTAGAAACTCAAACCAAACATCTCATCAACACACAGTCACCTTAGAAATTCACAAAGTCCCAGTTTTTGGGGGATAAATAATTTTGGGGGGGTTATTTTACCTAGGTTATGTATACAACCCTTATACATTACAGCAGAATTCCTCCATGCCAGGCTTCTCAGCCAGCACAGCAGGACACAGCCTGGAATAAGCTCAGTGATTTCTTCATATTATAGCACATCCTTTCTGTAACAACAAAACTTTATAGCTTTGAGGGACAAAAGTTTCTTTTTGTTTATTTTTCAATGGATAGAGGAAAGTTTGAGTCTATTATCAATACACTGCTCTGCTGTAGCTTTTATCATTGGCAATGGATGAACTGAAGGGCCTTTGAAACTCAGCTATATCTAAGAATTGCTGTCACAGTTGCACAGATCTTGGATTACTGTTAAATTGCAATTAAACAAAGGCAAAGGGAGCTGGCACTACTTCCAACACCATTTCAGTAAATGCTATTGCAAGTTTTTGTTCAAAGAGGATTACTCTCACTTCACTGGCAAAGCATTGCATATAATGCACATTCAGCAGTATAATACCATTTGAAAACTAGTATTTGAAATTATTTTGCTTTAAAAGGCAAACCTGGAAATCAGACTCAGTAGAAAGCCATGTCCCTACTTTAGCAGCAGGACCATTCGCATGGAAAACAACAGAAAGGTTCAAAGTCACCAATTACAAGGCAGAAGAGTTTCAAAAAAAGAATAAACAACCTCATAACCTCTACTGCTGGAACAATGGCAGATTTCCTGAGCATTCCCATTAAAGTGCTCTCAGTTCAGAAATTAAATTGCTGTACTGCAGTGATTTTCTTCTGCATTCTGATATTACTTTATATTATTTGACATTAGTACAGCATCACAGGCTGTAGGTCAGGGGTTTTTTCTCTCCTTACTGGAATATGGCCACCACGTAGAGTTTATCAATCTTAAACACAAGGTCAGAATAATACAATCAAGTATCACCAGGCATATGAGCTCAGCAAAGACTTGGGCTCTGCTTAGCAGGGAAGGACCATCTGCTTCCCTGCCACAGGACTGGCATAGCTGAAGCTTATCTACAATTAAAATTGGTATATTCTACATTTCCACGCATCAACCAGAGCAACTGGGTGCATGCACACACCCAAACCCCTGACGAAAGAAACAACTGCAAATAGGCAGGAAAATCTCACCACTGTTAATCAGTCCTGGGGAGAGTATGTGGGGTTCAGTTCTGAACTTCTGAACACTGGTGATTTTGGATAAAATAGCCAGCCAAACATGTGGAGGCCACCTTCAATACTTCTTAAATTTATGATTTTCCTTCTGCTGTAACACACACACACTAAGAATAATTTCTTTCCCACAAGATCTGTGCCTCTGTTTGTAGGTAGTCATTACTATTTTGCCGTTTGCACTACCTAGCTGTAGCCCATACCCAAATGAGCTAATAAGGAGAGACACACACACACACATCCACAAGATAGATCCCATTTCAAAAAACTCATTTCCAAAGTGCTGAAATAAACATTTATTCCAATGCATCCTCTGCCATCAGCTGTTTATTTCAGGGCACCAAAGAATAAACTTGTAGGAAAGGAGGAAATAAAGAGCAAAATGCATGGCAAATACTGAAGCACTCCAGGAACATACAGGCCCTACAGGGTTTATCAAGCCCTGATGCTGTTCCTCTTCATTTCCTATCAAACACCATCCATGAAGTCCTGTAATGAAGTCTCCTCCACCCAAGGCTTCATCATTTCTACAGAATAAAATCCTGTATAAATCAGGTCTATGTCAGAATATGTATTTTAAATAATTATAGCTAGATTTGTCAAAATAAAATAATTTAAAATATTTTGTGATTCATTAATACTGATTTATTGATTTTCCTTATGTTTACTTTGCAACATTGATGCCAACTGGCCCAGGCAGACAGTATAACAAAAGGGTTAAGAAAAAACTATATTGCTTAAATAAAAAACACACAGATACAGTGATGGCTAAAAACACATGGAAAAAAAACCCCAAATATTGGTATAAAGAACCTCTAAAAATTGCTTCCTGAACACACACACAGATGTCAATGTGCACACAATGCTGAATTCAGCATTCACTCTGAATTCAGCTTTTACTGATTGTCACACAGACTTCACCTCTCCAAGAGCAACACAGTGCAGTGGTATAAGGCTTGTACTGAAAAGCAGTGTCTGCTTCTTAGCTGGAATTCATTTTCAGAAATGCACAAGCTGCTCCTTTTACCAGACTTCCCCACACTGCCACATTTGGGACTCCAGGGAAGGTCTCCAGACCTCTTTCTCCCTTGCCATGGCAGCATCCAGGAATAATCTGCCTCTCCAGAAGACGCAGGCAGCAGCCAAGTGCCACCCCAGCACCTCCCAGCACCTCCTCCAGAGAGGGAAGAACACCAGGCACGTGCCCCAGCTCAGTACCTGGCCCTGGGATGTGTGCCTGAAACTCAGGCATTCCCAGGCACTTGGCAAGAGCTGCAGAACCAGGTGTAAAAATGTGTTTTTTCCTATCAAAACCCATTGGTAACACCTGCACATTTATTTAAAAGTTAACTTGCTTTCGACCAGTACTAACCATACATGACAGCAACAAAAAACTCCGAACTGCCATGCAGGCAGTTAGAAAGAATGACACTACCCTTCAAAGCAGCTGGAGCAACCAGCTGAGTAAAACCATAGCTCTAGTCAGGAATTCTGTGATTCTGTTCCCTTTCCCATTCCCAGTTCTTCTCCCTTGTTGCTGGCTAGAGTCCCTCACTATATTTTATCACACAGGAATCTAATCTCTTTAGGGTGAAAAAATACATTTGCCCTGAACACACAATATAATATGATTCTCACAGGGGGCCCTGACACCGTCACAGTATTGATACCAAAAAATAATCATAATTATATGAACTGCTAAAAGACCTCACTGTAATGTTATTCAAGCAAGGTCAATTGCCTGTGCAGGTTGTTCTTACAGGGGTTCACGTTACATCACTGGTCCCATCATCCTGACCTTCCCTGCTGTCATCCCCATCACAGTTCAATTAACAGAGGAGTCCTGCAGTGGCTTGATGAGCATCTGCTGCCTCTACCCGGCAGTAATTCAATAAGGATACACCATAGGAAGAGATAATGAGAAGTCAGGCCAGTTGTTCTGTCTCCCTCCAGGAGAGCAGATGAGTTTGGTTTATGGGAAAGAGCATGACCTATGAAAATTATCACATAATTTATCAGTTAATTTTATATTTCAGAGCTTCAACATGCAACTTAAAGTGTTGTCTTGTTTCTCTGTTGGTGCTGTCCACAAGGATCCAGAACTACTTTTCCTGGTGAGTCCCTAATTAACAACCCTTCCCACACCAAAAGGATTCGTCTTTTCAAATTTTCTCTCTGCCAGTTCTACCAAAGGAATGGTTTCTATTCATGCATTCAGCAGTGGTTGGTCTGAACTAAAAAATTAAACACCTGAGCAGAGAAAACGGGCCAAAACTACTACTGAAGTAATTCAGGCAGAATGAAATTCACACAAACATCAAACCTCAAACAAAACCAAAATCTCCTACACTGCAGGTAGTGTCAGCCTGGGTCTTCTCTCCCTGCCCCACAAGACACACTGTTCACTGGTGCCCAAAAAATGTTTCTCCCTCCATTTTCTTCTGCACTTTTCCAGTAGAGACTTCCCTTAAATTCCGCCTACCCTCTGACTCTCTCCTGTTGCTTTAGGAACATCTATTCCATCAGTTAAAAACTCAGAGCCACCTACAGTCCCTTCATCTCCTTTTTCACCACTGGAAGTCACAGGAACTGTGTCTGAGGGATATGGCTCTGTAGATTTCTTTTTGCCTAGTGATTACAGTGTCCTTATGAGTTTTGTAGCTTTATTTCAACAATCTTATTCACTGAAATAGAACATTAATTTGATTTCAAATACAATTTTCTATTTTATGTCTCCTTAATATCATTAAGGCACAGATTTACTGAAGATGATAGCCATGAGAGAAAAAAAGGAAGATACTCTTCCTCCCTGAGTTCTGCAAGGTGATCAGTGAACCACAGTGAATTTACACAGCTGCCCATTCCCACAGCTTCACGTTCACAGCTTCATTTCTCTCAAGATCAGCTTAACTTGAGCCATGTCCTTTCCCATCACACAATTATCTGCACTGCCCCAAAGACTGCTTGCCTGCTCCTGACAACTCTTTCCCATGAGTTCTGTCATCAGGGCAGTTCATTCCTCACTCCCAGGACAAGACAGGTTGGCACGTCCCTACTTCAGCCCAACCTTCTGCTCAGAGTAGGACCAGACAGCTGTGAATCACACAAGATACTTGATTTTGTCCCCAAATTTTTCCATATAGTTTTTGTTCCCACCAGAGAGCTCAGTCTGTCAAGCTCATGCAAACTGACAAGAGATATGAAGTTATGGTTCAACTCATCCAATCCCACAACCAGGACTTTCCCCCATCTCAATGCCATTCTCTTTTCTCCACTCAGCTCTGCCATCTCTTTACTCACCAGTTTCATCACCTGCTGCACATCTCCTCCTGAGCACCTTGTCCTTAATCCTCAAATCCTTTCTATCCTTTGCCCTTAATTCTCTCCAATACTAAATGAGTTGATTTCTTCCAAAAGGCAACAGATACAATTTAATTACATCCACCACCTTTTCTCAGCTTGTTTTCTTATTCCTCCTCTCAGCTTGTTTTCTTATCCTATTTCTCACCATACAATATTTTGTTCCTTCTCCTGACTAGCCCTTTGTTTACCAGCATTTCCCTTCTATTTTCTAATTCCCTGGCAGTCATTTTCATGACTCTCACATATTCTTCTCTATTGTTTTTTGCCTTTTTCCCCTCCTTGGAGACACTGGGAGAGGAAATACTACACACACTACATTATATCCAAAAGAGGATACTATAACAAGTTTACAGTTACAAATAATCAGCATTCAAGAAATCCTAGAATTAAAGTTGCCTTGCAGGAGTGTATTAAGATACTCAGGTTTCGTGATTACATCTATTTTTACCATATTACTAAAGTCTATATTAAAATGCAATTTAAATCTATCTTTGACTTCTTTTGCTTTTATCTATTCACCACACTTGCTTTCAACCCTCTTTTAAAGCCTTACTCATACTTCTCTTTGAAACAGACAGAAAGTACCTGTAAATCCAATAACTACAATTACAGAAAATGTTACTTACTTCACTCATAGGAGTTATGTGCACCATTTAAAAAAAAAAAAAAACAAAACTTTTTATTTAAATATATTAGGTTAAATAACTCAACATTTGATAACCACAGGATGGACTAGCTTCCACGTGGTCAAAAAAGAACAGACATGCAACAAATGCAGCCAGAGAAGTTAGTCATGGTCACTGGCTACCTTTGACTTAAAGCTGCATCTCAGCTCTAATAGCAAAGTAAAACAGATATATAACATATATGTAACATATATAACTATATATAGTCAGTCATAAGGGCACAGCTGCAAGCTGCAAGCAAATACAAAACACTGTTTCAGGAGAAGGATGGACAGGCCTAGAGGGTGTTTTAGGAACACAACAGTAGAAGGAGCTTGCTCAAATTCCTCAATTCCAATCATCCAGACTTGACTTGCATTTTGTCCACTGAAGGTTGGGATGGTTACAGCAGAAAGATGTTCAAAACCACATGTGCCATACTAGCCAAGGTAAACTCATCAGACTTTTGCAGGTTAATATATTTCCCTGCTCATTTTTTAAACTTTTCCCAATTAGTTGAATTAATAAGTCAATTAATGTATAAAGCCTTCTGTAAAAGCACACCCAGATGGATGTTTCCCAGACTTCAGCCTTCTTTTCCATGTGTTTCAGAATTTAAATAAAAATTGAGCCAACCTTCAGAAGAAATCAGTGCTGGCAGAAGCTCTAGTTGTGGCAGAAGCTCTCTAGTTCACACTAAGAGAGATTAACAGCTTCTGCAGTGAAAAAGCTGTGCTTACACCTGAATAAAATCTTCTTGCTAACTGGAAGTATTTAGGATTTCTTTTACAAATACTCTCGGTATTAAAACCTGCATCCACTCCCAGAGGCTTGCATTCCACATTATTTGAACTATTTTACATTCCTCCAGCATTTTCTTCCGTCAGAAAGATGGGAGTCTGAACTAAATACAGGACTTGATAGCAGCAGTAATCCAATATATCTGATTACATAAACAAATCTAGAATTAAATTAGAACTTAAATGGCAGAAATAAATATATTGCAAGCCGTGGACATTTCTTTAAAAATTGGCCTACTAGGCAATATTTAGCAGAGGCGGTACAAGAGCTGGGGCATAATTCTATGGATTTTTTTTTTTTCTTTGTGTGGTAAAACTAGCAGGGAACTGGGTTACAACTAGAGTTAAAACTCCACTTACTATGTAATTTTTACTCAGTACCTGAGTCCTTTTTTAAAGGACTACAATTACTTTGAGTTATACAAAAAGATTGATCTGTAGAAAGTGGAAAATGTCTCCTGTCCTACTTTCCAGAGTGGGATTTTGTCAGGCCAGCACTTGTTTCATAGGATCATTTCAACTCTAAGATAAAGGAAAAACAAAACAGATTTTTTTGTCCTGTGGGAAGAATTTCCTCTGAATTACAGGAAAACACATATTTGCAAATAAAAATACACTTAAAATCCTGAGCTCTGCTTTTCCTATATTTGTTACTTTTCCTGCTAAGCAAATTTAGCAGTGATTTGGATTTGGTGCTAATGAACGCCAAAAGCAACTTGGCATCCTCTTGCCAACGATCTCTGTAAAGTGCAGTTCAGCAAAACAAGACAATCTTCTTATCGCGTATAAGAGCTCAATTAAATCATCATTTTAACATAATCCTATTTAGTGGCTCTCACATTTTCTGTCCTGATGCTAGTGATGTTAATGGCTTAAAAAAACAAGGGAAGTAAACATAGAGAGGTAGAAGGGAAGGACAGAAAGACAGGAAAATGTAGCTTTTGTTTCACTGAAGATCATCTGATGGCGGAAAAAAAAACAAAACAACAGCAAACCAGAACCAAAGAACCCCAAACTCAGGAGCACGGAAACAGATTGCACAGAACATAAAATCCAACAGTTTTCCTGGACCCCAACCCAATCTTTCAAACACAATTGTGAGTTGAGGAAAACTGCTCCAACCAAAGACTTCCAAGCAATTTTCCAAAGTTTGCCCGCTTCGATCTGCAGTAGTTACTTAGAGGTCAACATCTTGCTAAGGAAATC